>NC_038044.1:13716127-15101260 GCF_002211085.1 Panicum hallii
ATGATCTACGTCCCTTTTATTTTGGATTGTGAGCCCAAGGCTTGTAACTCGTGTTGAACCGTAATTTCAATTTGAACTTGCTGCTTAAAATTGCTCTTTGTGGTACAATGGCGAAATACTAGATTGTGAACGGTATGTGTATATGCATGATCTTGGGCATATGGTGGAGCACATACCGGGACTACCGGATTTAGCCTCATTTTGGGTGAATGTCGTGTTGGTCGTCACGATTTAGATGTGGGTTAACACGTGGCACGCCGAAGCGCGAGCGCGTGTTAGCTCTCCTCTTAATTATAACGACCGGCGACTCGTCTAAAATGGTGTTAAATTGGGCGGTTCTCACAGCGGGTATCAGAGCCGAGGTTCCACAAAGTGAACTTAAAAGTTTGCTAAAAAGGGGTTGAGAGCGAAATAAAATTGAATACTTGCATTAATATTTATTTTTCTAAAATTTGAACTTAAGGATTGATTGCTAACTTTCTCCCTTTGTCTTAGAGCTATTATTCTCTCTAATGCTTCACCTGTCAATTAAATATGCTTAATTTCTTAATGCTTCACCTGTCAATTAAATATGCTTAATTTCTTATGTTTTATTGAATAGATGGCCACTTTGATGGCACTCGCGCTCCGACGATCGGGTTCCCGGCGATCCTCAACGAGATGTTGAGGAGCTCGCACTACTTTTTCCAGCCCGAGTATGAGGTCTATGCTCGCGGCTGTGGTGTTGGTTTGGTGGACTACATGGCGAGCCTCCACCTTGAGCCAAGGTGGATGGTGGGAGCTGTGAGGTACAACTTCCGCGCCTGTGGTACCTCCGTGCAGATGGTGATTCAAGAGGTGGCACGTGAAGCCATCGCCCGTCTTCGCCACGAGCACCGTGAGCTTTGGGAGGCTCCGTTCACCTACCTTCCGGTGAGGGGACCGGAGGATCCCATTGCTCATGTTGTCTCGCCTCCGATGGGACCGTACACTTTGGAGACGTGCATGGCGGACACCATTTCCGCCTACGAGATGGCGCACCGGAGTTTGGTATGGGAGTTGGAGGAGACAAGGAGTCGTCTCGTCCGCCTCCAATACCAAGTGGAGCCTTACCTTCGTTCGATGAAGTTGCCAAGGAAGATCATGGATGACTGGGCGCGGAACACGCCGCATGAGGAGCGCCTCCGTCGCACCGCTTTCCGCATGTGGTGGGTACTTGGGCCGAGCGCGGGGTATACAATCCCATTACGATGGGGTTGCCCGTGCGTCGGTTCCGCATGGTGCCCGCCACCCGTGCGAGTCTTTTGGGGTTTCCGGAGCCTTTTGACCCTTGATGGCTTATCGATTAGAGAGAGGGAAAGACGCCCATTAGTCCAAGTGCTAGTAGGAGGGACGTGGCACTTGGGGTAATGTGGTTGTAAGGTGGAACTAAGCGCTAGAACGTTAAGACACGCTCATTTTGTGATGGTTAAACTCTTTTGGATGCTTGTGAGTTAAGGACAAGTTACTTGCATGATTATGGTTATGCCTCGATGTGTTACTAGTATTTTAATTATGTGAGTTATTTGAATGTTTTCATACGTGCTCCCTTAAGAAGTTTATATATGAGCCCTATATTATCATGTGGAAACGATGTGAGGTGACGACATATTGCACTCATATGTTGCATGCATGCACGCATACTCATATAACAGTTATAAATCATGTGGGTGACCGTTTTTCCATCTTTCTTGCTCCCTAAATCTGCCCTAGTGACTCGAATGGTGATGATCAAATCTTTGTCACTCGGCACATTATTATATTTTCTTTGATAAGTTACCGTTCGAATCTCGATCTTAAGTCAAGTCATTACCTACGCCTTATCATTCCATCGTTCTCCTTAAGATTATCATTTCTTCCTCGGTCGCTAACTTATCTTAAATTCTTGCTAGGATGAATTTGCGTTCGGGAACCGGCGCGAACCGCGGGAACGGTTCGGGTGGGAATAACAATAACAACAACAACAACAACAACAACAACAACAACAACAACAACAACAACAACGACCTTCCCGGACCTCCCGTCCACCCCACTTTCGCGGATGTGCTTGCCCAACAAACTCAACTACTTGGGCAGTTGGTCAATCACATCGGCAACTTGGGTAACATTGGAGTTCAAGCGCCTAGGGAGGAGCCGCAAGTAAACAAGTTTGGGGATTTCTTCCGCACCAACCCACCAATCTTCCGTGGCTCCAAGGATCCTCTTGACGCGGATTTTTGGCTTCACGTCATTGAAGAGAAGCTTAATCTCATCCAATGTGATGAGCATGACAAGGTCTTATTCGCCGCTCACCAACTCCATGATGCCCCGGGGGCTTGGTGGCGGAATTGGAAGGCTTCTCAACCCGCCAATCACCGTTTCACGTGGGAAGGATTCCGGACGGCTTTTCGCTCCTTCCATATTCCTAAAGGTATCATCGACATCAAGAAAAAGGAATTCCTCAACCTCACCCAAGGCCATCGGGATGTAATGGCCTATGTCAATGCCTTCAACACTCTATCACAATATGCACCCGATGAAGTGTCCTCCGATGCCAAGAAGCGGGAGAGGTTCTATGACGGCCTCTCGGAAGAGCTACAAGACAAGCTATCCACCACCAAGTTTGATGATTTCAACGACTTGGTGAACATTGCTATTCGCGCCGAGCACAAGATGAAGAGACTCGAAGCTAAGCACAAGCGTCCCGCTCCTACCTCGGCGGGTGGTAGCTCATCTCGCCCACGTGTGGGGCCACCTCCCCCACCGCGCGCGCCGGGTGTGCAACCACCGCGCCCGATGTGGGTGGTACGTCATCCTCAACCACCTCAAGGACAACCCCCAAGGCCGGCCAATGCTTTTTGGAACAACCCAAGCGGCGCTCCAAGGGGTCCGTGCTACAATTGTGGTGGCACGGGTCACATCTCCAAGTATTGTCCTTCACCAAGGCAAGGCGGCACCTCCAATGCACCAAGACCGAACAACCCACCACCGCAAGCCCCACGCCAAGGAGCCAAGCCATCGCAAGCTCCTAAGCGTGGCCGTCTCAACTACACCACCGCGGAAGAGGTTCCGGACGATGCCGAAGTGCTCATGGGTACGCTTCTTATAAACTCCCATCCCGCCCTCGTTCTTTTCGATTCCGGAGCAACCCTTTCCTTCATTAACAAGAAGTTCATGATGCATAGCAAACTCCAAATGCAAACCCTACCACAACCTTACCACATAGAATCACCGGGTGGGGAAATCATCTCTAAGCACTTTGTAGATAAGGTCCCAATTCTTATTGAGGGAGCCACTTTTCGAGCCAATCTTCTCATCCTAGATAAGCTAGGCTTAGATGTAATTCTTGGGATGAATTGGTTGGGAAAACATGATGGGGTTATCAAATGTGGGCCACGCACCATCGATCTCTTGCACCCCTCCGGGGATCGGGTTCTCCTCTCTCTCGCCACAAAGAAAGCTTGTCTCTATTCCTTGGCGGGTACCGAAACCACGGCGTTGGAAGATATTCTCGTGGTTTGCGAGTATCCGGATGTCTTTCCGGAAGAATTACCGGGCATGCCTCCCGATCGTGAGGTGGAGTTCGTTATTGAATTAATGCCCGGGACGGCCCCCATTTCCAAGCGTCCCTACCGTATGCCTCCTAATGAGCTAAGAGAATTGAAAGAGCAACTCAAGGTCCTTTTGGATAAGGGTTTTATTCGTCCGAGCTCCTCTCCTTGGGGATGCCCGGCTCTCTTTGTGAAGAAGAAGGATGATAGTCTACGGATGTGCGTTGACTACCGTCCGTTGAATGAGGTCACCGTCAAGAATAAGTATCCCCTTCCTCGAATCGATATCTTGTTTGACCAATTATCGGGAGCTCGCTATTTCTCCAAGATTGATCTAAGGTTGGGGTATCATCAAATCAAAATCCGTCAAGAAGATATTCCGAAAACGGCTTTCTCTACTAGATATGGTCTCTATGAATACACCGTCATGTCTTTTGGCCTCACCAACGCCCCGGCATATTTCATGTACTTAATGAATAGTATCTTCATGGAGGAACTTGATGTCTTCGTGGTTATCTTTATTGATGATATTCTTATCTACTCGAAGACTCGGGATGATCATGCTCACCATATCCATATTGTGTTACAAAAACTTCGGAAGCATCGTCTTTATGCTAAGTTTAGCAAGTGCGAGTTTTGGCTCGAAAAAGTATCCTTCCTTGGTCACATTCTTTCCAAGGATGGCGTCGCCGTCGATCCGAGCAAGGTGCAAGATGTTCTTGATTGGAAGCAACCCCGAAGCATCACCGATATTCGGAGTTTCCTTGGGCTTGCGGGATATTATCGCCGGTTCATAGAAAACTTCTCAAAAATTGCCAAGCCCATGACCGAATTGTTGAAAAATGGGGTCAAGTTTGAATGGTCTCAAGCTTGCGAAGAAGCCTTTCAAACTCTTAAAGATCGTCTTACTACCGCTCCCGTTCTAGCTCAACCAAATATTCACAAGAACTTCGATGTCTATTGTGACGCCTCTCGCGTCGGTCTTGGTTGTGTTCTTATGCAAGAAGGCCAAGTGGTGGCTTATGCCTCTCGTCAACTCAAGCGTCATGAAGAAAACTATCCAACCCATGATTTGGAGCTTGCGGCCGTGGTCCATGCTCTAAAGATTTGGCGTCACTATCTTCTTGGGAATCATTGCAATATCTACACCGATCACAAGAGTCTTAAATATATCTTCACCCAATCCGATCTCAACATGAGGCAACGTCGATGGCTTGAGTTAATCAAAGATTATGATCTTGAAGTTCACTATCATCCCGGCAAAGCGAATGTCGTTGCCGATGCACTAAGCCGCAAGGCTCAATGCAATTGTTTGACCATGGGACCTCCTCTTCATACTCTTTGTGATGAATTCCGGAAACTTGAATTAGGAATGGTCAAGGAAGGTCATCTCGGTGCTCTTATAATCAAGTCCAATCTATATGATCAAATTAAGGAAGCTCAAAGAAATAACAAAGGTATGGCCCGAATTCGTACACTCATGAAGGAGGGTAAAGCTCAATGTTTTTCTTATGATGATCAAGGGGTCCTATTCTTTGGGAAACGTATTGTCGTGCCTAAGGATCACAACTTGAGGCGCTTAATTCTTGACGAGGCTCATAATTCTCAATTCTCGATTCACCCGGGTAGCACCAAAATGTTTCAAGATCTCAAGCAAAGGTTTTGGTGGACTCGCATGAAGCGGGAAATCGCTCGATATGTCGCCGAGTGCGATGTTTGCCAAAGGGTTAAAGCCGTGCATCTCAAACCGGCCGGTACCCTTCAACCGTTGCCTATTCCATCTTGGAAGTGGGAAAATATTGGAATGGACTTTATCACCGGGTTGCCGAAGACTATTCACGGGTATGATTCTATTTGGGTAATTGTTGACCGCTTAACCAAATCGGCTCATTTTCTTCCGGTCAAGACTACCTACCGAGCCAAGCAATATGCGGAATTGTATCTTACTCGCATTGTATGTCTCCATGGTGCTCCTAAAACAATTGTCTCCGATCGTGGTCCGCAATTTGTTGCCCACTTTTGGAGAAGTCTTCATGAAGCCATGGGAACCGACCTCACCTATAGTACCGCTTACCACCCTCAAACCGATGGCCAAACCGAGAGGGTGAATCAAATCCTTGAAGATATGTTACGGGCTTGTGTTCTAGTATATGAGAAGAAGTGGGCCACTTGTTTGCCATTTGCGGAATTCTCTTATAATAATAGCTATCAAGCGAGTATCAAGATGTCCCCCTTTGAAGCTCTTTATGGACGGCGTTGTAGAACGCCCATCAATTGGTCCGAATCCGGGGAAAGGCCTTTCTTTGGCCCGGATTTGGTGAAAGATGCCGAAGACCAAGTTAAGATCATTCGCGAAAATCTTCGCATTGCCCAATCCCGTCAAAAGCTATATGCCGATCGTCGCCGCCGTGAACTCCATTTCAAAGTCGGTGATTATGTCTATCTTAAGGTCTCTCCTTTCAAGGGTACTCGTCGCTTCCGGGTCAAGGGTAAATTGGCACCTCGTTTCGTCGGACCGTTCCAAGTCACTAAAAGGATTGGAATAGTGGCTTATCAATTGGATCTTCCCCAATCACTTTCCACCGTTCACAACGTGTTCCACATATCTCAATTGAAGAAATGCCTTCGTGTTCCTACCGACGCCATCGACCTTGAATCACTCAATCTCCAAGCGGGTCTTACCTACGAAGAGCATCCTATTGCCATCCTAGATCATGTGGAAAGGAAAGTAAAGCGAAGCATGGTGAAGTTTGTGAAAGTTCAATGGAGCAACCACTCCGAAGACGAAGCCACATGGGAACGCGAGGATCGTTTGCGTCAAGACTACCCCGACTTCTTCTTCCAATGAGTGAGTCCTCAAGCTTCTCCCACCGCACCCAACCTTCTTTAAGAAGTTCATCCTTCTAGATATCTTATATGTGTATACAATCACCATCAAAGAGAAATTAGGTATGCCCTACCCCGCCACACCACCCATGCTTCGTACATCCCTTCTTCGATGTTACCTTGTCTAGGTGAATATGGCCTTAATGCACCCGAAGCTCTATCGTCTTTTGTCTACCAAATCTCGGGACGAGATTTTCTTAAGGGGGGGAGAATTGTCACGACCCAAAAATTAAAGCACGGGATTAAAAATTAAGTAACATCATCATGAGCATCATCAAAGCATTATGGAGCATCATATGCACTTAATTACATGTGACCATCCATTTTTCTTGTGTGAATTATGTATAAGTTGTGAAGTAAGTTTAAATTTTGCTATGTGACTGTGCCCCCAAATATTTTATTCAAATACTAGATTTCAAATGGTGATTTGTGGATGTTTTTGTGCAATTTTTGAATGCCTAACCCGAGCCATAAAATTCTTGGAAAGTTTGAAAACTGCAATGTTGTTAGAATTTTTGTGAACAATCCTTAACAGATTTTTGAGCTCTTGTTGTTGCATTGTGTTCTTGATGATTTAATCTTGCTTTGGTAAAATTTTGGTGATTTTTGGAGCCCGGGAAGTACACGTTTTTGAAATTGCAAGTTGAACCGCTGTCTTTCTTTTTCCCCTCTTCCCGGCCCCACCTGTCGGTCTCTCTCTCTCTCCCGCGCGCCTGGGCCCACGGGTCAGCGCCTCCCTCCGCGTCCCCCGGCCCTCCGCGCCCGCCCGTTGGGCGTCCGCGCGGTGGCGCACGCCGGCGGCCGCTGGGCCGTCCAGCGTGGCCACCGCCCCCTCGTCTCCCGCGCCGCCGCTTCGTTTCCTCTCCCCGTTCCCCTCTAAACCGCGCGTTTCCCCTTCCCCCGGCCAAACCCGAGCGCCCTGCCTCTTCCTCTCCCTCCAATCCGCCGCCGCCGCGCCGCAATCCGCCGCCGCCGCTCCGTCTCCGCCCAATCCCGCGCGGCCACACCACCCCCTCACCTTCCTCGCCCCGCTCCGCCCGCCCGCCGGCCTCCCCTTCGCCCGCAACACCCTCCCCCGCGAGCGCCTCCGCCCGCCGCCGCCGCTCTCCGCCGTCCTGCTCTCCGCCGCCCCGCCTCGCTCGTCCGCGCTGCGGGTGAGCGCCCCCTCCTCGCTGCGCTGCCCGTGCGCGCTCCGCCTGGGCGCGTTCGCGCCCGTGGGCTGCGGTCCCGTGCCGGCCGTCGCCGCGTCGCGCCGCGCCGCGTGCGCGCGCGTTCGCGCGCGGGCCGCGCCGTGGGCGCGTGCTGGCGTCCCTCGTGGCGGGTCAAGGCCGCGGCCGGCCTTGACTCCGCCTGGGCCGCGCGCTGGCCGCCTGGGCCCACCTGTCGGTGCCCAGGGGTGCTAGATCCGGGTGGATCTAGCGCCGGCCGCCTCGCTTCCCCGTTATCATTTCATGTGATTTTGTAATTTGCATAGAAATTTCTGTAGGCCTCCAAAAATTGCGAAGTTTGTTTTGTTTGAATCCTCTATAGTAGATCTGCTTAGATAAATTAAGTTCATGCATGTTAGAGTTCTGTATTTTAAGTTATAAATTATTCTTGTTAAACCAACTTAATCCTTAATCTTATCTTGTGGAGCTCTAAAAATATCAAACTAAAGTTTGTTATATTCCCTGTCAAATGCTCTTTTTCATAGTGCAAGTGGTGTATATGTTCCAGCACTGTTTGATAGGTTTTTAATGTGTTTTTAGTTTTGCTGCCTGCAATCTTATAAAATGAATATCTTTTGATAGAAAATTGATAAAATGGTAAAACCACTTCTGTTATCCTTTTTATCATGTCTTGCACCTCTGGTAATTTTATTAGGATTTTTGAAAATGTTTTGCTTGGCTTGTAAGATTTATCTTGAGTTTAGCTGCTGAAAATCGTAAATATCATAAGTAATTCTACCAATAAGTTTTTGATACAAACTCAACTCTTGTGAGTTTATTTTGATATCCTCTGGGTGCAGAAATTAAATCATGATTTGTTCTTGTTAATTGTTGCATGAGCGAGTTTGCCTTCGGGCTTAGTATTTAAATTAGTAATCGCGCTTGTATTACCATAATGATATTGCTTTCGCGTTGATGTGACTTTTCTCTTCTATTGTTATGTCATCGCATATCATCTCATTCTCACATCATTGGCATCATCCTAATGCATGCATTTCATTCATGCATTTTAGTGACCGAGACGCCGGAGGACGTGCCTGTTGAGCCCGCCGAGTTCGTTGAGACCGAGCCGGGAGCCGAGTGTGTGGTCGAGCAAGAAGAGAACCAAGGCAAGCAGCTAAGCATGATTCCTTGACCTATTGAACTTGCTTAAATTTAGTTATTTCACTTGGGTATCTATGCTTATGATAAATACTTATCTATTGCATCTTGGTCCTATTTTCATGCAATGTCCTCCCTTGATTTGTATATCCATGTCCTTGGCACACGTAGCTAGTTGCAACTTAATTAACTAAATGCTTAGTTGTGCTTAGAGTTAGTATACATCTTGTAGGGAAAGTTGGAATAGGATCACTGGTTTCACCACCTTTGTTTATCTTGATCATTTCATCCGGTGTCGGGTTGTTGGTTGGATCGGTCTAGTTGGAAGTGGGTTGTTGGGGTTTGAGCGGAAGGTAGGGCCTGGAGAAAGGAGTCTCGGAGGCTTAGTCCGCTTAAACCGATTAAGGACCGTCCGTGGATGACCTTGGAAATTGAGCACTTATCGTACTACCACATATCCATTCATGGGGTGGATAAACCGAATACCCTCTAGTTTTAATCGTTGATGCTCGGTCCTAGATGCGTGGCCGTGGGGCTTTGTAGAGAGCCTTAGGGGTGTCCCCGGTGGACCTAGGTAACTCTCCGCGCAAGTTAGGCGTGATGTTCAACGGTTAGAACTCGTCGGGAAAGGTTGACGCGAGTACCCCCTCACCCCACGTGATCGGTTGGGTGAGTCGCATGGTCCTTGTGTCGTGTGGGTAAAGTTGTACACCCTTGCAAGGTTAATAAATCAATTCGAATTGCCGCGCTCTCGGTTATGAGCAAGCTCAAGTTTCGACGAATTCTTCGTAGTGTATTGATCTTGTTCGCATGTGGGTTATGATGCTTATGCCACCTCTTATGGTTGGTCAATGTTTAACTAAAATTTTATGGTGGGTTGGGCAAGATAATAAAAATGCTAGGATTGCTAGAATAGGTTTTGGTTAGGAAGTTCATGCTTATGCTATCAACTTAACCCTAAAGCTTTCTTGTGAGCCCTCATTTGCATACTCCTTGTTTATTTATTCGCGTAAGTCTTGCGAGTACCTTTGTACTCATGTTGCTATATTTCTTAACTAAGTTGCAGGTGAGCCGGAAATTGTTTTTGGCCACTTCTACCCCGCCGATCCCGGTGCGGGCGAGGAGTAGGTCCTTGTGGTGTCGACGGCGTCCTTGAGCAAGACTCCGTCTCGTTGCGCGTTTTATTTTTTTCCGCTGCGTACTCGTCTTTTGGGAAATTATCTTGTCACACTAAACTTCATGATCTACGTCCCTTTTATTTTGGATTGTGAGCCCAAGGCTTGTAACTCGTGTTGAACCGTAATTTCAATTTGAACTTGCTGCTTAAAATTACTCTTTGTGGTACAATGGCGAAATACTAGATTGTGAACGGTATGTGTATATGCATGATCTTGGGCATATGGTGGAGCACATACCGGGACTACCGGATTTAGCCTCATTTTGGGTGAATGTCGTGTTGGTCGTCACGATTTAGATGTGGGTTAACACGTGGCACGCCGAAGCGCGAGCGCGTGTTAGCTCTCCTCTTAATTATAACGACCGGCGACTCGTCTAAAATGGTGTTAAATTGGGCGGTTCTCACATGAAAGCGGCAATCATCACGGGCGCGGCTAAGAGACGAAGCACACGCAGGAGCGGAAGAGCCGGAGGCATGAAGAACTCGAATCGATAGCTTGGGAACAGAATGAGTCATAGAGATGCACGCACCGGCACGGGGACGGGGAGGACGACCGGAGGAGAGGCCGGCGAGGGCGACGCGGCGCGACGGGAAACGGAGGCGGAGCCGGGCTGTTTGATCGTCCCGCCCCGCCGCCTGCCAGATGGAGGAGCCTTCCTCCTCACGCACGCCCCACGCCCACGCCCACCCACCCCAACCCCACCACCACCAGTCCACCACTACGCTTCGTCAGTCGTCGTCACCGGGCGGGAGGGCGGCGGTGGTCAGGTGCGGAGGAGATGCGCATCCTCGCTCCGCCAGATCACGGGCGGTCGCCGAGCATGACGCACGCGCGGAAACGGGCGCCCCCACCCCACCGCACCCCATTGGCTGATCCTGATTGGCCCCGCCCGTGGACGCGAACAAGTACGGCCGTATGCGCGCAAGTTGTACGGTGGGGAGGGGCAGCGTGGGCCCTGCCCGCCGCTTTGAATATTCCGCAATAATTCGCGGCGACTTGAAATTCATCAGGTCAGGTAGCCCGGATCAGACGGCTCCGGTGGTCCCGTCACGCCCGGTTGGGCCGGCGTGGCGTGTGCGTGCGAGGTCGACCGGGGACCTGCTGCCGCTGATATTTTTTATTTGCTCATTCATTGCGCTGCGTCCCTCGCCTCCTCCGGTCTCCTCTCCCCGTTGGTGGTGCGTGGACGTCGCGGGCCCTCCCGGCGGCAAGTGGCAGTGGCGCGTCGCGTTGGCGCGGCGGGGGCCAGCGGCCGGGCCGGGGTCAGGTGACCTCACGCGACTGGCTTGGCGTGGCCCCAACAACTACGCGACGGATTATACAAAAAAAAAACACGCGACGGGCGGCGCCGCTTCCCGCATGGGCCGTGCCGACGCTCGAGGCGCTGGCCAGTGGCTGGCGGCCCCTCGAGCCCGCGCGGCGGCGCATGCGCGCGCGCGCTACGTGAATTTTTTTTAAAAAAGGGATAAAAAAAAAACAAAATTCGAAAAAGGGGTGCCAGTTGGAGAAATTTAGGGAAATGGGTGCCTCCCGCCCGCTGAACGGGCGGGACGCGTGGGGCCCGGAACATCCCGCCCACCCAGAGGGCGGGATGTCACCCGAGGGCCTCTTCGCAAATAAATTATTTGCGAAGAGGTCCCTGGGAGGGCATCCCGCCCAACCAAAGGGCGGGATGTCCATGCGTACCGCCCGTTCAGCGGGCGGGAGGCATCCCGCCCTTTGGTCGGGCGGGAGGTCCCCCCCCACCGGCTATTTAAACCCCAACCTGCCCCAAAAATGCCATTTTATCCAGCAAAAATCAGAAAAAAGAGAAAGAGAGAAGAGGAAGAGAGAAGAGGAAGCGGCGAAGCCCTGTCCACGCGTCGATTTTGAGGTATATTCTCGTTCTAGCCATATAAGTACTTGAAAATAACTATAATTTAGGAAATATTTGTTAGAGTAGTTATGTTTTGAATAGTTTTAGTATTTTCATTTGTTTTTAGTATAATTTATAATCTGAATAGTTTAGAATCTGTAAAATATAATCTGAGAGTCGCTGAAATTTAGGATCGTTGTTCGTTGTGTATTAATATGTAGTATAACTAGTTTATTAATGATTGACAGATATGTCTTCCGAGAAGGGTATTTTCAGTATATATTACGGAGAAGGAAATGTGATTTATGGGCCGAATGGGGTAGATTTAAGTGAATTCAACTGTGCGGTCAGAGGAATTACCAGACCGCACGAGAGGACATTTGAATCCCTATGCAACTGGTTAATGAGGGGACTAAGGATTAATCAGGAGACACACGCTGTGAGTGTTCAATGCGTCATAAATCGTACCACTCACGCTTTGATCTGGGAGCTTATGCCACTTGCAAGCAACGAGGACTGGCTAACTTATCTGCAAAATGCAAGTCATTGGCAGTGGCCACTGGTACTCCTTGTCAGTGTGCACCAAAACCCTCCTTTGATAAACATTGAAGCTGGTCCGGGGGATGAAAATATTGATGAAGAAATCGAGGAGGCAAACATTGAGGCAGGTGGCACCGCAGCACCTCAATGCGTGGCTGATGAGGGGGAGAACATACCCTTTATTGTTGAACAGCTGCAAGACGAAGAACGTGAATTGGATGAAGCAATGAATGCCGATTCGTCTGATGACGACGATGATGTGCCTCAAGATTGGGTAAGCAGCGACTTCAGTCATCTTGTCGTAGATGACGGATGTAGCTGGCCTTCGGATTGCAGGGAGAATGAAATTATCCAGGGTGCAAGGTACCACTCAATTGAAGAGGTGAAGGAAGCTGTTAAGTGCTGGTCTCTCTCTCTTATGCGAGAGTTTAAGACAGTCGAGTGCAAATCTCGTAAGTACGATGTGGTATGTGTGAAGGATGGCTGTCCATGGCGGGTGCATGCCTACAAGGGTAAATGGAAAGATTATTGGGAATGCTCCATTGTCACTCAGCACACTTGTCATTTGCCTGGGGTGCAGAAGAGCCATCGCAACCTCACGTCGCAATACATCGCAAATGAGATGTACGGGACGATACTAGAGAACTTGTCATATGAACCAAAGTCTATTATCAGGTACATTCAGAAAAAGTACAAGTATACCATCTCATACAGTAAGGCGTGGAGTGCAAAACAAAAGGTGTTGGAGATGAGGTTTGGTACGTTCGAGGCTGCATATGATAATGTTCCTCGAATGCTGGCCGTCCTATGTCAGAGAAATCCTGAAAGCTACTATGACTTGAAAACTCTAGACAGAGGAGAAGGTCCGCCCCACATATTGCAGCGGGTCTTTTTCAGCTTGGGTCCATGCATTAACGCATTCCATCACTGCCGGCCTATCCTGTGCATCGACGGGACCTTTCTCACAGGAAAGTATAGATTGCAAATGCTGACAGCTATTGGAGTGGATGGAAACAATCAATTGCTGTCTGTTGCTTTTGCTTTTGTTGAGAGTGAGAACACAGACAGTTGGTACTGGTTTCTGGAACGGGTTAAGCTTGCAGTCGTTCGGGATAGGGAAGATGTCTGCCTGATTCATGATCGTCACGCCGGCATACTGAGGGCAATTCTAGATTTGCAGCAGGGGTGTGTGGAGACCGGAGAGCCGCCCAAGTGGCGTGATATTCGCAGTAGGTGGTGCATGAGGCATATCGGTGCAAACTTTTTCAGGCAATTCAAGAACAAGCACCTTATGGATATGTTCAAGAGGCTATGCAAGGAAACGAATCAGCAAAAATTTAACAAGCAGTGGCAGAAACTTGATGAACTGACCGGGAAGAAAAGAGCCGAGGACGCATCAAAAAATATAACTGCACAGGATGAAGCAGAGGCTTTGTGCTCTTTGCCAACAGATACTGCACGTACTCGCAGAAGATCTGGGTCAGCGGTGAAAAAATTTTCTGAATGGATTGAGAATGAACCTAAGGAGAAGTGGGCGTTACTTTATGATACCGATGGTGCAAGATACGGTATAATGACCACCAACTTCGCCGAAGTTTACAATTGGGTGCTGCGAGGTGTTCGTGGGCTTCCACTGGTTGCAATTGTTGAATTCATTGTCCGCGGGTGTACCGATTACTTTCGGGAGCGGTTCAATAAAAATCAGGTATACATGCGAGATCCAGACAGAAATTTTGGATTCAAGGTAACAGAATACATGACTAAGAAGGCAGAAAGCGCCCGGCTACACCATGTACGGCAATGTGGAACACAGGAGCTCAAGTTTGAGGTATCTCCTAAAGATAGGGCGCGACATGGCATGAGACGTCAAACTCCTGTAAAGGAGTGCATTCTCAAGTTCGATGGAACTTGTTGTTGCTCATGCATGAGGCCCAAGTTGCTGCACTTACCTTGTTCTCATGTAATGGCTGCTTGTGCAGATATTGGACATCCTGTCGATATATATGTTTCACATTACTTCAGAAAGGAGACAATTGCTAGCACCTGGCAGTACGAGATCTATGGGTTCCGTTTGGTTGGATCGTTCACTGAGACAGCGAATCCTGTTATCTATATTCCAGACCCAAGATCATCACGGGTTAAGAGAGGACGCCGTCAGTCACGGCGTATTCGTAATGATATGGATGAGTCAGAGCTCCGTCCGAGGATACAACGCTGCAGTGCATGTAATCAGATTGGACACACGTATAAACGTTGTCCAACCAATGATGCTGGCCCCAGTTGTGCTGAAGCTGGCCCTACAGGTGATGCTACAGATGGAAGACCTCCGGTTGCATCAACAAGTGGGAGACGTCGCCGATCGAGTGCTAGTACGTCATCAGGCATCATTTAGTTGTAATTTTATTTAAACGTTGTTTGCTCATATGTAATATTTGCTGCGTTGAGATTCTATCAGACCTAGATACGTATTTGTATTATTTGCCGCATTGACTGAAGACACAATATTTGGATTCATGTATTTGTAATATTTGTAATGTTCATTATCATATTATTTTATTTTAAATGGCTTCATGTATTGTACTATCGTAATATTTAGATTCTACGTTGCAAACGTTATCGTTTAACTATCTTCGTACGAGTTTTAGATACCGTAATCTTCTTTGGAAAATTGAATTAAAATTTTATGTGCATACATAAGAGTATGGCGAATGAATCTTATATTTGAAAAAATTCTGAATTTCAAATAGTTTCTGAAACAAATAATCTAAGAAAAAATATAACAAAAATGGGCCAGGAGCATAAGATTATAGGTTTTACAACTTTATAGGTTTTAGAACTTTGACTATATATTAGATATTAAATAATATCACATTAGAGAATAACAATAGATTTTAATTAGAAAAGGGTTATAATTAGGTTTAGTTAACATTTCAAATTTGAAAAATTCAAGACAAAAGAAGTTAAATTTACATCAAATTTGAGTTTGAAACTTTGCACAAAGGTACCTAGAGTTTATAGAATAGTCATACCAAACTTCATAAACAACGAAGCATGAAATTCTAAAGTTATGCATAAACTTTTCTTAATCTTAGTTTTAAAATAGGAGTAAAAGTATTTTGTTTCAAACTAAACTCCATTAACAAAAGTTATAGAGTTTGAAATCTACTTTCTAACAAAACTAGTTTTGCTATTTTTGGATTTTTCTGTGAATTGTTACGAATTTTGGAAGCCAGAAAACACATACACATGAAATAACAATGTACCAGGACCAGGTGGCATCCCGCCCAGTGGCCGGGCGGGAGGCATCCCGCCCAGTGGCCGGGCGGGAGGCCTCCTTCAGGGACCACTTCGCGAATGAAAAAAGTTTTCTTATTCGCGAAGAGGTCCCTGGAAATTTTTTTTGAGCATCCCGCCCTATGGTTGGGCGGGATGCTCCTTTCCGCCCTCCCAGCGGGCGGGAGGCACCCATTTCCCTAAATTTCTCCAACTGGCACCCCTTTTTCGAATTTTGTTTTTTTTTATCCCCTTTTTTAAAAAAATCCCCCCTCCCTCGGCGGTTGGTGGATCACTGGTCCCTCAGGCGGCCGTGGCGGGCCGCGTTTTGTAGTGGGCCTTGTAGGCGGCGGACGACGAGGCGCATGCACGCGCGGAACCGCGGGGGCGCTGGAATGAATGGTGGGCTGGCCCGTGCGCGGGGACGTGCCAGCCCACCTATACGAAGCGATAAAGGTGTTGCCACGGCAGCCGACTGGGCTGCGATACCGGGCCTACTATCTGTGCTGGAGCGCCGGGGCAGGCCTCGTGGGCCGCTATGCTGGGCCAGGTGGCCCGATTGACACAATGTGCGCATTTCCTTCTCCAGCATGGGTGGGTTTGGGCTGGTTTGGTTAAGGACACGGCTCTGCATTTGTGCATGTGCATGCCAAACCAAGTTATTCAGTCTACTCATCACTTGATCCAGGCTCTAAAGTGTTCAGTCTTCAGGCCGGTTTGTTCAGTCTTCACTTCAGTGTACACAGCTCTGAATTTGCATGTGTATGCCAAATCAGTCCTCTATCCTTTTTCCATTACATGATCCCATCTCTGAAGTCTGAACCCAGACGAAGCACCTCAGTCCAGCACTCCAGCTAGCTAATCATGTGAGCGGAATCCGCGTGGATTTGGAGGCACAGGCACCAGTCCGTATTCCGTATCCCAGTGCGCATCCAAAAACAAGGAAGCTTCACCTGAAGCTGCTGCCGCCGAACAGGTGTCGCCAGTTCCACACCGCGAGCGCACCAGCCAATCGCTCTAGCTCGTGCTAATCTGATCCGATCCTTAATGCGCGCCAAAGTTAGGGCACGATTCCATTCTTAAAAGGCGCGTAATCCAAGGGAAGGGCCCAAGCTAACCGACATTGTAGACTTCCAGTGCTGCTCCGCGACCGGCCGGCCGGACAGCTCGCAGTAGGAGACGACCAGTGCGGTGGCCGGGAGGACCCCCTAGACTAGTCCCCTACAACAGTTGCCACCTTCCCTGCAACTTCGTCTGGAATTGGAGGCGACGCCAAGAGACAGTAGTCATCGGTAGTATAGTCAGTAGAGTGCAGATAAACTGGTGAGCAACTGCATGCCGGCTGGCAATTTCCAACTGAAGAAGAACCGGTCTGCACTCGACAAACTACGACAGCACTCTTTCCCAATAGACAAATCCTACTCTCCATAGTGTAGGAGAGGAAGCTGAGAGATCAACCACCGGTTTCTTTCTATATTAAACCAGTCTTGGAGTTGGAGTTCAGACTTTCAGAACGCGAGCTGTGTTCTCTCTTCTGATGGAGACGGCCGTGCTGCCTGCCAGTTTGATACGCGAGAACCGTTCACCGTTGCGAACGTACTGACCCCTCACGGTCTAAACTAAAACATAGCGTAGCAGCGTGGTCTTGCAATGCACGCCCCTGATCTCGAAAGGCAAAGCGACGCACGCGTCTACGGCTTTTTCAATCCTGCTGGCCCGATAGGGAACTTGCATAGTTACCCTAAAAAATTTTACCACGGTTGGAGACCATTGGGCGATTCAACATAGTAATCGCCTGCCGATATATTTTCTGCGGCAAAAACGCCGCGACAAGATGAGACCAAATAAATTGCCTGCGTTCTCCGGGCGCGCCGCTGTCGAAACAAGAAGGGCTAGCTAGCTGGTAGTACATTTTTATACGCGGAGTTTGATATAATCTTTGCCATCTTCAGTTGACTCTGATTATTTCAATACCGACGCACGTCTGGTGGGTCTGAACTTTGAAACAATCTCTCCGCGGCTGTGCTCAGTTGACTCTGAATCTTACCAATTGAATAATTCAGACAAGTACATCGCACCTGACGCACATCACCGAACTCTTCAGCCCTACGACCGTATCAACAAAACCACATGACCACGCCCGGTACGCGAGCGGAAAGGTTCCGTAGCTTCAGCTTGACCTTGCAGCATGGTGATGGTGTAACCTGGCGCCTGGTATTTCGCCGATCGGGCGGCAGGCAATGCATTCGTTTTTGGTACGGGAATAATACATGCCAGCAGAGCAGCAAGTTGCTGGTGAACCCTGCTGGCTAAGCTAGCCCAAAGTCAATGGCACCACCACACCAAGCAGCCTTCAAGGCCACTGCCTCGGCGTCGCCAGTATCCAAGCTCCAGCATTGTACATGTCACGATCAGGTCATAATTGTAACGGTTGCCTACCGGCCTTATCTTTGGTTCTGACGTTGGTCCATGGCGCGCGTGCAGCTTTTGCTGACCTTTCGGTTCGCTGCAAGGAACGTTCAGAGAGTCTCGGCTAACCAAGCACGCACAAGGAGAAAAAAACGTACGCTCCTCCGATCCTTTGGATCCACTCGCCCAACTTGACTGATCGAGACGACGTATTGTATGGTCGATCGTCGAGGTCGCTGTCGAAGAAGAAGCCAGCCATTTTCCTGACAAATTCAGTCTCGGGCGAGCGACGGCACACACTACATGCGCTCTCGTGTTCGTCTACTTTTTCCGCGCGATTCCTGGTGACAGGGAGAGTGCGTGGCTGTGAGGCCGCGGAAGTGTACGCGGAACGGAACAGATTGCACAGGCAGTTGTTTCTTCATACAAAAAAGGAGTCAAGACGGATGGTGGACGACGGACGTGGGCGTAACTTTCTTTGCTCCTACGAAATCAGCGCGGGTTTTGATTGAGTTGATGGCAAGACATCTCACCTAGCTTAGCCTTTAAACTCAGCTTAGTGGCAGCTTCGTCCTGCTGAACGACCGGCTCACGAAAGAAACAGTCGCGCTGGCACGTTTCCAACAGCGTGTGGGGGTGTTGGAGTCCCTCTTCGCCACCAATTCATCAGTAGGTCTGTGTGTGTTTCTTCGTATGAATGTAAAGGCAACCTAGCCGCGCCCTTCGGTAGACGACACCGCACGGCGATCAGGCAGCTGCCTAGAGTGCCAGTGTACACGCAAGTCAACAGGATCGGAGCGTCTGCAAAAGATTATCGCAGAAGCTTCCACCGCTTGCAGTTTACCACGTTGACTAAACCGGCACGGACGTGAAGTTGGAAGGCAAAGTTTCTCGTCTCTTCCCTGTGAAAACGACGCCCATTAGGAAGGAATAACCCGAAGTTCTGAAACTGGGAGACGAGCGAGGTAGCGGCGGCGCCGGTCGGGATGACCGTGAAGGAGCTAGGCCGATGAAGCACGCCGGCAATCTTTCAAAAAAAAAAGAAGAAGAAGCACGCCGGCGGCGGAGGCCGGTCCACCAGCTACCGCAGGTCCACGTCCAGAGAGATCGCAGACTGCATGGGGGCTGGGACCCCATGGCAGGGAGGGCTCCGCTCCGCTCGCGGTCACGGGTCGCTGGAAAGAGACGTGGGGCGAGAACGAGGTGCGAGAGGGAGAGCGTGGTGGACTGGATGGACGTATTCCTGCCACTCCCCTCTCCTCCGTGGCGTCCATTCTACTCCGGACAGCTTGTCTGAACGGTCCACCCGGTGGGCCCCGCGGCCGTCCGTCTCGGAGGAACTGTCGCCGTCTCTTTTCTCCCTGTTTCCTTGACGCTCTCCATCTCACTTCCCTTTGGTATTATTGTGCGCGGCAACTACATAACAATTACTCTACTGGTGGAGCAGAAATTCAGAGCTCTGCATCTCAACAAATAAAAATAAATAATGAAAAAGGAAAATAATTGATAGTAAAAAAAAGGAAATTGAGAGCTACACTATCTATGTGAGAGTGAAGCTGCAGCCATTGAGAGTACACACCGCGCCGGGCGACCGCTCCAGTAAAGCGTGCGTGCCAGGTGGTTGGAGTGGCGGGCATGGGCCGCGAGCCGCCGGCGCACCACACCTCCCAAGGCCAGATGGTCAACCGGAACGTCCAACCACTGTTGGCTGATGCTGCTGGGTGGAAATGCGATTTCCGGCC
Organism: Panicum hallii; assembly: GCF_002211085.1. Taxonomy (NCBI): domain Eukaryota; kingdom Viridiplantae; phylum Streptophyta; class Magnoliopsida; order Poales; family Poaceae; genus Panicum; species Panicum hallii. The sequence continues at coordinate 13,735,868 of NC_038044.1, forward strand.
GCAGATTAATGCCTTGTTGACTGACCAATTCTTTCTCACTCTCTCTTTTTCTAATGAGGAAAATACTGTTCATTGTTCAGTGAAGACATGAACACGGATTTTGCAGATTGTTCCTTGTCTTTTCCGGCTCTGTTTTGATTATCAATTTCAGAATCTTCGTCCCTGTCAGAGTCAGACTGCTAGATGAGGGATGCATCTAAAAACCGCAATAATTCCATGGAATTCCATAGAGAATTGGCCTTGTGCTCTGTACTCTAACTAGTGACGCGGGATCAGGCATGCGTCGTTTCTCCTCTGGGGAAAAAGAAGGATCTTTTCGCAAATAACTGAAGGAGACGAGAGCGTCAATGGCCGAGGAACAGAGTAAATTAGGCACGAGCAGAAACAGCGGAGCACCAGGATGAGAAGCTCAAGAGTGTGATGATTCTTTCCGTTTCTTCGCGATCGGTTCAGGACTATGAGCAAAAATTACATCATGCAAGGAGTAGTTAAACAACAAGTATCTCACGCGGGTACTAGGAATTCTCCGGCAGCGCGGTGCCCGGTCACTGCGACGACGGCGCCGCGGCGGCGGCGGCGGAGGGCGCCATCCTGGGGGACGTGACGGGGAACAGCGGCAGCAGCCGGGGCCGCTCGGCGCCCCTCGGGGACGGGTGCAGGAAGAAGCCCTTCCGCGCGATGGCCGCGCGCTCGGCGGCATCCTCCTCCTCGCCCGGCGACGCGGACGCCGGCGACCGGTTGAAGGGGTCCGACACCAGCGGCGTGACGGGGCTCCCGAGCGCCAGGGACGGGAAGTCGAGCACGCTGGGCGACAGCACCTCGGGGCCCGCCTTCCGCGGCGACGCCCCCGCGGCCGCGGCGGCCGCCATCGCCAGCGGCGCGATCATCTTGAGGTTGTTCTTGCCGATCCGGCGCTCGTAGAGCTTGAAGGCCGGCTTCTTGGGCCCTCCGGCGAGGCCGCTGGCGCCTCCGTGGTTGTGGTGGTGGTGGTGGTGGCTCTTGGCGGGCTTGTTCTGGGCCGACGACGGCGTGTCGGAGCCGGTGAGCCTCTGCACGACCTGCTTGAAGTTGGCGGTGTCGGCCTGCACGAAGGTGGTCGGGAACGGCGTGGTGTCGATGATGCGCGGCACGGGCCTGGGCGACGGCGGCACGGGCTGGGACTGCGGCTGGCGCGGCGACGGGGAGGCGGCGGAGGACGGGGAGGAGGAGGAGGTGGACGAGGACGGTGAGTTGGGGCCCCGCGCCATGGGGAGGAGTTGCTTCGCCGCAGCAACTTCCATACGCGGTGGGGGTCTCGTGCGCGCGCGCGCGCGCTGGGCGTTGGTTCCACCACGGGGAGGGAGGGAGGAGAGGGAGGGGGGGTCTGTGGGGAGGCGAGAGGGAGTGGGAATAAGAAGAGGAGGGGAGGTTAGAGGTGATGTATAGTTGGCGTGGGCCTGGGTGGATGCTGCTCTTGTTTCTCTCTTTCTCTCTCTAGGAAGCAGGCCCTTGTCTTCTCTCTCTCTCTCCACAGATTTTATTTATTTTCTTGCTGGCTTTCAGTTTCAGTTTCTCTCCCATGACCCAGTGCCTTTTTATGCACTCTATTTTTTTTTAGACCAGCTTTTCCGCACTATTCTATGTGCAGTTTCCTCTGTTTTTTTGGGTGCGGATGGATGGTGGTTTCGCAGTTTTCTGTCTGTAGATGCAGTTTTCCAGTTGACAGGGTACACCCTCCTCTACTCTATCTGGCATCTATCAGTATCGCTCCTGTTCTTTGGTACAAAGAAAGTAATGGTACCCTTGTTTGGCAGGATTTCTCTTCCAGGGTAGCTTCTCAGAACAATGACTGAAACAAACAGTGACCGTGTCAAATCTAACTCCTTGAAATTCAGAGCTACTTCTGACATTAGAAAGCGTCTCTTCTTTCTCGTGGACAATACCAATAAACCGGAAAGATTGAGAGGGAGAAGGAAAAAAAAAGGCAAGCGTGTTCCAGTAACAAGGACAAGGCTGGAACAGTGGCATCCACAGAAAGATGCCCCTGCCGAGAAAAGCAAAGAAAATGCGGCAGGCATTGACTTGGACAACCTAGCCTTGACCCCGTGCAGCCGCTGTCCCATCGCTGCCGGTGGGCCGCGGATGCTTCCTCCCCTGCCTCGTCGCCGTCGTCGCCCCTCGTACTTGCCCTCGCTGGCCTCCGCCGTATCCCCGGCGCCGCCTGACCGCGCCAGCCACTCCGCACTGGCCGCCGGTACCGTCCGCCGCCGTCCGCCGTACCAGGAGCAGTAAAAAAAGAGAGAGAGGAAATCTAGCTGCGCTCCGGTCAAAAGAACTCGCGGCACTAGCGCTCGTAGCCCGTAGGTGCATGAACGAGCGTTAGAAAGTGAGAGGCGGTGAGAAAGGCGGCCGGCCTGCCGGCGTGGTGGTGCGGGCTTTTCTGCGGCGGCGTCACGGGACTTCTGTGAAAAGGCAGGCGGGCGTGGCGCGCCGGCAGGCCCGGTGGCCTCCGCCGAGCCAATGCCTTTCGAGCTTCCGCTTGAACGGAACGGAGCGGAGCCGGGTCGTCGATAGTAGTTGGTAAAAACTTGAATTGCGCCGCTCCTCTTTGACCTGTCGCTCCACCCGAGCGCTCACTCGTGACTCTAACTTTAGCCTGTAATCTCAAGCGAAAAGGGCAGGTGGATTAAAAAAAAAACCTTGAGGATTCACAGCTTCGCACGGCACTGCAGCCTCATCTATCAGCACAGCAGTGCCGGATTTTATCCAGGTGAATTCACGGCAGGTTTTACTGCACCGTGGCAAGCCGGCACAGGGTTAGATCGAGGACCGTGGGGCAGTAAGTTCAGTTCAGAGCCGGTCAGCCACACCCTGTCTGCTCGCCCTCGTCTCTGGAAGGAGAATCCTATCCTAGTGAGTCCGACGCGAAGCTGGTAACGGCCGTATTGATGGGCATCCCAGGACAGGACACAGGCACACAGCCCTCCCCGAATTAAGCCACGGTCTTTAATTTCCGTATTAGTGCGCTAGGGAGGACAGCCCCGTACCATCGTACAGCACTCCGTAACAACAGCGTGAATACCAAGTACGTACACGTAATAGAGTGCTGTGCTAGTGCTACAACGTTCGAGCGGCGACAGTGACACTGCTCACTCTCAAGTCTTGACGCATAGAATCTTCTTCTGTTGGCAGTGTAAAATACTGAACAAGTCTTGACGCATCCACGACCAGCACGGAAAAGGGAGAGACCAGTGAACAAAACGGGAACGGCGATGCTATGCCTATGCTTGGGCGAATTCCCGGCGCACGATGGAAAGACGAGCCCGGAAAGCGGGGGCATCCTGTTCTCCCAGCCTCAGCGGTCGCGAGAGCCGCGCAAGCAGAACGGGCGCCTGCTCGGCCGGCAGGTTCAACGCACCTGGGCGCCGGTCCGTGCCGGGGCGCCCGTGGTCTGGCCTCTGGTCTGGGCAGTGTCTCCGCGCAGAAAAGGGCGCACGCCAATCGCGTGGCGGCCCGAAAGAAGGGAAGAAAGGAGGGCGGGGCGAAAATGATGGTGCTCGCCACGACCGGCATAAACTAGTAGTGTGTCCGGTTGAGAGGCGCGTCCGGCGTGTGGTCGTGTCGGCCGCTCGTCCCCGATGGGGTCGGTGTTCGCTTGCTTACCCGAGATCGAGCCGGTCAACCACCCCCCTCGTAGATGCGCATGAAAATTGGAATTCCATGGAACGCACGGCGATCTACCCGGCTAGCGCCGCGCCCGGACGCCCTGCCCCACCCGGGGCAGCCGGACGGCTTCGTGCGGCCACGTCACGGGGCACCCAGCGGAGCGGCCGGCCAGGTGACGCGCGCCCAGCCCAGCCTACTAGCGGCTCAGCGCCCGGCGGTGGCGGTGCGCGGGCCGCGGGAGAGATCGCCGAATCCCAGGCGGGGCCCGGGGTGTTCCGTTCCATCCGCTCCCGCTCCAGCGTGCGGTCGCCACCGGCACCGGACCGGGGGGCCCTCGCGCTCGCTTTCGCGGGGTTAATCATTGCCGCGGCGCGATGAGTCCCTGGGTCAAACGCTGCGTCGCACCGCGTCGCCGCTGCCTCCGGCGAGTGTGGTATGCGTGGTGGTGGTGGCTCCGACTCCGAGCCCAGCCGCGCGGATCGCTGGGTCCGTCCACTCGCACCGGTCTGCCGTTCGCGGCCAGCGAGTGGTCACGCGCGTGGCCGGTCCGGGAGGGTTTCCTTCTCCAGGCGAAGACGCGACGCGGGCCTCTCTCCTCTCGTGCGCTAGCTAGAGCTGCTAGCACCGGTTTCCTACTGGCAGTCTGGCACTGCTGCAGTGGCATTACGGCCACGGACAGTCTTGAGGTCAAACAGCAGCAGGCGCTCTCACCAAATTTGGTTCCTGCTTTCATGTGTGGCGGGTCCCAGCCGCCGGCTACGATTCTCTCACCAAACAGCATCAGGCGCTCTCACCAAATTTGGTTCCTGCTTTCAAGCAGCTCCAGCTTCCAGAAGATGTGGTAAATTGAAGGCAGGCAATACTCCTAATATGAGCCTCTTTTAGGCCGGAAAGAAAGCTAATCGTGGAACCAAATCCAACTATCCCCACATCTAACCTTGACCATGATGGTGTGCTCCTGTATTTATCTGGACCACCCCTGCTGTCCAAGCCCAGCTCACCAGTCACTCCCCGCGCCTCGCTCTGACAGCAGCTGCGCAGTGTCGGTTAGATAGCCTACCTGGCCGGCTTTCGTCAACTCCCAGTAGCTGGCGCTAGCTCCCAACCCGAGAGCCCACATCTAGCTCGTGCTCATAGCTAGACTAGCATTTGGTACCGGTAATTCCTCCTCCTTTCTTTCTTTTTTTTGAAAAGACCAGTAATTCATCCACTCCGATCGCTGAAAGTTTTTCCACGGCACTTCAGTTCTTTGGGACGGGAGCACTAACGTTGAGCGAAGTGGCACCCAAACCAGTTCAGGGATGGAACGCGTCGGAATCTGCGGACTGTATCTGCTGTGATTTTCCTTCGCTTTCCCGGGTCCTCCGGTGCAGCCCGCACGTCACGCTCGCAGCCGTGGATCTGTTGACTCGCTTGGATTCGTTCCCATTCCCGGGGCGGACCACGCGCAGGCGCAGCCGCGGAGGAAGGACCGCCAGGACCGGTCCGATGCTCCTCCGATGCGCGCGCGATCGAGCCCTCTCGGTGATGGCTACGGGCTCGTCTCCTAGCCGCGCCCCTACGACCCTGATCTCGCAACGCCCAACCGCCGCTGCTCATGGGACCGCGACACTGGCACACTGCATCTCGTCGTGGCATCGGGCATGGAGCGGAAGGGATCCGATGCCCTTGCTCAGTAAAAGCGACGCGCTACACGCGGTGCCCGTTGCTGGACGGGTCGACTGGTCTGGTGATCCGCGCGGCAGCCCGTAGTAACTGAGCAGCGAGCGCGTCCGGCCGTCGTCGTCTGAGGCTGTGTGCACGGCACGGCTCGGGTGCTTGAAGGAACTTCAGGGCATTGATGGACGCGCGCCGGCACGCGTGAAGGGCTGCCCGACCGGCGTTAAAGATGCAGAAATCCGGTGTCGAGTGGAGACGGGATTTCGTTGAGATGGGGGTGTTCCTTCCGTTGCAAAATTGACCGGGCCTTGGGATGGATGGCTTGTGGGGTTTGTCGAATAGGACTCGGCACCGTCCATGGACGAAACAACAGTAGGCCACCGAAGGAGAAAGCATCGTTACGGCATGAGGCCAGGAAAAGGTTTAGGTTACTGGCTGCATGTATTACTAGGCACCGATCAGCTGGAACAGGCGATACACGATCACCTGGCTCATCATTCAACGGAAGAAGACGTTGTAGCTGACATAGCTTGCGCTGCAAGTGAAAATCGATTGCAAATAAAAGGGGCAAGTGGAAAAGCACGACAAAGAAAGGGTAACATCCTACTACTCGAGAACGAAATACATCAAGGGCTGGGACACCGACGTTACCGGAAATTTGTTTAGCATGAAAAACGAAACGATCTTGTTCTATCAGGAGAGCCAAACAGGTACAACCCCAGGGCTCCAACAACAAAACAGAGCAAAGTCCTCAGTTCACATTACACCAAGGTTTGGTACTACATCCTATCAAAAAAAAAAAAGGTTTGGTACTACACGGCCCGTCTTACAAGTTACAAGAACATCAACAGCGATGACAGCAGCACATCTTCTCCATCCTATCATAGCAGCACCCTGCTATTGCTACGGAGCCTTGGGTTTTGCAACTGAACCCTTGCTGCAATGACAAATCAGTACAAATAAATCTGAAGGATAGCGAATCCCTAGCGAGAGCCCCAGAAATCAGAGGAAGCGCTAATTGGCTGAAGAACAGGAACCAATAGCCCCCCGAAAAAACTGAATGCTGTGCTTGTTAGTTGACTGGCATGATCTAATGAGAGCTAGCTGACATGCAATCGTCTATGTTTTTTAGGATGGCCACCAATGTAGAGCCATACAAGGCCAAAGTTCCAAGGCATATAGTGCTGCAGCAAAATCACGAGCTGACTTGGAAATTTCAGCAGCAGTTCATATTCTGGCTGTTGACTTTGGCTAGAAATTTCATCTGCCTTTTTTCTTCTTCATCATTTCCCGCTGTATTGCCTTTTGCCTTGCCTTGTCTGCAAGGTCGAGCCCTGGAACCTGATCCTCAGCAGAATCAACTTTTGACCCACTCACATCACCTCCGGAGGCACTCTTGCAACGATTCTTTCTTGATCCAACTTTTGGAGAGCCTACTTTTCCAAAGATGGTAGCATTTTTGTTTTTGCATACACTAGGTTTTTCCGTCTCCGTCTCCTCAGGTTCGTCAAGTTGCTTGCTAGCTGCCACTGGGCTATTTGTATTCTCAGGGCTATGATTATCTGGACAGATGCCTTTCCTGGAAGAAGCTGCCTTTGTGAAATGACGCCTACTTTCAAACCATCTGCTAACCTGTCACCAGAATGCACAGCGAGGGTTAAACCCAATGCTAAGATATCCATGACAAGCATACAATTAGAAAACTATGACGATGAGGAATAACCTGCTGGAATGTTAGCCCTAGTTCTTCTGCCAGGCTTTCTTTAAGAGAACGACTAGGGTATGGGTCTGTCTTAAAATGTTCATGTAGCTTCTGCAAGCAAAATGATGCGCATCAACTTAGTCGATGAAATAAAACACTGTAAAATGGTAAGCTCTGTTCAACTGATTCTGGCGAATCATGAACAAATTTCACTGTACCTGATTGATTACTGGACCAAAATGTCCTTTCCTAGTTGCACTGTTGCTGCCATTAGACGTAAGATCTCCATGTTTCTCATCAACTGAACCTTGAAGAGAATCAGGATGCAAGCTTTTTACTGCAGGAGAATCAGCTTCACTCTCTTCATTCCCTTTTGTTGGTGTGCTTTTCCCAGACCATTCTTCATCATCACTAGAATCAGACGGTGCTTCACCATAAGCCTCCTTTTGAGTCCAGCAAGAATAGGAATGTCATGATCAGAAAGCATAGGTCATATGCAAGCATGCACACAAGAGAGCATGTAACCTCTAATAGAAAAAGAAAAAGAAAAAGAAGAAGAGAGCATGTAGACCAACAATTTATAATCTCAAGCAACATTACCATAGTACATACAGTTGCTCAATGGTTACTGAGTTTAGTTGCACAAATCAGCATCAAGATTGAATGCAGCAGTACATGAGGACATATCGTGTGTTACAAGCTCTTATGGCGCTACCGTGTTACTAATCACGGGGTTGAATGCAAACTTCATAAAAAAATATGGATGGATAGAGCATGAAAATATCTACCATCATGCAAAGTTTGAGATTGAACAAAAACTTGTGCAAAGAGAAACAAAAAAGAGAAATCATCCCTTAAAACAGTTGCGGGTGCAACTGTTCAGGAGCATCTGCAACCCGCAACTATTCAGGTACTGATTTCTCTTTTTTTGTTTCTCCTTGCACAAGTTCTTGTTCAACCTCAAACATTGCATGATGACAGATACTAGTGCTCTATTCATCTATATCTTTTGATGATTGTTTCATGCAAACGGTTTCGGTGCTACTGTGTTTGGTAGCATGGTAGCACCATAAGCTGTGGTAACATAGCATGTGTTCTCTGGTAGCACATCTTGTACCATTTTATCAATTACTAAAATATGCACAGATGTCTAAGCTAAGATCAGATCCAATAATGATGTTTGTCTCCACGACTACTTAGTTTATAATTGAACTTTCAAATTTGTCTAGTTCCAGCAAGAAAGTAAAGCATTTGACTGGATGAAAAAGAAAACACTACATGTGTTATTCAAGGCTTAAAAACATCAAAAAATCAGGCACACATATAGGTTGAGGGCATACATCATACAGTTTTTTGTAGTCCAACCGGTCAGTCTGCCGTCTCCCTGAAACTGGTAAAACCACACTCTGGTCCATTTCGGTCTCCATAGGGTCATCATTGGAATTTTCTGTGTTAGCCTGAGGAGTGCTTCTTTCCATATCATCCACCTTAACATCAGGTAATGGAGGTGATGAAACTTCATCATGTCCACCAGATTTTGCAATCTCCTCGCAGAAATCATCAGAGTCAGATGTGAAGTCCGACTCATCTGAAGTTGATTTATTCTTTTGGATATCTTTATCTGAATCATTATCTGAATCAGGACCTGCTGGATCATAGTCATCATCCTCTGAATCCTCAGAAGGTAATCCCAGGTCATCGACCTTCTTTTTGTCAGTTGTCAAAGGTCCTGAACCATCAGAATTGGAAGAGGTCAAAAAATTTGAGTCGTCAGAGTCTGATCCTCCATCCTCTTCCTCTTCCTCTTCAGAAGATCCTTCTTCCTTGCTAGCCACATGCTCTTCAGACATATTGGGGTCAAAGTCATTGTCATCTGAATCATCTGATGGAAGATCAAATGCGTCATCTTGCTTAGAGCCATTTGCCAAAGCAGCAGCCTCTGGAAAGACTTTCTGCAAAAAGTAAATGTAGTACTAAGGTCAATTGTTATTTAAACTCACTGGAGGTCACGGCAGTAAATTGTTACTAATAAGTGCTGTGCTCATGAATTGTTATTTAAACCCGCTTGCTTCCTTCTTAAATGCAATGCAGTGCTCCTGCTTTATTAAAAAAAACTAATAAGGGGTATATTACCTCCCAAGAGTCGTCAATGGAGAGATCACTTCCCTGAAGTTCATTTATTATGTCTATACAGTCTATCTTGCAATCACATGCAGGGCAGAGCCAACCTTCATCTCCCTCGGGGACTACAAAGGGATGATGCTCATGAATGAATGCAGAAACAAGAATTACTTTAGATACTATGAAAGAGGAAAATGAATATTACTATCTTCAGTACGCAAAGGAGGATTTAAACAGTTCTGGTGGAACCCTCTGTCACAAGCTCCATCGCATAGAATGATATCATTACCCAATGTAACATCCTTTGAACCACAAGTAGCACAAAAAATCTGCGATATATGAAACGTTGTCACTGATTAAAATACTGTGCATAACAGAACACCATTATCAAAGAATATAGACACATCGATGGAATCAAAATAACATGATACCATACATCTTCACAAGATATCTCTCCTTCCGAATCAAATAAAGACTCATCAATCTTCCCCTTAGAGAGGAGAGAATCAAGATTCTGGAAGACTTCCCGTATTCTCAGCTTGCATCGCAAAATTTCCGCCTTGGCTCGTTCAAGCTCCTTCTCAGGTCTTATCTTATCCAAACTGCATGCTTGTTCATAAGCAACAGTTAGTTTATATTGTAATTGGAACTGCAATGAACTCAAAATCTATTGAAGAATCATAGCAGAAGCAACATCCCAAGATGGTTTCTGTTAAATGCCAAGTTCAAAGAAGCAAAAATAACAACTCCTGTGCATCTGATCAACAACTAAGCCAAATAGGCCATATAAAATTAAGTGAACCAAACACACATCATGGCTGGAAGCGAGAAGAGGCAGAAATGATATATATATAAATATGAAGGGAACATAGCCAGTGAAGGGAGGAAGATATCAGAAATGGTGGAACCATAAATTTCACTAATGATGAATCATGTGTGAATTGTGATACAAAAGCCCAATCCTTAAGGCAGGAAGATATCAGAACATGGAAATTCAGGCACAAAATGATGGGAAGCTAAGGAATGCTATGCATCCGACTAGTGTATTTTGCAAACTAAACTGTCATTGTAGTGAAACCTATTTGTTAGTTCTGGTGCACGTAACACTATTGTGGTTGGTTAACAAGTAAACTTTAAGATTTTGGCCAGCCCATAATACACAGCCTAACTATATTTGGTACCTCTGGCTACTCACAGGGAGTGAAGAATCAATACTTCAAGTAAAAACCTTTGAAACATTAAAAAGAATTAAAGAATCAAAATTCATAACACACAAGCAACTCAAATTCAAAATAACAATTTAGAGTGACAAACCTTTGATTTTTCCAGCCTTCACTAGCATAAGCTTCAATCAGGCTTTGTTCATAGTTCATTCGATTCAAAATGTATCTAACACGTTTACGAATTTGTGAAAACTCATCTGTCGAACTTTTGTTTGACTTTGAGGGTCTGCCCCTTTTTCTTCTTTTTGCTGCTGGTTGTACTGGAGTCTGTGCATGTTCAGTAGGTGTTGTCTTTGAACTTGAAGTGGAGCGAAGCATCCTGACATTATTACCAGATGACCTCAAAGTATATGTTTGACCTGTTAGTCCCTGGGAGCCTTTTTTGCCTCTGTTTGCTGCCCTTTTATAATTTTTCCTTATACCCATGGTATTTTGCACTGTTTGAGATGTATACATAACTTGATGCTCAACGGCCTCAGGGTTTTGACTAGAGCTCACACCATTTTTAATCTCACCATTGCCCTCAACAGGACAAGGAGTATTTTTGTCCATGGTATGTTCACCAAAATTTCATCAATTTACAGTAAACAAATAAAGCAGCATCAGAAAACCATCTTCCTGTCGACCACAATGAAATATAGCTGAGCCAGATTCACCAGCACCTGGCAACCTACAGCAAATAAATAAAGACGAAGAATGAATACATGGACTCAAGAGTTAAGCATCCTATTGAAGTATAAAGTCTTACAAACCCCTGGTTTGAACCAGGTTTGATTTCTTCCCCATGATTCGAAATTAGACTGAGTCGATGATCATTTTAGTTGAAAATAAACAAGCACAGCGGTCACTAGTAAGTGATTAGCTGCAAAAAACAGTCCTCAGGGAACGCACTCAACTGTTCTTGAGGCCACACGTGTGCCTCCTAGCTCCCTTTACCAATGTTTGCTTCATGCGTCGATCTTTCAACAGAGTCACCCATTTCTTCTATTAAAACTGAAAGTGGCAGCATTGCTTTGATTTCTCTAGCCACCTTATTATGTTGCACTGTACATTACTAGGTATTTAAAGCATTCAACTAGTACAAGATCATAACTCGCCTTGTACTTTTTTGTTTGTTATTTGACTTATGCATGGGCATTAAGAACATGCCACAAACCTCCACTAAAATTATACTCATATAATTAGTCTCTCAAGTATCCATGGTGGCCTATGGACAAAGCCTCAAAGGAACTACGTGATAATTAAAACAAGAGCTGCATCTTGAAAGCTACAGCAAACACTAAAAGAACTACATCCTAGAATCCTATAAGAACAAACAAGAAAGAACCCTTTTCAAAACTTAAATGAAAAACAAAAAAGAATTCAGCTGGTACTTTCTTATTAGAAACAAGAACCTCTTAGGATCTCTAGAGGAATTATATAGTACTTTCATGAGAACCGCTGTAATGTCAACAAGGATTGTCAACAAGGAATTATATAGCACTTTCATGAGAATAATGCATTGGCAACTTCTATATTGTAAACTTAAATGAGGAATGAAAATAAAAGGCAAGAAAAAGCAAGGTGCACTCAAGCCAATGCCACGTCTTGCTCCACGACAAGTCGACAACACAGAAAAAGATGTGTTAACGTCTCGATGACCTGGGCCAAGAAACAGGCAGCTCGCAGCCCATCTCTTGCTTCCACGTGTCATGGACCATGCACTTCTCAATCTCTCCCTCTGAACGTGCCATGCAATGCTGGGTGCCCGCCATTTTTATTGCAGGCGACTTTGGCATAGCATTTCCAGGGTGCATCTAATATGAAAGGGGAAAAAAACAGAGCGACCACTGTATATCCATTCTACACACGATCTTGATCTCCTATGCATACTGAGTTATCTTCAGCATGGAAATTGTAGTAACAATTTGGACATCTCATCGTAGCAGTAACAATTTGGACATGATAGGACTTGTTCTAAATGCCAGCCAATTCCACAACTAGACAACTGGTCCCAAATCTACCTGCATTGTTCAGCTCCTACACATTCCCAGGATATGCTACTAGTAGTCATCTACCTCCACGGCGTGCAGAGCTATCCATGTGGAACCCTGAATCCACAAAATTCATGCTGGAAGCTCATAGCCCCCACGCTCCAAAGGATAAGGGGAATAGGGATTGCATATTGCAATCAGCGGTGGGCTGAGCAAGTGGATTTCCTGACAACCAGCCGAACCAACAAGCTCGAAATTCCACCACACGTCCGGATCCCTAGACCAAACGAACCATCGGAACCCTAGAAACTACACCCCTCAATGTGACCTCCCACCTCCGAACGCCAGAGCACCAACCAGACCCCCCCCCCCCCCGCCCCCCTCAGAAATCCCCACGACTTCGTGCAGAAACAGAGCTCAAACCCCAAAGCCCGACCGAAATCACATCGCCCCATGCACCGACTCTAGCTCCCTCCGCAGAACAGCTAGGCCCACTGAGGAAGCCGCCCCGCCCCGTCCCCCGAGACTAAATCGCGGGACGCTGCCGCTCGAATCCAAGCTCCGAGCGTCGGGGTTCGACTACAGCTGGAGGAACGAGAGGGACGCGCGCGCGCTGGCGCGGATGGAGACGGAGACGGTAGCGGAGCCAGACGAGGAAGGGCCAGATGGGGGTCAGGGCACTCACCGGGCGAGCTGGCGACGCAACGCCGCGAAGAAGCTTTCCAGTTCCAGGCCCGGCGGCTCTCGTCTCGTCTCCCGCGAGGGGCGGGCGCGGGCGGAATAAAAAGGCGTGCGACGCGCCCGCTCGGCTCAGCCGCCGGAGGAGGCAAGATGGGCTCTCGCCTCTCGGCGCGTGTGCTTGGACGGGCCGGATGTGCCAATATGGGCTCAACATTTGGCTAGTCTATCGGGCCGAATCGGCCTCGCCCACCCGCCGAAATAGGCAGCCCATTTATCAGCACAGAATCTGACGAAGTTTCGCCAGCTCTCTATTTTTTGCACCTCTCTCTCTCTCTCTCTCTCTCTCTCTCTCTCTCTCTCTCAATTATATTGTGACAATTTTTTCGCCACCTTCGAGTTGGAAAGCTACGGCGGCTGCACATACGCGTACGATCCGCACGGTCACACGTAACCTGAGTTAGGTCGCTCCTACAACGCAGCAATATACACATGGTGGCAAGACTTTTTTAGTTTTTTTTGGCATCCTGCAGGAGTTTGTATTATTCAAGGGACTTCCAGATGTGGACATCATCTTTTGTTTTTGTTTTTACTTCGGATGTGACGCTCCTCGGACTGTTCGGTGCCGTCGCCGTCGTAGAGTGTGAGCGGGCACTTTGGGTGAGCGACGGCATCTATCGTTCGATCGATCGATGCAGATAAACCCGTCCAGAAAAGTCCAAACGCGACAAGAACGTCTCTGTCGATCTCCCTCGCTCAAACTTCTAGATCGGCCCGTGCACAAATTTGTCTCGAATTCGTCCATATTTTCCTCAAACATTGCACATGCACACGCACTCGCAAATAAAGGTACAAATTTGGGAATCTAATACTCCGTTTGAAATAGAAAAAATACGCCTCTCTGGAAATTTGGAAATTGAATAGCCGATTTGAGATGCAAAATTGTTCGGCTCGGCTAGCTTAGCTACTGATGATCTGGCTACTGTCCGCTACGGGCATCCGCACCGGAGGACAGACGGCGCATGCACGGCGTGTAGGTAGCTCATCGTCAGGTCTCGAGGAATCCGGTCATGCGGAGCACGGCCGTGCGCACAGACTGGAGGTCGCGGCCCTTGAGCGTGCGCCCCTGCCCCACGCACACGGACGAGGCCGCCCGCCCCTCCGGGCACCGCCGCCTCGCCGCCAGCACCACGTGGGGCGGCACGAACGCCGCCGCGGACTCATCGCTGTCGTAGCAGCTCCGGGCCCACGAGGGCGGGCCGCCGCCGGGCGTCGTCCCCGCGCGGATGCCCACGGGCGCCGACGAGCCTGCGGGACGACGACGCGGGTCGCCGGCGGCGCCCTGGGGCTGCTTATTGCCCGCCTCGAGCTGCTGCTGGCGGCCGTGGCAGTGGCAGTGGTCTTGGCCGTGGCGCTCGTCGAGGTCCGGCCATAGCACGTCGGCTTCCTGGAGCTCCTCCATCTCCATTGCCGCCGCCGGAGCTACGCACATCGGATCCGCACGCGGCGATCGAGTCGAGGTTGGTCGTTCTTGGGTTGCTGCTTGCGTGTGTGGATGATCTGATCGTCGCCCCGATCTGCGCGCGGCGAGGTGCGCATATATAGGGGAAGCGCGCAGGGCCGGCCGGGCTGATGGTGTGATGTGACAGTGAGCACACGAGGGAGTAACAATGACGTCACGCTGGGGTTCGAACGGCCGACCAGCCGGCGCGCGCGGAAGGTTTCTCGGCTCCGAATTCGTAACGGCGCCAGGGCTTTAGGCCGGTCGGCCGCTGCAAGTTACTACTGTTTCGAGGTGTAACCGAACTTCCTGACCGGCACACGCTGTGCTCGTGTGCACTGGAGGCATCCTCGTGTCAGTATGCGGCAACATTTGAACTGCACGCGTCCTTTCAAAAAAAGAAGAAGAACACAGAGAGAAACATTTGAAAACATCACGCAGGTTTTCTGAATGACAACATCTCTTTGACTTGTGCAGGTGCAGTCGTAGCACGCGAGTCGTCGCTGGGAGACGGTCTCACAGTAACAGATAGAAAACCTGCATAGGCTTGAATTGCATTGCATTCACGTGACAAATGCAAATGATCCTTTTTTTTAGATGACAAATGCAAATGATCCTGACTCCGTTCGGAACAAAGAGGTTTGGTAGGCAATTAGCAAGAGATAACTTTTCTAGACAGGTTATGAATTTATGATGATGATGACATAGTAAGGCCATGATAGAGTAATTAACTACTCCCTCGATCCTAAAATATAATACATTTTGGTTTCTTCTAAGTTAAATTGTTCTAAGTTTGATCAAATTTATAGAAAAAAATAATAATATTTTGAATTTCAAATGAGAATAATTAGATCCAATATGGAATATATCGTACTATTACTAATATATCGTTCTAAGCCTCCATATGAAGCCACATTGGATCCTAGGTGGACTCTAAGAAAATATAGAAATTCTCATAAAAAATAGAAATATCCGGCAATCAATCCGACAACTCTATCATAATAGCCATTGCATCTATTATTTTTTAATAAATTATCCACCTCTACCATTATGAAAATAGGCTAAAGTAACCCTTAAACATGTATCTAAAGTACCCACATCTGCTATTTAAAAAATAATCTAAAATAACCCTAATCTTCATGCAAATTACCCACATATGCCATTATAAAAATAATATCAAATAACCCCTAAGTTTTTATATAAATTATCTAGTTATATCATTATTAAAAGTAACTCCTAAATCTGAATCTAAGTTATATAATTATAACAAAATCTTAAAGTGCACCAATATAAAATTCTAAATTACTATATCTATCAGCATTAATATATTATTTATATTATTGCTTACATAAAAATACAACCCATGGTGCGTGTCATGTATAGAGGAGGTGCGTGTCATGTATGGAGGAAGATATAAGAATACCATTTTTTATGTTATTCGCATAGCTTAAACAGATGGTTCAATTAAATATATATCAAATACATATGGAGGTGTGATATAAAGTGAAAAATATTGTTAGTAACTAAATATATTACAACTAGATAATGATGAGTATGTATCTTTAGAGTATTGTAGGTTAGAATATTTAATAGATGAAAGAGAGCACGGGATAGATAATTATAATTATTAGTTATAAGTCTTATTTTTTATATTAATTCTAATTAGCCTGTGCGGGAGCTCGAGTTGATAGGCTAATTTTTATTATTTATTTATTTGATGTGTTAGATATTAATAATTTTTCTATAAATTTGATCAAATTTAGACTAATTTAAGACAAACTAAAATATCTCATATTTCAAAACGGTGGGAGTACGTTGAATAGTGGCCGCGATATCTTGAACACGCTGCAGCCCGGTCATTGTTTGGTGCTCATTCTGATGAATAAGGTTAGCTAATTAACAACGTGCACGGCACTTGTACAAAGATAAGACTGGTCAGAGTTGCAGCTTTCTGGCCGACTTTAATTAAGTTCCGAGTACTGGTATAAACTAGATAGACCAAAGTAACAGCGTGCAATATATGGACTATGATTGAGGGGTACCGATACTGTGCTTGTGCAGTTTGTCTCCGATGAAGACATCTCCGGCCAACTAGTACTCTCTCGTTTCTATTTTGATAAAACAATTTTTAAAACTGAAAAAATATATTAGTTCTATTTGAGTAGTCGTCTCAAGTCTGACACGCACAGACGTTTCGGTTCTCATACAGAATAATTTATTTAAGAAAAAATAGTGCATGTATATGATAACGTCGATAACAAGGAGGTTTCACGGAAAATCGTTTCCACTGACGAAGAGTACCTATCAAAAAAAAACCTAACGAGAAGTACACTAATTAAGCATGACCCTTTTTGTCACTTTGACAAGGTGAAATAACATATACAAGCATACACCAACATTATAAACTAGTACTGAGGAAAGAAAGGGAAGAGAGTGTTGTTGACAGAAATAGCATCGGTTGAAGAGCTAGCCATAGTATAGCCATTGAAGATGCCATGAATCACGTGGTCTATTAGTCTAGCTTGACTACCTGTTAATTAGAGGGAGGGGTCGTCAGGCCGATCCACGAATGTACGACCAAGCTCTACTCGATTTTCTTATTGAGACATATGTTCTAAAATACTCTCTTTCACACACACACACACACACGCAGAGAGCTATGGCAGCAGAGAAAATCTTCATATTGGAGGATTTTGCTCATTATACACCAGGAACTGTACCCTAACTTGCAAGACCGGAAATGACACATGCGTGTACTTAACATCATTGTCAGGCATCTCCAACGACCCTTTCTGCGATTCTCTTCAGGCCTGTTCACTATTGTGGATGGGTAGGAAGTTCAGCTTGCAAACCTGCATCATTTCCAAGTTGTTATTTCTTGCCCATCATCAAGCCAATGCATATATCGCGTCGTCGTATGTTCTTCATGCCTAATGCGTTGATACTGCGGGTCGTTACTCCAGAAAACCAGCAAATCCGCTCCAAGCATGCGGCCACTCGCCATGTGTTTGCACGCCAGGTGCATCGATCTTGAGCCAAGAAACACACGGACAGCATAAATTTCTTTCTTATCATCAGAGACTTTGTTCTTGGGTTCTTATGGGAGAGACTTTCTTCTTGGGTTTTTATGGGAGAATTTCATCAAATTTCCCCTACTTGGAACTTCAACAAATAATCTTTCAATTGATTCTCAAGCTGCAAGGAAGAAAAAGGCCAACCGCCCCTACATTTTTCAATTCGTCGCAAAGGAAAAGAGAACCTCACTGGATTCTGGATCTCGGCTTCTATCTTGCTAGCCATTACTAGTTTTCTGCAGCTTCAGAGTTCAGACACACAGCGCAAACATTTCTAGTTTTCTACACAACACCATCGAGACACAAGCGAGAGCTACGGGCAACAAAAGGGGTCTCCGGCGGATCACGACCAAAAACGTCAACAAAAACCGCACCGACGGGATGAAAGCTCGGCGCGGATGTTACCGACGACGGCGCGCCACCGCCAACACGGCCGATGACAACGGCGATGGCCGGCGACGCGCGGCGGCGGCACCTCTGGTGGCCATGGGTATATCGATCGGGGAAGACACCAGAGGCCTCCACCCTTCACGTTCACCACAAGCGGCGGCGGCCGCCGCAGCAGCTGCTGCGGCTTCCTCTACGCGGCGGCAACAACGCCACCAAAACTCCGCCGCGCCGTCTGCCCCCGCCTCGTCGTCGTCGTTGGTGTCCGGCCACAGCACGTCCGCCTCCAGGAACTCCTCCGTGGCGTCGAGCCCAACCCCGGGAGAAACCGCGGAGGACGGGCCGGAGAGGAAGAACCCGTCCGACGACCAGTCAGACTCGAACCACTGCGCGCTCGACGTCAGGCTCGAGATCGACGAGGCAGGCGGCCCGCTGAACGGTTCGCACGAGAACTCGACGGCGCCGGCATCGTGCTCGTACAGCTCGGGAAGAGCCGCCGGCAGCAGGTAGCTCCCCTCCTCCTCCTCCGGCGACGACGACGGCGGTGGCGTGTCCGTCCACGGCCACAAGACGTCGGCTTCTTGCAACTCCTCGTCCATCCGCTTCGGCAGCTGGGGAATCCAGCCACGCTAAATGGCCGAGCATTTTATGTCCGCAAGAGAACCGCGTCGACGATCGGAGGGTGCTGCTGCTTGGGCCCCCCTGACGTGTCGTACGGGGCACTCCTCTCTTCACTTAATCCCATTTCATTTCCATCCAATGAAAATATCCATGCTTGCAAACTGCGGGCAAATCATGTGCGTTTCTCCGCTTAATTATGGTGCAAGTTTGTGCTAACTCAAAAACGTCGCCGTCGCCGAAAAAAATGTCTCCGGTTTTTCAAGGAATTCATTGGACAGGCACAACCGGGAATTTGGACTTGGGGAGTTCTTTGTTTGCAAGAATCGTTCTGTAATTTAAACCCGGTTTGAGGGGACGATCGAGCCTGAATGGAGGTGTGGGGGAGGTGACGAGAGCGAGCACATAGGAAATGACAAGCTGCGTCGCTGAAATGGATAAGCAATCATGAAGGCCCGTGGCTTGTCTGACCAAGTAATGCAGGAATGTGGTTAGGGTTGGGGAGGAGCCCCACGGATGAAGGCATCCAACCCAAGCATGAGCTCCATTGATTGGGATAGCTCATTGCTTGCATGAGCTGCATTAGTATATTTCGGGAGTAGGTAGCTTTCTCTTCCTGTGCAGGTTGATTCCGTCAGGGGATGCAACCTCCCTGCCCGCAATATCAGCTGGCTCCAGTCCTTGCATCCAGACAAGTTTGCATCCTGCCCCGCCTGGGGCTCCTTGTGTAGTGTAAGCGTGCATCAGGACAAGTTTTATTTTAGAACTACTCCTACTCCGTACACTTTTTATATTCATCCAGACAAGATTTTCATGGTGAATTCTAAAAAAACGTGTAACTATAATTATAAATCTGAAGCACCATTCCAAACTCATGAGGTAGCAGAAAATTGGTGATATTTGACAGCGCAAAGTCGAAGAACGAACCAATTAAACACCGCAAAGATTGCATATCATACCAGAAGCGATGAACATCCTAAACTACTTTATCCATTCCATTTGCTCCCCTCACAGTTTTATCACGAGCATAAATTTTGTACAGGATTGTACAACACTAACGGGCTACGGGTGAACTCTGTCGCGCATATGAGAAATGAATATATATTCCCCCCAAAAGGGGTTAATACTTCTCTGGTAAGCTCGGAGCCTGCGAGCTATTTACTGCCTATCCAAGAACATGTAATCGGCATTGCCGGCCTGGAAGCCAGCTGTTGCCGTTGCCAATTCCTTGAGGAAGGAGACAACATCCTCCGAGGAGTTGAGCAGGTAACGGGCGTTGGAGCGCTTCCTTCCGACGGCGCAGGAGAAGTAGTTCTCGCCCTTCAGATCGAGGACCGAGGACCCTTCGCGCCAGTTGTGGTCGCTGCTCGTGCTGCTGTGACTTGACGAGGATGACTTCTCAGATGCAACATGCTGCGCCTTCTGTGTCCTAGACTGTGAGTTCCTGGAGTTGCTCCTGCCGTTTGAAGGCCTTCCGTTTGGCCTCCGGTCAAGGGATGCTGAGCCACCCTCTGGTTTTACTTTGGATTCAGAAGGGTACTCGGGATCGAAAAAGACATAGATGTCCTCATCCTGAAAACAAGAGGAAGCAGATGTTACCGATCGAAGTCAAAGATGGATAGAACAGGCGTTGAAATTATTCATCAAGAATCAGTATAGTAGTACATGAATGAACTTAAATAAGAATTACTACAGTACACTTGAAAGATAGATATTATTCTTTTTTAACTAACAGAAGGATATTATTCAAAGTAAGCTTTTAACAATCGGAAGGAAACATACAGAATCCATACAGAAAGCTCCTCCATTTGTTTAGACTTTCGAACTTCTATTTGAATGCATATCGAAACAGTTAGCAATTTTGGTCTCAAGCTTATCCATAGAGTTTTGAGAAGCATTACTGGACTCATTTTGTATTGTTGCATCAGCAGATTGACGAGGATGTTTCTTTTGGTACATTAACGAAACAGTATCAATCTTTTATGTGGACAAGTTTCTTCTTAAGGCATGACTTATCCTAAAAATGATTTCTAAACAGAAACAGGGTATTTTACAATTTTATCATAATTCAATCGGTAAGGAAAGATATAGTTGCCTTTGAAAGTTTGACTATGATCCAAGCATATTTCAATTTTCACATAAAAAATGAAGCATAAATACTGATTTTCATCATGCATCTGCACATAAAAAACAAATTGATTGAAGCAAGAACATGGAACTGCAAAAATACCTTTCCAAGGAAGTGTCCTACACATAGGACATAGTCAATTGGAGTAACCATGTTTTCACTGTGAACTATCTCCCCTAAGATACGATCAATTGCAGCACCCTATAGAAAGAAAACAAATGATCTGTAAAACTCAACTAGCCAAATATGGAGAAAACCATCTACCAACATGAATCATCATACTGCACCACTGACCTTTGTAACGCCAACAGACCGAACTTCAACTGATCGACTCCCCTGAACAACATCAACAGCTGCATTCGAGATCGGACCTGTCCACAAGTGCTGCAACATATCTCTTGCTTGTAGCCTTCCAAATTCAACATCTTTGCAATAGCAGGTGGAAATAAATGTTAGTGTACAAAAGCTTTTTACTTTTAAAAAAAATGCATGGAAGATCAACACCTACCAGCATACTTGTAATTCCACACAAATGATGTTTCACGATGTTCGAAGTGGGACCTTGGGGTTCTTTCTGTAAAATATTCAAAAACATGCTGGGAGAAAACAAATTGTCAGAAACTTTATATTAATTGGATACAACAGGACATTATTCATGAAGCAGGCTAACCTTTACACTGTCAACCCAGTCCATGTTCAGATGCTCAGGCATTGTCGTCATCCATTCTCCATAAGTCGGGCGTAGAAACATCCCATGCTCTGCCGCCAACCACATTTTAAATTCTCCGAAATTCTGCACATATAGAGAGATGTGTTGGTTCTGAGGTGAAACATAGTGGTCAACCGATCAAATCTAAAATAAAAGACAGGCATGCTCTGAGTATTACTTCATCGAGAACACTCCTGTCACTGCCACTGAGAACAATAACTGTAGTATTCTCATCCTCACAGAGGGCTTTCAGAGGACCCTTTAAGTCAGGATGCAACTTGAGTTCCATTTCCTTGATTTGGTCACCACCCCTTCTCCCAGAGGATTCCACTGGCTCAGTCAATGTTGAATTGAAACCCTACAACCAGTCATATGTATAAATTACAAGAATTGAAGCTGTTACTGTAAAGGTGCAATTAACATTATCCACTCATAAAGAACTTCAAAGTGCAAGGGTCCTGAAAGTCTTATGGAAAGCTGAAAGTAAAAACTTCACTGGCATTCCTGAATCAGTAAAAAGAACATTGGAGACTTGAATATGCGAAAAATTTCTCATGATGACCTAGTCTAACTGAGTGTAAGGCAACAACCAGAGTGAAGACAATGGCCGCATAAGAGCAAAAGATGTGATTGTTCAAATTGACTCAAGCACTTGCTACTGGATACAAGTGAGCAATTTCTGAATTATAACGCCCAGTTAACATGATGAAAAATTTCTCCACGATATCAATTATGATTGTATGAAAGACGAAATATGGAATTACCAATATGAGCAGACGGTTTTTAGATCGCAGATATTGCTGGATTGCTGTTTGACTAGGGAGACCGGGAGGAACTTGTCTTGTTCTCAGTTGTGCTTCAGCAACCGTGTCATTTAGTTCACTACATGAAAAATGAAAGGATGATCATCAGAAAGCCAGAGTTGCAAACAAATTTTACACCAAAGGGACTAGGGTCCACCAAATTATTAATCAAACTACTGGAAGTTAGAACCTTACCATACAAAAGTTTCAGCCCAATCTTGAGCCGTGTGAGTGGTCACATGGGCATAGTTATGCCTGTGTCTTTTCTCCCTCTCATCGGATGGCATCGTTAAAGCATGGCGTATCGAATCTGCAACTTCTGTAATATTCCAAGGGTTTACTAGGATAGCACCAGCTCCAAGTGATTGGGCAGCCCCAGCAAACTGAAATTGCAGTAATAGCAACAAATTTAGAAAATAAAATCCCAGAAAAAACAAATAATGGCATGCATAATTGATCAGTTACCTCGCTAAGTATCAGAACTCCTTTCTTAGATCCTTGGCATGCAACATACTCATAGCTCACAAGGTTCATCCCATCTCTCAGTGATGTTACAAGAGCCACATCTGAACAAAGACAGTGAAATTAACATGTATAACAAAAGGCAGGAAACCTCTGATTAAATGAACAAATCAGCTATATTAAAGGTGGAAGCAGTCCCATCTGCCTAAATGTAAGCATCAAGAGAACTGTAGTAATTACCTGTGACGGCATAAAGAGCGCACAAGGCATGGAAATCAAGAGATCGGTCCTGCAAGAAATGCATTGCTTCAGATTCTTTTAAAGAAAATGCATTCAAGCTTTCTTATGCGGGGTTGAAATCTTGATAGTTTATCTGTAATACTTCAGACATCAAAATAGATAATATCATTTCTACAAAATTAGAACCTTATGTTGGTAATTGGTGCTAATGAGCAGTGCCTACTCAGCAGAAGATTTGATATATTGCTTAGGTAAAGTTAGGTCATAATACAGCTATGGAGGCAGCAATAAAAAGCGTGAAAACTACCAGATGATGAATAGGGACAGCAGTTAAGGTTCCAAATCGACCATTTATGCGCCCAACAATTTCATGCACTTGGCTCGTAAGCTTTTGATCTGCATATCATAGTGGCTAGTTATTCAGTGACCAACAACAATTTCGTAGAACTTCAGAACAGATTAATGGCATTATCGTACAAAACCAGCAAAAACAGTTGTAAAGCAATTTATTTAATCTATTTCTCCATAAGCAAGGTCCATCATAAGAGCGTTAACACATTTGTAAAAGAACAGGTGGTACTATGGGCGTCCTATCCACGCACACTATACTCAAGCAAGTTCTGAGTACAAAGTGACTCGTGATTACAATATTACATTTCTTATCAATAATAACCAACCACAAATAAACATGTGGGTTCATCAAGTTGTATGCATATAAGATGCAAACTATAGCAACGTTCATTGAGTATATTAAATCAAAACATAATAAAAAAAATTTTGCGAGCAGCATACAACTGCTCCCTCCGGTCACATAAAGGTGTTGTTTTGGATAACCACAAGACATCTACGGAAACTAATAAGAATGTAACATTGTGGAAATGCTTTTGAGGCAAATATACTAGCAATTGCACATGTTCTAGGAAAAAAAAGTCTATTTCATTTCATAAAGGCAATAAGTTATCATATATGCATATAATGTAACAAGAAGTCCATCAAACACTAATCTAGAGCTATTGTAAGCTATTGGAAAGCCCTTTATTAAGGATGATACAGCATCCCCCAAGAGTCATTGAACATTTTAGCATACAGAATCGTTCAGAACTCTGCCGTACGCACTAACTGAACCATTGCGGCTTATGATTCAGTATGGAAAACTAGAGTGAGCCCATTACAGAATAAAGAATGCAATAGGATTATCTTTCTCATTATCCAGAAAAGTAAAAGGGCATGGATATTTTACACCCGAAACTGGAAACAAAACTTGAGAAATACCCAAATAGATAACTTAAAAAAGGATTTTTATTTAATACAGAAGATATTAAACTGTAAATTAAGGACTCATGCAAGTCAAATCATATTTCTGCATCTTATATATATATATATATATATATATATATACACACTGCGCATGCTTGAAGACTTGCACTAAGTATTGACAAATAAGGGGAGAAGACAGAAAGGGGCTCATACACTCAGGGACGTCAGTTCTTGTTGGCACAGCAATCTGCAGCAGAACAACTTTGTCATTCCAGTCTGGGTTTTCCTCAAGAAACTTTTCAAAGGCCAAAATCTTTTGTGGAATTCCCTTGATCATGTCAAGTCGATCAACACCAAGCATTACCTAGCACATTAGGAAAAAAACTATATAAGGAACAACAATATATCGTTAAATGTCAGCGAAACAGATAAAATTCAAAATTAAAGGAGTTATAGAGGTAAGTAATGAACATAAAGGAAAAACAAATTATTGATAACAAAAGGATTAGGATAAGTAGCAACTGACGAGTATTTCAAACTGCTAGACTTCCAGGGCATTCAGCAACCACAGTACTGTAGGGTGCAAGGTATGTTCAACGAATGAATAATAATGCATGGTTTAGTGATCACAACAGAAATACTACCCTGCTTATCAAATTCATCACTCTGATAAAATGCGGAGAGATATAGGACCACTCAGCTATGACCACAGATTATTGATCAGCTATTTTCAGTAGTCATTTCAATATAAAGCTTCAGGCTGATATGGCATATATTCTTCAGAGGTGAACAGTTTTTTGAGTTCTTTTAACCAGGTAGTCACCTAGAAGTAAACTCGAACAATTCGGATGTTTGTATTCTTGTGAGACATACATAACAAATCCTTATCCTGATGACAAGAAATAATTAGAGATACATTCATTTTGCACCAGTAATAGGATTACCGTTCATGCTGCCTGACAATATTACACACTCAAACGACACAAAAGTCTACTCTAGTTTTTAAAGAAATCAAAGAGATTTGAAGAAGTTAGATAACTACTTATCATGTAGGTAGCCCTGCTACAAAGCAAACATTTTTAAAGGTGGCTCACATAAAGAGAAAGACCATATTCACAGTTCAATAAATAAACAGATAGTTATGGATATTTCCATGTAAACAGAAAATCAGATGGAACCAAAATATATAGTGATGAACTTGTTTTCGTATCTGGTTTCTTATAATGAATTATAAGTTTGTCCTATTGCAAGTAAAGGACGGGTGTTTCCATACCTTTCGGCCGGCAAAACGATGAGTTAATTCATTGATGTGCCTTTTAACTGCTGGAAGCTCCAATGCTCGCTTGAAACGATCAGAGTCTATCCCAATAGGAAACTGAAGATTTCAGCCAAGTGAGTGAAAAGAATCATTCATTTCGCAAATATGTTTTGGATAACCAATAATAATCAATATGACAATGAAATATGCATAAGGAATTATCAAGAGAATGGAATAAGGTTACAATACACTTTAAGTACGTCTACAACATAGCTCAGAAAAACATTAGTCTTGATGATTACCGCTGCAACCCTGGTTAGTCTTCCTTGATCTTCCACACCCTCAGGGGTACCCTCAAGTCCAAGTATTCTAGTGCAAGCACTCACAAAATGCCTCGCATAATCATAAGTATGAAATCTGAAGAAATAAATAAGACCACCATGAAATAACTCACATAAGTGAAAACTAATAGCTTCATATGCAGAGATCTGTTCGAATGCATTTGCCTGCATTCTTTATCTTAGCTTTTCCAGAATAAATTTCTTGGAAATTTGCAGAAAAGTAAAAGTTAATAAGTAGGTTAAGGTTTTGCATCTAAAGTAAACTTCATAGGTGACTGGTCAGGTCAGTAGGAGCTTAAAAAAATCACCAATATTGTTGATCTGATACATTCCTATCATGATAGCAGTACATCACAAAAGCATCAGTCTCTAGAACCGCTTTCTCTGTTTTACAGTCAATGAACTGGCAAGCAATCCATTTCATGCCTGTCAAACTAGAACCTTCATTATCACCTGATTTCTATTCCCACTTTTTTTGCGATGTTATAATTTGGCACTAGGCTGTCAGAACCCAAAAATAATCAATTTAATTACACCCTGATCGGGGAGTAACTTTATTTCCAGACAAGCAAAATAACCAATTACTCTGAATTTTTCTGACTCACTAGGAATTATATGCACAAAAAAGCATAGTCAAAGTCATAAAGTTACTTTAAGTAAATCAAGCATAAAAAGGATACTCAGCTAAGCTTCTCAGCTTTGACAATCAAATACAACAAAAGGACAGCAGACACGAAATCGATAGGTATGCTTACCCGACTAAATCAGCACATAGCACAGAGCGAAGCAACTCTAAGCGGGATGGCAGTGTCCGGTAAATCTCTGATGACGGGAATGGTGTGTGCAGGAACCACCCGACCTTCATATTGATATCATGGTCCTTGAGGCACTTGGGGAGGAACATGAGATGGTAGTCATGGCACCAGATTACATCCCCCTCCTGGTAGTGCTGGTAGACAACATCTGCGAACATCTGGTTAGCACGCTTGTACGCGTCGAACTGTGACTCAAAATTCCTCGTTGTTGCCAGCCTGTCCTCTTGTGGTAGTCCTAGGTAGTGGAACAGTGGCCACAAGATGTTGTTGCAGTACCCATTGTAGTACTGGTGCACAATCTCCTCATCCAGGAACACTGGTATGCATCTCTGCGTTGTTCAAGCAATCCACAAAAAATGTCTCAAATTATTGGAGTGATAACAAAAGTCACTGTTCTATTGACCAAGACGACATGGAATTTCTCACGAATTGCAACCAACCTTCTCAGCAAGTGCTCTGGTGAGGGCTCGCTGGCCAACCTCGTCGGGAACGTTTACGCCCGCCCAGCCGATCCATTTCGCGTCGACGTCTTTCACGCCTTGAGCATTAGCAAAATTTCATATGAGCCAAGGCAGTTGTTAGCGCAGAACTCGAATGCATGCATCTCCCGTTCACATCGCATTTGGGAGGAGGTTAGATTTTGGAATTACCGAGGAGGGCGCTGACGAGGCCGCCGGCGCTGATCTCCAGCGACCACTGGTCCTCGCCGCGGCGGTTGGCAGATACGGGCAGGCGGTTCGCGACGACCAGGAGGCGCTGCTTCATGCCGCGGAGGCCGAGGCGGCGGAATCCGCTGCGGGAGCCAGCGAGCGGCGGTCGCGCGGCGTGCCCAGGGGCGACGCCACCGGCATCCTCCATGTTGGCAGGCGCTGCACACCCAGGCGACTGAACGCCATCCGCCACGAAGGCCCCCGCGGAAGCGGAGGCGGGCTCGGCACCGTCGGTGTCCATCGCGTCCGATGGCGCGAATAGGTGGCGGCGGCTGTGCTCCCGCTCCCGGAGCATGCGCTCGACGCGGGTCGGGGAGCCCGCGCCGCCGCCGTCGCCGGTGAAGGGCGAGGAGGTCGGCATCAGCGCCGCGTCGCCCCTTGCGCGGTTGCTGCTGCTGCTGCTGCGCTGGCCGCCCGCGGCGTCAGAGCTCATGCGCCGCCGCGGCTCCCCCGCCGCGCCCCGGCCCCGGCTCCGGCCTGCAGCATTAGGCGGACGCGCGTGGTGAGCGACGAACGACGAGGAGACGGTGCGGCGAGGCGGCAACAGGCGCACCCGAGCAGTCCCATCGCGCAGGGAGGCGGGTTTCGGAAAACGGAAGATCAAACGACGACTCACCCGATCCCGAGTCGCCGCCTCTCCGATCGATCGCCCGCCGCCACTCCCTCCTGGGAACCCGAGCCCCGCACGCACGATCCCTTCCCGGAGCCTGGCAACAGCTGTGGCGGCGCGCTCGCAATGGGGGACTGGTTCGAATCGCGAGATGGGGAGAGCGGAGGCGAGGGGTTGGGGAGGAGGAGGACTACACCGCCAGAGCTACGGCATGCAACATGCAAAAGGGGCCGCCTCGCCTCGAACTCGCACGCTTGTTTGCGAGCACGAGTGGTATGCAGGTGGGGTGGAGGGATTGGGCTTTTTATGGGAGCCTGGGAGGACGGAGGGAGTTTGGAGAATTGGAGTCCAGCTAGGCAGGCGCCTATGGAATCCGCGAACCAGACGCAAAGGATGCAGATTCATTTTGAACTTCATCACTTATGGAACAATATTGCAGTTGCGTGGATCTTGTCAGGGGTACTTGGAGAAAGAAAGAGCACCTCCCATGGCAGGACATGTTAATGGTGATCATCGGCTATGTTAGGCCCTCCAATCAAAGATACTTAACATTTTTTTCGAAACAAAGATACTTAACATTTTGAACATAATATTGTCTCCAACACGTATCTTTATCACAATTTTAGTATTCTTCCGAGATAACATTTATAATATTTAGTAAACTTATGAGACCACGAAGGTATTCTTCGAAATAGTTCTACTCGTATATTTTTCGTGTTTCTGAACACTACAATTATAATTAAAAGGTAATTGGAACACTACAACTTAAAAGTTAATAAATTATAGTTGTAGTGTTTCAAAATAGATCTACTCATATAATTTAAATTGTTGAACATCATAATGCTAATGCTTCATTTGATTTAGAACACTACAATTTGTAGTTCGATTTAGTATGAAAGTCTTCCAACAAACAATTTTGATATAAAAAAACAAATGTGTTATAATCTAGTCAATAAAAAGGTTTACACACATCTTAAAACATATTCAAACATAGGGGGCAAAAGGTTTGAACCCGAGCACTATGGGATCTTAGCATGGTTAGTGAGGACTATTAGACAATAATTCAAAATGAGGTGCCACAGACCCACAGTTAACACTTGCGTGTATGATTGAATAACCAAGGGTAGATTATAAATGTGACGGTTGTTTTTAGTGGGAGTTGGAAGGATACAACTGGTTGTGCCAGTTGCAACAACCAGTTATGTTACAGCAAGTTCACCACGCGATTAGCGTGGTGCCTACAAATGAGCCAAGATTCAATAAAGAGCATGGAGATGCTCTGCTACAATTTGTTGTTTTTTACATTTTTATCGGTCGACAGTTAGATCAAGAACTAACACATGGCATCTACACGACATGCACATCTCGTTGTTTACATACCAAAACCTCATTTCTAGCTAGCTATCCTTGTTTGTCATCCATGATTCAATCCAATATACGATGATCTATTACCGTGTCCACTCCCGAACCCCAGGGAGATTAACGTGGCTCGCGAAGGCCTTCATTGTGCCTCCCTATCCCGGCACCACCCACCGGCAACCCACCACTATCCATAGTCAACACTATGATGGTTGGCGCCTCTCTGCCCCCAGCCTCCATATTTGCCTCCTTCGTTGGACCGTCTTGCTTCCCGCACGCCTTCCTTTAATGAGGTAGAAGAGATGTTCCACAAGAGAAGATGAACACACTCGTTCAAGTTTAGACCTATGAATTGAAGCATGCCGTGACTTCGGTCAACCTAACAAGGTTATATTAGGACGTGTGTAGAAGCGACCATTTTTTTTGAACAACAATGAAAAAGACCTGTCCTCATAAAGGAAGTAAAAAAGAATAGAGGTCCACGTGTAAGTCCGGTTGGACACGACTTTTGCTGAGCCCAGCTTGCGGCCGCCCGGGCTCGCGGCCGTATCACGGCTGCCGTTCTGCCAAAAATATCATCCCACTGCCCGATGGCGACGGGGAAAAGGCCACGAAAACGATCGGAAGGGCGCGGCCCTGTAGTGGGGGCGAAGCGCCGAGAGGGTGTCTCTGGCTAGCAGCCGCGCAGGTGGCCAAGTTAAACTCGGAGCCTTGCAGTGCAGCCGTGCAGGGCGCCATGAGGCCGTGCTCCCCAAGCGAGCGCGCACGCCGTGTGCCACCAAGTGCCACACCGGCGCGTGGATCCTGACGCGCGACCCAGCTGGGCGCTACGCGAACCAAGCGTCACAGCTCTCATCCTCATCCCCCTTTCGTTCCGGAGAACACGGGTCCGTTTCGTCGTCGTCCGCCGCCTTGCGCGTCGAGAGCAAAAAAGGCTGGCCGGTAACGTAAACGAGCTAGTAACGGGCGAAGCTGCCGGCATGACGACATGTAACGGGCTCGGAAAAGACGGGGGGTGGAAAGCTACTTTGACCCCCAGGCGTTGCTGCTGTTGGCACTCGAGCTCTTTGGTGCGAGGTGCGTGCGCGTACTCATTAGCTGTTACTAACGGCCGGCTAGCTCCACCACGCCGTTCGGCAGGCAACAGGCAGGCAGCGCAGCGCAGCGGCGTCTCTGTTGCCAGCTACGGACTAGTAACACCCCCCGACCCCGAGAGACTGCAACGGCTGGATGCATGCGCGCATGGAGCGCGCGGGTGCATGGCCAGTGCAGCGTGCAGTGGTGGCGCCATGCGTGCGTGCGTGCTCCGCACCGCGCGCCACGCTCCGGGCTGGCGTGGGAACAAAAGATGGCGTCAGGGGACTCGAGTTAGGTGGGAGTAGCACAGTGTACTGTGCATGAGTGCTCTGGCTTAGCTCGCGCCTGCACAGGCAGTGCCCCGCGAGTACTCACTACTCAGGTACAGCAGGGCCTGCCACGCACACACGCAGCACCGGACAGCTGGGCGCGCGGGGGATTATTGATCGACCGATAGATGCAGATCGCTCGATCGGGGACTTAGAGAAAGGGGGGGCCATGCAGGGTGTCGCCGTGCGACGCCGCATGTCCTCTCGCGTGATGGACTTGATGATTCGCGCGACGCCGAGGTGGCGGGGCGGCGATGGTCCACGGGGGCATGAGGTTCCCGTGAGAGAAGCCAACAACGCCACCTCTTCGATTCGGCCAGCTGCTAGCTTGCGCCTTGCGGGGTAGAAAAGATGCCTCGGCGCTTCACGCTTGTATAGCTGTGCGTAGGCGTGTACCTCGTGGCTTTTGTTAGCTCGGGCAGAGCAGCCATAAAACCTATACTGCTGTTTCTTTGTTTTTCTATTGCAGACGTAATAGCGTACATCAGTTCCTCCAGTAATTGGCAAAACTGCAATAAGAAACTGCACCGGCAGTTCAAAAGATTTATTTTTCATCACTTTGGTTTCGCCGTTTGTCCTCGTGACGGTAGACATGGTTGTACGTAATCCGTCGGTATAGTCCCATATTACAGTAGTGTAGTGCACTTTCATTTTGCAGGTGACTGTTGAACATATAAGTTGGAGTCCAACATTAAAAAATTAAACCATCTTGAAGACATGCGTAGAGTGATGCAGATTTGTAAGCAGCTGATATTTTTGAGATATGAGTAACATTATAAAGTTTTCCTAATTAACAACATATATAGAAGAAGTTGTTCTCCATTTTACAATGGCAAGGAGAAGATTATAAGTTCAGTTTTTCCTCTCTGTTTTTTTAATACAGGTTTAGGTTATTAGAGTAGCAAAAAACCTTTTTTTGGAGAAAAGGAATTTTTCAGGCATCTGCGATACTATAGTATTAAAAGCTAGACACACAATTTTTAACTGATGGGATCATAATTTTCCACACACATCTTAAAGCTAAAAATAAGAATAGTACCTAAAAATTAAAGAAAAAAATGGTGCGAGAGAGATTAGAACATGTAGTCTAAATAGCTGTTGAATCACCAATATTACTTGTATTTGTTTGGCCGTTTTGTGTGACGAAAAATCTCAGAACACTTGCGCAGTTTAGTTGCATAGCACATAAAGCTGCATATGGTTTGTGTGGTGAGTAATATAAGAACAAAAATCTGGACTAAGAATTTCCTCAATTGAAAAAAAGACAAATGCGTCATGATCACCTTTAAAAATTTTCCTGGGACTGTTCATCTAGAATTTTGGTGGTAGCAAATATTACCGAGGGTTTTTCTTTTAGTGAAGGCTATGTACCTTGAACGTAACACAAAGGAATATGTTTCTTGGTCATTGTCATATCAATACCTAGATTGATATTCACAGCTAAGAAATCTTGCTATTATTGTCCAAACAAAGTACTGGTTACGCACTATGAAAATTGAGTAGTATGTAATCAACGAAACAACGCAGCACAACAAGATTTGAGCTGTCTCCAAAAGTAGGCCTAAATGCCTAATCAACTTTTACCCCCTCCGTTGAAGCAACTATACACACGATAAGGTTCGGGGTGACGATTATCTTCCTGTTCTATCATGATATCTGACAGCATCACGCGGAGATATATCTGTCTTTTTCTGAAGATAAGATCTCTACACATATATGGTTGTCGTCGTAAACGT
Organism: Panicum hallii; assembly: GCF_002211085.1. Lineage (NCBI taxonomy): Eukaryota > Viridiplantae > Streptophyta > Magnoliopsida > Poales > Poaceae > Panicum > Panicum hallii. The sequence goes on from NC_038044.1 coordinate 13,768,283, forward strand.
ATGATAAACCCTAGTACATGCAGGGGATGAGAAAAAAGGAAAGAACACGCATGCGGAAACAAGAGATCGGATAGGTGCGTGCAGCAGACGCGGATGCATGATGTGAACCCCTCCGGAATTCGATCTGACGCCACTGATGCAGAGAATTAGCTTGGAGATGGCACTGCTCCTCACAGGACAGCCAGAGCCCGTCACCGATGGCGTCCTCTCCCTGTGTGTGTAAACAACTGCTAGCTAGAAAATCACAGGTCGCATAATTTCTACATAACTGTCCGATAATTTGCACACACTAGAAACTTTTTTTTTTACACAAACACGTGTACTGAACACTGTATTACTGTTCTTCCAGACCCACGCAGTCGCAGGTACTGTTTCAGGGACGGGCATAAACTGTTCCAGGGCCTCGCTATGGACCAGCTAGAAATTCCATTCCGTGCCGATCGACCTCCGGTCGCTCGCCGGCGCCGAGCTTTTGTTCGACAGCACCTCTTATCCGCGCAACAAGTTGCCCGGAGGGAATATTTGCAGTGCAGCCCGTCCTCCACGGACCGGCTCCTGTTTATCCGGAAGCACCGCCCGGCCGGCCGCCGACGTGGACGCGGGCGGGAGCCCGCGCGCCGGCGCCCCGCCCCGGCGCCACAAAAATGATCCGGATTCGCCCCGCCCCGCCCCGTCGACCTCAGCGCCAGCGGTCGCGCCCATGGCCACACCACACCCCCCGCACGCCTGCGCAAGCGCAAAGCTGCCGCCCGCGGGCTCCCTGCCCCGATCAGCTCAGGCGCGCGCAGCCGCCGCGATCAGATCGCGAAGCCGCGCCCGCAGCCGGTATATTCCCCGTCCCCGTATTCGTATATTGTCCGATCGCCCTTTCCGCCTGTGATGCGCGGGGGTTTCACGGGGGCGCGCGTACGCGAGACTGCGAGAGCGTACGCGTCCTCCTTATCTGATCGCGGGGGGACGATTCGTATCAGTGCGCGCAGGGGAAAGGGACGGTCCGGATGCGTGCACGCGCGCCGGGAATCGGGTTCCCTTTTTTTTTTCCCAGCGGGCCGAGCCGGCCGGTCGACGAGGCCGTATGCCGAGGCGGCGGCAGGGCAAGTTGCGCTGGGGGCAGCGCATGGCGAGGGGAGCGTGGCCATGCGCTGCGCGCATCGGCCGGCCGGCCGGCCGGCCAGCCAGTGGCTGGGCTGGCCGCTGGCATGGGTGGCTTTCCGGGGCCGGGGGATTTCGGTGGTCGTGTCCGCCGTGGATTCCCCGGGGAGCGCGACGTGTGGGGGCGTACGGGACGTGGCCAGTGGCTGCCGCCCGTGCTGCCCTGCCCGTAGGCCGTAGTGCGGTGTGCGTGCGCTGCGACCTCACCGCCGCGTAATAGGAGCGGGGGAATATGTGCCCTCGGCCCCCCTGCTTTCTCGTCGCCCCGCTCCCTTTCGGATGAGCTCTGCATGCGGGTTTATACCCTAAAATAATCCGTTTCGCCATCGGCAAATATTCCGCCGCCCTGTTGCCTGTCTCGCAAGTGCTGCGGCTACTTGTGCCCGGCACCGGAGAGTGCCTGCCGGGCGATAGGCACTGGCAGAGCCTGCTGGATCGCCCGAATGGCAAAAATGAAAAATGCAAGTGTGCAAGAAAAAAAGGAGCCAAATGTCGACGCATCTTTGAAAGATAAAGGAGATAGCTAGCGGATAAACCCGGATGGCGACGACAGCCAGAGCCATGGATGGACGATGAGCGGCGCCACTCTCTACCTCCCTGCGCGCTGCGCAGTGGCCGTACCAATTTTTCAATTTTTTATGCCGGAAATGGCCACTTGCGGTGGCGGGAATTCTAGTTAATCGAAGAGTACAAAGGCGGGTGCACCGGGTTCGCAAGCTTTCCTCATGTGCTGGCTTTACATGGTGTTTCCATCAACGCAAAAGGCGAGCGAATTGAAGAACGAACATAATCGGATGCAACTAACAGGAGATTTTTTTTTTTCAAATGCGGTTGACGGTTGGCTCGGACGACCCAAATCCGTCTCAAAGCTCAAGTGCCGCATTCGGTTCCTGCCGAGGAGATTAAAAAAATACTGGCCGTGGGCCCAAAAGCGTGCGGAATAAGCGTGGCATGCAAGCAGTTAAATTCAGCTCATAAAGTAAATTCGTGGTGATATAAAAACGGAGCATGTTACCAGCCAGTTGAACTTTCAAACTTAGTAGCTAAAGTGGCCTATACCTCAGAAAGATCAGGCCACTTTACTGGTCAATCCTTTGTGCTCCGTATTTTAGTCAGAATATGAATAGTAAAAGTGAGAAGTTATCAAATATTTTGAAAATGCTAGTAGTACACATGCACAGACTACACAGACCAGATGCATCCTACTAGGCTCCTAGCAGAGTAGCATGAAGCGGTGTCCAAAAATTCAACTCCGGATGACCGTTTGCCCATCTGTGCTGCTGAGCGACAAATCGGCACCTGAGGCCTGCTAATAGCGGCATGACGAGGGACATGTCGAGGCATGCCCCTGCGGTGCTCCCGTCGGAACGCCACCGTTTCGCCCTGGAGCATGATGGTTCCGACGGGGTAGGCCCGAGCGAGCCGCCCCCCAAGTCAAAACCATCGACCGATCCGCCCGCCGGGGTGGTAGTGCTCGAGCCACCATGGCTCCGGGGCCTGTCGGCCGGGGCGCGCGCACATCTCCACGACCCGCGGATTTCGGGTCGCAGACAGGATCGCTGCTCGCGATCAGCCTCGATCTCGCCCATCGGTCACCCAGACAGAACGTGGAGAACGCACTCGCGCGCTCCTTGACGTAATTAGCTGCGTGTGCTCTCTCTCGTAGGAGCCGATCCACCCAGTTAATAACTCTTACTAGTATTATTATCCAGCTAACTACCTCTACTCAGCTAGAGAAAATTAACTGGCTAGTTCTAGCTAATAAGGATAGAGTAGTAAATGGTCTAAAAATTTAGAGGATCAGATTTTTTTTAAGGGTGCGTATCAGGTTTATTTAAAAAAGACCGAACTCATATTGTGCATAATTTTGAGTTACGAAAAATTAAGAGCTGAATTGGATTATGAAAGGCATTAAGATCAAGATCAATTAACACCCCTAGATAAGACTGGATCCACACAGGCTAGAAATGACTATACTAAGCTATGAGCTGCAACGACGTTGTATTGGTCGATCAAATTATGAACAGCAAAGACCTTGTATTACATTGACCGATCGAGAGCGAGAGCCAGAAGGATGCGTTGCTAATCTGCTAGCTGAGGCATAGGGGATAACTACCGGTACACTGCTCCTCTCAGCCAGCGCACTAGGCTCCAATGGGGGACGCATGGCAGCATGCGTCAGCGTCGCGGATCTTTGGCCCAATAAAGTACGTGGAACGTGCATGCGTCTAGTTACAAACAACCAATAGGCTAATTGCGAGTATCGCAGTACTCCACTGAGGAGCCGCGCGCGCGCGCTGACCCCGCCGTCAGGCCAGCAGCAGCAGCAGCAGCAGCAGCAGCGCCGCCATGCCCGTCGCCCGCACGCCAGCTAGCTGATGCTTGCGTACGTCGATCGCGCGCGCTGGGGATAACGGAGGAGGAGGAGGAGGAGAGCCCCGCCCCGCCCCGCCCCGGCCTCCCAACAAAAGGCCGCGCGCATAAGATATTCAGGATCCGGGCGAGACCACACCAGGGGCAGGGGCTTTTGGGAAAAGCCGGCCAGTGAAGTCGAGAACAAAATGTTGTAAAGCTAGCCAGCCGGGGAGAGGGCGCTACTGGCTCCCCACCCTGCCCTCGCCCCCGCGAATCAATAACGGCTTTGTGGAAAGGCCAGCAGGGGAAAGCAACAATGATGACCGGCTTTTTGCAAAAAAAAAAAGAAAAGAAAATCCTTTTAGCAGCGTCTGACTAAGCACCCGTATGCGTGTACTCGATGTCGACTGGTATAAAGTATAAACTACCTTGGCCATACAGTACTGTTCATGGCATGCATGTATATGTGTGTACACGCGCGCTTGTTTGTGTTTTCTTTCTCTCTCCCCTTTTGACCTTGGCATGCATGTGCAGCTACTGGACAAGGGTGACGAGGTCACGAAGCATGGATCGATGATCCGGCAGCAAAACCTTAGCTCCCAAGGAATTAGAGAGGTGACAAGCAACAACGATCCTCTTTTCCAAATGTGTTGCCCGTCCCCCTTTAGATTACTCGGCCAGGATTGTTATTGCAGGGAAAGGCGCGCGAGCGAGGAGGGAATTGCACACTGCTACTAGCTAATCTAAAGGGGGCAGCCAGCTTTGGAAGCATCCACAGAACCGGCCGGCCGGGGCATCAAAAAGATGGCGACCAAGGGCTACGCGATTGGATGCCCTAGGCCTTTAGTCACGTTCAGAGGCCATGTTTTTAAAGCGCTTGTTTTTTCCCTAAGCAAAAGGCGCCTCACCACCTAAGCTAAGCACGCAGCATTGTCAACGTCGTAACAAGCACGATCCCTGGGCTGGTTAACGAACCAAATCATATTTATATACATGTACTCTCTTCCAAGGTAAGACCGCGAGTAACGAATTCATGACGAGCGCATCAGTGTAGATCACCATCGATTGTTATATATATGATTAATTCAAGGCATCGGTCGGGGTCAAGTACACTACTGGCGGGGCATCAACCGTAGTGGCAGCTAGCTCGGCAAGCAAGCTTAGCTTTCTCGCTGCTGCTAGCTTAGAATATCTCTGCCGAGATGCAGAGCTGTGCTGCAGATAGATTTCAAGGTGACCGAAGCATCTGAGCGACGGTATGTTATTGTAGTGGGCAATTGGCATCTGAACACAGCATTCACCAGAGTTCTTGTACTACTGCCTACTGGTACGCATATATAAATATAAAAATATACATATAGGGGCTGAGTAAATCGTACTACTACTTGCCTGTGATGAGCTTGGACAACAGAGAAAAAAAAAACACCGAGCCGTCAGAATCAGACGGATGCACGCCACCTTGCTTTCCACGTACGCGTACAGCTTCTAACTTGACAGTAAACAAAAGTGTGCATTGTTTAATGCTTATGTACTACACGTACGACAGCAGCACATCAGTGTGGCCAGGTGTCAGCCCTAGGTTGCAAGCCACCGAAAGGAGCCAGCAGCTAGCGATCGAGTAGCGAGGCACAATATCCAGATGAAATTGCGTCGCGTGATCCGTTCCGAAAAGGGCTGCGGCACTGTCCATGAATCTCCACCGAAAAGGGGCAAGATTTCACCCGGCCTTTTTTCACCACCTCGCCGTGCCTAGGGTGAAAATATATATGCGCGAGGCTACGAGGCCGGCCGCAGGCGGCCAGCAGGCTTTATTGTTACATGATCCTTCGCACCCACACTGGCATCTCGTGAGGTGATGGATCGGTTGTTGGGTCTGCCCTTTCCGGGGTTTCAACCCGACACATGGATCTCACCCCAGATTTGCAGCGCCTTTCCATCCTTTGATTTTATCTTTTTTACCTTACTGGATGAGCTAGAAATGCTGCTGCAATGACTAGTCAAAAAAATGCCCTGCTCTTCATGCAGGCGCGCCCCCACTTGCGCCACCTCCTTGATCGGCATCCGTAGGCTAATAATTTTATCATGCTAACTAGCTTGAGAAATCTTGTTAGACTTTGTTCGGTTGCAAGGGAATTGAAGGGATTAGAGTGATTGGGAGGGACTAAATCCCCAACAAGTCGAGATCCTCCTCGATCCCTTCCAATCTCCCTCAATCCTCTTTGGAGGAATTAACCGAACAAGATTTTAGTGGGAAACATGACTGATGCTGGCTACAAGAACCTCCAGACCAGGCCACTCGTTTTACTAGCAGCTCCGGATGTGGGTCAAAAGGAACCTTCAAAACTAGATAGAAATGAATATACATCTGCAAATTAAATACAATATTCGCCGTGATCAGCCTCTCTGAAAACAAAATAATATGTAATTGTTACCAACAGTATAATAGAAAATCGATGGATGTGCGTCCAGGTCCAGTACATCCAGCTGCCTAGCTGCTTTTGTTGCTGGGATCCAACTGGTGAGAACATTGCCCTAACGACTCTACCGGAAAAAAGACTAACGATTCCAAAGCTGAGTGCGGCTTAGCCAATCAAAAGATGAGGGGAATAACTGCCGAGAATGTAAGTGGCTGCTGTTATTTCCTTGACATGTTAGCTGTTTCCCTCCTTTAATTTCCTTGTTTGGGCAAACACTATGCTGGATAGGCAGTTCTCGTCGCCATTTCTTGAACGGGTGCCAATCATTATACACATTGTTATTCTACCCTATAGCTCATAGATTGGCAGAAAAAGTCCATTTTACTCCCCTTGACAATTCACTTTATCCACTTAACCCTTTAAATAAAATTTAGGCTCAACCTATTACCTCAAACTATTTCAATTGGTCCAATCTACCCCCTAATAAGATTTCTCTTTTTTATGTCTCCACTTACAAGTGAAATTTGAACTTTAAATTTTGCAATGTTACCTATAATATGATGCTCTATGCTAGAAAAATACATTATAATTTTTTTCATGACTATTTTTCATGCAGAATTGTATTTTTGTGATAAATTTCGTGTTAAATGTTTCCAAATTATGAAAATAATCGTGTTTTAATATATTTTTTAACATATGACATCATGTTCTCTATCCACTCACAAAATTTGAACTTAAAATTCAATTCATACACGGAGAAACAAAAAAGAGAAATATTATTAGAGAGTAGATTGGACTAATTGGAATTGTTGGGGGAATAAATTGAGCCTAAATTTTGCTCAGGAGGTTAAGCGGATAAAGTGAATTGTTGAAGGGAGTAAAATGGACTTTTTCCTAGATTGGCAATGGTTGCATCAAGTTTGCATCACGATATTTATTGGTGAAGTGATGGATATCGAAAACAAAAGCATAATCATGGATATAAATATCACCATCGGTAAGCTAATAACCATAAAAGTGCACTAGAAATGCAAGAGTCAGATTTAACCGTGATGTCTCTTTGCTGAGAGAACTACTTCCAAAGTCCGGCCCCTCGTTTTGTTACACTTGAACGTTATCATGAGAAATAAATTTTCAAGTACACCTATACAAAAAACTTTGTGATTTCCATATACATGTGTTCATAAAACTATCTCATTTGTATTTTTAAATTATCGCAAAAAAATATTTTCACAAGTAGAAGCTACATGAAATAGTTATGCAGTTTCTATAACGAAAACGAAAATGAATGTATACTTGTCATTTACAAAAAAGACTATTGCTAGAACAACATAACTTTTTGCAGTATACATGTGTTATAATTTTTGTTCTTCTTAAAACAAAGACAACATAAAAGCCCTGAAAGGAACATAAAAGCACTATGATAGTGGAATGTCACGGACGCACCATCCACAGTCCATACCAACTGGATCATATCATTCATATCCCGTTGAGTACTTACCGCATCTATATATTACCATCGTCGAAAATAACAGACGTACATCTACATGCTCTTCTTACTATCTTTTGCAGCATCTTCCATAAGACACAACACGTAGCATTCGATCCATAACTAAATGTCCACTAAGCATCGCTACACATATGCCAGTAACATCGTTAGTGACATTAAGTCAGTCAAAATTATCAAGTTATCAAAAATAATTCAAATACAAACCTTGAAATTTATGTTCTCTCAAAATATTTTAAATCTTTCACGGATTCCCTTCAACCCCGTACCTCTGGCTAGGCGAAAGCACCAGCAATAAAGAGCACACAGGCAAAAGCCCACGGGTTTCTCACAGCTTCCCCGGGGGGCGGCGATCGACCGGCCCGACCGGCGGGCCCACTCCGCATGATGCCATCGCTTCGCTCTCCTTCCCTCCCCGGGCGTGACGTCACGCGGCGCCACACGGGCGCGCGCAACCGGAAAGCGCCGCACCCAGCTCGCATGTGCCCTGCAATCTACGGAGGAACCAAATCCTCCTCGGGAGCCGCGCCGGCCCCCCACCGCCCCCACCTGCCAGGCCATCCGGGCCCACGCCACTGTCATGCACCCAGCCGCGCCGCCCCCGCCCAGCAGCATGCTTTTCTCTCCGGTCGATCTCGCGAGATCTTACCCGCCGGCCGCGAGCACACGCCCACGCCTGCGCGCGCGGCCGCAGCGGGCACGGCTTTCCCTGCGCCCTCGCAGTCGCAGGCGAGGCAGCGCACGCTAGCATACAAGCCGCGGCATGCCATGCCCCAGCAGCGGGCGATCGAACCGGCCGGCCGGTTGTCACAGCGGCGAGATCTCCTCGCGATCGAATCTAGCGCGCTCCTTTTCTGGGGGCCTCGGCCAACTTGCAAAAGGAAACGAGGGTGGTGTGTCGTCGCAGCTGCCGGTACACCTCACGTTCAGTGTAGCCCTTCTTTTCTCCTGCCTGCACGTACTGCCTCTTTAGATTATCGTCTTCGATCGATCTAGTAGCTTTTTCCGCGAGGAGGCTTCGTTTTCTTTTTTTTTCACCTTCAGAAAGTTTTGTGCCACAGAGATTTGTTTTTTGGGGAACGCGTCATTGTTAGGAATCGAACACGTGATCTCGGACAGTGCGCACTGCACAGAGGTGTATGTGCATGGTGTATGGCTGGAGGGGCGTGTGGTTTGGTGGTCTGGTGGTGTCAGCCCGCCGGCCATGCAAGTTGTTCGGGGGGCAGTGGGCCAACGGCGCCGCGCCACGTACCGCGTGCGGCGACGTGCGTGGCAGATGACCGATGTGCCGGACATGATGGGCGTAGCTAGCTAGCTAGATCGCGGGATCGGCCGCTCGAACGATCTGTCGGGGGATTTATTTCTAGGGCGGGCTCCGTTTGTCCCGGCTCGCTCCTCGCGGTGGAATGGAAATGAGTAGAGCCAGCGACCGCGTCCGCACGCAAACGTGTGGCTGCGTCCCAGGGAATGTGGCGCGGCCTCGGCTCCGGAACCGCGAGGCGATGGCGACGGCGACGGCGACGGCGGCGGCTTTGACGTCCGGAAAGGCCTCGTGCGACCCAGCGCGCGAGCACTGCCTGGCGCGGCGGCGCCGCGTGTGGCTGGGTGGCAAGCGAGCGCGCGCTGCGCGTCTCACTGGCACGGCTAGCTGACCGGCCGGCACTGTCCTCCGGGAAATATAGCGTAGCCGTCGTGTGGTCTCCGGGCTGTCGGGCGGCAGGTCACGTTGCTGCTAGGCGCCGCCCGGGCTACAGCTTTGCTCGCCAGCAGGCGGGGGAGACTGGCAGAGTGGCAGTGGGAGGGAAATCGCCCGGCCCGAGAGGGAGAGAGGTGCAGGACTGCAGGAGCACGTGGTGGCCGTGGGTCTACGACGTACGCGTCGGTCGGTGGAAGGAAGGAAGGAAGTCGCGCGTGGGCCTGCAGTCCACTGAACAAAAGGAAACGATTAGTGGGTACGGAATTACGTATGGGCCACATTTCATGGGCTCGACATCAATCTCTCTCTCACTCTCTCTCTCTCTCTCTTGACGTATCCGGAAGCCACCACATAGGAAACGTGCGTAATGCGGATCGTGCCAAATATTTTGTTCGGATCTGCTTGGATCGTGTCTTCCATTCTCTCTCCCACCTTTGGGCGGCTGGGATTCTTTTTGTTTATATCTTTATAAAGATGATTTGTTTCTGAGAGAGCATCGTGAATGGACCGTGTGACCGTCGTGGTGAAAGTGACGGAGTCCACCTGATGGTGCGGAGGCCTAGTAGCAATAAATTAGCGAACAAGGCCGGACAGCCTATCAATTGAAAAACGGATCATTGGGCTTCTCGAGATAGACTCGGTGGACTGGGCCAGACAGCCCAGGCATGGAACAAACTCGAGCTGCCCCGTGACCGGAATTCCTGTACATCTTCCGGAAGATTTGAGTCTAGACATCTTCCACTATTTGTTCGGGCTGCCTTATATCAACGAGTGAGACTGCGAGAGTGATCCGAACCGGAAAGCTCCTTGCGGAGCAGGCGCACCGCTGCATGGGTGGAGGGACAGGTGTCGCCATAGGAGAGGAGGGAGGCGGATGGGATGCTAAACAAACTTCAAATTTTAAAGGATCTTTTCTCTCGAACCATGCACCCAATTTGAAATCCGTTTGAATCATAGTATTCTTTGGAATTAATGCAACAATATGAGATCCAATATGTTATTTCAATTTTTTTATTTTAACATTTCAATATTTCAAAATATACCATTCAACATTTGTAATATACTTTTCCATTTTTTAAAAAATGTTGAATTTATCTTTTATGTGTTGAATTCATTTATTTTAAAAATATGGATTTAGTTTGACAAAATGCCGAATATAATATTATAAACCTCAGGGTAGAAAAAACGAAACGAAACATAGGTATGTTTGGAGAAGTTAAAAGTTAAATGCTAAATTTTAGCATATATTAATATTTATGTACTTTAACCTATTAGTATTTTATTAATATTTCTGTTTAAATAAGCTAGTGCTAAAGTTTAGCACTTCAACCTATTAACATCTGCAGCCAAACGGGGTCTAAAACGCAAAGCTCCATAGCTTTCTGCGGGTCCCTTTGGTTGGGCGTTGTGCGGCCGATTCGCGTCTAGAACGCGAAAATCCGAACCAAACGGATTGCACAGGCGCAATGATTTTCGTAACGCACCCGCGTTCGCTAGTTGACAGCGAGAATCGCCCCAGACCCCGATTTCACTGCGTTTCGGGTGAAATTACCCGCGATGCCACCGCCTATGTGCGTACCGGTTCGCGTTTCTTTCTTCCCGAGCTCGTTCCCGTGCCTCAGCGCAGCTAGGGTTCCCCGCCGCCCCGCCCCCCCTGCCCCGCCGCCCCGACCCCCATGCTCCGCCGCCCCGGCCTCTCCCCGCTCGCCCCGCCCCCCTGCCCCGCCGCCCCGGCCTCTCCCCGGTCGCCCCGCCCCGCGCCCCCTGCCCCGCCGCCCCGCCCCCTCTGCCCCGCCGCCCCGACCCCCCTGCCCCGCCGCCCCGGCCTCTCCCCGCTCGCCGAGCGTCTCCAGCGACACCAATCGGGAAGCTCGTCTTCGCAAGGTAATCGATTCTGTGGCTGTCTCGGTACATTTGTATGAGATCCGGCCCGCTCGGCTCGATCGTGCTCCCCTGATGCGTGAGATTTGAAGGTAGGTGCATCCTTCCTCGTTCGTTCTAGCGCGTGTCGTGATTGCCTCGTAATCGAAAGCTTGTGGATGCTTGTTTTTTTTTCATGGCCTTGTCTAGTGGTGCCATGTAAATTCTCTGTATTTCGGGTGTTTGCGTTGCTTCCGATTGGAATAAGTTGCGTATGCGACTCCTTCCAGAGGGGTGATTTTGTTCTGCGTTGTTGTATATGTGCAGAAACATAGGTTGGTTGGGCGGCTTTGTAGTTTTGGTACTTCTGTAAGCATTGATTTGGATTGTTTGCGAAGCTACAGAACTCTATAGAATCCTGCTGCCCTTGGATTTTGATGCTAAAATCAACTTTTCTGATTTGTGGGTGATATGGTTGGGGGACCGCTAGTTTTGTTGAATTGTGCTTGGCATTGTAGTTCATATTCTGCTATTATCCCCATAATTAGCTGGCTTGTAGTCGTGCCTCCATGGCCTGACAGTGCTTGTTGGATTCTGTCCTTCGAGTGTGTACATTCCGTCCATTAATGTTTGTTTGCTTGGCTCAAGGATAACTGAATAAGCAGTTCTCTGGGTGGTTTGGTGGATGCTGATTGTTTATCAAAATCAAATCATGGCACATTGCAGCTAAAGCATAGTAACCAGTGAGTTGACTGGGTATGGTGAGGGGCGGCTTTTCCTGTGGATGAGTTTTTGTAGATGTCCAACCTGTACCAGGTGGCTCTGGAAAAATGGTGTGGGAGTGTCCACTTTCAAATGTCTTGAGCTTACTTACGACTCACATTTTTGTGGGCCTACTTTTGAGCTAACCTCATTAGTTGACATCAGAATTGATGTGATGATTGTATTATGGCATGACTCCAATCTATAGATGTTTAAGGCCCCGTTTGGATTAGATTTTGGATTTTGACAATCCAGGATTATGAATGGATTTACCTTTGTGGTTGCTAGTTGGCCAGGATCTGCACATGATACTAGAATTCTCAATCATGCTTTGACAAACTTTGGTCATCGATTTCCAAAGCCACCTGCAGGTATTGATGCTAGTTTCATATGCATTTTAGATTTTTTATATGTCTAGTATATACTAACATGTTGTTTATCAATTTTATAGGCAAGTATAATCTAGTGAATTCCGGTTATCCGAACCGTACCGGATACCTAGCTCCATACAAAGGTAGCACGTACCATCTTCCGGAGTTTCATCTTCGTAGGCATCGTGCACCACAAGGGAAGTATGAGATGTTCAATTACTTACATTCATCACTCCGTAATGTCATTGAGCGTGCATTTGGTGTCCTTAAACAAAAGTGGCGCATATTGAAAAAATTACCAAGTTTCTCACCTGAAATACAAGCGCAGATCATTATCGCTTGCATGGCATTGCACAATTTCATTCGTGATAGTGCACTAAGAGATGATGATTTTGAGAAATGTGATGAAAATGAAGACTACATGCCTGTGGATGAGGACGAGGATGGTAATGAAGGGCAACAAGTAGTTCAAGTTCAAGATGATGATGTTGTTCTTGAGGAGGAGAATGAGATTTCCATGAATACCATTCGTGACAACATAGCGAATGCTTTGGTTATATAATCATGATTGTAGTCCACTTTGTATCTTTCATGTGAAACTGCGTGAACTAATTAATTATATTGTCAACTATCTATATTTTATATTAACTATATAATAGCATTCTCTAATTGAACTAATTATATGGGTACATTTATTTTATTAACTATTTTTAAAATATATTATTAAATATACCTTATTTTAATTAATAAGAATATATATTAATACTTCACTGCTAATGAATACATATGAACATTAAAACTAAACTCAGGGACATAATAGGGGTATAACAGACAATTGTACCAAAAATCCACAGCTGGCAGCAGTTTCAGCTAAACGCCTTTCAGCTTTCCCATAGCCGACAGCTCACAGCTGATTTTCCACAGCTAACAGCAGAAATCAGATTCTCAGGACTCCACAGCTCAACCAAACGGACCCTGGGTTTGCACGCATGCGCTTCTCCTGCTGTTATCTGATGGGCCGTGTGCTGCTGGGCTTCGTGGGCTGTGCGATGCCTTGAGTTTCCATCTCATGGAAGATACATAGGAGCCCTGTGACGGCCCCCTGTCTGCATTTGCAGTTGTGCACTTGTGCTCGTGTGCACAGCAGCTCCTTCCTGCTCCCCAGAGGAAAACAGAAAACTACCGCTCCCACCGCTTCAAATTACACGCTCATCATTTTGCTGCGACGAACTATCAACCAGGCTAATAATTCTTCGTACACAACTAGAGAAACGACCTTTCGTCACATAAAGTTAGTACCGGTCATTTTTTTTCCGGTACCAAAGATAGTGTAAAGCTATTTTTAGTACTGTCTCTAAGCTTTCGAAACCATTTTCGAAATCATTTCAGTACTGAACCAAAACACCAACCGGTACTAAATATCATCTTTTAAATATCACCTTTTACTACTGGGTGGTATTTTAGCCTACTACTAAACGATCCTCCACGAATTATTTAAAAAAAAAGCATCTTCTACAATTGAGTGATGGGTAGGTGGGATAGTAAGCTACGCATGAGGTTGTGGGTTCGAATTCTCGCGGCCACACCCGTGCATTTATGCGTGAAAAATTCACATGACTTGTGAGGTAGGGTGACTTGTGATGCGTGTGTGGACCTCCCGGGGGTGATCGATTTTTTTCATCTTTTTTAGGTGGCACGTTTAGAACCGGACGCTCTAGACAGTACCAGCTGCTGTAGTCGATACTAACCGCACCATTAGACCGGTAATATAAGCATTCTATAAGACTGTGGTACCACCACCTCTTCAGATGGCACGTCGGTGCCGGTGCACACCATCATCACCTTATCACCAGAAGGACCCATCGGTGTACTGACTACTACCGAGTTTGGAGGCCACACGGCCTGCTGGCTGTCAATCGGGATGGACTAGCTCCCATTGCCGTCGGTTACTCGGGCATCGAACCCTGTCGAGCGTTACTCCTTGCCCGTCAAGCCCCGGCCTCGCCATCACTCCGCTGCAGTGGAAACGAACGAGGGAGGCGATCTCTCTACAAGGGCGGCGCATTGAATTCCCGCTGCTGTGCATCAGCTAATGGCAGGTCAGAACACAGAACCTGTCAACCTGACGTGGGGAACGAAGCGGGAAGCTAGCTCTACGGGCTAGGGGCCAGCTAGGGTGGGGAGCTCGATCGCCGGCCGGGAGCGTCGTCGCCGTGCCCACGCGGCGGTGGCGGCCAGATTCGGCAACCGCAGCGCATGTGCAGTGTCCTGGACGCCGGCGTGCGTACGTCGATCCCGGCCATGGCAGCGGGGGTTTCCTTGCCAGATCGACGAGACGAACGATCGGTCCCGTCCCCTCCCGTTTCGTCGCGCCACCTTTTTCCAGAGCTCCCGAGCGCCGCGTTCACAGTCTGTCTGTCGGCCGGGCCGGAAGCCCACGCGATTGCATGCCGGCGCCGATGATTGATGTCTGAGGAGGCTAGCTAGGCCCGGACACGCGTGTGTGTGTGGGAGATGGATCGGTCGATCCCCGCGGGTAAGATCGCGGGACGAAATGTCGGCGAGTTAATAGCGGTGAAACCTGGCTGGACCGACGAGCGACCTCGGCACCGAGCAGCATTCAGGTCTCAGGAGTTCTGGCGGTGTGTGCGCCGCGTTACTGTGGTAAAGTGCCGTCAAGTTCAGTTGAACTGAAAAGGGGGCCTGTACGGCTGTACCTGGGCTGGGCCGGGCTCAGCTCCTCCATGCCTGTACGCAAGGGGGTACCGGACGTCCTGCTGCCGTCCCCGCTGTCCGATCGGGGATGTACTGCACAGCTGTTGGTACAGCTACGCGCCGTACGGCACGCAGTACCGTCCGCCATCGACTGCCCGTACACTACGGCCCAGTAATTTGCCAGTGGGGTTCAACCGGTCACGGTACGGCGTCAAAATCTCGGTGTAACTTGAAACCGCCACCTGCATTGCTTCGGCATCTCCTTCTGATCTGATCTTCAGTGTGAAGTGTGAATTCAGCGAGAGCAAGCTCCTGTGCTGGAGACTCGAGTGCGCTTCACACTGGCTAACCCGGCCGGCCCAATGCCACCCAGTCCGCCCGTGTGCGCACAACCGCGCGGAAATAAATGCGGGCCCACAGCCCGGACCTAACGAGGGACTTGAAAAGGCCCAGCTAATCTCCACCCTGTCCAATCACACAAATCCGGGACCACTGGGGGCAAATGAAAAACGATCGAATTTCCTCGAAAATAACAATTGTAATTGATGGCATGCAGGATCCGGGTGGTGGTATAAAGCCGGCGTGCCTCGCGGCTTTGCGATGCGTCGCCGTCGATCGATCTCGTCGCGAATCCAACCAGCTGCTGCCAAGCTCGCGCTGCCGCCTACCACAGTTCAGTGAGGAGAGGAATGGGGCGGCGCGCGTGGCAGATGGCCGCGGCGGCAATCCTGGCCGTGCTCGGCGCGGCGGCGCGGCCGGCCGGGGCGGCGCCGCAGGTGCCGTGCTACTTCATCTTCGGGGACTCGCTGGTGGACAACGGCAACAACAACTTCATCGTGTCGATGGCGCGGGCCAACTACCCGCCCTACGGGATCGACTTCGCCGGCGGGCCCTCCGGCCGCTTCAGCAACGGGCTCACCACCGTCGACGTCCTCGGTAAGCAGCGCTAGGCTGGGCGCACCATGTGTTCTCGTGGCTGGCAGCAACCGTGCTCCGATCCGTAGCTAACTAGTGACGGGTAGTACGCCCATCAAGTACTTGCTTATTTACTCTTCGCGTCCCCGCCCGGCCCGTGCAGCCAAGCTTCTGGGCTTCGACGATTACATCCCCCCGTTCGCCGGTGCAAGCAGCCAGCAGCTCCTCACCGGCGTCAACTTCGCCTCCGCCGCCGCCGGCATCCGGGAGGAGACCGGCCAGCAGCTGGTATAAATACGCACGGCATCGCTAAGCTTCAGATAGATTCTTACCGCGTGCGTGCGTGCGTGCGTACGCATGCATTGTTCCCGATCGAGCGTGAACTGACGAGAAATAAAAAAAATGGAACGCAAACAGGGCGGTCGGATCAGCTTCAGCGGGCAGGTGCAGAACTACCAGTCGGCGGTGCAGGAGCTGGTGAGCATCCTGGGCGACGAGGACTCGGCGGCGACGCACCTGAGCCGGTGCATCTTCACGGTGGGCATGGGCAGCAACGACTACCTGAACAACTACTTCATGCCGGCCTTCTACAGCACGGGCAGCCGCTACACCCCGGAGCAGTACGCCGACACGCTGGCCGCCGACTACGCGCGGCTTCTGCAGGCCATGTACAGCTACGGCGCCCGGAAGGTGGCGCTGATCGGCGTGGGGCAGGTCGGGTGCAGCCCCAACGAGCTGGCGCAGCGGAGCCCCAGCGGCGTCGCCTGCGTCGAGGAGATCAACGCCGCCGTCCGGATCTTCAACCGGCGGCTCGTCGGCCTCGTCGACCGCTTCAACGCGCTCCCCGGCGCGCACTTCACCTACGTCAACGTGTACGGCATCTTCGAGGACATCCTCCGCACCCCCGGCGCGCACGGGCTCCGGGTCACCAACGCCGGGTGCTGCGGGGTGGGCAGGAACAACGGGCAGGTGACGTGCCTCCCGTTCCAGATGCCCTGCGCCAACCGCCACGAGTACCTCTTCTGGGACGCCTTCCACCCGACGGAGGCGGCCAACGTCCTCGTCGGCCAGAGGACCTACAGCGCCAGGCTCGCCTCCGACGTCCACCCCGTCGACATCCGGACACTCGCAAGGCTCTAGAGCTGCGGGGCGGCCGCGTCAGCAGAGCGTATCATAGGCTTCGGTTTCTTGGACCTGTGAATTGTGTGTGACAGATATACCATCGTGTGGGCGTGACCCAAAAGGGTTCTTCTTGGGTGCACAACATATAGGCGATACTGAGTCTGAACTGCAATTTTATGGCATCATTTTCAAAGTGTGTAACTAAGCAGCAGCTTGGCATCTTGCCATTTTGGAAACCATGTACGGTTTGGAGTAAGCATCAGTTGTACTTGGCTACTTGCATCATTGGGAACGAACGTTCACAAGCCCGCGGGCAGCATTCACTTGGGGAAATTTCGAGACCGGCTCGTGACGCGCGAAAACGACAGCGCGACAGCTCGACATGTGCCCGGGACACGGCTGTACTGTACCGGCAAGAAGCTCGTGCGATCGTGCGAGGCGCGTCCACGGGCGGCATGGCCGCCGCCTTGGCGGGTTGGGGTTGGGCCGTCGCCTCGACGGACAGGCCCCTGCAGATCCGCCTCACCGCCGGTACGTGCCGCTCCGACCTCCGATCCGCCGCCGCCGAGACCGCTCCGTCCCCAGAGGCCCTCCTCCCTCCGCAACGGCCACCGGCGCCCCCGTTGCGGCGGCACCCGGCACGACCAGGGACGTGACCGGGCAGCTCAGTACGATGATGCCATGCCACAGAGCACAGATTATTGCTCTGCTGCAAGAGCATGCTGGAGAAGGTTCGCTTTTGGTTCGGCAAAAAGTGAAGCAAAACTCAAGGGTTGCACTTTGCAGCAACACGGCAATGCTTCACGAAAATGGCCCTCACGCCAAACCAGCAGCTTCCAACCAAGATCACTGAATGTTCAGGTCTGGGCAGAGTATGAACGAAGTCGCCTGCCTCGTGGCATGCCACCCCCAAATTTATACAGGTACTTCACTTACAGCCAAGACCCATTAGAACTTCTGGGCGCCTCGCGTCTAGGACGACGTACCTAGTGTACAAGCGTCCTTCTCCGGGGCCAGTAATGGTGTGACTGGATGCACAGGCCAGGGACTTTCTTGGTACACGCCGCCCGCACTCGGCTGCACTACATGCTTCGCTCCAGGTTTCAGCTTCAGAGGCCTGTGCGCATTGGCAGGAGATGACCATGTGGCATGTAATTCTCTGTTTCCAAGTCGGAGATCTGCTTCAGGGTCGTCGCCGGCACAGATAGGCGCGTCTCGGGCTTGTGAATCTGTTCTGTATCCACGGAACTCCAAACCCTTTCCTGGGAATGATAACATGTTTAGCTCCTTCACAGCAGCTGTGCAAGGTTTCTTTGGCAATGTCAGGAACACGTCATCCTTTTCTGCAGGTCTCTTAAATTTACTCCTGGTATCTTCCAATCCCTCAGGATTTGATCCCATCATAGTCCATCTCATGCTCTGGTCCTCAAATATCCCATTGCCAGGAGCACGAGGATTGCTCACTGGATAGGGAACTGGAACTGGTGGGCGAAAGGTGGTAATAGATCCATGAGGCGGTGCATAATCAGCGTTGCAAGCTTGGGAAGGAATGACCGAAGGGGGCAATGGTCGGAGGGAGGTGAATTTTGTTCGAGTTGCCAAACCAGTAGCATTCTGAACAGGATAACTTGACGCAAACGATGATACTGGGCGCCTCTGTGTCATTCTGTTAAACTGTTGAGGAAGATAACTAGGCACCTGTCTTTGTTCCATGAAGTCTCTGACGTCGTTCCTTCTATTTAAAGATGACTCCGGTGCAAGAGTCTGAGTGTGCCTGCGGTGCATAGAACCAGATAGCGTGTCTTCAGCGTTACTCTGAACTTGCTTTGCCATAACTGGCTGACGATGTCCTATCTCACTTTCATTGCACCAGCCCCCTGAACGAGCATACCGATTATTTGCTGTTACTAGTTCAGGTTGCTGGTTGTAACTATTTGTTCTGAAACTACTAGTATCAAGCACAAAACTTGGTACAGCTGCTGGAACAAAAGAAAAATGTGATGGGTTTCCAGTGGACTGTCTCTCTCCATCTGAAATCCTACATGCAGAAGGGGGATCGACCGCTCCTCCATGGAACAGTTGTGGAAAAAAGTTAAGCCGTGTTCCCTGAAAGAACTGATCTTCAGCTCGGGTTTTTTTACTGGAACGTGGAGTTTCGTTATCCAGATCTCTACATTGTATGGCGCTAGTTCCAAGTGTAACTGTTTTCCCCATAAGGCGCATTGTTGTTTCAGCATTGTGTTGGGTGTTCTGTCCACTGTTCTGGCTTAGCCAAAGGCTTTGCATCCCATGTAGCCGCTGCTGTGTATTATGATGCATTATGCATCCAGAGCAAAAACATTCCACCGAAAGCTCCTGTTGGTTGGTGCATGGATACTTGTTGCTGGGAATTCTATAGTAATGAATTTTTGCTCTTTCAGAACTTGGCAACTGTCTGAAATCCAACCCATACGCTGTTGAGGCTGCCGGAGTAAAACGAGTATCTGCATGAAACACAGACTGATCTACTGAATAAATTTGTCGAGCATGATGGTTGGGTCTCAGATCGTCATGATCGATGCCAGTACTAGGAGTGAAAACGGTTGGGATAGCTGAGGGACCCAAAGAACTCTCCCCCATGTACTGCCTCTTAAAAATGTCAACAGAATTAGGGGTGCCACCAGGATGAACCTTAACGAATTCACCTCGTGAATTAATAGGAAGGCCAAGATAGTCATCACCAAAGTGCATGTTCCTGCCTGCTGATACACAATCCTTGCCTTGTCCACCTGCTGGTTTATGTGATCCTATTGAAGAGCTTATGCTTCTCATCACGTCTTTACCAGATCTAAGAAGCTCAGGATGAACTGTGCCCAAGTGATAATTAGCAACCGACCTCTCCTGCAATGTGCTTCTGCTCTTTTCACGTAAACAAGAACTGGAAGGTTGTGACTCTGGACTCCTATCACCTGATATCGCCTTGGCTGTCAAACTAGCAGGAGCGTATGATGCTTGTGATACCATATGGTTTCGTTCTCCAAGACACTCAACATCAGAACTTAAGCCATCATCGCTGTCTAGATGAGAGTTCACACCGTTGAAGTTTTGAAAGGGCACCTTACGGGATAAGCATGCCAAACTAATGGAGTTCAGACAATTACTGCTGTTAGAAGTTTCAATGCAGTGATTCAGATCCACTGAAGTGCCCAATATAGTCCTATCTTTCGGTTTGGTGAGTGGGACAGCATGGTGAACACCAGCTGATACTACATTTTCAGATAAAGAGCTGGTATTCTCCACAGCACCTGATATAGCATCTGCTTGTTGACAGACCAACTGTGGCTTATCTGTATTGCGGTGATCATGACCTTCCCGAGTGGATCGCTGGGATGTCTGTACTGATTGTCGTTGCTCTGTGTTAACTTCAGGCAGATGGGCAGTCCATCTGAATACCTCAGTGCCATCAGAAAAGGTAACATGCTTTGATTTGTAAGAACTCGAGTTACACCTAATATCTGTGTTATCCAGTACTGTGCTGAACCCTGCTTTTGACTGCTTCTTACAAATGCTTTGAGCTTGAATACTGTTTGTTATATCCTTTTTGTGTCTTTCCAAAACTGACTTTCTGTTTCCCTTCTTACTTTTTCTGCCCAGTAAAACCGAAACCTCTTGACTTCCCTTTTTCTTGCTAAGAGAATTCTTGGGCTTCTTCTTTCTTATGGAATGTTGAAACAACTGATAAACGCTAATTGAGGTAGCTTTTACTCCACTGCTTTTCTCCTGAAAATGAGAAAAAACACATGTATCACATCTCTTGAAGTATACGAGAAACATTAACTAGACAATTTCTAGTCCATAGTGTATTTCTAGGTATCATTTAGACCTATCAAGAAAGTGGAGGCTTCTATTACTTTCACCGTTCTATACAGTATATAGCCACATTACTCGGGAACATTAGAGGTATTGTGTCGACTGTGAGTATTCCCAGTCAGTCAACCAAACTATGTCAGCACTTTGCAAAATCTTATGCATGCACAAGTGTATCTATAACATTCAGCAGGCATGAATAAAGCATAGGAAATATAGCTTTGAATAAAACAGTCTAACTCAAACCACAGGAAAATCAATGATGAAGGGTGATAATACACATGAGACCAGTAGACACCACAGGTGAAGACTAAAGGGAAAACAAGACAAGTAACCAGAAATTCCAAGTGCAGCTAGAAGGTGCTGGGAAAATTTTCTCACACCTAAGCTGCTTACAACAAAAAACCGGAAACAGCCAACAGTTGTAGTTTCAGTTACATCTGATTGCTATACATCCACAAATTATACCCTTGCAATAGTTGTTATGTTATTTGATCTACCTACTATCTAATGAAGATAAAGCACACACCTACATTTTGGCTGGTCAGCAGCAATTCACCAAAAGCAGGAATGGATGAAAACAAGAGTAGAAAAAAAGGAAGAATAGTTTCAAAGAGAAAATCCACTTCAAACCCATAAGTTTTGGCAGTGAAACCTCAGTAAGAGCTTCTCATCAAGTGATTAATGGCGGACCCATTTTCTACTGTCTGCGCAATTACTCTTCTAGTAGCCACTGCATATAACTAACTGTCCAGAACCCCACTAGTAGCATACTATGAACTCTCAAGGAGCTGGCAAGCTGTCCATCGTCAGCTGAACAATAAGATCCGCTTCGAATGATAAGCGACAAGCATTCTATTGTGCCCGGGTCGGGACCCAAGAAATGCAAAGCAAATCGATGCAATGTGCTACCTTTTCTCTCACATCGATCCCGGTTGGGGGCGCCTTCTTCTTCTTCTTCTTGCTCCCATTGCTCGCCTTAACCCTGACAGCAAGCATCACCTTATCCTTCCCGCTCCCCTTCCCGTCTAGCTTCCTCTTGGCGGCCTTCCCCTTCCCGCACCCCTGGCCCCGTGCCACCCTCGGCACGGCGGCGAAGAGCTCGGCGACGGAGCGCTTCCGTCGCTTGGCCGCCATCCTCCTCTCCACCTCCCCCTCCTCGTCCTCCACCGCCGCCGCCGCCACGTCCTCCCACCACCTGAACCGCCGCACCTTCACCGGCGGCAGCGCCCCCGCGCCCCCGCGGAACGGCCAACCCCCGCCCTCCGTCCGCGCCCGCGCCGCGTATTCCCTGCATCCGCCGCAGCGGCGAAACGAAAAACAAGGCAGGAGGTGAGGTCAGGCACGCGCATCAGCAGCAGCAGCAGCGCCGTCATTGGTTGGCGGCGCAATGCGGCTGGGCCACCGGAGCAACGCAACGCAGTACCGGATTGAGAACGGCGCGCCGGCGGCCGCCATCCCGGGAGGCGGGAGGGCGGGCGAGCGCGCGAGGCGAGGGGGTGCCTGGCCTGCTCACTTCGCTTCCCCGTGGGCCGTGGCTCGGTTTCCCGCGTCGCGGCACCGATGGCGACGAGACGACGAGAGAGTTGAGAGTGCGTGTGAGAGAGAGGAAAGCGACGGGAGGAGTGACAGTGACGGAGGCGCGCGGCGTGGGGGCCCTCAGCTCGTGCTGCCCAGGTCTCAGGAGGTTTTCGCCGTGATCCTTTCACTGCTAGAGTGCTGGGGCGCGGAGGCGTCACGCGCTCGATTATTGCGACGGCACAGTGGGCGTTGCGTCAGGCGGGTGGCTGGCCCGCCGCCCGGCCGCCGAGGGCTCGCGTGGGCGAGTGGGCGTGGGGCACCTGCGGCGGACCTGCCGCCGCCTGCCGGGCCGGGTGCCTGGCAAGCGCCGCTGCTTCCGCATGGCTTTACGCCGTGTGGGGGCCGCCGGGCCGGCAGCGGATAGAACCAGGAAGGCATGCTACAAAACACGAGTCGGTGTCGAACGCACGGGAACTTGGCATGCGTCCAAGTGCGAGCGTGCCGCATCCCGCAGGCGCCGGTCTGGGCACGACGAACCGAGAATGCAGGAGGATGCGGCATTCTCATCCCAGACGGATGGGCGACGAGTGCGTGGGAGTCGCAGGCGAGAGATCTGAGAATAGACATGCCTGAGTTACAGATTCAGGAGTTTAATTCCAAGCTATAAGAGACTTTTCAGTTGCTCAAACATACATAATAATGAGCATATGAAATTTTTACTACAACTCAGACATATAATAATTATGCTACCATAAAAATTTCACCATAATTGGACCACAGAAGAAACTGTAGCTATAAATTAATATATATCTAAAATTATAATAATTTTTTATTAAATTATATCATATCATATGTTCACTGCATAGGTTTACTCATGTGCAGTCCAATAAAATTGGAATTTTCATTTTATAACTTCTTCATTTACTATAATTTTTCAAAAATTTAGCCAAAATAAACATAAAAGAAAAGGAGAAAAATCACTGAGAGAAAACAGTCAAGGAGGTTTTGTGTCCGGTATCGTGAGTTCGAGAGGTTATATGTCCGGTATCGTGAGTTCGAGGAGTCCAGACGTACGGTTTCATTGTCCGGTATCGTGAGTTCGAGGAGTCCAGACGTACGGTTTCATTGTCTAGGGATGAAACGCGAGGTTTCTGTCTAACTTCTGTTAGCTAATTATCTTTAAGGCCCAGCAGGCCCAAGTAATATTCTTCTTCTTCTTCTTTCTCGTCCAGCCGTTGTCTTCGGCCGCCCCTCATCCTCCTCCCCAGCTAGCGGCTACCTCGCCGCCCGCCCACCCACCGCCCGCCTACCCATCACTCAGTCACCGGCCTTCAACCCCGCCCTTCTTCTTCCACCACCATTGCCCACCGGATATCCGGTCTCTTTGCCACCGGCCGAACCTTCACCACCGTCGGGCAGCCACCACCGTCAACTCCTTCTCGAAGACCGGAATCCATTGGAGCTCCAAAAATTCAAAATCCTAGCATCCACCGCCTCGCCACGCCAGCGGCGGCCACTCCCCCACCTCCCAACCCTCGCCAGCAACCGCTCCACCCCCTCCTCCTCCCCTAAATTGCAATCCTCCGGCCGGTGCACGCGTGAGCAGCGCGAGATGTAAGACGGTTGGTTGAGACACGGAGGAGGATAAATCTCAAACAGTGGAAGAGTGGAAGAAAATACCTACCAAAAGATATATAGGATCCACGGCAAAAACGGACTCGTCCCAAAAAAAGGTAAAAAGAATTTTTTTCCGAAATGGATAGTGAGCCTGTTTTGTTTGGCCCATGTTGTAAAATCATGCATGATTGGGTTGCCTCCCCGTTGTAGCAGCGCGCTGCTAAGGCCCATGTGCGGCCCAACGTCTAGCCCCTCCTACGCCGCGCCGCCGAACCCCGCGAGCGGCCCACCAACGATGCGTGTGCGCCCTCCCCTGCGCCCAACAACGGACTTTTTTAAAAAAAGTTTTAAAAAATAAAATTCGAAAAAGGGGTGCCGATCGACAGGCGGGAGGTATGGGGCCGGGGACCTCCCGCCCGTCCAGCGGGCGGGAGGGAGGTTCCAAAACTATTTCCAGAGGCCCGTGAGGTAGTGCGGAGGGGCATCTCGCCCGTTGGGCGGGCGGGAGGTCCCCCTGCTATATAAGCCCCCACCTGCCCCTAAATTCCTATTTTATTCAGCAAAAATCAGAAAAAAAAGAAAGAGAGGAGAGGAAGAGAGAAGAGGAAGCGGCGAAGCCCTGTTCACACGTCGGTTTGGAGGTATATTCTCATTCTAGTCATATAATTACTTGGAAATAACTATAATCTAGGAAATATTTCTTAGGATAGTTATGTTTTAAATAGTTTTTAGTATTTTTAATTATTTTTAGTATAATTTATATTCTGAATAGTTTAGAATCTGAAAAATATAATCTGGGAATCGCTGAAACTTAGGGTCGTTGTGTATTAATATGTAGTATAACTAGTTCATTAATGATTGACAGATATGTCTTCTGAGAAGGGTATTTTCAGTATATATTACGGAGAAGGAAATGTGATTTATAGGCCGGATATGGTAGATTTAAGTGAATTCAACTGTGCGGTCAGAGGAATTACCAGACCGCACGAGAGGATATTTGAATTCCTATACAACTGGTTAATGACGGGATTAAGGATTAATCAGGAGACACACACTGTGAGTGTTCAGTGCGTCATAAATCGTACCACTCATGCTTTGATCTGGGAGCTGATGCCACTTGCACGCAACGAGAATTGGTTAACTTATCTGCAAAATACAAGTCATTGGCAATGGCCACTGGTACTCCTTGTCAGTGTGCACCAGAACCCTTTGATAAACATTAAAGCTGCTCCGGGGGATGCAAATGTTGATGAAGAAGTTGAGGAGCCAAACATTAAGGCAGGTGGCACTGCAGCACCTCAATACGTGGCTGATGAGGGGGAGAACATACCCTTTATTGTTGAACAGCTGCAAGACAAAAAACGTGAATTGGATGAAGCAATGAATGCCGATTCGTCTGATGATGACAAGGATGTGCCTGAAGAATGGGTAAGCAGTGACTTCAGGCATCTTGTCGTAGATGAAGGATCCAGCGTGCCTTGGGATTGCAGCGAGAACGAAGTTGTCCAGGGTGCGAGGTACCACTCAATTGATGAGGTGAAGGAAGCTGTTAAGTGTTGGTCTCTCTTTCTTACGCGAGAGTTCAAAACAGTCGAGTGCAAATCTCGTAAGTACGATGTGGTATGTGTGAATGAGGGATGTCCGTGGTGGGTGCATGCCTATGAGGGCAAATGGAAAGGTTATTGGAAATGCTCAATTGTCACTCAGCACACTTGTCATTTGCCGGGCGTGCAGAAATCCCATCGCAACCTTACGTCGCAATACATCGCAAATGAGATGTACGGGATGATAGTAGACAACATATCATTTGAACCAAAGTCTATTATCAGGCATATATAGGAGAAGTACAAGTATACCATCTCATACAGTAAGACGTGGAGTGCAAAACAGAAGGTGTTGGAGATGAGGTTTGGGACGTTCGAGGCTGCATATGATAATATTTCTCGATTGCTGGCCGTCCTTTGTCAGAGAAATTCTGGAAGGTATTATGACCTGAAAAGTTTAGACAGAGGAGAAGGTCCGCCCTTCATGTTGCAGTGGGTATTTTTCAGTTTGGGTCCATGCATTAACGCATTCCAACACTGCCGGCCTATCCTGTGCATCGATGGGACCTTTCTCACCGGAAAGTATAGATTGCAAATGCTGACAGCTATTGTAGTGGATGGAAACAATTAATTGCTTCCTGTTGCTTTTGTTTTTGTTGAGAGTGAGAACACAGATAGTTGGTACTGGTTTCTGGAACGGGTTAAGTTTGCAGTCGTTCGGGATAGGGAAGATATCTGCCTGATTCATGATCGTCACGCCGGCATACTAAGGGCAATACTAGATTTGCAGGAGGGATGTGTGGAGACCGGAGAGCCGCTCAAGTGGCGTGATGTTCACAGTAGGTGGTGCATGAGATACATTGGTGCAAACTTTTTCAGGCAATTCAAGAACAAGCATCTTATGGATATGTTTAAGAGGCTATGAAAGGAAACAAATCAACAAAAATTTAACAAGCAGTGGTAGAAACTTGATGAACTGACCGGAAAGAAAAGAAGCGAGGACGCAGCAAAAACTAGAACTGCACAGGACGAAGCAGAGGCTTTGTGTCCTTTGCCAACAGATATTGCACGTACTCGCAGAAAGTCTGGATCAGCGGTGAAAATCTTTTCTGAATAGATTGAGAATGAACCGAAGGAGAAGTGAGCGTTGCTTTACGATACCGATGGTGTAAGGTACGGCATAATGAGCACCAACTTCGCCGAGGTTTACAATTGGGTGATGCGAGGTGTTCGTGGGCTTCCACTGGTTGCAATTGTGGAATTCATCGTCCGCGGGTGTACCGATTACTTTAGGGATCGGTTCACTAAAAATTAGGCATATATGCAAGATGCTGACAGATATTTTGGGAGAATGATGACTAATTATATGACCAAGAAGGCAGCTAGCGCCCAGCTACACCACGTACGGCAATGTGGTACACAGGAGCTCAAGTTTGAGGTAGCCCCCGAAGACAGAGCACGACGTGGCATGAGACATCAAACTCCTGTAAAGGAGTGCATCCTCAAGTTTGATGGAACTTGTTGCTCATGCATGAGGCCAAAATTGCTGCACATACCTTATTCTAATGTAATGGCTGCTTGTGCGGATATTGGACATCCTGTCGATATATATGTTTCCCATTACTTCAGAAAGGAGACAATTGGCAGCACCTGACAGTATGAGATCTATGGATTCCGTATGGTTGGATCGTTCACTGAGACAGCGAATCCTGTGATATATATTCCAGACCCGAGAACAGCTCGGGTTAAGAGAGGGCGCCGTCAGACACGACGTATTCGTAATGACATGGATGAGTCAGAGCTCCATCCGAAGATACAGCGCTGCAGTGCATGTAATCCGAGTGGACACACGTATAAACGTTGTCCAAACAATGATGCTGGGTCCAGTTCTGCTGAAGCTGGCCCTACAGGTGATGCTACGGATGGAAGACCTCCGGTTGCATCAAGGAGTGGGTGACATCGCCGATCGAGTGCTACTACGACATCAGGCATCGTTTAGTTATAATTTTAATGGTTTGATGTATCCTACTATCGTAATATTTGGATTCTACGTTGCAAAATATTATCGCTTCACCATCTTCATACGAGTTTTAGATACCTTAATCTTCTTCGTAAAATTGAACTAATTTTTATGTATACAAAAGAGTATGGCGAATAAATCTTGTATTTGAAAAAAGTATGAATTTTAAATAGTTTATAAAATATAAATTCTAACAAAAAATAACAAAAAATAAGTAGGTGGGCACCTCCCACCCGTTGGGCGGGCGGGATGCTTCAGGGGTCTCTTCGCGAATAAGAAAAGTTTTTTATTCGTGAAGAGGCCCTCGGGAGGGGCCTCTTAATAGTTTTGGAACCTCCCGCCCGCTGGATGGGCGGGAGGTCCCCGGCCCCATGCCTTCCGCCCGTTGATTGGGCGGGAGGTGCCCATTTTCCGAATTTTTACCAATTGGCACCCTTTTTCGAATTTTATTTTTTAAACTTTTTTTAAAAAAACTCCCCAACAACGGGCCATCAACTTATACCTTGGTAGCGCCAGCTCAATTCAGAGTCTTCCAGAAGTCCATCAGTGGAGTGTGGTCATCTTGCATTCGCACCACAATACCATATGTTTCGGAATCAAATGAGGCGGCTACTCATATCGCAAGTACTTTGCTACATGTCAGTGATTTTATAGATTGTTTCATACAGATCAATATAAAATTTTTAATAATGTGGAGAAAAAGAGGGAGAAAAGAGAATAAGGTGGTCGCAACAACCGTCCCTAAAATTAAGAATTATGAGATTGTTTACTTACCACCGTACGAGTTGATATTGTCATACTAATTACAATATTTCTTTTTTATTTCACAACTAAAAATATGGTAGTCTGAAGATGACGTATTATTACGTAAAACTGGCTATTAGACGATTCTGTCCTGAGCCGGACGGCCACCTTCAGCAGTTCATCGTCTCCTGCCCAGGGGATGGCAACAGATTGGATAACCTACGGGTGGAATAAAAATCCATCATCGATAAGACCGCGTATTTCATCCCACCCGCCTTCGACTTGATCCGTTGGTAAAATATCACACCCATGCCCGCAGGTCAACTTCAGATTTCGAGTCACCCTTAGGCACATTAGCAACACAATAATCACTATAATAATATAAATCAAGTAATAATATTTTAGCGCACGAATGATCACCTATGCAATAAATACCAACGGCTATAAGTCGTATTAATCACAACTCATGGTATGTAAGGAAATGCTTACATCGTTATAGATCGCTTGGCTGGGTCGTATGTATCTTTAGGCTCAAATTTGTAGGAGGAAATATCAAATGGACTTTTATTACACACTACGTGAAAACACATTTTAGGTAACATGGTATTGGTAACAAGCATTTGATGCCTATTACAAGAATAGTTAAAGATAATGTCTATTGTTTAAGCCTGTTACTAATAAGTCCTACCCGACCTGGCAACACTGACATTCGTTACCATTAACTTGTTATTGTCGTTATTGGTAACGGACATTGAAAATCCGTTACCAATATGACGCATATTGGTAATGGACGTTGATGATATCCGTTACCAATGTGGTGCACATTGGTAACGGATGCCCGTTGCAAATATGGTGCACATAAATTCTTTTTATTTTTTTATATTTCTCTGGAACTACAAGCACATAAGTGATGACATAAAAAACCAGACCAATCGGATTTAAGATGTGACCTATATAAATTTAAAAAGATTAAAAAATTTTAATATAAAAGATCTACATCTCTCTTTCAACTACAAGTGATTGTGTGGTGCAGTGGTCAGGGGAGACTCACGTGATCCAAGAAGTCCTAGTTTGAATCCTAGATAAGGCAAAAATTATGTTTGCGGGGTTAAAATTTTGTCTTTTGAGGAAAAAAAGCTAGTCAAGCCGGGTGCTGCTTTTGGGTATATAATTTTTTGCTATCATTTGGTATTTGTAAGATATGATTTTTAATATATTATTGGTAACAGGCATCAATATAGTGTTTGTTATCAATGACTATCATTGGTGACAGATATCAGCAATGCCCGTTACCAATGAATATTATTATAACGAATATCAACGTAGTACCCGTTAACAATGACTGAGTCATTAGTAAGGTAATAAAGAAACGTTGGCCATAACTATCTCTGCCTGTTACTAATGAGCTTTTTTCAGTATGTGATAAGAAAGATCCACACCCGTAGGTGCGATTTGGCACCTGCACGCACACCCTGACAGGTGCCCGCATCCACGGATCCAACTACCATCGCTGACACACGCACTCATGCCACGCTAAGGATTTCATTGCAATTAAATGAGACGCCACCTCACCGCTTCCAACTCGTTCAGAATATTTGTGTTTCCATTTTTAAATGTTTTTATCAACTTTCATTAATCACTTAGATACAAATTTTAAATGATACGCTAGCATATGAAACCGTGAACTGAAACTTTATTTTCGAAGACTAGTTTCATCCATCAATTAAAATACTAAAAACGGCTTGCCACTTTTAAAAACCGAGCAACGAAATATTACACTGGGATTGACCTCACCATCCTCCCAGTTCTCTTTTGTGGCACGCCCCACGTTCAGCCCAAGTCCCCGACAGATGCTGCCGCATGCGTGGTCCGAGGAACACCAGCCGCCTTCAACTAGGAAGCGGCTTTCGCGGGCGCTATTCCAAGCAGCGCGCGTGACTGGCATACCGGTCACCACAGGAAGAATACCGATGGCCGGCCCACGTTCGCACCTTCCGAGAAGATGTACAAAAGGAAGATTTAAAGTAAATAAATTTATAATTTTCAACTGAAATGTTCGAATCAAATTTGAATTGCACCATTGAATTTTTTATGATAAAAATCTTCAAAAAAAGATCCCACTTGACTATATTTAAACAACTTTTAAGGTGAAATATTTTTTTCTAAAGGGGAATAATTTTATTATGAAGTTGGAACAGTTTTATTTTGATTGTTCCAGCTTCACAATAAATTTGTTCCATCTTAAATTTCGTTCCAATATAATTAAGTGTAATCTTATTTTGAAGATCTTGTTGTTAGAAACGCAACGAGGTAATCAGAATTTAATTTGAATAGTTGATTTGAAAACTACGAATTTTTTTAACTCAGAATTTTTTTACACGGAACCCTATACCCCAGGAATCATGAGCCAGCGAGTGAGAAGATTTCCGCGATGCTTCGTCTCGAGGTCGCGCGCACGACATCGATTATTTGCGCCTTTCGCAACTTACGCGGAGCGAGGCGCCTTTCGCCGACCGGGCCGTGCTGAGCCGCTGACCATGCGCGTGGCATGACCCCACGCTCACGCCGCCTGCGTCCAGACCTTTTCACGATCACAAGTGGAGATGAACTGGGCACGCGGTCGCAGCGGCGGTGCCCACGTCCGAGAAAGAAAGAATCAGGTGAAGGAGCTTACAAGTTACATACTTTCAAAAAAAAAACATACTACTGTACTAGGAGCCCGTTTAGCTGGGCTCTTCCTGAGAGGATCCTCTGCAGGAGCTGTTTGGAGGAGCCCCAACAAAAATGCTCCGGCATCTCTCTTTTACTAAAAATAACTCCTCATGCTAGCTCCTTTGGAGAAGCTGGAGCCTGTAGAAGTATTGCCAAACAAGAGTACAAGACCGTACGAGTGCCGCTGCCGCTTTGCTCAACAATAATGTCGAGGCATCGCACATGCCTGACAGCCACAGGCACAGGAAGAAGGATTTCTCCAGAGGGTCGTAGGAGAGCTAGCAGCAGAGCCAGTGAGATCGCTGGAAGCGAGAAAAACAAGAAACCTTTCGAGCAGAGGAGAAGATCAACTCCAGTTGAAAAGATGATAAAAAAAGGATAAAAGGAGCGTCGGAAATGTTCCCGTATTTGATCGTGCGCACCTTTCGCCAGCATTTTCGTTTTCTCCGGGAAAGAGATGCGCCTCCTTTCACATGTTCGAAAGTTACCGAGGGCTAGGGAGCCTCGGTTCAGCATCCGGGAAAGCAAACCTGATACAACCACAGCCACAGTAAAAAAAAAAGACTATAAAGCGTGCCTCCAGAAGATCCTATCTGCTGTTTCAAATCTGATATTCTACGGTGGCCTTTCCCTCTCTTTTTTTTTTTTGAAATTTTCCCTCTAAAATTGGATCTCCCTGTTTCAACATAAGAGTACAAGATACTATCTGCTGTTCCTACCAGAAGCAAGTCCCCTCGTAAATAAATGATGTTAAATCATCATGGCTCACTGCCTTGCTACCCAGGCCTTCCTGGCCTCAACTCAACTTCAGAAGCAACGGTATTATGTTTTTTTCCCTTCCTATTCTTACTTCACAACATCTGTAATTTCTGAATTTAAATCAAGAAATAACTCCCATGCAACCAAAAAAGCACACCAAAAAGGCAGCACCTAGTACAAAACTTAGTGATACACAAACTAACTTAGAGATATATGGCAGAATTTCCACAAAGCAAAAGAAATGGTTTCAGCAAATTTCTTATAAATAACAAAAAGAGTTACATCCCTTCCATGATGAGAACCAAAATCGTCAGCACCAGTAGAAGAAGTTGCCGTTCTAAATGGCGTTAATGCACCCAGGCTCACAGCCTTGCCAAGGGGCTTTGTTTTGCTATTCCTACTGTACCATATCTGTGATCCCTAAGTTTACATGGTATAAATCCCCTAGATCTTCAGTACAGCACATGAGTTTCCAATGGGTGGAAATGCGACTCGACACCAGTGTACGGTGTTTGCATGCAACAATAAATGCGGTAAGGTATTCAGCACAAGTTTCAGATAAGATGAAAAAAGAAGCAAAACAAAAGGAATTAGATGTCTAAACTAATATGCTCTTGCAAGGAAAACAAAACATAACGAATGCACCTCAATGTTCAGCACCACTACAGCTGATTGCACCAAAGGATGCCAGTAGTTCACACGCTTTGCTCCAGCAAACCCCAGCAGTACTAACAAATAAGTTCCTAAAGCTAGAAATTGAAAAATTACTCAACCTCATTGCTCCACAGACATAATGCTTTAATTGGCAAATCGGTGCACAATTCAGCTATCTGGGAGATGCACAGTGGCAGAGCCAAGAATGCGTGAAGGCTGGTGCTTAGTGCTTGTGTTTCGGCTGGATGGATGCTGAAGTTATCAAATTTAGGCTGGCTAACTGTTCTAAATCACAATACAGACAATGAGTTTGTTGAGCATACATATCTGGGTATGTGCCCTTGTATTTCTGGTGCATATTCAGCTCCTTCGCAGCTGCTACGGCCGTTTTCTTGATTTCTGGTGCACCAGAAAACAGCAGTAGCAGCAGGGATGTTGCAGCACAGGCAGTAACCGCCATGGCTCCGCCCCTGGTGATGCATGACATGACATAGGTATCTCAAAATTCAGAGAGGTGAATAAGACAGCCTCCCTCAACTCCAATATAAATAGTTCATACTCAGACTGCAACTTCCCCCAGGTCCATAGAGAGGTAGTTCAGAGTTCTAGCAAGAGCAGCAGCCAATATCATTAAACGAGATATTTTATCAAATATATTTCAGCGAAGGATCCTTTGGTCATGGCTCATGCCATACAGGATGTGTTGGATCCCTTTACACCAACCGTTCCACTCAGAATAACATACAACAACAGGCTACTTCTGGCAGGTGCTGAGCTAAAGCCATCTGCGGTTTTAAGTAAACCACGAGTTGATCTTGGTGGCAATGACATGAGGGCTTTCTACACCCTGGTGAGCTAAGCGATTTAAAGATAGTAGATACCACCAAGTCGAATAATGTATGCCAGTCCTTTCGTTATTAAACAAATATAAAAGTTCTATGCACTTTGCAGAAGATTTATCATTACCATTCTGAATAAATTTATAGGAACAAAAGGCCTTAAAGTTTGCAGTATATCTCAAACACGTCTATATGCTTGTCTTGATCTGAAGGTACTGATTGACCCGGATGCCCCAAGTCCGAGCCATCCCTCTCTAAGGGAGTACTTGCACTGGTAAATCAAGTGCAACATGTTCCACTCTTTCAAGATTTGGTTCTTTTTAGTTTGCCTTATTATGATATTGCTTTGTTCTTGTGTAGGATGGTGATAGATATTCCTGAAACAACTAGCGTCAGCTTTGGTATGAATGCATATAGTGATATGTCATTCCATTTCATTTCAGATGAATTTTGCAGCTGTGGAGTAGGTTACAATCTTTTCTCAGGCCAGTTGACTACCACTGAACTGATGCAGATTAGGATGCAATTGATACAAGAAATCAGCAACCATAAACCGAATGCTAGACGAACTTGTTAGCTGAACGTACTATGTCAGCTTAGTGCTTACATGATGATACAATGGAACCGACAAAATATAACATGCATAATAACATCACAAAGGCCACTAATTTAGTAACATAAGTAATGAAGTAATCGGGTAGGATTCAATTTTGATCTAGCCCATTATCAGAATCAGGATGTCTTAACATTAAACATGAGCAGCCATTTAATAATGTAAACTGGCATAAATATGCTTAATAAAGCACCGGTTCATCCTTTAATTGGTTGGTAACCTTGAGGACACATTTCAGCGGAGCTAGGAAATGCAAGTAGTTTACTGTATGCTTTTATTTACACTTTTCATATTGAAGTTCTGAATTGAGACTTTGAAATAAAAAGATATTTAGAATAAGACAGCCCCTATATTTGTCTTAAACAAGCAGACCTATCACATAGAGACTTCTATCTGTCTAAAAAGAGTAAACAACATTATAAACGGCATTGTTTTCCACCCAGTTTAATGCTCCTTAAACTCTTGAGTGCATAACATCAGGATGCTCTTGCAGGCAAAGAGCTAGTACTTTATGAGAGACCAGAGCCAAGATCTGGCATCCACAGGATGGTATTTGTGCTGTTCCGGCAACTTGGCAGGGGTACAGTTTTTGCACCAGAGATGCGCCACAACTCCAACTGCAGAAGCTTTGCACGGCAATATCACCTCAATATTGCCACTGCCACATATTTCAACTGTCAAAGGGAAGCTGGGTCAGGCGGAAGAAGGTTTAGGGATGAGTAGACACCATAGACCACTGCATGGTCACACTAGAGAAATATCATCAATAATTTGCCCTATATTGAACGACAATATACCACTTCTATATGCTGCATGGTATGTATCATAAGCTATTATTGTATTGACTTGAAGGGTTGAGAGCTTAGTCTCTTAACGGAATATAGCCCAATTACTAGTATATCTCATGATTTAATCGTACGGTATTCTCTAACGTGATACCAATACAGTTTCAGGCTCTTACAAGAGTACCTGCTTGTCTCAACAGGTGTTAACAAACCCAGCACAATCTAAATCATCCAAAATATATCTCAAGGAAAACCAAAGATACAAACATAACAGATTTACATTATTCCGTCCTTCAATCAGAAGTACACTTATTCCAATTGGTAGTGGTACTGGTGATACGAACCAGGTGCTTAGAAAGTAAACAACAAAGGTGCTTAGAAAGTAAACAACAAAGGCGCTTAGAAAGCATTACTTATTCTCAACTTGACTTACAGCAGAATCACCATGGAGAGGAAACTAATCACTTCTTTTCAAGATGGCACACCTCCACCAACTCCCATGACTCCAAGCTTTTATCCGCAGTATCCGTTCTATAGAGTGCAAGCTCAGAGATCTCAAACTCCAATCCACAGATATCCTTGTCCAGCTCCTCTGCCTTCTTCCTTGCCTCCTCCTTCTCCTCATCTGTCAGGTCTCCGTATAATAGGCTGACGTGCGGCATGTATGCTGCAATTGTACAACCAAGTGCAAATAATTACTAACACGTGATTTTCTGGAACAGAACTCAACTAGTACACTCACGAGTCTTTCTCTTGTAACCGAAGTGGCCACAGCAGTGATCGCTCGCTGCCACCACCTGAAAAAAAATCCAGAGAATTTTGATACAAGAAAACCAAATCATTCCAAGCATACTGCATCAGCATTTCGTCCGGGTTTCAGAACCAATTGTAAGTCCGGAATTCTGACCAAATCAAACTTGAATTCACGACAACTCGCGCCTCACTTGCGAAACTAGGCTGTCTAGGCAATCGCTGCAATGAGATGAGGAGAAGTGATGCTAACCTCGGGGGTGGGCTCGAGGAGAAGGTAGATGCACTGGTAGAAGAAGCTGCCGCGGGCGACCCCCGTGACACGGGCGGTGTAGGGTTGGACGCCGGCGGCGGCGGTGCGGAGCACCTCGATGGCTGCCGACCGGTGGCTGCGGAAGTCTCCAACGACGGTTGCGTGCGGCTCGAAGGCGGGGCCGCCGTGCGCGGCGCGGAGGCCCTCCAGGATGCGGCGGAGGCGGTCGCGGACGGGCGCCGGCGGGAGCGCCCACACGGAGTACACCTCCTCCGGCGACTGGTCGGTGAGGTCCATGCGGGCTGAGACTGACCGGCGGTGAGGTCGGAGCCGGAGACGGGGGAACGGTGTCAGGCGCGGCGAATGGCAATGGCAAGGTGGGGAGCGCGGGGAAGCCGGGGAGGGCGCAAGCGCAATGGAAGAATATGCTTTGCCGCCGAGGAGAAGCGTAGCGGCGCGGAGAGGGGGAAGCGCTCCTGCTACCGGTGCAGTCGGTACGGTGCCTGGAGCAGATGATTCACTGACGGGTGGGTCCAACCCTTGGGGCCACGGGCTTGCGGGTCCACTGTCAGTGAAATGCTCTAAGCATACTTCTGATTACACAGGTTACATAGAATCAACCTGATTAAGAATGGCTAATCCAGTCTTTGATCTAGATCTAGTGCAACACGCAAACTCGAATAAAATGCGAGAACTTTGCATTGACTTCAGGAATAACAAATCCAGTCTCGCATGTTTTGCGGTGTCAATGGATCAAATACAAAGCAAACAATGCCTTGCACCTCAACTTGAAGGTGAATGCAAATATAAAGTTGACTAGTTGAGTACTACTCAGGATATAGATGATAACTTTTCAGTGAGGTCGAACTAGGACACCATGTAATTTGTAAGCCAACATGACATTACCAGACTATGCGATGCAATACCATCTCATTGAAGTATTGAATACAATTAATTGAGCTAAGAAATGCAATGTGGACTCAAATCAAGTTACATGTATAATGGGTTGTCAAATTAATAAAG
This sequence comes from Panicum hallii, assembly GCF_002211085.1. Lineage (NCBI taxonomy): Eukaryota > Viridiplantae > Streptophyta > Magnoliopsida > Poales > Poaceae > Panicum > Panicum hallii. The sequence continues at coordinate 13,804,835 of NC_038044.1, forward strand.
AGTGAGGATAGTACACAAATCCACCTTTTCATTTGCAAGTACGGATTGGATTAGTCTCAACTACAGAATCTCAAATACATACTAGACAGGGTGTCAGGGATCCACCATCATTTAGTACACATCTCATTGATATTAAAGGTCCTTTTTTGCAACACCATTTCAGAATCCCAAACCTCATGTATCCTCCATTATTGAGTAAAATAGTTGTCGAGAATAAAATCCTACAAAACATTTTTTTTTACAAGGACTAGTTCAAAATCATGGGACTCACACTGCCAATTGCATTATACGTAAAAGAGTGTAAGATCATCTAATGCTTGTCCTCCTTGGGTGTAGCATCTTTCTTGACAGCTTGCGACTCCAGTTCCTTTACTGAAGATTGCTCAGTAGATCTGTTGTAACATGAACATACATGAGATTGCTGTAACACAAACATACATGGACCAAATGTAACACTCAAATGTTTGCGACCCCGACAGAGCTTCAAAGCAGGAGAAAAAACTTTTTTATCTATTGTTCTCTACTCTTACCTGCTGTTTCATTTATTCTTGCATCAAAATCTATTGTTTCTACTCTTCATCTGAGTTCAAGGCTTCAAGTTATTTTATTCCTCTTGAATTTCTGGTCAGCTGGTGTGAATCGTGTGGAATTTTTACGCATCCCATACTCTGTTCTTATGCACACACATCTCATCTCTGAAAACCTCTTATCCCCCCCCCCCCCCCAACCCTATTCCTTCAATCTTCACTATGCAGAAGATTATCTTTCGTCTCTAGTTTCGAATTGCGCTTTGCACATTACATTGTGCATGGCCATCACACCAAACATTGCAGCAAGTCTCTCTATAACCAACACAAATCAAATAAATCCAGATTTCAATTTCAGCCATTCCATTTCCAATCCTAGTGTATTTAACCACACTAGCCTTTGCAATTTCATTATGAACCAAACGCCATCTAGTCCCACTCTTTTTTTTTTTAAAAAAAAAAAGCTCATCTACTCCCACACCAACCTGGCTCCATTGTAGTTCACTCAAGCAGATGAAACTAAAATTACAGCATAACTTTTTTTTTACCATTTTACAGCCAGGACCTAGCCTATCTGAGATCCAATCCGAGCGGGTCCAGTCACAAAATCAGCAGCGAACGGGAACCGGAGACAGATAGATGCAAGCAAGAGCCGAGAAGGTAAAGGGAGCGTACTTGGCTGCGGCGGCGGACTCCTCCTCGAGCCAGTTGCGGATGTGGCGCACGTTCCGGCGGAAGACGGTGGCCGACTGCTTGACGTCTTTCCGCAGCAGCATCACGGCCGCACCCACCCCCACCACCGTGAGGATGAAGTTCGTGAGCGCCATCGCGCCCCCCAAAACGCCGCTCCCCCTCGCCCGGCGACCCCTCGCGCGCCGCTCCCCGGTCGCCTCCCACGATCCAAAACCCTAGCGGAGGGGAGAGCCGGAGACAGAGGAGAGCAGAGAGGAGACCAAAGCAAATGGCACGGCACTTGACGACGGGAAGAGCTGAGAATGGGCTGCAAAGAAGGCAGTCACCGTTCTCGGCCCATCCATGTTCAGGCCCGTCTACTTGCACTCTGTCTGTGTCTCTGCTTGCGTTTGGGCGTTCATACTGCCGCCGGCCGGCCGTGTCTGTATGGTGCAGATATTCTCTTGGGCTGCCGACAACGGCCCCCCGCCATCATCCATGGGCTCCTCTCTCATCCGCTCGTGCCATGCCAATCTCAATCTCAATCTCAATCTCAATCTGGTGGCTGGTTGCGACCAAACCGATCACACCGCTTGAGGCAGCCACACGCACCTGCAAGCTCCTGGTGCTCGCCCTCGCCCTCTTCAGCCTTCAGTCTTCAGAGCGGGCGGGATAGGCCGCTCCACTAGCCTGACGGTGACGGAGATAGGACACGAGCCGCAACGGCCGCGCCGCGGGCTGCGAGCAATGGAAGCTGCAGGGGCGGAGAAGGCTGCCAGCCCGAGCAAGCCGACGGATGCGACCGCCACCGCCACCGACTTCGGCGAGGAGCAAGAGGCGCTCGTGCTCAGCGCGTGGAACGCCATGAAGGGCGACGCGGCGTCGCTTGCGCTCAAGTTCTTCCTGAGGTACCACCATCTTGCTGCTGTTGAGCCCACCCTGTCAACTGTCATTGTTGCTGCCAAATCGTAGTGACATAATGCTAGGGAGCTTATCATCGAGATGAGATTAAAAAAAAGAGAGATAGGGGGAAATGCGTGTGTTTCTTCTGGTGAATTTTAAAAAGCTCATCGTGCTGATGATGGTAGGCAGTTTATTTATTCATTCTGTTGCTTGATACTTGATACGCACCATGATTGATCCTTTTTCTCTATTTTTCTTCACGGATCCGGGATCAGTCCCGATCGCTCCAAGATACACAAAAGTCTACATAATCCCAACCCAGATTTCTGTGAGCATTTCGAGAAAATCCGTTTGTTAAAAAAATATAGCTCGTTTTGACTTTTCTTTGCTACGTACGTAGATATAATGGACGTCTAGGTACATAATAAAATCTATAAAATTAGAAAAGTTAAAAAGTCAAAAGAACCTGCATTTTGAAACGGAGGAGTACAGATGAAATGAAGATACAAAGATACAGGATTTGAAATTTTATGAAACTGAAAGATTTTAATGTGACCACGCTGCAGAACAACACAAAATCCGGTGTCTGAAATCTGAACCCTTACTTGCATCCATGTCGCTATACATGCACATATATAACAAAAAAGAAGAAAAGACTGTGATCTTCCACGGTGTGGGTGTGGCGAGCACATGGGCGTACGGACGAAAGATCACCGGCCGAAAGTCTCGTGGGAATCATCACGATAGCTTAGCTTTTGGGGATCAGAAGATGCCGCTTGCTCGCTCGCACGGTGAAGGGCCACGCACCTCTCTGAAAACCAAATTATCAGGCGGGCCTCCAGCTAGTTTCTACTTCTACCCATCCTAGAGGGGCCACCCAGCTCCCCTATATAAACGATCAGATCTTGGCGTGTTAAAGTAAGTAGCATTACGCCAAGCAACAGCAGAGAGTAGCTAGACAGTAATGGGGTTCAGCGAGGCTCAGGAAGAGCTCGTCCTGCGCTCATGGAAAGCCATGAAGAAGGACACCGAATCCATTGCTCTCAAGTTCTTCTTCAGGTGTGGCGTGGCGACCGGCCTTTGTTTCTTGCATCTCTGACGATTTTGCATTTCCTTCCTTGCGTAGTTTGCATTGTGTTATCATGTGCTTATCAAGTAACTGAACCTGCTGGCATTTTGTCTGATCGGATGGGGGAAAAAGGATCTTTGAGATCGCGCCGGGCGCCAAGCAGATGTTCCCCTTCCTGCGCGACGCCGGCGACGCGCCCCTGGAGAACCACCCCAAGCTCAAGACGCACGCCGTGGCCGTCTTCGTCATGGTGAGCAGCCGTGCTTCGGTCTGCTTTCATCTCCACGCGCATGTTCTGCAACGATGGTAACTGGTTTCCACAGGCTTGCGAGTCCGCGACGCAGCTGAGGAACACCGGCGACGTGAAGGTGAGGGAGGCGGCCCTGAAGCGGCTGGGCGCGACGCACGTCAAGGCCGGCGTCGCCGACGCGCATTTCGAGGTGACGCTCAAAGATCGCCTGCATTTGATTTTCTTCAGCACTCTGAGTTGTTGAAGCGAGCGATTGGCGAGCACGGAGTGAGGATCTGATCTGAAACGCGCAACGCGCAGGTGGTGAAGACGGCGCTGCTGGACACCATCCGGGACGCGGTCCCGGACATGTGGACGCCGGAGATGAAGGCGGCCTGGGAGGAGGCCTACGACCAGCTCGCCGCCGCCATCAAGGAGGAGATGAAGAACGCCGCCGCCGCCTGAGTCCATCCTTAAGACCTTAACACACAGAGACACCCTGCTGCTCCGCGAAACGCGCGTTGCTGGGGAGAGCTTTGAGCTGCCACTACTGCTGCTACTCTACGAAGCTGCCGCTACTACCTCTGTATTCTGTTTTGTCAAGTGCCAACCACGTCACTGATGAATAAAACTTGATTGCACACAATTCAGAAGAAAAAACCTTAATTGTACAGCAGAGCCCGTTGGCACGGTAAGGCATGGGCGTTATCCGAACGGCGACGGGCTGCGTCCAGGACAAAGTGGCTTGTGGCATCGCATCCGGAACGTGAGCGCGGACCGGGGGCGCCGCCGCCGGCCGGCCTCGGCGCCCGCGGCGGCAGTGCGCCCCCCGTCGGCGCGGCTGGTTCAGCTGGCCTGCCGGCCGCCTCCTATGTTCGTCGCCGCCCAGAACCGTCATCGGCAGGACGCGCGAGGCGTGACCCGATGATGATGATGATGATGCGTGACTAGTAGCGCCTCGCACGGTCACGCTTGCCGCTGTGGTTCGTGCCGAAAGGAGCTCGCGGGCGCGGCCGTCGCCTGCCGGCAGAGTACAGGGGCACGGGCGTCGGGCGATTTGCCGAATTGGTCGCGGCCTGCCGCGGACAGGAACGCGACGCTTCCCGGGCGGCGGCAGGTTGCTGCTGCGGCAAATCGGTCAGCTGCTGCTGCTGCGTAGGAGCACTTCTGTTCGAGTGTAACGCTCGAACAGGAAAGGCTCCTAACAAAAGCGACAGGCATCCTTTCACCTTTCAGATAATAACGCACATGACCGCACAGTGCATCACACACAGTTCACAGGGGGAGAAGAGGCAGGCCACACTGCAGCAAGCAACGCGATTCCTAGCGAGTAGCTAGCTGTGTGCGACGAGACGACAGACAAATACTGCAGATCCCCGTATCAGCTCCGTGACACACCGTCCATTTTCAGGATGGGCACCCCCCCCCCCCCCACGAGAACACGAACGAGGCTCTCCGATTGCTAGTCGGCAATGCCCAATCCGGCGAGACGAAGTTCACAGAGAGAGGGGGGGGGGGGGTTTGGGAAGAAATGGGAAATATGTCACGACCCATAAATTAAAACCATATGGACGAAAATTTAATTACATCAACATGAGCATCATCCAAGCATTAAGGAGCATCATATGCACTTAATTACACCATGAGCATCCATTTTCTTGTGTGATTTAAGGTGTAAGTTGTGAAGGACGTTTAGAAATTGCTATGTGGCTGTGCCCCCAAATATTTTATTCAAATACTAGATTTCAAATAATGAGTTTTAGATATTTTTTCCTAAATTTTTGGATGTCTCTGCCGAGCCATAAAATTCTTGGAAAGTTTGAAAATTGCAGTTTTATATGATTTATTGTGGGCAATTTTCGACGTCTTTTTGAGTGTTTGTTGTTGAATTATATTCTTGGTAGCATGATCTTGCTTCAGTAAAAATTTGGTGATTTTTGAAGCAAGGGAAATGCATGTTTTTGATTTTGTAAGTTGAACCGTTGCCCTTCTTCTTTTTTCCCTTCTCCCGGCCCCACCTGTCTGCCTCCTCCCTCTCTCCTCCGCGCGCCCGGGCCCGCGCGTCAGCGCCTCCCTCCGCGTCCCCCGGCCCTCCGCGCCCGCCCGTTGGGCGCCCGCGCGGCGGGGCACGCCTGCGGCCGCTGGCTCGTCCAGCGTGGCCGCCGCCCCTTCGTTTTCCGCGCCGCCGCCCGCTCGCCTTCTCCCACTCCCCGCTTCAAACCGCGCTCGTTCCCCTTCCCCGGCCAAACCGCACGCCTCCGCCTCTTCTGCTCCCTCCTCTCCGAGCCGCCCGCCGCCGCAATCCCCCGCCGTCGCTCCACCTCCGCCCGATTCCCCGCGCGCGAAGCTTCCCCTCCACCTACTCACTCGACCCCGGCCCTCAATCGCCCCTTTCCTTCACCGCCGCCGCTCCCCGACGCGCGCCCCCGTCCGCCGCCGCCGCTCTCCGCCGTCCTGTTCTCCGCCGCCCCGCCTCGCTCGTCCGCGCTGCGGGTGAGCACCCCCTCCGCGCTGCGCTGCCCGCCCGCGCTCCGCCTTTGCGCGTTCGTGCCCGTAGGCCGCGGCCCCGTGCCGGCCGCCGCGACGTCGCGCGCGCGTTCGCATGCGGGTCGCGCCACGGCGCGCCCTGGTCGCGTCCGCGGCAGGTCAAGGCCGTGACTGGCCTTGACTCGGCCCCGTTCCCTCCCCGGGCCCACCTGTCGGCACCTGTTGGGTGCCGGCCCGGGTGGATTTAGCGCCTGCCGCCGTTTTGCTTTATCATTTCATGTGTGATCTTGTAAAATGCGTAGGAAATGTTGTAGATCTCCAAAAATTATGAAATTTGTTTTGTTTGAATCCTTTATAATAGATCTACTTAGATAAATTAATGTTATGCATGTTAGAACCCTGTACCTTGAGTTATAGTTTTTTCTTGCTAAACCAAGTTAATAGTTAATCTTGTTGTGTGATGCTTTAAAAATGTCAAACTAAATATTGTTGTGTTCCTTGTGAAATGATCTATCTCATGGTCCAGCTTATGTAATTGTTCCTGTACTGTTTGATAGGTTTTTAATGCATTTTTTGTTTTGCTGCCTGCAAGCTTGTATAATGAATAACTTTTGATAGAAAATTGATAAAATGATAAAACCACTTCTGTTACTTTTGTTATCATGTACTTTGCCTCCAATAATTATTTGAGAATTTATAGAGATGCTTTGTGTATCTTTTAAGATTTAAATTGAGTTTAACGGCTGAAAATTATAAATAACATAAGTAATTCCACAAATATGCTCTTGATGCAATTTCAACTCTCATGAGTTTGTTTTGAGATCCCCTGTGTGCCTAAATTAAACCATGATTTATGCTTGTAGATGTCTTGCTAAGCGAAGTTCACCTCGGTCCAAGTTTTAAAATTAGTAATCGAGCTTGTGGTGCCATGGTGGCTTTGCTTTCGCGTTGATGTGACACTTTTTCTTCTATTACCATGTCATTGCATATCATCTCATTTTCACATCATTGGCATCATCCTAATGCATACATCTCATTCATGCATTATAGTGACCGAGACGCCGGAGGACGCACCCGTTGAGCCCACCGAGTTCGTTGAGACCGAGCCGGGAGCCGAGTGTGTTGTTGAGCAAGAAGAGAACCAAGGCAAGCAGCTAAGCATGATCCCTTGACCTACTTAACTTGCTTAAATTTAGTTATTTCACTTGGGGTATCTATGCTTATGTTGATATTTATATATTGCATTGTTGATCCTACTTTTGAGTTATGACCTTTCTTGATTTTACTTCCATGTCCTTGTCACGTGTAGTTAACAATTAAATGATCTAATGAATGCTTAGTCATGCTTAGACTTGGTCTTTAGTTGCAAGAAACATCGAAATAAGGATCACTTTACTCACTACACCACTCTTAGTATATGTGTGCTTATCCTTCGTTGTCGGAAGTTCCGAAAAAGGGGTTAGTGAGATGGTTATGTCTTAATTCGAGCGGAAGGTAGGGCCTAGGGAAAGGAGTCTCGGAGGCATAGTCCGCTCGAATTGGTTAAGGACTGTCCGTGGATGACCTCGGAAATTGAGCACTTATCGTACTACCACATATCCATTCATGGGGTGGATAAACCGATTATCCTCTAGTTCTAATCGTTGATGCACGGTCCTAGGTGTGTGGCCGTAGGGCTTTGTAGAGAGGCTTAGGGGTGTCCCCGGTGGACCTAGGTAACTCTCCACGCAAGCTAGGCGTGATGTTCAACGGTTACAACTTGTCGGGAAAGGTTGATGCGAGTACCCCCTTGCCCAATGTGATCGGTTGGGTGAGTCGCATGGTCCTTGCGTCGTGTGGGTAAAGATGTACGCCCTTGCAAGGTTAATGAATCAATTCGAATTGCCGCGCTCTCGGTTACGAGCAAGCTCTTTATCCTACGAAATCTTCGTAGAAGTTGTGGTCAAGTGGTTGGTTTCTTGTTACCTCTTGTTGATACTTAGGAATTGAGTTATCTAATTAACTAAAATTTGAGGTGGGTTGGGCAAGCTAATTAAAATGCTAGGAGGCTAGATGGTGGAATTAGGGAGCTCATGCTTAATTAATTTACTTAACCCTAAAGCCTTTCTGTGAGCCTTCATATGCATTTTCCTTGACCTATTTATTCGCGTAAGTCTTGCGAGTACCTTTGTACTCATGTTGCTTTATTACACTAAGTTGCAGGTAAGCCGGAAGTGGTGTTTGGCCATTTCTACCCCGCCGAACCCGGCGCGGGCGAGGAATAGGCCAATATGGTCAATGGTGTCCTTGAGCAAGACGCCATTAATATTATCTATCGTTATATTTTCCGCTGCGTATCGTACTTGGGGTTATCATGATAAACATTAAGCTTTGTGGTTCTTATCTCTTCTATGTTATTGTGAGCCCGAGGCTTGTATCCTTTATTGAACCTTAAATTTCAGATTTGAAACTTTCCCTTATGTCATTGTTGTAATGGTTAATGGCTTAACTTTGTATTAAAAATTGCTCTTTGTGGATCAATGGTGATGTATGAGCTTATGACGGTATGTGCATATGCGTGATCTTGGGCATGTGTTGGAGCACATACCGGGACTACCGGGTTTAATATTATTTTTGGTGAAAAGTTAAGTTGGTTCTTGGGAATTTAGATGTGGGTTAACCCGTGGCACGCCATTGGTGCGAGCGCGAGTTAACTCTCGTCTTCATGATAAGGACCGACGGTTTCGCTTAAAATGATATTAAATTGGGCGGTTCTCACAGCGGGTATCAGAGCCAAGGTTCCATGAAGTGAACTTAAAAGTTGCTCAAAGGGGGTTGAGAGCAAAATAAAAATTGAATACTTGCATTAATATTTATTTTTCTAAAATTTGAACTTAAGGATTGATTGCTAACTTCCTCCCTTTGTCTTAGAGCTATTATTCCCTCTAATGCTTCACCTGTTAATTAAATATGCTTAATCTCTTATGTTTTATTGGATAGATAGCCACTTTGATCATGGCGACTCGCGCTCAGGAGACAATCGGGTTCCCGGCGATCCTCAACGAGATGTTGAGGAGCTCGCACTACTTTTTCCAGCCCGAGTACGAGGTCTATGCTCGCGGCTATGGTGTTGGTTTGGTGGACTACATGGCGAGCCTCCACCTTGAGCCAAGGTTGGTGGTGGGAGCTGTGAAGTACAACTTCCGCGCCTGTGGTACCTCTGTGCAGATGGCCATTCAAGAGGTGGCACGTGAAGCCATCGCCCGTCTTCGCTACGAGCACCGTGAGCTTTGGGAGACTCCGTTCACCTACCTTCCGGTGCGGGGACCTGAGGATCCCATTGCTCATGTTGTCTCGCCTCCGATGGGGCCGTACACCTTGGAGACGTGCATGGCGGACACCATCTCCGCCTACGAGATGGCGCACCGGAGTTTGGTATGGGAGTTGGAGGAGACAAGGAGTCGTCTCGTCCGCCTCCAATACCAAGTGGAGCCTTCCCTTCGGTCGAAGAAGTTGCCAAGGAAGATCATGGATGACTGGACGCGGAACACGCCGCATGAGGAGGCGCCTCCGTCGCACCGCTTTCCGCATGTGGTGGGTACTTGGGCCGAGACGCGGGGAACATACAATCCCATTTCGATGGGGTTGCCCGTGCGTCGGTTCCATATGGTGCCTGCCACCCGCGCAAATCTTTTGGGGTTCCCGGAGCCTTTTGACCCATGATTTGCTTATCGTCTAGTGAGAGGGAAAGTCGCCCATTAGTCCAAGTGCTAGTAGGAGGGACGTGGCACTTGGGGTAAAGCGGTTGTAAGGCGGAATTAAGCGCTAGAATGTTAAGACGCGCTCATTTTGTGATGATTAAACTCTTTTGGATGCTTGGTAACTAAAGTCAAGTTAATCTCATGATTATGGTTATGCCTCGATGTGTTATTGGTAGTTCATTCATGCGAGCTATTGTGTACCTTTTCATGCGTGCTTCCTTAAGAGTCAATTATGAGCCCTATATTATCATGTGGAAACGATGTGAGGTAACGACATAATGCACTCATATGTTGCATGCATGCACGCATACGCATATAACAATTATAAAGCATGTGGGTGACCGTTTTCCGTCTATCTTGCTCTCTAAATCTACCCTAGCGACCTTGAATGGTGATGTTCCAATCTTTGGCAATAGTCATATTTATATATACTTTTGTTGATAAGTTACCGTTCGAATCTCAATCTTAAGTCAAGTCATTATCTACGCCTTATCATTCCATCGTTCTCCTTAAAATTATTATTTCTTCCTCGGTCGCTAACATATCTTAAACTCTTGCTAGGATGAATTTGCGTTCGGGAACCGGCGCGAACCGCGGGAACGGTTCGGGTGGGAATAACAATAACAACAACAACAACAACAACAACAACAACAACAATCTTCCCGAACCTCCCGTCCACCCCACTTTCGCGGATGTGCTTGCCCAACAAACTCAACTACTTGGGCAATTGGTCAATCATATAGGCAACTTGGGCAACATTGGAATTCAAGCTCCTAGGGAGGAGCCGCAAGTGAACAATTTTGGGGATTTCTTCCGCACCAACCCACCTATCTTCCGTGGCTCCAAGGATCCTCTTGACGCGGATTTTTGGCTTCACGTCATTGAGGAGAAGCTCAACCTCATCCAATGTGATGAGCATGATAAGGTCTTATTCGCCGCTCACCAACTCCATGATGCTTCGGGGGCTTGGTGGCGGAATTGGAAGGCTTCCCAACCCGCCAATCACCGTTTCACGTGGGAAGGATTCCGGACGGCTTTTCGCTCTTTCCATATTCCCAAGGGTATCATCGACATCAAGAAAAAGGAATTTCTCAACCTCACCCAAGGCCATCGGGATGTAATGGCTTATGTCAATGCCTTCAATACTCTATCTCAATATGCACCCGATGAAGTGTCCTCCGATGCCAAGAAGCGGGAGAGGTTCTATGACGGCCTCTCGGAAGAGCTACAAGACAAGTTATCCACCACCAAGTTTGATGATTTCAATGACTTGGTGAACATTGCTATCCGTGCCGAGCACAAGATGAAGAGACTCGAGGCCAAGCATAAGCGTCCCGCTTCTACCTCGGCGGGTGGTAGCTCATCTCGCCCACGTGTGGGGCCTCAACCTCCCCCACCTCGTGCGCGGGGTGCGCAACCGCCGTGCCTGATGTGGGTTGTACGTCATCCTCAACCACCTCAAGGACAACCCCCAAGGCCGGCCAATGCCTTTTGGAACAACCCAAGCGGCGCCTCAAGGGGTCCGTGCTACAATTGTGGCGGCACGGGCCACATCTCCAAATATTGTCCTTCCCCAAGGCAAGGCGGCACCTCCAATGCACCAAGACCTAACAACCCTCCACCGCAAGCCCCACGCTAAGGAGCCAAGCCATCGCAAGCTCCTAAACGTGGCCGTCTCAACTACACCACCGCGAAAGAGGTTCCGGATGATGCCGAAGTGCTCATGGGTACGCTTTTCATAAACTCCCATCCCGCCCTCGTTCTTTTCGATTCCGGAGCAACCCTTTCTTTCATTAACAAGAATTTCATGATGCATAGCAAACTCCAAATGCAAACCCTACCACAACCATACCACATAGAATCACCGGGTGGGGAAATCATATCAAAACACTTTGTAGATAAAGTCCCAATTCTTATTGAGGGAGCCACCTTTCGAGCAAATCTTCTCATCCTAGATAACCTAGGCTTAGATGTAATTCTTGGGATGAATTGGTTGGGAAAACATGATGGGGTTATCAAATGTGGGCCATGCACCATCGATCTCTTGCACCCCTCCGGGGATAGGGTTCTTCTCTCTCTCGCCACAAAGAAAGCTTGTCTCTATTCCTTGGCGGGTACCGAAACCACGGCGTTGGAAGATATTCCCGTGGTTTGCGAGTATCCGGATGTCTTTCCGGAAGAATTACCGAGCATGCCTCTCGATCGTGAGGTGGAGTTCGTTATTGAATTAATGCCCGGGACGGCTCCCATTTCCAAGCGTCCCTACCGTATGCCTCCTAATGAGTTAAAAGAATTGAAAGAGCAACTCAAGGTTCTCTTGGATAAGGGTTTTATTCGTCCAAGCTCCTCTTCTTGGGGATGCCCGGCTCTCTTTGTGAAGAAGAAGGATGATAGTCTACGGATGTGCGTCGACTACCGTCCGTTGAATGAGGTCACCGTAAAAAATAAGTACCCCCTTCCTCGAATCGATATCTTGTTTCACCAATTATCGGGAGCTTTCTATTTCTCCAAGATTGATCTAAGATTGGGTTATCATCAAATTAAAATTCGTCAAGAAGATATTCCAAAAACGGCTTTCTCTACTAGATATGGCCTCTATGAATACACCGTCATGTCCTTTGGCCTCACCAACGCCCCGGCGTATTTCATGTACTTGATGAATAGTATCTTCATGGAGGAACTCGATATCTTTGTGGTTATCTTTATTGATGACATTCTTATCTATTCGAAGACTCGGGATGATCATGCTCACCATATCCATATTGTGTTACAAAAACTTCGGAAGCATCGTCTTTATGCCAAGTTTAGCAAGTGCGAGTTTTGGCTCAAGAAAGTATCCTTTCTTGGTCACATTCTCTCCAAGGATGGTGTCACCGTCGATCCTAGCAAGGTGCAAGATGTTCTTGATTGGAAGCAACCTCGAAGCATCACCGATATCCAGAGTTTTCTTGGGCTTGCGGGATATTATCGCCGATTCATAGAAAATTTCTCAAAAATTGCCAAGCCTACGACCGAATTGTTGAAAAATGGGGTCAAGTTCGAATGGTCCCAAGCATGTGAAGAAGCCTTTCAAACTCTTAAAGATCGTCTTACTACCGCTCCCGTTCTAGCTCAACCAAATATTCACAAGAACTTCGATGTCTATTGTGACGCCTCTCGCGTCGGTCTTGGTTGTGTTCTTATGCAAGAAGGCCAAGTGGTGGCCTATGCCTCTCGTCAACTCAAGCGACATGAAGAAAATTATCCCACCCATAATTTGGAGCTTGCGGCCGTTGTCCATGCTCTAAAGATTTGGCGTCACTATCTTTTTGGTAATTATTGCAATATCTACACCGATCACAAGAGCCTTAAATATATCTTCACCCAATCCGATCTCAACATGAGGCAACGTCGATGGCTTGAATTGATCAAGGATTATGATCTCGAAGTTCATTATCATCCCGGCAAGGCGAATGTTGTTGCCGATGCACTAAGCCGCAAGGCCCAATGCAATTGTTTGACCATGGGACCTCCTCTTCATACTCTTTGTGATGAATTCCGGAAACTTGAAATGGGAATGGTCATCGAAGGTCATCTTGGTGCTCTTATAATCAAGTCCAATCTCTATGATCAAATTAAGGAAGCTCAAAGAAATAACAAAGGTATGGCCCGAATTCGTACCTTAATGAAGGAGGGTAAAGCTCAATGTTTTTCTTGTGATGATCAAGGGGTCCTATTCTTTGAGAAACGTATTGTTGTGCCTAAGGACCACAACTTGAGGCGCTTAATTCTTGATGAAGCCCATAATTCTCAATTCTCTATTCATCCGGGTAGCACTAAAATGTTTCAAGATCTTAAGCAAAGATTTTGGTGGACTCGTATGAAGCGGGAAATCGCTAGATATGTCGCCGAGTGCGATGTTTGCCAAAGGGTTAAGGCCGTGCATCTCAAACCGGCCGGTACTCTTCAACCTTTGCCTATTCCATCGTGGAAGTGGGAAAATATTGGGATGGACTTTATCACCGGGTTGCCGAAGACTATTCAAGGGTATGATTCCATTTGGGTAATTGTTGACCGTTTAACTAAATCGGCTCATTTTCTTCCGGTCAAGACTACCTATCGAGCCAAGCAATATGCGGAGTTGTATCTTACTCGCATTGTATGTCTTCATGGTGTTCCTAAAACAATTATCTCCGATCGTGGTCCTCAATTTGTTGCCCACTTTTGGAGAAGTCTTCATGAAGCTATGGGAACCGACCTCACCTATAGTACCGCTTACCACCCTCAAACCGATGGCCAAACCGAGAGAGTGAATCAAATCCTTGAAGATATGTTACGGGCTTGTGTTCTAGTATATGAGAAGAAGTGGGCCACTGGTTTGCCATTTGCAGAATTTTCTTATAATAATAGCTATCAAGCAAGTATCAAGATGTCTCCTTTTGAAGCTCTTTATGGACGGCGTTGTAGAACGCCTATCAATTGGTCCGAATCCGGGGAAAGGCCTTTCTTTGGCCCGGATTTGGTGAAAGATGCCAAAGACCAAGTTAAGATCATTCGTGAAAATCTTCGCATCGCCCAATCCCGTCAAAAGCTATATGCCGATCGTCGCCGCCGTGAACTCCATTTCAAGGTCGGTGATTATGTTTATCTTAAGGTCTCTCCTTTCAAGGGCACTCGTCGCTTCCGGGTTAAGGGTAAATTGGCACCTCGTTTTGTTGGACTTTTCCAAGTCACAAAAAGCATTGGAATGGTGGCTTATCAATTGGATCTTCCCCAATTACTTTCCACCGTTCACAATGTGTTTCATATCTCTCAATTGAAGAAATGCCTCCGTGTTCCTACCGACGCCATCGACCTTGAATCACTCAATCTTCAAGCGGGTCTTACCTACGAAGAGCATCCTATTGCCATCTTAGATCATGTTGAAAGGAAAGTAAAACGAAGTATGGTGAAGTTTGTGAAAGTTCAATGGAGCAACCACTCCGAAGACGAAGCCACATGGGAACGCGAGGATCGTTTGCGTCAAGACTACCCCGGCTTCTTCTTCCATGAGTGAGTCCTCAAGCTTCTACCACCGCACCCAACTTTCTTTAAGAAGTTCATCCTTCTAGATATCTTATATGTGTACACAATCACCATCAAAGAGAAAATAGGGATGTCCTACCACGCCACACCACCCATGCCATGTGCATCCTTCCTTCGATGTTTATCTTGTCTAGGTGAATATGGCCGTTTTACACCCGAAGCCTTATCATTTCTATCTACCAAATCTCGGGACGAGATTTTCTTAAGGGGGGGAGAATTGTCATGACCCACAAATTAAAACCACATGGAGGAAATTTAATTACATCAACATGAGCATCATCCAAGCATTAAGGAGCATCATATGCACTTAATTACACCATGAGCATCCATTTTCTTGTGTGATTTAAGGTGTAAGTTGTGAAGGAAGTTTAGAAATTGCTATGTGGCTGTATCCCCAAATATTTTATTCAAATACTAGATTTCAAATTATGAGTTTTAGATATTTTTTCCTAAATTTTTGGATGACTCTGCCGAGCCATAAAATTCTTGGAAAGTTTGAAAACTGCAGTTTTATATGATTTATTGTGGGCAATTTTCGACGTCTTTTTGAGTGTTTGTTATTGCATTATATTCTTGGTAGCATGATCTTGCCTCAGTAAAAATTTGGTGATTTTTGGAGCTAGGGAAATGCATGTTTTTGATTTTGTAAGTTGAACTGTTGCCCTTCTTCTTTTTTCCCTTCTCCCGGCCCCACCTGTCTGCCTCCTCCCTCTCTCCTCCGCGCGCCCGGGCCCACGCGTCAGCGCCTCCCTCCACGTCCCCCGGCCCTCCGCGCCCGCCCGTTGGGCGCCCGCGCGGCGGGGCACGCCGGCGGCCGCTGGCTCGTCCAGCGTGGCCGCCGCCCCTTCGTTTTCCGCGCCGCCGCTTGCTCGCCTTCTCCCACTCCCCGCTTCAAACCGCGCTCGTTCCCCTTCCCCGGCCAAACCGCACGCCTCCGCCTCTTCCGCTCCCTCCTCTCCGAGCCGCCCGCCGCCGCAATCCCCCGCCGTCGCTCCACCTCCGCCCGATTCCCTGCGCGCGAAGCTTCCCCTCCACCTACTCACTCGACCCCGGCCCTCAATCGCCCCTTTCCTTCACCGCCGCCGCTCCCCGACGCGCGCCCCCGTCCGCCGCCGCCGCTCTCCGCCGTCCTGTTCTCCGCCGCCCCGCCTCGCTCGTCCGCGCTGCGGGTGAGCACTTATCGTACTACCATATATCCATTCATGGGGTGGATAAACCGATTACCCTCTAGTTCTAATCGTTGATGCACGGTCCTAGATGTGTGGCCGTAGGGCTTTGTAGAGAGGCTTAGGGGTGTCCCCGGTGGACCTAGGTAACTCTCCACGCAAGCTAGGCGTGATGTTCAACGGTTACAACTTGTCGGGAAAGGTTGATGCGAGTACCCCCTTGCCCAATGTGATCGGTTGGGTGAGTCGCATGGTCCTTGCGTCGTGTGGGTAAAGATGTACGCCCTTGCAAGGTTAATGAATCAATTCGAATTGCCGCGCTCTCGGTTACGAGCAAGCTCTTTATCCTACGAAATCTTCGTAGAAGTTGTGGTCAAGTGGTTGGTTTCTTGTTACCTCTTGTTGATACTTAGGAATTGAGTTATCTAATTAACTAAAATTTGAGGTGGGTTGGGCAAGCTAATTAAAATGCTAGGAGGCTAAATGGTGGAATTAGGGAGCTCATGCTTAATTAATTTACTTAACCCTAAAGCCTTTTTGTGAGCCTTCGTATGCATTTTTCTTGACCTATTTATTCGCGTAAGTCTTGCGAGTACCTTTGTACTCATGTTGCTTTATTACACTAAGTTGCAGGTGAGCCGGAAGTGGTGTTTGGCCATTTCTACCCCGCCGAACCCGGCACGGGCGAGGAATAGGCCAATATGGTCAATGGTGTCCTTGAGCAAGACGCCATTAATATTATCTATCGTTATATTTTCCGCTGCGTATCGTACTTGGGGTTATCATGATAAACATTAAGCTTTGTGGTTCTTATCTCTTCTATGTTACTGTGAGCCCGAGGCTTGTATCCTTTATTGAACCTTAAATTTCAGATTTGAAACTTTCCCTTATGTCATTGTTGTAATGGTTAATGGCTTAATTTTGTATTAAAAATTGCTCTTTGTGGATCAATGGTGATGTATGAGCCTGTGACGGTATGTGCATATGCGTGATCTTAGGCATGTGTTGGAGCACATACGGGGACTACCGGGTTTAATATTATTTTCGGTGAAAAGTTAAGTTGGTTCTTGGGAATTTAGATGTGGGTTAACCCGTGGCACGCTATTGGTGCGAGCGCGAGTTAAATCTCATTTTCATGATAAGGACCGACGGTGATATTAAATTGGACTGTTCTCGCAAAATATCCGGCCAAGATGATGAGGTGAAGTGAAAGCGACCGGTGACGGCTGAGGCCGACAGCTCCGGAGCCCCGTCGCCTCTTTTAACCGCCCGTCCGCCCCGCCGTCTCGCGCCCGTCACAGGTCGTCCACGCCCACGCGCGCCAGTAGTCTTGCCAATGGACTCGTCGCGTTCCCCCAACCTGCTCCTCCTCCTCCTGGCCGCCGTCCTCGCCCCGTCGTCGGCGGGGGTCATCCGGCTGCCGAGCGGGAAGGCGGGGGCGCGGGCCTGCGCGGCGCCGCCGGACCCCGCCGCGTACGACCGCCCCGTCATCGGCATCGTCTCGCACCCGGGGGACGGCGCGGGCGGCAGGATCAGCAACGGCACCGCCACCTCCTACATCGGCGCCTCCTACGTCAAGTTCGTCGAGGCCGCCGGCGCGCGGGTCATCCCGCTCGTCTACAACGAGCCCGAGGAGCGCCTCCTCGAGGTGCGTGCTTTGCACTCTCTCTCTCTCTCTCTCTCTCTCTCTCTCTGCCCATTCTCCCCCCTGTCATCGCGTCCTGGATAAGCAACACGTCGTCGAGTTCTTGCAGAGATAGTCTTGCTGTGCTTGCAAAGCAAACATTTTTTTAAAGGATCAAACATTTCATCGGCAGCAACCTAGTTATATTACATGATTTTCCAAATGGTAGGGGCCGAAGAACTTTACCAAAATCTAATGCCAAATCCATATTTATATAGTCAAAAAATAAATTAGGAGCATAGGGGGCCCATGGCCCCTGCCACTCTGCCAAACCCGAACTAGCTCCGCCACTAGATATGGTCCACTTACCAAAGCGCAGGCCAATTCTGATTCCTCACTAGTTTGCCTACAGCACTCCCTTGAGTTCACCTAACTTTCCAAAGCGTTGTCTGACGCCCCTGAACATTTGGAGGTGCTCGATTCCTGATTATTCAGGCAAGTGTCGAAATTGCTTGATAAACATGTCTGGTAAGACTTGTTGCTGATGGAGTGACCAATCACAAATTGAGTTCTTTGGTGGAGCGATCGCTGGATGTGTAAGCAACCCACTAAACCAGTATTGTATTGTATATATTTTTTAGATCTAAATAGGGTCCACAAGCATTAGGTTATGCAGAATTTGGCGTGAGCTGCTGAAGATTCTCGCTGTCTTTTTCAATCATGACTTCACATCAAAATGGCTATTGGCTTGTAAGTAATTGCTTGGTGGCCCTGCCTTTTAGTTTTACATATTACTCATTCCTGTTTTTTCTCGTGCAGAAACTGAGTTTGGTGAATGGTGTGCTGTTCACTGGTGGATCAGAGAAGCAAGGTGTATATTTTGAGACAATCAAAAAAGTGTTTCAGGTAGATTGTGATTTTGAATACTCTTGCCTATCTCTAATCAATCTAAGACTACCAGCCAGCTAAGGCCATTGGCGTGGGCGCCTTGGCCTGGTTGGGCTGAACCACCCATAACACTCAATTAGTTGTCAAACAGTTTGGAGTTGACAGGTTCCTAAGTATGATTTGCTTCTAATGTTGTTAATTACAGTAGAACATATCACATTTCAGTATCATAACTTTGGATTATCTATTTTGGATGCCCAAGCCTGAAGGATATTCAACCAATTGATCACAATTTACTCTAACAGTTCCGCTTTCCCTTTTCAGTATGTTTTGGACAGGAATGACGCAGGTGAACCATTTCCTTTATTTGCTCAATGCCTAGGCTTTGAGCTCGTAAGCATGATTGTCAGCAAGGTAACTTAACTTTTCACAAATTAGCAACTTACAAGTGTAATAATTGAAATATAAAAGATAATGTGCTAACATATTAGATTATTTTCTTTACGAAATCGATAAACTCATACACATTGGCAGTAAGAGTAATGTTTAGTTTTTTTTGTTGATAAAAAGAGTAATGCTTAGTTTGAAGTTAGAAGATTACCTTTGCTCGTCTGTTGTAAGGCACTGGAGCAAAGTGCGCTGCAGTCTTCTGTTCAATGAACGCACCACTATTCCTGTTGAGTTTGCCTTTCGTATTGTGCTAGGACAATAATATCTTGGAGACGTTTGACGCCCAGAATCAAGTATCTACTCTTCAGTTTCCCAGCTATTCTTTCAAGGGCACAGTGTTTCAAAGGTAGCTGCTTCATGCAACCATGTTCAAGCAAGTCTTTTATTTGCTACTTCTTGCTGAACATTTAGAAAGACAATCTTTGTTTGGTGAGTAAAATACACCGCCGGACCTTAAACTTGGCTCGGGGTGTCATCTAGGTCCCCAAACTTTCAAAATGCATATTTAGATCCTTGAACTTGCTAATCGTATCACATGAGGTCCAAATCACAGTTGTTTAAGCTAAATTGAAGGTTATATAATTGTTCAAATATAAAATTATATATAAAACATATACATGCAAAAAAAACATAACAAATTTACTTGTACAATAATGTTCAAATACAAAAGATCTGTATAAAAATTTTGTAGGAAAATGAAACTCATATGCCAAAAATTGTAAAGAAATTACAAAATAGAAAAGGAAAAATTTGGGGAAAACATTGGAAAAATATTCGGACATAAAGTTTTGAAACAAAATCTTGTAGAGAATTTCAAAAAATATAAGAGTTGAGCGAAAAAATTTAAAATGTCACATATAAGCTCCACATCAGCATAAATACTTCCACTTTATAACTTAAAATGGTAATTTGGACGTCAAGTGACCCAATTAGTAAGTTTGTGGAGTTGAATGTGCATTTTGGAAGTTTGGGGACCTGGATGACATTACAAGCCAAGTTCGAGGACCGGCGGTGCATTTTACTCTTGTTTGGTGCTATCTTATAGTGCAATATAAAGCATGTAGGAAAACTGTGGTTCAGCCAAACGGCATAAAATTATATCCGTGGAACTGCATCTTTTTATTACTGTGTTAGCAAAAGTGAAACTGTATAATTTGCAAATGGGTTAAACTAATGTATTTTACGATCCAGATAGTTTCAGAGATTGCTAATACGACATAATTATATCTAGATTGGACTGTACATAACCAATTGCTCTCAAACAGAGAGTGTTTAATTGCCAATGAAATGCCATGGATACTTACATTCAAAAGATTTGATGTTCATGGTCTTATACTTTCTACCTGCGCTTTTCGTGGACCCACCTGGCAATTGCTCACAGATTTGACTCTGACCTCATCGAGAAAGTTAGCAGCAGCTGTCTTGTCATGCAAAATCACAGAGTAAGTACACTACTGGTTCTGCTTACTTTTTTTTTTACTTCACCAGCACCAACTTCAATGTAGAAGGCTGTTGATTATGATAGTATCTATATGCGGAACAACTGAACTTAGTTCCAAATTCAAGTTTGCTAACATGTTTCATTTCCTATTTGGTCATACATAGTATGGTATATCACCAAAGCGTTTGCGAGAGAATGATGAGCTATCAAGTTTCTTCAGAGTCTTGACTACATCGCCTGATGAAAACGGCAAGGTATAAATATCAAACTTCCGCTCCTAGTCTCACATGCTAATCTCTCTTGAAGGTGCCAGGTGGTATAAATAGAACAGCTTTGATGAACTTTGCAAATATAGCCTATCTGATCTGGATTAAAGCTCATCAGTTCTTCTGTTGCACAAATTAACATTCTCCCGTTTGCCAAATCAGGTCTATGTCTCAACTGTACAAGCAAATAAATATCCAATCACCTGCACGCAGTGGCATCCTGAGGTATGCTAGTTGTAGTTGTTTTGGAAGTTAACATACGCTGTATACCTATGGATTCTGTGTTTTTTCCTTTTGGTTGTCCACTGTTCCTCTTAATTAATGTTCACAGGTGATATACCATAATGTGCTCACTCACCAAGTAATGATGGCTTTATGCCACTATAAAATTTATTCTCGATGCAGAAAGCCATTTTTGAGTGGAGAAAACCAATGATCCCACACAGTGAAGATGCAATACAAGTTACTCAACATTTTGCTAATCATTTTATCAGGTTCGTGGTTGTAACCTCTTATTATAGATTTCAGTTTGATGATACTTGATCTGGCTATTTGTGGATCCACTCATCATCTTTCTCATTCTTTTGTGGAAACATACCACAAATCAATATAAAACCACACACATCTTCTCATTTTGCTGTCAACCACTCTATGAGGGCAACAGATATGCAATAAGGGGCCTTTTTTTATGCGATTGTGTAAAGTGCACATGAAGGAAAAATGGATATAGTGCTTACCTCACTCTTGCCTCTGATGTGTAACAGCCAAGCTCGCAAGTCTCCCAACAGGCCTCCTGCAGACAAGGTGCTCGATAACCTGATCTACAACTACAATCCCACATTTAGCGGAAAAATCTCGTGAGTTTGAGTATCTTTTACCTGCTACCATATGTACCACCTTTTCGTCGGCTAAATCAATGCGTTCATTCATGCCAGGAAATCTTTTGAGGAGGTTTACATATTCTCCTGAGACGGAAGCAGGCGGGGAGGGTCTTCCTGAACCAGCATAGCATTGTTATTGTAGTGTGGCTGTGTGTGTATCCATCATACTCGGAAGCCTACAGATTCTGGGCTTCCTGTATTGCTTTACTCTTGGCGCCATATTGGCGAGCGCTGCTGCTATTTGTGCACTTTGAGCCACCATCGCCTATTCGCCTTCGGCAGGAGCATTTATGTACTGAACTGAACATGCCTTGAATAGTATGTATATATGTGAAGTCTCCAAATCTGATGGGCGTTTGAAAATTGAAAGGCTGGCTTGGCCCAACTGATAGTTGAATGCTCTGAGTAGAGGTGGGACTTGGGCCATGCCTTGCCGGCCCAGCCCGGCTCTCTCGTGCCTCGTGCCGTGTCAGGTCTAAACTTCTAGGCACGGTCGGCATATTGTGCCGTGTTGTGTCCGCAGGACAATTCTTTTACCAGGTCCAAGCACGGTCTACATCACGCCGGCACCTTTTTTATGCCGTGCTGGTCTAAGCATGGCGTTCCAGATATTCTAGATATTTGAAGTTGGCTTACGTACTCGTCGTTACAAGTAGAACCAACAATGAGAAAAAAATATTCAAACTGATATAAGAAAATAAGTAAGGTTTAAAAAGAATAAGAAGAAATAAAATTAAGAAAAATATGCTTTATTAATTTTGTTTTTGACATTAGTACACCGCATGTGGAAGGCGACGTATCTTAACTAGGAAGCACAGCAACCGTATCTTAACTAGGAAGCACAGAAATTACGTGACTACTAATTAGAAAGCGATATTAACTATCAAAGTAGAAGAACATGCGGGCTGACGGATTATTTTCGTGCCATGCTGGTCTAAGCACGACCTGTAGCCTATGCCTATCATGCTGAGATACTAGGCAACATAGCCCAAAATTTTAGGTACCGTACTTTAAATCATACAAAAATCGTGCCGTAGCCCGTTCAAGAATAGCAGCCCAAGTCCCATCTCTACCTCCGAGTTCCATCTGACTGATGAAATCATGGAAACACTGTCGCTTCAGGTGAAAGGGCGGTGCTATTGCTAACACAGAGTTGCAGAGATTTGGTTCGGGTGACAGATCGGCTCTGACGCGGCTCCGCTCAACCATCTGGCGCCCAAGACCTGGCCGGCCGAAATCGCTATGCCCACCTGATCCACGCGGCCACCGGCGCAATGCTCCGCCGCAGCAGCCATTTCCGCGCCTGGGAACCTGCCCTCCGAACGTCGCCCGTCGAATGCCCAAGCAGTTAGCTGAAACTGATGCCATGCGCCGCATTCCTGCCCAAAACGGGTTGTGCGGTGGTGCTCCTCCCGCCAGGGGCCCGCCGTCTGGACGCTGCTTCCGCGTCAACGCCGGCAACCGGCGGGGACTCGGGCGCCGGCGCCTGCCCCTCTCGTCACGGAAGATGTTTGCGGTGATGACATGCATACTTGCGGTGCCTAGTTCCAGGAGCTTCGCCAATCCCGTGTGCTCCGCTGCGGGGGATCGCCGGAGCTTCGCCGCTGCGTCGATAGGCTCGCCGGGAAGGAGAACGAAAGGGGAATAATCGCCATCCGATTATTTGCAATTTACACCCTGGTGTTTTCATTGACCCCCCTGATTTGGATCGCATTAATAATCGCGATCCGGTTATTTGCAATTTCCGCCCTGATTGTTTCACTTACCCCCCTGATTTGGATCGAGATTATTAATCGCGATCCGATTATTTTTATTTTGCCCCCTGGTATTTTCAGATAGGTCCTCTTCTACCTCTGTACAGCAGATAGTTTAGCGCTCTCCCTGTCCTCTCTCCCTCCGCCATTCGCCGGTCCGGCCGCCGCCGCCGCGGTCGGCACGCGTCCGTTCGGAGCTGGTAATCGGCTCTTCGTTGACCAGTAAAAGAGGATTATTTGCAGATGAACCCTGCTTGCTATGGGCCGACGATGGCTTTGCTCGCTCGCTCGGTCGTCCCTCCTCCTAGCTGGGACGCACCGTCGCCGGCGTAGGTGAAGGAGGTCCACTAGGGCTTGTCCCCAAGCAGGTCTCCTGCCTACAAGATGCTGAATCGGATAACCTAATTCAGAATTACAGCCTCAGATCAGAGAAGTCGTGAGTATCTCTGCACCTTGCATCTGCTACTCGTCAGCTAATCTGATGCTTTCGTGGTTGCAGAAAAGCATTTGACGAGGTGTAAATTTTCCCCATCTAATCATCTCTGAATCTACCTCAGTGCATAATAAAGATGAATGTTTTTTTGTTCAACCCACTTTCTGTTTCGTTCGTCTGTGCTGTTGAGGCAAGCTTAAAGTTCCAAAACCAGCACCTAGCATCTAGATCTAAACACGGTAGCAGATCTAAACTCGGGCAACCAGAATTTACACCATATGAATTGGGAAGACGAAGTCGCTGGCTGGGCAACATAAATGGTGGATTTTCCGCAAGGAAAGGATCAAATGCAGGTTTGGGTTGGCAAACGAAAGAAGAGATCAGCTTCCAGAATTTACATTGATTTTCAGAAAAAGTGACGTTGCGCCAACAACTCCTAAAGGCTCCTTGCAAGCATCAGCGATCAGGATCAGCAAAAACAATGTAGACAGTCATGTTAACCACGCCAAGTCGCCATAGTTTATGAGCAAGTAGTGGTGTAGAGTGTTTTGTTGTTGGTCGTTGTTCCGAACTCGCGGGGAAGTGTAGTGCTTCCACTAGTTGTGTGTTTTTTTGACCCTGTTTCCACTAAAAAAGCAGGTTGGCACTTGTTGTATTTTTCTTTTTTTCTAATAAAAAATGTAACAAAAGTTTTTACTGTCCTTTCGAAAAAAGGTCATATTAACCACGTGTTTAAATATTGGATATCCAGATCAGATTCTCCCGGTGTCGTATGATAATCATCCCCTCACAAAGAAAAAAACATCAATTTCATCTTCCAATCCGATCATGTTCACAACGTGTGCAGATACACACAGTAGATCTAGATCTGAACCGCTCGCTTCAAATCAAACGGCTAAGATTCTCCCCAAGGATTTATGGTACGCTGTCCATTTCCTCTACTGAGTTCCCGATCCGATCAAGACGATGAAGTGAGATAAAAAAGACGTCTTCTCCTTGTCGTCCACCTCCATCATCAGCTGCTTGCTGCTCTCTTCGGTTGCTCCCTCTTCTCCTTGATGACTTCGGAGCGGTCCCTCCCCCATCAGCTGCTTGCTGCTCTCTTCTGCTTCGGTTGCTCCCTCTTCTCCTTGTCGTCCACCTCGCTGACTCAAATGCTTTGGCAATATCCAATTTAAGGAAAAGTGCCGGTACTTTACCTCGGTGCAACTCTCTTATTATGTTCTGGGTGTACAGGAAGCTATCCTGAATACACCACCTTTTTATGGATGCACTTTGTGATCTTGAGATAATGTCATTGAGGCTGCCAGCAAGGCTTGAGGCCAACAATTTAGAAAGAAGCTTTGCAATACTATGCGTGAGGCAGAGGCTAATCGGCCTATAATCAGACATGCCGCTTGCTTCATTCTTCTTTGGTAGTAGAATCACATGGGCATTGCTCAGATGATTGAAATGCTGATAATGCTGCATGAAAGAAATACTTCCTCCGTTCCAAATTATTAGTCATTTTGGTTCTTCTAAATTCATAATTTTTTATATGCATCTATATATATTATGTCCAGGTGCATAATAAAGTTAATAAATTTTGAAAAGCTAAAATGACTAATAATTTGGGACGAAGGGAGTAGTTGGCAACTGCTGTGATGTCGTCTCTAATTGTGTCCCAGCAACTTTTGAAGAAGATTAAGATTAAAAAATTCCATCCGGACCCGGAGCTTGTTCAGAGGCAATTTCCGGTTCCAACTGTTCCGAGACTCAAATTGCATGATCCCCTTTTCACCAGGAATAAACTGACTCTTGGTTCTAGCCAATGGAGGACACGTGAATCGTTAGCAAGAGGCTTCTGCTCACCAAGTTTTGAGCCATTGTTGACGATCTGAACAGCGATTATTCTGTCGCCCAAGTAAGAGGCTTCTGCTCACCAAGTTTTATGGACAATGGGTAAAGCGCCGTCAAAGAAACATCGGCAACAGCTGCTACGTGCAAAGTTGAATGTTGCATCTAGCTGGCGCAGTTGCTTGGCTCAGGAGAAGCTACATACAAACAAGCTAAAAGGAGTGCACAAACCGTAATGTTGGACACATTACACTCAGGTAGAAACATTGCTACGAGAAAACTAACACGATATCCAAACTAACACAATAGTTTCGAGGATCGCTGGCAATAGCAACTGCAAATCCAAGAAACAAATAATCATATTGGTCAGGTTCGATGACGACACCAATGACAGATTAGCCAGATAAATAAGGATGATATATATTAGGTCATCAAACGATGAATCAAGCAACATCCTTCACATTGCCACACTATTACAATTCAAAATGAACAAATCACATGTTTTTTCCTGACTAGACAATCTAGCTGTTAACAAAGTCAGCAAACACCGAACCACATGTAGCCACATGTGTCCTTTCAGAAGCTCCAACCAATGGATTTCATCAGCCTTGCTCCCTTACTAATATGGATTACATTTCAGCAACCACGTGGATATTACATTTCAGATTCCATAAGATTATAATGCGAAAAAAGGAGAAGCGTTGAAACTTGCAAGAACATAAGGTGTCAGCTATGGACAGATGAATCTCCTTGGCACCAACTGATTGTGATGCCCGAACCAAGTGCAGAATGAGGCTATTTGAAACTACTCTTGAAATCCCTCTCCAGACTGCAGAATTAGGATTTGTGCAGGTAGACTCTTGCCCACCTGGAGAAAAAGGCTATCATCTATATAATGAATCAGTTAGCTTGTTGACATGTCATGTCATGCATCTTTAGACCTGCTGCCAGTCTTCATTCGCCGTTCCACAACTTCAGATCCAACCAACAGAAAAATTGTGCGAGCCAATCATCATAACATGTAGGTTTTGGAAGTTCAAGCTCAAGCCTAAGATCCTTCATCTCTTCTATTACCAAGATTTGGTGGTTCATCACTGATATCTATCAATGAGACAGATGTAGCCAAGTCATCTTCTAATTCTATTATAGGGTCAGCATCTGAAGCATCTGCTAGTGAGCTCAGCATGTTCACTACTTCGAATGTATCATCCAGATAGAACCTGGCTTTGCTTGGTTTCTGCCCCACTGTACATGCAAACAGTGGTGTTTTCGGAGCAACAATGTTTCTCTTCATGACATCAGCAATATTTTCAAACATATCCTCATCTGACCTGTCATCACCGACGCATAATACAAAATCTGCCTGCCGCCCTTTCTCCTTCATCAATGTGAGTATCTTCTCAGCTACAAGACCTTTGCTAACACCCTGCAGCGCAATAAGATAATTAGAGTTAATTGCTGTACATCAATACATAAATCAGAATATATAAAAAAAGAGGCATGTAAGATCATCAGTTGGGAAATATGCATGTATCCTTGTTGTACATTGAAGGTGCAAATATCTGCAAACCATCAGTAAAAAACAGGGAACCTTATGGAAAGACTGGATGATATCAATATCACAAACCTGAGGTTTCACTTCGACAATGAACTGTCCACTCTTGACTGCAACTGGTTCATTTGCTAGTACACTTTCGAGGTGATCAAGCATCTCCTTTGCCTGGGTAGACCCAAAGCCTGGGTCAGCATCCTGGTGATGCCACACCAATGCAGTTTCTTTGGTCTCAATGTAGGATCCGTCTGTTGCTTCCGTATAAAGATTCATCACCGGCTCAGCCATTTGCATCCATCCAAAGTCTGAGGTACGCGTGATTGTTTGCCACTCTTCATCTCTTGTCCACCTACACGATGAAATAAAGCATTTCATCATCCACTTAATTTAAAAATGAATAAAACATCCTAATGGAAGCGCAGTTAGCTCAATATTTCAAGATTAACAAGCTTAATATTTCAGTCCTGGCCTTTAAATCCACTAGTATTGCAGCAGGAAGACAACAAATAGTTAATCTAACTGACTGCAATACACAAAACATTTATGCCTGATATTTCTTGAAAGAAGCACTAACAAAGTAGCAAGCACACTTTTGACTAAAAATACATTAGCTTTACAAATTAAAAGTTAGAATGAACATTGCAACCTAGTACAACTGGATAAAGTACTTTCCCGCTAGCACCAAACAAGAGATTGAACAATATTGATGCAAAAATTGTACCTTAAGAAGTAACCGTGTTCTGCAGCAAGTCCTAGCTTTGGGCATGAGGCAAACATTGGTCCCAAGCTATCCCTACTTCTCCCACTCACAATGAAAACAATGTTATTGCTATCCGAACATAGGGTATTGATGATCCTCACTATTTCTGCACTTGGTTCCTTGTTGATTGAAGCCTGTGGTACCAATGTACCATCATAATCAAGTAATATAGCCCTACTCTTTGCTCTCTCATAAGACATGACAATGGTATCCAAATTAAGCTTTGAGAAATGTGGATCTAGGGCCACCACCCTAAATCCAAACCCTAATCCAATGCCCCAGCATGGCTTCCGAAAGTGGTCCTTGCAGGCCCTCTCCAGATCCTGGACAAAGCTCCTTGACCAATACGCAACATCATGGGTGCTGACATAGCGGTAATGTTTTCCATGCCTCAGCTGCTTTTCTTGTTCTGATGTTGAGATGGCCTCATTCAATGCCTCAGCAGTTGTTTCTATATTCCATGGGTTAACACGAATAGCGCCACTCAACGAAGGTGAGCACCCAATGAACTCCGACACAACAAGCATGCTTTTCTTTGGTCCACTCACCTCTGGTGCGGACTCTGAGCCAGGTATCCCCTGCCGGCAGACAATGTACTCATAAGGAGTCAAGTTCATTCCATCCCTCACCGCTGTAACTACCACACACTCGGCTATTGTGTAATATGCAAGCCTCTCCGCACTTGGCACGTTCCGATCAATAAAGACAACAGGACTGTACCCAGTCTGGCCAAAATCCCTGTTGATCCTCTCACAAGTCACCCGAATCTCAGCCTTGATGGTCTCCAGTTCCTTACCCTTCCCACGAGGAGGGTTTGCTATCTGCACCAGCACAGCCCTCCCCTGCCACTTGGGATGCATCCTCAGCATAGTCTCAAATGCAAGAAGCTTCAAATTGATCCCTTTAAAGATATCTGTATCATCTACACCAAGCAACACAGCTTTCCCCTCAAATCGCTGCCGCAGCTCAGCAACCTTCTGCTCCTGCTCAGGTAATCGCAGCACTGACTGCAATTGGCCCATATGGATTCCCATAGGCATGATCTTGATCCCAACAGTGCGGCCGAAATACTCCAATCCAATGTATCCACGCTTTGACTGGTACTCAAGACCAAGCATCCTACTGCAGCAAGAAAGGAAGTGCCTGGCATAATCAAAGGTGTGAAACCCGATGAGATCACAATTTAGCAATGTCCTTAGAACCTCCTCTCGGACAGGGAGGGTGCGGTAGATCTCCGATGAGGGAAATGGGCTGTGCAGGAAGAAGCCGATCCGGAGGCGGTTAAATCGGCGCCGGAGGAAGGTGGGCAGCGCCATGAGATGGTAATCGTGGACCCAGATGTAGTCGTCCTCCGGGTTGATGACCTCGACCACCTTCTCGTAGAAGTGCTTGTTCGCGAGCACATACGCCTCCCAGGCGCTGCGGTCAAACCTGCCCCCATCGCTGGATGCGGCCGCCTCCGTCGTCGGGGACAGCTGGGCGGCGAAGGGGAGCATGTAGTGGAACAGCGGCCAGAGGTACCCCTTGCAGAAGTGGTGGTAGAACCGCTCGTTGAGTTCGGGCGACAGGAACACGGGGGCGCAGCGGAAGCCGTCGATGAGTGTCTGCGAGACCTCGTCCTGCTCGGCGGGCGGCACGTCGGCGCGGAGCGAGCCGACGAAGAACACCTCCATCTCGTCGGGGACGCCGTCGCGGAGCCTGAGGAGGAGCGAGTCCTCGTCCCAGGAGAAGACCCAGCCGCGGCCGTCGGGGCGGCGGCGCGCGACGACGGGGAGCTGGTTGGCCACCACGATGAGGCGCTCCCCGACGGCCGACGAGGGCACGTCAGAGGCGACGCTGCTGGTCGCCGCCTGCTCCTCGTCGTCGTCGTCCAGGTCGGACAGCGGCCCGGGCACCGTCATGACCCGGGGTATCCGCTTCATCCCGAAGGACCCCGACCGCCGCCTCCCGCCGCCGGACGGGCCCAGCGCCGCGAAGTTCCCCGCGGCGAGGTCGAGGAGGTTGGTGTACGACCTCGACATCATGGCTGAAGCGGGGCGGCGGCGGCTTGCTACGCGGGAACCCTAGCCTCTTCTTGATCCGCGGAATGGGAGGTGCGGCGCCGCTTTGATCTGATCTGACTCGGGGGGCGTTTCGATTTCGGAATGGGGGGAAGGTAGAGTTGGGGGAGGGCTGGGTGCGTGCGAGCGGCGAGGAAGACGACCACGGTATATTCGCCGAGCGGTTGGACCCGGCGCAGCGCGCTCCCTCGTGGACTCCCCCTCACCGACAAGTGGGTCCCACTTCCGACGGATGGCTTCAGTTCACTGGTCCGCGTCTGGGGAGGTGCCACATCGGGAAAAGAGGATAAGGTAGTGCGTGCCCCCACCGGCGCCAGCTGGCGCCGCGCTGCCACCTGACTCGGCGGGACCCACGGGGCGGACGCCCGCGATGGACGGCCAGGATCGGTCGCGTGGGCCCCGCGGCTTGTGGATTTAGAAATCCTCGTCCCCCTTGCCCCCGGCGGTTTTATGAGCCGTCCTCGTCGTCTTTTCTCCGTGATGCAAGGCGCCAGCAGCAACAAGGCCGGGCCGGGCCGGGCCGGGGGCGTGGAGCACGTGTCGCGTAGCGGCGGGGGGCCACTCCCACGGCCCACGGCGGCGCGAGGGTGACGTCGCACGTGACCAAGCACGGCGCGGCTACTACTGTGCACCTCAACCATAATCTGATTAGGTTTTTCGAGCACGCCTTTACCTCCTGCGGACGAGATGAAACTCCACTGCTAATGGAATAGTAGTCGCAGCTACAATTAGCGAGAGAAAGAAAAAAAATGAGCCATCAGCTGGGGGATAGGGCAAGCTGGCAGTGAGCGATCGCCATCGGGACTGGACTTGGAGCCCCGAGCCTCTCTGACCGGTTTACAGCTGTGGCCACGTGGACCGTCCCCGGGGGCTGTAGCGCCACGTCAGCCCCGTGCTGACCAGGCTCCGACTCAGCATCATCCTCCCATTTTTAAATTCCATCCAAACCAAACCAAGCCAAAAAAACGCACGCGCCGTTTGACGCCGCCAGCACTCCTGCTGCTGCACAGCAGCACAGCTCAGGCAGCAGAACTGAAAGCAGGGGGCCAACGGCCCGCGGCTCGGCTGTCAGCGGGGAGGCGAAGCAGACGAGCAAGCGAAGCGAGGCTGATGGGCGGTGGGCAATGAAGGGTGAGGCGCACGGGCCACCAACCAGCCTCGTGGTCGTGGACAGGCACAGGCATATCCCTCTGATTTTATTCGGATATTGCAGGGGAAGCTGAGCTCCCCCTTCAGCTTCAGGCCCGGAGTGCTATCCGATGGCGCCACTTGACTGCCAATAAAAGGGCGATGGCCATGGGCGGCTGGTCAAGCTTTTTCTGGTGGCTGGAATCTCTCCGGTAGCTGTATGGCGACATTGGCGAGGGTGCTCGGCCGCCGGGGCCCGCCGCCGGTCGGTTGGGTGCTGCGGCCGTGTTATCCATGTGATTTGCTTCTATTCTACAATGGAAGCGCTTGTTAGTAGCTGCTGACAATATTCAAGTGCAACTTTATCGGGTAAAGGACACTCTATGTAGTACAAAATAGTAGTTTTCAGCTGAGAAATGCAAGCTGAATTCCCAGGAGTTCAGAAGATGTCAAAAGGTGCAGTCTTTTTTTTTCCTGAACATGTTAGCAAAACAGCTTATACATCTGGAAGAGAAAGAGACCTGAGCACAACTTGCACTGTTCCATTTCCATCCATAACCATAACAATAAGCAGCAGGCCGTGGGATATTTCGAGCGTCCTCCCGGGCCAACTTGGCCGGGGAGCTTTTGTTCTCGGATCCGGGGCGCTGTCCAAATCGGCAAAAAGCACTGGACGGCGCGGGCGTGAGAGCGAGTGCGGTGGCTCTAGTGCGCCTGGGGTCGACGAGGGGGATGGATGGAGTTGACGGTCACGGTGCTCGCCCCCGGCCGCACATGCACTGTGGATAGGAATGGCCTCTGATGAGAGTTCCATTCTGGAGAACGCCGAAGCCGATCTGGAAGGGACCACGGGGCGATATGATGCAAATCCCCCTTTGTCCCCCTCCTGGCCTTTTGCCCGTCTCTTTGCAGGCAGGATGATACCGGGCGGCAGATTGGTTCCCGTCCCTTTCGGGTTTGAACAGTGGGCTGTTTCATGTCATGATGCAAAGTTCAGACAGATCTTCTGGTCAGATCGTCGATGGTGGACCGAAATGGCATGTTCATGTTTCAAAGTCCGGACGAGGGTAGTCTGCCGACATCTGTAGGATACTGAAATGCAGAAGTATGCATGAAACTGATGAACTGTGAAGGTTTTAGCCATGAAGTTGCAGCAGAAACTGATTTAACTGACAGAACAGTCTACAGTAAGCAGGACATCTGCTCCCCAATGTTTCGGTGAAGGAAAAGATTCAGAGATCTGTGCGTGGCGAAATGTCTGCGTGACTGGAATGAAACAAGGTGGCCTTCCTTGTGCATATGCGTAAATGTTCTGAGTTCAGAGACTTTCAAGCTCATTGAGATGACGACAACGTCAGTTCCACCTAAACCCGTGCCATCTCGACCAGCTTTCGTACTGTTCATTGGCTAGTGTCGGTCTAAAATATCTCCCAGTGCGCGGGGTTTGGGGGGGGGGGGGGTGGAGATGATTCTTCTTCAGAGCTAGGACGCATCTACCAGGGTTCGCAGCGTAGGATTCAGACCTGCCTCTCTTCCTGACTTGCCGATGGCTGAACAGCACACATGAATTCTTCAGAACTACTAGGCGGGCACGCATGAAGCATGATGCATGATGCATCTACCTCGAGCCACAGCTTAGAATTCAGGCTAGGATCTATTCGCCATTCAGGAGTAGAAGGACATCATGATTCAGACGTTGCCTGAACGGCACATGAAGGAAAGGGCCTCCCCTTTCGGAACTGAACCGGCGACCATCAGAACAAAGCATCCAGATCACAGTGCAACAAACATCTTGAACGACATCGTATCGCAGGACAGGACACGCTCGATCTCAGGAATGGTGCAAGCAAATTTTTAATTCAGTCAGCCATTCAGACAGCACCTTTATCTAACAAGGCACGAGCATGATAGTGTAATCACCTGCCGTACAACTGGTACACCTCGGACAGGCACGCTTAGCTGGAGCTGTGGCGGCCAAAAAAAACAAGAAGAAAAAGACCTAGACCTCTGTTCAAATATGAAGCTCTTATACTGTGCCAACAATGCTTTACTGGCAGTATGGCACCGCCGCACCAGTACATTGTTGCATCACCACAAAGCCAGTGGAAAAGAAACTAGAATTTTGCAGCAGCCGTCGTTCCTCTGTTTGCTGGGAGCCGTCAGAGAGTGGTGATTGGAAATTCTGGTGTGCAGCAATGCACGAAAGGCATCAGCTGGCGGGACTTCGTTCAAACGATCGAAGGAAGAAGAACAGCAACAGAAGCCGGAGGCGGGAGCGCGGTGCTGAAGAAAAGCACGCACAAAAGCAAGCAAGCAAGCCGTCGTGCCGGTAGCCCCACTCGTCGGCCGTCCCAGTTTCAGCGGGGTCCTAGCTTTCAGCCATCAAACCACTTTCCCCCCCTGCTCTGTCTCCTTCCTTCGCTCTCCCAGTCAGCAGCCAGTACAAGCCATGGCTGCCCCTGCACTGCAATGTGCCAATGTTAAGACTTGGACTGCGACAGTGTACACAGAGGACGGCAGAAAGTACAAAGACGCACGCAAAGGTGTGGACTAATGAATGGGCGCATCATGAGTGTGTGCCTGCCTGATTGCCTGAATGCGGGGCCGCCGGCCGGACTGTGCGAGAACCCTGATCTGAAGCCGCCAGGGGCTTTCGAAAACCCATGAATGCTTTGTGCAGTGCAGACATGAACTTCAGATCACGCTTGTCTCCTTCCCCACTCTTCTCCCTTTGTTTTGTTTCACTGCTTTCCATTCTCCGATGCTGACTTCTGTCATGTACTAGCAGTAGCCGTAGCAGTGTGTCCGCCTTTGTCCTGAGGAGGCACTCGAGTGTTTGAAAGCTTGAACGAGCCCAAGTCCCAAGGCCGTCACGCCGGCACGGCGCGTAACCGCCAAAACCTCCACGCTTTTAAATCGGACACGCCCTGGCCCTCTACTCTACACTCTGCGCTCCAAGCTCCCTCAGTGACACGGTGACACCAAGCTCAGTAGCAAGAACTACTAGCTTTGCAGCCATGAGATGGGGGATCCGGAAGCAGCACGCGGCGTCGGCTGCGCAAGGCGTGCAGGGGGATGAAGGCGAGCGAGGGAGCAAGCAGGGCAAGGGCAGGGCCTTCTCCTTCTCCCCTCTCTCGTGGCTCGCCAAGGTCACGGGGAAGGAGAAGCCTTTCGCGTCCGCGTCGTCTGCGTGCAAGAACGGCGCGGCCGCGGCCGGGGCTCCCCCGTTCCCGTCGTGCCTCCCCAAGCGCACCAGCCAGAGCCCAGCCATGGCCGCGCCGGGCCGGCCCTACAGCCCGCCGCCGCGCCGCTCCCCGCCCGACGTCGTGCCGCAGCGGCTGTCGGTCGGGAACGACAATGCCGACGACGCGGCCGCGCGCCAGCAGTGCCAGCACCTCCGCAGGCACTGCTCTCTCGGCGGGGACCGCGAGCTCCCGCCGCTGGGCCGCCTGATCCCCTTCTCCCTCGCCGGCTCCCCCGCGCGCGCCGCGTCTGCCGCGGCGCCTTCAGACGCGACGGACGCCGCGGGGGCCGCGGGGGAGCCGGCGCGGGCGAGGCGACGCCGGCGGCGCCGTAGCAGCAGCCGGCGCCTCAGCGTGAGCGGCGGGCGGAGGTCGTCGTCGTCGTCCATCTCCGGGCGGATGCTGCCGCCGCGGGTGCGCGTGCGGTCGCCGCGTCGCGCGCCCGGGCTGGCGGAGAGCCTCGCGGTGGTGCGGCGGACGCGGGACCCGCAGCGCGCGTTCCGCGAGTCGATGGTGGAGATGATCGCGAGCACGCGCGGAGGCGCGGGGGAGCTAGAGCGGCTGCTGGCGTGCTACCTGTCCCTGAACGCGGACGAGCACCACGACTGCATCGTCAAGGTGTTCCGCCAGGTCTGGTTCGAGTACCTCAGCCTGCTGCCCCGCCCGGACGGGCGCCGGCGCTGCTGATCGGTCACCCGGCACTCCCTCCCATCGCCAGCTGCAGCAGGGCTCCGAGTTCCGCGCAGGAGCTGATTCGAACGCCCGCCGGGTGTCGTGGTGTGGCGGGGGTTGGTGCGCGGCAGGTTGTACGTACGCGCCAAGTTGCGCCGACGGCACTTGCGGCGCGCGTTCCTGTCCCGATGGAGCTCGAGGCGCGGCCTAGCCACTAGCCAGCGTGGGGTTCGGAGGGAGATTCGCCGCCGGATCGCCTGGCGTGGCGTGGGCAGCTGTATGTAGATTCCAAAAATCTCCAGTTTCTAGAATTCAAATGTCTGAACCGTGCAGTGCCGCTGCTGCCTGCCGCCCTCCTCTTGTTGTTTTGCTGCTGCTGCTCTGCTGGTATGTTGCCACAGTGCCAGGTGCCAGTGTCACGGATCTGCTTGGGGCAGCGACGTCGTGAATTCAGTGAGGCCGATCGACAACAAACGACAAGTGGTGGTTTGGTGTGTGTTGTGAGTGAAACAGAAGCGCAGGATGTTGCCCCCCTGCCTCTCTGCCCATGGGCCTTGTCCTCGTGGATGGAGCATGGAGGGAGAGCGAGCGAGGTGGTGCGAATCAGTTCGATGGCCCATTGCCCAACCAGCAGCCATGGCGTCGGGTGGGCGAGAGGAGATGGATGGGGAGTCGCTCTCCCGTCTAACCAAATCGTCGGCGACCGGAGAGAGAGAAAGACAGAGGCGGGTGCAAGTGCAACGCCCAGCTCACGAGGATACCGCCGACGCCGGCCGAGCAACCGACCGGCCTGCCTGCCGCCGCCTGCGGTCTCAGGGGCGTGACCACCCAGCCAGGTGCTCGCTGTCCGCCTCACGAAAACCTCGTCCCACTGGCATTTTTTGTTTATCTTTTCGCGCTCCAGATCTTGGTCGCGCCGTAGAATAGATGGCGCACAACAATCTATCCTTTCCGTGTACAGGACAGGGTCCGGCCAGGCAGAGGTTCCCGGTTCGCCGGATCCAAGATTTCACAACCTGTCTGTCGGTACGGGAAGTGCAGCCCATGGACAACAATAGCCTACACAAGTCTTCAGAATTTCGCAGCAACCACAGCCTAGCGGTGTCGTATCGCTGCAAAGCGCAAACAGCAACTGCACGATGCCACAACGAAAGGGAGCAAAAATAATAAGGATGCACTAAACTTCAATCAATGGTCTTTGATTAGGTTCTATTTTCTTTCTTTCTTTTCTTATCGCAATGGACATTAATACTCGTTAACTACATAGGGATCAATGGGGAATTGAGGATCATTTTCCAATTTTTTGTTTAGTAGAAACAATAACCAACGTTTTAGTTTTTATTGGAGTTATTGACAGTAATTTTTACATGGCTTATCTAAGCAGCATTTAGAGCATCTCAGCACATATTAGTCTACCAGATCGGCATCCAATGGCTCATTGACATCTTCTATCTACTTTCAACCTTATTGGTCATCGCAACATGATTCTTCTTACCATCATGATGTATTTTTTTCGGCAGCAGAATTACGCATCATTGCATTAAGAAAGAAGTGAAGATGCCTGACCCAAATATGTTAGCGAATACTCTACACCTCATGTAAAACTAATTGTACTTGGAATGTATTTTGTAAACATACAAATCACTCTTTCTTTCAAAGAGCCACACCCATACAGGCCATTCATGACTGTATTCCTTTACTGCTGGATCTGCCGTACACAATTTTACATAGAAGGAGAAAATGTGCAGCCGTATTAGGTGCCGAAGCAAAACTCCGTCTTCTACGTTTGCGAGAAATTAGCTTTCCCGTTCCATATCATCAAACAGAGTTAACAACGGAAAGTAAACACGGCCAACCACTCTTCCGTCTTCAACCCTTTGGCATCCGGCAAACCCACACTAGTACTGCTCAACTACTTGATTGCCTCCTCACTGGCACCGCCCCTCCCAATTGCAGTGACACTGCGCCACCACCCCGGCTCCAGCGAGATCCAGACCCCAAAGA
This sequence comes from Panicum hallii, assembly GCF_002211085.1. Classification (NCBI taxonomy): domain Eukaryota; kingdom Viridiplantae; phylum Streptophyta; class Magnoliopsida; order Poales; family Poaceae; genus Panicum; species Panicum hallii. The sequence goes on from NC_038044.1 coordinate 13,841,683, forward strand.
CCCCCAACACACCTCGCCCGCGCCAGCAGCAGCCGGCCTTCTCTGCTCGGAGGGGAGCAATGGCCGCCAACGGAGGCGGGTACCGGGCCGAGGACGACTACGACTACCTCTTCAAGGTGGTGCTCATCGGCGACTCCGGCGTCGGCAAGTCCAACCTCCTCTCCCGCTTCACCAAGAACGAGTTCAGCCTCGAGTCCAAGTCCACCATCGGCGTTGAGTTCGCCACCCGCAGCCTCCAGGTCGACGGCAAGGTCATCAAGGCCCAGATTTGGGACACCGCCGGCCAGGAGAGGTACGCTTTGATCTGCTCCTACCGTCTTCGCTAGGCGTCCTTGGTGCACTGGTGTAGATTTGTTCTCTACTTCCTTGTGCGCTCAACCAATGGGGTGGGCAAAATGTGATGTTGTCAGGAGCCTCCTTGGCTTGATTTCGGCAGGTTTCCTAACTGTTTGGTCGCGGTTGCTCATTCAATAGCTTTCTTGCTTGTTTAGGGAGCTAGATTTTTGGCTGCTATTTTGGTAAGGGTTTTCCATGATTGGTGATCTGGAGGAGATTGCCATTTATGTTATGATTTACCACGAGTACGATCACCGGGGAACCCCCCCAGCTTGGCAAGATTTACTGAAAGACGGGATCTTGGGGGTGTCCGAGTGGTTCAGATGTCAGGATGGAACATTTCGATCTTTGGTGATTGAGATGTCGATTCCGTTCATATCTTACTTGTTGGCAAGTGCACGGGCAAATTTCACTGCCCTCCGGTGTCTGGTCCATTATGTTTTTGCCTTCTTCCCGGTCATAATAGGGGCTATATAGGTTGTCCCAGTTTGAACTATGTTATAAAGAGATCTCGGTTTAAATTTGTTACCGACTGCTCAGTTTGGAAGAAACAGAAAGGTTGGGCGACTAGATGAGCTCGAGGTCATTAACTAAAAGTGACAGTTTTAGTGTATTTAAACCAGTACTTTTTTTTACTGGTGTATTTAACCAACCACTTAACTAGTAGTTGGCACGTACCTATTAATAGATTTTGCAAGGCAGGACAAGTTACATGGGGTTGGTGCTACCGAATTGTCTTGCCTCAACTTAAAGATTTTGACACAAGGAATGTTGATAAATGAACTTGGTGCCTTGTGATATTTTGTCTGCCATAAGCAATCATGCAGCTACACAGTTCATGTGTAAGCAACCTATGGACCTTTGATTCTTTGGCGCAACAGCAAACATGCCATACAAAAACTGGATTTTATGTTTGTATTGAGTTGATGCATTTCGGAAGGTATTGGTTAGCTTGTATCTCTCCATGTCACAATGTTAGTCATATTGAATATCATTGGAAATGGCCGAAGCGGTCATTTCTTTACTTTTTTTCCCTTTCGTTTAGCATCACATAAGCTGATTGAGATGATATATGGTAATTAGTTGAAAAGCAGCTCGTTAGATCATGAGTAATTTTCCTTTTGGCCAGAACTTTCTTTGGACAAATCAGCTGAGAAATAGCCCTGACAGTAGTTGGTTAACAATACTAGGTTCGTGGTATTCTTTTTTACTATTCAATGGTGGTAGGACTCGATGTTTAAAATTATACTTGACCGTAGTTGCTGAAAGGAAAGGATATAGAATGGTCATAACTAGATGTAATCCTCTGGGTCTGTCCAGAGTAAAATCTTTCTTTGGTGGGTTCACTATTCAGGCTGGTTTACATCTCTCCTAGGAGATCAGCTTGTTTGATCCCATGTTCCTTTTTTTTTACAATTTAATGGAGCTATGGACTCAATCTTTGAAATCACAACTAACCGTAACTGCTGAATTAAGAGTCTCTAGGATGCTCATTACTCATAACTTCCTGTAAAAACTCTGGAGCTGTCCACACTAACGTTTCCTTCAGTGTATTCACAATTCAGGATGGTTTACCTCTCTCCTAGGAGACTGACATGTTTGATCTCGTTTGCAAACCAACACGAGAAGATAAAAAGGAAAGATAATATCCACTTATCTTATCATCTCTTCCTGTTTTCTGTCTGTTTGTTGTTCAGGTACCGTGCTATTACAAGTGCCTATTACCGTGGAGCTGTAGGAGCATTACTTGTCTATGATGTCACCCGCCGTGCTACATTCGACAATGTGAGCCGTTGGCTAAGGGAGCTCAGAGACCACACTGATCAAAGCATCGTTGTCATGCTGATTGGCAACAAATCTGATCTCCGCCACTTGGTGACCGTCTCAACTGAGGACGCAAAAGAGTTTGCGGAGGCTGAGTCCATGTACTTCATGGAAACGTCTGCGCTAGACGCCACCAACGTGGACAACGCGTTCTCAGAGGTCCTGACCCAGATATACCAGATCGTGAGCAAGAAGACAGTGGAGGCACCGGAGGATGGCGCGGCTGGCCCGGGCAAAGGGGAGAAAATAAACGTGAAGGATGATGTGTCCGCAATGAAGAGAGTTGGGTGCTGCTCAAACTAAGGCGAATACAAACGGTTTGTTCATTTTTCATGTAGGTAAGGTACGGTCGGCTTGCAGGATAAGAAATGTGTTGGATTCTGTTTCTGGTGGTGTTGCCGAGGCTTAGGGTCACTAAAAGAACAATTCAATCTACCGATTTAAATTATCGACTATGAATTTGTGATTCTGTCAGATTCATATGGTGTTTTTATCTATTTCTGCAATCTTTTTATCAACAGAAGAGTTTACCAAGCAATGTTTTTATCAACTGAAGAATTTGTGTGTATTAACAGAAGAACAATGCCCGCTATGTATATACTATAGCGGTTTAAGCATGCAATCAATTCAGACTTCAGAGATCCTATGGATCTCTGCCTCTCTGGAAAGAAATATCCTACCGTGCTCGGCTGACCTAGAGCTGCATCAGTCCATACACTAATTCAGTTCCCGTTCATCGACCGGCCAGAGATCCGGACGAGACGGAAATCAGTGTCTGATAAGCTGCATGCACACGAGTAACAGTGACGCCGGCACGCCGAGCAGCAGCATCGCCAGCATGCCGGCCCCGAGCCCCGGCCTGGCGCTCACGAGGAGCGCCTCGAGGAGGCCGACCGCGCTGCGCACGCCCGCCACGTAGCTCCCGTGGTGCCGCCGCTCCAGCTCCGTCCACTCTGCCGGGAGCGGGACGCCGCCACCGGCGTCGTCGTCATCGTCGGCGTCAATGCCGTCCTCCTCTGCCGACTCCGCCCTCACCTCGCGGATGCGGCGCCGCAGCGTCGCCATATCCGCGTCCACCAGCCCGCCGCCGCCCCCGGAGGAGGACGAGCTGGAGGAGTCGGCGCCCGGCCAGCCGTCCCGCCGCCCGCTCCTCGCTGCGACGCCGAGGAGCTCGGTCCTGGTCCCCCCGGCGGCGCGGCGTGGCGGCCGGACGGCAGGCGGCACCGAGAAGCCGCTCTTAGAGACCAAGCGGCTAGCGGCTGCGCCGCCAGGACCAGGAGCTCGCGTTGCTGGCGCCATCGCCATCCCCCGCCCCGGTGCTCACACTTTCAGCTAAGCTAGCCCCTGCGACAAGAGCGCGTGCCGAGCTTAAGCTGCCACTCGCCATCGCCGCGCGTGGTATATATGCCGATGCCGGCGCCGGGTGCCGGGGACAGCCGACAAGGACAGGTAAAGGGATGGCGGTGTAACGTAGCGGGATTGGGCGAAGGGAAAACGTGGGGGCAATGGGTTAGCTCGACGCCACGGCAAGGCAAGAGGCTCTTTTCTCTGTCGACAGCCGTGTGCGGGCCGCGTCCGCCACGTTCGTTTCATGCCCCCGCCGGCCGTGTTCACTGGCCGGCCGGCCGGCCCCGCTTCCTCTTTGGTGTGCGGACGGGGCGCCAGGCGGCCGCGCACGGGCACCCGCCGTTTTCCGTTTTCTAAAGGCCGAAGCTTCCTCGCCTTCAACGTGCACTTCTCTGCAATGCGCAAACGAACAAGCGGATGAGAAGGAGTCGACATCGGCGAAATCTCTCTCGCACAGAGATCATCGACGAAAATGTCGTCGGCAAACTGGCAGGCAACGTGACTTCGGTGAACCTTTTGGATTCCGGCGGCCTATTTTCTCCGAATATATTCACAAAATGACAACTGAATTTGCAGACGTATCTTGCATTTTCTTTTGACACTTGACGCATCTTGCACTGCATTCATTCAGAGAAACTCAATGTTACGTTCCAAAAGGGATTTGCCAAACTTTTCTGGTCAGCACGGGTGTAACTCACATCGAAGCTGAGAGCGAGGAAAAGGTGATTCTGAGATGGACAAAATTCATATTCTATCGGCACACAAGACCATAACGGATGAACTTTAGTTTACACTTCTCTTATTTCACCGAATTGTATTCACAAGATATGACGCTACTGATGGAACTGCACAACGTCCACGAATCGACAGCATGGGGGACAGCCGACCTTGGGTACATAGCAGGAGACTGGAAAGGTAACAAATGACATTGAGAACCATGGAGACCCAGCAATGGAGAAGGTATGCTTGGTTACTGCAGAGCCGATGATCGTGACACCTCTGACGCGTCATGCTTTAACAGCAACCAGATGATCTCTGGGTCCGGTTGCCACCCACCACATCCACGGTATCCGGCACATACCTTCAAGAACAAACGAATTATATCAAAAAAGGAGTCACAGAATGAAATAGGAGCAGAAGAAACAGAGAGTAAAGCTAGACCTGAAACAATGCAAACATACCTAACAAAAAGGATTGGCACATGGGAACAGAAACAAGTCAGGTGCTTGTGCTTAGGAAATCAAAGGCCAATATAGTTCCTATTGATGATTTGACATAGACAATTTCTGGAACAAGGAAAAATATGATCTACTTTTTTTTCCTCAGAACTGAGGTCATGAATGGAAATTCCAGAGTTTGTTGCGGACATGGAAATAAATATGATGCCAGTGAGTGATGCTAGTCCTGAAACTATGCAAATATACCCTACAAAGGGGATCAGAAAAAGTGACTAGTTTCTTTTGATGATTTAACATAAATAATCACTGGACCAAAGACTAATAAACAGAACTACTGATATTTCATAAGTACGTATGTTTCTATTGATGATTTAATGTAAATAATCACTGGTCCAAAGCCTAATAGACAGAACTACTGATATTTCATAAGTTCGTACTTTTATTGTGGCACTCCTTTTCTAGTACTCAAAATGATTTATGTCACCTAAAAAAGTAACTGTTAATGTCAAAATATGTAAAGCTAGGAGAATTGCAGTGCGCTTACAGTTCTTCCTCTGGTTCATTCTTCAGTGCGTTCTTTACGATACACTGGAAAGCATCTTCGACATTTGTTCCGTCCTTCGCAGATGTTTCAAAGTATGGGATGTTCCCTTTAGAGGCGCACCATGCCTTTGCCTTCTTCTCGGAGACCTAAAACGAAACAGTTCACACATATAATCAGCCAATCTAATTCAAGAGAAGACTTAAAAGAGCAAAACGTCTAATGGTAATTACCACACGGCTGTTGCCACCATCTACATCAACTTTGTTACCCAAAAGAACAAAAGGGAAGTTGTCCGGATCTGATGGGCTAGCCTGCAAAGTTAAACTTCCACAGTAGTTAGACAAAAACAAGAACCATGACAGACTGAACTAACAGATCACTGAAAATACTGCACCTGAATTAGAAACTCTTCACGCCAGTTGTTCAGATTATCAAATGACTTCATAGAATTAACATCATAGACTAGGACACAACAATCTGCTCCCCGGTAAAATGCAACACCAAGACTCTGAAACCTTTCCTGACCAGCTGTGTCCCATATCTACAAAGACATGTTGTTAAGCTCCATAATCCAGCAGATAAATGATGACACATTCAAAATTTATCTGTTCACGTGATATTAATTTGAATCTACATAGATTTCTTCTGTGCCCACCGGAGATGCTCAAGATGGTGTTTATCAAGCAGCAATCAAAACATAAACAAACTACTTAGACAGTTAATATAGATAAAAGGTTTGGAAATGATCTGAACACATACTTTTTTGTTAATTAAGCCATGAGCAAAGCTGTAGGGCAAGTATAAGGAATGGTTAACAGTTCAGATGCCAAGTGCCCTAAGCTGATTCCAAACATCATGATGCCAATATAAGCAGCAGCATAGGATTCACTAGCAAAGAATGAAAATAATGTATAAGCCTAAAAGTTCTTGAACAGAATACACCTTTTACTGCCAGTGTTTTTTCATGGAAAATTTAGTAGGTAGATCTTCTAGAAGAAATACTTCATGGCATGGCAGGTTCCCAAAAAAAGTAAATCAAAGAAACAAAAAAATATTAGTTGGCACAGGAACTAGACACTTCCAGTTTAAGCAATCTACCTAGACACAACAAGATAAAGTGTAGACTGAATCAGTTGCACAAACCTCAATGCTATGGTCTAACAAACAATCATTCAAGTGTTAAGAGGCAAGCATCCTCTCGTATGCTTTATGAGATCAGAGGTGATCAGTTCGTAAACTAACTAAGAAGGTAATAATCAGTACTTAAGTAACATATAAATCAGCCGAACTACCCGCAGAGCACAACATAGAGCAAGGCTAGGTCGCGAGGGGAGCCAATCTTACTTGCAAAGTGAAGAGCCTGTCCTCGAACTGCACCTCCTTGGTGAGGAAATCCGCGCCAATCGTAGCCTTGTACTGGTTGCTGAACTTCTTGTTCACGTATCTGAATTACATCACAGCTCAAAGAAAACAAGAAAACTAGCCAACAAGAAGAAGAAAAATTCAAGGAAATCCAGTCAGCCTGTCAAGAATTTATCCGAATCGCAGGATACTGGTTCATCAAGGACGTCTTCCCAACCCTGGATCGCAGGAAACAGAAGTCAGCAGGGAACCAGGGTGAAGCCGCGGGGGCGACGGAGGAGGGAAGATCCGTAGCGCTCACCCGCTGTCGCCGAGGATGATGACCTTGAGCAGGGTGCGCCGGCGCGAGGCCATCGGGATCTAGGGCCCCCCTGGGGCGGCGATCTCGCGGGCGGGGATTGGGAGGGGAGACGGGAGGGAGACCTGACCAGAGGGACAGCGGGAGCCGCCGCCGCGATGCGTTGCGTTGTCTTGTCGGGGGTGGGGGGGAGGGGGGTGGGGGCTGGAACGACGCGAGGAAGGGGAAACCCGGGGAGATGGGGAAGGTGTGATGAGGTGGCGGCCACACCGTTGGCCACAGCGGAGGAGGCGCAGAGATCTGTCTGATTTCTGAGTAGTGAATGAATATATGTATTTTAGACAAATTTACAAATATTTTAAAATTGAATTTATAAGTATTGCAAATTTTTCAAGCCTAATGCGCGAAACTGTTACTAGAGTCGGAGCCATGTGACTTGAGGCTCATCATTTGATGGGATGTCTGGATGTATATTGGAGGGCGAGGGGTAGCAACGATAGCGACCGAAAGCATATGCCGAACACTAGTAGGATGCTAGCCATCCACCTGGCACGCAACGCGTCTCTTGGAAGAGCACACGTAAGCACGACGAAGCAGAAAAGCAAATGCAACTAACAAGAAACTTCCATGCACATGCACCTAATCCGATCATGAGAGGAATATCATTCGATCGACTACGCATCCTGTTTTCATCTGAAGAAAAGTTCCTCAATAACTACTGTCACTCTACACTTGAAAACCTGAGACCAAAATCATACGAGCAGGTTACAAAATTCTAGCACTACCCTGTCCGCAACTCTACACGTGTACCCTAGAATGAAAACCTGACGGGAAATCGAAAACTTCTGTCACGCGCCGCCGCGTCCCGGGCGCATGCGCCGGCTCACCCCGTCGGCGGCCCCGAACTCGCCGGAGCTATGCCCTTCCACCCCCGCGCCCGTGGCGCTGGACGCGGTGGTGGTGGTCGGCGGCCGGCTCGGCGCTCTGCGCACGCTCGACACCTCGCTCGCGTCGGCGTCGTCGCTGGAGCTGGACGACGGGTGCAGCCCGTACTCGCTCGTCGGCTCGCTCACGTAGCTGCTGCTCATGTTCCCGGTGAGGAAGCCGCCGGTGGTGGTCCCCGGCACGAACGCCAGCCGCCGCATCCGCCGCAGCTGCTCGCCCGCGTGGTCCTCCAGCAGCTCGCTCTGCCCCGGCGCCACGCCCGCGTTCAGGGCCTCCGCCGACAGCTGGCCCTCCAGGTACCGCACGATCTGCTTGTCCATGGAAACAGCACGTCGTCGTCCACTGTTAGCGTTCTGCTAAAAATCTGTAGCGAAAAATTGTGCCTTTTTTTTTGGCAACTTTGCAGCGATGATCCGTCACCTGGCTCATCCGCGGGCGGGACCGCGCCGTGTGCCGCACCGCGGCGGCGGCGCAGGCGATGAGCCGCCGCATGTCGCCGGCGTCGTAGTTGGCGCCCATCCTTGGGTCGGTCAGCCCGTCCAGGATGTCCTCTTCGAGAGCTCTCGTTAGCCTTGGCCTTGACTGTACCCAAACATTCACCGCCAGAAATTCAGGCACCTCCACATGAACAATCAATCAACCAAATGTTGCTAAAGTAATTCATATAACTCACCCAAGAAACCAAGGTCTCGTCGTTGTAGGGCTCGGACGACAGGACAGGGCTCTTCCCGGTGATGAGTTCCAGAAGCACGACGCCGAAGGAGTAGACGTCGGACCGGTCGGTTACCTTGCCGGTGGTGGCGTACTCCGGCGCCAAGTACCTGACCAAGAACGAGCTCATGTTACCACCACCAATGCGTTCTGTGCTACGGAGTACTGTACTTCATCTGTAAATTCCTGGTCACTTGTTCGCTGTATAACTGCAAAAGTTTTGGAGCAGTGAGTGATAACCGATTTACCCGAAGGTTCCCATCACGCGCGTGGAGACGTGCGTGTCGTCCGCGTGCTGGATCTTGGCCAACCCGAAGTCCGAAACCTGCACGACGAAATGCTCGGTTCTTCAGATAAATTCAACGCAGGCGTGACCTTTCAGATAGTGATGTACGTACCTTGGGCTCGAAATTGTAATCCAGAAGTATGTTGGCCGCCTTGATATCGCGGTGAATGATCCTAGGATCACCTGAAAAAAAAACAAGTCCGGGCATCGCCCCATCAACACAACCACACTGATCTCAGAAAAATTCAGACCAGCAGAGTGCTAAAACGAGCAGGAAAAAAAAGGAAAATGTAGCGGGAGGCACGCATGAACTGAGCTTACAGTCCTCGTGCAGGTAGGCCAATCCCTTGGCCGATCCGAGCGCGATCCTCCACCGGTGCTGCCAATCCAGCGGCGGCCGATCACTCCCTGAAACCCCATGCGAGACGAGACCACGCGTGTGAGAACGAAGGAAGAGCCCGGCGGCGGCCAACGCCAGAGGTGTGGAGCTCTTCTGAACCGCGCGTACCGTGCAGGTGGAGCTCGAGCGTCTTGTTGGGCACGTACTCGTAGACGAGCAGGCGCTGGTCGCCGTGGATGCAGTAGCCGACGAGGGAGACGAGGTGGCGGTGGTGCACGCGGCTGATGATCTCCACCTCGGCGTGGAACTCGCGGTCGCCCTGCCCGCTCCCGGGCCGCAGCCGCTTGATGGCCACCTCGCCGGCGCCCTCCAGCGCGCCGCGGTACACGTGCCCGAACCCGCCCTGCCCGAGCAGGTTCGCGTCCGAGAACCCGCCCGTCGCCGCGGCCAGCTCCGCGTACGACACCGTGCCGCCGGTGACCGACGGCGGCGGGCGCGGGGGGGCCGAGAGGCCGCCGCCGCCGGTCTCCCACGGCGGGAACGTCTGCTGCGACTGCGAGTACGCATGCGGCGGGGACGGTAGCGGCGCTGACGACACCTTCGACGTCACCGGCAGCGGGGGCCCGCCATAGACATTGCCTGAGGACGCAAGACAAACATAATAAGATAAAAATTCAAAACAAAGGAGAAAATTGTAGAATGTTTCGAAACACAGACACGTGGGATTTTGTTTGACTTTTTTCTTGTCAACGCCGGTTATGATTTGCGCCGACGATCTGATGATCTAATCTAGGGGCAGAAAATGTAACAAGAAAAGCAGTATGCAAGGACGCAACGCATAAAGCAAGCGACCAGTAACGCGGAGAAGAGAGAACTCCAGATTGCACACTTGTATAGCCCTTGCCGTTCCCGTCCACAAGCTCATCAACGAGCAACTTTTACGCGGCGAGTCGCCATCGGCCACGCACTTGAAAAAACCACCCACACGAGGCAAGCATTTGAGAACCGGCCGCCTTCAAACTCTCCGGTCAGATGCCCTCCATGGCGTACGTGTCGCCATCGTCACCAGCAGCAGCTATATCTGCTCCCCGTGACGTCACCGGCGCACGCGCGGCGAGTGCGCGGCGCGACGCGTCCAAATAAGCCGCGGGGCCCGCCCGGCGTCTTTGCGTTTCGTGTGGCTCGCGCACTCGTGCCCGCGACGGAGCAGCGTAGCAAGGCGGTGGTGGTGGTGCGCTTCCACCAGCCGATGCAGCGCGTGTAAAGCGTACCGGGTGATCGGGTATGGATACGTACCCGCCGGAGAGGAGCCGTGCCGGCGATGGCGGCGCTTCTTCGAGCAGCAGTAGATGAGCCCAGCTATGAGGGCGAGCACGACCACCGTCGCGACGGCCACGGAGACGCCGATCACGGTCCCGCTCGTAGCCGATGGCGACGGCGACGACAACGGCGATGACGGTGATGAAGGCGCCGGAGGTGTGAGCGACGGCGGGGAAGGCGGCGAGGGAGGACCGTCGCCGTTCGGGGGAGACAGGGTTACGCCAGGAGGAGCCGGGCGGCCACGATGAGATGGTGGCACTGGTGCAGGAGGCGGCGAGGGCGGCCGTCTGGGCGCCCCTGGAGGATCCGGGGCGAGCGGAGATGGCGTTGCGGGTGGTGGCTCTGGCGTCCTTCGCGGGGATGGTGGTACGGTTGGGGCCGGGACACCTGGTGGAGTCCGGGGCCTCCTTGGTGGCCGTGGCGTCACTGGAGAAGGCGGAGACGGCCTTGGCGGCTCGGGCGTCGCCGGGGAAGGCGGCGAAGGTATTGGTGGCGCTGGGTTTGATGGGGAGGGCGGGGAGGGCGTCGGCGGTTCTGGTTTGGGCGTCGCCGGAGAAGGCGGAGACGGCACTGGTGGCTCTGGCGTCACGGGGGAAGGCGGCGAAGGCAATGGTGGCGCTGGCGTTGATGGAGATGGCGGGGCCGGCGTTGGTGGAACCGGAGGAGGCGCGGACGGCGTTGCTGGCGTTGGCACCGCAGGGGACGGCGGTACCGGCGTTGGTGGTGCAGGGGTCCCTGGAGGCGACGGCGTGGGCGTTGGTGCAGGCGTCGCCGGCGGTGATGGCGTGGGTACTGACGGTGCAGGCGGCATTGGAGACGACGGCGCGGGCGCCGGTGGTGAAGGCGGCATAGGAGGCGATGGCGTAGGTGACGGCGTGGGCGCAGGCGTCGCAGGAGGCAGCGGAGTTGGCGTTGATGGCGCGGGGATCGCTGGCGGAGACGGCGTGGGCGTCGACGGCGCGGGGATCGCTGGCGGCGATGGCGTCGGTGTCGATGGCGCGGGCAACGGCGGTGGCATCACCGGCGGGGCCCCTGGTGGAGATGGGGCCGGCGCTGACGGCGTGGGCGCCACCGGTGCAGGCGGAGAAGGCGCGGGCGGCTGCGGTGCAGGAGGAGACGCCGGCGGAGCAGCTGGCGTCGCCGGTGGCTGCGGCGTGGGAGAAGACGCCGGCGGAGCGCCTGGCGCCACCGGTGGCTGCGGTGGCGGAGAAGACGGCGGCGGGGCAGCAGGTGTCACCGGTGACTGCGGCGGAGGGGAAGGCGCCGGCGGTGCCGCTGGCGTCGCCTGCGGGGGTGGAGTAGATGGCGCCGGCGGGTCAGCAGGCGGCGCCGGCGTGGGAGGCGAAGACGGCGGCGGATCAGTTGGTGCCAGCGGGGCGGATGGGGCCGGCAGGGTTGGCGAGGGCAACGGCGGGGCGGGTGGCGCGACCGGCCACTGCGGGGGCGGCGAAGCAGCTGCCGGAGGATCAGGCGGGAGCACCGGCGTCAAAGGCGGCGGTGGCGCAGCAGCAGGAGCCGCTGGCGCAGCGACAGGAGTCGGCGGCGGCAGAACCGGCGCCTGCAGCGGCGGAGCGGGCGGCAGGTCCGGCTCAGCAGATGGAGGCGACGGGGTCCGAGCGGACGGGGGCGACGGCTCGCGACGAGTGCTTGGAATTGGCGGCGACGGGGCTGTTGGGGCAGTAGAAGTAGTAGATGGAGGCGGGGTATTGGACGGAGGAGGGCCCGGCATGGCGGCGGGCGGCTGCGCCGTCACGCGTCGCCGTGGGAGGGGATGTAGTGTAGCGACGACCCCCCGCGGATCCCGCGCGCTTTTGAAGCGTGGCACTCTCTATCCTTCGAAAAATCTTAACAAACCTGTTTTTTATCTGTTTGGATTTGGATTGTGGTTGAGCAAAACACACACACACACACACATATCCCTCCGAATCCAGAAACAGTTTCCGGTTGCGTTGGTGCCGCTGTTCCCGGCGGCCCGTGGTCGCTGCGCTACAGTACAGGCTCCTCGCGACTGCCTCGGCCGGCGGCTACGGCGAGCCGTGCCGGCTAGCCTACAGATTTGAATCCGTTTGCTAGCGTTCACGGCGATCCTGCTTATGCTAGGCTTACTAGCGTTCACGACGATCATGAATTCATGCTTGACCCGCCTGACAGCCACAACATCATCGTTCACCAGCTGAGGAGATGAACGGGCTGGACCGCGTGACGACAGCCTACAGCGCACACCGAGAAAGACCGCGGCCCACGGCCTTTCGTCTCGGCCCAACTGTTCGTGGCCGTGCGGCCCGTTCCAGATTGCCGCTCGTGCAGTCGTGCTCGTAACTCTCTCATCCAACTATGTGTTGCATGCATGATAATGTTCAGTTATACTTACATTGGTTTCCAAAAGACAATGCCCAGTTTATCTCTGCTCGCAAGCAGGTCCGGATTATCCAACAGCCAAACCAGCCGCAGGAACTTTTGGGTGTGCCACAAATTTTGATAGGTTTTCATCCGTTTGTTATACTTATTACATCACGACATCACCTTACACTAGAGTCTTTTTTCTTTGGATCTTTCAAAAAAAGATACTAGTCTTTTTTTTTCTGTCACAGATACAGACACTTAAACGCACACACACTATTTTCTACAAACACACATACCCGAGAGCTAGTAACAGCAACATGATAGTGAATTAGTGATCTGTGAACTCGTTCGTGTTATGCTATTTTGCTTTTGTGACAGGCCTCTTGAATAAGGGGTTTGTTTGGATCCTTTAGTCCTATGATTAAAGTTTAGTCCAGGGACACATGTGCCTCTATTAATGTTTTTTTATCATTTCGCTGATTTTATTTTGCTGATTTTATGGCAGGTTGGGAATAATTAATTTTCAAAGCACCCTTAAAATGCCTTACATTTATGTACAAATTTGAACGCGTCTAATGTCTTACGAAGGGAGTAAACTTTAGTCCATGTCCTATTTGGAAGCTGGGACTAAAGGTCATTATTATAGCTGCACAAAGACTATATTGCCCTTGCCAAACGAACGAAGGCGACCTTGCTTTGCTTCCCTGCCGTGCTGTCGCCCGGTCTTCCTCAGCTAGATCCAGCCTGGGCGCCGCCGCGTCCTCCTCCTCCTCGGCGTTCCCTGGCCGCGACGCAGGGGGGCGAGCGAGTCGACGCTGCGCTCATGCTCGGCCCCGCGGCTCCCAGGTGCAGCGGCGGTGGGGACTCCGAGCGGTGGCGGCGGGCTCCAAGCGGCAGTGGGGGCGGGCTCGGTGGGGGGGGGGGGGGGACTACGATTGCGGCGGCGGCGTGGATCTGGCGGTGTGGAGGTGCGGCGGGGGTGGATCCGGCCGGCGAGCGCACGGTGACAGCGAGGAGCAGCGGCGCCGGCGGGAGCAAAAGAGCGAGGGGGGTGGGTGGGGGAGGCGTTGAGGGGCGGCGGGGGCAGAGGCGCGAGGGGCGGCGGTGGCGGGAGCAGAGGAGCGAGGGAAGACGCCAGCGCGAGCGCCAAGGGTTGGTGGGAGGGGTAGGGGTGGAAAGGTGGAGTTTGAGTCCCTTTTAGTGTTAGTAGTGTGAATCCAAATAGATTTTAAAAGTAGCCCCAACTAAAAAACTATGCAGCTGTATGTATGACATGCCATGTCATATACGTTCATTAATACTCCGCATATATATATATATATTTGAAAATAACTGGGGAGCATATGTTCCTTGTTTGATGGCGAAAAAGCCTGTGCGCGCACACTCCGGAGTATGTACCTGCTGCGAGTTGCGACTACACCTCGCTACCAGTCCGTGCCCTAGCTGCAAGTGTACGATCGGGTCTCCACTCTCCACTCTGCAGCTAGCAATGATCCTTTCCCGGGCAGCACCGCCATTATTGGGTGTTGTGGTCCTCTCGCTAATGATGCATTTAAGCTCGTGTCATCATTGCTGCTAATGATGGGTGATCAACCACTTTCCAGCAAGGATACAGGATAAAGATAAATACTAGTACTCCCCTTTTCTTTTCTTTTTTTTTTGATAAAAAGATTATCAGCTGGAGTAGGAACAAGCAAGTATGGATGCAAGCGGCGCGGGTTATGCCGCCAACCCGCCGGGCAGGCCCGCGCCACAAACCCATGAAACGCCGCGATTTGACCCGCTTCGCTGAAGCGGCGGTACGCGGGCTGCCCGCATCACCTAGCGGCCCCGCAGGAACCGCAAAACGATAGGTCAACCGGTGGAGAGAGATCATGGCGAACACCTGCTGTTTTCACGCTGGCCGACGAGCTCATCCGATCCAGCCTCGTCCTCGCCGCCGTTTCATACGCTCCTTCCGTTCTAACCCTTTTGGCTAACCAATTAATCAGGGTTCAGAATACCCTCGCATCCCATAGCGTCAAGATCGAGAATCGAGATCCTTACATCTATCTTCCTGCTTCCTTCCTTGCACTGGGTATCTGCTTGTCCATGGATTCGAATACTACATATCCATTTGCCCATGTCCATGGAACTACTAGGCTACTAGCTGATTTCTAATTCCTCAACAAGATTTGACATGTAATAGATGCAGTATCAAAAAATCAACTAAGTCTATAACGAAACCGATTGTTTTATCATCAAGTGATCGATTGGGAGGTTGGGCGGCTATGTCCAGCTCGAGTTTCATGCCTAATTTCATGGCTTCGCCTTTAGGCCAACGCGCAAGCTGGTGCGGCGTCTCCCTGCTCTATGTTCTGTCTCAATCTGTCAACCATACTTGCGGTGTCACAAACGCAGGAAGCAGTGCTAATCGGCATCGCCAGCAGCAGGCAGCAAGCATGTTCCAGCAGGCGCCTTGGTGCGGATTTCCAGGAGGTGATCACGGGGTCATAATGAGCGACGGCCGGCGAGCTGGTAGGGAAGAAGAAGTGCGCCTCGGAGAGATGTAAGTTGCCGCTGCTGTAGTTGATGTGGAGCGACCAGTGGACGGGACGGAGGTGAGCGCGGGGAAGAAAGGCGGTCATGCGGGCTGCCGCAAACGCCGCATACGCCCGCGACGGAGCTTGCGGCTCATGCGGACGGGGGGCGGGCAGCCGCAAACCGCCCCGCTTGCAAGTATACAAGCAAGGAACTCTCAAAGGCTAAAACAGCTTGATGCTAGTACTTACGTCAGTACTAGCATTTTGGCTTGACATTTTTTCATGGTCTCCTAGCACTGCACCCTACTCGTGTCGATCTCACACTACCGGACGCGGCTGATTTGCCGAGTGCCCCGAGCACTCGGCAAAGATGTAAAGGCACTCGGCAAATCCTTTGCCGAGAGCCCCACTCGGCAAAGGGCTCTCTGGGAAGCCGGGGTCGGCAGATGATACTTTGCCGAGAGCTTTTCCTCGGGCTCTCGGCAAATTGTTTACCGAGAGCCAAAAGCGGCCCTCGGCAAAGAAAAGTGGCCGTCACGGCACGCCACCATGGACGGATCCTTTGCCGAGTGTCACCGTCAGGCTCTCGGCAAAGGACCGAGTTAACGGCCACCCTGGTCGCCTTCTTTGCCGAGAGCCCAGTCAACAGCACTCGGCAAAGAGGGCATCCAGAGCTGCGCCGTTCTGCCTCTTTGCCGAGAGCCACTGGAGGAAGCACTCGGCAAATCTTATTTTTTTTTAATAACCTCCCTATTTTCTCTTTGCTTGATTAGAAGTAGAAGTAATGAAAGAACGGGTGGAGACAAACACAGAATTATGCAGTAACAATCAGAACTGAGAGGGCCTGGCGGACTGTCCGCCAGGACGCCTCAGTTCTGATTGTTCCCGCGAAAACAAGTGATGTCAAGAATTAATCCAATGGGGCTCAAACTTTGTAGGCACATTCGCTGTAGCCAAGTATATCACAAAGTACACAATGAACAATCAAAGTACATTCAGTCTAGCTAAGTCTCAAATGCAAATAACTCCATCATCTATGCCGAAGGTGGCCAGTTGTTCCGGTTGGTCTGATTTGGAGAAATATACGGATCATTGGAGGCTGCCGACTGATTCTACAACATATAGATGAAATGTATGAGTGAAATGACAAAATAAACGACATATTGAACATTGCATACTCACTGAAGTAGAAAACGGATCGGTGGGTGGTCTAGGTGGGGTGACGAAGGGAGATGGCGGAGGTAGACCCGTCGCGGCGCCAAGACTCTGAATGTACGCGAACATGCTCGCCATCCTCTGTCGGTCAGCCTCCCGCTCGGCCTCCATCTCCGCCCTCATCCTTGCCTCCAACTCCATACGTTCTCTCCTCTCTTCTTCCAGCTGAGCCTGCAAAATTTTTACCCCAATATTACAATAATACAAAAGAGAAGTTATGTAATATAATAGATAAAAAACGTATGAATAAGCAACAACCTGGAGTGCCTGGAGACGGGTCGTCGAACTGTCAGGATGAGGTCGGATGCCTGCGCTCGAGCTCGTTTGCCGTGCTTTTATCTGAGATAGAGTCGGAGTAGAAGAGGAGTCGATCGCGCCGTCGCAAATCCAGTACCGTCCATGCTTCTTTCCTCCTCCGACCTTCATGACAATTTCTCCTGGGTCGGATCGTACTCTGGCCCGTGCACCTCCCTCGCCATCGATGTGTACTCATTGAGGCGAGTATAGATGCTCGGGTTGCTGTACGCCTCGGGCCCGTCCTCCGCGTTGTAGCTGACGCTGGATGTCGCTTTACCCTTGTGGGATAGAGCATACGCCATGAATTTGTTGCACTGCTGCCCTCCATGTGCCGCCGACTGCGAGAAATAAGATGATGAGAAATCATGCATAGCTGAATAACCACAAAACAAGTAAAGTCGCGTACCCATGCTTGGGCGTACTCAGTCAGGTTACGGTTGCCTTGGTGGTGTGGCACACCGGCCATAGTCAGACGGTGCTCACGACGCTCCTGGTGCAAAGCGTTCCAGTCATCGGATAACCACTTAGCAACTATCTGCTGCCAGCACTCAGGAAAGTGGGCACACCAATGAGGAACCATCTACACGACATCAAGTAGAAGACATATTAGTAGAGGACATTAAGCCAACTTAATGTTCAAAGAAATCAAATTTTGGTATTTACCTGCAAGTACTGCTCCTCAGTCAACGTCATAGTTCTTGCTTGCGTCTTGGTGACCTTCTGTCCAAGGACGACGGCGTGGTAGTTGATGATTGACTGGAGGCGCTGCTCGTAGAACATGTCGGTAACGAGCTTTTTGCAGCGATACTCGGCAACCACATCCGCCTGCGCGTCCATCCCGGCCTGTAGTCTGTAGAAATCCTGCAATAAACACGATATATATATATTTCAATCATATTATCAAGGATGTGCAACGAATGCGATATATTGATCACTTACCCAAAGCTCGCCCTTCACTCGCTCAGCCAAGTTGGGCCACTGTCTGCCGGCAACATCCCGCATGTCGGGGACGGCCCGGTAGTGCTCCCACGTATAGGCCGGACACGGCTCTCCGGCCAACGTGACCAGGCTAGGGAAGTGATCCCTAACCAAAAGACCCAAGATGCCATTCACATGGCGTCTGTGAGCACCAACGGGCCTCTCCACAACTATCCAGTTCCTGCACAGGTGATTGATAAAAATTATTAATTTGTACCACAAATTTGAAATTATAACGTAAACATGTACTGAAAACATGTAAATTTACTTACTTATCCCCTTGGGGAGCTATGATCGGGCGTTTTGCTTCAGGAATCGGTCGCTGGGGGAGACTCGCCGGACCTCGCTGGTAGACGGTTGACGAAGCAGAGGCCTCCAAAAAGTTCTGACGCAAGTTTTTTTAATATTATTAAGTGCATCGATTGAGCTGGAATATGAAATGTAAGTTTCTCAGCATCGTGCAAATTTCTTTTTAACAGGAAAGTCAGAAGTAAGCTGGATTATAAATTGTAGGTTTCCAACTGATCCGATGGACACGCGAAGAAGAATCCTTCTTGCTTTGCATAACATAAAGTTTGCGGATCGTAAGGATCAGTGGAGAGCTACTGATACTGATGTACCGGAAAGAGTTGAACGACTCTACGTACTGTGAATTGCAACATGCCTATCGATGATATAAAAGAACATGTTACTGCATTGGAAAATGATGTCAAACTCCATTTGGTAAGCATTGCAATCCATATCATAATCCGAAACTTAGCTTAATGTTAATACCCTTCCAATCCACAAGTTTTTTTTTGGTTTATGCAGGCGGGTGATCACCGTATTTCAGAGGATTGGCTCACAATGATTGCAGTGTTCGACTATGTTACGCCTGACTATATCCAAGACACTGATAATGTAGCCAACGAGCCTAATCCCAGAAAGAAGATGAAGATGAAATGCAACGCAGAGTCCACCAGCAGTGGCAAGTTAGATTCAAGCATTGGTGAACGTTTTTCAAACCTGATGGAAGATAAAGAAATTGCCGCAGAACTCTTCAAGGGTCCACTGAGTATGAAAAATTGTTGTCACAAAGCTATGAGGTGTGGTTTCAAAGGCAAAGAAATTCGTAGTGTTATAAATTTATGCAGGATAAATTGGGAGCAGCGCCAGATATTCATGACACTTGAAGATTCTGAAGCAAAGGACTATGCCTTAGAAGCTATTTACGGGTTTGTCCCGCCGCCACAGCCTCCGCCGCCGACCGAATGAGTTGTATGAACGTTTCCGAACTTGTATGGACTGTATATGTTCATTTATGCTGGCTCAGGACATTTGAACTTGTATGAATTTGTATGGACTTGTATGAGTATTGTCATATATGAAATGTGTGTAATGTGTATTGTCATATATATATATATATATAAACTGCATGTGATGTCCGTTGTGATATATATATATATATATATATATATATATATATATATATATATTTTTGGACCATATACGAGAAAAAAAATAGTCATAACTTTGTCACGTGAGCATCCAATTGGCAAGCAAGTTGCACAACACAACATCACACTCTTTATCCAGGCAATGAATAAAGTTTGTCCATGTCACTAGTGAATTTCACACGGTTCTGTTATTAGGAGCGATGGAAGAGGATGCGTTGTTATTCGGGAAATATTGTGATAATAAAGACATAAAGGGAGCAGCCCTTTACCCAAAAGCTCCCACGCACAGGAAGCATCTAGCTAACGCGACGTCGATGGAAAAACATGAGCATCTTGGTCGCTGCGGCAGTTCCTGCTGCATGCGTGCACGGGGTGCCTGGGCTTTGAGATGCCCCAGAGAGGTGAATCTCTTGGGAAGAACTTGAATCTTGCTTGGATCTTGCTCAAACCCAACCCTAGACCAAGGATTTGGAGTGGGGAAGCTAGGGTTTCACTTTGGGGAGCTTTGGAGTGCTTAGAATGTGCTTGAGGCTCAGCTTATGCAGTTTGGCAGGATGGTTTTCCCGTTGGGGTCGAAGGGGTATATATAGAGCCTCACGAAAAACTAGCCGTTAGGCTGTTTTTTAGTGTCCTGGCGGACTGTCCGCCAGGACCACTCGGGTTTGCATTTTTCTATTCAAGGCATGGGCTCCGAATTTGGTTTATTTGTGTTCTACCACACACTTTCCACATCCCCCTTGATAGTATGGTATACCTAGACTCAAGAAAATGTAAAATAAAGAATTATCTTCGCTTGAACCACATTTCTTGAACCGATACCGTTCTCCAATTTTAACGAATCGTCGGAATTGGTTCTTTTCTTTTCTCCTTTTTGGTTTCTTTGACCCCTGCTCATTATTCTCAATTGAAACATTAGATACACATTTAGGTTGTTATTAATCACCAAAATAGGTCATTAGGCCTAGATGCACTTTCAATCTCCCCCTTTTTGGTGATTGATGACAACCCAAATGAATCAATAAAAACAATAAATTCAATAGAGCTTGAGGAAATAAATATGTGATGAGCTCCCCCTAAATCCATGCATCCACAAGATATTCATGAACTTCATTTCATAATGAGAAAACCAAATAAAGTCAAAGCATCGTGATGAGATAAAACCAAGATAATAGAATATCACATGATTTCACAAACATAGAAAAGCAATAAGATCACAACCAAGCAAAGCATCATCCATAAAAAGAAATTAGAAATTACAAGCCAACTTAGTTCAAATACGATACAAGCCAAGTCTCACATACATCCAAAGTCTCACAACGACTCTAAAGGATGGAAAGATAAGAATGGTAGAAATGCTAGGATACAATCTTCTCCCCCTTTGGCATCAAACACCAAAAAGAGAAAAGACAAATGGAACCTTGGAGCAGTAATCACTCATCATCCTCATCATCATCATCATCATCATCATCACCTACATCATAATGCTCCCACGCAGCTGGAAAGTCCCTAGGAGGAGAAAGTGGAAATGCGGGCCAATCCGTCTTCTCAATGCCAAGGTGGCGCTCAATCCTGTTGATACTCTGCTGATTTGCCCGAGCGTGAGCACGAACTACATCGTTGGTGTTGCGGCATACTTTGAAGAGAGCTTTCAAGCCAGAAATAAAGGCATTGCCTTTCTTGCGAGGACGAGTCCTAGAAGAGGAAGGCATCGCCGAGGTGGAGGGCATATCCATAGTGGGCTGGGGTGGAGAGTGAGCTGATGGGGAGACTCGCCCTCTGGTGGAAACTCTTGCTCCTTGGGAGGCTGTGGGCAATATGGGGCATGGACCGCATCATATCCAAACTCCATTCCAGTCACGGCATTAATCATCCTTTGAATGTATGGAGCATAGATAACTGGATTACTGCCATGATGGAGCATGTACCTCAACTCCGTCCAGAAAAAGTCATAGACACTAAAGGGCGGGTGATCAAAGTCCATAGCTAAAAGAAGCAACTTGACCGTACCATGAATCTTGGTGCGATCACCCCTCTTGGGAGTCAAGGTCTCCCAGAATATCCTGTTCATGATCTCCACATATGGACGTAGTCCATGAGTCGTCGCTAAATTCGGATCCTCATCCCGATAGAGAGTCATAAGAGCTTCATCCGTTGGATTGATGTCATCGTGAATTTCCATCTCATCTAGAGTGTCATCAAGCTTAAGGATAGTAGCAAATTGCTTGTATGAAACCCAGAAGGCGCGCCCTTGAAGATTGAAGTGAATAAAGGAATTCTTGCCCTCACCTTCAAACCAAGCAGTGGAGCAAAATTGAGCAACCAACTCATTGTTCCAATTTTGATTGAGGGCCAAGAATTCATAGAGGTGTTTCTTCTCACATTCACTTATGACCAAGTCAAAGGTTGGATTATTTTTCTCACTCATTTCAACCCAATTGATGTACTTGGAGACGGTGATAGCATTCTTCTTCTCAATAAAGATGGATATGTACCAATCAGTTTGAAATTTGCTCCAAAACCTCCTATCCGTGATGTACTTCTTATAATCATAAGGATTTTCCTTTCTTTCCTTAAATGTAGCACCTCTTTGCTTTGTGGTGTAATCCACTCGCTTCACTCCAGGGTCACCGAAGTTGATCCTTGTGTACTCCGGTCTGTGCATGATATACTTCCGGTAGGGTTGGAGTGGAGGGTAATCATCAAAGATAGGAACTGACTCTTGAGGCACATCTTCTTGTGGTTGAGCAGCTCTTTGGTAGCTATGCCTGGGTGCCGCATGGCTAGGACCGCCCATTTGGCCAGCTCGACTCATTGAAATTTTGGGCGTTGGCTTCCTTGTGCGCTTAGGTAGAGGAACGACTTCAATTTTATCGGAATCGGAGTCGGAGACGGGATCATGCAAGAACTTGGTCCTCCTCTCATGCACCATCTGTACATGTATAGGAAGTATACTGCTTGATTAGAAGTAATGAAAGAACGGGTGGAGACAAACAAAGGATTATGCAGTAACAATCAGAACTGAGAGGTCCTGGCGGACTGTCCGCCAGGACTGGCAGACTGTCCGTCAGGACGCCTCAGTTTTGAATGTTCCCGTGAAAACATGTGATGTCAAGAATTAATCCAATGTGGCTCAAACTTTGTAGGCACATTCTAGATGATAATGGAAGCCTAGAATTAAATTTTGAACAACATTGGGTGGATAGATTGGGAGATCGACTTGAATCAAGGTTTAGGTTATGAAATGAACATGAACATGTGAACTAAAGATTTAGCCATCCATTCTTCAGGATTTTCAAGGAATAGCATGCTCTACCTAGCAGAAAACAATAGCTAAAAGCATTCCTCAAGATATGCATCGAGTAGAGAGATTGATGGGGGATTGCATATACCTTGTTCTTGCCCTAGGATGAATGGAAGTGCTTCCAAAGGATTGGAAACGAGGGGAGAAGGTTCTTGCAGCCTGTGGAGGGGCTCCTTCGCCGTGGACCTTGCGGAGGAACCGAATCCTTGGCTCCACGGACAATGGGGGGGGGGTGTTGTCCGTGGGGAAGGAAGAGAGAGTGAGAGGATGGAGTTGTGTTATGTGGATGAAGAGAGATAGAGGAGCTTCATCCAAGAGGTATAGGGGGTTTTGGACAGCCTCCCACGGACACAAGACGATGGGCCCACAAAGAGATACGTTGGATGAAAGAAAAATGCTGGCTGACCCCGAGATGTCCTGGCGGACTGTCCGCCAGGACCTCTCAGCCAGCCAAATAATTGTACACAATAAAGAAAAAAATATATTTGATTTGCCGAGTGTCGGTCAGCTGACACTCGGCAAATACACCCTTTGCCGAGTGTCAGACATCAAACACTCGGCAAAGCTAACGGCGTTAGTTCCCGTTCACTGCTGACGAGTCATTTGCCGAGTGTATCTGTGTGCCGAGTGTCAGGCTCTCAGCAAAATATATTATTCCGAGTGTTTTTCTTTGCCGAGAGCGACACTCGGCAAAGAATGTGTTTGCCGAGTGCCCGAAATATAGCACTCGGCAAACCTATTGACCCTCGGCAAAGCTGGTCTCTCCGTTAGTGTCATGATCCCACGAGTGATATCTTACTCCTTGCGACCGTAAAAAAGATCATTTTAGGCTGTGTGTACGTTGTTGTCAAATTATGTAGACTTTTGGCCATCGTTATCTTTTTATATATTTAGGAACATGTTATATTCCGATGACCGTTTTTATTCCATGTGTGCAGCCACTGAGCCAGCTTCATGGCTCCATCGGCCATTTGTTCTCTACTCTTTGTTGCCATACCAAATACCATACTATGATACTACTCCACCGCAAAACTCCACCGCGAAAGGACTCATAGTCTATTGTTTACAAGAGTCTAAGTAGAACTTGAGGTTCTGCGTTCGACTCCTCGTGTGGGCGAATTTTCTAAGATTTAACGGCATTATGCTTTCAGTGGTAGATGACGTTTCCATCGACAGCGAGACGCCTGTGGTAATTTCGTCAATGTCGAGGATTTGTCGGCTCGATCTTCGAAGATGCTCATAAAAGTTATAAAGGTAGAGTTTGTGTACGTGCGTTCATAGAGGTGAATCTGCATACGTCATGAATATCTAAATTGTACTGTATGATTTCATTAAAAAAAAAGATACTACTCCACCGGCTATTCTGGCGTTTGGCTCGCCTCACCGCCCACTCCACCATCCATCGCCTGAGAACCCTTCTATTAAATTCATCGACGAGCTTCTTTATGTTTTCAGCTGGCTAAATATATACTTGGACGTGCGGTTTATTTATATCCTGGAACTAATAAACATTTTAAAAAAAAAACTATACTGGTAGATTTATCTCAACATATTTCGCAAAAAAGATTTATCTCAATTATAGTAATTGTTTATGTTATATTTTTTATTTTTCATAGAAATATTATTAGTTATTTTTCAAAATTATCTTCGGGACGCTGACCACGTCAAAACGACCTTTACTTGACCTGAGGGATTAGTACTTTATTTAAGTAGCAGATCCTAAGTTTGGGAACTCGCATGCAGTAATTAGCTGGTATGGTACGGGCATGCACGGCCACCCATATTCTCAGCCTCGCGGCTCGATATATACGGGCCAGCGAACCACCTCGACCTCTCTCTCATTCTCGCGCGCGCGCGCACACACACCTGCCGGAGCTGCCTCCCTCCCCCTCTGCCCCCTCTTCCTCCCCCTCCCCAGCCATGGCCATGGACATGGACAGCGAGCCGTCCACGCCGACCCAGCCCTCCTACTTCTCCGGCTGCATGGCCTCCCCGGCGTGGCTGCCCCCGGGCGTGCGCCGGAGCCCCGCGCGCTTCCAGCTGCTCGCCCGCGGCGGGGACGACGCCGGCCGCGGCGGCCGCCGCGCGTGGAGGGGACTGCTCCGGCGGCTGGTGCGCGAGAGCAAGAGCATCTGCAGCAACGCCTGCAGGGCGCCCGCCGCCGCCGCCACCTTCAAGTACGACGCCGACAGCTACGCCAAGAACTTCGACTCCGGACGCTGGCGCCCATGCGCTGCCAACGCCGGCGGTGGCCACGCGCTCTCGCCGCTGCCGGGCGGGCGGCCGGTTGATCAATCCAGAAGCGAGAGCTAGCTTTTAGCTGTAGATTCTTGCGTACCTTTTCCCGCACTTGTTTTTTTTGGTTAGTTCGGTTGTAGCTGTTGATCTTGAGACGGTAGTTGCAACGCCGGTGTCGGGGATGACGATGACTTCAACAATCACCATGCCGTTGCTTGTACAGAGGATTGGGGATGTCTCAAGCAGAGTTCTCGCGAAACTATCTCTGTATGTCCGCCACCTGATTCTCGATTTCCTTGCCCTCAAGATTTCTTGTGAACTGTGATGAACTTGCAATCTTATTAATTGTTTTTGGAAGAAGCAAAAAAAAAGAGAGAAAAAGGCAACTCAGCTCACTGTCCTAGAAAGTATAAAAAGGGGCACTTGTCAGAAAAGAATGAGCGAATTTGGTTGGAATTGGAAAGGGAATGGGAGTGGCGAGACAAATTGTTTAAACAGAAAAGCGAGCGAAAAGCAACGCGGTGCTGATCAACCATCTGGGGAAAATCATCATGCGCTTACCAGTAAACATGATACCGACGCGATCGATCATGAGCGAGCGAGCGAGCTGAGACGACTCAAAAGGGGCAGCGCTTCACTGTCAGTGGCCATGTCTAGTCAGCATCGAACTCAATAGCTAAACCGTGTGGAATTGATCCATGGATCTGCATCTGACGTCAGACGCCCAGAGCATCAGTACCACCACCACCATTTCCCTTGCTTGCAAAGCGAAGCAGCCGGATCGGGTCTCTCGTCGAGCGCGGCCTGTTGGGTCCCGGCCACACTGTTGGGTCGTATCCGTCTTGACCTGGCATCTCCGGCATGGCATTGCTTGTGGCGAGGGCGAGAGGATTTGGTCGGGTGCCTGCAGTTGGTTGGTTGGTTGGTTCTTTCGTCCTGAATTCTGATGTCGTGACATCTGATGAAGACCGGCGGCTACAATTGGTGACAGTACTACTGGTGATCCTTGATTTTGCGTGATTGCCAACAGCATCAGCAACGGCATCGCCGCCCCTCCCGCAGCGCCGCCCCGCGCCCCGCCGTATCTCCCGCGCCCCACCTCCTGCCTCCCGCAGCATCTCCCGCGCGACCGGGATGGAGGACGCCGGTCGTGCCCGCCTCTGTGCGGGACGCAGAGCACCTCCCCCATTTACCGGACGGTATAGAGAGCATCGGTAGAGCGGTAGAGAAGTTACAGTGTCCTCCATAATAGAGAACGGATTGGTTTAGAGCATACCGCTGGAGATAGCCTGAGCAGGGTGCGCTGGAGAATGTCAGGCCGACAGGCCGCGACAGTGCCAGGTATGACTGGGGCATCTGGACCTCGGTTTTGGTGCGGTGTTGATTTAGCTTTGAATGGACGCCCCCAAGGAATGGAACGGTACCGTCGTAGATGCAGAATTGCAAGGACCATAGGGTTGTTAGTACGTTGTGTTGGTGCTAAGATGACGGCCGCCATTATGTTCGTCTGTTCGAACTTGATGAACCTGCTGTTTCACGTGTCGACGAACTTTGGATGGATCATATATGGTAACGGCAAGCCCCTAGCACAAGGACTCCGTGGCCCAATGGATAAGGCGCTGGTCTACGGAACCAGAGATTCTGGGTTCGATCCCCAGCGGAGTCGGTTGCTGTTTTTTTTCATTTTCCTTCTCTAATATATTTATTTTTTCTTTGCCACCTCTAATTTGATATTGGGAGTGTACCAACATAACAAGTCTAATAGATTTGCAAGTTTAAGACGGTTAGCTTGTCAGAAGGTTGATGAGAAACTGTTAGAGAGCGCCGACAGTGTCACATTATTGCGAAACATTGTCAGAAGGTTAGGAGAAACTGCGGGTGAGCCCTGACAGACACATTATTGCGAAACATTTGTCAGAGCCATTTTCCAGGAAAACGAATAGAGTAGATATTTTGTGAGACAAAGGGAGTATTTACAACTCAGCTGTCCAAAACCGTCCAAATCAAAGCCCACGCCACAACTACAAGCCCAGGGTTGGGGGAAGAACAACTTGATCTTTAATACTTCGGATATACTACACTGATTGTAGCACAAGTTGGAAACGTATGATCCAACACCAGAAAACACCATAGCATGAAACCATTGTCCAGATTAGTTGCCATTACTCTACTTCGCCACCCTCAAAGTTGACAATCCGTGGTCATTGAGAGGCACCACCAACATACAAATGCAATTGCATACTACTAAAAAGTGGTAATAAATGCAGTAAAAGAGACTTCAAACGATATCAGAAGCACGGAAACTACTACTGTCATTCAGCTGCCACAGATCCCATAAAACCCTATGGTGTCCATACTTTGCCAGGTCACTTGCGCGCTTCAGCCTTCCTCTCCTCTTTGGCTGCCAACATTAGCAAGTGTCAGCATTGTAGTGCAGTGGAGCATGTAATAATAAAACGAATTTCAGGATAAGTTAGGACTAGAAAAAGCGTGAGGTTGCTGCTATAACTATCTGGCTTTACATTGAATTAAGTGTGTGCAGTATGAAAGAGAGTCGGTGACTGCTTAACAAAAGAACATGAAGGGACATGACAAAGCAAATTTTCATTGCAAGCTGCTTATGACAAATATCCAGCTATGAAGCTTTTAATCTCGAAACAAGGTAAGGTGTCCAACAAGCTTGCTCCTAACAGGCGAAAGTAGCAAGAGACATACCAGCTTTTTCCTCTTCACGCTTCTTTGCAGCTTCTGCTCTTTGTTGCCGAATTAAAGTAAGGCGCTCTACATTTGCAAAATGACAGATAAAAATCATGAATGTTTTGCAAAAAGGAGAGAATACTAAAGTTCAGAGCATTGAAATAGTACATGTCAGTAATTGAATCTTCACCAGTCTAGGCTTTGCGCAAATGACATAACAGCAGGTTATTACTTTTAGCAGAAACTTCTTTTTTGGTGGTGCATCAACATGAATAAAATAGTTACTATCACTGACTCTCCAAAGTACAAGATCTAAGTACAAAACAAACCATATAAAGGATAGAGGCAATGTTTCACCTAAATCTTTCCGAGCCTGTTCTGTTTTTCCTTGCTCCTGACGCTTCATATAACGCTCATGAGATTGCTGTTTCTCAAGCTCCTCTCTGCAGCAAGAAGGCTCATAAGAACAATGAAAATACTAATATTGTATTACAGGTATAAATATTTGATCATAATACTACTGAAAGACTGTAAAATTGCAGCTATCCAACAATCAATAATGTACATTTAACATTCTTTTTTACTTTTCTTACAAAAAGGTCAAAAAGCAGCTTCAATAGAAGTATTCTTTCATGCTTTCCAAACATGGTATTAACAAAATCTTCAGTATGGAAACAAATAAAACATAGCA
Source organism: Panicum hallii (assembly GCF_002211085.1). NCBI lineage: Eukaryota > Viridiplantae > Streptophyta > Magnoliopsida > Poales > Poaceae > Panicum > Panicum hallii. Next base: position 13,869,892 of record NC_038044.1, read on the forward strand.
TGCAGTGAAAACATGTGCTATTGATTAACAAGAATGCAAGTTTATGAACCTACCTTTCACGCCTGGACATGTCAGTTGTCTTACCAATCTGCGCCAGTACAAAATTAGTTAGCTTAGGCGTTAGGGATTTCAAAACATGTTAACAACAGAAAACAACATATACAAAGGGAAAAGAATATGAACCTCTGATCAAGATAACAACATTTTGAAGCACTAGCAGGTTCAGTAAATACATTTAGTATAACTTCACCGTGTAAGTACAGTGCCATTACCCTTATTCCAACTCTTATTAATTATTCAAGTATGTTTATATAGCATCACATTTTCTCTTAATAGATGAGTAAATTTTCTTCCTAAAGCATACCCATACAAGTCTACCACCATCGTCATCCCCAAAGAACATTATACTATATTTGACCATAAGCAGTAAACAATCATTAAGTATCCCACTTACATCAATGTCTTTGGGTTTTATGTTCTTTGGTTTCACCAGGTTTGGATTCTCAATCTCAATAAGACCTTCTGTACCTTTGTATTTCTGATGGTATGAAAAAAAAACAGTTTATCATAAGATCAAACAATGTAAACAACGAAGTTGAATGTAAGGAAGAGTTCCAATATCTTACGGGTTTTGCAAAATCTTCAGATTCTTCTTCCTGTTCTGGTTCTCCCCTTCTATCATAGACATCATTTTCACCTTGCTAAAGTTTGATTACATAAACACAAGTCAGCCACCAAAACGAGCATGAGATGATCATATAGTCACATAACATGTGCTTTAATTCAAAGAAAATGTTAGCTATGCTCATCACTTTTAGTCTGCAATTAGAACAGGAACCTGGTTTTGAACACAAGTAGGTTGTACAAATTAAGCAATTCAGTTGCTAACTCAGAAGTAAATCCTATTGCATGTTCAGAGTAGAAGAGAAAATAAGAGAAACAGAGGTAGCAATTGCTCAATGGAACATCAGTACAGTAAAGTTGAAAAGAAAGGGTGGTTGCAAACCTTCTTAAAGGTTCTTGGACGGTCTGCTGAAGTACCAGCCGCTGCATTCAATTTCACATTAAAGATATCAGAATTTGTAAAAACAAAGGCTCAACTCAGTAGGCTCAAATATCAAAATGAAGCATAGCAAATGTTCCATGCACCAAGTTTATTAAGGAGCAGCAGCTCCAAGCATCAACTTGCTGCAAAATACTGTGTCCTCAACAACATACTGTTCAGGTTCAGCAGTCCCAACTTAATCTCAAAAACTACTAAGTGCTGACATTTATATCTACTGATCGAATCAGACAGAGATATCTTTCAGAAGAAACGTGAGCACATCCCATGAACTACACAAATTACATAAAGGGGTTTGCGCAAGAGAAATTTTGCTAGCATCACAGCTAATCAGCTAGGACGTAGCATCCATCCACACAGCACAAGCCGCAAGGGAGCTGAACGGAACCAATCAGCAGTCCATCACCATACTAAAAGGTGGTAAAACTACTAATTTAACAGCAACACCTCGTTTATGATCATGGCTGCCGTAGTTCAGGTATACTACAGCTACAAATCAACTCCTCATCTCCTCCCCCCACAATAGAAAAGGGAATCATTATCGCTTAAAGTAATAGAAGCATGCAAGCCATCGCAAGGGCAGACAACGCCGAATCAAACAGAAACAGAAACAGAGTATAAGGGGGAAACAGCTCCCGATATCGCCAATCACCCCACCAGGGCTCTCCCTCCCACAAAAACCTCTCGATGCTAACTACTAGCTTGTACGGCGACCAAACAAGCGAGCAAGGAACAGAAGGCCGCTCTCTCTGCACCCACCGCGCCGATCGCGGCATCGCGCGATCGAGCAACCGAACCGCAAAAGGGCCACTAAAACCCTAAGCCGCTGCCGAACCGATTGCAGAGCACAGACCAAACCGCGAGGTGCATTGCTAGCGTACGTACCGATCTCCTCGGGGGAGGAGAAGGTGCGCTCCCCCGTGGGCTTGTGCTTGAACTTGCCCTTCGCCATGGACGCGGGCTGCGCTTGCGGAGGTGGCGGCGGCGGCAAGCCCTGCAGCAGCTGCTTCGGCGCGTGGGTGGTGGGCTGGTGGCCTTCTGGGGGTTCTCGCCGCGGGGGTTTCGGTTGGCTTTATTGGCTTGCGAGTGGCGAGGAGTTGGGACCGAACCGACTCGGAAGCCGCCGCCAGCCCGATCGCCGTGGCCGCTACGAATCCCCCCTGGCTCTGGTCGTAGTCGAGTCCGAGTTTTGAACAGACACGTAGCTTTGACCGCCAGGAAGCTGATTTTTCGTTTCACCGTACTTGGATTTGGGAGTACTAGATTAGGGCAAGTACAATAGTTTAGACAGCTGCTGTCTTTTTTGTCACGCATAGACAGTCAAATAGATAGATTGGACAACAGTTTAGATATAGCTGCCGTCTATTTAGTTGTGTGTAAGATATTTAATTCATCCTTTGGCACGTAAATCATGGTGATCTAGTACATAATTTGATCTCTATAGCCATTTTAGTGCTTACATGAGAAAGCACATGATATATTCAAATAATTCAAATAATATATATTCATATGAAAAGGTTCTTAGGAATACACCATATGATCATAAAAGTAATAATTTGATTAACAAATGCAGCTCTAATTTTCCCTTTGCCCATAACGCTGCCATATATGCTCAACCAAATCATTCTTGAGCTGTCTGTGCGTAGAACGAGCCCGGATTGCCGAGTTTCTATAAAGCACTTATGCAAAGCATAGGTTAGGATTATCATTTGTACTCACTTCCGGTGGTAGGACAATGGTTGCACTCGGATTATCATTCAAATCCAATGGAATTCTAACCAACTCCTTTTCATCTTCGACAATCATATTATGGAGGATAATGCAAGCTTGCACTATATTGACAACATCATTCCGTTTCCATAACCGTGCTGGACGGTTAACGATATCAAAACGGGATTGCAGCACGCCAAATGCACACTCGGCATCCTTCCTTGTTGACATCGTGCATATAATTTGTGTTTCTCCGTTTAAGGCTTTGATAGTCTTCACAAAAGCTGCCCACTCTGGATATATTCCATCGGCAAGATAGTACCTCATGTCATATTGCGTTCCATTTACATTATAATGCACTCTTGGGGTTTCTCCTTTTATCGCATCAATAAATAGTGGTAACTTGTTCAACACATTGATATTATTATATGCCCCGGCTGTATCAAAAATAGCATGCCATATACGAAGATCACGTGATGCTACCGCTTCAAGGATCATTGTAGGAGTTTTATGTCTCCACGGGTAAACATGCTTGCCCAACCTTTTGGACAATTTTTCCATGCCCAATGCATACAATCAATACTTCCTAACATGCTTGAAAAGTCACGGGACTCATTCCGTTATAGAATTTTCTCTAGTTCATCACTTCTCGGAGGACGGAGGTACTCGCCACCAAAACATTCAATTACCCCTTCCGCAAATTTTCCTAGGCACTGCAAAGATGTGCTCGCCGCAATCTTCAGTATCTCATCAAGTGCATCAGCCGGTGTGCCATATCCTAGTATTCGAATGGCTGCAGCACACTTTTGAAGAGGTGAGTGGCCACCTCGACCAGTAGCATCCACTCTTTGAGTAAAAAAGAGAGACCAATCACTGAGAGTTCTAGCTATACGTAGGAACAGAGGCTTATTCATCCGAAACCTTCTTCGAAACTGCTCGTCAGTATAGATAGGATTTGCAGAGAAATAGTTGACAATAAGATCATCATGACCACCTTCTCGAGGTCTAGGTATGTACCTCCGCGGTCCACTTTCACGCTGACGACGAATATTAGCCTTCAATTTACCGCCAATCTTTATTCGGAAAGCTTCTAGTTTTTCATCCTCGGCAAGCAAGTCATCAAGTGTATATACATCCGCTGGATCAATTTCTTCCAGTTCAGCATCATCGCCCAGAGGGAGATCATCACCAGTAACTTCACCGCCCAGATCATCGCCCAGATCTTCACCGCCCAGGTCATCGCCCAGATCACCACCTCCCAGACCATCGCCCACATCATTGCCCAGATCACCTCCGCCCAGACCAGAATCGTCACCAGGCGACATCGACTAGAAAATGGAAGAGAGATATCACAATACTTCATCACCAGACAGTTATTTATACATGCAAATACACACGCATGCATCAGTTCACACAGGAATGCATGCAGCCAGCACTTCAATTTACACATGAATGCATGCAACCATTTCTTCAGTTCACACAAGAATGCATGCAGCCAGCACTTCAGTTCACACAAGAATACATGCAACAATTTCTTCAGTTCACACAAGAATGCATGCAGCCAGCACTTCAGCTTACACAAGAATACATGCAACCATTTCTTCAGTTCACACAACACTACCAGAGACTAAGGCTGCGTTTGGTTTGGCGTTTCCAGCCTGCGTTTGCGTTTTCAACGCAGAATCCGAACCAAACGACCGCAAACGCACCTCTGCGTTTCCTAACGCAGCAGCTTCTCGTAACGCATCTGGCCACAGCCGGTCGGGGACGCGTTCGCGGCGTTGGCAGCGGCAAGATTCAAGAAATTACCCGCTGCCATCCGTTACACAGGTACCGGTTCGATTCTTTTCCTTCGTTCTCCTCTCGCTTCTCCCCATCCCGCACCATCGCGCTAGGGTTCCACGGCGGCCGCGCCCCTGCACCCCCGGCGGCCGCGCCCCCGACCCCCCGGCGCCAGCGCCCGCGCCCCCGGCGGCCGCACCCCCGCGCCCCCGGCGGCCGCACCCCCGCGCCCCCGGCCGGCTCCCGCGCCCCCGGCCCCCCGCCGCCCGCGCCCCCCGGCGCCCGACCCCCGAGCGGCCGCGCCCCCGCCCCCCGGCGCCCGCGCCCCCGACCGCCGACGGCCGCGCCCCCGACCCTCGAGGTCATCCTCACCACGGTAACGGACCCACCTGTCCCTTCGTTCCGCCATGCCTCGCTTTGCAAATTTGTTGTTTGATTGATACGACGGTGTGGTATGTTAGTGAGGGATCTCTTTGCTTCAATTCTAAAGAGATGTCCTGATCCAGTGGGTGGTGCGCTGTACCGTGAAATGGCGGAGAGGTGGCGCCTTAGGGTGGATAGGAAAAAAAAACTGAATTTGTTTTGAGCCATTTCATTTGATTCGTTGGAGCAAGTAATGCCCGCTTGATTGGTGCTTTGCTATAAAAATATGCATAACCCCAAGTTGTTAATTCCTCTGTGATAAATAGATATCCAGGGAAAGAAATTGACTGCTCTCTTTCATCCCTTCTTGCTGTTGTGCAGACGATTGATAAGCTGGGGAAAGCAGGGGAGGTGGTGAAGGTGGCGCCTGGCCACTTCCGCAACCACCTTATGCCTAAGATGCTCGCTGTCCCAAACATGGACAAATTCGCCATACTCATCCGAGAGCAGCGCAAGGTATGCTTCTTTTCTTCTAGTCCTTAAATGTATGACAAGTATGTAGGATAATTGCTGAAAAAGCGTGAGCTTTGGTGTTTGATATGATAAATTTGTCCATCTATATGAATGTGTATTGTTCTATGGACTATACACTCCTGACATCATGCAACATTCCTTGGCACATCTGTTTACTATGGCAATTTGATAGACAGCCTAGAGCTCAGTGTAACTTTGGACTCTTTTCCATTCCTACTCAAAGTTGGTTACCTAAATTCAGTTCATAATAGCAATCTCACTAGATGGTTTTTTTATACCAGCTCTATCAACGTGAAGAGGAGGTGGTGAAAGAAGTCACAAAAGAAGATGATGATGCTCGGGTAGGTTCTGAATCTCAGAGGATACAAATATTTCTGACCTGCCTTGTTGATGAAATGTCTTAGCAAACAGCTTAGTTTAATCTACCGTTTATTTCTCTGCAAGCCGGTCACCAGTGAATATACGTCAAGTCCAGGATTAGCTATCGTATTTGTTCTCATGTTTTAGTCATGCAATTATGTTTTCATGTAGGGTGTGCTTGCATCTTCCGATTAATATAAACTTGGCTCATGTTAGTTTTGTTCATCACTGTTATTTTGTTAGGTGTTGAGGCGGTTTATCTCGACTGGAAACGAGCTGCGCACTCCTGTAACGAAAGATGAAATTGTCTCCGAGGTACCTTTCAAGCTCAAATGTCCTGCCTGTGTTATCCCAAAAATTCAGTTTTCCCATGACTTGTCTACTCTACCTACAGGTGGCAAGGCAACTCAACATCAATATCCACCCGGACAATCTGCATCTGCCGTCACCTTTGTCGTCCCTTGGTGAATTTGAGCTGCCCCTGCGCTTACCGCAGGACATACCACGCCCAGAAGGCAAGCTACAATGGACTCTGAATGTCAAGATCAGGAGGAAATAGTGCAGTAATTGGGGAAATTTAATTCACCACCCGAACCCTTCTAGCTTTCAGATCCAGGGACCTGTGGAATAGGTTTTCAGATCAAATGTTTTGCTGATCAGATATATCTGATTTGCAAGCTTCCTTCCTGGCTTTATTTTTGCTGTTCGAACTTCTTGCCCGTCTTTGGACAGGATGCCATCAATGGCGATGTGATTGTTAGAAAATGTAGCGGGAAGTGTTGAATAATTTGTTTGCAATAGGACAGGGCAAATCTCATATTGAAAGCTATGCCGAGTTTCTCAGCTGACCGGCAGAAAGAGATCATTATAGTGTGTTTTGCGCTACACAATTTCATTCGTGATAGTCAGTTGCGTGATAAGAAGTTTGAGAGGTGTGACGCAGATGAGGAGTATATGCCACGAGCATCAAATGTTGAGAAACAAACTCAAGATGATGGTCGTGAGATAGAGGGAGAGAATGAAGTTACTATGAACACAATTCGTGATAGGATAGCTGCTTCGATAGAAAATGCAAGGGGAATATGAGATTGCTATGTAGCTCACAACTCTTTTGAAATTAACAATGCACTTATTTATATATGTAATATAATTTCGTGAAAAACATGTCGCCAATGCAAAGTTTACATCATTACGCTCATTTTACATATATATACAGCATATCAGGATCTCAGGGGCATTACGGACATTTTACAGCAATTCACAGTTTCACAGCAGATTGAACCAAACGGCGTTCAACTTTTTCACAGCAGCTTTCTCACAGCAGCTTTTCCACAGCAGCTTTTTCACATCTCACAGCCGAACCAAACGCACCCTAAGTCTTTGCCGAGGGCAAAAATCTTTGCCGAGTCCAATACATCGGGCACTCGGCAAATCAAGTCTTTGCCGAGTGCCGCACTCGGTAAAACAAAACACTCGGCAAATAATATTTTGCCTAGTGCCGGACACTCGGCAAACATCGACACTCGGCAAAGATTTAGTTTGCCTAGTGCCGGACACTCGGCAAAGAGCCCTCAGCAATAAAACAGTAACTCACGGCCGTTAGATTTGCCGAGTGCCCGTGTGCTGGACACTCGGCAAAGACTGCACGCGCGGCCTAAAATTTTTTGGAAACGAGGAGACAACTGCGCGCGCAGCCTGAAATTGTTTGGAAACGAGGCGAGAATTGCACCGCCCGGCCCGAATTTTTTTTTGAAACGAGGCGCACGGGCTGCTCATCTCTCTCATCTCCTAAAATATCTGACCACTCGCATTGAACCACAACCACTCGTTTGTTTTTCTCTCTCTCTCTCTCTCAAGTCTCTTCTCTCGTTCTTATCTCCTGCTCCGTCCTTATCTCTCTCTCTCACACACACACAAGACTCCCGTTCCTCTCTCTCGCAGGGAGGACAACGATGAAGCAACCACGCGGAGGCTCCTCTCGATGCGCAGCTCCGGCTCCAGCGAGTAGCAGCAGCTTCACGACGCCGCTGATGCGCGACCACCCCCACGGCTTCGTCCTCGGCGAGCTCCTTCCTGGGCACAGCAGGGCGCCCTCGGCGAGCTCCTTCCTCGGCACGGCACGGCGCCCTCGGCGAGCTCCTTCCTCGGCACGGCACGGCGACGCGAACGACGGCGCTACCGGCGAATCCTCTCGCCGGCGCGCGCGTCCACCGGAGTGTGGACGCGCCGCCGCCGAGCGGCCTCGCGGTGGCACCCTAGGGTTTGAGAGGCTCTACCTGGGCGGACGATGGCGACAGCGAGCAGCGGCGGCCCTTCGACGGCGACGGCGAGCGGCGCAAGAGGCACCGACGGCAAGCTATTTTTTTAATATTTTTTTACCGGATTTGCCGAGTGCCTTATCTCGGGCACTTGGCAAAGGCGCCGTCACGGCACCTTTTCTTTGTCGAGAGCAGAGAAAGGCACTCGGCAAAGTCTTTGCCGAGTGCGCGACACAAAGCACTCGGTAAAGAGGCCTTTGCCGATGATTTTTTTGCCGAGCCCTCTTTGCCGAGTGCGGCACTCGGCAAAGCCTTTGCCGAGTGCATTCTGTTGTTTGCTGAGTGCGGCGGACGCTCGGCAAAGAACCTGTCTCCGGTAGTGCAAGAATGAATGCAGCCAGCACTTCAATTTACACACGAATACATGCAGATAAATATGAAAAGAACACCTGCAATGAAACGTCAATTGTAATCTGGAAATAATTTCTTCTTCAAATATTTCATAGTATTAGCATGATCTTCCTTTTCTTCATCAGACATCAGTGATTTGTCTAGTGACAGAAGGCGGTTATAGGTCTCAAACATCTTAGCTTCAACTTCAAACTTTCTTGCCTCCCTTTGCTTCTCTGCTGCCTCCTTTTGCTCCTTTGCTGCAAGATGGGCAAGCTTTGCTTGTTCAATCTTCTCGGTTGACAACTTTTGTTGAACTTCCAATACTTTCAGCCGGTTTGCATGTTCTTCGGATTGGATTTTACCAAATTTATCTAGCTCCTCAGTATCACTCTCCTTTCTTGAAGCGTCCCCTCATCAGAGGTGACTAAATATGATACAAAAATCAGTCCCAGAAGGCTGATAACATATTTATTACATCAGATGGTTCATTACCGTACAAACCGTCGAGGTAGTGGGCACTGAAGCACCACTATCATGAGGAACAACATAAGGACTAAAAGCCAAACTAAAGTGCCAACGAAATCTAAGATAACATCAGAGTCTTGCGCTATGGTAAGGTTCCTGTGGAGACCCTGAACCACAGGCAAGGTTGAGTGCAGGACGGCGACCTACTCGACGTCTTCAGGAACGAAGTTCGGATCCTCCTCTGTAAAAACTAAGCAAGAGTGAGTACATACGTACTTAACAAGTCCAACCACACCCACGGAGAGGGATAATAAAGATCATGCACAGGATATATCAAGGATAAGGTTAGGGTTCATTTGCGATAAAACAATGTTTGACACATGCAAGGGTTCATTTAGTAAAAGAGTTTTCTCAAAATATTTCTGTAGTAATCAAATAATAAGTGGGGTTGATTCTACACAAAGGATCCAAATTTTAATGCTACCGGACTCCACATCCACGGTAGCTCACGGCACAACTGCCGGACACTTTCAAAACAACTCACGCCACAAAACCAATCATCCCAAAATATCTATTGAAGTGACCATACCGTAACTCATCCAATACCGTGGACACGACTATTTGAATAGATTTTACACTCTGCAGAGGTTGTACACTTTACCCACAAGTAGGGTACAGCACTACGAACACCTTAGTGTCGCTGCGGATCCTAACAAAGCCATTACCCACCTTAGCTGAATCTAACTAGCCAATATGGAAGCAACCATGGGGTTAATGACCTATCAACAAAGTCATAATCGGGACATAACTCACACAGATCGTATTCCTTCTCCATGATCTCCCGTTGCTCACCAGCTCTCCTTTTGCTTTTGGCTAGCAGAACAACTAGTGGGGTTTATGCTAAGCCGTTGACCACACAACGGTCGAGTGGTTGTACGATAAGTGGGTTAGGCAAGATGACACCTCAGTTCATCCTTACATTGACAAGACGGACATCTCCCAACCATGCTCAACCACAAAGGTACAAGCTCACCAGTGGCATTTCACACAGGAAACACCGTCCATCTCGTCAGGTTATATCTTTTTTTTATTTTCCCAAAATCCCATTTTATCTTTTAAAACACTCACACTTTTATTTTCGATAAAGCGTGTTGTGGTCATGGTTAAAATATAATAAAGGGAATAAAAGGTCTTAAGCATCTCTAGCATTAGTTAACGTCCAACAGAGCAAATCCTATATAGACATTAACCTAGGTCATCATGGAATAGTCATAGCAATCAAGAGGTGGCTATCCAACTGTCTTGCAATAAAACAATACATTTTATAAAACAGGCCAATAGGTTGTGTTTATAAAACTATGATAAATATGCATCAAAGAATGGGATTGGACTTGCTGTCCTCAAAGCCTTTCGGAAGCTCCTCCTCGAGGTACGAGTCTTCGGGCTCCGGCTCGCGGTACTGCTCCTCCTCGGTCACACCGTCGGCTACGACACACAAACATTCACACAATAAAAACAAAGTTCGCCGACGAGCTTTAAAAAAGGGAAATAAAGAGTTTCGATTAAAAAATAGAGAAGATTATTATATTTGTCGGATGTGGATCCTGAGACTTGGAGAAAATATTTGGAGATGATGCGTGGTGGAGTTTGGAATCAATTCGGAACAAAATGTCGCATGAACTGATGAGTTAAAGATCATTTAGGGAGTAGTTTAAAAGGATGAGGACCTATTTGTAATGAAATAAAGAGATAGAAGGGGCTCTGACTAAATATTTAAGAGGGGGAGGTGGAGGGCTGCGAACTGCATAAGAAGGAAAAGTGGAGGGGGTCATGCACAAGTCTGCCATTCTTCTTCCTCGAGACAGAATATGAAGGGGAGGGGAACGGTAGGATGGGGGGGAGGGGGCGGCCGGGCCATGGGCGCCGGCCCCCTGTTGCATGGCGACGCCTGGGGAGAAGGGGAAAACGGAGAGGAGGCCGAGGGGATCCGATTCCGACCCTCACCTCGTGCGGAGACGGCCTACGGAGGGCTGTCCACGGAGATGGGTGGTGAAATGGTGAGCGGCGGCGGCGAGCTGCAGCGTGAGGTAGAGGAGGGGAGGTGCTGGGGCGGCATGGGCGGAGTGAGGGGCGGCTCGGAGGCCGATTTATAGGCCGAGAGGGAGAGGGGAGATGGCCAGCATGGGAGGGTCACAGGTAGCACAGGAAACTCGCCATTAATGGCGGCCGGGATGCTCGGGGACAAGGCGCAAGCTGCGAGGGCGAGGGGACGGAGACGGACCGGTGCAGCAGCGGGTCGCACGCCGGCTTGGCGTGCACGTGCAGCAAGCACACAGTGGCACAGCGAGCAGCAGCGGCCGCGGCAGCAGTGGCGTGACGCGGGCGGCGTGATGCGAGTGCACGTGCACAGCCAGCAAGGGGGCAGCGTGCGTAGCCAGCAACGCGTGCTTATTTAAATAAATAAAAAAATTATTTATTATTATTATTTTTATTTATTTATTTAAATTTTCACTCAGAAGCTCAACAATTTAAATAAGCAAAGATATAAAATTTAAATCGTTGCGTTACTCAACCATTTAAATAACAAGCGGGAGAATTAGAAGAGAGAAATAAAATGGATTTGAACAAAATATGAAAAAAGAAAAGAGGGGACACGTGCGCGGCACCGACAATCGCGGCAGGGCAGGCGCACGAGGCCGACCGCGACACGATGGGGATGCAATGGGACGGCAAGTCCGGTGGAAAAGAAAAAGGGATGGGAGGCTCCGCGGAAAAAGAGGAAGAGACTGCGCGATGTCAGGACAGCGGAAAATCGGGAGGTGGGCTTCAGGAGCTCGAGCGGCAGAAAAGGTTTAAAAGATTTTTAATCGAGTGATTGGTAATACAATTTAATAAGATAAAAACGCGGGCGTTATATTTCTCTTGCTATTTTTTTCAAGTGCTGCCTTTTTAGCTCTTTTTTGCCCCATTGGCCTTGGAGGGTCTTCAAGTTCATCAACATCCATATGGTCAACATCCTCTCCTTCCTTCTCCTTGTCTGAACTCTTCTTTTTGCGTGCTTCTTTTAGCCCTATATTGTGTGTTATCCACTTTGCCTCATTTCGGACAGCATACCATACATCCATCAACACAAAAGGCCCCAGCTTCTGTCCTTTATCTTTGTTGTCTTCTATATAGAACACATGAGCCTTTTCAATCCACATTTGATCATTATAACCACTTGTGAAAATCCTACGAGCCTTCACCCAGGCGCTATGGAAAAGGTCAGTCAATCTATTAACCTTATGAAAACGGTCTTTGGCTTGCTTCGCATTTCTTCTCCTATGACTTGGTGTAGTCTCGTTGTATGTATCAGCCACATCATTCCAGTATTGTTCATTCTTCCTATCAGCGCCGATGCTTGGGTCAGTTGAATTGTGCAGACAAGAGCTCATCTGTAACAATATCAAGTATATAGCATCTTAATGAAATTATTATAGTAAGTGTCAATACTGAAAACGCCATGAAATTGCACTAGACTCACCATCCTGACATCTTCTTCTTGAGTCCAAAGGATTCGCTTCTTAGTTCTAGGTAACTCATCCCCGCTATCAACATTAACATAATTTTCCATTGATGCAGGAGGAGTGGATATTTGTTTTTCTGGTGGTGAATCTTCCATAGACCGTGGCGGCTTGAATGGGGGCAAAGTGAGAAGGTCCTCCAGTAAAATGAAAATTTCGAGACACATGGAGCTGCATAAAGTTTGTGAAGCCTCCAGGAGGTGTTGGATTTTTGTCCCTGCAAAAGTTTACATGTAACATATACCTTAATTGGGATCCAATTTGCCAATAAACAGCTTTGAAACCTGCTAGGACCAGCCAGTCTACTTTACCCAACCCAATCTTTTCCCAATTCATATCCGTGTGCTGCCTTTTTGTCAACATTTCCGTAAACAAACTATACTTGAGAGCAAAATTGAGGATGAATCAGTACCATGTAATAGGATCCGAAAATAGCATCATCCATGGTTGAGACATCGGGCTGCTGCCGAAGCAGCTGCCGGCACCGTTGAAGAAGCAACTTCCGTCGGTGAAGGAAATCGGAGGAGTAGCTGCGGAAGGTGCGCTTGCTCCGTTCTGCTCCGGCACATGGGCGGCGCGACCGGAACTCATCTTCTCCGGCGCCGCCGCAGCTCTCCCCGTGGCCTTCCGCTTCCGCGTCTCCGCCGTTTTCATCGCCGACGCCGACGAGGATGCCTTCTGGGATTGCGCCGCCTTGGCTCTCCGCTCCTGCAGCGCCTCCGCCTTGAGCAGCTCCTGCGCCGCCGCTGCCGCCCGCTTCTCTTCTTGCCGCACGGTGAGGCTGCCGCCACTTAGCTAGGGTTGGCTGACAGGGGATTTGGGGGATATTTCAATGGTGCTTGGAGGGGGATTTGAGGGGGAAGAATGGCGCGAGATTTGCCGCGCAAAGGAAAAATCGCCCGCGCGCGCATCGGATCCGCGACGCCGACGACGAACGGCAGCGGGTCGTACAACGGGTGCGAGCACGCGTCGATTCACGTCGGAGCACGCGCCCCTGCCGTAGTCGAACGAGACGACGGCTGCTCTCTCTTTCTTCAGCAAATGAGGGCCACGTTGGACGATTTGGATGTGGTGGACACAAGTCGACCGCTGCTGTCTCGCCGTTGTACTTGCCCTAAGATAAGATATTCAACAAATTTATTCCACAGAAATATTTATGCGTCTCCTAACTCTATCTAAACAATTAAATGAGGATTTTTCGACGGTTGATCTCAAATTCAACTCTAGCGAAAGATTAACGGAGATTTTTTTTTTGGCGAGACTAAAGGGATTGCATGTCATAGAATGGCCATGAGAGGTAGCGGCAAGGCATCGGTGGTGAAGGATAGTCTGAGACGATGCTCGGTCGAGCAAGAAAGGATTAAGGAGAAAGAAAAAATAACCAACGGACGAGACACGTGGCGCGGCAACTATTTAGTTTTCAGGTTGTTAGTCTATTATTAGAACATGTAGAAATTTTTTTCGTGCAGTATAAAAATGAATACTAGAGGCGACGTATAATTCATTCACAACGGGTTCGATAATTATTTAGTATCCTCAGCATGACGGCATGGGTTGCTCATGGACGTAATTCCTAGAAAACAGAGTAATGTCCAGAGGTCAATTGATCAATAAGACCATCGACCAGGAGTCATGTTAACACAGAATGGCCTTAAACTTTTGGGGCTCGGCAGTGGAATGCCCTAAGACTAATGTGGCGTTTGGATTTTTGAAAACTAGGCGTGAATGGAAAATGTTCGTTTGGAATAAGCCTACTTAATCCCTTTTGTAATTTTGCATCCAAACACCACCCAAAATTAAATATCACCGCGAGGTGCGAGCCCTAGCAACGATCATAAAGTTGTGGTTCAACGAGTACATGCATTTTTCAGACGCTTCAATGCTACAGAGAATGAGTGAGCCAAATTTCAGATCACTCGCGTGCACACAGAGAATGAGTGGGCCAAAATTAGCTACGTACTACCTTTCAATTGACGGATCAGGACCGTTTATAGGAAATCAACCATTCAGATCACTCGCGTACACTCAGAGAATGAGTGAGCCAAATTTCCGAAGCAGCATCGATCTTCGCGCGCCAACGAGCTCCCATCGCCGGTCTTGTATACCTGGTTTGTGGTTTCTTCCACGTCAGCAAGATCCGACGGCTTTGTTCGAGTCGGATCTGGTCCATCCGCCATCGCGTGGCGCTCACGCGCCTCACTGTCTGCTCAGATCATTCGTTCTTGCACCGGCCAGCCCCCGCGACCATGTCGTTCCGGGCTCTGGCTTCCTTCCTCGTGTACGCGTACGCGTCGATCTTCTTGTCTCGCATCGGTCTTCTAGTCTTGTTCGATCCCCAAGAAGTCAGGGAACCTCCTACGCCGGTCGCCGGACCACCTCGCGCTCGTGCAGCGCGCCACGCCGGTCGTCCTCGGCCTTCTCAAACACGGCGGACGGCACGATCCCTACCCACACCCCCGGGCACTGGTAGGCCTGCCGGCAGAGGGTGTGCGCCACCGCGTTTCCCTCCCTGTAGACGTGCCTGACGTCGCAGCCGGCGAAGCACCGCAGCAGCCCATGGAGCTCTTCCTGCATCGCGACGGGGATCCGCGTCTGCGTCTCCTCGCCGCGCAGCAGCTGCACCAGCACGAGGTCGTCGCCCTCGACCACCACCCGCCGCAGGCCCAGCCCGAGCGCGAGGCGAAGCCCGCGGATCATGGCGCGCGCCTCGACGATCCCGACCGTCGAGTGCTCCGTCGGCTCGGCGAAAGCAAGCACGACGCGGCCGGCGCTGTCGCGGATCACGCCGCCGATGCTGGCCCGCCCGGATCCGTCGCGGTAGACGGATCCGTCGAAGTTGATCTTGAACCAGCCGCGAGGCGGCGGCACCCACTGGACCAGCACGACGCGGGACGACGGCTGGAACGGCCGCGCCGACGGTGACAGCTGCGGCGCGCGGTGGCACGGGCCCGGAAAGAACGGCGCCGCCGCGGGGAGGAGGGAGGTGGGGCATGCCATTGCGCGGATGCGGTTTGAGCTTCACTGGATCGGGGCGGCCATTCTGAGAAGGATCGCGGCGTTTTATGGACGACCTGCTCCCTCTTCGAGTTCGGAACGGAGGTTGCCGTCGAGTGGAAGTCGGAAGTGCTGCCGGCCAGCTGGTGTTAGGAATCCGAATCCGACAATACCGCAACAAAGCCGTGACTTCTGTAGATCTGTATGATCATAAATGAGCAGCGTACTTTTCACGGCGCAATAGAAGCAAAACAGTTAGTTGACTGCGCGTTGACCTCGACGAGTCGAGCTGACAGCCACCTCAGCAGCCTGGCTCCGATGCTCCCGTGGCGCCAGCCGGCGGCGTGCCTCCTGCTCGTGGCGCTGCTGGTTGGCATCCTCCTGTGCCGCCACGTGGCCAACGCCGCACTCCCCACGTCGGCGGCCGCCGCGGGGCTGCACCGACACCCCGATGGCGCGGCGCCGGCGTTGCGCTCGCTGAAGCACCTGCAGGGCGCGGGGCGGGGACGCCGCGTCGTGGGCGTCGGCGAGCTGAAGAGGCACATGGGGAGGTTCGGGTACATGCTGTTGGGTTGATCTCCCTGAGACCCTTGGACCCCAACGGGCCCGATGGGCCTCGCACCCGCGGCCTGATCGGGGGCGCTCCAGCTCGTTACGTAGCTGGTGGGCCCCCGTCGCACTGCGCTATAAAAGAAAGGTGGGGGCCAGCGGCACTGGGTACGAGGTTCGCCGCCGCCGCCACCCCACCGACAGTCTAAACCCTAGCCGATCGAGGAAGCGCAGCAGCGGTGGGAAGACCCATCTACGGCCGTCGTCAACATCGCCACCTCATCCCGTTCCCTCGGTTGCGACCCGAAGCTCGACTACCCCTAGCAGCACCACCGCCCGCGATGATGACGGGCCCTTCTGCAACACCCGCGATGCAGGGCCACGAAGGTATAACTCCCATGCCCCCCTTCTCCTTTCCATCTCTCTCGTACTCGACTAGTTTTAGATCTACTCGATTTCTTCCGACTCCATCACGCGGTAGACGATCCGCGGTTAAAGTAGTCGAATCACGACTCTAACAATGGCATCAGATGCCTAATCTACTCGCGTTGATTAGAGATTGGGAGAACCCACAGAAAAGAACCCACGGAAATCCCTAGAACAAACCCCGTAGAAACCCTAACCCTAGCTAAAACAGAAAAGGGGCGGCGGTCAAGGGGAGAACTTACCTCTTCTCTCCTTGCGCCATCCACCGTCGATGCCCTCGGGACGCTAGGCGCGTCGACCTGACCTCGCGAGGCCATGGGCCTCGCGCGGACAGAAGCCGCGCGAGCCGCCGCTGTGCCACGCGCCGGATCTGGGCACCACGGTGATGCCGCTCGACGGCGGCGTGCTCACCTTGCGGTGGACGCGCGCGCCGGCGAGGGGGCTCACCGTGGCGCCGCTCTGTCGCCGCCGCTCTCGCTCGCTCGGGTGGAGAAGACGCAGGCGCCGGGAGAAAGAGGAAGAGTGAGCTAGGGTTTCACAGGGCGGCCGCGCCGGGGGTTTTTGTTCAGCCGAAAAGCACGCGTGGCCGTCGATCTGAGTTCAACGGACGAGATCATCCCATGCCCTATCGGGCTTCTTTCGGCCCAGGCGGGATGGGGAATTGGCGGTCCAAGCCCAGGTTGTCTTCCGCCCAGCAGTGAGCGCGCCCGGGGGCTCACAGGTCAGCCCTTAACGGGCCGCTGCCATGGGCCGCCGCGCGCGGGCCCGTTTGAAGCTGGGCTGCCGCGCACAGAACAAGGCCCGATGGGCTGAATTCTAGAGAAGCACATTGAACCGTTTTTTCTTTTCAGAAGCTCCTTTTTCAATAGAATTTCAATGAATTTGATACATTTCAAATTCAAATTTGATTGAACTTTGATGCAATGCTTCTAAAAGATAAAATTAT
Source organism: Panicum hallii (assembly GCF_002211085.1). Classification (NCBI taxonomy): domain Eukaryota; kingdom Viridiplantae; phylum Streptophyta; class Magnoliopsida; order Poales; family Poaceae; genus Panicum; species Panicum hallii. Next base: position 13,887,298 of record NC_038044.1, read on the forward strand.
ACATAATTTTTGATAGAATTTATTTTTCCGCTGCAAAGATTCAATAGATTAATTTTCTAATGATTGCTTGTCTTGTTATTCAAATTCGAACCAACGGGAGAATTTAAATTTTCAAGGCAAATAGATAATTTTTTAATTGTAATATTGTTATTATTTGACCAACGTTAACAATGACAATATTGCAATTACTATGGTATTATCTTTTGATAGATATTTTTCATGTATTAATTCTAATTATGCCCAACGGTGTTTTAGACTTAATATAAAAAGAAATTATGCTATAATCTTTTTGATAGATAATTTTCATGTATTAACTCTAATTCTGCTCAACGGTGTTTTAGACTTAATACAAAAGGTTATTGCTTGTTTTAAATTCTGACCAACGTCATTTTAAAATATGCAACAATACATTCGAAATTATTTTAATGTTCTCACCACTCATGAATATTTTTTAGGAAGGTTATCAATTATGTTTTCCATCAATGATATTCCTATCTTAAAGGAAGATAATTACCATGAATGGTACAGAAAACTAGACCTGTATTTCATTATGGGAGAACTGGATTGGGTCCTAACTACACTGACTCCAACAGAACCTGTGATTCCTATGAGGGAGGACACAGATACAGATGCTTCTTGGAAGCAAACAGAGCTTTCTTACAAGAAAGCAAAAGCAGATTATGAGAGACTTTATGCTAAATGGTTCCCTGCCAATAAGAAATGCTTGGCAGTGGTAAAGAACACTATTGAGCCTGCCATTATGGACTTAATCCCAGATTGTGCCACTGTTATAGAGTATATTGAGAAGTTAAAGAACAAGTACTGGTTCTTCAAAGGCTTATGCAACCCAGTTGATCAAATAACTGGTTTCAGAAAGATACAATGGAGGTGGCATCAGAGAACATATTCATCGTATGGTCAAACAGAACAATAAGCTTAAGTCATTGGACCTTGCCTTCAAGGAGGATCACATTGTCCATTTGGTTTTTGCTTCATTGCCTAAAGAGTTTGACACTTTTGTTGTCAACTATAACACCCTACCACATACGTGGGATATAGAAAAGACCATTGCGATATGTGTTCAAGAGGAGGAGAGGATATAATCCGCCACTGGCGGATCTTTAAACTATGTGAACAAGAAAAAGAATGCCAACTTCAAAGGTAATTTTTCTTCCTCCTCTAAAGAAAAAGCTCTCATCAACACAGACCTCAAGAAGGACAGGTTCTAGTAGAGAGGGACCAGTGTCTCTACTGCAAAAAAAGGGGACATTACAAGAAAAACTGTCACAGATACTTAAAGATGATCATGGAAAAGAGAGGTGAGAATATTGTTTCATTCGTAAATGAATCCTTGTATATAGAATATTCAAAAACCACTTGGTGGATTGATTCAGGAGCAACTATTCATGTTGCAAATTCATTGCAGGGATTCCGTTCGACAAGAACCACTCAAAGAAGCGAAAGGCAAATTAAAGTTGCCAACGGAGCCTAGGCCGATGTCGAAGCAGTGGGTGATGTTCACTTGGAACTCGACACTGGCTTTATCATAATCCTTAAAGATGTTTTATATGTACCTTCACTACAGAGGAACTTGATTAGTGTGTCGTGCCTGGGCAAAGATGGTTATACCTGTCTTTTTGGAGATGGCAGGTGTTTGATAGAATGTAAGGATACAGTTATTTCCGTTGCATTTAGAAGAAACGATCTTTATTTGATATCGTTACGTGAAAGTGTGAATTCCATATGCGATAACAACGCGAATGTATTCTCGTCTACACTCACGAATAGAAAACGGAAAAGAACTCATGATGCGTCGTCGAAATTATGGCACTATCGTTTAGGCCATATTTCGAGGGGGAGAATAGCGAGATTAGTTAAAAATGAGATTCTTCCTCCATTAGAGTTCTCTGACTTAGAACAATGCATTGAATGCATAAAAGGAAAATTCGTAAAGAAAATAAAGAAAAGTGCCAAGAGGAGCACAGGTGTATTAGAGATAATTCACACAGACATCTGTGGTCCGTTCAATGTAAAAAGTGTGAATGGATATGACTCGTTCATAACATTCACAGATGATTATTCCCGCTATGGATATATATACCCGATTAAAGAAAGATCTGAAGTTTTTGATAAATTTAAAATATTCAAGGCTGAAGTAGAAAATCAACATGATTTAAAGATTAAAATCGTAAGATCCGATCGTGGAGGGGAATACTACGGTCGACATACCCGATATGGCCAAGTTCCAGGACCTTTTGCAAAGTTCCTGATGGAGCAAGGCATAGTGGCCCAGTACTCAATGCCGGGCGAATCTCAGCAGAACGGAGTGGCAGAAAGATGTAATCGTACCTTAATGGATATGGTGCGAAGCATGATCAGCTATTCTATATTGCCAGTGAGTTTATAGATGGAGGCTTTGAAAACCGCCATTCATATTCTCAACAGAGTTCCCAGTAAATCGGTGCCAAAAACACCGTATGAAATGTGGACAGGAAGAGTGCCCTCAGTGAATCACCTGCAGGTGCGGGGGAGTCCTGCTGAGGCAAAAGTATTTAACCCGACTATTGCGAAGCTAGATCCCAAAACAGTATCTTGTCATTTCATTGGCTATCCAGAAAGGTTAAAAGGTTTTCGTTTCTACTGCCCAGACAGATCCACAAAATTTATAGAAATGAGACATGCAGTCTTCCTTGAAGATGAAATGATCCGGAGGAGCGGCACAGTTAGGAAGATTGATCTTAAGGAGAAGCGGGTGTATACACCCAATCCCGTAATTCAGGAATCTTTCTTCTCGCTGCCCGCCGTAACTGCACCACCAGTGCAAGTCATTGCGATGCCAACACGTGCAGTGGCTCCTCCTGTGGTAACAATGAATGAGGATGTGGAACCTATCCATCAGGCTACTGAAGAACCTGTTGCCACACATGGAGAGGAACAACCGCAGCCCCAAACAGATGAGGCACCGCAGGCTCAGGCCTATGGGAGACCCCAAAGAACAAGGAAGTCCGCTATTCCTAACGACTATGAAGTCTATAATAGCGAAGAAATTCAAATGGAGGATGATCCCACTTCATTTGAAGAAGCTATGAGAAGTGAATACTCGTCCAAATGGCTTGATGCCATAAAAGATGAAATCAAATCGATGAGTACCAACGAAGTTTGGGACTTAGAGGAAATTCCTAAAGGAGCCAAAACAGTAAGCTGCAAATGGGTTTACAAAACCAAATATGGCTCCCAAGGGAATATAGATAAATTTAAAGCACGACTCGTGGCTAAAGGATACACACAAAGAGAAGAAATTGATTACAATGAGACTTTTTCTCCAGTCTCATGTAAAGATTTTTTCAGAATTATAATGGCTCTTGTGGATCATTATGTCTAGAATTGCATCAGATGGATGTGAAGATAGCATTACTAAATGGGGATCTGGATGAAACCGTCTGCATGGCACAGCCGAAAGGTTTTGTCATGGAAGGTAAAGAAAAATTAGGATGCCGTCTAAAGAAATCAATTTATGGTCTAAAACAAGCTTCAAGATAATGGTACTTGAAGTTTGATAAAACAATAAAAGAGTTCGGGTTCAAAGAAAATGTTGAGAACAATTGCGTTTATGCAAAGTTTAAGAATGGAAAGTATATCTTTCTAATCCTGTATGTGGATGACATCCTACTGGCAAGTAGTGATGTCAGTCGGTTACTAGAAACGAAAAGGTTTTTGTCCTCACATTTCGAGATGAAAGATCTTGGTGAAGCAAGATTCATTTTAAGATGTCGATTCATCAAGATAGAATGAAAGGGGTATTAGGACTATCCTAAAAGACATACATAGAAAAGGTTCTAAAGAAATTCAATATGCATAAATGCAGTGCCTCACATGCACCTATAGTTAAGGGCGATAGATATGGGGAATTTCAATGTCCTATGAATCAATATGAAATTGATCAGATGAAGACGATACCATATGCTTCAGCTGTGGGAAGCTTACAGTATGCACAAGTGTGCACACGGCCTGATATAGCTTATGTTACCGGATTGCTTGGCAGATTCCAGAGAAATTCAGGACCAGAACACTGAAAGTTAGTAAAGAAAGTTCTGCGCTATCTGCAGGGAACAAAAGACCTCATGCTGACATACAGACAAAAAGAATCCCTACGTATCGTAGGATACTTAGACTCCGATTATGCAAGAGATGACAGAAAATTCACGTCTGGGTATGTGTTGACCCTTGCCGGGGGAGCAATATTCTGGAAGAGTTGCAAACAAACCGTCACTACATCATCCACAATGTATGCCGAGTTTGTTGCGTGTTATGAGGCTACAAGACAGGTGAACTGGCTTAAAAAGTTCATACCCGATCTGAGAATGGTCGATGACATATCTAGACCACTAAAGTTGTACTGCGACAATAAGCCCGCAGTAATGTATGTACACAATAATAAGACAAGTAGTGCTGCCAAACATATTGATATAAAGTATTATGTTGTGAAAGATAAAGTCCGAGATCAGAATATAAATCTCGAGTATATAAGGCTTACCACCCAGCGTGTTCAAGGAACACGTAGCGCTTATGGGGCTAAGGGATAGCCTGTGATCTTCGGACTACAAGGGTCCAAAAGGTTAAATAATCCGTCTCTGAATAGAAGCATGTATTATAGATGCTAAATCTATCGGCAGTTGATCGTGATGATGAGGCATGCTCTATGCACAAATCTATGACAAAACGTGAAAAAGTAAATGGAAAAGAAAAGAAAAGTATAGGGTGAGATCAAGGGGGAGATTGTTGGATTGATCTCCCTGAGACCCTCGGACCCTAACGGGCCTGATGGGCCTCCTTGCACCCGCGCTCTGATCAGGGGCGCTCCAGCTCGTTAAGTAGCTGGTGGGCCCCCGTCGCACTGCGCTATAAAAGAAAGGTGGAGGCCAGCGGCACTGGGTACGAGGTTCGCCGCCGCCGCCACCCCACCGACAGTCTAAACCCTAGCCGATCGAGGAAGCGCAGCAGCAGCGGGAAGATCCATCTACGGCCATCGTCAACATCGCCGCCTCATCCCGTTCCCTCGGTTGCGACCCGAAGCTCGACTACCCCTAGCATCACCACCGCCCGCGACGATGATAGGCCCTTATGCAACACCCGCGATGCAGGGCCACGAAGGTATAACTCCCATGGCCCCCTTCTCTTTTCCATCTGTCTCGCACTCGACTAGTTTTAGATCTACTCCATTTCTTCTGACTCCATCACGCGGTAGACGATCCACGGTTAAAAGTAGTCGAATCACGACTCTAACACATGCGTCCCGGGCGCGGAGCACGACGACGCGTTCGACGACCACATGCAGGCCGCCGTGAAGTGGTACCAGTCCAGGCTCGGCCTGCCGGTCACAAGCCGGCTCGACCCCGCCACGCTCGGCCGGATCACCTCGCCGCGCTGCGGCGTCTCCGATGGCCGCGGGGCCGTGGTCATGTCGGATTCAGCGGCCAGCCGGTTCACGTTCTTCGACGGCGAGCCGCGGTGGACCGGGCCGGGCCCTATCGTGCTGACGTACTCCGTCTCGTCGGCAGCCACCGTCAGCTACCTACCGCCCGAGGCCGTGCGCGCCGCGTTCCGGAGCGCGTTCGCCCGGTGGGCGAAGGTCATCCCCGTGGAGTTCGTCGAGATCGACGAGGACTACTCGTACCACGAGGCCGACGTCAGGGTGGGATTCTACGAGGGCGACCACGGGGACGGCTCGCCGTTCGACGGGGAGAAAGGCGTCGTCGCCCACGCCTACGGCCCGGAGGACGGACGGCTCCACTTGGACGCGGCGGAGCATTGGACACTGGACGTGGACAGCGAAACAGAGGGCTCGGCCTTGGACCTGGAATCGGTGGCGACACGAGATCGGGCACACCCTCGGGCTCGGGCACTCGTCGTCGCCGGAGGCGGTCGTGTACCCGTACATCAACTTCGGCGAAAGGAAGGTGGAGCTCAGCGGAGACGACATCGAGGGCGTTCAGCTGCTGTACGGGCCCAACCCGCGGTTCAGGCACGAGCAACACGACCCCTCTCCCTCCGTGTCACCGGGAAGAAGAAACTGGCTTGGTTCAGTTAGCTTTGTCTGTCTAGTCTTGGTCATGCTAGTGACACACTTGTAAAATAGACATATTTTCGATATCCAAGAGTATAATTAAGCAGCATTTTTTATGAGGAAGTATAACTAAGCAATGTAGTGCACACCTTAGCGCGATTCTAGTATAGGGAGAAGCGTTTCTAGTATGCAGTCCAAGAAAACGTACTAATTTGCCAGGTATGGCAACCACGATTTTAACTGGATTTCACTGATTTCTCGCCTAAATGAACATATATTCGAAACTCAAAACGGCTTGAAGAAACTTGGGGTCAGAAACCTAACCCATGCAGCAAATGGTACAGCAGACTATTTATCTTACACTCAGATTGGCAGCTAGGACACCAGACTATAATTTACAATCACAGTTAATGCAAAAGTATATCACCGTTTCAAACACACCGGCCACCAGAGACCCCAGCAGGACCAACCAATTACAATTAGAAGAGGTGAAGGGGCACCCAGTTGGGCCCCAGATGCTGTTAGAGTTTGCGCTTGACAGGTGCCGAACAATGTTTAAGCAGCTGCATTATGGCCTATCTTCAAGTCCCGTCCCTTGGGTTCCAAAAGTAACTGCTTCCCTCGGCTGAGTATCCATGGGGAAGATGAGGTCCATAGACAATGTTTTCAGAATGCGGAAGATGAGGTCCATAGACGACATTTTCAGAATGCGGAAGATGAGGTCCATAGACGACATTCTCATTCAGAAATGTCATTTGGTTCACCTGCGGCGCTGCTTGATAAGCATTTGAAGAATTAACTTGACTGGGGGTGTTAACATGTGCAAAAGCCTTTGCATTGGTATCCTTATGATTAGCCTTTGGCTTGCTCCTAGCAGTCCGTTTGTTTTCCACAGGACTATCTGCGGTCAGCCTGACCATTTGCTGCTGGATTTCAGTCAGTGAACTACTGGCAAGTTTTGATTTGGCACCCTTTTTGGAGTCAGAAGACTTGTACTCAAGACGGTATAACGCTAGAGCATCAGAAGCATTGATCTCATACTCGAAAAGATGCCACTCATGGCTGCTTGATGGTTGTGGGTCCATGTAATAGGACCTCTTCAGACCTGCAAAATCTTTCATCACCTGCTTCCTTGATTCATGCCACCCACGACCATTGTAATCTGGCAATGACCTTTGCTTCCGGTTGCCACTCTCAAATGCCCTTCTTGGAGTGTCAAAGAAAAGCCATTCTCTAAGAGATTCACCCTCCAGAAGAGAAAGATCAAAAAGTTCTGCAATAACCGCACAAAATAAACAGTTAGCACAATAATTTGCCAGCATCAACATTAACCATACAAGTGGGCACTAATATAACCAGACTTACCAGGTGCATTCCATGGCGATTTAGAAGTTGCAGCTCCTCCACACACAGGAATACCAACATTCTTTCCTTGTACTTTTGCAATAAGAGCAGAAAACAAAGGCCCATCTTTCAAATCAATACCTCTTGGACGCATCACGGGTCTTGTCCCAAGAAGACCATCATCATTCAGAGCCAAACCAGCATGGTAAGGGTTGCAGTAATCTCCAGAGTCTTCTGACCCTCCAACTGGCCTACCACAGTCCCAAAGTGCACATTTTGGCCCCAAATACTGAGAGGGTGATGGCCATATTGTTGTAAGCAAGTCTGACATATGGACAAAGACATCTCCAGTATTTTGCTCAGAGTTATTTGCATCAATATATGAATCCGGTGGTACATCTAACGGCAAATCGAACTGTTCATGTTCCAGCGGACCGATCCCATGAAGGTTATTGAAGTGATCTTCATTAGAACCAGGAAGGTTTATTTTGTAATCATCATCTTGAAGAAAATCGTCAATACTGAGTTCATGGTCTATATAGTACATCTGCAACCAAAGGTAAGACAAAGGCTCTTTCTATTAAAAAAACTTACAAAAAAAAGGCTCACTAAAGCTATCAGTATAGATGGTAAACCTAACATGAACAGGCACTACGGCCACCAAACAAATGAAACTGAATGGGATGGCTGTTGTCTACTCCTGTGTTGTCTGTGTTTTTTTTCTCTGTTTCTAACCCCCTAGTGTTCTCTGTACTCGTTTTCTCCTCCTTTTGTGTACAAGTTCACAACTTTGTACTCAAATTCCTACTTAATACAACGACGGGCAGCTCTCCTACTTAATGGTCCTTTGTCATATTGGAGAGGCACAGCTTAGAGCCTTTAAAAATTTAATCATAAACTCAAAACTTTGACAAGTAGTAAATGTAGCAAGTCTGGTTGCAACATAGTTACAGACTTACAGTCTTACAGAGACAGCAGGCAGGACCTAAACATGTGTTTCTAGGGCTACATTATTTCTGAGTTACAACTTGTTTAACTACATAAAAGTTATACTTCTATTACTTGTGCTCCTCAAATTGTAGAAACACTACTACCACATAATTCACATGCCTCAACAAATTTGTCTATGCTAGCATACTGAAGTAGAGCACTCCAGATTCAATAGTTCAACACTGCAAGTCGAAACAGAGTAATCACTTATCCGCATCTGATGGTGACTGAAGATGGATTACGGTACTAATCTATACTTTGGTCTACAAAGGGTCTACAAAGAACAAAGCATATAAAAATTATTTCTTAACAAAAGTGAGCTATATAAAACCATGTTGTACTATATCCTCACCATAGAATTGGACAAATAGTCATGAAATCCATTCACAAATGAAACATAAGACACGATGCCATGTTGGCAAGATTTTAAATCAGCAACAAAATTTGTAATTGATCAGCGAAATATAAAACAAATATCGAAAAATAGACAAGGAAAAGGTTCATAAGTAATCTGCACCATTAAAGAGTAAGTCTGCTACTAAACATAACCAGAGAAACAAAATTAATGAATGCTTGTGCAAAACTGAAATTTCAGGGCATGCATACAATTCCAGAAGGCATTTTTTTTTCCATTGTGATGATATCAGTAGTAATTGAACGAGAGCATCATACATATATAGATATCTTATAGAGTGAAATGCCTCAATAAAACAACTACATAGTGACAGATCACTTGAGGATTACACCCTATCCAACAAAATTCACTTGCTTGGAAGGGCTACAAACAACTCAATGTTAGCAACTCGTCAACAAAAACCTAGAAGTCTCAGGGGCAAGCTCCACATGATCAATCAGGAAAAATAGAACAGTTTCCAATTCGGTCATTTTAAATGTAAACTTTACCTGCTCATTGAACATTGCATTAGCAACGGCAGCTACTTCTCCACAATCTTCCTGCACTCCCTGACCCAGCGACTGCTGCGAGGGGGCAGCGCCCCCAGCCACAACTTCACACTGCTGATTGAGATTAGGCATTTGGACTTCCTGCCCGTGCCCCTGCCCTTGGTTCTGATGAAAAGCCGGCGCCTGCTGCGGCGATCGGGGCACTGCGAGCATGCTTGTGGCGTCATCCTCCTCCTCGGCCACCGCCAGCTGCAGCAGCCGCAGCGTCTCGGACGGCGGATCCGAGGCCTCCCTGTTGTTCCCCTGCGAGTTCTGCGCCGCACCACCACGGCCAGTTAGCACCAATCTGCCGCACAGGAAAGGGGAAGCGGGGAGGGCTAGGGTTCGGCGTGCTTGCCTGGAGGGAGGAGGCGGGGGAGGGGACGCTGAGCTCGGCGCGCCACTCGCGGAGCATCTGGTGGACCTGCTCCTCGAGGACGGCGGCGTCGGCGGAGCGGCTCTCCTTGCGCGCGGACTGGAGGCCGGAGAACATCTCCTGGAGGTCGTCCACGCGGTTCTTCGCGCGGTCGCGGAACTGCCGGTGCCGCGTCGACGAGCGGGAGCCCTTGCCCCCCGACGCAGGGTGGGCGCCGCCGCCGCCACCGGCGGCCGGATCTCCCGCCATCGTGCTGATCGGCGCTGGTGCCCCGGGGGGGGGGGGGGGGGGGTGTGGGGATTGACTCGCCGCGACGTATCTCCCCCCTCTATTTCTTTCTTTTTAACTTTCCTTTTACGGGCTTGCCCGGACGTCCCATTACAATATCCAAACAATTTATCTGCACACTAAAATATATATATAGGTGCAATATTAAAAAATATATAAAAAATTAAATAAATCATATGACTCTCGGATACAAAAATTTCCGCCGCAACATGAACACTATATTTTATTATCATAAAATATGCGAAAATAACAGTTGCAACATTAAAAATCAATTATTAAAATATATGTCGGAGCGTCCGATTTTTCTTCCCCATCCGAATATTTGTATCTTAGCATTTCCGTTCCTTTTATTATTTATTTAAGTTTCGAGTGAGGAAATTGCATGGAAGAAAGACCACTGTTTGTCTTTGCCTTTTGTCTGCAAAAGCCAATATTCTGTCAAGCAAACAATACAAATTACTTCGTGCAGGAATATGCTAAGTTAAAGCTAAAAAATAGAGATATAATATCAATAAGAATAATGGTGAATTATGTAGTTGTATTTCATGTTTAGATCCAAATCTATATAAGTTACTGCACATCATAGTGGAACCAAGTAATATAGTATCTTAAGTAGCCAATGGAGATGGAAGTTCCTCAACCATGTTCAATGCTCTATTATTAATGCAATTATTTATTTTAGACCAGTCTTAATATGGAGTTTTATTGCAGAATTACCACTGATATTTTGGTAACTATGCCGGCTGGATTTCATAGGACACGACTACTCTCTTGTCTTCTGAAACTCTCCCTCATCTCTTCTATAATGATACTACCAAAGTCAGTAAAATTGATGATGTGATATGTTATTTAATGCTCGCTAGCAAATATGCACGTGCGTTGCTACAGCCGAAAAATGATACACACATTATCGTACAAGACGTGATCACCCTCGCAAGCATAATATAGACTCTGATTAGAACCGTAACGTTTACTGATTATCCAGGTTTCGGTTAGAACCCATGAGATATTGTATACTGAGGTGTATAAGGTGACATTCATAATTAGAGATCACTCATGTGCATTTATAGAGACGAGCCTATGCATGCGCATATGTGTGTGTAATATTTTGACTAAAAATACTCCAAACTAATGTGAATCAGTCAAATAAATTGAGTATGGTACCTCACATAAAAAGGAGAATTGAACTGTAAATTAATAGAGAAAAACAATGGTCATCTTTTCCGTTTTATTTTGTGTGGAAGATTCAATTAAAAACATTTTCGTACTCCTATATGATATGATATTTTGGACCAGACAGGAAATGGTCTTATTTTTTTATTACAAACAAATGCTCCTCCTTTATATATACTTCCCCCTCCAAAAAACAAATCATTCTGGAATTTAAAATTTATTCAAAAACAAATTATCTTATAGTGCATGTATATGAAAGAATCAATTAGTATTAAATATGGATAATAACAAATACAATCATTTTACCTTCTTATTAATTTATTCTATAGAATTTTTAGGATAACTTATTTTATATTTTAGGATGGAGGGAGAGAGTATGAACCATGGAATAAGATGGTTTCCTGGTCCAACAAAATTACCAAGCGATACTGTGGTGGGCTGCGATCCCTCACAACATTGGGCTCAGGTTTCCGGAGCCAATCGGGGTTTTCTTTCTTTTGAAATCCGGACCCAGATCTTCACCTAAACGGCAACTGGTGGCCCACCCCGTGATCCATCCAGCAGGATGCATGCACAGGGACGGCGTCGTCATGGGCACGAGGAGCATGATGCCTGCGTGCGTTGCAGTTTGCTGCCATCTCGACCTGAAAGCGATCGATCAACAAGTGCCCGCTGCATCACCTCGACCTGGCTGCTTCTCCCACGCACACAGGTCCCTCATCCCTCACCACGTGAAAAAGCGACATTAGATAACGTGTCATTGATAATAAGCGTAAGCTGTTCCTTACAGGAAACATTTCATAATTGACTTTTCTAAAGACCATTACCAATAAGATCCTCCGATCCGCATCCAATTTGGGCAACAACGAAGCCTGTTACCAATGATAAGATATTGATAACGGGATATATCTACGTCTGTTAATATTATCATTGGTAACAGGTAATACTGATACTCATTACCAATCCGACTCAGGGTGCGTTTGGTTGGGCTGTGAACTGTGAAAAAGCTGCTGTGAGCTGTGAGCTGTGAAAAAACTGCTGTGACCTGACAGCTGTGAAAAAGCTGAAAGTCGTTTGGTTCAACCTGCTGTGAAACTGTATGTTTGCTGTAAATTGTCTATAATGCCCTTTGAGGCCCTGATATACTGTTTGTATGCAAAATAATTATAATGATGAGATTTTTGCATTAATATGACATAATTTAATATTAAAGATATGATTCATTTTGCAATGTCATGAAATTGTTCATCTCATCAAAAGAGTTATCATCTAGATAACTATCTTATGCCGCCGGGAGGAGGTGGGCCACCGGAGCAGGAGGGGCGCCGGGAGGAGGAGGGCCGCCGGAGGAGGTGGGCCACCGGAGCAGGAGGGGCGCCGGGAGGAGGAGGGCCGCCGGGGAGGAGCGCGCCGGGGAGCTGGAGGGCCGCCGGGGGACGAGCGCGCCGGGAGGAGGAGGGGCGCCGGGGGAGGAGGGTCGCCGGGGGGAGAGGGGCGCCGGGGGAGGAGCGCCGCCGGGAGGAGGAGGGGCGCCGGGGGAGGAGGGCCGCTGGGAGGAGGAGCGCTTCCGGAGGAGGCGGGCCGCCGGGGGAGGAGCACCGCCGGGATGGAGGAGAACCCTAGCGAAGCTGTCTGCCTGTGCGTGGAGAGGAGGACTCGGGGTGGAAAAGAAACGAATCGGTATCATAACGAGTGGTAGTGGGTAATTTTCTCCACATTCGTTTGCCCTCACCGCAGCAAAAGCAGGTCCCTCTCGGCTGCGGGATTTCTACTGGCAAAAGCAGGTCGCGGTGGGAAAAGCAGGTTGGCATCCGAGTCGTTTGGTTCGGCTTCTGCTTTTGTAATGCAAAAGCAGGTTGCAGAAGTCAAACCAAACGCACCCTCAATTATAAAGCTCCACCTGGCCCAATTACCAAAGACATATATGAGATGATCCGGGAGATGCTATGCGATTTAATTGTTAAGGATGTTATCCAACCGGACGGCGTCTTCTACTACGGTCCACTTTGAAACTGTCAAACTTATAATTATGACATGTGCAGAAAATTTATGATATTGTGAATTTATGATGATATGTGAGCCTGTATTGTGAACTTGTGATGATATGTGCGGCTCCATTGTAAACTTGTGATATGTGATGATATGCATTGATTTCCTATATTGTAAATATGTCCTTGCTGCTGTGGAGTATATTATTGCTTGCAGGTTCAAGGTGGCTGTCAAATCCTAACTAGTTCCCCGATGCAACCACAAAATAGGACAGCCTAATTAGGCTGGCAGAGCTATAGGTAACAGGTATCATGTTCAGCCTATTACCTTTGACAGGTAGACAATCACCTTTGGTAGATGAATGGTAACGTGTTTTAAATGAAAATTGTTACCTTTGATATGTTATTGGTAACGGGCTTCACATGACGTGTTTTACCGCTGACCAATCAAAGGTAACGGGTTTCACATGACGCCCGTTACCAATTCTGACAATGGGCCCGGCATAGCAGCCGCACTGGGCGATTGGTAAAGGATAGTAGTAACAGAGCATCAAGTGACGTCCGTTACCAAACTGATAGTGGGTCTAGCGGGAGCAGCCGCTTGGTGTAATTGGTAACTACCATTGCATCGATTGACGTCCGTTACTTTTATCAAAAGTAACGGGCATCACATAACGCTCATTACCGGTACTCACAGTAAGTCTAGTGAGAGCGGCCGCACGATGTTATTGGTAACGTTGTTTCGTAACGGTCGTTGCCTAACCTCTGTTACAATTTGCACGTAATGGTAACGGGCAAACCGATTATCGGTCATAGTAATCTATAATGTTGGCTATACCCGTTACTAATATAAGTCTTTGCCGGTTACTGATTACCTGCTTTGACGTAGCGCCTGACGGATCGGATCGATACAACCATCATTTGGCGTGACACGATGGTCCATCATCAACATGTGATCACGTGATTCATGTGAATATGATGCGATTGTGGCGGGCTGACAGGTCGACTAGCTTCCATGGCTTTACCTGCCGACAGGGTGGACACTTCTCCATCTGATTTCCATCGACGATGCTACGGTGCTCCAGCTATATTACTGTAGCGTTAGGCTATGGGCCGGCACGAATCGCATGATGCAGGTTTCCATAGCTAGTTATCCAAACAATATATCTGCACACTAAAAAATATGTAGGTGCAATATTAAAATATATATAAAAAAGTAAATAAATCATATGACTCACGGATACGAAAATTTCCGCCGCATGCGAAAATAATAGTTGCAACATCGAAGATCAACTATTAAAATATATGTCGGAGCATCCAATTTTTCTTCCCCATCCGAATATTTGTATCTTAGCATTTTCGTTCCTTGTATTATTTATTTAAGTTTCGAGTGAGGAAATTGCATGGAAGAAAGACCACCGTTTGTCTTTGCCTTTTGTCTGCAAAAGCCAATATTCTGTCAAGCAAACAATACAAATTACTTCGTGCAGGAATATGCTAAGTTAAAGCTAAAAAATAGAGATATAATATCAATAAGAATAATGGTGAATTATGTAGTTGTATTTCATGTTTAGATCCAAATCTATATAAGTTACTGCACATCATAGTGGAACCAAGTAATATAATATCTTAAGTAGCCAATGGAGATGGAAATTCCTCAGCCATGTTCAATGCTCTATTATTAATGCAATTATTTATTTTAGACCAGTCTTAATATGGAGTTTTATTGCAGAATTACCACTGATATTTTGGTAACTATGCCGGCTGGGTTTCATAGGACACGACTACTCTCTTGTCTTCTGAAACTCTCCCTCATCTCTTCCCATAATGATACTACCAAAGTCGGTGAAATTGATGATGTGATATGTTATTTAATGCTCGCTGGCAAATATGCACGTGCATTGCTACAGCTGAAAAATGATTTACACATTATCGTACAAGACGTGATCACCCTCGCAAGCATAATATAGACTCCGATTAGAACCGAAACGTTTACTGATTATCCAGGTTTCGGTTAGAACCCATGAGATATTGTATACTGAGGTGTATAAGGTGACATTCATAATTAGAGATCACTCATGTGCATTTATAGAGACGAGCCTATGCATGCGCATATGTGTGTGTAATATTTTGACTAAAAATACTCCAAACTAATGTGAATCAGTCAAATAAATTGAGTATGGTACCTCACATAAAAAGGAGAATTGAACTGTAAATTAATAGAGAAAAACAATGGTCATATTTTCCGTTTTATTTTGTGTGGAAGATTCAATTAAAAACATTTTCGTACTCCTATATGATATGATATTTTGGACCAGACAGGAAATGGTCTTATTTTTTTATTACAAACAAATGCTCCTCCTTTATATATACTTCCCCCTCCAAAAACAAATCATTCTGGAATTTAAAATTTATTCAAAAACAAATTATCTTATAGTGCATGTATATGAAAGAATCAATTAGTATTAAATATGGATAATAACAAATACAATCATTTTACCTTCTTATTAATTTATTCTATAGAATTTTTAGGATAACTTATTTTATATTTTAGGATGGAGGGAGAGAGTATGAACCATGGAATAAGATGGTTTCCTGGTCCAACAAAATTACCAAGCGATACTGTGGTGGGCTGCGATCCCTCACAACATTGGGGTTTCCAGAGCCAATCGGGGTTTTCTTTCTTTTGAATTCCGGACCCCGATCTTCACCTAAACGGCAACTGGTGGCCCACCCCGTGATCCATCCAGCAGGATGCATGCACAGGGACGGCGTCGTCATGGGCACGAGGAGCATGATGCCTGCGTGCGTTGCAGTGTGCTGCCATCTCGACCTGAAAGCGATCGACCAACAAGTGCCCGCTGCATCACCTCGACCTGGCTGCTTCTCCCGCGCACACAGGTCCCTCATCCCTCACCACGTGAAAAAGCGAGATTAGATAACGGGTCTGTTTGGGACAGCTTATGGGCCAGCTTGTGAGCAATTTTAAGCCGCGGGCTGACCAAGCGCTTCGCTTATGGGCCGCTTGCCCCGCAAACGCTTGCCGACCGCCTTCATGAAACGAGCAGCCGCGCCTCACCAGCTTCCGCAGCTTCTCGCTTCCCCCGCCCCCCCCCCCCCCCGCCCCGCGCAGCCCCCTGCGCCGGCCCCCCGCGCCGCCTCCATGCGCCGCCCCCCTGCGCCGGCCTCCCCACGCCGCCCCCACCCCCGCGCCGGCCTCCGCCCCCCGCCCAGCTCCCCCGCGCCGGCCCGCACTGCCCCCGCGTCGGCCCGTGCCGCCACCCCGCGCCGGCCTCCGCCCCCCGCGCCGCCCCCCCGCCCCCTGCGCCGGCCTAATTTATTTGTGTAATGACACTATATTATGTTATCTAATTTATAATTAAGTTATCATTATCTTATTTAAGAGTAATTTATAATTAATTGTATGATATATTAATTGTTAATAATTTATGAACAAGTTTCAGCTGTGCCAAACAGGGCCTGTGACCAGCTACTTCTTTAACAAGTTGCTTCTCTGGTCAGCTAGCCACCAGCTAGCTTCTGAGCAAGTTTTAGTTGTGCCAAATAGGGCCAACGTGTCATTGATAATAAGCGTAAGCTGTTCCTTATAGGAAACATTTCATAATTGACTTTTCTAAAGACCATTACCAATAAGGCCCTCCGATCCGCATCCAATTTGGGCAACAACGAAGCCTGTTACCAATGATAAGATATTGATAACGGGATATATCTACGTCTGTTAATATTATCATTGGTAACAGGTAATATTGATACTCGTTACCAATCCGACTCAATTATAAAGCTCCACCTGGCCTAATTACCAAAGACATATATGAGATGATCCGGGAGATGCTATGTGATTTAATTGTTAAGAATGTTATCCAACCGGACGGCGTCTTCTACTACGGTCCACTTTGAAACTGTCAAACTTATAATTATGACATGTGCAGAAAATTTATGATATTGTGAATTTATGATGATATGTGAGCCTGTATTGTGAACTTGTGATGATATGTGCGGCTCCATTGTAAACTTGTGGTATGTGATGATATGTATTGATTTCCTATATTGTAAATATGTTCTTGCTGCTGTGTAGTATATATATTGCTTGCAGGTTCAAGGTGGCTGTCAAATCCTGACTAGTTCCCGGATGCAACCACAAAATAGGACAGCCTAATTAGGCTGGCAGAGCTATAGGTAACGAGTATCATGTTCAGCCTATTATCTTTGACAGGTAGACAATCACCTTTGGTAGATGAATGGTAACGTGTTTTAAATGAAAACTGTTACCTTTGATATGTCATTGGTAACGGGCTTCACATGACGTGTTTTACCGCTGACCAATCAAAGGTAACGGGTTTCACACGACGCCCGTTACCAATTCTGACAGTGGGCCCGGCATAGCAGCCGCACTGGGCGATTGGTAAAGGATAGTAGTAATAGGGCATCAAGTGACGTCCGTTACCAATACTGATAGTGGGTCTAGCGGGTGTAGCCGCTTGGTGTAATTGGTAACTACCATTGCATCGATTGACGTCCGTTACTTTTATCAAAAGTAACGGGCATCACATAACGCTCATTACCGGTACTCACAGTAAGTCTAGTGAGAGCGGCCGCACGATGTTATTGGTAACGTTGTTTCGTAACGGTCGTTGCCTAACCTCTGTTACAATTTGCACGTAATGGTAACGGGCAAACCGATTATCGGTCATAGTAATCTATAATGTTGGCTATACCCGTTACTAATATAAGTCTTTGCCGGTTACTGATTACCTGCTTTGACGTAGCGCCTGACGGATTGGATCGATACAACCATCATTTGGCGTGACACGATGGTCCATCATCAACATGTGATCACGTGATTCATGTGAATGTGATGCGATTGTGGCGGGCTGACAGGTCGACTAGCTTCCATGGCTTTACCTGCAGACAGGGTGGACACTTCTCCATCTGATTTCCCTCGACGATGCTACGGTGCTCCAGCTACATTACTGTAGCGTTAGGCTATGTGCCGGCACGAATCGCATGATGCAGGTTTCCATAGCTAGCTGTACGTGCACGATGCAACCAAGATTTTAAGGAGGATGGTCATGGTCCTAACCAGTACATACGTCCACATGTTCTGTATTTTATGTTAATGTTTATTAAATTATTAACTAGTGAAAGAAAAAATATTAAAAATTATTTTTGAAACGAACCTGCAGAAGTGCTGCCTATAATATTAGAAATTTAGAGTAGTTTGGTGCCCATGTGGTTCCGCCGCGGGCTCGGAATGGTAACCGAAAAGGACTGATATATGGTGTCGTATGAGCTGGTTCAGCACGAGAGCTTCTTTTCAAAATATCTAACTCCTAAGCTACACATTATATTTAAAGGGTAAAATTTTTTATATACCATTGGAATCTATAACAATTCCTTCCATACCATCCAAAATTAAAGAATCTCTTTATTGCCATCAATTCTAATTTTCCTTCCTTTGTATGCTATTACCGTCACTTTTAGTAGCAAACGCTGTTGAGATTTGCCTAAATTTTACCGTTATCCCGATTTTACCCCTCCCACCTTATCCTCAAGAGACGGGGCCACACAGGTCATCTGGTTGACTCTCTTCCCCAAAATCTCTCCATTCCAAACCTAGCTCATCTCCCGAACTCCACAACGTCGGACGGCGCCGTCGAGCGCGGCTCCTGGCTCGAGCCCATTGCGGTCATCGGCGGAGGGGGGCCCGTCTGGGCGCGCGCGCCTCGAGCGAGGAGGCCCGCGCAAGCTCGGGCCGCGGGGGCGAGCAGTCGCTCGCGCGCTCGAGCAGGCGCACGCGCCTGGTCTCGGGCGGGCAGGTGCACGAGGCCGGGATGGGTCGCCGCCTCGCCGGGGATTTGCCCCGATTCATCTTGGCTTGCCATGCCCAGTATATCAAATGGCTACTGTTTTGTTAGTCCGTGCATCATGAAGCAATGAATTATACTCTTTAGTGCAATGGGCATGGGAGGAATGAGAGACCATAAAAATGCTTCATCCCGGTAGTATTGTCTTTTCAGCCTTTACTTAACAGCAGTTTGACTGCCCTTTAACGGTAACCGCACATAAGGGAAGAAAAATTATAATTGATGGTAATAAAGGGACCCTCTAATTTTGGATGGTACGAAAGGGATTGTTATAGATTCCAATGGCACGTAAGGAAGGAATTTTCTCTATATAAAGAGATGCAATTGCATTGCACACATATGGTGCCGAGTGTCCACCCATAGGCCGCACAGCAGTAGATAAGTCAAGCGAAGCACAAGTCCTGCGCAAATGGCGCCGGCCGCCGGCGAGGTCCAACGACACGGCAGCACTGATGAGCAGCCGTCGTCATTGCTGGACGCGCAGCTCGAGCTCTGGCACCACACCTTCGGCTACGTCAAGGCCATGGCGCTCAAGGCCGCCCTGGACCTCCGCATCGCCGACGCCATCCAGCACCACGCTGGCCCAGATAGCCGCCAGGGCCGCGCTCCGGCCGTCCAGGATCCCCTGCCTGCGCCGCCTCATGCGCGTGCTCACCGTCACCGGCGTCTTCAGAACCGCCCAGCAGCGTCCCGCGGGCGACGGCGGGGACGATGAGCACGCCGACGCCTCCTACGGTCTCACGCCGGCGTCTCGCCTCCTGGTCAGCTCGCCGAGCGGCGTGAGCCCTGTCCTGGCGCTGATGCTCGAAGGCGCCGTCGTGTCCCCGTTCCTCGGCCTCGGCGCGTGGCTCCAGCAGGGGGAGCAGCTGCCGGAGCAGCCGTCGTCCCTCTTCGAGATGGCGCACGGGGAGAAGCTGTGGGACCTGGCCAGGCGCGACCCGGCCTTCGGCTCGCTCCTCAACGACGGCATGGTCGCCGACAGCGGCTTCATCATGGACATCGTCGTCAAGGAGTGCGGCGACGTCTTCCGAGGGGTGAGCTCGCTGGTCGACGTCGCCGGAGGGCTCGGCGGCGCCGCCCAGGCCATCTCCAAGGCGTTTCCCAGCGTCAAGTGCAGCGTGCTGGATCTCCCGCACGTCGTGGCCGATGCTCCTGCCGGCACCGACGTGAAGTACATAGCCGGCGACATGTTCGAGAGCATTCCGGCCGGAAACGCTATCTTCCTCAAGGTATGTCATTGTCATCTACCATTTTGACGTACCATTTCGTTGATGCTCACTCTATTGGAACTAAATTTCTCCACTCTGTTTGTTTGGTTTCAGTGGGTTTTGCACGATTGGGGTGATGCCGAGTGCGTCAAAATATTGAAGAACTGCAGGAAGGCGATACCATCCAGAGAAGAGGGAGGGAAGGTGATAATACTGGATATGGTGGTCGGAGCAGGGTCATCTGACCTAAAGCACAAAGAGACGCAGGTCCTGTTCGATCTCTTCATCATGTTCGTCAACGGCATCGAGCGAAACGAGCAAGGTTGGAAGAAGATCATCTACGATGCTGGATTCAGTGATTATAGAATCATACCAGTCCTAGGTGTTCGATCAATTATCGAGGTCTACCCATAAACAAATTTGTTGACTCCTTCTTTACCAATATATAGACCGGCAGTGAACCTGCTGGCTTCTCTTAAAAAATAGAAAGATAAAAAATTGTTGGCAGAGTGCCTACGAGATTACGAGTTGCTGAGCGTGAGAACTGAATTGTACCTTATCCTTCAGTGTACAGTTGCTCATCTTTCAGTGTACCGTGCACGTTATAGTAGGTTTGCATTAAAGCTTCCTTACTTGTTCAATGCCCTAAAAAAAAGCTTCCTTGTTCAACATGTACATCAACGTACGATTGCTAGCCGTGAGTTCGATCCTGTACTTTTATGATTGGTGCTATATATAATGGTACATCGAAATAGATAAAATAAGCATGCATTATATTGATCCTCACATGAAACACACTAGAGAAAGGAGAGAAAACCCTATTAATTCTAAAAAAACATTTGATGGACACTATTCATCATTGACAACAATAGTAGCTGGATCTAATAACCCGTTTCTAAATTACCCATATTTATCATTTCGAAAGAAATTAACTCACATACATTATCCCTACAGTCAGGCATGTACTTCGAGCAAGATTTTGCGCTTCAGGAATGCTTCCAATCAATGGGAGTGTTTTTAATCGATCAACAAAGCAATTAAATGTTTGTGTTTTGTACGTGTATCAAAAAGGAAGCTCATATGGCTATCTTCAATTGGAAATTGCACGCCCAATCCCATTTCCCGCCCAAAATCAGCCGCGACTTTGGGTCTCGACAGGACTGTTAAATGAAAAGGCCGAAGCCCAACTCAACGGACTGCACGCGGCCCAACGTGCAAGTGGAGCCAACGGAAGGCCCATGATCTCTTGCTCTTGCTAGCGCTCTGCCCCTTGCCTGCCTGCCGACCCGCTGCTTTCTCGCCGGCCGCCTCGTCGGCCACCGCGCTCGCCGGCGGCTGCAACTTTTTTCCCCCGGAGGAGGAGCAAACATGGACGGATTTTTACTAGAAATTGAACCCGACTTCCCAGTCTCAACCACCACCACGGATCCGAGCACACGGGATCCACCACTTCTCTGATGGTCTGAGCAGATGTGGACTCCTCTTCTGGTCTGGTCCAGTCCAGCATGATGCTCTGGTCGGATGCACACACGCCGACATGATGCGATGCGATCAGTCGCTTTCTCGAGGTACGCGTGTTCTGAATTTTAAAGAAATCTTGGAACAGTACGTCTCACCTGCATCTGCTTAACCGCACACACCTGTCTGCATCTTTATCTACAATTTTGTCCAAGCAGGTAGGTTAAATCAGATGAGCATGATCTTGGGTGGGTGGGTTCTTTGATTTGCCATGAACTAGACAACCACGCTTTTTGGCTTCCTCCTAGCCCCACCTGATGACATTGATGCTAGTTGGGGACACGACTGGCAACATGCAAGTAATGAATCTGAAGTAGGAGTAGTACCAACTACCAACCAACTTGAGATTATAAAAAGGTTAACAGTGGAACTTGCAACCTAACCAACTAGAGAAGTTCTCCAATCCAAATTTCAACACACACACAAAATGGTAAATTTGGTATTCCAGATAACAGAGAAGTTCTTGTACAAAAATTTCACGGCCCATTAGTCTTTTAGAAAAGTTGCTAACTCCCTCTTGTATTAACTCTAACCTCTGCTTTCTCTCTTAAATGAATCGGCAAGTGCTCCTACCTAGTTTTTTTTTAAAAGTTGCTATCTCTAATCTCCTCATACTCACAGTTACTAATTGATCTCTCACGGTTACTGAGCTTACAAAATCTGTTGCATATATATATGTGCTAGTTGTTTTTACGACTAATTAATTAATTAATCAAGTAGGTGGTTGCTGTCAACGTTTGCATTTAAGTAGAGTATTTGTTTTTTTAAAAAATAACTGTAAGTTAGTATATATAGACACATGACATGTATATGGTGTATCGGTGTATTGGCGCTCACCACGAGCACTATGGCGCTCACGAGCACTAACCAAGCCTTGCTCGACGCTCAGCTCGACCTCTGGCACAACACCTTCGGCTACATCAAGTCCATGGCGCTCAAATCCGCGCTGGACCTCCGCATTGCCGATGCCATCCACAGCCATGGCGGCGGCGCCACCCTCCCGCAGGTAGTCGCGGCGGTCAAGCTCCACCCGTCCAAGATCCCCTGCTTGCGTCGCCTCATGCGCGTGCTCGCCGCCACCGGCGTCCTCAGCGCCGACCAGAGCCCGTCGGGCGGCGGCGAACCCGTGTACGCGCTGACGCCGGTGTCCCGCCTCCTCGTCGGCTCGTCCCAGAATCTTGCTCCTTTCACCGCCATGATACTCCATCCATCCTTTGTAGCTCCGTTCCTTGAGCTCGGCACATGGTTCCAGAAGGAGATGCCGGAGCCGTGCGTCTTCAAGCACACGCACGGCCTGACCCTGTGGGAGCACGCCGGCCGAGACGCCACCTTCGACGCGCTCGTCAACGACTCGATGGTCTCGGACAGCCACTTCATCATGGACATCGCCATCAAGGAGTGCCCAGGTGCCTTCCAGGGGATAAGCTCCCTGGTGGACGTCGGCGGGGGCCTCGGCGCGGCGGCGCAGGCCATCTCGAAGGCGTTCCCTGGTGTGAAATGTAGCGTGCTGGATTTGGACCACGTCGTCGCCAAGGCTCCGAGTGGCACCGGCGTGCAGTACATCGCCGGCGACATGTTTGAGAGCGTCCCACCGGCGGATGCTATGTTCTTCAAGGTACACTGTCTGTTTGGCTATTTTCCTTGTTATTGCTGGCCTTGGTGTATTATTATTTCTGCTACTTTTTTACCAGCTTCAAAGGGTGGAAATGTGAACCAGATATACATGGCACCCGAAGTGGCATGGCTCGACCTAGCTCGCATTGATAGTTTAACGAGATCTTTTACTACTACTAATTATAAATTGAGAGATACCAAAACATATTACTTAATATAAGGTATCAAAAATGTGTCTTCTATATATGTACTAATTAAATATAGGTATCTCTCCGTACATTTAGAATGACAATAAAAAATGATGACTAGTTCAATGCATGAAAAGGACAAACCTAACAAGTTTAGAATGTTTTTCTCCTCGCTCGTTTCAATCTTTTAGTGGGTTTTGCATGACTGGGGCAACGAGGACTGTATCAAGATACTGAAGAATTGTAAGAAAGCTATTCCACCAAGAGAGGAAGGAGGAAAGGTGATAATCATGGATATCGTGGTCGAAGAAGGATCATCAAACTTGAAGCAAACGGAGATGCAGGCCTTGTTCGATCTATATATGACGCTTGTAAATGGCATGGAGCGAGATGAGCAAGAGTGGAAAAGCATCTTTTTCCAAGCTGGATTCAGCGACTACAAGATATCGCCGGTGTTAGGCGCTAGATCCATCATCGAGGTCTACCCCTAAAATGTCTCGCGAGCAAATGGTTAAGCTGCTACATATGGATTGCGTGGGTTTGTAATAATTCCCAGTAAGATTGCTGCCCTACTGTGGTGTTAATCGGTAATGTGCTTGGGTGGGGGAGACGATCCTATTGTAGTATTGTGCCTGCTCTGTTTATTCTTCCACGTACGTGTGTGATTCTTTCTGTATTCCTACATATATTTCACATTGATCATGGGTCGTGGAACTTGTTCTTATCAACATATTTCTATCCAGGCTTTCGGATTTTTTTTTCAAAAAAAGAAAATGGAAACACGCCGTCAGACGATTTTTTTAAAATAAAAGCAAAAGCAAACCACCACATGCACACCTTACAGGACATTGGAGCGAATTGTTGATGGGCCTTATTGCCTATCACTGAACAAATAAATACACAGTTCTCAAAATCTGAAGTCTGATCATTGGTGAGCAAAGGTCACCTCAACAGTACTACTCTACAAGTACTAATAAACATTCAATTCAAGATTGTCATTTCTAGGAGGACGCAAAGGCTTCGCAAGTGTGCCGGCGCGCACGGTCACCACTGAGTCCCAACACGATCATTTGAGCTCGCGCCAAGCACCCTATAGCCTGCGGCTTCCGCGCGCCGCAGCTCGATGAGGCGCGTGTGTACGATCGAGCTCGCTCAAGTAAACTAGAGCTGCGGCGCTGTTCCATCGTCTGTCGATCGATTGATCACTGCCGATGTGTACGTGTACGTGATCACGGATTGGTATCGCCGGTTCTAGATGCCCCTTTGATGATCAAGGTCTAAGACCTGGCCTGCGGGCTGCGCGCGGTCGGATTTGCATGGATTAGGCCTACCTAATCCACCTCCGACGCCGTCCACCTCCACGGCGGCGGCGGCGTCACCCTCCCGCAAATAGTCGCCGAGGTCACGCTGCACTCGTCCAAGATCCCCTATCCCTGCCTCGCCGCCACCGGCGTCTTCAGCGTCCAGCAAGCGGTGACGACGAGCCAACGTACATGCTCACACCAATGTCCCTCCCGCCTCCTCGTCGGCTCGCAGAACCTTGTGCTACTCGCCGCTCTCGTCCTCCATCCAGCCCTCCTCACCCCACTTCTTTCAGCTTGGCAAATGGCTGCAGCGCGAGCTGCCGGACCCGTCGCGTGATACCAGGTGGTTTAGCTGGCATGATGTGCTTGTGTGGATTTGTGATCCCAAATATGTCTGTCGGCTTATGGTAGTGCCCGCTGAACACGTGTGTTTTCTGCTTTCTGAAGATGCCTAGTACTCACTCACATGCCGTACGTTTATCTTGCAGGAGCTCGCAGTGCACCTATCTGTCTGCTTTATCAGTGAAACCATGCAAATCACAGGTCGATCAGATGCATGTCATCATGCCTTGCACGTTTTGCTTAAGGCAGCCTAAGTGCACTGGTCCTTCTGCTTTAGTGCCTTGCCATCGCCACCACAGATGCACTCTACCTTGCAGCCCCAACGCCATGGAACTGAGCGTGATAGTTGTCACTCCGTTTTTATGTTGCCCAACGCCAGGTTACTACAAGGGTAGTTGCACTGCTGTAAGTTCAGACAATGTGCTGGCCGGTTCCAGATTTGTGCCGGAGTGTATATGATCTGGTTCGGCCCATGACTTGCCCCAGGTATACGTACGTGTGCTACTATACGTCCGTGTCCACACTTGATTCGGCCCATGACTTGCCCCAACCAATCCTGCCATTCCTCCATCCTTGAAAAGCAGCTTGCCCCTAAGCGGCCACTGTACTGAAACCACGCCGAGATGCCTGAACTTTTGTATGCCGGCTTGCACAAACATCCATCGTTGCTTCAGCTGCCCCTTGGCTTGATCCATGTCAGTGAAATCAATTCTTTTCTGAACATCACTTTACTTGTCTGTTCTTTGGCTGTGCCCAAACAAGTCTAGCAGACAATTAAGGCTATGTGCGCAGTGAGAACTGAGCAGAACGATATATATCAATAGGACTAGTTGTGATGGATCTGCGCGCGGTGACAGGTTAGATGATACCACTTGTCCACCTGCACAACTGATGGGCGGCGACTTATCTGCATCTGATGGCCCGTGGGCGGCGACTTGTCTGCATCTTTCTTCAAACAGTATGCATGCTTTGTCTTTTCTATGGAAGACGAAATGGGTCAGGGCGTGTTTGCGGCTGTCGAACTAAAAAGAAAAAACTTATCTGCATCTGCACGAGTCCATCAGCATCATGTGAATGAGCTCGTATAATGTGCACCTGTGTCACTATTCATGAAGAGTTCTTCATGCAAAACAAGACGAGCATCTTTCCAAGACTGAATCCTGGTGAGTTTTCTCACACCAATGCAAGTCAAATCGGTGTAAATGGTATCCAGGTCAAATTGGTGTAAACATTTTTGCCACCTGTGTACTCCTTTTTTGAAAAAAAAATTATTAGGTGTGATAAATATGCAGTCAATGCTTTAACACCATATGGAAACCGACGAATTGCGCGTGAACTGAAGCATCACGTACTCCCCCATAAATTGAGGGTGGAGGGAGGCGTTTTGCCGCCATTCTTGCCACGTGATGACCTTCCCTCGCTTCCATATTCCTCCTTAGTGCCTTTGCATAACAAGCTCACCCTCATGCCCTTCGCTTCGCTAATGCACGACCTCCTCATGCATGTGGCGATTATGCGCTACCTCAGACCCACGATCGAGCTCTTAATCTTTGTGCACTCCTACGAGATGTTAGTCAGGGAGGGGGAGGTGCAGATGTGCCTGAGCGTTTTCAAACATTTTTTATACATGCTCTGGCAAATCAACACCTCATCAATCTTCGGCAACGGTAGGCGGCATCCCAACAATAGGGAGGTCTTCCGCCACAGAGGCTACCTTTTACTTTTTTTTTTTTGAAACAAGGTGCAGGAGCGCTGCTTTGTTTGTCATTTAAGAAGGAAGAAGCAGGTACAAAGTCTTACTAGGGCGATATTACATAGAAGGAAAGATTCTCTAACTCAAAAACTGAAAGACGATACATAAAAAATTAAGGTAACTTTGGCCCCCCACAGGCCAACTTCCTAGTGTTAACTTCAGACTTGATCTCTTGCACCACTTCTGCCGGTGTCTTCTGAAGATCAAACACTCTCCGGATCCTCTCCTTCCAGATGTTCCAAGCACAGTACATCAACATTGCAGCCTTAATCCTTCTTGTCTTCGATGGTAGGTGAGCAATCTCCTTCTGCCACCAGTCAATGATCTCTAACCCGTCATCCGGTGCTCGTACTAGCTGCTGAGTCCATGATGCCATTCTCTCCCAAACAAGTTTTGCAAAAGAGCAGTGTAGTATCAGGTGTGTTGCTGTTTCTTGCTCTCGGTTGCATAAAGAGCACACTGGATTGCATGGCCACTGTCTCGCCATCAGTTTATCAGCCGCGAGTATCTTGCACTGCACTGATGTCGAGTGTATCTTCGTTTATCAGCTGTGAGTATCTTGCACTGCACTGATGTCGAGTGTATCTTCATGGAGTCATGGGGCCATGCTCCTAGATTCGGGGATGTGGCCACCAACCTTGAGTTGTTGATCGTTGCCATCTTACTACCTCTGTCCTAAACTACAATTTATTTTGAATTTTCTAAATATATATATATTTTGCTATCCACCTAGATGTACACTATGTCTAGATATATAGAAAAATTATGTATCTAAAATATCAAAATGAATTGCAATTTGAAACGGAGGGAGTATCTCCGATTGTTAGCTTAGCAGGTAGTGGCGCGGCCGCGTGGTGCAAAGAGATGCCCGCTCACCAGTCGTGGCGCTTGAGGAGGAATTCGATCACGAGGCAGGGTGGACAGGTAAAGGGGCTGCCTGAGTAGCTCCGAGACACCACCGCGGAGGCACACCAGGCCTTGGACCGGGTGGCGGTCCTAACCGAGCGGCAGGAAGCTAGCATCGAGATACATACAATTTAGAAACCGGCTATACAAATGGCTCTGAACCAATAACCTACAGTATTCCACCTATATGTCATTATGAAAAATAATCTAAGCTAACCATCTAACTTGTATCTAAATAGCTACCTCCGGTCATCATTATTAAAATAACCTTAAGTAAATCTAGATTACCTCTATCTGACATAACAATTACTACAAAATACCCTATATACACTTCTAAATTAGTCACTTCTACGATTATTAATATAGAAAAAAACTAAGTCAAGATACAAAGGCATAATGTGTGCCAACATATCGATCATGTATACATGTATGCATTTAGTGATCATGATAAATCAACAATAATATATATAATCCATAGGAGACATGTTTAAAAAGAAGATAGATTCTAGAAATTCTCACAAAAATAAAGAAACATCTGGCCATCAACCTGTATACTCCAATCATCATAATCAATGGCTCTATTATATTTCCTATCAAATTAATAAATTTTACCATTACAAAAATAATCTAAAGTAACTTTCTAAATCTATATCTAAATTACCCATGTATGTCATTACGAAAAATAAACTAAAGTAACCCCCTAACCTGCATCTACGTTACCCACCCATGTGGCCATGTGGTTGGTAAAAATAATATAAAGTAACCTCTAAATTTGTGTCTAAATTATCTACATTTGTCATTATTAAAAATAACCTAAAGTGACCTAAATTTGTATCTAAATTACCTAGATCCATTAAAAAGTATCCCAAAATAAACCAATATATGATTCTAAAATTATCTAGTTCCACCATTATTTATATAGAAAATACCAACTTAAGGTATACATGCATGATGTATGTCATCATGTAGACCATGTATATAATATGGAGGAAACAATGAGAACACCAATTTCCATGTTAATACATAGCTCAAACTAGGAGTTCAATTAAACACATATCAAACATATATAGCAGTACAATACAAAGTGAAAAGAAACTATAAATATGGGTGAAAAAGTTAATAGAATAATTGCTAACAAAAGTCTATCGCAATCGGAAAAAGATAAGTGCATATCTATATGACGATTATGCTGGAATATTTAAAAAATGAAAAAGAGAGCCAAATAAGTAATTTTAATTATTACCTATGGTTCCTTTTATTAATTTAATATATATTTATGTCTGTCAAAATACTAACTTATGCGGGAGCACAGCAGGTTAATGGTATATATAAGGCTTATACAGTTTTCGACGGAGAAAAGATTATCCAAGTCCCGAATTTTCAGAGACTTGGCTTCCCCCCACCCCCCTAAACTTATTGGACATCACATGCATGTTCACTTAATTGAACCCAAGTTGGCCCTAGAAAAAGACTTGATTGATCGTATGGCACGTGTATATAAACAGCCTAACGTGAAAAAGACTGGCGTTAGTAAACACCACCACCACCTGCAGCCATGGCTGGCGCCGTGCGCGTGGCCCACCCACCGCGCGGGCCGGCAGCCTTTCCGGACGGGATCCGCTTGTCGACGGCCGTTGCATTGGGCACCCGCCATTATTGCCCTACTTGATCCACGGCACTACACCGCCATTATTGCCATTATCCACGTGCTCGTATGGCACGTGTATATAAACAGCCTAACGTGATTGATCTCTGAATCCATCCATCCCCAGAAAGGAAAAACAGCTAGCAGGAGCAGTAGTGTACGTAGAATATGGCGCTCACCACGAGCAGCACTAGTAACCAAGCCCTGCTCGACGCTCAGCTTGAGCTCTGGCACACCACCTTCGCCTACATCAAGTCCATGGCGCTCAAGTCCGCCCTAGACCTCCGCATTGCCGACGCCATCCACCACCACGGCGGCGCCGCGACGCTCCCCCAGATACTCACCAAGATCACGCTGCACCCGTCAAAGATCCCCTGCCTGCGCCGCCTCCTGCGTGTGCTCACAACCACCGGTGTGCTGAGCGCCCGGCACCCGGCCGACGGCGGCGGCGAGCGAGCGTATGGGCTCACGCCGGTGTCTCGGCTTCTGGTTGCTGGCCCCTCGAACTTGAGTCCTATGATGACCCTGCTGCTCGACGGCGTGTTCGTGTCTCCCTTCCTTGGCCTCGGCGCATGGTTCCAGCGCGAGCTGCCAGTTCCGTCCCTCTTCGAGATGCAGCACGGGCGGGCCCCGTGGGACTTCGCCGGCCAGAACCCAGCTTTCGGTGGCCTGCTCAACGAAGGTATGGTTTCAGACAGCAGCTTCATCATGAAGATCGTCGTGGAGGAGTGCGGTGGCATCTTCAAGGGGGTAACCTCGCTGATCGACGTCGCCGGCGGGCTCGGCGGCGCGGCCCAGGCCATAGCGAAGGCGTTCCCGCATGTCAAGTGCAGCGTGCTGGATCTCCCGCACGTCGCCGCCAACGCTCCCGCTAGCACCAATGTGAAGTACATTGCTGGTAACATGTTTGAGAGCGTTCCACCGGCAAACGCTGTGTTCCTCAAGGTATCTATCTGCTACAGTATTGTATTGTTTTGTTTTGTTTGTTTTTTCGATTGCGCAGATTAAGTAACTAACACAACTTATTTATTCACCGACGAGAGCTGATGAGTGACTCATCCTCAAACTCCACCCATTTAAACAAATCTGTTTAAGCAAGGACTATGGCATTAGTGCGATGCATCATCATGCATTGCTTCGATTCAAAGTTTCGTCAAATTTCAGTTTCACTGATACTTACTTCTTCACTTCTTGTTTGCTCGGTTTTCAGTGGGTTTTGCATGACTGGAGCGACGAAGAGTGTGTCAAGATACTTAAGAACTGCAAGAGAGCCATACCTCCTAGGCATGAAGGAGGAAAGGTGATAATACTAGATATGGTGGTTGGAGCAGGATCATCTGACCTAAAGCACAAAGAGACACAAGTCTTGTTTGATCTCTTCATCATGTTTGTCAATGGCATTGAGCGAGACGAGCAAGAATGGAAGAAGATCATCTTCCAAGCTGGATTTAGTGATTACAAGATCACACCAGTTCTAGGCGTTCGTTCGATCATCGAGGTCTATCCATAAATATCTAGGTAGCTTGTGTTAAATAAATGGTACACATGGTGTACCTGTGGAATGTTAAGCTTGCCAAATAAACGAGTCTGTACTCTCGACGAATGCTTCCAACCATGAAGGTGATTTAATCGATCAATGAAATTGTACGTTTTTCTTTTTGAGGGGTACGTGTTTGGGCTTGTCTGTATTGTGTTCCGTTCAATTCACTGCCCGAGCCCATCTGAAGAAAGAAAATTCCGTGCCCAAGCCCAACATCAGCCCACTTGGGGCCTCGGGCACATCCTCCGGCCCACCCACGGGCTGAATTGAGGAGCGGATAGGCTTGGCAAGCGAGGTGGGTCGAATCGAGCCCCCCTTGCAGGCCTACAAAACCTCCCACCCGCAAACGCTGCTCCTAAACCCTAGCTGCTAGCTCACTCTCGCGATCAGAGCGGCGGCGGCGCATCTCGTGGTGCGGGGGCAGGACGGTATCAAGGAGCGCCGGCAACTCCGCGTCTCCGGCAGGTACAGCCTGCAACGGAGTAAGCACTCCAATCCTCGATCTCTTTTGCCTTTTTTTTATATCCATTTGCTTGCTTGATTTGAATCACCGAAGTTTCACGTGCAAAGTGTCCGGTGGTGAGATGCATCTCGATCCGTAAACCTCGTAACTGCCGGGTCTATTCCGTATCAAATGAGTAGCATCATTGGGAAATCAGTTTGCATCCCTCTGGGCATCAATTTCTCTCATCTTTTGTTGAGTCGATGATCGTCGGGAAACGAACCGAGAAAACTGAAATCGATCTGCGCGGTTTCTGTAATCCTAGCAATAACTTGGGGTGTGATATTGTCTTTTTTTTTAAAAAAAAAGAGCTTCATCTGCTGTCAAAAGCAATTAGCTCAACCAAAATACTCTACACCGGATCAACCGAACGGAATAATCCGGAAAAAAAAACTGAATGCCCGGCCCTATCTGTTTCACTGATTCGTTGTTATCTTCCGTTATGCTCAGATTCATTGTTCAATGGCGGCCTTCAACAAGCTCGGCAGCCTTCTAAGGCACAGCGCTCTGACAGCTGGTGCCCCCACCAGCTCGTCTCCTGCATTGTTCAATGCTGCTCGGCTTATGTCCACCAAGCTTTTCGTTGGTGGTGAGTTTTTGTTGTTTTGCGCTCTTTGATTTATGTATACAAGCAAACCATCAAACCATTACTTTTGTTTTATGTTTATTCTTCGGTGTCATTTGGTTAGGTCTTTCCTGGGGTACCAATGACCAGTCCTTGAGAGAAGCATTTGGCAGCTTCGGAGAGGTTACTGAAGGTCAGTATATACATTTAAATGTTCTTGTGTGCCAGTGAATTTAGCAGTAGATGCATAATTCGGATTGTTCTGCACATCTGTTCTTTCATGGTTCATTTTCTGTTTTAAAATGTTATATGTGTGTGTTGCAGCACGGGTGATCACAGACAGGGAGACTGGAAGGTCAAGAGGCTTTGGCTTTGTGAACTTCAGCAATAGTGATGATGCCAAGGAGGCTGTGACTAAAATGGACGGTCAGGTGAGCAGACCTCTGATGCTGTGTAACTAAGGATGCAAGCGGGTTCGCCTGCAAGCCCCCAAATATGTCATTTAGGGGCTTGTGGATGAACCCCACTTGCGTACCTAGCTGTGTTTCAGGCATAGTTGCTACTTGCTAGTATGTAGCAGCATTGGTCTAAATGGAGACCTGAAACAAATGCTGGGTCAGCACACCACATTGATGTTGCCAAGCCAAGAAATTCATTTTAACTTGTGCTATGCTTTATAGTGTTGGTGTTTTTCTACTCTTTCATTACGTCAGTGTATAATTCAGTATTGTTGCTTGCAGGAACTAGAAGGACGCAGTGTCCGTGTGAACTTTGCTAATGAAAGGCCTGCTGGGAACCGTGGTGGTGGTGGCTATGGTGGTGGCGGCTATGGAGGCGGCGGCTATGGTGGTGGCGGCTATGGTGGTGGCAACCAAAGCTATGGTTCTGGAGGGGGCCAGGATGCCTTCTAAGAAGTGCTTGCTAACAATCGAAATATTTGAAATAATGAACTTTAGGACCTGATGCGGGGCACATGTGAAGCCCTATCATGTTTTATTACTTCGAGTTATGCTATATGGAATCGTTGAACTGCTAGGTGCAATTCAGGGGCTACCGAGCTTTGCCTATGGGTAGTTTTGAAGAACGCAAGGGCCGTGTGTACCTTGTGAGGAACATAATTTGCGCACATTACTTTAGATACCTTTCTATTGCAATGTGTACAGAAGTATGATTTATTGAGGTGCGTTGTATTCTGGTTGCTTACTTGCTTAGCTGTCCTGTGTTGCATATTTACTTGAGAAAACTTGCATATCCCTGTTGCATATTGGATGCCAGTCTTATGTGGAGTGGTTGCACACTTGTACTCCGGATGTCTGTATTATTCAGCCTGTGTTTGAACACCCGGATTGCGTGATGCATTGTGATCTGATCAAAACTACCTTAGGTGAACAGATAAACTATTTCCAGAAATCAGGTACAATTTTGTTCCGCCTTTTTATATCATGGATGGATGGATCCGAACTACTGGATTTCATTTTCATCCTCATGGTTGGAAAAGTCATCGATTTTATGAGCAATAATCTGTCAACGTATGAATAGTTCCGTTTAACTAAATCAGAAAATTGCTCGAATAACCTCTCTTTCATCGGCTCGTAGAGACATTAATGTGTGGTTCCAACCATCACACGCGCATCACCACGGTGGAGCAGCACGACACAGCACCCACCGCAGGCGGCGCCAACCCAGCCTTGAGTCTTTGGTGCTCTGTTCAATCAAGGAATGATCTGTGACAGCAAGTTCGCCATGGAGGGGCTGAGCTCCCTGATCGAGGGCACGGTGGCGCGGCCCGGTCCATCACTCCATCTCCGAGGCGTGACATGGCCCGGTCTATCTCCGAGGCGTCCCCGCATGTCACGTGCAGCGTGCTGGATCTACCTGACGTTATTGCCGAAGCTTCCAAGCTGTCCTCCTTAAGCTATCTTCATCGTGATTATCGATGGCGTCGAGGAAGGGTGGGAGGAGAAGGTTCCAAATTATTAGTTATTTTTATTTTAGTTTTTCAAGTTAAATAGTTTTTGCTGTACATCTATATATACGTTATATCTAGGTGCATGTATAGTAAAATTTATAAATATAGAAAAATTAAAATAATTAATAATTTAGAAAAGAGGAAATATTTTTGAAGCTAGGTTAAGTGATTACAAAATCATACCTGTTCTAGGTATACACCGGAGTTCTTATACCTATCTATGAAATTCATATAAGAATGCATGGTTACACTTAATTGGTCAGAGTCCTTGTGATGGAACCTTCTCATCCGGTTATTTAAAAACTCCATATGCGCCATTGCAAGGCATGCGTGCCCATTTTCAGATGACTTTGTAGCCGCCTTTGTCGGCGACCGTACTATAGATGCTCTCTAGAGACACCGGAGTTCAGGCATGCAGGTTGTGCGATTCTGCAGGCAGCAACTATGTGACCCCCGTCTCTCTCCTTTATCTTTTTTTTTCTGAAAGACATCTCTCTCCTTTATCTTTTTTTTTTCTGAAAGACATCTCTCCCCTTTATCAGCGAGACCAAATAAATCTCTGATTCGATCGCGCACTGCCGATCAAGATCCTTGTCATCGTGTGTGTATTTTTATCCTGCCATGCCTTGCACGTTTTGCTCAAGCCTCAAGGCACGCACATGTTCTCTCTCCCAATTTTCTCTTTCCCAACCCCTTCAGTTTGTTAACCAGTAGTGGCAGAGGCTAATCATATCTCATTGTCACTGCTCGATCTGTTGCTCTCGGAAGCCTCGAAGATGCTGAACTGAAGCCGCCGTGGCATGATTTGATTGTGACGACGATGATCTGGGCAGATGGACGACTCCACCACTTCAGCTTCAGAACGGCCTAGATGCAGTAGAGCTGTGGACACTTTCTTGACGCATCACACACACGTCCCCAGTTCCATGCGTAACTGAGCTGCTTCAGTCGCCACTGTCCGTTGCACTGTGAAGGATCGATCGTTGCCTCTGTCACCGTCAGCGTGAGGGGCAGCTGCAGCTATTCTTTTCAAAAGAAAAATCATTTGCATATCCGGAAGATTGAGCAGGTGAATTCTTTGATCGACTGGCGCGCTCACATGCATGAAAGAGACATGTCTTCAATTCCTAACTGGCGATTTGCTTCCCCGTAGTTGGCCAACAACTGTCGCCGATCGGTATGTGGTCCTCGACCCAATCTGGCGAGCAGTGGCAAGTGATTCAAGTGAACAATAAGATAAGGGTATTCAATGGGACCCTATTCAATTTAGCATGCTTGATATTGGAGAGTGGCTGCCATGGATCTTTTTGCCAAGAGCCATGACTGATTAATAATAAACTTCGCTTTTCTTTTTTTTTCACCATTTGTTGCGGGCTGTTGCCCTTTGCTCAACTGAATAGCTGAAACGTTATAATAAATTGAGTTGTGGGCTTATGCAGTATGCAAAGGCCAGATGCAATTCTTTTTATTTTTAAAAAAATCAGTTTAGCATGAGTGTAGTCGTTTGTGTTTTTTCATTTACGTATCTTCAGTGGGTAGCTAGAGAAAAGCAACATGCATGTGATAAATGTGAAGTAGGGACACTAACGTCTGCTCAAAGAAATAGGTATTCCCTTCGTTTGAAATTAAAGTGTTTATTCCATTTTAGCACAATCTAGCCTTTAGTCAACAATTATTTTATGAACACAAAATTTATTTGTGAATAGAATTGATGTTCTTATAGATTTATATTTGAAAAATACTTATTTGTAGTTATAATTTGTTTCACAAACTAAAAGATCAGTAGGGTAATTGTTAGTGAAAATCTTGTACTAACAAAATGAAATACACCTTTAAAAAGGAGGAAGTAAGCAGATTCGTTGTAGTTAGATAGCCACTCAAAGTATGGTTATACATTTTCAAATTTGTCATTAGTTATCATCTTATGGTTTAGACAAACCATTTCACATCGTTATGAATGGTCAGTAGAAATACTACACCACATTTAAAAAAATTGGTCATTTCTCAAGGAAGTAGCTAGTAGTCAGGAGCTGATCACTAGAACAACAGTTTTTTCTATAATTGGACAACGGTTTATAGTATATTTAGATAACTGCATCCAGTAACTTTGGGTAATAAGTTTGTTGGGAATTATGCCGTTATAGTTTTGATAAATGTTGGGAAATTATAAACCACTCGAGAGAAAAATAAAAACTACCGGCAATCATAGAAAACGGCCAAACAAAAATAGATCTCTTATAATGGATCATAATTACATTTATACACACATACACACACATGATACGCAATAGAAATTTCAAAAAACCGGAACAGTTTCAGACATTTAGCCTAAGCACACATTATTTCCCATGTGCAGTTAAGCATTCCCATGGCATGTCTATGTAAAGAGACATGCTATATAAGTGGCCCTCTGGCATATCCATCCATCATAAAAGGAAAAAAGAAACGCCGTAGAGCCAGTAGCACCATGGCGCTCACCATGAGCACTAACCAAGCCCTGCTCGACGCTCAGCTCGAGCTCTGGCACAACACCTTCGGCTACATCAAGTCCATGGCGCTCAAATCCGCGCTGGACCTCCGCATTGCCGATGCCATCCACAGCCATGGCGGCGGCGCCACCCTCCCGCAGATAGGCGCGGCGGTCAAGCTCCACCCATCCAAGATCCCCTGCTTGCGTCGCCTCATGCGCGTGCTCGCCGCCTCCGGCATCCTCAGCGCCCAGAGCCCGTCGGGCGGCGCCGAACCCGTGTACGCGCTGACGCCGGTGTCCCGCCTCCTCGTCGGCTCCCAGAACCTTGCTCCTTTCACCGCCATGATACTCGATCCAGCCTTCGTATCCCCGTTCCTTGAGCTCGGCACATGGTTCCAGAATGAGCTGCCGGAGCCGTGCGTCTTCAAGCACACGCACGGCCGGACCTTGTGGGAGCACGCCAGCCGTGACGCCACCTTCGACGCGCTCGTCAACGACTCGATGGTCTCGGACAGCCACTTCATCATGGACATCGCCATCAAGGAGTGCCCAGGTGCCTTCCAGGGGATAAGCTTCCTGGTGGACGTCGGCGGAGGCCTCGGCGCGGCGGCGCAGGCCATCTCGAAGGCGTTCCCTGGAGTGAAATGTAGCGTGCTGGATTTGGACCACGTCGTCGCCAAGGCTCCGAGTGGCACCGGCGTGCAGTACATCGCCGGCGACATGTTTGAGAGCGTCCCACCGGCGGATGCCATTTTCTTCAAGGTACATCACCGATCTGTTGATTATTTCCTTGTTATATGCTTACATTTAGAACATTTAGAACGACAACAGTAGAAGACCTGAAAAGGACAAACCTAATAAGTTTACAGAATTTTTTCCTTCTCTTTTTTTCACGACCGTGACTGAGCAAGTTTTTCATTAAGAGGGAAATAATTTCGTCCTTCTCACTTATTTGTTGTAATATTTTAGTGGGTTTTGCATGACTGGGGTAAGGAGGATTGTGTCAAGATACTGAAGAATTGCAAGAAAGCTATTCCACCAAGAGAGGATGGAGGGAAGGTGATAATCATAGATATCGTGGTCGAAGATGGATCATCAAACTCGAAGCACACAGAGACGCAGGCCTTGTTCGATCTATATATGACGCTTGTAAATGGCATGGAGCGAGATGAGCAAGAGTGGAAGAGCATCTTTTTCCAAGCTGGATTCAGCGACTACAAGATATCGCCGGTGTTAGGTGCTAGATCCATCATCGAGGTCTACCCGTAAATTGTCTCGCGAGCAAATGGTTAAGCTGGTACATATGGATTGCGTGGGTTTGTAACTCCTAATAAGTTTGCTACCTTATTTGTGGTGGTAATCCTTAATCTGCTTGGGAAAGAGAATACAATCCATACTGAGCCCACTCAGTACATGTATTCTTCCACGTATGTAGCCTGCTTGTTTGTAAATGGCATTTACCTGCCTCCATATCGATCTCATCGGTATAACAATACCACAATGAAAACCAAGAAACAACACCCATGCTTTGCCGGCAATCGCGGGCACGAATCCTAAGACACGATGCGACAATTAGCACTGGAATTCATACCAGAAAAAATGCCAAATCAAACAGGCAGATCTAGTAGCCTTCGTTGGACGTGATTACATGAATCTAACAACTACTAATTCCCCACGCGACGAAAATGGCCGAATGATTACATGAATCTAACAACTACTAACTCCGAAGCAGAATCAAATTCCCAAGGGAGCGGCGCAGAGAGCATGTAGAGGCAGAGCACTGGGTGTAGACTGGCCGTGTCCAAACAGGTCCAGAACCCGGGGGGTTTGCTGAGCCGCTTCGTAGTTCTCCTTCGCACCATCTTCCTCGGCTCCCAGGATCTCGTCGGTCAAGGAGAAACCGAAGAGCCTGCAGCTGCTTTGCCTAACTCCCCTGTCAGCTAATCCAGGTTTAGTAACAGCAGCAGGTGCTGAGGCTTCAGTTGCGTCGAAAAGCTCGCTTCCATTTTCCCTGGCCCTTTGCTGCTGCGCAGACGGCCAGGTTTCAGCTTCTCTCTGCGTTGCGATGGGGGCGTATCGGCTGCCATTTGCTTCTCCAAGGTTGGCCATACCTTCTAGCTCAGGCTGTAGCGCCGTGGTTTGGTTAACCATAAGAACAGAAGAGGGTGAATGCGCTTCTGTTGCTGGCGGATTAAACTGCTGGAGGGGATATCCTTGAGTTGCAGCTGATCTCTGCACATAATCAAACGAGCCAATTCTGCCATTCTGTGCGCGAGCACCGAAAGCAGCTCCAGGGAAGGAAGGAACCGCCCGAGACATTTCTTGACCTTGCAAGACCTCTGAGAATCTGAAAGATTCACCGAAGACAAGGGGCTGGTAAGCAAACCCAGTGGCATTTCGGTGCCGGAGCCCACTCATTGCATCATTCATCTTGCAGTTCCACACATCAGCGGAGAATCTCCTTTCATAAGAGCTTTGACATTTGGGGGTATCTGATGAATGAGAGCATGCAACACCTTGAGCCCTGGAGCGCACCAATTCTTGACCTTGCAAGACCCAGTGGAAACATTCAGTTTCCATGGAGTCCGGACGACCATTTCCATCTACACATTTCATGCAAACAGTTAAATGAATATGGCTAAAGGAAACCTTCTGCTCTGAACTTGCATCAGTTTCATGTTGTGGAACCTACCTAGAATTGGAGCGTCCAAATCACCTTGAGGAAAGCACAATTTTGTTCGCTTTGAAACAGATGATGAAAGACAATGAGGAACTGAAATTGAGCTGCCAACTCTCTCAATCTCCCATGGAGATACTCTATTCTGGTGGTTGCACTTAGTATCACCATCCCATTTAACCTGTAAATCAAGGACCCACATGCTATAAATTAACTACAAATAAGAAACTCATTAAACATTTAATCCATCTATATTTGTACTGCATAGGAAAGTACAAAAGAAATCTTTGTACACCTTCAGCTAACTATAGTTATGGACATATTAGATTTGGGTATAGAAACCACTCTCCTCTAACCTCTAAGCAACACTTTTCCTCTCCCCAGATATATATAGCCAGCTTAGGTTCAACCTTAACAATGATCTAATTCCACTCAAGGAATCATAAGTCCGAGGCCAAAGTTTACAAACTTGTTGAGGTCAAGCTAATCAAATCGAAGTCAGAGGGTTAATAGAATTTAGCAGTTATCAGTAGTAAACCAACTTAGGTTCAACCTAAGCAATGATCCAACTTACACCCAACGAATCAGAAGTCCAGGACCAAATTTACCAATGTTTTGTGGTTAATTGCAAGCTAATCAGATTGGATTCAGAAGATTGATAGCGCTTAGCAGGTATCAGTAGCAAACAGCAACAAGCAGAACCATAGAGGAAAAGCTAGGTACAACTCTTTAGCTAGATAAAATAAAAAGGACCATCAAAAATGATACCTGGAGACATCTCCATTTTGATCCAGGCCAGCGTATGGAATCAACTTCGTTAATACCTGAGATCAATCCACAAGACCTACAAACATAGAAGATAATTCAAGAGACTGCTGTACATGGAGAATAATTTCCAAAGTTAAGAGTGTAGACCTCTGGTTAGCATCTTCATTCTTGCAGCCAACTTTAAACCTCATTCCAATTGACAAGGGACAGTTCAAGCTCTTCAAGAATTTGCAATACGGCACAATAAATTCTGACGCACCAGTCCTGTTCAAGGAAGAAACATCTGACATTAATTAAGTTTGCTCCAGCTATGTGAATGCACAAAGTTTACATTGCTTTTAGAAGTTAAACCTGCCTTACAAATGTGTGTGAGATAAGAAGTGCAGACAAACATGCAATGACACAATAGACATACAACACATAACATCACTAGATGACCTTGAAGGTGCAGAGGTCCAAATTTCGAAGACCACATAACTGGGTTAGCCAATATACTTTCTTTATGTATAGATTATTAGCAATAGTATGAACAGAACTTGGTGAACAAAGAAAATACCTAAAATGTGAGAAAGTGAAAAAAGATTAGCAAAATCAAAGGACTACATACTTGCAAAGAGTGATTAATTAGAATATGCCCTCGAGTACTTACTAGTGATTAACTACAATCTGATGAACATATTGTGCGCCAGTAAACAAACCTTGGGTTGAAACAAATGTGAAATATACTTCTGTTCTCCAAGGAACTGGCCACAGCAGACAGTGTACGTAGCTTTGAATCAGTACTGCTGACAGCTTCAAGAAGAGCTTCATTTTTCAGTTGAACTGCTCTCCTCACACCCAATCTTAGCTCGCCATCATTACCTCTGTATGTGAAAAGAACGAACACTTATGGAAGGTGGAAAACCACTCAGTAGTTAAGTTTAGCACATTGCTACCATGCTTACCTAAGAAACAAGACCGCATCCCCTGAGACTAATTTCTTCTTATTGATAAATGAACTCCATCCAGTTGTCAGAAGGTGCCTACGTGGTTGACCTGAAATTTCATTGAAAAAGAAAGAAACTTTAGCTCTAATCTAACCCTTTGAGCCTTTTTTATTGTTAGTCCCAAGTTCTGAGAAGCATAGACTAATAAAAAGGACAGGTGGAATCAATGGGAAATTTAGCATTTGCACGGATATAATGGCAGACAAAATGCTTGCATGAGTCATCAACAGGTTCCCTATTTTAATACAATTGACAGCAACTTATTAGTCCTCTTCCCAAATTGCATTTACTTCACTGACCCAATGATTATTTCCCAGAGCTAACAATAGGAAAGACTCTCCAACTGTGAAAATCAATGATCTACCAACTGAGTCCTTACCACAACAAAACAAACTCTTGCTTTAGAAAATGAATCACATGAACTCTTCTCAATCCAAAAATTAGCACACAACTAATACTGAACAATTTCATCCCCTTAGTTCATGCCTATACCATACCAAGCACAACATGTCTTCGATTGGGGAAAAACAATGCACATTCCTTTTCCATGCAAAGCACGAAAAAGTATACCCTATATAGATGTTACATTAGCAATTTTAAATTCTGATGGGAACTAGACCTGCAATCCACTCCAAATGATTAGTTCATGTGTTGATACCTCTATAGATATGTCGGAACCTCCATTTCATGCCATGTAAATCCTTGGCAACAAGCTCCTGAGATGGCCTAAGCTGCTCGTAGTCCTAGAAGGAATAGAAGAAACATGAACTGGTTAGAGAAGCAATTTGACAAAATCTGGAATTCAGGAACAAATTGAAGCTAGTTTCCATGTGTATTACCAATGGTGGAAAGCAGTCCTCAGCAGCCCGCCGAGGAACAGAAAACCCTCCATGTGTGCTTGTATCCGAAGCTGTGAGTGTCTTGCAGAACATGTGTGACGTCCATGGCTTCTTTTCTCCATCACCATCCTCCATCTCACAGTTCTTCTCTTCAGTTTCACCATCATGGATGTTTCGGTCAAACATCTGGGTCCAATAAACAATGTTTTTAGAGACCTGTGAGTGTCTTTTTCTTCTAGTTCAGTTGTTTTCAACTACGCAGTGTTTAAGATCCCAACATTGTCCATTGTCCATTACAGTGAGAAGCCTAACTAAGCTATGATCTATTCTCCTAGTACCAAAATAAGAACTAGCAGTACTAACACCTAGGAAGCCGTATGCCTCCAAAGTTA
The DNA here is from genome assembly GCF_002211085.1 of Panicum hallii. NCBI lineage: Eukaryota > Viridiplantae > Streptophyta > Magnoliopsida > Poales > Poaceae > Panicum > Panicum hallii. The sequence goes on from NC_038044.1 coordinate 13,929,534, forward strand.
AAACAAAGTGCCCACAAGGAAAAATGAGAAGAACTAGTAAATAAACAATGTTCTGTTACTAGGTGATATCAAGTCATGTCTCCATTCTTCCATTATCTAAAAAAAAGTCATGTCTCCAAAGTTCTAACCAAGTATTGATAAGGAAAAGACAAAAAGACTACATAAGCAACAAGTTACTATAGTTGACATTGTCCCTATGGCCTATTTTTTTCTCGAACGCGTCCCTATGGCCTATAGCATCTGACAAAAGAAGCAATAATGGAGTGCTAATCAGTCCCAAGCTGTATGCTTCACTCCTCCAAGAGAATAATTCTGAGCAACTCCAAAGACCATTTTGGTCAATGGCGAAGATAAACTTTATGATATCTAAGCTCCAAGGCTCTGATGAAATGTGAAGTGCAAACAGAACAGACATCAACACACCACCTCCATCATTCCCAGTAGAAATCAATCAAACCCTCTGCCTGAGAACACTGTGCACTCACTGTGAGCACCTAATTCCCTACAAGTGATGCTGCGATGGAAGAGACACTCCTTGATATCAATCAGAGGAAGCATATTAGCTGACATTAATCAATGATTTGTTATTAACTGATATCAAGCATATGTCTCCAAGGTTACTAGCAAATAATGATAAGGAAAATACAAAAAAAGGCCTAAACAAGCAATGATCTCAAACTCCAAGCCAATCACTCGGAGCAACTCCTAAGCCCATTGTGATCAATGGTGAAGCTAACCATTCTAATGGGCAGGTACCCACATTTTGATTACCAAAAGTTCTAGCGATATCAAGCTCTGCCCTCTGATGAAATGCAAAGTGGAAATGAAACAGGAAAACAAGTCAATGGAACAGACGCCATCTCCATCATCCCCAGTACAAATGGAGAAGACCTTTTTGCCTGAGCCCGCCGGGAGCAACTAACAACTGCCTAAAACTAGAAAAGAGCGCCCAAAGCATGAAGCATCTACTAACGGTGGAAGCGACACTCACCTTGCCCTCCGCCACCAGCGCGAGCCGCGCGTACACCTCATCCGTCGCCGCATCCGCCTGCACGCTCACGCACCGCACCGGACGTCAGAACCAACAAAGCCGAATCACCAGGCGGCAGCCACAGCGAACGCGGCGGGCGGGCCAACTCACGCGTAGCTCGACGTCGACGACACGGCACACCACGTGCGGCGGCACGCGCACCGCGGCACCGGCCGGCACCTCCCCGCCGTCGCCGTCGCCCGCGAGGTGCGCCTGCGGCAGGTACACGACGGCGCTGCCCCGCCGCGGCAGCACCAACCCCGCTCCCGCGCACGCGTGCCACAGCTCCCCGCACACCGCCCCCGCCGGCTTGTCGTCCTCCACGGCGTTGAGATCGATCCCCATCTGCCCCCGCGTCCCTCCTCTCGGCTCGGTCGGCGTCAGCCTACCCGCGCGCGCGGCACGTTAATGGCAGCAAACTCCGAGGCAGGCGGGCGGGGCGGGCGCCGGGCAGGTGAGGGCGGAAAGCGGCGCGGGCAGTTAAATCGGCGGAGGCGGCAGTGGCGTTAATGCGCTTGTCCCCCCGAAGGCGCCGCTCCCGGGGCTGCGCCAGCGACAGTCCCGTCCCCCACGCCCCTGCGCCAGGAGCCAGAGCCCACCACCGCAGCGGCTTCGATGCGTGAGGGCCGCGGTTCCTGTTCGTTCCCGCGCGCCCGCCTGGCCGCCACGCTCTCTCGCCGCGGCAGTGCCTGCCGCACTGGCCGTGGCGGCTTTATGGTGGGGGGCGTGGCGGATGGCGACGGGCCCGGGCGTCGCCGCGGTGGGGGCGCGCTGGCTTCCGGGTGGTGGGTGGTTTTGGTGGGGTTGCTCGTCGCCTCGGGCGCCGCGGCACGGCGCGCGTATGCGCGGAGTCGTTGTTGCCGTGCCGGCCGCGAAACGGGACTGTTTCCCCAGGGGGCGGCGGCCCCGTATCCGTATGTCTCCTCCTCGTCGCCGCCTCGGGTGCCGGGACTGGCTGAAAATCGAGGGAAAGGTTGCTTTTTTTCCCCTCCTCGCTCGCTCGGCTCGTTTGCGATTGTTGGTTGGTGGTGCTTTTCGCGTTGTGTGCGCGTTGCTGCTTTCGCGAATACGGTCCCGGCAGATTTGCTACCTTCGAACCATGTGTAGATTTGTTTTTGACATGGGGAACGCAAATACGCGATGCAGTGGCGGGGATGGAGTCACACTTGTGACTACAAATCAAGTATCATATATATGTAATCATAGTGGGCTGGGCACGTGATCAAAAAGAAACCAACTAAGAAAAAAAGCTATATTTTCCAAACCGTATATCCAAATAAAACTGTTATATTTTTTTTAATGAAATCTTCAAGGTAAGATCCCACTTTAATATATTTGAATGATTTTTTGGTGGAATACTTTTTTGAACGTGGAATAATTTTTTTAAGCTGGAACAATTGTACCAACATAATGAAAAAACCGAATATTCCACCTTCTGAGTAATTGTTCCAACATAATAAAAAAATATTTATGGACCATGTGCATATGCCAAAAGCATAGTTGAAACTGCAATTGCTCCGTCACACCTACAAGATTGTTACAAGATGCATGGAATAGTGGAGTATTCTTGTTCTTTAGATGCATGGAATCTTACAAGATTCCACACGACCGGAGGACACAGAAAGCAGCGGCGGAATCAGGATCTCAGCATAGGGTAGGCGAATAAGCAAAGTCACATAGTAGAGTTCAGAAAAAAAAACATGTTATCAGATAAACTGGAGCAGCACTGAAAATCGAATCAGCAACACGGGAAAAAGGACGTCGCGGCGACCTTGACGATGCCGTATGGGTCCGGCGGCAGGTCGCCCTACCTGCCGCCGGTGCGACCGTCGAAGCCGAGGCGTGACAAGTCCAAGTCGCTGGCGGAGAGCCCGGGAATACAGCCGAGTCGCACACTTGCGCTAGATTCCCACCCGCCTTTTCCCGTTCAGCGAAAAGTGTTTACCGGAAACAGCGGCGTGGGGCCCTGCGGACCAGTCAAGAGGTCAAGGGGCACGGTGGCCTGGCCTGACCCCCGACCGCGGGGGCGCCCGTTTGCTGCGCCGCCATCACACAGCACGGCACGAGCACGACACGGCCAGCAGGCGAGCGGCTCGCCCGGGCGCTGGAGTGTGCTGGACCCATTGGCCGTTGCCCCCCGTCTTTCCCGCGACGCGACCCTGCTTTGGTTTCACTTTCACCGCCTCCGCCCCCGAGCGGAGAAAAGGCCTTCGCCGTGCGGGCGGCGGCGAGACCAGCTCCTGCTCTCCTCTCGTCCCTTTCTGGTGGGGGCGGCGCGCGCGTCAGGCGACGTGACGCGACGCGACGCGGGCAGCAGGGAGGGAAGCCGCGCGGCTTTCGCGGGGGATGGTGTCCCTGTCTCGCCCGCCCCTTCGCACACGCAGCCAGCCCTGCTTTTCCCGCTGAAGCTGTAGCCTCTGCCGAGCTTGCCCCCCCCTGCCCGGGCTATGCGCCGCGCTGGCGCTCTGGCCGCGTTCACGTGGCGCGGCCCGCCCGTGATACGAGCGACGCGACCGCTTTTACTCGGGCGCCACTGGAGGCTGCCCGCTCCTGTCGACCGGTCAATGCAACAGCGCTCCTGCCTGTCTCGGCGACCGTGACCGGCACTGTGGCTGCTCAGTGGTGTGACGCCCCGAACAGAGACCAGCGCAGCGCCGGTCGGTGGTGGTGCCTTCGGGCTTTCGGCCTGGCTGGCGACCCCGGGGGTTTTCCTGCGGCGACGAGGGCTGGTGGTCATTCCGGCCAGCGCCCGTACGAGCGAGGCGCCGAGCTAGAGCTGTTGCGTGTTGGTAAAAGGTCTCGAAACTGTATTCGCAGTTTTTTTAAACACTGGCTTTGCTCCTAGACGGAAGATCTTCCCGTGAGCTGATGGCCGCAGGCGACGTGGAAAACCATGCTGCTACAGGGGCAGTGGGGCACCAGCTGCGGACTGTATGCTGGGCGTCCACTCCTCAGTCCGGCTTTGGAGGCGCGGCAGGCCATCTGTATTCTGTAGCCGTTTCAAGTAGCTTTGGCCTTTGGAGCAGGGTCAAATGGGCCAGCTTACTTGGTCTCAAAGGACAAAAGTTACCGCACCAGCAAGCTTTTATCTGAATTCTGGAGCGGTTCGATCATTTTCTTTTTCTTTAACTGCTTTAGTTGTTTGAAGAATTCAGGGCCTCGGCCTAGTAGCCACGACTTCCTGTCTTCCACTCTTTCTTCTGCTACTTGTTTGGTTATACCAGATCACTGGCAACTGCAAATCCACACATTTCCAGTTGTCCTGCGCCTGCCCTACCTAGCTAGCTCCGCAGAAAGAATGGGCTGTAACTTGTGTGTCTTTGTGGACGTACAGGAAGTTGGAACCTAGTATCAAGCAAATGGTTAAGGTCCATTGGATTCCATGTTCCACGGCCCATGAAATCTATATAGCAGGCCGTTGGATTTTAAATGGGCCAAGGTGGGGACATCAGTACATCGCCGCTTGTGCTGCTCCGCACCGCTGCCATCAACTGTTCTTTCTTGTACATTTTTGTAGACGTCGGAAGCATCAAGTTGAGACGAATTCTTGTATGGCGTCAATGGTCAAACTCGTTGGTGTTTAAATCCTATGTTCGTTGCGTATGACTTCCTAATTCCATTTCTGGACATCATGCCGGATTTGTCTACGCAAGCAAATACATGGAAATTAAATGCTGGATAGCTTTTTATTTTTGGAGAATCTATAGCTACGCACCAAACTACAGGTGGTCTTCCACGTTAGTCCATGTTCGTTTAATCTCTAGTAGAGAGGGATTGAGGAGATTAGATCCCCAACCTGAGATTGAGGGGAATTAGATTCCCAACCTGACTAATCCCCATCTAATCAGGTTGGAGATCTGATCCCCTCAGTCCTCTCGTACCCCTCCCATCTCGGGAATAACCGAACAAAATCTTACCTGACATAGCGCGCGCGCACAAAACATCGTCTCGTAGCTCATGCTCGGAAGGGTTTCACGACAAGGGTCAGGGGGCACTTGAGACCCGTGGATAACCCACTTGACTCGACGAACTCGAACGAGCCGGCGTCCTGGCCGCCCGGCAGCTCCCAGTCGAAATGGTAGAGCATGCTGGCGAGCGCGAGCTCCGCGAGGCGCGTCCCGAAGCCGACGCCGGGGCACCCCCTCCTCCCCGCGCCGAACGGGATGAACCGGGTATCATGGCCGCCGTAGCCGCCGCCGGCGCGCGTGAGCCACCTCTCCGGCCGGAACGCGTCCGCGTCCTCCCCCCAGGACTCGCCGTCCCTGCCGATCGCCCACGCGTTCACGAGGACGCGGGTCCCGGCCGGGACGTCGTAGCCGCGGAGCCTGGTGTCGCGGATGGCCTCGCGGGGCACGAGCATCGGCACCGGCGGGTGCAGGCGCAGAGCTTCCATCATTGCGGCCTGCAGTCTTGTCATGGCGCCCAGTCGCTCCTCTGAGACGCTTCCGTGTGGCCCTACGACGCGTCGCACCTCGGCTTGTACTTTCTCCATTTCGTTTGGGTTCTTCACCAGCCCGGCCATCGTCCACTCCATCGTCTTGGCAGTTGTGTCGGTGCCTGCTAGGAAAAGGTCCTGCATCAAGAATGAAATCTGTGTGTTAAAGACCAGTGCCAGCGTGCTGAAAAGTCTCAAGTAGCATGTAACAACTTGAAGACGATCAAGAATTTTCAAGATGAATAGAGCGTGTATGCATGGCTTACAAGGATGAGGCCCTTGACGTCAGTCCTGTCCAGGTTCAACCCGGTGCCTCCCTCCTTCACGGCCGAGAGCAGGTCGTCGAGGAGGTCATCGGCCTCCCCGTCGTTCCCGCCGCCGCCCTTCTCGTGCTCATGTAGCGCTCCCTCGAGGACGGCGTCAAGCTTGGCCGCCGTCACCTTTATCCTCGCGTCGAGCCCCGTCGCCCAGTCCACCCACCGGAGTCGCGGGAACACGTCGCTCACCGCGATCGTCTCCAGCAGCTCGCTCGTCTCCTTTATCATCGCGCGGACCGCTCCGGGTTCCATGCCGCCGAGCCTGTTCCCGAACGCCGCCTTGGAGATGATAGTGTAGGTCAAGCCGATGAGTAGCTCGCTCATGTTGACCCCAGCTCGGCGCTTTCTTCCACCGCGGCCGTCCTCGTGGTGAGCGCCCGCGGCGCGGATCCGCTCCAGGAAGGACGCGACCTCCGCTTCCCGGAGCGCGCGGAAAGAATCGACCCGCTTCGCGCTGAGCAGGTGCAGGGCGGCGATGCGGCGCAGCTGGCGCCACCGCTCGCCGTAGGGGCTGAATGCGACGTCCCGGCAGTCGTAGAGGAGGCCGCGGGCCGTGCGCTGCAGCGGGCGGCTGCAGAAGACGTGGTCCTGGGTCTTGAGCACCTCCTCGGCCACGGAGGCCGAGGAGACCACAAGGGTGGGCACGGAGCCGAGGCGGAGGAGGAAGAGCGGGCCGTGGCGCCGCGCCAGCTCCCGCAGCCTCCGGTGGTAGTGGCTCCGCCCGAGCTGGTGGAGGTTGCCGATGATGGGCAGCGGCGGAGGGGAAGGCGGCAGCACCCGGCCGCCGTCCTTGAGGCCTGACCAGAGGCTTCTGGCGATGACGAAACAGGAAGCCACGAAAACGACGGTGAGGAGCAGGTCAGGGTAGAGCAGAACGGGAGCCATGCGCGCGGCGCTGCGAGCGGGCGTCGATCGTGTGACACACGGCGGGCGCGCACATGCTAAAAAGGGGTAGGGCGCTGTAATGAGCCGTGAGGAGATAAGGAATGTGTGAATCAGGAGCCCTTGCCACGATGACGTCCACACATAAATCTAAGAAGAAAGTGAGAAGCCAATGATTGTTTCAGTCGAGAACTTTCGTTGAGACTATACCTTACGAATGTACTGTCTAAAATACGGTATCATGCATTGGCATTGCCACGTAATTTATTCAGTTTATGAAATTACACTACGCAGACCAGGTCATCATTTATTGTAGCATCATCACCTTTTTTTTCTCATTCATTGGTTTCTTGATGTTCTGCAAGAGTGTTTGTTATCTACCATCTATTCTTCTTTATCTTTAGTAATTAGACTATGTTCAGGGCATTAGATGGCATGAAACCTTAGTTTTATTGATATTTGAATCATATCTTTGTGTGCATAAATTCCTTCTTCCACCTTCGATGAATAGATTACACAGATAGTAATGTAAAGCAACTCTTGCAATTTACATAGATAGACAAATGCAAAAGTGACCTTTTCACTGATCTTGCTTACACAAACACCTTATTCCAATCTCCACCGTTCATGCTTGTAGAGGTTTTGCAACAAGGATCAAGGCGAACTTGAGACCAGGAGAGAGGCCACTCGACTCGGTAACTTCAAAGGAGTCGAAATGGTACATCAAATTGGCCAGTAAAAGCTAGATAAGGCGCTGAATGGTATGAACCTGGAGTCTTTGCCGCTGTAGTCGATGGTCATGGAGCGTGGTATCCTCGACCGTTAATTTCACGGGGGACGAGCAGCGGCACCGGTGGATGTAACCGCATCACTTCTTCTTTCATGGCTGCCTGGAGGCGGCTCATCTTCGCCAGCTGCTCCTCCAGGACTCGTCCTTGCGCCCCCGCAACCTGCTGCCTCACCTCGTCTTGTACCTTCTCCATTTCTTTTGGGTTCTTGATGAGCTCGGCCATTGCCCACTCTAACGACTTGTAAATTGTATCAGTGCGTGCCTCCTATGAACACGTACAGATTAGGCCTTCAATGATAAGACTTGGTGGTGCAGGACGTGCATCATTGATTCTATGGTTGAAAATCCTTGCATTTCTTTCTTCTGAATTTTCGAAACGAACGTGTAAGGTCCGGGTGGTCTTCCGTGACAAGGTGGTGCTAGAATGAGTGATTGCCATCAGCCATCTACCATATCACTCGATTCATTGTAGATGTATGGTCTATGGTGACGTTTACATTTGCTTGTTTTTTTTACGTTTGCATTCGCGACCGCGCGGCCAACATTTGATTCAGAGGAGCATCAAATCTCAGTTGGCTGGGCATGCCTTATGAACTGGTTGCGCAAACGGCGGATAAGGTATTGAGGTGAATAACCAATAATGCCACACTTGCATTTCTATTTCGTGCGATAGTACTATTTTGGATTAATGAAAGCCATGTTAGCTGTTTTGTGTTCTAAAGGAATGAAACCAGCAATTTACAATGTATGTTAATACCAGTCTAAATCAAAGCCACGTCAAGCAACAGTTTGTCTGAACCACATTGCCAGATTCAAAGGCTCTGTATGAAAACTGTTTCGTGATGGTATGATACAGTCATACTGCAGCATTGCAGCAGGGAGCCTGTGAAAGATGATTTAATATGTGTATCAGTTACTTGCATATTCTCACAGTAATTGCAAATTTGAGCAGGAGATAGTAATTGTTTGTGTGAATCATTTTTTAAAGGCCCCCCTTAACTGTGACCACTGGAAATCTTCCAGGAAAAAAGAAACCAAATCTATGTAGACCTGCTTTGCTTCAGTCATTTTAACTTCTCCATGATGTGCAGATTAAAAATTAAAAAATCTGAGATGTGAACTGGAAATTTCCTTGATCTTATAATTTCTAATCACTATTGAAGCCTAGGTTCCTTTTCTTTCAGTTGATGGGCAAGCTATAATTAGTAGGAACAATTTTCTGGTGTTAATTGTAGTGGATATCTTACCATGATAATAAAGGTGATTTGGTAGGCGTCAGTTTGTATACTATAAGAGTTCATTTAACTGCTTGCTATTCCTAGTGCTTCAATCCACCTGAGAAGGGATGCACACAAGTTCACTTAATGAGGTACCAAATTCGAGTTCATTTAATTGCTTGCTATTCTTAATGCTTCAAGCCACCAAAAATGGGTATTGAACCCTTTGCAAATGTGGAATGGATCTTGTATTTTGGATGTCATTGTTGAAGATAGTCTTATACTGAACAATTAAGGCAGGCTGGCTATTGGAGCTTGCTCCTAGCTACGAGACCCGGGTTCGAGTCCTATTCCTTAATTCAAAGCGGGGAGGCAGCCTCTTCCCGTCAAGTTTTTTTTTTAACAACTAAGGCACGTGTGGACAAACATCATGCTGCTATCGATTCGTGGCCACAATATATAGAAGTTCAAGGCTCCAAAAATGGGGAGACAGACCTCAGAAAAATGAATGCCAGTGTCCGGACACGCACCCAGTCCAAGGACGGAAACAGTGGGTGCAGGGAGCCGCATAATACAATGTGTGCTGTGCTGCAATTTTCAACAAGAGGAGGCGTGGCCACATTCTTCTGCATACTACTCCGTGGTACTGCTTATTTGTTCACTGAAGAATCACATTTGGCGTGGCATTGCCCAGGTTGGGCTGCCCCATGTGTGGCACTGGCGCACTGCAAGATCTGCGATGGGTTTCAGCCTTGCGGTGAGGAATTTCTCGTGGATCTCACACCTGATGAGGCAATCTCAAGTCAAAGTTCAAAGTGTGTTTACAGTTGATTCTTTTTACATGGTAGAAACACGAGGAGAGATTAAAAATCTTACTTCCTCTGAGAAAAAGTATAATCTGTCTAAGTATAAACTTGTTTAACCTTTCACAATCCATGTATAAAATTTTTATAGAGACTGATAATACAAGATTGGTATTACTAAATTCGTTATGAAAAGTACTTTTCATATTATGAATAACAAATTCTATTTGAGATAGTATGTTCTTAAAGATATTGCTAGTCAAAGTATCTATCTGAGATTGATTCATTGTCTTAACTTAACGAACTTATGTTTGTTATTAGAGGAAGCACTAATAATATCTAAGATATTAAAAAATTTGTATGTACTGTTTTGACTATTAAAATTTGGACCAATGCGCATCTGGCGAGAGATTTTAATAAACCTGACAGATTTTGAGCCAAAAAAAAAACTGCCACCTTGTGCTAGTAAAATTGAGGAAAGATAATTGTGTAGGATGATTTTATATGTCCACTACACTCCATATTCTCACATGAATCGGAAATTTGGGTAGTAGATAATTGTTTTTGTGAATCGTTTTACAAAGATTACCTTATCCGTGACCATGGAAATCTTTTGGGCGAAAAATATATCAAAGCTATGTAGCATTGCCTTGCTTAGTCATTTGGACTTCTCTGTGTTCACATTAAAATTTAAAATCACAAATGCCAACTGAAAATTTCGTGGTGTTTGAGATTTCTAATCACTATTGAAGCTTAGGTTCGTGACTTTTCTCATGGTTGATAAATAATACACGGTCCATAGTTAGTGGGAACAGTTCTGGGATGGTAGTTGTGGTGGAATACCTCACCATGGATATAAGACGATTTTGATCGGCCTCAGTTTACTACAGAGAGTTCATTTAATTGCTTGAGATTCTTAGTGTTTCAAATCACCTGAGAAGGGGATGCACACCAGTTTACTTAATCAGGTACCATGTTTTCGCATTTAGACATTCTGAGTATATTATCAGTCATATGCTTTACATATTGTTCAATGACTGTACTTTGTTCAGAACACACTCGTTGGTGTTCTAATTAGTTTTAATGTAGATAAATTCCTCGTTCAACCTTCTAGATCAATATATCGTACATATAGAAAGAGTAAATCTCTACTATTACTAAAGAAAGCAATGATTTATTGATCCGTCAACCAGAGTACTAATCGGAATCCGGATGATCGTATATTGAGTTAAGGGGTCCGAAATCGTTTAGAATTAGTATTTAGCGAGTAAAATAGAAAAAGACTACTGAAGTTCTCAACTGACACGTACTATGTTATTATAAAATACATATGGTGTATAATATATATATTTATATACTAATCAATATATTTATATGGCTTCCCGTAGCAACGCACATGCATAATTGCTAGTAAGTATACATAGCTAGATTACACAGGTGGCCTCTCCTTATTTTTTTTCTTACAAAAGTACCTACTGCTGCCTGCAGTCTGAAAGCTTCATGCTTGCGGAGGTTTCGCGACAAGGATCAGGCCAAACTTAAGAGCAGGTGACAAGCCACTAGACTCCACAACCTCAAATGACTCGACATCCTGGCCCTCTGGCAACTCCCAGTCGAAATGGTACATCAAATTGGCCAGTGCAAGCTCGGCGAGGCGTGTCGCGAATGCAATGCCAGGGCATCCCCTCCTTCCAGCGCTGAATGGTATGAACCGAAAGTCTTTGGCATTGTAGTCGATGGTGTTGTGCATGAACCTGTCTGGCAGGAACTCCTCAGCGTTCTCCCATGACTCACTGTCCCTCCCGATCGCCCATGCATTGATGATGACCCTAGTCTTTGCTGAGATGTCGTAGCTCTGGAGTTTGGTGTCCTGGATCGTTTCACGGGGGATAAGCAGTGGCACCGGTGGATGTAGCCGCATGGCTTCTTTCAGGGCTGCCTGCAGTCTGCTCATCCTCCCAAGTTGCTCCTCTAGAACTCCTTGTGTCCCTGCAACTTGCCTGACCTCCTCTTGCACCTTGGCCATTTCTCTTGGGTTCTTGATTAGCTCGGCCACTGCCCACTCTATGGCCTTGGAAGTTGTATCGATTCCTGCTACAAACAAGTCCTGCACAAATTTATATAAAAAATCAGTATAAACAACGTCGCTAGTCTGTTGGGACAAATTAGCCCTTAATACCCAACACTTACGAAGATGAGTCCCTTGATATCAATCCTGTCCAGCTTAAGCCCCTCACCGTCCTCCTTGACCACAGAAAGCAATCATCAAGGAGGTCACCAGCCTCGCCATCGTTGTTCTCAGAGCTATTCTCGTGCTCCTGGAGCGCCTTCTCGAGAACATCATCAAGCTTGCTTGCCGTTCTCTTTGTCCTTGCGTCGAGCCCCATCAACCAGTCCACCCACCAGAGTCGTGGGAACATGTCGCTCCACCGCGATCGTCCCGAGCAGACCAAAGACCTCCTTCGTCGTCTCACGGAAAACCTGAGGCTCCATGCCGCCGAGCTTGTTCCCAAACGCTGCCCTTGAGACGACAGTGTATGTTAAGCTGACTATGAGGTCGCTTACATTGACTGCTCGGCGCTTGGCCCCGGCGTTCTCCGGGGCGCTCGCCGTGCGGATCCGAGCCACCAACGACGCGGCCTCCTCCTCCCGGAGCACACGGAAGGAGTCGACCCGCTTCACGCTGAGGAGGTGCACGACGGCGATGCGGCGGAGCTGGCGCCACCGCTCACCGTAGGGGCTAAAGCCGACGTCCCTGCAGCCGTACATGGGGCCGCGGGCGGTGTACTGCTGCGGCCGGCCGCAGAACACGTGGTCCTGGTGCTTGAGCACCTCCCCGGCCATAGCTGCCGAACTCACCTCGAGGGTTGGCACGGTGCCTAGCCGGAGGAGAAACAGGGAGCCATGGTGCCGCGCGAGCTCCTGCAGCTTCCGGTGGAGGAATCCCCGGCCGAGCTGGTGCATGTTGCCGATGACGGGCAGGTGCCGGATGCGAAGGTGGCAATACTGGGCCGCCGCCATCTTTGCGGCCTGACCAGAGGCTTCTAACGACCGCAAAGCATGAAAGCACGAAGAGGAGGTAGAGGACCAGGTTAGAGTCGAGCTGAATGGAAGACATGACTAGCTACCAGAGAGCTTTGCGAGCGAGTGACACTGTGGCACACACACTCGCAACCAGGAACCTCTCTTACTTATTGCACCAAACTGCTAAGTCGCATGTGGACTGTACATCATGAGTTCATGATACTCTGGTCCACTTGCAATCAGGCACATTGCGATATTTATTGTGCCTGTGGAGAAACACCATGCTGCTATCGATTCATGGCCACAATATGTACAAGTTCAGGGTTCCACAAATGGCGAGTCAGTCCTCAGAATAATGCATGCATGACGATGTCCTATCGGGCGTCCAATCCAATGATGGAGATACGATGTTCTGCGGTTTCAACAAGAGGATGAGGTTGTGCTAGCAAAATGATTGACTCATGTGTGGCGCGGCAAGATATTTATTTGGCCATCTGGGTTCAGTTGAAGCCTTTCCGACGAGGGAACCTTCTAGAGGTGCCGAAGTCAGAGTGTGCTTAATAAGTCAGTTCTTTTTTTTTTTTGCTTTTTGTGTGAATCATTTTTCAAAGGTATCCTAATCTGCGAACACAGAAATCTTTCAGGCGAAACTAAATCAAAAATCAAAGCTATGCTGGCTGCGAGTTATCACAGTGTGGTAATTGAGGCCGGTTTCCCCTTATCTAAGAAAAAGCTATGCAGCACTGCTTTACCTTAACCTCATTCATTTTAAGCTATCTGTGTGTACGTTAAAATTTAAAACCAGAGATATGAACTGAAAAGTTCTTTGTGCTTGTATTTTCTACTCACAATTGAAGCTTACATATTCTTAATTTTCTTTCAAAGTTGGTGGAGAATCCATAGTGGGAACAGTTCTGTGATGTTAAGTGTATTGGGATACCTCATCATGATTATGATTTTGATCGGGTTCAGTTTGTAAACTAAGAGTTCAGTTAATTGCTTTATTTTAGTGCTTCAAGGCTTCAAGCCACCTGAGAAGGGGATATGTAGACACACTTAATCTGGTACCATGTCCAGTCCAGCTCAAAAAGAAAAGGTAGCATATTCAGTCTGCTATTTGTCGCTTTTATTAGTTTCTTGACATTATGCATGTCAGTTTTTTTTTTTATCTGGCATATGATCATTTCCTTCGATGGTTGTACTTTACTTGATTTGTTGGTGTTCCATTCTAACTTTAACATGGATAGATTGATACTGCCACATTGTAGATCAATAGATCATACATATATGTAGAGTATGTCGGTCTATATATAGCTAGACAAGAACTCAAGTAGCATCTCCCCATTTTTCTGACAAAGCACATATGGAAGTTTGCAAGGTTGCTTGCAGGGGTTTCGCCACAAGGGTCAAGGCAGACTTAAGAGAAGGAGACAGGCCACTAGACTCCATCACCTCAAATGACTCGACATCCTGGCCCTCCGGCAGCTCCCAATCAAAATGATATAGCAAATTGGCCAGCGCAAGCTCCGCGAGGCGCGTTGCGAATGCGATGCCGGGGCATCCCCTCCTCCCAGTGCTAAATGGTATGAACCGGAAGTCTTTGCTATTGTAGTCGATGGCATTGTGCATGAACCTCTCTGGCAGGAACTCCTCAGCGTTCTCCCAAGATTCCTTGTCCCTCCCAATTGCCCATGCGTTGATGATTACCCGAGTCTTGGCAGGGATGTTGTAGCCGTGGAGTTTGGTGTCCTGAATTGTTTCACGGGGGATAAGCAGCGGCACCGGTGGATGTTACCGCATGGCTTCTTTCAGGGCTGCCTGCGGTCTGCTCATCCTCCCAAGATGCTCCTCTAGGACTCCTTGTGGCCCTGCAACTTGCCTCACTTCTTCTTGCACGTTGGCCATTTCTCTTGGGTTCTTGATTAGATACGCCATTGCCCACTCTATCGCCTTGGAAGTTGTATCGATTCCTCCTATAAAAAGGTCCTGCAACAAGACACTTAGCTTATATCAGTACACACAGCAACTCTAGCGTGTTCGTACAGATTAGACCTTGATCCATGATCCTGAGAACTTACCAAGATGAGCCCCTTGACATCAATCCTATCCAGGTTAAGCCCCTCGCCACCCTCCTTGATCACCAAAAGCAAATCGTTAAGAAGGTCAGCAGCCTCATCCTCATCTTCAGGCTTCTTCTCGTGCTCCTGGAGTGCTCTCGCGAGAACGTTGTCAAGCTTGCGTGCCGTTCTCCCTATCTTTGCGTCGAGCCCCGTCGCCCAGTCCCGCCACCGGAGTCGCGGGAACATGTCGCTCACCGCGACCGTTTCGAGCAGATCGGCGACCTCCTTCATCATTGCACGGCAACTCCCGGGATCCATGCCACCGAGCTTGTTCCCAAACGCCGCCTTCGAGATGACAGTATAGGTTAAGCTTACGATGAGCTCGCTCATGTTCACCGCTCGGAGTCTGCCCCTCTCATCATCCGAAGCCCCCGTGGCGCGGATCCGAGCCACCAACGATGCGACCTCCTCCTCCCGGAGCGCACGGAAGGAGTCGACCCGCTTCACGCTGAGGAGGTGCACGACGGCGATGCGGCGAAGCTGGCGCCACCGCTAGCCGTAGGGGCTGAAGCCGACATCCCGGCAGTCATAGAGGAGGCCGCGGGCCGTGTGCGGCTGCGGACGGCCGCAGAAGACGTGGTCCTGGTTCTTGAGCACCTCCTCGGCCATGGAGGCCGAGGAAACCACCAGAGCAGGCACAGAGCCTAGCCAGAGGAGAAAGATATGCCGTGCCGCTGCGCGAGCGCCTGCAGCTTCCGGTGGTGGTGCCCCCGGCCGAGCTGGTGCAGGTTGCCAATGATGGGCAGCCCCGGAGGCGAAGGCGGCAATACTCGGCCACCATTGTTGCGGCAAGGCCGAAGGCGTCTGACAATGACGAAACATGAAGCCACGAAGAGGAGGAAGAGGGCTAGGTTGGAATCGAGCTGAGGCGGAGCCATGAGTAGCAGAACTTTTCGAGCGTGCAGCCGCAACTAGGGAATGGCGCTTCTAACAGTGCCACGCTACTACCGGTTCATGGCTTGAATGTATAGGAGCTCAGGGTCCAAAAATGACAATGTCCGAATCAGGATATAATCCAATGATGGCGACAGCGAGGGACGGTGAGCCACAGAGGCACCATGGGTGCAGCCATTGCCAACAAGATAGAGGAGGAGACGCGGCCACATGCTCCTGGCCTTCTTGTTCACCTATTAGCAGTCACGATTCGTGTATGGCACGGCGCAGGTCGGGTTGGCAAAATAATGTTCGGCCCACAAGGCGCTGGAAGATAGTTTATTTGGGTCATCTGGATTGGGTGGTTGCATTGTTGGTGAGCGATTTCCTCGTTCGTGATCAGATGCCTGATGATCTCCAACACTGCGAAGCTAAGTCACGTGGTTGGCACGTATGTTTGGGATTTAGCTGACGGGAATTAGTGCCGTTTTAAACCTCTAGTGTTACTTGAAGCAGCAGCTACATGTTAGTTTCCGTGGATGGGCAGAAAAATATAATTTTTGAGAAAAAGATAAATATCTTTTTTTTCAGATTATCTTCACACTTTCGTATTGGCTTCGCACATAGGCTATCCTCCAGAAGCCTGCTGCATAGAATTTAGTTGCAGCGGTATCTCAACGATTGGCATTAATAATAAAGAATTTTTTTACCCAAACACATAAGAAATTTTTTATCCAGACACCTAAGTGATGGTGTAGTATCCGGATTGATAGTCATTATGGTGCCTATTTTCTCTTTTTTTAAGGCCGTGTGTCTTTTAGATAAAGGTTAGAATTTTTTCAAGCATCATTGTATCACCTTGACGTGACTCTACTTGAATTTAATGCTCCTTTCGAAAAAATATGATTGGCAGAACGTGACGACAGATAAAAGCCATCTACTGATAGTCTCCCAATATGCATATTGATGCAGCCCCAGATACCCTACCACAACAATAACTTATGTATCCTCGTTAATTTTGTAAAGCATGATGATTTGTACCCAATTATTTGGAGATATTATCTAACGTATTACGTTAGCTATTAGTAACACGGACAACTGCTATAAGAGAAGGTAAGCCACCTACTCCGGTTGGAAATACAAAATCCATTAGGCCAATCACAATAGAAAGTTAAATTTGTTGTTTCTAAGAGTGTTGCATCATCTAGAGCACCTTTGAGTTGATAAATAAAATAACTCTATACAATGCATAGTATCTTTTATGTTTCATAGATGGCCCATAACAATTAATTACGATGCATAGGATTGGGAGCGATCGGATAAAATAAAACCGCTCGTCCCGCCGCCAATGCTGAAGCAATTTCTAGTTTTGAAAATAGTGGGTGAAACTTCTTCCTTTTTCTCTCTTTATAACTCTAACATCATGTCACTAATTTTATTATCCGTATGACACCTTATTAATTGAAAAGAAATCCATTGTAATACCTAGTTTTGAAAAAAAAAATCTCTCCTCTCCAATAGGCCTGGCCCATCTCTCCTTCTCTCCCTCTCCCACTCTTTACTCGGCCCACCTAAGCTCAGCCCGGCCCAGCTCCTTTCTTTATTTTTCTCTCCCTCTCTTCTCCCCAACAGGCCCAAGCTCTCTCTTCTTTTCTCCCTTTCTTTTCCCGCGTGTTCCAATCAGCCCAGCCGGCCCAACCTGCCCACTCCGGCCTGATCCACCTCCCTCCACTTCCTCTCTCCTACTCTCTCTCTCTGACTCACCGATAGGCGGGGCCCACCTATCGGGGCTTCCTTCCACCTCCAGTCGCTTGCCTTCCCCACCCGCACGCACCGCCGCCGGCCGCCCATCTCTCGCGCCCGCTCATCTCCCTCCTCTCTGCGCCCGCCGTCCTCTTCAATGCCTTGAAGTGCCGCCGCACCCCTCGTCTTCCTTTCTTCCCTTTGCTGCAAACAGCCACCACCATTATGGCCATCATGGCCGGCCACCGAGCTCTACCCCCTCTCCTGCCACCCTTTCCTCTCCCTCCCTCGGCCTATAAAAGGCGTTGAGCCCCGCCGTGCCCGTGCCACTTCCCTCTCTCGCTCGTGCCCCTCTCTCTCCCTCTCGCTTTTGCCGCCGCTGTCCCGAGCTCGCGGTCCGCCGTCGATCCGCCACCTCGCTGCTCTCTGCTCGCCACAAGCCACCGCAAGAGCTCCGCCTTGAGGTGAGCATGGTAGCCCATCGCTTCTCTCCCCTCTCTCCACCTCTCGCGCTGGCAATTGCTCGCCGGAGTTCCCGAGCCGCTTCTCGCCGCCGTGCGTCACTCTCCGGCCACCATCTCGCCATCCGGACCCCACCATCGAGTTCCCCTTCACCCACTCTCGCTCCCAGGCCAAACCGCGGCCAAAACCACCCCCGGATGCTCGATTTCGAGCAAGTCCGGCGAGCTCCGCTGCCGCAAGCCTCGCCGCCGGCGCCCCAGCGCCGCCACGCTGAGTCGTCCAGCCCCTACCACCATTGGATCAAGATCCAACGGATCAGATCCCAGCTGACCAGAGTCAATCCCCCTAAATCGGTCAACTCTTAGCCTTTTTGCAAAGGAGTCCCTCAGTTTTAGCGAAATCAACCCGCAGTCCTGTCTACTTCAAAAATGCTTACAAAAGATCATTTTTCTTCTATTTTAGCCCCTGAGCTTTTCTATATTAGAACCTGCAGTCCCTAGCTTCTTTGTTTCAGTCTAACCCCTGTGTTTTAAGTTTAATTAGGTTCTAGCCCATGGTTTCTTTCAATCTAGCCCTAGAAGTTCAAATCTTTCACAAATGAATCCCTAGAATCATGTTTTAGCCATATCTTTAGCGTTGCTCATCCGTTTTCATCGATTCTTGCGCTCACGCAATCCTTGCATTATCCTCTATAGCTTTATCACCTTATCTTGCTCTGTTTGCACCGTTTGTTGTTTTGTTTCTTATTTGTTGTATGTTTTGCTTGTGTGATCGCATAGACAATGCGCCGTTCGAGGAAGGACAAGCGTTGCAGTTCGAGGAAGAAACACAACAGTTTGTCGAGGAAGGCAAGTGTACTTCTCCCCTACATATTCTGCTTTGTCCCCATAACTAGGATGATAATTCACTTTACTTTTAGTTGTATTGGATTAACTTGATGGGATGCCTACTAAGGATTTACCTAAGGACTTACCTAGTCTTTCACCTCCGAAAACTTGATTATCGGGTTTTAATTTAATATGTTGGGTAGAAATGCTTAGATGCTTTATCTTAGGATGATTATGTTATAATCTTTGGAATATTAAGCATGACTTTATATGTTGTTATATTCTGTTTAATTGCAAGAACACTTTATTTAAATGGAACATGGAGAACCATCTAAAAAAATAGTACAACCACAATTGTCACATGGCTCTGACTTAGCCGATCAATTTGGCATGTGGTTAACTAATAGCCTTACCGAAAGGACAAGGAGCGGGTCGGTGTTGGGGTATAGTCCGGTCCTCTTGGGGTAGTAGCCTTTGCTAAGGTATTACCATTAGGGGGATTATGGTCCACTCTGCTACTGAAACTCTAGTGGGCTATGAGTTTTTCTGCGTGTCTTTATAAAGGCTTCATAATGGATCCCTACCACTCACTTTTGAAGTGTTTAAAAGGCTAGCTATCTCGGGCATCAAGGGAGATACGAATTATGGTGAAAGTGTACAACCTCTGTAGAGTAAAAACTGATATATCAACCGTGCTCACAGTTATGAGTGGCTTGGACCCTCACATTAATTGAACTTAAAGAATGAATCAAATTGTGGTTCTTTGGCTTTGGAAATAATGTTGTTTACTTTATGCTTAAGTGAGTTGGTATAAACTTATACTTTGATAAATATGTGCTCACTAGACCAATTAAAATGCTAACCGCTATAAGCCTTTTTAGCCTCTCTTGCTGGCCTTGCATTCTTTTCCCCACCTGCTGAGTACCAACCATAAGTGTTCACACCCTTAATTTACCGATGAGGACATGACACCCATGCATATGACCATGATTGACGCATCATGATTGGCGCATCACATGTAAAAGGAGTCCATCAAGAGTGTCCAAGTAAATAAGGAGGCCCAAGACTAATTCACTTCGAGTCGCCAAGGTGGAGACCCAAAACAACTCAAGTTCGAGTCCACCTCGGAGTCCAGGAGTAGCACGCACTAAAAACAACGCTCAGGTCGCATACGAAGTCCGTTTTGGACGTTCTTTATATGGATGGAAAAATAATTTCATAGAGCTTCAAATAGTGCCAGTCCCACATCAAAATTCTATCTGAGTCAACAGGAATCATCGAAATAAGTGAACATCCAAAATCTATCAGGGTGCTGCATTGCCGTCTTTTAGGCTGTTGGCCTGTGTATCATGTTGGAGCTCATAGAGGCGCATCTAGGGGTGTCATCGATGACCTAAACCTCATATATTCATTAGCAACCGCCACATTAGGGTTTGTGTTTTGTTTAATTTTAGTTTTTTGTTGAGAAATAGACTTCTTTTATTGTAACTATAACGTCAAGTCCTTTAGCTGTAAATCAGGCTCCCCGTTCTTGTTCTTCACCACTGTGGCGATGAGTCCTTTTGTGATCAGAGCTTGAACGCCGTACTTCTTCGCTTCATACTCATCTGCAATTTCAGATTGCATGTTTATACTTTCTTACTTGTGTTCTTCGATTTGCTTGTAGAGATTAGCCTTCTTGGCGAGGTCAATCAAGTTGTGCTTGGCTGATAACCAACGGAGCAGCGGTGTAGGTTGCAGGGGTTTGAATCGTGACTTATTAGAAACTCGGATCGCCAATGTCGTGAGTCCACCAATCGAATTTATCATTCCTATCGGAAGATCAGGCCAGTGCTACATCACTAACCTCTGCTCAGAAGAGAATATTGAAGTGGAGAACCACGACGTCTTCGAAGAGTTCTAGGCGTGCGTTCACCGGTCAACTGCCTGTGGAAGAAGACGTTGCCGAAGACTTCATTTAGGTTAACGGTGGAACGTTTGTAATATTCGGAGTGTAATAATGCTGTTATTCCCTTTTGTTTACGCTTTTGACTATTGTCTTTGATATATTACACTTTCTATATCAACATATGTATGAGAACGGTTTCTGACACACATACACTATGCATTCGGCTTTGTTTCCAAAATCAGACGTGACATACATAATTGCACTAGTCAACCAAACAAACTGTGACTTGACTAAGCTTAGGTGTGACAACATTAGGATCAAACCAAACATGCCTTAGTAGATTCTTGAGATTTGTAGCATTTTTTAGTTTCTTGAGTATTACTCCATCCTTCCTAAATTATTAGTCATTTTAGCTTTTCTAGATCTATATGTAGATGCATAGAAAAACTATATATTTAGAAGAGCTAAAACGACTAATAATTTAGGATGGAGGGAGTAACATGCTGATCATTTCCTTAGATGGACGTACTTTATTCGCTTTATTTGTGTTCTAATCTACTTTTAAAGCGAATCAATTGATGGCTCCACGTGCTAGATCAATAGATCATGCATATATAAAAACTATAAAGCATGTCGATGTATATAGCTAGAAAAGTACTCAAGTGGCCTCTCCCCTCATTTTTGTGACAATGTACCTATGGAAGTTTGCCAGGTTCCTACTTGAAGGGGCTTCGCCACAAGGGTCAAGGCAGACTTAAGAGCAGGAGACAGGCCACTAGACTCAACGACCTCAAATGACTTGACATCATGACCCTCCGGCAGCTCCCAATCAAAATGATAGAGCAAATTGGCCAACGCAAGCTCCGCAAGGCGCGTTGCAAATTCAATGCCGGGGCATCCCCTCCTCCCAGCACTGAATGGTATGAACCGGAAGTCTCTGCCATTATAGTCGATGGCATTGTGCATGAACCTCTCTGGCATGAACTCCTCGGCGTTCTCCCAAGATTCCTTGTCCCTCCCAATCGCCCATGCGTTGATGAAGACCCGAGTCTTGGCAGGGATGTCGTAGCCGTGGAATTTGATGTCCTGGATCGTTTCATGTGGGATAAGCAGCGGCACTGGTGGATGTAGCCGCATGGCTTCTTTGAGGGTCGCCTGCAGTCTGCCCATCTTCCACAGCTGCTCCTCTAGGACTCCTTGTGCCGCTGCAATTTGCCTCACCTCGGCTTGCACTTTGGCCATTTCTCTTGGGTTCTTGATGAGATAGGCCATTGCCCACTCTATGGCCTTGGAAGTTGTATCGATACCTGCTATAAAAAGGTCCTGCAACAAGAAATGTATATCAGTACACACAGCAACGCTACCTTAATTGTTCGTAGAAATTAATTAGGCCTTGATCCTGAGGACTTACCAAGATGAGCCCCTTGACATCAATCCTGTCCAGGTTGAACCCCTCACCGCCCTCCTTGACCACCGAAAACCACCGAAAGCAAGTCGTCAAGGAGATCACCAGCCTCATCTTCACTTTCGGACCTCTTCTCGTGCTCCTGGAGCGCTCTTTCCAGAACGTCGTCGAGCTTGCCCGCCGTCCTCTTTATCCTTGCGTCGAGCCCCACCGCCCAGTCCAGCCACCAGAGCCGCGGGAACATGTCGCTCACCGCGATCGTTTCGAGCAGATCAGTGACCTCCTTCATCATCGCACGGAAAGTCCCCGGGTCCATGCCACCGAGCTTGTTCCCGAACGCCGCCCTTGAGGTGACAGTGTAGGATAAGTTCACGATGAGCTCGCTCAGGTTGACCGCTCGGAGTTTCCCCCCGACGTCCTCCGGGGAACTCGCTGCGTGAATCCGGGCCATCAATGACGCGACCTCCTCCTCCCGGAGCAGACGCAAGGAGTCGACCCGCTTCACGCTGAGGAGGTGCACGACGGCGATGCGGCGGAGCTGGCGCCACCGCTCGCCGTAGGGGCTGAAGGCGACGTCCCTGCAGTCATAGAGGATGCCGCGGGACGTGTGCTGCTGCGGACGGCCGCAGAAGACGTGGTCATGGTTCCTGAGCACCTCCTCAGCCGTGGATGCCGAGGAAACCACGAGGGTGGGCACGGCACCTAGCTGGAGGAGGAAGATATCGCCGTGCCGCCGCGCGAGCGCCTGCAGCTTCCGGTGGTGGTGCCCCCGGCCGAGCTGGTGCATGTTGCCGATGATGGGCAGTCCCGGAGGCGAAGGCGGCAGTACTCGGCCACCATTGTTGTGGCCCGGCCGATGAAGGCGTAGTCTGACGATGACGAAACATGAAGCCACCAAGAGGAGGAAGAGGGCTAGGTTCGAGTCGAGCTGAGGGAGAGCCATGAGATGAGTAGCAGAACCATTCGAGCGTACACTCACAGCCATGGAACTGCGCTTGTACGTGAATCTTGCTGCTATTGAATTATGGCCACAAATGCAGAGGCAAGACTCGCCAATGGCTGGACCCGGGATCTAATCCAAGGATATGGCGACAGCTATGGCAGAACATTGTGGACAAGAGGAGGCGGCGCGCGGCCACATGTGATGCTCCCGGCCTTCTTGTTGACTGAAGAGCCATCATGATTCATGATCCGTGCAGCATTGCGGGTCGGGCTGGCAAAATGGGTTGCCTTGTTGGTGAGGGAATTTGTGAATCGGACGCCTGGTTGTCTGTAGCAGTGCCGACTGCCGAAGTTACGTGGTAGGTCGAACATTTTTAGATTATTTCCAACTTGATCATTTATGAGCGAATGACTACAGCTAAAAATATTACAAGAGTTCTTAGACTTTAAACCTCAAATGAGGGATTTCACAAATAAAAAAAATATAAAATAAAGAAAGACTAGAAGACTAAGCTTCAATCTTCTTGTTCGTTCCCGCTTCAACCTTGTAATGTCTTCACGCAGCACCAATCCACCACATTTCGCATCTGCTTAGAAACTTGATGTCCGGACCGTCTATTAATTGCTAAATCTTTTCACCTAAATCTCCGCATAGCGCATGGGTGTGAGGAGATATCGACATCGCGTCCAGCGAGAAAGTGACACCAAGAGGTGTCATTGATATCGACGCCAGCGTAATCCTGGACAAGAATTTCCTCAAATAGTTTCCCGTAGCACCGATGTCAACATGGACTTGCAAGTAGGGGCAGCATCGCGACAAAGCCTCCAAGGAGGAAAGCGGCGCCGCTAAGGCGTTGTTGTTGCCAGCTAGTATAGAGCTGGGTTGGGATTTCTCCCAGGACCGGGAACGAAGACTGCACACCATGGTGGCGGCCCATTGTCGCTCCACAGCCGTGTCTCCAGAGAGTTACGGCCGGCACCATGTCAAAGCTGAACTCCATGAGCGTACCGAGCCCGGGTTGTATGCCCAGATCATCACCGAGCAGATCCGGACGAGTCCAACCCGCCAGCGCACGAATCCGGTAGCCGTCTGAACGGATCCACCCACCAGCGTGCGGATCTGCTATTCTAGCTAGCAGGGTCACCGGATTCGGACGAGTGGGGAGGAGATCGAGCCACAAGAAAACCACCTTAGCACCATGGCTCATCAGCAAGATAGGATGGCAGAGGAGGAAGAATGGAGGGTAAAATGCCCGGCCGCCGCTTCCTCGAGCCTGCATGGGCTTCCGGTGGAGCTCTCCGACGACGGCGCGAGGCAGGGAGCGGAGGGGGCGGGCTATGGGGCGGCGGTTCTGGTTCCGCCCGAGTAGCCCTTGGGGGCGATGCGGGGGACAAGCCGTCCTTCTCGGGCTCCCATATTCTCATCAGTAGGGAGAACATGATGCCATGTATATAAAATGTCGGCTAATGATCGGTAGACAGTGTCCCAATATGTATTATTGAGCAGCCAATAGTAACCAACAACTTATTATGGATATCATTCATTTTATAGAGCATGTTATACTCCATTTAATTTGGAGTATGACATCTCTCTTCCGATTTTATGTGATTTTTTGCATGACTGACGAAACCACAAAAACACTTCTTATTTTATTGATAAGTAGAGATTAATAGAAAACACATTCTATGTGCAACTCAGTTATTTAGCTGTAGTGCTTCACTACAAAAAAAAAATAACTTTTGAACAAATCAGATATAAAATAGAGTGTCCAGCACACATTTTCAAAAAAAAATTCACGAACGTTCCTAAGCACATATTTTATTAAGAGTAAAACGTTTCCAAATTATTGAACGAAGCATAAATCGTTGAGGGCATAGAAGAGACACATAATAATCGAACATATGACATGTAAGTTCAAAACTGTAAAATATAATCCAAACAACATTTGTGGGCGGTAACAAGATGATCGAGCATATGTAGCTGGTACACGTGGCTGATAAAAAATAATAGTAATAATAGACCACAACTGACCAAAAACACCGAAACATCAGCTCGTTCAGAACACAAAACTGTTCAAAAATAAAACACACAGATAAGCAGGAGGTGCCTAACATATCACAATACGTGCGCACGGGCACGGTCACCGGCAGCTGAAGAGACGAGACGGCCTGGGCGTGCCAGGTGCCAACAGAACGACAGGATTCGCTCGCCACCACACCACGTCGCGAGCGTCAGTTCTTCCCTCTTCCCAACGGCTACCTAGTAGTGGTGCTGCGGGTCCGGGCCGCCGGGCACGCTCCTCTTCTCCCCGCCGAGCGCCCTACCCCTGTTCCACCTGGGCGCCCGCCGGACTACTCCAGCCGGTTCGCCGTCCCCGCCGGTGACCACACCGCTGCCGGCAGCGCCGTCGCGCCGCATCACGCGGGCCTCGGTCACGGCGGCGAGCTCGGCGCCGGCGACCAGGATCACCAGCAGCAGCGCAATGCCGGCGACGCGAGCAGGAGCGGCCATCGCTCGAGGTGATCCGCTCAGGAACCTGTCAGATTGTCCCCGTGCGTACGTGGAAGCCAAGCCAGAGCGCGCGCTGCTGCACCGCCGATCTGTTCGTGGTGGTGGCCAGGTGCGCCGGCGATCGCCCGATATTTATAGGTCGTTTTCGGTTGCAGGCGCCGAGGCGCGCGTCGTGACAAAGGGATGGCTTTTGGAACGGGATCTGGCGGTTGGGCATGTTACGGTTAGGACAAAACGGCACACGCAGCAAGGCGGCCGGAAAGCGCTCGTCCGAGTGGACACCATTGCCGCTCGCCACACGAAAAGCTTCCGGCCTTTTGCGGTTCGGCTCGCCTGCGTGATCGAACTCTATGATGCTTGCATGTGTGCCTGCCAGCCTCGATTAGGCTCGGTGCACCGCAGGCCGATCGCAGAGCTCTATAGACACCATGAGGAGAGGAACACTGCTAAAAAATCATGCGGAACAAGGCTCTCGTTTATTCAGAGAATCTGTTGATCCAAACCACGCCGGTCGAAAAAGAAAAGAGCAGATCCTGAAGGACTCCTCGGTACCTCGATGATCCAGCTCTGTTCCATTTGCTCTCCACGTCTGACGGCCACGAACGGAAGGTAGGTATCTCAGTTGATGATAAATTGATAAGTCGACGTCGATTCGGTTTGTATTTTAGCAGCTTTGCACACCAGAAAGCAGGATCTCTTTTTGATCGATCCCAAGCTACGAATCCGTCCGGAAAGGTTAGTTGCAATGAGCTCCTTTTCAGCAAGCGTGATCCTCGGACGAACCTTCCTTTCACAGAAGAAAGCACTCTCCGAAGCCTCAAGCCTCTCTCAAATCATCGCGGTCAGAGAGAGAGACCTCGAGGAGGACCGCACAACTAACTGAAAGTGCTCCAGCTGAAGTTCTCAATCTCATTGGATAAGCGAAGAGGATCAGCGAGCACGAAATGGCCTTTCGCATCTCAGGTGCCATTGCCATTGCAAATCGCCTGCGTTTCGTTGGACGCGGCTGCTGGCTGGCTGCTTTTGGCCTCAGTGGCCAGAGAAGCGAGACCCATCAGGAGACGGCGTCTGGTTGAGCCGCCATTCTGTTTTCATTGGCCGAGACCGCGTGTACCGACACATGCTTCGTCAAAAGCCTCTCAACTTGACTACCACTACCATTATTTGTTAATTTCAATTTGTACGCTATGGGTTGACCAACCACCAATGTCAAATGAGTTTTAAGTTGGGTTGACTAGCTTAGTTAATATATAGGAACTTTGGGTTATATATCCTTTTTTTAACTGCAGTGCTATTTTTTCTAGCATAACATGAATAATCCAGAAGTTGCTCAAACCCCTAACTACTAATACATCTTTAAAAAAAACAAATGGCATCCAAAACAAACGTTCTCCAATCATAAATATAATCAACTTGGACTAGTGCAAATAAACTAAGGTGTGTGGTTCCCTTCCGTTTTGTGGTCAACTTATTTACTAAGTATTGAAAACAGGTGCATTTATATAGTGGAAAAATAAGAAACTAAATTGTGTTTTGTCGAAAAATAATCCAAAATATGTCCAATACATTATACATGCTTCTATATTGCCCTCTGACATCATTATGAAAAATATTAACTCAATATACCCAAATCATACTTCTAAATTATCCATCCATGCTATTATTAAAAAAATAACCCAAACTATCCCCTAATATCTACTACCAAATTACCCACTGTCATTATTTAAAAAATACCAAAGAACTCAAACCATTACACTAAATTAACCTGTATCTTACATTGTTCTGTATGTTTTCCTCTTAAACATTAGTTTAGGTCTCCCCTCCTCCTCTGCCAATTATGTGATGAAGTTTGGACAACAAACAAAAAAAAAGATACAATACTATAATTGAACAAACCCCAAACACAACACCAATAAAGTGAACATGAGGGGGAACAGACAAAAAGTAGATTGTCTCTGATCGGGTAAAAGAACATAGTAAGAAAGCTGACCAATATTTACATAACATGTCACCTCAAACTTCTAAATCCACGCATCTTATGAAGTTCGATCATCTATTTTTCAAAAAAATAACTTCCATATTGAGAGTTCTTTCTGAGTTCCGTCATAGTATGACATTGGGAGCTGTGTGACTGCAAGGGGAGCGTCCTAGAAGCTCCCCGACTGCACCGCTGGTGGGCTGGCCGCGCTCCCCCGCCTCCGCTGCTGCCGGTGCTAACCCGGCTCTCATCTTTGACACCGGTCTTCTTCTTGCTCCTGCCATTGGTCACCATCCACTAGGCAGCCGGCTCACCTCTGCCGGCGGCCGAACTGCTCCCCCCCCCCCCCCCCGGCCCTCCCCTCTAGCCGCCGACCATTGGAAGCCCGGTAACCTAAAAGCCTTACCCCACCACCTCGACCACCACCCTAGCCACTGGCGATCTTGCCGACAGCCGCTCCACCCCCTTCCCCCTCCCCTTTCCCTTCCCCTACCTCAACGGCGAGCGGTGGTGGGCCGTAGCTGGGCCTTGTGCAAGGGGTCGCATCGCACCCGCGCGCATGATCCCTAGCGTTAGCAATAGCATCCGCGATTTCTAGTACGCAGGGTAGTAAATCTACATGCTGCTCTGCACCTTGCTGGAAAAAAAATACATAGCACTAACGTTCAACGGCGGAACCAGGGGCGAGCAGGGGCCATGGCCCCCCTAACACTGGTGAAAAGCCTAAAACATAGCTGATCATCAATGCTAGTCAAATCCAATACTAGTTCAGTAACATCTAGTTGTTGGACGCGTGAGGTGTGAGTCTCAGACAATAGGTGTGCACATGATAGCTTCCTGCAGGCTGCAGCAAATGCTGCGAGCTAGCACGTCCAGCACAATTTAGCCATTGGTAAACGTGCAGGCAATGCACATGCACATGATTAATTCATGATATATAGATCATTAGACACAGTAAGCGATTGTTATTCTCAAATGCCTATATTTTTTTATCTTAAATACATATATTATAATAGGAAAACTAACACTTATGTGATAATCTTCATTTGACAGTATTTTAGAAAAGAAAGAGATTGCAAATTTGCAATACGTTAGCATATGGTTTGTATGCTACGAAGTCGTATAAAGTGCAAATAGATCATATACGAAATATTTTCCGTATATAAAATGTTAGTCTTGATATATTTTCTCAAATGTTCGATCGGTCTCCCTTACTTTCCGCCACTGCTAACATTGCTCTCGAAATGGACCCGCACTGCAAGTAAACCGTCGGCCAGGCAGGTGGACCAACTCATGCTCGTCGTCTCCGTCAAGCTCATGGGCCATGCTCATGGCCTTCTGGCCCGTGTCAAATCTTCACCACGAGCAGTTGCGCGGCCCACATGTCGGCCCGACCCGAAGTAGTATCTGTCCACGTTTCGGATTCTAATTGATCGGAAACGAATCGCTGCTGTGCAGAAGAAACTCGATTAATTCAATCCATGCTCACACGTACAACAATGATTCGGTGAATGTAAACGTGTGCTGCAGACTCGTATTGTATCGTATAGGTAACTGCTTCGGTACAATCATCCAGAACTGCGTACATCTCCTAACGTAGAAGCCGGCCGGTATCGACCTCTTTCTCATTATTATTCTGAAAAGAAAAATTTAGACGCTACTCCAGGCTGCATCTGATTATCCAGGTGTCTGCAATCAACTGCTAGCTCGTTTAAAGACTCGAAGCTTTGCCAGCTTAGAGCAACAATTACGAGACCACTCAGCAGGCAGTATAGCAGGACACGTCATAAGATTTCTAACTGGCTGAGGGAGAAAAGAAGGAATGAAGAGAGAGGTTAGCGGGCGCTTTGCATGTCGCCTGGCTGAAACATGGGAATTGAGAAAAAAGGCTCGCTCCTGCACATGCAACTAGCTTTTTCTGGCTCTATAGGATCCTCTGCGCCAGTGCCATCCTTATTCCTGTTCTTACTCCTTGTTTAAAGATTGACCACAAAGATATAGATCATAAAAGATCGTATGCATATGCAAACATTAACTACTTGCTTGCTTCTCTCAGCCAGTCTAATAGCCAAACCATTACATGAGCTGGCTATATTATTAGCTTTATATGATATGGCATTTGCATTTAGCTAGCAGCGGGCTAAATTATTAGTCTTCCTCTTAGTACGAGACGGAGATGCTTCTTGGGCTTCATAATTTAAACCCATTAGTGATGCTGGGGGTCTGGCCCTCCCGGGCTCAGCCGCTTATCCTCGTACGGCACGGCGATGCCGGCGGCGGCGTCACCTCCCTCTCCCGCCGCGCCGTCGCCGAAGGCATCCGCGTGAACCACGGCCGGGCGCAGGAGGCCTGACGATGACCCCTTCACAGCCGGCGCCGCCTCAGCTTGCTGCAGCGGCCGGGCCGACCGGGCGTGCTGCACGACGGCGGCGAGCAGCAGCAGGACGCAAAGAATTTCCCTCGCGCCGGTGCCTGCCATGTTTCTTGCTTGCTCGACCAGTTGTACGTTCAGCTCAAGTGTAGAACCTGCACGATCTCTGAACCCTGGAACACTCCCAGAGATCTACTTGGCCACTGTACTCGAGCTAGCCGCTGTCGTGTTCTTGTGTAAGATCGACGACGCAGAGCAGGCCTTATATAGAGCTCGTAGGTGCCTAGGTGCTGTGCATGGCGCCACCGTCATCGAGCCTTCTCTGTGCATGTGCATCCATCCAGTGTGTAGCGGCCTGCGTGCGTGGAGGCAACTTGGACTCGTGTATGTGGATCGGCATCATCTGTTACGGATCACTACGGTTTTCGTCTGTGATCTGCGTCACTTGCGGCGCCTATTGGTGGAACGATCGAGGAGGAAGCCAAGGCCGCTTTGACGTCTTCATCGTCGCGCCCACGGCGAGACCAGCCGCACGGGGGCGATGCTGGAAAGCACGCGCACTGGCCGCGCGCGCGCGCGATTATCTGAAGACTCTCCTCATCCTTGACCAGCAGTCCTGATCTAGGACGGACGCTCGGGTATATCTGCGGGTAATTGTGGCCGTGACTGAAAAAATAAAGAGATTATATTCTCTACGACCAGTTCGATCAATTTCTGGAGTTCAATGGTAACCTTCCGGTTCGTTTGGCCTATACTACTACTAATGAGAATGGAGGTTGGTGTTAGTGTTGTGTTTGTGTCGGTGTAAGGTGAGGACGCGTGGGTTGGATGCAACTAGACTTAAGGGTGTAGCCAGAGGTGAGAGTAGACAGAGGAAATTTACATGGAAGTTGGACTTGTTTGGTTTGTGACAGGAATTACGGAGGGGAGTTTTAGAGAGAATTGTTATCTGATCTCTTACTTGGTTGGTGGGTTTAGGAGCGGAAAAACTGTATCAGAAGCTATGAAGAATGGTCAAATATGTCGATATTCCACTTAAACCACAATTTAACCCACTCCCCCTGATAAGTGACGGTTGGTAATTGGGTCCCTTAACTCCCATTTCCCATCTCACTCAAATTTTACTAAAAAGGCAATATCCTAACTAAAGATATTCCTTATTAGCAGCCTCTTTAACCACTTAATAACCCCACGGTAGGTCATGAAGGTCTAATCAACAATCGGATGATGATGGAGCAGGCTACGAACCCAGTCACCGGCCACAATCTTTTTAGGTTAAATGTCCCTGTGATCCACCCGATTGGATCAGTCCAATGTGTCAGACTGTCAGTGGTGTCTTTTCAGTAGTTTGAGAGCTATCTTCTGAAGATTCACATAGTGCTAGTGTTATCCGCCGGCCTTCACAGGTTGCAAATCGAGTATGTGGTCGTCCATTGTATGTGCTCCATTTGACCGCCCCCTGAATTGTAAAGAGTAGATAGAGAACCGCATGAATAATTGTACTAAAATATGCGTGAAAGGGAGGCATGTTTCGGACAGAAAGATGACTCGGTGCTTGCAATGCCAGAGGTGCATAAAACCTTCCGCAGTAGTGCGCGCTCTCAAGTCCCAAACTCGTGAAAAGCATGCCATCTTTGTGAATGGATCTTCAGGCGTCAGACGCTGCATAAATGGCTGAATGTGCTTCCCATAAAAAAAAAGGGTTTTGCGTTGTGCCTCTGTTTTGACGGCTAATGGTGATTTTGCCCTTATTTTTCTAACTTTGCGAATTTGCCCTTGTTTTTTTCAAAATGAAGAAACAGTTTGCCCCTATTCTGTGAAGAGCAATTAATGGTGTCAAAAATGCTATGAAAAGATAAGATTGCCCATGCAGTTTTGCCCCTACTATTCAAAGTACTTTTCTAACTTTACCCTGTTTCAGCAAAAAAAAACTGGGCAGCACTTTTTCTTTAGCCTATCCTGCAGCTCTCTTGGTCCTATTTCTGGCTGTTCCCGCAATAAATCCACCACTCTATTAGCTACCCATTTATTTGAGGCTATTGTTTCACCATAATTGTTGACTGAACCACAAGTATGCTTTGGTCCACTAGTCTTAACCTGCAACAAAAGACAGCCACAAAAAGTACCATTTGCTGAGTAAAAACAGCCATTACTGAGTAAAAACAGCCACAAAAGTATCATTTTGCAGTCAATGTATTTCTTGCTTGTAGATGCGAAAAACTTCCATTGGCAGCCCTTATAAGCTCTCTTGCAAATGGTTCTAAATCTACTCTTATATTTTTTCACTCCCTCCGTCCTAAAAAACAAGTCATTCTAGGATTCAAAATTTATTTCAAAAATAAGTCATCATGCAAGAATCAATTAGTGCCAAATATGGATAATAAATAGGGGCAAACATGGCCATTTTACCTTCTTGTTAATTTGTCCTAGAATTCCTAGGATGACTTGTTTTTTGGGACGGAGGGAGTATCTCAAAAGCATGATCATTCAACATAGCTTGATGGGTAACCGCTGATTTGCATTGATCCACATCTAGGAACACCACATTGACCAATACATGGATCATCAGCATCATATGAAAAGGGGGGAGGATCAAACTCATCATCGCCATCAACTATTTCACTATCAGGGTCAAACTCAGGGTCAGAGCAATCATCACCAGAGTCTGAAGATGCAGTCAAATCAATGTCATAGCTACTATCACTCGGTGCCACAAGTGAATCTGTGTCTGAGTACATACCCTCCTCATCAACTCCTACACTCTCATATGTGGTTCTCTTCTTTTTAGATGTGGATTTGGCTCTCACATTTGTGGTTGTCTCACGTGTGGCTCTCTCATTTGTGGGTACTCTATTCCTTAAAGAAGGATGACACCTATGTTTCGTTAGTGAAAACTGGATTGGGCTATCGAAATCATTTATCTGGGCAATGATGTGGACTACTCCCTTCTTTAGATTTACTTGAAACCACTCAAGCAGATGCTCATCAGATTTTATCTCAATAGACTCAATATCCAACTCACGCCACAATATTATATATTTCTTTGAACCCCACATGTAATGTGCAACAATGAAATCAACTAATTGCATCAGTCCATGAGTGTGATTAATTTGTGTTGGCAATGTTCTACCCTACAGCCATGTCTTTGGACCCCCCTCGAGCAAGCTAAAAAATGATCTCACTTTAACAGTAAGTTGCAAATCTTCGTGGTTTGGCCTACAAATTATAGTATCACAGAATATAAAGTTAGCTAAATCATCCTAAAGATAAAGCCTAACTCGTGCTTCAGACCAATTTCTATCCCAATCTATGGCAGACAAGAACAGTCAAGATGAGTAATTACCTAGCCTCTTCCATGTTGAGCTCAGTACTGCAGTGAATCCTTGCCGCTTCCCGCTAGAGCCTCACGCCCGCAGCTGCCTGGCCGCGCAGGGGGCGCCTCACGCTCGCCGCTGCCTGGCCGCGCAGGCTGCATGGGCGCCTCGCACGCCGGTGTCTGGGGTCACCACGCTCCAAGCGCCCGCGCGGGTCCCGCCAGCCACCGTCTGCTCCTGGATCGGCCTCGCGCTCGCGGCTGGGGCACCTCTCGTGGGCGTGCGGGCCCCGCCCGCCGTTGCCCAGGGTGCCTCCGCGCGGGACCTCGCCCCCGCCGCCGGCCTGTACAGGGCCCTTCCGCTGTTCCGCCCCTGGCCCGACCTAGTATTAAAATATAGGTTTTGCGAGAGGAGCAAAGTGAGGGTAGTTCGGTCTTTTCCCATTGCCTTAAGGAGGTCTCTTATTTCTTTTTATTTTTTTAATGCCTCTCCAACTAACAGAGTTGGAAGTAGGGGCAAACGGAGATTTTATTTTTTTTCATTTTCAAAAAGGAGGGGTAAAATTACAAAATCTAAAAAATGAGGGCAAAATCATCATTAGCATCCACACTGAGGGCAAGATCACTGATTTTTTCAAGAAAGAGGCTGAATGTGCTCTGAGATCTCAATGAGGACAAATTGGGCACTTTTCAAAATTTTGAAGGGATCCTCGCCAGTTGCCACTACTAACTGTAGTTACTAACAAATTTCAAGTTGCAAGGCGATGACAATTTTGCTGACTGAAGAATGGGATGTATCGCTGCAGCCAAAGCTACAGGAAAGTTTTTCTTTGTAGCAAGTACTAGCAAGCCTAATTCAGAGTGAATGATCGTGCCGTTCAGTGGAAGTGGCGCTGTGCTTTTTCGCTGTGATAGCATTCAGAAAACAACGTTAAAGTTTGGCGAACGCCGCAGGATATGCACGCAGCGTGTCTGTATGGTTGACTAGGTGCATGCGCTGATGGAGACGGCCGGCCACCATGCTGGATGGGATGTCACGGGCGCTTTCCGGCACAAGACGCTCTGTGGACTCGTGCCGCGTAAGATCCTGATCATCTAGCAACAAGAAGCAGGCCCGGACGAGTAGAGGTCTGTCAGAAACCAATGGACCGATCGCCACCCGCGCAAAGGCTTCTTATTTTTCTCTGAATGGTCCACCGTGACGCTTAAATGACTGCAGCCATTGCATGCACACGTGCTCTCGGCCTAACGTGAAACATGTTTGCTTTGACACGTATTACTAGTTAGTTTATTTTGAAGTTTCCAGGTGAAGTAGCCTACGATCCCATGTAGATACTTAAGAAATAGAAAAATTCTAGAAATTCTTATAAAAATGAGAAACATCCTACCATCAATATGGCAACTCTAATCATAATAATAGAATGTGTTATTTTTTCTAATAAATTATCCACATCTGTCATTATGACAATAGACTAAAATAAACCCCTAAATATGTATCTGCATGCCCACCTCTGCCATTATAAAAAAAAATTTAAAGTAAATCCTAATCTTCATGTAAATTACCCATCTATACCATTATAAAAATAATGCAAATAACTCCCTAAATTTGCATATAAATTATCCAATTATATCATTATTAAAAATTAAAGTAATCCTTAAAACCGAATCTAAATTATATAATTATAACAAAACTAGCATAATGTTTGTGCGTTACTGCGGGTAATATAAATTTTATCCGAACCTATATAAGACCACCAACTTTGTACTCTTTCAGTCCATGTACAGACCGTGCCGTGACCGTATAAGGCAAGCGTTGGGTTCGGATTGGGATTCTGATTGATTTGTCCAGTTTCCGATTAAGATTCCGAATGATTTGTCCGATTCCAATTAGAATTCGGATTGACGGACTAAGAAATCATTGCTTGGTTTAGAAATAGTAGAGAGATAGAGATATTAAAGTGAACTAATATAATATTCTAAATTAATATTTCTATCATTATTAATATATTATTTATGTTATTATTTATATAAAAATACTACCAATAATATGTGTTACCACATATTCATGCATGATGTAAGAGATAAGAATACCAATTTACAAACAAATAGTTCAATTAAATATATATCAAACACACATGGAGGTGTGATGCAAAATAAAATATATTGCAACTAGATAATGATAAATATATATTTTAGATATGTGTTAGAATATTTAATAGATGAAAGAGGGTGTGAGATAGATAATTATAATTATTAGCTATAAATTTTATTTTATATTAATTTTAATTAGCCTTTGCAGGAACCTGGGTTGATAGGCTAGTTACGTATTATCAGTGGCAACTTAGCTCTCTCGTTTATTTTTTTTTCAAGAAAAGCTGTAGCAATGGCGGGTAGAATTGTCGGAGTCAGAGCACAAAGAAAGCACCGCCGTCCATTCTTCACAGCCTGATCGTAGACTGCTTGCTGCCTGCTCCCCCACCGCTCCGACACCCGAATCGATGCCTTTCTTCACCGGCTTGCCGTCGAGAGTGCCCAGACGCCCGGGGCGGCCGGAGAAGGCTATTGAGGAACCCCTTTTGCTCACAGTAGCCCGGATACCATTTGTGCACGGATCCCGCGCGGCCACGTCGTCGCCGCCGGCCGATGCCCGGTGGCGCCCCCGCACGCGGGGCCTCCGATCTCCCGCACAGTGCCTCGCGATCCCGTCGCGTGACAGCGGCGGCCGATGCCGATGCCGCCTCCGATCCTCCGCCCCCACAAAAAAAGCACCCGCTGATGGCGATCCATCGGGCTGCCGACCACCGGCGCTGCCGCACCCGCAACAGCGCTCTCGCTTCTATCAGGGTTGTCGAGAAGCTTATCTCTTATCCGCCGTGCGGTGCGCGCTGCTCGACCGCGTCGTCGCCCACCTTCCTTTTTTTATTTGCTCCGCTGCGAGCGTGCCGCGCGTGCTGGAATCGGAGAAGCTGCTGTGCGGCCTCGGCGGCGTACGTGTCCAGCGGCGGCTCACCCGCGTGCCGTTCGCCGAGTCGGCATGGGAAGGCAAGGCCGCGAGGGAGAGGAAGGAGGGACCGGCGCGTGGCGGCGCAAAAGCAAGCACGCGTCGGAATCTGCCGGAACGCGGGAGGACCTTTTAATTTGTCAACGCCTACCCCCCCCCCCCCCCCCAAACGGCCTTGCGGGCAGATCGGCGTTCACGTGCAAAACACCAGCAAAACCAGAGTTCCACACATGCTCTGTGGATCGTGTCTGTCCAAAGTCCTAAATTCATGATTCCAAATGTTTTTACTTTTCAAAATGACTAGACAAATCAAATGTACTCTTCCAAGCCATTGTAGTTTCACTAAAATGTACTATAGCATATACTTAACAGACGTAAACGGACAGAAACATGCCGTGCATATCTTGTTGGTGTTCTAAAAGTGTTGGTGTTCTAAAAGGGTTTGAAAGATGTAGGCGACCTTACCCGGTTGACGCGCGCTTGGCCGACACATTCGTCATTTTGGTTGTTTCTATAATTGATGAAGCAAAGGTCACCTCAGACATTATTATTGGTACTGCCACATATGATTCTGACAGGGCGCTAGCATTGGTCCTTTTTCAAGCTCTACTTTTAGTAGCATGATGACTCGTCAACAGTCTTCAGCTACGCACTCTCCCGACCCGGCAGCTCCTGGCCACTTTCACTGGTTCATTGTTCGACACTTTTCCATCCCATGGAAAAAAAAAAGAAACTTGTGTTTTAGAGCTTCAACTTTCAAGTTGATGAAACAGCGACTGAACTTGGAAGAAGTCGCTTTCATCTCATGCAGATCAGGACTTCTAATATACATGGGAACTAGAAATAGCATATTGAGTAAATCACCTCGAGTTTTAAAAAGAAAAACTTGACCTCTCGGGGAAGACCTCCTCGGTTTGTAGGGTTGAGAAAAGGCTTCGAAAGCCGGTGCCCGGGATCCTATAGCACGTGTAACTCTCAAGACAGTATCTAGGCGAGTAGTCTTTTTACCCATGATTCGAGCCCTGGTTGGCCGGCACCACAACTGGGTGCCCACCTGCCACAGTACTACTCATACGTTCATAGTAAATCATTTTCAGCTTGAGCGGTGATTTCTCGTAAGCTCCATTGCCCCTCCACAACATCGATGTACAGTTGAGGCGCTTTGGCTACAATGATCGAGCAAGGAGGAAGTGCAGTGGACACTCTCGGGTTGGAAATAAAATGTTGGTGCATATGCTGTTTTCACAGCATATATAAACTAACATCTAGACCAAAATATATAACATAAATATATATATATAATTAAATAAGAAATGCTCTAAAAGAGAATAGAAAGAGATGCTAAACATTCAGAACCTCCATGTTGCTTTTTGCTCTCGCTAACACTAGAGCAGCGGCAACCATTTAGAAAGGAGAAGGTGAATCAGCCATGGGGGTTGATGGACAGAATTAAGATGTGAATTTGATTTTTATCCTAGTTCCTTATTTGGTTCGTGAAGGAAATTAAGAAGAGGAGCTTAAGAGGAAACTGAGAATAAAATTAACTCTTAGAGTGCAGCAAGGGTTGCATGTGTTAATGGCACCAATCATTAGAGTTAGAGCGCCCAAACCCACAGCCTCGCCTCGTTCAAAAGCCCTCTCATGATGGCTTCGTCATTGTACTACCTCGGCAGGAATCCGTCAACAGAAACATTATCCGAGATGAAGAGCACCCGGCCCGGCCGGACACTTAGGCTAATCACAATGGGAGGTTTTATATTCCTATTTCCAAGAATACCATATTAGTTTGGGGGGATGAATGAAACACTATGCCTCAATGGAGAGTTTCATTTCAATGTTTCCAAAGCTAATAAGTGTAATTAAATACTAATTGATCTAGTAGTGCATGGGATCCCTCATGAAACAACGGCGATCACAGTGGTCATTTCACGCCATTTCCAACATTTTGGAAACGAGTTAGCAGAGTGTCGTGGGGATAAAACTGGTTCATTCTCTTCTTTTATTAAATCAGTGCCAAAATACTGATATATCATGATAATTAATGCCATAAAACTCGCAGCGAAACCTCCATTCTGATTAGCCATATATCTCACCTCGCCCTCCGGTCCGGCTGACCCCATTCCGCCGGCGGATCACGCCGGGACACGTCTCCTTCCTCCACAGATCAAGCCCGGATCGGCCGCACCACTCAGCCAATTAACAGGAGAAAGGGGAACAGAAAAGTCTCGGGAGCGATGCAGACGCCGAGCCCAAAAAGTGGGACGAGGGCTATGAACAGCTCCCGGCAACGTCGCTTGCTCCACCCCCGCTCGTTTCGTATCGCCGCTTCGGGCCCCGCCACCGCGGCGCTCCCCTATATATACGAGCCACGAACAGAAGCCCTTCACCTCCCACCACATGCACTACTCGAGCTCGAGCTGACCAGCAGTGATCGATCGCTCATCAGTGCAAGCTTCGGGCGAGCTACGGTTACTCCTCCTCTGATCGCCGTACGGTGGTGCTCTGTTTCCTCGGCGGCGCCGCCATGGTCGTCCTCGCGAAGCCGCCGGCGCTCGACCAAATCTCGCTGGTGAGGTCCCCGGAGCCCGGGGGCGGCTCCCCCTTCCCCGGCGTGCCGGCCGTCGACCTCTGCAGCCCCGGTGCCTCCCTGGCCGTCGTGGACGCGTGCGAGCGCTTCGGGTTCTTCAAGGTCGTCAACCACGGCGTGCCGGCGGGCGTCGCGGACAGGCTGGAGGCCGAGGCCGTCGCGTTCTTCGCCAGGCCGCAGGCGGAGAAGGACGCGTCCGGCCCCGCCGACCCGCTGGGGTACGGCAGCAAGCGCATCGGGCGCAAT
Organism: Panicum hallii; assembly: GCF_002211085.1. Lineage (NCBI taxonomy): Eukaryota > Viridiplantae > Streptophyta > Magnoliopsida > Poales > Poaceae > Panicum > Panicum hallii. The sequence goes on from NC_038044.1 coordinate 13,968,300, forward strand.
GGCGACATGGGGTGGCTCGAGTACCTCCTCCTCGCCATCGACCAGGGCTCCGCCGTCTCCAAGGCCTCCCCTGTCCCGTCGTCCTCGCTGCGGTAATTAGCAAATTTTGGTATTGAATTCATCATCGGCCAGCGCAGCCATTGTCCGCGCGCGAGCGTGCGTTCTACTCGTAGTAACGAATTCACGATGCCTGCAGGGACGCGGTGAACGAGTACGTGGGCGCCGTGCGCGGGGTGGGGGCGTCGGTGCTGGAGGCGGTGGCGGAGGGGCTCGGCGTCGCGCCGCGGGACGCGCTGAGCAGGATGGTGGCGGACGCGGCGAGCGACCAGGTGTTTCGGGTGAACCACTACCCGCCGTGCCCGCTGCTGCAGCGCCTCCCGGACTCGTGCAGCGTGACGGGCTTCGGCGAGCACACGGACCCGCAGCTGGTGTCCGTCCTCCGCTCCAACGGCACCGCCGGGCTGCAGCTCGCCCTCCGCGACGGGCGGTGGGTGCCCGTGCCGCCCGACCGCGACGCCTTCGTCGTCATCGTCGGCGACTCCCTGGAGGTACACACACATATACATAGCACGCGCGCGCGCGCACACACATGATAGATGCGGCAATCGATGTTGGATGTGTTGTACGACGTGCGCCAGGTCCTGACGAATGGGAGGCTGAAAAGTGCGCGGCACCGGGTGGTGGCCAACAGCCTGAAGCCGCGAGTGTCCATGATCTACTTCGCGGGGCCGGCGCCGGCGCAGCGGATCGCGCCCCTGCCGGAGCTGCTGGGGCACGGCGAGCAGGGCCTGTACAGGGACTTCACATGGGGCGACTACAAGAAGGCTGCCTACAGCTCGCGCCTCGGCGACAACCGCCTGGACCCCTTCCGCATCTGATCTAGGCACTGCGCGCACCACCTGTCGCGAGGAGGCAGATGCCCTGCCAGCCAGCTATCGGCTCCAACGAACAGCTTTGGGGGCCTCTATGCTCCTCGAGATCACTGGAGGCCGCCAGGAGCCAGTACACTACTGATTGATGATTGCTTCGTGGACCAGGAAAGAGAGAGGGGTGGCCGTGGCCGGCAGAGCTAGGTAGAGCTAGCCAGGTAGGTGGGTAGGGTTGGATACCGGAGACAGGTGTGTGCTCTGTTGGATTCTTCCCCTTGCATGCATGCCTTTTGCTTTGGTTGCTGCCGATGCCAAGTGTCCATGGTACTAGCTACACGGAGCTTTCGTACTGCCTCTGGGCTTGATGCTATGCTGTGTGAGGGGCTTTTTGGTACAAGGGACTAATTTTTATTCCTACTCACAAAGAATATATCGATGCTAATTAAAAGAACTAAACATGAGCTAACTATAAAACTAATTGCATAAATGGAGACTAATTTATGAGACGAATCTATTAAGTCTAATTAGTCCATCATTAGCATATATTTACTGTAGCACAACATTGCCAAATTATGGGCTAATTAGGTTTAATGGATTCGTCTCGTGAATTAGCCTCCATTTATGCAATTGGTTTTGTAATTATCCTATATTTAATACTCCTATTTAATACTCCTAATTGATATCCAAACATCCAATATGCTTGCTGGGAACTAAATTTAAAGTTTAGTCCAAGATCCAAACAGACTGAATGTTATGAGTGTGTTTCTATATATGGTATGTGGCTTTTTCACTGTTTGCTGAACTGACCTAATGAATGTCCGATGCATGAGGAGAGTACTACCCTGGATTTGGGCAAATTTGGTAAGAGCTACACCCAAACAAAATAAAGCAAAGGCACAGGTTATCTACCCAAATATAGCAAGGGCAGCAGGGGTTTTGTTTTCCATCTTTGTTGTAGTGTTCTTCTCCCTCCGTCCTTAAAAAAAGCAACTCTCGCTTCTCGAGGAGTTAGACAATTCTAAGTTTGGACAAAATTATGCAAAATAGTATTAATATTTATATTACAAAATAAGTACTATTAAATTATCATGTAATATATTTTCATATTAAATCTATTTGGAGACATAAATATTAGTATCTTTTTATAAATTTGGTCAAACTTGAAATTGGTTGACTCCTCGAGAAGCGAGAGTTGCATTCTTTTTAGGACAGATGGAGTAGTGTTTGTTTCCCTTTAGTCTATTTATAGTTGCGTTTGTGTATCTGCGGATTCGTCGCACTGGTGGACCTCATTTTATAGTTTGAACGTGCATCCAAAAATCCAAGCTAAGTGCAAAGTTTCGCTTTCGTGCAATACAGACGTATTCCATGAACACATATTGCAGTGATGGTCCTTGTTCCATGCTTCCATGAACACATAAGAACCGGTTTATTGAATCAAAATTGGCATAGCTGGAGAAACAAGCCTGATCGGTTTATAGAACTGGCACGACCAGTTTTGGTCAGAGTTTCAAAATGAAGGTTTGAATTTACTATTGCGTAGCACTCATTGAGATGATAGAAATACATATGTAGAATGTCCGATTTGAAATTTGGATGAGAGAGTTATGGTCTCAGAAAAGACTACACCTCAAAAAACTTGTCGGACTGTTTTGGTCTGTGTAATTCGAGTAGGAATTGTATTTTAACATGGGATTTGTAACAGATTCGATTCCTAGTAGGGCACCATCTCCCCACCCTGTGTATATATGAAGGACCATGGCTGATTGAGAGCAATCCAATCAAATTTGTATTACCTTTATTTTCATCTCCAAACTCATCTCTTCCCCCTACAAGGTCCCTCCTGGACCGGTGTCCTAGATTTTCGTGGGGCATGTGATAGAAGTGGCCAAGCCGGTTCTAAAAATCGGTTAGACTAGTTGCACTAAGAGTACTGCAAGGTGATTCATTACAATCCATATATTCTAGCATATTCCGTGTGTTGATCGGATTTCATATCAACGTTTCCTTTAAAAAGCATGCCTTATTTCTTCAAGATCAACACTTCTCCTAGCCTGCGTAACATACTTGCATCTAAAGGAGAGATGGCCACAATCTTCATCAAAACGACGGTGGCACATCAAACATGAGCTGTCCAGTTCTACTCTTTTTCTTGCAATTAACACATGTTCGGATTGGATGATTGTTATAGGCTCATGTCCATATAAACACCTTGTTACGACATTCAATTCCCAAATTTTCTTCCATAACGGTTTCATGTAATTAGGGACGAAAATAGGAACGGATATTGTGAATCTGTGATGGTTGATTGATGAAGAAGCATCAAATTGGTTGAGGAGATCACATCATCTGATTGCTAATGCATAAGCACTTTTGATAGAAAATGTGCCTTTCATATCAGAATGTCACGCAGCCCAACCCTCCGTCCCATCGTATATTAGAATTGACAAAATAATACCAACATCATCATGAATAGATTTATATGTCTCTGAATAGATATTAGAAAAGTTAGAACCACGTATAGTTTGGAACGAAGGGAGTAGCGTGCAATTACAAGGCGAGAAAGTGGCATCTTGTTCCAATTTACATGTGGTTTAATTTGTTCAAACAAAACAGATGCTATTTGATTTTTCTTCATTAGTTCGTTACACACTTACAGTATCCATCCATGACGATGGACGAGCAACTGAAACTCAACAACAGTACAAACACCAACGAGCAATGTCACCAGAAACAAATCTCTGTTCATCCTCGCCTAATTTAGCACAGCTAGCACTAGAGCATATACAATCGGTAAGCCAGTGACATGCTGCACGAAAGACACGACGCGAGTTTATTTTGGGTTTACCAACTTACCTTAATCCCATAACATAAAAGGTGAATTAACCTGCACCTGCGCCGTAAATCGGCGCTAGAAGTTACCCTAGTGGAGTGGACAAGACAACGGAGCAAGTAAATCCGTCTTCCGATCACTTCTGCGCCTTCTTCTTCCACAGGTCGCTGAGCGCCCGCATGGCGCCGCCGGCCTTCCGCTTGCCACTGGGTCCCTCTTCGTCGCTGTCCTTGTCCGCCGTGCCCTCGCTCTCGCCGCCGCCGGCCGAGGCCGGCCCGTGGCGCCGCTTGTCCGTGCTGTTGCTGCTGGCACCCGCGGCGCGGCCGCCGAGCACCGCGGCGGCCTCCTCGGCCGCCTTGCGCCACTGCTCGCTCTGCACACGCGAGCGCTGCGCCTCGGCCTCCAGCGCCTCCCGGGCGTGCTCCGACGCCCGCAGCCGCTCGGCGAGCCGGGCCTCCCGCGCCGCGCCCTCCCGCAGCGCGTGCTCGGCCTCCCGCGCCCTCGCGGACGTCGCCCTCGCGGCCTCGGCGGCCTCCTCGGCCATCTTGCTCAGGTCGGTGTTGTCGGCCTCGAGGGCGGCGATCTCCGCGTCCTTGACCATCAGATCCGCCGTGAGCTTGTCGACCAGCTCATTGTTCAGCATCAGCCTCGCCTTCAGCTCCTCGAGCTCCGTGCCCTTGGCCGTCACCATCCTCTTCAGATCGTCGACCTCCGTGTCGATCACCATCAGCTTCGCCCTCAGCTCGTAGCCCTCCATGTCCTTGGCCATAAGCTTCGCCCTCAGCAACTCAACCTCCGGGCTCCCCTTTTTGCCATCATCATCGGCAACGGCGTTGCTCACGGCCTCCTCCTCATCGCTAGTCTTGTTGCCCTCCTCGACGACCGGGCCCTCGTTGTTCCCCGACTCGCCCGGCAGGACCGCCTCGAAGGCGTCGGCGGCCGGCGAGCTCATGTGGCCTTTCTCCCCGTTCGCACCCTCTGCGCCACCAGCAGCCCCGTCTTCTGGCGCCGGCACCTTGCCGCCATCGTGCTCGACCGGCGGCGCCGAAGGGGCCGCGTCGTCATCCCTCTTCTTCGCGGCCAGGCGCTTCTTGGCGTCGCCGAGCGCGGCGCGCGCGTCCTTCCTGGCCTTCTCGGCCGCCGCGAGCTGGTCCCGCATCCCCATAAGCTGGCCGTGCGCCTTCTCCAGCTTTGCCTCCAGCTCCGCCACCCGTGGCCCCGCGCCGGCGCCGCAACCAGCACCTGCGGGCTTCTTCTGCAAATCCACGTTCATGAAAAAAAAGACAAACGACACGTACTACATGGTGTTTGCACCGTCCATTTGATCACAAGAACATCCTTGCCTCGTGCAACGGGCTGCGCGGCGCCATGCCCCGGACGCCTAGAGCGCGGCGCGGCGCGCCGCCGGTTGCCTCCGCGCTCGGCGCCGCCGCCTTCAGACGCTGCGCTGGACGCTGCGGCAGCTCAGACACGGCCCTGTAAGTAGAGTTGCTCGTGAGTTCACAGCCAAGATACCAGAGCAGAATCGGATCGGAGCGTGAAAAATTGCTCGAAAAAATAGTGCCGAACTATACCTGGGCCTCGACATGCGACTGTCCGAGTCCTCGAACTTGCTGCTCTTCTTGGCGTTGGCCGTGTGTCCTAGCATCGTAACAGCAAGAACAGCCCGTTGAGAGTTGAGGCACACCGACGAGACGGGACTTCAAAATCTGGTAATTATATCGTTGAATGAACCAACGCCGAGGACGCATGGTTGGTGCGCGCGTCTACCTCCCGATGTTAATGCTGATCTGGTACTGACTGAAACTTGCTTGGAACAGATTAATCTGTCCGGAGCTTAGGTATATAGCAGATTAGGTTGTGGAATTTCCATTTTTCTTTCTTTCTCACTTTCCCTTCATGCTCATGCTCATGGAGATGATCGATCAACGCCTGGAAGCTCAGCTACATCCCGTTGCATTTTCCCCCCCTCTCTCCTCACCCTCCTGTACCTGCACTGTTAATAACTTTCAGAACATATCTGAAGAAGAAACCCATGGCGATGCGTGCATCGCAGCGACGACGACCACCGGAGTTTCTCACCTGCATTTCCGCCACTGTCGGTTGCTCGAAGCTAAATTCCGCAAGCACAAAGTGAGTGATATGGCTCACCTGGATGATGCGAGGTGCTACCAGCACGTCCTGGACTGCACGGACGGTTTTTAGCTTCTAAGCTTTTTCATGTCTACGTTGGAGAAAGAAGATCAGCAGAACCGACGTGACGTTCGGAATTGTCCCTTCTCCAAGCCATACACCATTGTATTAGTGCGGTGATCTCATGATCTCATCTCCAAGCTAAGCATTGGCAAGTGACACATACATCTAACGGATCACCACAGCAAAATCAGGCCGCGTTTTTCTAGCCCATGCTTGTGGGAGCGGGCTGCAGATGGCAACAAGACCCACCCAACAACCCAGGCTATTTCGCATGGCCCGGTCCACAAGAAATTAGCCAAACTAGAAAAATGGCGCGCCGAACAACACTTCTTCCACAATCTTCTCTCTCGCTACAAGGAGAGTCCCCAACGATTTCCAATCCTGCGCCCGCTTCTCGCTGATTCCTCGCCTCCGACGGCGTCGCCGGCGCCAAGGGAGGTGGGCATCGGGCGTGCAAGCGGGTACGGTCCTGTATTTCTACTATCTACTAGATCTAGTAGGATTAGGTTTTCTGGTGGTTAGCATGCAAGCCACCAGTACTATTTCCGTCCATGGTGGATCCGCCGTCGGCGTTGGCTTCATTGTCGCTGAAGGATTCAATGGTGATGCGCTATGGAGGATTGGATCCCTCCATGGTGGTAGATTGTATCCCTCCATGGTGGTGTTGATGAAGACGGCGCTGGTGGTGACATGGGCGGTGGATTCTGCAGCGCTACTGTATCGAAGTTTGTCTACCAGCTCATTTCGAAACCGGGTTGGGTCTTAGCTACCACCTGTTCCGGTGGTTTGACTCCGTCGGTGTTTTACCGTTACGCCCATCGAAACTTCCGCAAGCTGCTCGAGATCAGTGATGAACTCGTTGTAGGATCTGGTCTTGATGACCACATCATCCACGTAAGCTTCAACGTTGAGGTGTAGCTAGTCCGCAAGGCACGGTTGGATGACCCGTTGATAGATGGCTCCTCCGTTCTTCAACCCAAATGGCATTGTAGTGTATGCGTATGCTCCAAAGGGGGTGATGAACGCCGTTTTGATCTGATCTTCTTCCATGAGAGCTATCTGGTGGTAGCCCGAGTAGCATTCGAGAAAGGAGAGCAAGACGCAGACAGCCGTAGAATCGAAGACTTGGTCGATGCGTGGGAGCGTGAAAGGGTTATTCGGGTAGTGTTTATTGAGATTAGTATAATCCACACACATGTGGCAGAACCAACCCAAATTATACCGGCTCAAGTACGTGAGTCCACTCTTGAGAGCTCCAACGCGCTTCAAACGGTATAATCCCTTGGCCTGTCGGGTAACGTCCCGATAAACCACCGAATGCAGGATCAAACAAGGTACCTCGCACGAAGGTGAGTCCAGAGATACAAACGCCATCACATTTTCACATCACAGGCAGATACAATACATGAGTATTTTTAAAAGTAACATTAGTTACCAACTGATGGAAATTATTACAAAACCACTTAAAGTTTCAAGTCTTGCAGCGGAGTTTAAAGCACGGGCAATGTACACGTTGTCAGTTCAGATATCATGCTAGCCCTGGCATGATATCACTCGGAGGGGTCTGCGTTGGCCGGGGATGGGTCCCACTCCACGGACCAACCATCGGGCAGCGGGTAACGCCATGGCATAGGCAGAGCAGGGTCGTCCGGGGGATTACCTGAATATAAAAGTCACAAGGCAAGACTGAGTATTCTAATACTCAGCAAGGCTTACCCATTCATGGTATACTTAGCCATATAACTAGACTTATGACGGCTTTTCGGGTTTTGGGTAAAGTTTTTAGCTGAAAAGCAACAAAGAGTAGGTCTTTAATGTCAACTTTTAGCTTTCAAGTTGTATGTGATTATTCATTCTAGATAAGCACCTATAGCTATTCAAGCAGGGTAGAATCTTTTGCCAAACATCATCTTTGATAATCACAAAGTTGCTCTTGTTACTCTATGTGGTAAAGGGATCAAGCAGTCTCAATCTCCGTGAAAAACGGACAATTCCTGAATCGAATTTCAGCCTTGCAAGGTAAACCTAACTCACATGCTTGGAACATCCAGAGATTGTTCCGAAGCAACCGTTTGCCTTTCATTCCGACTCGTGGATCAGATCCACCACAAGCGACTGCAGGACCATACGCACATCCAATGTGCAGGACGTACGCCTGTAGAGCGACTACACGGCTGTACTCCTAGTTGCCCGGCAACACGTATTCCCACACGTCGAATCGAGTAACAGGAAAAACCAAAATACGAGTGGTGGGAGGTATGTCCACTCCTCAGGCCGATTGGTTACTAGGTTTACCGCTTACCATATTTCGCGGCACGTGGCTAGTACTTTCAAACGCTTAACCACCGCTACCACACACTGCGACCTTATCAAATTCATTAACACAGACGGGGTATCATCTCAACCATGATACCTCACATAATTCCCGTCCGTCATCCTTATAGTGATTACAGGAATGTAAACATTACAACTCCTATATCGCGCGAGTGACAGGAAATCACTCGACTTCTGCTGGTCCTATTAGCAGAGCGGCTATTCGGACTCAAATGCTAGTATTCAATACATTGGTTCCTAGGAAAATGTAACTAGGGTTTCTCATACAATTCCTATGAACATAATGCATAGATAGATATAAATAATATAAGTTGCAGTGTAGATAAAGTAGGGGTTAAGCCCGGGGCTTGCCTTCTTAGGTGGGGTTGGGGGCGATAGTGTCAAAGTTTTTCGAACTTTGGTTCGGAGCTTCAGTTAGACCTTCGACGGCGTTGCCGGGGTCTTCAGCTGATTCCACTCCTTGTTCCGGGATGAGTTCGTAGTCACCGTCGGCGAGAGTAGTCGAGTCTACATTATATGCAAAGTTTTAAGTTAAGGGAGGCATATTATTTTATTTTATTTCACGATAAAGTTGCAATCCAACGAAAATATAATTTACTTGTTGCACATATTATTTACTTCTCTACTGGGCAGTCATTTATCGGGTATTAATTATTTTACCTAGTTACATTAAGTAACATGGTTGGTTACCCTAATTATTTAATTAATGGCATGGGGTAACATGTTGAGTTGGTTTTAAATACTAAAATAACTATATTGAATAGCTTTATTTATTTGCTTTGCTAATCATTTATACTAACTCTAGGTTATTATTAAACTATGGACTTATCATAGCATGTTCTAATTGTTTTGGGTTGATTTGCACTTGGCCCTAGGTTGGAAATTTAGGGATAGGCTATACTACTCAAGAATAGTACCTCAAAATATTCTCATGATTTTTGAACATATAAAATCACAGATATTAAATATACAAGGTTAAATGGTATTATTTATAATTAAACTCACACATTAAGAATTTATTATACAAACAGTTGGTTAATTATTTTTTTCTAAGTAATATATATCAAAACAAGATTAATGCAATTTGTTTCACATTTTTATATTTTTCTGCCATTTATTATGCATTTTCTTAGCCTACAACTACTTAAACTTAGTATTTAATTTAGAGCACAAACCACTCAGAAAATGGAAGTCAACCTATAAGGAAAGTTGTAGATCTTAAAATGAGGATTCTAAAAAATTTTAGTTTGTATTTTTGTGATTTTTCCTTGAATTGATATAGAATTTTCAAGTTGACAGCATAAATAACAAAAAGGTCCTAACTGGCACTATTTCTCTGAGTCACATGCTTTGCAAACAGCCCCCTGGGCTTTTGCATCCTCTAACCCATGGTCCTCAGCCTCGGTCAGAGAGGGGGCGTGAGGTTTGACCGGCCAGTCCCGGCGACGGCGATCGCCGGCGGCGAGGATGGGGGGTAGGGAAGCACCACGAGGTCCTTGCGCACCTGTGACTGCTCGGGATCGGGTGGGGGCAGCCTGTAATGGCGGCGCGACAGGAGCAGGCGGCCGGCGGCGGAGGGGAACGGCGGGGGCCATGCTCCGGTGGTCGTGGGCGGTGAGGAAGTGGTCGGGGAGCTTCCCGGTGGTGTGAGGAAGCTCGGTGCAGGGTCAATTGGGGTTGAGGAAGGCCGGAGAGGGGTGCCCCACGGCGAACAGGAGGCGGCGGCGAGCGACGCTCGTCGACAGTGGTGTTCTGGCCGGAATTGGAGGGTGATTGGGGTCGGTGAGCACGAGCAGAGGTCGGGGAAGCTTGCTAGGGGGTTGATGGGGGCGAGGGGCGCTCGGTGGCGGCTGTCCATGGCGAGGCCGAGCGGCGGCGGGTGGAGTTCGCCGGCGCGGGTTGGGAAGCCGGTGTGGCGCCTAAAGGGACTAATTGAGAGGTTGCAAAGCTTCACGGGGTCACAAGGAGATGAGTTAAAGGGTCGTCGTGGTGCGGGGACGGCGGAGGTGAATGGCCCACGGTGAGCAAGCACCACCGGAGCGGAAGCAGGGGAAGGGCGGCAGTGGAGCTCGGGTCTAGCGTTGGGGAAACAGCAAAAGCGCAAGAGGAACGGTTTGCTGGGGTGCTTGTGGTGCTAATGCACGCGGAAGTTAAGGCCCTGGGGTTCTGCACTGAGCTATCCACGGCGGCGACGATGTGGCGGCCGGCGGCAGCTTGGGAGTTCGTGGCGCGCGCGGAGAAGGGCAGCAAGGAAGGGAAACAGGGCCGGGCCGAGGGGAGGGGGACGTGTGGAGGGAGGGGAAGCAGGAGGTGGGCAGCGGCGGCCTGTACAGCGGCGGCCGAGGCAGCTGCACCGACGGCAGAGCAGGGGAGGCAGGGGAGTAGAGGGGGCTCAGAAGAAGAAGAGGAGAGGGAAAAGGTCCGAAGGACCTATGTGCAAAACTAAAGGATTCTAGGGGCCTTACGGTAAAGCAAAATTTTCCACTGATCTGAAGGTTAAATGAGAAAACGCCCAAAATGAAAGTTGGAGAGTTTTTCAAACTCTACAATATTGCTTTAGGGTTCAAGTTCAGAAACTCAAATTTTATAGCTTTACATGTTAAATTTTTTGAGTAAAGGTAGAATTTGAATTCTTTTGTCCTTACCAAAGTGGATTTGATGAAATTTTGGATATGTTTACAAGTTTTCATGGGATATCATGATGACTTGTATTCTTACATGTTAGCCCTTAAGTAAACATGAAAGCTACTTTTACACTTCAACTATTTTACATAAAAGACCCTATGATTTTTGTTTTAATCACACATAGGTCCCTGTTTTTACTTAAAGGCTTATTTTCCTTAGGATTTAACCTATCTTTTACACTTTCTTTCCTATGGTAATATAAATTTGACACCTAGTATTATATTTATCCTAGGTTTTAATGCTATCTCCCATTTCACCCAATTAACACTCAAGGACCTATATTTTACAGAAATTACAATTATACCTCTAGTCTTTTGTACTACGCACATATACCATAGCAAGCATACATATTTCACACTAAAACCTAGTGTCTATGTTTCTAATTATCTGAATGTTACAACACATTCTCTATTCATTATTATTCTTTTTCAAGACTAGTACAGGGTTAGCTAACCACTCGGGGTGGTACACTTTTTTAATAAAACTAGCCGTGAGTAGTTTTGCTAGCTCTTTCTTGATGGCCTCCCTCTTGTCGGGGGCAAAGTGTCCTAGTCGTTGCTTCTTTGGAGTGGCTTTAGGGTCGACTTTTAGGCAATACTTGGGTACCCATGATATTTTCGCTGGTTTCCACGCTAATATGTCACGGTTAGCCCTAAGGAAGCTGATGAGCGCGCTTTCCTATAAGCCGCCCTCGATCAAAACAGTCTTGGACGGGTCACCTTCTTGCATCTAAATGGCCTTGATGCCAATATTTCTGGGGTTGGGTTTAACCCTCGACTAGCTAGATCACTGGTTGGAGATCTCCATCTCTGAGTTGGTCAGCTTGTGTGTTGCCGCGAGTACTTTTGCAGATGGCTCTGGCACGCGTGATGTTGTGGTGTACTCGATCGCTTCTTGGTCGCAGTCGTACGACTTCTTGAGGTCGCCGTGGAGTGTGAGTACGTCTGTCTTGCCCGGTATTTTAAGTAGTAGGTAGACATAGTGGGGCACGACCACGAATTTGGCTAGTGCCGGTCTGCCAAGGATGGCATGAGATGACGAGTCGAAGTCCGCCACCTTGAACTTGATGTACTCGATGCGGTAGTTATCTTTGGTCCCAAAGGTGACTGGCAAAACCACTGACCCGAGTGGTGTAGCCACGTTACCCAGGACGATGCCATAGAAAGGAGCTCGGCTAGAGGTGAGCATCTAGGAGATGTCCAAGCCCATCTTCTTCAGAGTACTCACAAAAAGCAGGTTGAGGCCGCTCTCATCGTCGATGAGTACTCGGGTTAGCTGTGAGCCCGCCATGACAGGATCTAGAACGAGCGGGAATTTCACAGCTTGGAGAAGCTGGTCCATTGGTCATCCCTGGAGAAGGAGATCGGGACCTCGCTGTATCTCAGAGGCGGTGACGTGGCCGGCTCCACAGAGAGTATTTCGCGCAGGGTCAACTTCTACGCGTGCTTGGAGGGGAATCCGCCGTCTCCGCCGAAGATGACGTTGATGACGTTCTTCAGATTCTGGAAGTCTTGAGCCCCCGACTTGTCACCCTCCTCATCGTCCTCCTGGTCCTTTCGCTTTCCTGCTTGAGGGAGGGGTGGTGCATTGAGTGACTTGCGGATGCTGACGCACTCGAACAACGTGTGTCGCGACTTCGGGTGTATCGGGCATTGTTTGTGCATGACTTTCTCGAATTATGTGTCGTTGTTCCCTGACTTCTTGCCATGCGAATTGCGCTCAACAGCCACGTCTTCTTGGTCTAGTTTGCGCTTTCGGGTGTTCCCCGAGTGGTTCCGGTGGCTCTTGTCGAAGTGGCCGTTGCCATTTCTTTGCTTGTCATGGTTGCGCTTGGGAAAGCAATCGTTCTCCTCATCCTACTGATCAGCCCATCATGCCATCATATCATGCAACTCCATGATAATAGTTGGGCAATTGCGTCCAAAGTCGTGGTACGTGTGCTTCGAGAAGAGGCTGTTATGGAAGTAGCGGATGACGTCCTCGTCTGTGATGTTGGCGATGGTGGCGCGCGTCTCGAAGAAACACCGGGTGTAGGACCTGAGGGTCTCGTTCATCTCTTGCTTCACCTCGGATAGATCATGGCGAGTGCCCGCTCTGATCATGGATCCTTGAAAATTGTCGATGAAGGCCCGTTTGAGGTCTTCCCACAAGTCGATGGAGATTGGTTTGAGGCTTTCAAGCTAGGTGAGGGGTACAGACTTCAGAGCCACCGAGAAGTAGAGAGTTTTAGTGCAGTTGGATCCCCTTGAAACTTCAATAGCTACGGAGTAGCATCGAATCCATTGGCGTGGGTCCTGCTTACCATCGTACTTGGGGATCCCGATTGGTTTGAACTCCTTGGGATAGGATTTGTCGGTGATGTTGGAGGTGAAGGCAGGGAAGCGGTCGCTGTCGTCATCACTGTGGTACGTGCCGGTATGGGCCCTTCTCCTTGCTTCGATAACACGCCGCACGTTGCGGCCTTCATTGATCTTCTGCCTAAGGTCGATTGTGGGAGCGTCGTGAAGGCTGGCCTCGAGTGGATCTTGGCCTTGATGCCTTGCACCATGCTGGTTACGAGTAGATTGTTGTAGTTCTTATTCATCGTTACCGCGTGCGAACGGGTGGCCCTCGTTTCGCTGGCAGTTTTCATTCCTCCAGCTCCCGGGCCTCCTCTAGAGCTGCGGCTGATCAGCGCGGTTTCGCTATGGCGCTCAGATCTCGATGGTAGATTCCGAGTGGAAGACACTGGATGTTTCCCATCGAGTTGCACGAGCGTGCGCTGGATCAGATACTGAAGCCTTTGTATCTGAGGGTTGGATGGGAGTTGTTGGGCTAATAGGGCTGCTTCTACGATGGTGCCCATGGGCGTACGGTATTCCCGATCCGTGACTGCTGCAAAAGCGTTGTTGAGATCCCTTTGGTACATTGGGTTGTGGGTGCGATTCTTCGTATTGCGCCTACGCTGGGCGTGCTTTGCGTTCTTCACCCGCCGGATCCTTCAGTGCTCCTCGTCTTCATCCTGGGGGGCGTCAGCTGTGGGCTCATCGGCTGAGACATCCGCGAGTCGCTCATTGTCGTCCTTCGCGTTGCAAAGGGAAGCCATGCAAACTTGACGATCCGACGAGTTGTTAGCCGTAAGGCTATACTCGAGTAGCTCTATGCTACTTTCTCCCTCTTCCGCGATGGGAGAGAGAGGTTTGCCCTCCAAGAAGGGCAGTTCCTGCATGAATGCCACAAGACAGGACTCGTAGTCGAGTAGTTCGGAGGGCTCAAAACCCTTCCAGTACACGAAACGGCCTTGCGGCCTTGACGTTATGGTTAAACCCAGATGGCTGCCCAAAAACGATTCGGTGTGGCCATCGGGTTGCGAGTGGTTTTCAAGAGCAGGGGCCACCCAACAAGCGGTGGATTCCACATCTCCGACTCCTCCTCGGGACTGGTTTGAAGGTGTTGTACTAAACAATGAGTACTCTTCGTTCGAGTTCGAGTAGTTGTCAAAAATTAGGGCCCCTCGGCAAGCGGTGGCTCCCACGTCCTTGAGCTTGAGTAACAAATCTAAATCCTCCTCCAAGTCGGAGAGGGATTTAGATTGTGTGGTCGCCTCAGATTGGTTTGAGTTCAATCCGACTAGTTCTGGTGCATCATGACTGGAAGTCGCATAAAAAACGGACATCTTTTCAATTTGCAGGGTCAGATCGGGAAGCAACATCTCATCGAGGTTGTCGACGAACTCGTCGAGATCGCTGCTCCGAGTCGATGAAGAAGCCTCCGGCTCCCTGGAGTTGGCTAGATGGCTGTTGAAGCCACCCAAACCGTTGGCGACGCAGATCCAGGAGTTGAAGATGAAAGTTGTGCCCTCGTCGAGCACAGTGCTGGTGAAGTTGAAGGATGCCATCGAATTCTCCGATGGATGCTCGATGAACACCCCCACCAGGCGCACCAGCTGTCCAGCTGTCGGTGTTTTACCACCACGCCCACCGAGGATACCCCTGAGGTGGTGAGTTTGTAGGTAGGATGTCACCAAGATCAGAAACTCGAAGATGCAAGGAACACAAGGTTTAGACAGGTTCGGGCCGCTGAGAGAGTAATACCCTACGTCCTGTGTGGTTTGTATTGCCTATGATGGTGATCGTCCCCTTGGAGGGGGTTCCTGTCCGCCCTTATATAGTCTGGGGGGACAGGTTTACATGGAAGTCCTAGTCGGGTACAAGCCTAGGAGTCCTACCCGAATACTTCTCGGGTAGTTTACTACCGTATCCGACAAGTTTCACTACTGTATGAGTAGTCCTACTACATTACGAGTAGTTACAATAGATTTAAGGCGTGGGCCATGTCCCATCCGGTATCCTAGGAGAAATACGCCACGTGCACAGTCCCGTGTGACCGGGTCTGATAGCCTCCCCTTCGGGGTGAATCATCACTCGACGAGCGGGGGATGCTAATGGTTGTGGCATCAGATACCTTGCTGTCTGGCGATGCGATGACGTCTGGCCATATTGTCCGGCCTGAGCGTTCAGCGGCTACAAAGCATATTTGAGTTTCTTATGTGCTACTCTTGGTGCCAATGAAAATTTCTGATGTTCCTTCATCGGGGGTAGTCGGCGTCAACGAGCTTGCTCCGATCGTCGGCGACGAGGACAACCAGGATTGTCTTGCAAGGACTTGAGTGTAATTTTTATTTCTTTCAAGAATGTCTGTGTAAGATGTGGGATGTAATAAAATCAGAACTCTATATGACATATAAACCCAGTTTTCTAAAAAAGAAAAAAAGAAAAATGGCACGCCTGGGCCCTGATGACGGACGGGTGAGTCTGTATGGTGACAATTGCGGAACTATCACCCGAAGGATAAATTAGAAGGGATGTCATCAGCCTAATTATGGGATTGTTTCTACATGTAGCACTGAAAGGATCTTGGTGATGCCTATAGGGGGGTGAATAGGCGTACCTGAGAAACTTGAAAAATTCTTCACAGGAATTAAATACATCAAAATTTCCGACACTGTGTAGAATGTTCCGACGGGTCGGAACTTCCGTCACTGGACCGGAACTTCTGACAAAACTAAAGTTCTTATACGAAATTCAAAATTAAACTTGAAACTGCAGAACCTGGCTGAATCAAAAGTTGCACAATGATACTAGGTGACTTCTGCAGGTGATCTTTGCAAGTACAACAACTCAAGTATGTAGATCGGCACAAAACAAACTCTATGTCAATAAGAACTAAATAAATGCAATAACCAAAAGACACAAGAGATTTGATCCGAAGTTCACTTCCACTAAGGAAGCTACGTCTCCACTGAGGAGCTCATAAAGAGCTGGGTCTTCCACTAACCCTTTACCTCACTCAATCAACCACAAAGGAGGATTAAGTCACTTAGTATAAAATCCACAAAGGATAGGATAATACAAACTTCCCGGGGTGCGCACACACACGAGAGGACGCTCCACGGGCGACACCAAACCGTCTAGAAGCAAGTTTCAAGAGTAACAAACGTGAATTGATGGATGAAGATACTTCAAGTGCTCTTGAGATGAACTTGGCTACTCTCACACTCAAATGGTTAAGTCTCACACCTCAATCTTGCTCTCACCCAAGCTCTAACTCAAATCAACTAAAGAATTAGCTCAAAGAAGGATTTGGGGAGTGGAATGAGTGTTCTTGGAGGTGTTCTTGCGTGTGGAGTCAGCAGCAACTGAAGGGGCGTCTGAGGGTGTATAAATACCCAAGCCCTAAAAACTAGCCGTTTGTGCACTGGATAAGTGATTGTCGGAACTTCCGACATAGGGTCGGAACTTCTAATAGTTTTAAAACAGTTGGCTGAGGACCCATTGTCGGAAGAATCCAGCTTCTTCCGACAAGTTCCGGAACTTCCGACATACACTGAAATAGACAGAAAACTAGGTGTACAAGTGTGTGATTTTATGTCTCTCCTTGATGGTTAGCATCTCAAATGAGCATTTTGACACCTTCATGCTATCCATTTACATCCCTCTTAATAGTACGATGTTTCCTAAACTCAAATTCAAACTATAAAATAAGTAAGGATCTTCTTTTAAGTCCAACGCCATGCTTTAAGCAAATTTGGCGTCTTTTCTTGCTCCTTTTCATTTCATTGAATTTAACCTATCCAAAACTTGATAAACTCATTAGCTCCTTAATTTTGTATGTCATCAACACTAAAATTCACTTAGGGGGCCAAATGCACTTTCAATCTCCCCCTTTTTGGTGATAGATGACAACACAATTAAGGCTCACAGTAAATTCAGTAAAATATTTTGAATTCAATTATATATTTGAACTCCGAATAGCCTCAAATGCTATTAGCACATATTAAGAAAGATTTCTTCTACACAATTGCATTCGTGGGGTGCAACGCGTGATAAATATCAACGTGATGCACATGACAAGATGTACCACAACAATAAAATGGAAATGAACAAACACCAAGTCAAAAGTCATGAGCATCACAAAAGCAATAGGATTCTAACATAACACTAGCATAGAAAAACTCAATTAAGTCTTACAACATTAAAAATCTCACTTGGCACACCACATATTACACAAGTACAAGTCTCATTTGTCCACAAGCACAAGAGTTTAAAGTTTCAATATTTGATGACGAAGCTTAGATAGATAAAGCAGTCACAAAGCCTATGGTGAGCTCACTCCCACTTTGGCAACAAGCACCAAAAAGGAGAGGCCCTTCCATAGCCACTACTCGTCATCGTCGGTGTCATCTTCTGCATCATCTTCTTCCTCATCGGTCGGTGTGTTGGTAGCGGGAATGTCATCTTCTTCGTCCTCATCCGACTCCTCACGCCCACCCAAGTCTTTTTCAAATTCATCCTCATCAACTTGAGGAGCACCAAACATCATGGAAGGTCCACCCATTTCTTCCCAAGGGTTGTAGAAGGCCGGTGGAGGAGGAAAATCCATAGGAGCACGAAGAGGTGAGTGAGGCATGTCATATTTGGCCATGATTTCCTTTTGCCTTGCCTCAATCTTGAGAAGCTGCTCATCCACATGCTTCTTGTGGTCATGGATTTCTTACGTATTGTGACGACCCACATTGAAGCAAGCAAACAATTCTTGAGAAATCAAATTGAGAATGTCTTTCTTCTTTGGGGCACGAGGAGAAGGTCCATGAGAGCTTGAAGGACCATGAGAGCTCGAAAGACCATCGGAGGGTCCTTGAGTGGAGCGGCGAGGCGCATGTGCTCCAAGCTTGAGAAGGCGCTCAAGTTGACCTTTTTTAGGCTTGTACACTTGATGGCCCTTGTCGGTCAAGATATTAACGCTTGTCACTTCTTTAATCATGGCAAAGATATAGTGAGCATAATGACAACTTTTCTTTGGTGAAATAGAACAGATGATAATTTTCTCCCAAATGAAGTCAAATACGTTGAACTTATTCTTGTTGGGAGCCATTCTTGCAAGCAAGTTCTTGGATATGTTTGAAATGTTGTCCGAGTCACCACTTTTGGGACACAGAGTGTAGCGCAAGAGTTGGTGAAACGCCCCGGCTCTAAACAACCGGAGCTAAACATGTATTTAAACACCAGAAAACAGTCTCTGGTGAAAATACATTACACAAGTGGTGCCACAGTCATACATAGCCTTATTTAATACGTTCGATTACAATAATAATATAAACTAAAAATACAACAGTTGCGGTGATGAACGCAAGGGTAAACTCTTCATCTGACATGGGGGCTTCTACCCCAACGGCACCACTCCAGACTTGGGTATAGGGCACGAACTACTCGCCTTCCTCAGGCACGAAATCAGGATCCTCTGCAACAAGTCATAAACGGGTGAGTACAAAAGTACTCAGCAAGTTCCACCTCACCCTACGGGAGGGGAAATGACATGCACGATGCACATTAATCACAATGCATTAGTAATGCAACTTAGGTTATACAACTCTTCCCGACACAACCCACAGTAGGTAGCTCACTAGTTGTCAGGACCACACTGTAGCCTGTCCATTCCGTGGACACGGACCATTCGAATGGATTCTACACTCTGCAGAGGTCGTACACTGTACCCACAAGCTCGACTGCCCGAACGGACAATCGACATAGCCCGGCCGCACAAACCCTCGGGCCCTGACCCCAATGGTCTATACCCGTGAACCATCCCTGCGACCGTCAGGCTAACCAGTGGGATTAGGCTAAGTCCGGCCCATAACGGAACCTGTGGTCGTACTAAAGTAAGCTAGGTGAGATGTCAAAACAACTCGGTCCTTATGGTTTACCAGGGCAGCAACCATTCCTCAACATGTCAACTCGAGCCTACCTCCACGGTAGCGCTCACCTGCCAGTCTACCACCACGGTAGCGCCGGCTCCAGCATACCCAGCTGCCCTAGCCTCAGCCAAAACCCTTCATATCCTAGTCTCAACTCTGGATATGCATAACTACTCACATGCATGTATGAGCACACTCAATCACTCAAGCACCGGTATATGTAATCGATCCTAAACCAGAGCTACAACTAGTCGTCCTCACATGGATGCAACCGCTCACGTAGGGATTGATGAAACTTGCCTTCGCTTACGTACGCGTCGGCGGCGGCGGCTTCCTGCTCGCGGTACGGGTCTTCTGGCTCCGGCCCGCTGTACTGGCCTTCGTACTCCTCGATCACTCCGTGATCTACGGCGGAAACGGCACAACCGGCAAATAAACATAAGCAAGCTATAAAATAAGCTCAAATGGAGATGAAAATAGGAGGAATAGATAGTATATGATTTGAGGAGAGTTTAGAAAAAAGAGTTATATGAAAAGGAGTTGATACGAAGGAGATATTAGATTTACAGTATTGGTTGGTGTTTATATAGAACGATTTGGATTAGGTGCTCACGGCCTGGTGGGTGTTTTGGGCCTTTATTAGTATTGCGGAGGTAACGACCGGGGAGCTGCCTGCCATCTCACCTTGGCGTGGAACAGCTCGAGGAAGAGGGTCAACTGTTGGAGTTTCGTCTCGTGAGTGAACTGGGCTCGTGAGAAGTGGTTTAGCTAGCGAAGTGAGGCGGCTCGGTGTGCTTGGGCTGATGATGGAGCTCATCACGGCCTCGCTCCTTTTATAGGTGAGGAGAGCAGCAGCGGCGTCGCACAGGGACGGGCGACGGCGTGGGCTGCGGCAGCTCGCCGTCAACTCAAACAGTGGCAGCACTGAAGGCGCGAGCGTCGAGGCGGCAAAGCCGGCGAGGATGCTGCAGCGGCGTGGGCGAGGTGGGGACACGGAGGTGGGCGGCACGGTGCGGTGCCGACGGCAGTGCGCGGTCCCGTCGTGGGGCCGGCATGTCGCGCGTGCGCGAGCGAAAGCGAGCGCGGGTGGGGACGGCAGGGAGGGGCGTCGGCTTCCTTTATAAATGAGGTGCGGCGGAAAGATATCTCGGCCGGCGCTGTGTGCGACGACCCTGATTTATGGCGAGGTGGAGCCTACCAACAGATGAATCATAATCTATATACTAAGTACTCAAGTTTAACCAGGAGACTAACACTTACCTTATTGGAGCGGCAAAGTCACAAAGGAACGCACACCTTTAAGTGGCTAGTCCAGCACTCGCCCTTCTAGCCTTACCACAACTTATCTACCTTGCTCATAGGTGGATGGCATGGCAAGGGGGGGTTCTATTTATAGGTCAAGGGAAGCCATGGTATTAGGACAAGTATCCCCTTTCTAGAGAATTTCAAAATATTCTAGCATTTTTCAAAATTTTACTTATTACTAATTCTAGAGTATTCCTTGAAAATATCTCACTCTTGCTTAATGGAGAAGGAACTAGAGGGTTGCCTTGAAAATATCCCACTCTTACTTAATGGAGAAGGAACTAGAGTGTTGTCTTGAAAATATCCCACTCTTACTTTTAGTGGAGAAGTAACCAGAGGGTTGTTTTGCATTTCTTTCAATAGTGATGAAAACTGGGATGTTACAGTTGGTTGAGCAACTTGTAATAAGGTGTCAAACCATGTATTGTCCCAAATTTAATATCACCATATGCACTGTCATACATGAAGTGAAGTTCTCCATCATCAAGCCCATTCTCCTCCTCATGGATCCTCTCTCTAGTGAGATCAGCATTGGAAAACCCAAGAATACTAGCAAAGTAAGCATATTCAACATAGAACGGCATGCCTTGAATAGTCCAATGGAAGGTCTTGGTTGAGCGGTTGACATAGAGAGTAGAGTAGAACTGAGCAATAACCTCCTCATTCCAATCACAATTAAAGGACATGATTGCTGTGAGATGCATCCTTCTACAAGCATCTTGGACTTCCCTCACCATCGGCAAGTCAATTTTAAACAGATTCTCCCAGTTGATGGATCGGTGATGGGGTGAGACTTGCAAAGAATCACTGACGCATACCAATCTGCATGAAAGTTCATCCAAAATCGAACATCTCCTTGCTGCTCTTTGGCATATTCAGATGGATCATCATATCTCAATGCATAGATATCATGCTTTCCCTTTTTGTAATCCACTGGACGAGTCCCATTAAACTGTGAAGCAGTTAGCCTAACTGGGGGCTGCATCCAAAGGATGATCCTCTCAAGATATTCTATCGACTCTCCAGCATCTGACATGTGAGTGCCTGGAGCAGAAGTGTGCTTCATGCATGGATGAGCACCATGAGCGGAAGTACCCTGTGGATTAGGTCTTCCACGACCCCGAGAGTGCAAAGGAGCCTTCGCCACTGCCTTTCGCTTGCCAGTATGATCAACCACAGGCAAAGCTTCTTGAGTAGCTTTGGAATCAAAAGGAGAGGATTCAATCTCCGGTGAAGAAGTCCTCTGCTTCCCTCTCCTTTCACGAGCCATCTGACTATGTAAGATAAAAATTAGGATACACTCGATAGATGTGATCGGACTCAATCAAATAGGACAGTTAAGACACCAGTCAGAACTTCCGACAGTGTCGGAACTTCCATCCCATCGTCGGAACTTTTGACAGGGCCCGAGCAGAACCAAAAGATCAAGAATCAAGAGATTTTGCCTACCAAATTTGATAAGATTCCTCGATATGATCAATGATGTACCAGGAAGCTATCCCTAAGAAAGAAACTTCTAACTCCTTCTATACTGAGAGATCGGGTGACAGGGATTTTGAATGAAATACTTTGAAGATTTCCCGCACGAATCGAAAGAGAGATGATGGGGATCGAATGTTCCGAAGAGTGGAGAATCCAAAGAACTCCAAAACAATGAAATCCCACGGTTGAATCTTGGTTTCCCCGTAAGATTTTGAGAGGGGAGAAGTGTTGGCGTCGGTGGTGTGTGAGAATATGTTAGGGTTTGAGGGGGCTATCCAACGGGTATATATAGGTTCAAATGAATTGTCGGAAGTTCCGATGGGGGTCGGAAGTTCCGACGAATAAGAATTTTCGAACCCGATGACCCCCGGTCGGAAGAAAGAAAAAAGTTCAGATGGAGATTGTCGAAAGTTCCAATGGGGGGACGGACATTCCGATGAATATTAAAATGATCTCCCGAGGACCCTTTGTCGGAAAAGGTATGATACTTCCGGGAATCGTCAGAAGTTCCGACCTATATTTTTCAGCTCCAAAAAGATAGATTTTGAGAAGAATAAACTTGGAGATATTAAGAGATATGTCTTGTAGACATATGAGAAACTTGAAGCTTAGTGATCAACCACAAACAATCATTACATAACAATGATTACAAGAGTCAAGCTTTGATCCAAAGATCAAAATCCAAATATTTTGAAATAACTCAACACAAATAAGTTCATTTTCATATCTAAGCAACAATCAAGTATGTGCAACAAGTCAAGCCAAGTTACGAGAGTCCAAGATATTTAGTTCACTCCTCAAAACACAAAACCTTTGCTCATCTAGAGGCATGGTGAAGATATCGGCAAGTTGCTGTTCGGTGCTCACGGGACGTAAAGCAATATCTCCCTTAGGCTCATGATCCCTTAAGAAATGATGTCTTATATCTATATGCTTTGTTCGAGAGTGTTGCACCGGATTGTTTGCTAGCTTGATAGCACTCTTATTGTCACATAAGAGCGGAATCTTGCTAAACTCACAACCGAAGTCACTCAACATTTGCTTCATCCACAAGAGTTTGGCACAACAAGCACCCGCTGCAGCATATTCAGCTTCGACGGTGGATAAAGCAACCAAATTTATTTCTTAGAGCTCCACAACACTAGGGACCTTCTGAGATATTGACAAGTCCCCATCGTACTCCTTCTATCTATCTTGCAACCGGCATAATCCGAATTGGAATATCCAAGTACATTGAAAGTTGAGCCTTTGGGATACCATAAGCCAATGTTAGGAGTGTGTACCAAATATCTCAAAATTCTCTTAACATCAATTAAGTGATATTCTTTAGGATTGGCTTGAAATCTTGCACACATGCACACACTAAGCGTAATATCCGGCCTAGATGCAAAAGGTAAAGAAGAGAGCTAATCATGGAGCGATATACCTTTTGATCAACCGACTTCCCTTCTTCATTGAGATCAAGATGACCGTTTAATGACATGGTGTCTTGATGAGCTTTGCATCGGCCATGGCAAACTTTTTAAGCATATCCTTTACATACTTGGTTTGACATATGAAAGTCTCTTCCTTCATTTACTTGACTTGAAACCCAAGGAAGAACTTCAATTCACCCATTATGGACATCTCAAATCTCTTGGTCATGATCCTACTAAATTACTCATAAAATTTCTTATCAGTAGAACCAAATACGATGTCATCAACATATATTTGGCAAATAAAAATATCTTTATCAACTTTGTGAGTAAAGAGAGTAGAATCGGCTTTGCCCATTACAAAGTCTTTCTTGAGAAAAAAATTCTTAAGGCATTCATACCATGCTCTAGGAGCTTGCTTAAACCCATAGAGCACCTTATGGAGCTTGTACATATGATTTGGAAATCTTGGATATTCAAAGCCCGGCGGTTGTTCTACATACACCAACTCGGATAGGGGGCCATTCAAGAATGCATTTTTCATGTCCATTTGATAAAGCTTGAAATCATGGTGAGTGGCATAGGCTAATAGTATACGAATTGATTCAAGCTTAGATACGGGTGCATAGGTTTCACTAAAATTCAAACCTTCAATTTGTGTGAAACCTTGTGCAACTAACCTTGCCTTATTTCTTGTGACGACACCATGTTCATCTTGTTTGTTTCGGAAAACCCACTTGGTGCCAATCACATTTTGCTTTGGTCTTTCAACCAACTTCCATACTTCATTTCTTATGAAGTTATTCAACTCTTCTTGCATGGCAATGACCCAATCCAGATCATCAAGTGCTTCATCTACCTTGAGAGGTTCTAGAGAAGAGACAAACGAGTAATGTTCACAAAAAGTTGCTAAATGTGAACGAGTAGTTACCCCTCTTTGAATACTTCCAAGAATATTGTTAATGGGATGATCTCGTTGAACACTCTGATGAACTCTTGGATGCGGCACTTGTGATTGAGGTTGAATAGGTCCATCATCATCATTTTTAGCTTGTGGAGCATCTTCTTGAGCTTCTCCATCTTGTTCTCCCCCTTGATCAATGCCATGCACCTGATCGTCACCATGAACTTGACTTTGATCTTGAGATTGTTGAGAGCTTGGAGGTTCAACTCTTGTGGACGATGATGGATCATTGATTCTTTCTTCAATTGGAGTTTGAGCTTGAACTTCACGAGGCCTCATCTCTCCTAAGCCCATCCTCATGATTGATAGACTCGGGGGTTCCTCTTCATTTATAATATTTTTATCAAATTGCTCTACTTGAGAGCTATTGGATTCATCAAAAGCTATATGCACCGTGACCTCAATACAACCGGTGGTTTTGTTGAAGACACGATAGGTATGTTCGTTAGTACCATAACCAAGTAGAAAACCTTCGTCAACCTTTGATGCAAACTTTGAGCTTTCGGTTTTCTTATTAAGTATGAAACACTTACTTTCAAAAACTCTAAAGTAGTGCACCTTGGGTTTGTTACCGATGATTATCTAGTATGGTGTCTTGCCCAAGTATTTATGGAGGTAGAGACGGTTGATGGCATGGCACGCCGTATTGATAGCTTCGGTCCAAAAGATATAAGGAGTCTTGTACTCATCAAGCATTATTCTTGCAGCTTCAATCAACGTCCAATTCTTCCTCTCAATAATGCCATTTTGTTGAGGTGTGTATGGTGCGGAGAATTCATGTTTGATTCTTTCTTCATCAAAATATTCTTCAATATTGGTGTTCCAGAATTCCGAACCATTGTCACTTCTTACATTCTTGATTTTGAACTCATATTCATTTTGAACTCTTCTAATGAATTTCTTGACAATTCTTTGAGCTTCACTTTTATCTTGCAAAAAGAATACCCAAG
The DNA here is from genome assembly GCF_002211085.1 of Panicum hallii. NCBI lineage: Eukaryota > Viridiplantae > Streptophyta > Magnoliopsida > Poales > Poaceae > Panicum > Panicum hallii. The sequence goes on from NC_038044.1 coordinate 13,993,566, forward strand.
TGAAACGAGAAAAATCATCAACAATGACAAGACCATATTTGTTACCACCAATACTAATGTAGGCAATGGGTCCAAACAAATCTATGTGTAGAAGCTTCAAGGGTCTTGATGTAGTAATGATGTTCTTGGCACAGTGTGGAGCGCCAACTTGCTTTCCGGCTTGACATGCGTTACATAACCTATCTTTCTCAAAGACCACATTTGTTAGTCCTAGGATGTGCTCACGTTTTTGAAGTTTGGCCAAGTTCTTTATCCCGATATGGGCTAGTCGGCGATGCCAAAGCCAACCCAAATCACATTTTGCCACTAAACAAGTCTTGGGCTCAACTATCTCCTTGGAAAAATCAACAAGATATACTTTGCCCTTTAACCGACCCGTAAAAGCAACAGAGGAATCCTTCCTTCTAAAGATGCTCACACCCTCATTAGTAAAGAGACAATTGTAGCCCATCTCATAAAGTTGCGAGACCGACAACAAGTACCCCAAAGTCTCAACAAAATAAATATTTGAAATAGAGTTATCATTTGAGAGTGCAATTTTACCCAAACCAATCACATCTCCTTTGCTATTGTCTCCAAAGACAATATTTTCTTTAGATATATCATGAAGCTCTAGGGATGTGAACAAATCCTTCTCCCCGGTCATATGATTTGAGCATCCACTATCCAGCAATCATACGGTACCACCCGAGGAGTAGGCCTACAGAACAAGTTAAGCTTTGAATTTAGGTACCCAAAAAGATTTGGTTCCTTGAGGGTTAGATGGATACACTTTAAGGACCCACACATTTCTAAGGATTGCCATCTTAGTGCAAGCCCTAATATACTTGACCACTATTTTACCATTGTGGTCCATTGTCACCGTATAATCCGTAGTGTAGTTTGGTGATGACTCGTGCTTAGTGATCTTTTCCTTGATGGGTTCTTCAATTTTCTTCTTGGCTTGGGAGGGAATGGTGGTCACACCATGTGCAATATTCATCAAGGCCTCAAGATTTGATCCTTTGGTGAACATGACACATTCCTTATCTTTGACTACCTTCCGACCGTTTACCTTACCTCCCTTGTAGTGACCAAGCCCATCCTTCTTGTGAGAGTGTCTCCCTTCCTTGTACGCAACCTTAGGCTCGGGCTTGGTATCACCTTCATATCCGTTTCTTACTAACTTGTTTAATCTCTCAAGTTGAGCATCTTTGGCTTTGATCAACTTTTCTAACTTTGTCAAGTTAGTAATGCAAGCTTGCACATCAATTTTATAACACCTTGCATTGAGCACCCTTCACTTGTGGAGATATTGGAGTCAAGAGTTGCTTTAGAATTGGTTTTAGTGCTTTCCCAAAGGGCATTGTAGCTAACTTCAAGACTTTTGTACTTGGTTGTTAAGCATGAGAAGCTTTCTTGAATTTCACTATGAGTGGCTTTAAGGGAAGCTAGAGATTCATTTATCAAAGTGGTCTCTTTTGACATCCTCTCTTTTGAATCATTAGTTAGAGATAAATCGATAGCTAATTTTTCAAATTTCACCTTTTCTTCGGCAAGAGCCTTCTCTAAAGCAAGGTTTCTCTCCTTCTCAAGGATGAGCAAGTCCTCTTGCCTATCGAGACACTCCTTTTTCTCCAATTTCTCCATAAGTTTTTTAATTTCTTTGAAACTTTTCTTTCCAAATTATTTTATCATGAATGCTTTGTGTTGCTGTTCCTCATCATCAAAATTATTTTGCAAACTACTAGATATAGTGGAAGGATGAGAGGAGGAGATGGATGATTCTTGTACCATAGTCCCTTGCCATGATACAAAAGGGTGCGTCATCTTCATCGTCGGAGATGTTGTTGAAGAGTTTTGTTGAATTCTTTGGTATGGCTAGAGTTGCCATGCCTTCATGATCGGAGTCTTCATGACTAGACTCTCACTCTTGACCAACATGAGCATGCCCTTGATATTTTTTCTTATAGTCCTTGCTCTTCTCCTTGTACCTCTTCTCTTCCTTTTCTTTGTTCTTCAATTGTGGACAATCGGCAATGTAGTGACCCACTTGTTTGCACTAATAACATTTTCTTCATGATGGCTTTTTCTTGTCATCATTACCTTTCTTATAGTACTTCTTCATGAACTTCTTGAAGTTTCTCAATACCAAAGCCATCTCTTCATCGGTGGATCTTACATCACTTGAATCTTCCTTTCTTAACTTTAGAGCCTTAGAACTTGATTCAACCTTGTCACTTGAGCTAGCATTGAGTGCTACATTCTAGTTCACTTTGTGACTAAGTGACTTGGCCACATCCCTCTCAACCAACTCTTGGTGGAGGATTTCACCAAGAAGTTGATTAGGTGTCTTGTCCTTAAATTTGGAATCTCTTCTAATCATTGTTGCAAGAGTGGGGTTCCTTGGCGTGAAGGCTCTAAGCAACTTCTTTGTCACCTTGTGATCTTCCCATTTCATGCTTCCAAGAGATCTAATATCCAATACAAGGACCATTAGTCTATCATACATTTGCCTCACGGTTTCATCATCATGCATAACAAAGTGCTCTAACTCTCCTTGCAACAAATCCATCTTGCCTTCTCTAACTTCATCGGTTCCCTCATGAACTTCTTTTAGTGCGTCCCAAATTTTCTTGGCTATTTCAACATTGTGGATTTTGTTGAACTCTTGAGTACAAAGAGAACTTATGATGGCCCTCACAGCTTGCGCATTGCGGAAATAGTCTTGAGCTTATTCGGCCGTGGGTCCACCGTTCGTAGGAGGAGTCACACCTACAACCACAACTTCCCAAATAGAGGGGTGAAGCCCGTAGAGATGCATTTTAATATCATAAGACCACTTGGGATAATGTGTCCCATAAAAAAATGAGGTTTTTTCCAAGTGAACCGATTGAAATTGAGAAGTAGGATATTGAGATCAAGCATCGTTATGAGAAACTTGATTTAACCCGAAGAAGGGACGCTTCTCGCTTTCTTCCTTGATTCGCTTCATCATCAACTTCTTGGCCTTCTTCTCAATTTTGGCCTTCATCTTTTCTTTTCTTCTTCTTCTTACTTCTGATGTCTCACCCTCGCTTTCATCACTCGAACTAGAGTCAGCATCATGGAGGGTGGACGGCTTGTTTGCCCGAAAGGATATCTAGCACCATCTAATCCAGTACCGGCATCGACTTGAGTAGTGACAGTTGCGGCGATGTCGGCATCATCCTTAACTGTAGATATCTTGATATCCCTTAGCAGTTAAGCCTAAATCAAGAGATTAGGCTCTGATACCAATTGAAAGGATCTTGGTGATGCCTAGAGGGGGATGAATAGACGTACCTGAAAAATCTAAAAAATTCTTCGTATGAATTAAATGTGTTGGAACTTCTGCCACTAGACCGGAATTTCCGACAAAACTAAAGTTCTAATACGAAATTAAAAATAAAACTTGAAGCTGCAGAACCTGGCTGAATCAAAAGTTGTACAATGATACTAGGAGACTTATACAGGTGGTTTTTACAAGCACAACAACTCGAGTACGTAGATCAGCATAAAATAAACTCTAGGTCAATAAGAACTAAATAAATGCAATAACCACATGACACAAAAGATTTGTTCCCGAAGTTCACTTCCACTAAGGAAGCTACGTCTCCGTTGAGAAGCTCACAAAGAACCGGATCTTCCACTAACCCTTTATCTCACTCAATTAACCACAAAGGAGAATTGAGTCACTTACTATAAAATCCATAAAGGATAGGGTAATACAAACTTTCGGCGCACATACACGAGAGGACACTCCACGGGCGACACCAAACTGTCTAGAAGCAAGCTTCAAAAGTAACAAATGTGAATTGATAGATGAAGATGCTTCAAGTGCTTTTGAGATAAACTTGGGTGCCCTCACACTCAAATGGTTAAGTCTTACACCTCAATCTTGCTCTCACCCAAGCCCTACCTGAAATTAACTAAAGGATTAGCTTAAAAAGAATTTGGGGAGTGGAATGAGTGTTCTTCGTGGTGTTCTTGCGTGTGGAGTCAGCAGCAAGTGAAGGGGCGTCTGAGGGCGTATAAATACCCAAACTCCAAACACTAGCTTTTTGTGCACTGGATAAGTGATTGTCGGAACTTCCGACACAGGGCCGGAACTTCCAGCTTCTTCCGACAAGTGTCGGAACTTCCGATCTAGGGTCGGAACTTCCGACATACACTGAAACAGACAGAAAACTAGGTGCACAAGTGTGTGATTTTATATCTCTTCTTGATGATTAACATCTCAAATGAGCACTCAGACACCTTAATGCCATCCATTCACATGCCTCTTAATAGTACGATGTTTCCTAAACTCAAATTCAAACTATAAAATAAGTAAGGATCTTCTTTTAAGTCCAACACCATCCTTTAAACAAATTTGGTGTCTTTTCTTGCTCTTTTTCATTTCATTGAATTTTAACCTGTCCAAAACTCGATAAACTTATTAGCTCCTTAATTTTGTATGTCATCAACACCAAAATCCACTTAGGAATCCAAATGCACTTTCAAGCGCGGTCTGATAATTTCAACTAAACAGGAGAAAGATTAAAAGAGAACAACACTGATAACATCACCCACATGCATGCAAATTTGAAACTAAAACCAGCAATAAGTATTAAATCGAGCATCCAAATTAAATTTAGGTTGCATCATTATCTTTCTTATGATAAGATCTTCAAAACAATATGACACTTACCTATTTTTGCATGATACATTAAAAGAGTATTTTTTAATACTGAATAATTAGTTTCGGCTACTGGGAATAAATATTTTAACAACACGAATAAATGATTATTTTCTACGAACAAGAAGTTAAATATCATGCACAAATAATAATATACTATGAATAAAATATTAAATACAGCGAATATTTGATTGTATAAGATAAATAATAGAAAATGAATATCACGAACAAATGAGTCAAAATCACCGGATAATTTTGTTTACAAAATGAATAAATCAATTGGCATTGTGAACAAATTATTTACACGCAGATAAATAATTTTACATGAAAAATAAATGCATCTACATCATAAAAAATTATTTTTATAAGTATATATACACGTACTAAATAAGTTAGTATATAAAGAAAATAAATAATTTCACACCCTAACTTGTGAGTCCACGATACAAATAAGTTAGTATACATTAAGTATGACTCTCTTAAATGCGAACAAATAGTTTGATACTATAGTAAAGTATAGGTCTGTTAACATCTAATTATATAAGACATAAACATGGTTGATATAAATTATTAATTCAAATAAAGATTGTGCACATGAGATTTATAATCGGAAAAGAAAGGGAGCGAGAGAGTAGATAGATAGATAGTGTCGGTATATACGGACAGGGATACCTCCTGATAGGGTGTCCACCTCTGGCGTGTGCACCAAGCGCATCGTGGTGGACGCACTCCACCACATGCTCGGCCGCCTATCCACGATCATCGCGAGCCTTGCCAGCCAGAGAGTCGTCTGACAGCGTGACCAACCTGATGGACGCAAGGTTATCCCTGACATCACCCTTGGTCTTTGGGTGACGCGGCGTACGGCCCGGGCCTGACAGCTGGGATCATGGTCTCCGGACCTCCCCCCCCCCAACCGTGTTCTTATAGGTCCGGTGCCTCTGCGTACCTACAAGGATGGGTGCTCAGGAATGGCCGCCACGTGTGGGAGCCAGACCCCTATGGGCCTGCCCGCCCGGACTGGCCTCGGGGGCCCGGACCTCCTTTCCCCCCGGGAAGGGGTCCGGTGCCGCCAAGGTGGCGACAGCTAGGCCAACCCTGCCACGTGCCCGTGGCAGAAGGCCTTCCGAGGGACGCCAGCCCAACTACCGCATTAAATGCGGGTAGGTGGGTTGCGCGCGCCCAAGACAAGGCATGGCCTGCCCACTGACACACTAGGCAGGTATGCTGACACCACGATAAGCCCGCTTGTTTCCAAGGCAGTGCGTCGCATCACTGTGCTCTGCGCGCAAGCGCGCGGCGTGTAGTCACATCACAACGCCGCGCGCGTGAGCAAGTGGTAATGATGGTCTGCTGTAGGAGAGTTGAGGCGTGCGCTGCCACAGTGTGCACCGAGGCGACGGCGCGACGGGTCAACATAGCCCCTTCGCCTGTTAGAAGGTACTGACACAACAGTGCCAGCACGTCTTCCATTGTGCGTAACACTGACAGCAGGCACTGTGCCGGTAAGACGGCACATGACTATATCCTGGCTGTAGATACGCACATCAACTTCTCGATCAAGGACTACAGGAAGGAGCTGGAGCGGAAGATCACCGTATCTATGGCAGAGAAGGCTCCAGTATGCATATTATTTAATGTGTTGCTGGGTCCACCCGTCGGCACTCCGTTCAGTGTACGCACTCCCCTTAGCCTATAAAAGGGAGAGTGCACCCGTAGAACACAAGGACTTTTTTAGACTCCCAAAAAGCTTAAGTTCACTCAGGAACTCCCAAGTCCTGGGCAAGCAATACAGCACACAAGTGGACGTAGAGTTTTACGCTCCGGTGGCCCGAACCACTCTAAATCCCCGTGTTCTTTCCGTGTACATCCATCCTTTGATCAAGCGTTCCTAAGACTCCCCCCAAACTCTTCCTAAACTAGGATTAGACGGGTGCATTCCGCCACCCGGCTGGAGATTTCCTCCGACACATAGATAAAAAGGATTGGAAAAAATAAGAAAGAATAAAAATGGAAAGAAAGAAATAGGAAAGAGAAAAATGATCAAGATAAAATAAACATAAGAAGAAAATAAATAGAAAACGAAAATTCAATATATATTCATATATAGTCTTGTTTTGTTGCAATAATTCTGAGTAATATCGTCGTATAAATGGATTTACGATTTGTAAGAAATTTGAATTGCACTCTAATCATATTTTGACCCACTAAACCTGGCACATCATGATCGATTCACGTGTTCATGCAAGTTGTTCCTACATATGCTGCTCCACAAATCTGAAGAAGGCATAACACATGAAGAATTTCTTCTGTATTTTCTTTTTAGAAATAGGTAAAGATTCAAAAGAAAATTCTAGCCATAGTATTCATATTTCATGATTTCATATGTAGCATTCATTTTCATGTAGTATGTGTATAAGTCTGCGAGGGGCAATGGTAAAAAATTAATATGACTTTATGTTAAGGAATCTATAGAAAATGAAAGGAATGAAAAAGAAAGAAGGAAATAAACAAAGAAAGAAAGAAAGAAAGAAAAGAAAATAGGAAAAAAGAGTAAGAAAATAGAAAGAAAGAACTAAATGAAAAGAGTAAGAAAATATAGGAACTCACCGAAAAAATAAATTGATAAATTTAAGTATATGAAGTAATAGAAGAATGAAATATAGAGTAGAAATGAAATAAAAGGATAGATAAAGAATGAATTGATGAAAGTAAGAACGCAATGAGAAATAAAAAAAGGAAAAAATATTAGATAGAAAATAATGAGAAAACCAAATGAAATAGAATGTCAAGAAAAGAAGAGAATAGAAAAAAGAAACATCAAGTACTACTATTTTATAGCACCATACCATAAAAAGGAAAATAAATATTAGGAAGAAATGTGAATTTAAATAAAATTTGAAAAAACCGGATTCTAACAGGATGATAGGTATGTTTGATTGCGCCGTAATTGCATTTGGTTGCATGAAGCTGCACCTCGCGCGCCGCCCGCTCAACCCACCGTCGCCGTGCCTCCCCCCTCCTACTGACCACCTTCTACGTCCGGCAGTGACCGATTTTCTATCCGGCAGCCCTCTTTTCAAACCCAGTGGATATCCCGAGAAAGAAGAAAACATTAGCTCTAGGTCTACCTACAGTGACTGGCGGCACGGCTTCTGCTACAATTCCGCTTGCACCCGCGCGCAGCTCCTAATATTTCCGGAGTCCACGTGATGAAGTCTATGAAAAACGGCCTGCGCGCTGATAATTAGTGGGCTATAAACTCTCACTATCGTGGGCCACTAGGCCTGTCTAATTTGGACTTCCGTCGGACCAAATTGTACAGAGAGCTAGGATACCTGTGCTTTGCTTCCTCCTCCACGTGAAAGTCTAAATGGCACGGTATTGATGATCGAGAGAGCGAGCGGGGGTGGGGGCGTGGCGCGGGTGGAAGGAACCTGCGGGAGCTGCCGCCGCGGAAAAATGAAGGCGGCGCCAAAGTTGCTGCACTTCCTGTCGTGGCGTGCGCTCGCCGCGCTTCCTGCGCCGCCTACACCACCTCCTCCTCAGCACCTCGTCACCCCACCAGCCGCTTCGACTCCGCCACCACCTTCTCGATCTCCTCGCCACCAACCCCTCCTGTATGGCCCCGTCACGCTGCAACCAACGTCGGCTTCAGCGACTTCTCCGCGCTACTTCCGAAACCGCATCGCGCCACCGCCTCCAACGCCGGCGTCGGCACCTGCGCCAAACGACCCCAGAAACCCTGCCGTGCCGCAGCCGACGTCGGCCTCAGCCCCTCCTCCACGCTACTTCAGAAACCCCACCGCACCACCACCTCCAACGCCGGCATCGGCGCCTCCTGCAATCTACCACCGAATCCGCGCCGCGCCGCTGCCTCCGACGTTGGCTTCAGCGCCCCCCACGCCTCCTTCGAAGCTCTACCGCGCCACCGGTGCTGGAATCGATCGGCGCGCCAAGTACCCGGTCTCTCACGCAAGCAACTTCGTCTGCGCGACTGCGCCAGGACAAACTCACCGCCGGCTGCCATGCATGGGCCCAGACCTGCGCGAGCCTCACCGGGGCAATATCTTTGTCGCGCTTGCCGGGACTCATCTTCGAGATGCCGCGCACCACGCCGTGGCGATACTCACCGTCCTGCTCCATCTCCACGGCAGGCGCAGCGGCTAATCAAGAGACTGGTGACGCAGCGGCTGATCATGAGACTGGTGCCCCAGCGGCTGATGAAAATATAAGGTAAGGCCTCTTGACTCCTAAGATGCCGTGCAAACTCATTGTCCTCTGAAGCTTTAGCAGCACCAAAAATCAGTTAATTACAGGCTCTCTGTTCTGTTCTAAAGTTGATGTGAGTGTTGACGTTCTTACCCTGAATGCAGATTCTACGACTACTGAATTGTTTACTGTCCGCTCCTATAGTCATGTGCTGAAAAATTTGCATCTCATGCTATATGCATGTCCTGAACTTAGTCAAAAGTTATGTAAATTGATATGCTGAGGTAGATTCTATTGCAATATTCGAAGTAAGGTAACTTCTGATTGCAATATTCAGAGTATAGTTTCTGATTGCAATATTCAGGGTAGGATAGTGGTGAAATTAACATGTACTGCTTTAATTTCTGAACCTGCATGCAACTTTCCAGTGCCATGTGGTATTCTGTTGGATTTATTTAACTGAATGCAGAGCAGAAATGGAACTGAATTTCCATGTTTGTGCAACTCAGTTTGAACGAATTTTGAAAAATGTGTTGGTTAGTGTTCTGGTTTTATCTCATCACAATACAGCTTGGATTTGCAATTGATTAGAAACTCGGCTCTGTGATTTAGTGCCTAAACTGTTAGCATGCTGAGTTTTTCTTTAACTCTTTAGGTCAGCTGGAGAAGAGGTACCAGGCGAGAAGTGCAAAAAGGCTGTAGATTATTTCAGAAAGAATGATATACTTATCAGTGTTCCTGATATGACTGCTGGATCTTATTACAATCTGATCACGTTCAATGGACAACATCCATACATGCTGAAAGAAGCTGCAAAAAGATCTTTCAGATCCTTGCTTCAAAGAGTTCTGAGCATACACATTGGAAACAAATGCATTACTTCACCAATAGTTATGGAAAATATTTTAGCAAATAGCACTGGAATTCTTCAATTCTCAGAGGAAGAAACCACAGCTCTAACATCTGAAGGAGTTAACAGGAATTATGCTGATCTTGAGAGCTGTATGGTTTGTATACTGACAGAAATATACGGCGATTGTGTCCACAGAAAGCTTCCTAAAGGGCTTTCATATTTGGTAGATGGGATGGTGGATGACTCTTTGGACGAAAAGCATATCTTCTACCGAACCATACATCGCTCTTACCAGCTTCTACTCGTGCAACCACAGTTCTTAAGATTTATATGTTTCTGCTTGAAGAGCTACCGAAGATTGATAAGGCGCATGCCATAGTTGCATCATCAATACTGACGGCAGCTGCAGATCCATATATGAATGCAGATTCTACAACTACTGAATTGTTTACTATCCGCTCCTATACTCATGTGCTGAAAAATTTGCATCTCATGTTATATGCATATCCTGAACTTAGTCAAAAGTTATGTAAATTGATATGCTGAGGTAGATTCTATTGCAATATTCGAAGTAAGGTAACTTCTGATTGCAATATTCAGAGTATAGTTTCTGATTGCAATATTCAGGGTAGGATAGTGGTGAAATTAACATGTACTGCTTCAATTTATGAACCTGCATGCAACTTTCCAGTGCCTTGTGGTATTCTGTTGGATTTATTTAACTGAATGCAAAGCAGAAATGGAACTGAATTTCCATGTTCGTGCAACTCAGTTTGAATGAATTTTGAAAAATGTGTTTGTCAGTGTTCTGGTTTTATCTCATCTCAATACAGCTTAGAGTTGCAATTGATTAGAAACTGGGCTCTGCGATTTAGTTCCTGAACCGTTAGCATGCTGAGTTTTTCTTTAACTCTTTAGGTCAGCTGGAGAAGAGGTACCAGGCGAGAAGTGCAAAAAGGCTGTAGATTATTTCAGAAAGAATGATATACTTATCAGTGTTCCTGATATGACTGCTGGATCTTATTACAACCTGATCACGTTCAATGAACAACATACATACATGCTGAAAGAAGCTGCAAAAAGATCTTTCAGATCCTTGCTTCAAATAGTTCTGAGCATACGTATTGGAAACAAATGCATTACTTCACCAATAGTTATGGAAAATATTTTGGCAAATAGCACTGGAATTCTTCAATTCTCAGAGGAAGAAACCACAGCTCTAACATCCGAAGGAGTTAACAGGAATTATGATGATCTTGAGAGCTGTATGGTTTGTATACTGAAAGAAATATACGGCGTTGCTGTCCGCAGAAAGCTTCCTAAAGGGCTTTCACATTTGCTAGATGGGATGGTGGATGACTCTTTGGACGACAAAGCATATCTTCTACCGAACCATACATCGCTCTTACCAGGTTCTACTCGTGCAATCGCAGTTCTGAAGATTTATATGCTTCTGTTTGAAGAGCTACCGAAGATTGATAAGGCGCATGCCATAGTTGCATCATCAATACTGACGGTAGCTGCAGATCCATATATGAATGCAGATCCTACAACTACTGAATTGTTTACTATCCGCTCCTATAGTCATGTGCTGAAAATTTGCATCTCATGCTATATGCATATCCTGAACTTAGTCAAAAGTTATGTAAATTGATATGCTGAGGTAGATTCTATTGCAACATTCGAAGTAAGGTAACTTCTGATTGCAATATTCAGAGTATAGTTTCTGATTGCAATATTCAGGGTAGGATAGTGGTGAAATTAACATGTACTGCTTCAATTTCTGAACCTGCATGCAACTTTCCAGTGCCCTGTGGTATTCTGTTGGATTTATTTAACTGAATGCAGAGCAGAAATGGAACTGAATTTCCATATTTGTGCAACTCAGTTTGAACGAATTTTGAAAAATGTGTTTGTTAGTGTTCTGGTTTTATCTCATCTCAATACAGCTTGGAGTTGCAATTGATTAGAAACTGGGCTCTGTGATTTAGTGCCTGAACCGTTAGCATGCCGAGTTTTCCTTTAACTCTTTAGGTCTGCTGGAGAAGAGGTACCAGGCGAGAAGTGCAAAAATGCTGTAGATTATTTCAGAAAGAATGATATACTTATCAGTGTTCGTGATATGACTACTGGATTTTATTACAACCTGATCACGTTCAATGGACAACATCCATACATGCTGAAAGAAGCTGCAAAAAGATCTTACAGATCCTTGCTTCAAAGAGTTCTGAGCATACATATTGGAAACAAATGCATTGCTTCACCAATAGTTATGGAAAATATTTTGGCAAGTAGCACTGGAATTCTTCAATTCTCAGAGGAAGAAACCACAACTCTAACATCCGAAGGAGTTAAAAGGAATTATGCTGATCTTGAGAGGTGTATGGTTTGTATAATGAAAGAAATATATGGCGATGCTGTCCACAGAAAGCTTCCTAAAGGGCTTTCATATTTGGTAGATGGGATGGTGGATGACTCTTTGGACGAAAAGCATATCTTCTACCGAACCATACATCGCTCTTACCAGCTTCTACTCGTGCAACCACAGTTCTTAAGATTTATATGTTTCTGCTTGAAGAGCTACCGAAGATTGATAAGGCGCATGCCATAGTTGCATCATCAATACTGACGGCAGCTGCAGATCCATATATGAATGCAGATTCTACAACTACTGAATTGTTTACTATCCGCTCCTATAGTCATGTGCTGAAAAATTTGCATCTCATGTTATATGCATATCCTGAACTTAGTCAAAAGTTATGTAAATTGATATACTGAGGTAGATTCTATTGCAATATTCGAAGTGAGGTAACTTCTGATTGCAATATTCAGAGTATAGTTTCTGATTGCAATATTCAGGGTAGGATAGTGGTGAAATTAACATGTACTGCTTCAATTTATGAACCTGCATGCAACTTTCCAGTGCCTTGTGGTATTCTGTTGGATTTATTTAACTGAATGCAAAGCAGAAATGGAACTGAATTTCCATGTTCGTGCAACTCAGTTTGAATGAATTTTGAAAAATGTGTTTGTCAGTGTTCTGGTTTTATCTCATCTCAATACAGCTTAGAGTTGCAATTGATTAGAAACTGGGCTCTGCGATTTAGTTCCTGAACCGTTAGCATGCTGAGTTTTTCTTTAACTCTTTAGGTCAGCTGGAGAAGAGGTACCAGGCGAGAAGTGCAAAAAGGCTGTAGATTATTTTAGAAAGAATGATATACTTATCAGTGTTCCTGATATGACTGCTGGATCTTATTACAACCTGATCACGTTCAATGAACAACATACATACATGCTGAAAGAAGCTGCAAAAAGATCTTTCAGATCCTTGCTTCAAAGAGTTCTGAGCATACGTATTGGAAACAAATGCATTACTTCACCAATAGTTATGGAAAATATTTTGGCAAATAGCACTGGAATTCTTCAATTCTCAGAGGAAGAAACCACAGCTCTAACATCCGAAGGAGTTAACAGGAATTATGATGATCTTGAGAGCTGTATGGTTTGTATACTGAAAGAAATATACGGCGTTGTTGTCCGCAGAAAGCTTCCTAAAGGGCTTTCACATTTGCTAGATGGGATGGTGGATGACTCTTTGGACGACAAAGCATATCTTCTACCGAACCATACATCGCTCTTACCAGGTTCTACTCGTGCAATCGCAGTTCTGAAGATTTATATGCTTCTGTTTGAAGAGCTACCGAAGATTGATAAGGCGCATGCCATAGTTGCATCATCAATACTGACGGTAGCTGCAGATCCATATATGAATGCAGATCCTACAACTACTGAATTGTTTACTATCCGCTGCTATAGTCATGTGCTGAAAATTTGCATCTCATGCTATATGCATATCCTGAACTTAGTCAAAAGTTATGTAAATTGATATGCTGAGGTAGATTCTATTGCAACATTCGAAGTAAGGTAACTTCTGATTGCAATATTCAGAGTATAGTTTCTGATTGCAATATTCAGGGTAGGATAGTGGTGAAATTAACATGTACTGCTTCAATTTCTGAACCTGCATGCAACTTTCCAGTGCCCTGTGGTATTCTGTTGGATTTATTTAACTGAATGCAGAGCAGAAATGGAACTGAATTTCCATGTTTGTGCAACTCAGTTTGAACGAATTTTGAAAAATGTGTTTGTTAGTGTTCTGGTTTTATCTCATCTCAATACAGCTTGGAGTTGCAATTGATTAGAAACTGGGCTCTGTGATTTAGTGCCTGAACCGTTAGCATGCCGAGTTTTCCTTTAACTCTTTAGGTCTGCTGGAGAAGAGGTACCAGGCGAGAAGTGCAAAAATGTTGTAGATTATTTCAGAAAGAATGATATACTTATCAGTGTTCGTGATATGACTACTGGATTTTATTACAACCTGATCACGTTCAATGGACAACATCCATACATGCTGAAAGAAGCTGCACAAAGATCTTACAGATCCTTGCTTCAAAGAGTTCTGAGCATACATATTGGAAACAAATGCATTGCTTCACCAATAGTTATGGAAAATATTTTGGCAAGTAGCACTGGAATTCTTCAATTCTCAGAGGAAGAAACCACAACTCTAACATCCGAAGGAGTTAAAAGGAATTATGCTGATCTTGAGAGGTGTATGGTTTGTATAATGAAAGAAATATATGGCGATGCTGTCCACAGAAAGCTTCCTAAAGGGCTTTCATATTTGGTAGATGGGATGGTGGATGACTCTTTGGACGAAAAGCATATCTTCTACCGAACCATACATCGCTCTTACCAGCTTCTACTCGTGCAACCACAGTTCTTAAGATTTATATGTTTCTGCTTGAAGAGCTACCGAAGATTGATAAGGCGCATGCCATAGTTGCATCATCAATACTGACGGCAGCTGCAGATCCATATATGAATGCAGATTCTACAACTACTGAATTGTTTACTATCCGCTCCTATAGTCATGTGCTGAAAAATTTGCATCTCATGTTATATGCATATCCTGAACTTAGTTAAAAGTTATGTAAATTGATATGCTGAGGTAGATTCTATTGCAATATTCGAAGTAAGGTAACTTCTGATTGCAATATTCAGAGTATAGTTTCTGATTGCAATATTCAGGGTAGGATAGTGGTGAAATTAACATGTACTGCTTCAATTTCTGAACCTGCATGCAACTTTCCAGTGCCTTGTGGTATTCTGTTGGATTTATTTAACTGAATGCAAAGCAGAAATGGAACTGAATTTCCATGTTCGTGCAACTCAGTTTGAATGAATTTTGAAAAATGTGTTTGTCAGTGTTCTGGTTTTATCTCATCTCAATATAGCTTAGAGTTGCAATTGATTAGAAACTGGGCTCTACGATTTAGTTCCTGAACCGTTAGCATGCTGAGTTTTTCTTTAACTCTTTAGGTCAGCTAGAGAAGAGGTACCAGGCGAGAAGTGCAAAAAGGCTGTAGATTATTTCAGAAAGAATGATATACTTATCAGTGTTCCTGATATGACTGCTGGATCTTATTACAACCTGATCACGTTCAATGAACAACATCCATACATGCTGAAAGAAGCTGCAAAAAGATCTTTCAGATCCTTGCTTCAAAGAGTTCTGAGCATATATATTGGAAACAAATGCATTACTTCACCGATAGTTATGGAAAATATTTTGGCAAATAGCACTGGAATTCTTCAATTCTCAGAGGAAGAATCCACAGCTCTAACATCCGAAGGAGTTAACAGGAATTATGCTGATCTTGAGAGCTGTATGGTTTGTATACTGAAAGAAATATACGGCGATGATGTCCGCAGAAAGCTTCCTAAAGGGCTTTCACATTTGCTAGATGCGATGGTGGATGACTCTTTGGACGACAAAGCATATCTTCTACCGAACCATACATCGCTCTTACCAGGTTCTACTCGTGCAATCGCAGTTCTGAAGATTTATATGCTTCTGTTTGAAGAGCTACCGAAGATTGATAAGGCGCATGCCATAGTTGCATCATGAATACTGACGGTAGCTGCAGATCCATATATGAATGCAGATTCTACAACTACTGAATTGTTTACTATCCGCTCCTATAGTCATGTGCTGGAAAATTTGCATCTCATGCTATATGCATATCCTGAACTTAGTCAAAAGTTATGTAAATTGATATGCTGAGGTAGATTCTATTGCAATATTCGAAGTAAGATAACTTCTGATTGCAATATTCAGAGTATAGTTTCTGATTGCAATATTCATGGTAGGATAGTGGTGAAATTAACATGTACTGCTTCAATTTCTGAACCTGCATGCAACTTTCCAGTGCCCTGTGGTATTCTGTTGGATTTATTTAACTGAATGCAGAGCAGAAATGGAACTGAATTTCCATGTTTGTGCAACTCAGTTTGAACAAATTTTGAAAAATGTGTTTGTTAGTGTTCTGGTTTTATCTCATCTCAATACAGCTTGGAGTTGCAATTGATTAGAAACTGGGCTCTGCGATTTAGTGCCTGAACCGTTAGCATGCTGAGTTTTTCTTTAACTCTTTAGGTCAGCTGGAGAAGAGGTACCAGGTGAGAAGTGCAAAAAGGCTGTAGATTATTTCAGAAAGAATGATATACTTATCAGTGATCCTGATATGACTGCTGGATCTTATTACAACCTGATCACGTTCAATGGACAACATCCATACATGCTGAAAGAAGCTGCAAAAAGATCTTTCAGATTCTTGCTTCAAAGAGTTCTGAGCATACATATTGGAAACAAATGCATTACTTCACCAATAGTTATGGAAAATATTTTGGCAAATAGCACTGGAATTCTTCAATTCTCAGAGGAAGAAACCACAGCTCTAACATCCGAAGGAGTTAACAGGAATTATGCTGATCTTGAGAGCTGTATGGTTTGTAAACTGAAAGAAATATACGGCGATGCTGTCCGCAGAAAGCTTCCTAAAGGATTTTCACATTTGCTAGATGGATGGTGGATGACTGTTTGGACCACAAAGCATATCTTCTACCGAACCATGCATTGCTCTTGCCAGCTTCTACCCGCGCAATCGCGGTTCTTAAGATTTATATGCTTCTGTCTGAAGAGCTACCGAAGATTGATAAGGCGCATGCTACAGTTGCATCATCAATACTGACGGCATCTGCAGATCCATATATGAATGCAGATTCTACAACTACTGAATTGTTTACTATCCGCTCCTATAGTCATGTGCTGAAAAATTTGCATCTCATGCTATATGCATATCCTGAACTTAGTCAAAAGTTATATAAATTGATATATTGAGGTAGATTCTATTGCAATATTCGAAGTAAGGTAACTTCTGATTGCAATATTTAGAGTATAGTTTCTGATTGCAATATTCAGGGTAGGATAGTGGTGAAATTAACATGTACTGCTTCAATTTCTGAACATGCATGCAACTTTCCAGTGCCTTGTGTTATTCTGTTGGATTTATTTAACTGAATGCAGAGCAGAAATGGAACTGAATTTCCATGTTTGTGCAACTCAGTTTGAATGAATTTTGAAAAATATGTTTGTTAGTGTTCTGGTTTTATCCCATCTCAATACAGCTTGGAGTTGCAATTGATTAGAAACTGGGTTCTGTGATTTAGTGCCTAAACCGTTAGAATGCTGAGTTTTTCTTTAACTCTTTAGGTCAGCTGGAGGTACCAGGCGAGAAGTGCAAAAAGGCTGTAGATTATTTCAGAAAGAATGATATACTTATCAGCGTTCCTGATATGACTGCTGGATCTTATTACAACCTGATCACGTTCAATGGACAACATCCATACATGCTGAAAGAAGCTGCAAAAGATCTTTCAGATCCTTGCTTCAAAGAGTTCCGAGCATACATATTGGAAACAAATCCATTACTTCACCAATAGTTATGGAAAATATTTTGGCAAATAGCACTGGAATTCTTCAATTCTCAGAGGAAGAAACCACAGCTCTAACATCCGAAGGAGTTAAAAGAAATTATGCTGATCTTGAGAGGTGTATGGTTTCTATAATGAAAGAAATATACGGCGTTGCTGTCCGCAGAAAGCTTTCTAAAGGGCTTTCACATTTGGTAGATGGGATGGTGGATGACTCTTTGGACGACGAAGCATATCTTCTACCGAACCATACATCGCTCTTACTAGCTTCTACCCACGCATGCTACAGTTGCATCGTCAATACTGACGGCAGCTGCAGATCCATATATATGTGTTTAGGAAATCAATGGTACGACATAGCCCAAAATGATGCAATGCTAAGCAAATGGTTAAATTACCGAGGTAGGTGCATGTACCCCAGAGATGAAGGTAGTTTGATGATTTTGCATCGACATGTTACCCACCATTGCATGGAGCACTGGAGTCCAAGACCAGCTGGCATATATACTTATGAGGCTGTTCAAAACTTTTTGGAGCACACATTCCCACTTTTCATTCCTAGGCTTCAATTCGGCTTAATGAATGAAAAGTTGCTGAAACCGCTGAAGTTGCACAAACTATTTACGTCATCACCTGAACCTTATGATGATTGAGCAACAATTGATATGCTTGCTGATTTGGTACGTGAATTTTCCTTGATAACCTTCACATACATTATTCCTATTATCTATATAATTTCATTCACACATCATGAACGGGCGTGCTGGCAGCCAATTTTTGTTGTTATATCGTTTCTGAGGATTTCCTTGTTGAATTTTCCATTTCAGGATGAACCTGATGGTGGCCTTGTGTGCTGAGGCTTGAGTATGAAGTTTGGGTGGATCACGAATGCTATGGGTAGGGTGGCTAAGTAGGCTGAGATTTAGCAGCCGAACAAGTATATAAAACTATTAGCTCTTTAGTTCGCTACTCAGGTACCTGTGCATAAGCGGAGATATACAGTGAAAAAGAGAGGTGTCATGACCACAATAATGGTTCAGTGAGAAGATGTAGAGCGAATCTTCTTTATCACTACTTTGTCACGACTTCACGAGTAAATACTCTTCATTACGAAGACTTCAACACCATGAATCTGTGCTGTCTTTCCTGTAATTTCTGCTGTCCAAGTCCAAGTAAATGCAAGTATTGAATTGCTTCTGAAGAATGGCTCAGGGTTTCGCTGCAGCTTTCTGAACAATGCCTCAGGGTTTTGCTGTTGCTTTCTGAAGAATGCCTCAGGTTCATGCAAATACAATACCCAATACTGACATGTGGTTTTACATTTTCCTATACAAGTGTTGAAAATGCCGCTCCAATTTCTGCACCCAAACATTTGGTAAGCACACGCCAAGCGGAGAACACAATACACAACCTTCCCATTATTGATCGTCTCGTGCAATGACGCTAACACCTGCTTCTCCCGTTTGTTTCATACATACTCCATCTGCATTTACCGTTACCCGACCCTCTCTAGGAGGGCATCACACATTCAGACCTTCACTGCCGTCTACCACTACCGGGGCTTAGGACGAATGTGACAGGCCGGCTTATCCCTTCATGTTCTCCTCTGGCTCCTTTTGTATGATCTGCTGCAGTAAAAATGTTGAGATAGCATATTTGAAAATGGAAATTACCTCGAGTCACCTGATTTACAGACTTAGAGTTTCGCGATCATGCAAACCTTTTCCTAGAGATTCGAAAGCTTGCAAATCGTCAGGATTGGCCTTTGCTTACTAGGAGAGGAGAGGAGTAGAGTAGTACGAGCAGGACAAACAGACAGACAGGGTGATTGATTATTCATTATTGGAATCAAATCAAATAACCATTCAACTTGACATTTACGACAATTGCCGACTTGGAATTTGGTCTGTTTTACTCCTACTACTTTGGGTTCCTCCTAGGAGTTCTACTTCTTTTTACCCCAAGACAGGATGATTCTTTTTTCAATGCTCTTCTTCTAGTCTAGCTGTTAAAGACTGCAGAGAAACCTGTCAATTATCTGCCTCTGCAATCAGCAGCTGGTGCGCTAGTGGAGTAAGGGAGATCTCTCTCTCTCTCTCTCTCTCTCTCTCTCTCTCTCTCCAGTTTACAGCAATAATAATGGCGGGTTACTTGTAAGGAAAGAAAGGCGGCTACCTGCGTGTCGTAGCCGTCGGGGAGCTTGACGATGGAGTGGGCGTTGGGCACCCTGGCGGGGTGTGTCTATACGTCGCTGAAGGCGACACAAAAATCTTTTGTCACCTGAAGACGTGCCGCACTCAGCGTAATCAGCTAATCGTAATATGGGCTGCTAATCGCAATATGGGCCGTTTCATCCGCGCACAGCTTCTCCTTTCCTATCATTCGGACTGTTTTTTTTTCTTTGACGCACGTGCGCTGTTTAGTTTTAGCAATTGTTTTCTCAGCCATCTTAATGATTTACACAGAATAATTTACCGGTGGCACCTGTGCAGTTGTGCGTCATCTATCAGCCTGTCCACTAAAGATTTAATTGCTTCATACTGTTGTGGTGGGATGTGTTCGATCAATTCGTAAAAATTAGTTTACAAAATATGCCAATAAATCTCTGCATGAATAAATTATTCTTAAACAACTAGGCCTGAGCACGACGAGTTAAGTCCAACCCGATGATTACTTATGACCAGACATGACGCTAGCTTTGTAAGCATTAAAAAATCAAGTTACTCCGAGACCAATCTAGACATTAAAAGCAATCATTACACACGAAAAAAATTATTATACAATATGAACAAATTATTCTTATGGTCGAATAAATTATGTCCATGTGGCGAACAAGTTATTATACAATATGAACAAATCGGTTTACTTCGTCAACTAATCGGCCCACAACGCGAATGAATTAGTACATAGTAAGAAGATAACTATTCTTCAATTTGAACAAATATGTTCACATAGCAAACAACCTAATAGTCTGCATCATGAATAAATTAGTGCACACACAAACAAATTATTCTTACGGTCGAATAAATTATGTCTATGTGGCGAACAAGTCATTATACAATGTGAACAAATCAGTTTAGTCAACTAATCAGTCCACAACGCAATGAATAATACACAAAGTAAGAAGAAAACTATTCTTCAATTTGAACAAATATTTTGACATAGAAAAAAACTAATAGTCTGCATCATGAACAAATTAATCTAAACACGAACAAATTATTATTATAGATGAACATAATATATCCACATAGAGAAAAAAGTTATCCTACAAAGTGAACAAATCAGTTTACATTGTCAAAAAAATATTAGTCCACAGGAGGAGCAAAATCAGCATATACGTGCGCAAATTATCCTTCCACCCGAGAGATAGTTTAACATGGCTAACAAATCATATAGAATAATGGATTATTTCACAAATGGAACTATCAATATACCATGAAATAATAAGTTTTAATTATCAATTCAAAATGTACCAAAACAATTATTTTCACTATTAGGATATATCTAATGTCCTAAAGGAACAATCCCAAATATACTGTAGACCAATAGATTTTCACTACCAAAATGAATGAATTTATTTAAATAGAATTATATGAAATAAATATGAATAGCATAAATTGTACAATGAGAAAAGCATCTACGTGGGGACTAGAAGAAAAATAAATAATAAATAATAAACAAGATAAAAGATAAAAATATTAAATAGAATAGAATAGAAAAGAAAAATAGGTTAAAAGTATTATAGAAACATAAAAATAATAAGAAAGCAACAAAGGGAATAAAAGAATGGAGAAAAATGAAACAAGTAACGAACGAAAAAAAGAACAGAGAGAAAATACGGAAGAAAACAAAGAAAAAAAGGAACAAACCTCGAGGCCTGGTCACAGCAGGCCATCCGGAGAGCTCCGTCACGAGTGGATCAAAAATCCTGAGCTGAAAACCAGGTTGGGCTGCAAGAAGCATAAGAAAACTAGAGACTGAGCCGAATTCATATCATATAACCCACAAATAAAACAAACTGATCGGAATATGATATATTGGGCTGAATGTATACCATCGGTCCACGCGGGATTCTTACAGGTGATAGATGCGAATTTTGTAGCACGAGCGATGTATAGTCGCGGCGACCCTGGCGCCTCCTTTATCTCTGCCTCCTGCACGGTGGTCCTCCCTGCCGGCACGCTCAGCGAGAGGCCCCCCGCGGGATGGGCATAATCCGCGGTTGCTTGTGCTCCATTAGCATTAGGTCTATCCATCGCGCGCTAATCAGCTAGTAACTCGTTCACGCATTGCTCGCACGAAAACCGGAATTTTATTCTTCGTAACGAGCCTGTCCGTTTTTCCATTGATGAAACGGAACGGCTTGCGTGGCCTGATGCAGGCCCCAGACGAGCAGAGGCGGTTCGCGGGTTCCCCAACCTACCCGGCTCTGTCCTTCCCACGTGTATCACGCCTGGACCAATCTGTTCGTAGCAGGGCTCCACCCAATCGGCCGCCTGCCTTGCTCTCCGAGCACGCTCGTCTCGCCATTTGGTCAAAGACGATCTCCTCGTCGTCATCGTCTCCTTCTCCATCCTTCTCCGCTCTCCTCCGGGGTGGACAACCCCATCAGGCACCACCAGTTCACTCTCACCGAACCCAAACCCGCCACGGTTCCTCTGCTCCGACCCAGACCCACCAGAGCAGGCGACGGACTGACGGAGGGGGGGATGGCCAAAATGTCCTCCGTGCTCTACCTTCCCCTGCTCGTGCTGCTCGCGGCCTCGGCCGCGGCGGCTACAGATGCCGCGGACCCGTCGGCGCACGAGGCGCTGTTCGACGCGTGGTGCGCGGAGCACGGGAAGGCCTACGCCACGCCCGAGGAGCGCGCAGCGCGGCTCGCCGTGTTCGCGGACAACGCGGCCTTCGTGGCGGCGCACAACGCCCGCGCCAACGCCAACGCCAACGCCGTCGCCGGGTGGTCCGCGTCCCCGTCCTACACGCTCGCGCTCAACGCCTTCGCGGACCTCACGCACGACGAGTTCCGCGCCGCGCGCCTCGGCCGCCTCGCGGCCGGCCGGGCCGGGTCGACGCTCCGGAGCGCCGGCGCGCCCGTGTACGGGGGCCTCGGCGGCGGCGTCGCCGCGGTCCCCGATGCGGTGGACTGGAGGAAGAGCGGGGCGGTCACCAAGGTCAAGGACCAGGGCAGCTGCGGTGAGCCAAAATGCCTCGATCTGTTCTACGCCTGGATTTGTTGCCCCGATTGCTTGTTAGGGATATTGTTGACAGCCAGTAGCTTAGCACATCAAAATGAAGTGCAAACACTAACACAGTGATCAGTGAGTCAAATATCCATATGGCCGTTCCTAATGCTAGTCAGATTCGATTCCTAGAATCCAAGCTCAACAGTAAAAGGGAGCTGAGGCCGTTGCAAACCAATCTTACTCTTATGGTTCATTAGGCGCAGTGAAACAGAACACATAATTGACCAATTAGAAGTACAGTGAATTCTGTGACATCTTGTGTTTGTCATCCTGTATAAGTACATAAAGTTTCCTTGGCTTAGTGAGGTAACACCAGCCACCCTTTAAGCATTTCATGTATAGGATTGTTGCGATTTACGAACTAGATGTTTCAAAGTTAGTCTGCAAGCTTTGCTATGCTTGGGATGGAACTGCAGAACCGGAACCAACCCTCTGTGACTGCTTGATAAATATAAATCCGAGATCAAGAGTCACGCCTCTAGTTTCATATGAGATCGCACTAAAAAGTTTTATACGAAATTCTTCATAGCGGCTTTGTGAGATGTTAAATTGAACTTCAGTAGGTCTTGTGGCTATTTTCAGTGTTTGCACTAAGCCGCTAAAGAACCACTTATATGGATGGATTTTCTTGCTGTTGGAATAGGTGCAGATCTTTTGTATATATAATACATTTGATACTTACGGTATTCATAAGATTCTTGTAACTACCAATGCAACAGTAACTCAGTGTTCTGTTGGGATATGTTAGACTGCCTTGGGTAAAAATTAAAGGCACAAGTATGGATGGGAGCAACAGAAGAACCTTCTCAGATCTTGTTTTAAATGTAGGGAGTAGGAGTAGGATCAGCCAAGTATGAGTGATGCTTGTCACAACTTGGTCTGTTTCTGCATAGTCTACCTTGACTTGTATATCTAGTTTTTGTTTTTGCATGTACTGGTTTTATTTTATGATTCAATGAAAATTAGGTAGGATTTCCCTTCCTAACTTCCTCAAAGAAAAAAGGTTTTGTTTCCTTCCGTTGAAAACGCCTTTTTAGTGATATTTCACTTTTAAATGTTGGTGCTACTTTACTACCAATTTCCAATCAATAATTGTACCAGTACTGCAAGTAATTGTGTCTTTGTTGTCATTCAGGAGCCTGTTGGAGCTTTTCCGCTACAGGTGCTATTGAAGGAATAAACAAAATCAAGACAGGCTCGCTGGTCAGTCTTTCTGAACAGGAACTAATTGACTGTGACAGATCATATAATAGCGGCTGTGGTGGTGGCCTCATGGACTATGCTTTTAAGTTCGTGGTTAAAAATGGTGGAATTGACACAGAGGAGGATTATCCCTACCGTGAAGCGGATGGAACATGCAACAAGAACAAGGTAACATGGGGTTGTAGAAAAGTACCCTCACACACAGTCTAGATGCCTTTTACCATGCCTTCATGTGTTGTATTTGCTTGTATCACAGCTGAAAAGGCGAGCTGTGACAATTGATGGTTACTCTGATGTTCCTTCCAACAAAGAAGACTTATTGCTCCAGGCTGTTGCCCAGCAGCCAGTTAGTGTGGGAATATGTGGCAGCGCCAGAGCATTTCAGCTATACTCCCAGGTACATGAGCAGCGTTTGGTTATCCTCTCACTAACATGTGTTACATAAGGATAAACCATTTTATTGTACTCTCCGAATATTCCCTTATGCAGGGCATCTTTGATGGTCCATGTCCAACATCTCTTGATCATGCTGTGTTAATCGTGGGTTATGGCTCCGAAGGTGGCAAGGACTACTGGATTGTGAAAAATTCTTGGGGTGAAAGGTGGGGAATGAAGGGCTACATGTATATGCATCGGAACACTGGTGATTCCAGTGGTATCTGCGGTATAAACATGATGCCATCATTTCCTACCAAAACAAGCCCAAATCCTCCTCCTTCACCAGGCCCTGGTCCAACCAAATGCAGTCTGCTTACCTACTGTCCTGAAGGATCCACTTGTTGTTGCTCATGGCGCGTCTTGGGCTTTTGCCTTTCTTGGAGCTGCTGTGGACTGGACAATGCAGTGTGCTGCAAGGATAACCGTTACTGCTGCCCTCATGACTATCCTATTTGCGATACAGTTCGCGCCCAGTGTTTCAAGGTACATATGCTAGATATTTGTGGAACTTTTTTGAACTTCTACCATGCTTGTGATTGGGGCCTGACCTGACTCAGAGTTATCATTTGTTCCAATCTTTCTAAATTAGTTCCTGTGTTTGTTTGATTACCTTTCATTTTTCAGTTATGATACTTGTTGTTTTACCATCTATAATTGTTTAAAACATTGCAGGCCAATGGCAACGTTTCTGGTATAGAAGGGATCAAGAAGCAGCAGTCTTTCTCTAAAATTCCCTCTTGGAATGGTTTGTTGGAACTGATGGATCAATGAACATAGCGTCAGTTATGGATGGAAGGTAAGATTTAAGTAAACTTGCTTTTAGGTAGCACTGATATCTTTGGCATCAGTATCTTACCAAAATGGATCCTAGTCATTCATTTATGCTGATCATTCAGTCTCCCAACAATTTACAGAGCAAGCTCTTGTGCGAGCAGTAGGTCTAGGCTAGCTGGCTTCTTCAGGTGCCCTTCCGAATTCCCGCATGCTCTTAATCTACACCACTGGGTTGCACCGAGATGCCCAGATTTGCTCTGTATTGATGATGAACCATACTGTGGTGTGAAATTCCACGATTGTACATGTCAGACTTGTATTAGAGAGCCCCTGCACGGATGATTTATTCCAGTCCATCTGTACCGCAGCTGAGGACTATGCCAAATAAAGAGATACTTGTACCATGTTTTGTCGTTATGTTACAGAAAGATGTATCATGAGGAACAAATAGTCAGCAAATGAATTTGTTGTGTCCTCGTGAAAAAAAATGAAGTTGTATGATGCTTGTAGCTTATATGTAAGGGGTAGGACATTCATCGAGCTCTTCCTGTTGATGCTCTATTTTCTATGGTGTACGCAAATAGGTCCAGAATATATACATCACTTGTGCGAATCTTAGGAACTTGTGGAATCAGAATGTCAGAAACACTTGTGAATTACGCAACCCAACCCGGGTTGCCGAGCATCGGTTGACACCTCCCAGGACCCGACTCCCAATTGGTTGCTTTGGGTGACCAGTCTAGCAACGAAGAATTCGTCTCCCAGCAAAAACAGCCGGTCAGTTCAGCTGATGGCTACAAGTTGTGGTCCGTTTGCAATAACCGGAATTTGTATCGACTCGAGTTGAGCAGTTTTATGTGGAAATTCATGTGAAATTCAAAGTCCAAATAAGCCACAATAGGATAGTTTTCCATTCAGGATTTGGTTTTGACATGGGTCTCCTGTACCGCGTGCAAAGCACAGACGACGTGATCTTTCAAAAAAAAAGCACGGACGACGTTGATTCTATGCTAGGTTGCTAGCCGCAGGTTGCCAGGTTCTGCCCTTCTCCAGTTGCGCTGCCAAGTTGGCGAAGCTGGAAGAATGAGGAGCCAACTCTGGAAGAATGAGGAGCCAAGCCCGCGCGTCCTTTTGCTCCACGTCGGTAGAAAATGTACCCACGCGCCCGCGCTCGCGCTCGCGCCGACGCCAACACCGCGGCGGGGCATAGCATTCTCCTCTGGGTTGATATATTCCGGATCTCGATGCGCCGCCGCTGGTGGCGCCATACGCTGCGAACCCGTCCGCCCAGCCGCGGACGCGAGAGGCCGGCGATGGCGGTGAGCGTGAGGTGCGTGAGGCGACCCTCCCCGATTCGGTCACGTCGCGGCCGTCGCGTCCGACGCTTCGCTTCGGGCGAGCGGCGCTCGCTCGCTCGCTGCTGGTGGTGGTGGTTCGCTCTCCCCCGCGATTCCTCCCCGACGCCAACCCGCACAAGTCAGGTGCGGTGCCCTCCAGTTCATAAAGGTCAGGTATGGCAAAATACGAGCTCCCCAGCAAAATCGTTTTCGCGTGGGAGGCGCTCGGGGCCAAGAGGGCGTCGATGATCGAACTCCGCGGCGCTTCCAGAGGTGAAGCAAGCGAAAAGAACATTTCCAGATTGATCGGATAACCTTTTCTATTGTTTTCTGTCTTTTTTTAACTCCATGTTCAGATTGATGAAATTGTCATGACGCAGAACTAAGGTTCAGGAAATCAATTTCCATTTACTCAGGGCGCCCACTGGTTGAAAAGAAGTCAAGAGCCCAGTGAAAAAGTGCAAGCAAGCAATCCCCTTCTCGAAGTTGGAATCAAGAACCCAACAAATTACATTGTGCTAGGTGAGTTCCAGCACACACCCACACACGCAGCACGCAGAATAACGAGTGAGAAACCATTCTATGACAGGATTGATATCATAAAATATGTGGCTCCTTTAGTTTCCCATCGCTAGTTTTGCAGGGCATCGTGCAAAGCCTGTGTGGCCCGGGATCGGAGATCAGTAAAAGGCGAATACCAGAGGCTTGAAAAAGACTGATAATCGCATCATGGTCTTGTTTCCTTTGTGCGTGAATTGGCTCCAGTAGGTCAGAGAATCGAGTTCCCTTGGTTGCTTTCAGGTCTCCTCTACCGTTAACGCTGGTGCCTACTTGTGGCCAGTGGCTGGTTTGGCCTTGACATCCTTTGCTCTGGTCATCCTATAAATTGTCAGGTGTGTGCTTCTTCTTTTCTTAATAAACCAACAACGCAGTTGCAGGCAGGCACTAGTAGAAGGCATAAGCTCAGTTCTCTTACTCCCCAGTGTTTGAGACTATTTGCGCAACGAAAAATGGTACATTATTTTGCTTGTTCGTGAGCTCGTGTGTTCATGTTTCTGTGTTTGTTTTCATGAACATATGTGCGTCACCAATTGGTTACTGAACTTCTAAGCATGCATAGAACCTTCAGAAATGCCATACTATAATCGGGCAGAATAGTTGGGTCACAGCACATGACATAACATTTGGTGTTTTCATTTGCTAGTTCCAGAATTTGATGCTTTGGACCATTTGAATTTCTTAGAGATCTTAGAATCTGGAACAGGATTTGCATCTGTTGCTACTTTTTCCTTCCTTGGAAAGGGTCCCTAACTGAATGGCATAGCCATACTTTGCTTTCACCGGCAATGAATTGAAAAGTTGAAAACACAGTGGTTTCATGGTATATCATAAAGCTTGTAGAATTCAAGTTCTGTTACCATGCCCTAACAAAATCTTTCTTACTTATGTCTACTAGAGCATCAAAGCCATTAATGGGAAGAGCCCCATAGTGGTTGGACCTTGGGGAGGGACAGGAGGGTACCCTTGGGATGACGGTGTGTACTCAACAATACGCCAGATTGTGATCACCCATGGTGCAGCTATCGACTCTATAAGGATTGAGTATGATCTGAAAGGAAGATCGGTTTGGTCAGAGACGCATGGGGGCACTGATGGAGGCTCCGAAACAGACAAGGTCTAGTTTACTTAATCCTCACTGAAGCATTTGTAGCTTTTCTAATTTGGTTGCAAAATGACCCTATTTAGAGGTCTCTATGATTACTGGTATTAATGCTTACAAATATAAACATCTACATAAAGTTTTGAATACTGAGGAGCTTGAAAGATACTTGCCATTTTGTTAACTAGTTTACTGAAGCTGCACCAAAGTTATGCTCTGCAAGCCTTATTTGATCGCTATTCTAATTCAGACAAGTGCTTCTGTATCGATGCTAAAGTTCAGAACTTCAAATCAGTTTTCATGTCTGTTTAACAGCATTCTTTATGCTTCGTATAATCTGCAGGTGAAGCTAGATTTTCCAGATGAAGTCCTTGTGTCTGTAAGTGGACACTACGGGTCTGTCTGCGGGACTCCAGTGATTATAAGATCACTGACATTTCAGAGCAACAGTTCAAAGTATGGACCTTTTGGCACTGAAGATGGGACGCCTTTCTCACTGCCAGTGAGCAGCGGCAAGATCATTGGATTTTATGGAAGGTCTGGGTCATATCTCAACTCATTAGGCTTCTATCTGAAGCAAGTGCATTTTCCAAATCCACTGAATTCTCCAGCAACACCCAGAAGCCTCCCAAGTGCACATAGTAGAAATGGATACAGCTTCACTGGAGGTGATACTGGAGCTGACTTGGTCCTTGCTGTGCGAGATAGAGGCGACAGTTATGCTGTTTATGCTAGCAATCAACCCAAGCAGCAGTATGTAAACCCATCACCAGACTACAGTGATGGAGCTGTCTGGAACAAGGTTTGACAAACTAGCCTACAATATTTGCTATATGCCTGATCAACAACCCTCAAATTCTGAAATATCCTTTTTTAGAAAGAGTCAAATTCTGAAATATCAACTTTGCATTGCAGATGGTTTCTTTCCCTAGTTACTATGGAGATAGAGGAGCTGCAGCCATGAGCAGCCCTCAGACTTATGGTCCCTGGGGTGGAAGTGGTGGCACCATCTTTGACGATGGTGTATATACTGGTGTGTGGCAGATAAATTTGACACGCGCAGTGGGAATTTCTTCCATGAAGGTGCTGTATGATCGAAACGGGCAGGCAGTATGGGGCAACAAGCATGGATTCAGCGGAGGTGTTTCACCTGACAAGGTAATATGACTGCAGTACAGTTCTTTGCTGAACAGTACCGATTATTAGTATGGATGATCTGAAACTTTTGTCTTGCAGATAGTATTCGATTTCCCGTCAGAGGTGTTGACTCATATTACTGGGTTTTACGATTCGGTGATAATCATGGGCCCGACTGTGGTCAGATCGCTCACATTCCACACAAACAAGCGAACGTATGGGCCATATGGGGATGAGTCTGGCACATACTTCTCGACGAGTTTTACCAATGGAAGGATAGTAGGATTTCATGGCAGGGAGGGGTGGTACATCGATGGCATTGGAGTTCATGTGCAGGAAGGCAAGGTGGCACCGCAGCGATTTGTTAGTAGATCGACGACCGCTACTAGCCCGTCATTTCATTACAACATGCTTGCTCAAGCACAGAGTGATACGTATACAAACAACGAGGTAACTAAAAATCTTGCAAGCATGAACTCTGAGTCAATTCTTGAAAGAGTGCGGAACCATCAACATCATTTCTGCAGAGGAGATAGCTGAAACAGACAATGGCCGATGCATTTGGACCACTCTGCAGGTTGCTTATGGCATGGTGAAAGAACCGGTTCCAATGGGACCAGGGCCATGGGGCGGGGAGGGAGGCCGGCCATGGGATGACGGCGTCTACACCGGGGTGAAACAAATCTACATCATGAGAGGTGCTTTCATCGGGTCGATTCAGGTCGAGTATGACAGAGATGGATACTCTGTCTGGTCTGCAAGGCATGGGAACAGCGGCCACATAACCCACAGGGTGAGTGCCGTATCAAGCTTCTAGCTCACTTGTCCATCCATCGTCGTTCCAATACATGACATGATCAGTGCTTGCTGAACACATGGATTCTGCATATTTCTTCAGCAGCATGATATCTTTTTTTCCCCTCTGAGCGCGTTTGCAGGTGAAGCTGGACTACCCCCACGAGGTGCTGACGTGCGTGCATGGCTACTACAACACGAGCATGGGGGACGGGCCCCGGGTCCTGAGGTCGCTGACGTTCATCACCAACCGGGGCAAGTACGGGCCCTTCGGTGACGAGGCCGGCGCCTACTTCTCGTCAGCGATGACGGAGGGGAAGGTGGTGGGCTTCCACGGCCGCAGCGGGCAGCACCTCGACGCCATCGGCGTGCACATGCAGCACTGGATCGTGGACAGGAGGCCAGCCCCCAAATACGTGCTGTCCAAATACCTCTTCTGATAGCCGGGCACGTCAAATCCGAATGTAGTTTCAGCTCATAAGAGATGTAATTTTGGGCATTATCTGGTGGCGGCATTTGAGTTCATTTGCCCGTATTCAGGGCGGACTTCTCGAATGGTGATTTTTACATAACTTGGAAACGCTATCAAATTGAATAGATGTAAATTGTCGGATTACCTCCGGTCTGTTGAATTTGAATACATCTGTCAGTGCCTCACTTGTTTGAAAATGTGTTGCGCCTCGTTGTGACTGCAGAGGCAGGGTACTCCGTCTGCTTGACAAGTTCTCTTGCTTTTACACTCCAAGAACAATTGGTTCTGGGGCCTGTTTCTCTTTGTTTACATATATACTTCACTTGTTCGAATGAACAAAGATCGCTACCAAAGGAACAGGTTCATATCATGAACTATGCCCATAAGTAGCGCATAAGCCATGTGAACTAAAATAACTGATCATTGAAGAAAATACAGCATGCCATCCACGTACAAATATATTTGCTACCGTTATGGATTTGAAAAGTATTGCGCGATTCATTTCAGCCTGAGTTGCAATAGCAGAACAACTGAACAAGGGTTCAATCAGCATCTAAACTCCCATTCCTACCCCAGATTTATAAAATCTTATATTAAACTCTTAACTCCCTCTCACCAATTAGGCTGGTGCCAACGGGGGGCGGTACCGCCTCCCTATCGGCGCGGCGCAGGCGGGAGGCGGGCGGGAGGCGGTCGAGTGGGAGAGAGAGGGCGGGATGGATCCCGCCGGGCGGGAGCGGGCGCTATCGCCCCGCTCACGCCCGCGTTGGCAGGCGCGCGGGGGCGGGAGGCGGGCGGGAGCGTGGCGGCGCGTTGGCGTCGATGTGCGCGGGTGAGAGGGGTGGTGCGGGAGTGACGTGGCGCGTTTCGATTGGTCCACGCGGACTATCCGTTGAACTAGCCGTTATTTGACCGTTTGAAATCCAAAAAATTCGAAACAAATTGCAAAAAATCTCAAATTTCATCCCCAACCCCCCTATAAATACCCCACCCGGTTTTCACTCCTTCCACACCACATTTGAGCTTATTTTGTCGGTGTTTAACCGGCTGCCCACCGAGGGATATACCCGAGGTGGTAGGTTTTGGGTGAGGGAACGCCGAGATCAGAAACTCGAAGGTACAAGGAAGGAACACAAAGCTTAGACAGGTTCGGACCGCTAGGTGCATAATATCCTACGTCATACAGTGGTTTGTATTGCCTTAGATGTAGAATGATCTAGAAATCGTGTTTTGAGAGGGGTCCCTGTCCTCCCTTATATATCCGAGAGGCCAGCGTTACAAAGATACTAACCAACACCATTTAAGGAATCGTACCAGAACATATCTCGAGTAGATTCCCTCTGTATCGGTTAGCTCTATCTCCTATTTAAACGGGATAAATAAGAGATAAAATAAGAGATAAGACGGACTTAATCTCTTAAACCTCTTTAAACTACGTTATGTACACAGTCCCGTGGTCCCGGGTCTGACAAGCCCCCGAGCTCTTCGTAGCTGAGTACTGCAGGTTTATCGAGTACTTTTGAAGTAGCCTTCGGCTTCTTCCGAAGCTCCGTCTTGAAATCCTTCTTCGAGTACTTTACTTGGCTGCATCGAAGCTATGAGGTGCTCATGCCCCGAATTTTATTTTTGATATGGTGTGCGATTGAAAAATCGCACTCCATATGGAGTAGCCCCCGAGCCTTAGGTTGAATCGGAGAATCAGGCTGAGGGTCGCATTAGTCTGAAATCCTCCTTACTTTTCAAATAAATTTGAAAAATAAGTAGTCGATGCCACGTATCCCGCAGCCCCCAAGCCTTGAACCCAAATCTCCCAGGTTTGGGAAAAAGGATCCAAGAATGTGGCATTGGTGCTACTCTGAAATCTTGAGAAAAACTCTTCGTCTTCTGCATAGTGAAATTAAGCCTACCGCTGGTTTATTTAACCGCGCGGTGAAGGTTTCTTCTGCACTCTCAGTATTCATATGAGTCGTCTTTGAGTAGTTTTGCGGCGTCCAGTCCCCGAGCTTACGAGCCAAGAGAGCTAAACGAGCCATGTCGAGTAGTGCGCATCGCCCAGCCCCCGAGCCTGGAAACTAGCGGAACTGCGATGGCACGCCGCGCTGCCTGGAGGGTTGTTGCCGATGTTTGACCTGAAAAAAGACAATGCACAAATTATGTAGTATAATGCGAAGATACCGAGTAGTACTCAGTAATAATATGAAGACATCAAAATTTATTTGGTGTAAAAATTGCTGTGTCGAGCTCTTTTTTAGGCCATTTAAATCTCCCGAGCAGTCCACCTATTACGTTTAAGCACCTGGTTCTGTTTTAGCCGTTGCTCATAGCGTGTATGAGATCTTTGTCTCGTGTACGCGTAGAGGCGTTAGGCGTGACAGAAGAGCCGAGGTTTCACGGATTAAGGCATGTGCTATCCGAGTAGATTAGCGACCGTTAAGAGGAGACACGCGCAGAAAGTAGTCGTCATACGACAAAGAGGATGCGCAGTGCGCAAAGGTAGTCGGCGGAGTGTAGCTCTGAAGGGTTTCATGCCCATCGAGAGTCGTACACGGATAAGTAGTCGGCGAAGTGTAGCTCTGGAGGGTTTCATGCGCACCGAGAGACGTACACGGACAAGTAATCGATCATGGTGTAGCCCCCAAGGGTTTCATGCCCGTCGAGAGGTGTACCCAAAAAGGTAGCCGATCTTGTGAAGAACAAGTCGGAAAAGGTATAAATCACTTAGCTTGATTCGTGGACGAACGTCGACGAAGCCGTGGAGCTCGTTGATGAAGATGCGACGATTTGTTGATGAAGCTCGACTAGTCGGAACCGATTCCGACTAGTTTTCAAGTCGAGATGAGTAGTTGATGTAGTCGTCGGCAAGCTGCCGATCGTCCTCGCGAAGTCGAAGTAGTCGAACTCGTTGCTGCTGCGCGCGGATATTGCGGCACAAGCCGAAGTTGAGCCGGGTCGTCGAGGTCGGCGGTCGCGGTGCATCAACGTTGCAGCGCGAGGTGAAGTCGAGGTCGGCGGCAGCGTGTCGACATTGTAGCGCGAGTCGAAGTCGAGTCGAGTAGTCGAGATTGGCGACAGTGCGTCTGATGAGGCAAACCAGTTGGCACTCGCTCCTAACCAGCTCCAGTTGCGGCGGAATTCCGTCGCAGAGTCACGACGCGGCGCTGGGTCAGTTTGCTATGCAACTTCCTCGTTGCCACCAACAGCCTCATGCCATCCTTGTCTGTGAGAGCTCCCCAGCAAGCTCCGCACGGATGAGAATATCATGCAAAGATCACGTTAGCAAAGGTAGATCAGTATAATAATCCTTGCTAGTAACAGCCACGGATTGTATCCAATGTAGGAAAAATAGAAAAGGAATCTTCCCTATTCAATACGTGTAGTATGTGCCCGGTGATCCATTTGTCATCTGCTGTTGCTGAGTCACCGGTTGTGCCTCCTGGCGCTCTGCGACGGTTTGTTGATGAAGCTCGACTAGTCGGAGTTGATTCCGACTGGTGAACTGGAAAGATGCCATCGAGCTCGCCGGTGTTTAACCGGCTGCCCACCGAGGGATATACCCAAGGTGGTAGGTTTTGGGTGAGGGAACGTCGAGATCAGAAACTCGAAGGAACAAGGAAGGAACACAAAGCTTAGACAGGTTCGGGCCGCTAGGTGCGTAATATCCTACTTTTTGTAGTGGTTTGTATTGCCTTAGGTGTAGAATGATCTAGAAATCGTGTTTTGAGAGGGGTCTCTGTCCTCCCTTATATATCCGAGAGGCTAGGGTTACAAAGATACTAACCAACACCATCTAAGGAATCGTACCAAAACATATCTCGAGTAGATTCCCTCTGTATCGGTTAGCTCTATCTCCTATTTAAACGGGATAAATAAGAGATAAAATAAGAGATAAGATGGATTTAATCTCTTAAATCTCTTTAAACTACGTTATGTACACAGTCCCGTGGCCCCGGGTCTGACACATTTCTCTCCTCTACAATCCGAAATCTCTTCCACCATGACCGGTTGGTCTCCAGATTTCCATACCTTCACCGATCTCTTGCAGTCCGACGGGTCACAAGCATCTCCCCAAGATGAGTCTTCTCCGATGCATCGCCGCTCCGATGTCAATTCTTCGCCGCAACCCTGGGTATTATTCCCCCTGCTGCACCTCCAGCTCCGGGGGCACCTCCACCGCCATATCATTATCCGTACGGTCCGTACTCATACCCACCACCTCCATATGCTCCACCTCCATATGCTTCACCTCCAGGCACAAGGAGCGGGACTAAAGGTCCGTACCCACCACCTTCGTACGCTCCATCTCCATATGGTCCATACCCACCACCTCCGTACGCGGCACCCACGGTTCGAATAAAATTAGTTTATTGAATTATTTTGCGTATGCGAATAAAAGAGAGTGAAATAATTAAATCTGGAAAAGAAAAGCTGACGTGGAGGAGAGAGAAATGAGAACTGGCACTATAGCCTGTGCATTGGAGGGGCGGGTGAGAGTGGGGTAAGAATGAGGGTGAGAGCTGACGTGGCGGGGAGATATCTCCTCTCACCACTGGACTCAGCCTTACCCTCTACCAGAACCCTCTAGACGTGCTCTGAAAAATATTAATGGTATAAATATTCTTTTTTCTTTATCTCCGGTCTCCGTTTAATCTGCCAACAATGAGTGTGCAAAGGTCACAATAATTAGCAGCAATGGAAACTGGCAAGGAATACTGTGAGTCTGAAGCCGGCAGATCCAGGGTGCCACTAAAAAAAAAAGAAAAATCCAAAAGTTGCCGCTTGGCCTGAACAGGGCACTCGCCCACCCAGCCGTTTGCTCCTGATCCGACAGCGGAGACGCCCTGGGGCCGAGCTTGGACGGAGCCTCCGATCGTAATTTCCCCTGGGCACGAGGGCATATTCGTAATGTGGTCCCACAGGATAAATTCGATTCCCCCGAATGGGCAAATATCTATCGGGACGCGGCCCGAGGAGGAGGAGAGGGAGACACAGCACAACAACCGCGTCCATCCAGTGTGTCCACTCCTCGCGTGGGAAAGAAGCGGTAGTGTGCGCGCGCGAGACAGAGATGGCAACTCCGGCGACGGAGGCGGCGGCGGCGGCGGCGACACCGGCGGCACCGGCTGAGGGGTCGGTGATCGCGATCCACAGCCTGGACGAGTGGAGCATCCAGATCGAGGAGGCCAACAGCGCCAAGAAGCTGGTACCTTTGTCTTCTTTTGTTTTCTTTTTGTTTCTGTGGCCGCGAGGAATTAAGCTAGATCAGTCCGTACGTACCTCTGTTCATATCAAAATCTGCTGGATAGATTGTATTTTGACTGGATTTTTGTGCCGATCTGTAAAAGTTGGAACCGTTTGGGTTCGGTATGGTTTATTGATTAGGGTTTACCTGGGGCTGTTTCATCACTTTCCACCTGTACCCAAGAGTACTCCGGGGCTGAGTCTGTCCGTAATCAAGTTGGATTTTTTTTCTGATTTTTTTGGATGATTTGGCCTTTGGGGAGCATTTTAAGGTTTTCCTTTTTCATTCTGGTGTTAGGGATTATTTATACCATTGAGGCATTGAAGAAGCAGGGTTTATCCCAGGAAAACCTTAATTTATTTTTTTCTGAAATCGCGTGCTCTGTTTTCAAATATGTTTAATCTGAGCTTTGATGGTTCCGGTAGGTGGAAAATGTGATGCCAGCAGATATGGTAGGCAGTGTAGCAGCAGATATGAGAAATAGTAGCAAATACTCCAACCGAATATCTTTTGTGGGGGTTGCACTCTTGTTTGATGAATTGAGGTAATTATGTTGTGGTTCATTGCTTTTCTTTAAACGAAAAGCGCATAGGGCTGCTGCTTTGATGGCTCATTGCACTTTCAGCTTCAGGTTCATGTTTAGTAACATAATATTCTACTAGTGTCTTATAATATGGATGGTATTCAGATGGCATAGCTGCTTTTAAAACTGCTGCAACATTTTTTTCTGTAGTGTTACTCTGGAAGTTCATATTGGTACTTCACTGTTTTATAATCTACAGAGATACATGTGTTGCTCCCGTTGAACTTGATGGAAGAATGCATTTATGTGGACGCATCCCTTTATTTTCTAATGCTTAAATTCTACCCCAATTGAATTGTTTATACTCATATCATAGTGCATTCAAGTTCTATCTTAAAACCGAGCATGTTAAATCACAAGAACACTAAACCATGATATCTGTTGAGACTTGTGCACTGTTTAATCAAGAATTTGATCAGATTGCATATTTCACATCATTACACAACAAATAATCTCCATTTGTAATGCAAGATCAGGTAGTCATTTCTTAACCATTGAACAGCAACAGGTTTGTCATTCATTCTTCTTTGTGTTGTAAGTAGTATTATCCCTTAACCATATTTAGCATGCTTTTGTTGAATACATGCTAATATACTTTTCTTAACAATAGGTGGTAATCGACTTCACCGCATCTTGGTGTGGACCGTGC
The DNA here is from genome assembly GCF_002211085.1 of Panicum hallii. Taxonomy (NCBI): domain Eukaryota; kingdom Viridiplantae; phylum Streptophyta; class Magnoliopsida; order Poales; family Poaceae; genus Panicum; species Panicum hallii. Next base: position 14,030,675 of record NC_038044.1, read on the forward strand.
CGCATCATGGCTCCAATTTTCACTGATATGGCCAAGAAGAATCCAAATGTTGTTTTCCTGAAGGTTGATGTTGATGAACTGAAGGTTGTAGAACTTCTGCCATTGTTTGCAGATTATCGTAATACAACTTCCTTGTTTCTTCCTTTGTCTGTTTTCCTAACAAGGTCAATTTTCTAAGCAGGCCATTGCTGAGCAATTCAGTGTTGAGGCCATGCCGACCTTCCTATTCATGAAGGAAGGTGACGTCAAGGACAGGGTCATCGGCGCAATGAAGGAAGAACTGGCCCAGAAGCTTCAGCTCCACCAGGCCCTGTAGACCAGTAATGCTATAATGAAGTAGTATTCGCCTAAATAAGAAGCATCAACTCAGAGAGAACTAGTGCCTCTATGGTACTTCGTATGTAGTATTAACTATCGTACTCTGCTGCCCAGTTTCTGATAATGATAAGATCAGGCCCTGCTTGTTCCAAGATTGTGCTTTGCATATCATGTTTCCTCTTTCAGCTGAGATGCTAGAATGGTGAATCAGAGTCAATATCTTGGAAATTATTTGACTATCATAGTCATGTAGTTTTTAAGGTTATTTGCCTATCAGCCACTCAAGTTCTTGTTTGACCACAACGCTCCCATTATTATGGACTTGCAATTTCTTGAAAGCGCGATGGTAGTTGCAGTCATGTGTTCTCGAGCCAGTATGCTTGCTCCCCCTGAGCACTTAAAGTCTTTAGCTTTACAAAAATCATGGTTCTGGTTTCGAGAACTGATATATCTGCTTTTTTGCACGTTCATCTCCAAACCATGGTGTATGGGATATATCCTTTTCTTCACCTGGTACCATTTCATCGGTCCAAGCTTTGGAGCTTCTCCTCACCGCTCTAACAGCTAAGTGCAAAGGCAAATTTACCAGCTGCTATCTATTTGAAGCTGTTATGGATATCTGACAGGTTTCAGAGGGAAGAAAGGTTTCTGCCAAATGTTTCTTGAAACTTTGGGGGAGATTCTTACCTTGCATCGAATGCCACCGCCACAAGCCCTCAAGGCCACAACCCATAGAAGAAGCCATCTTAGCATCTTGCAAATGGACACCAATTCCATTTCCATCTCTTTTCTTTTCTTTTCTTTTCTTTTCTTGCTTGTTTCTGCTTCAATCCCATTTCGTCTTCTTCCTTCATGGATCAAGGTGTTCGCTTTCCATGATCTATCTGCTCCAGCCATTTCAAGATCGCCGCCCGGCTAGTTAATCCATCCGACTAGCACGTCCGCCATGGAGGTGAGCCGGGCAGCCATACGCGGCATCAGGGAGAGCCTCAGCACGGTGCAGGGCAGCCTGCTGCGGCTGGAGGTGGTCGTGCTCCTTAGCGCGCTCATCCTCGCCGTCCTGGTGCTCTACGGCTCCGCGAACCGCCGGAGCAGTGACAAGCTCCTCCGCGGCGCCATGTGGATGGCCTACTCCATGTCCTACGTGGTGGTCTCCTACGCCGTCGGGATCATCCAGGACGGGCCCTTCCGCGGCGAGACGTTCGTGCTCTGGGCGGCCGCGCTGCTCCTCATCCAGGCGAGCGCCTACTCGGCGCCCGTGCACAGCCGCCGCGACGTCGACCAGCGCAAGAAGCTGCTGCTGCAGCACGTCCTCCAGACGGGCCTCGTGCTCTGGCTCATCGTCAACGCCACCGGCCGGAACGCCAGCTACCGGGCCGCCATCTGGGCGTTCTGGGCGCTCAACGTGCTCAAGACTGCCGCCAAGATCGCCGAGATGATCCAGACCAGCCGCCCCGACATGTCCGTCAAGGTGGTCGCCGAGTACATGGCCGTCGAGGGGGACCTCGCCCCTGACGATCAGCCTCCTGACCCCGCCACCATGCGAGGGTACAGGTACATCTTCCACGGCGAGGAGATCATGGAGCCGGTCATCCACGATGGCGGCCACCCCGCCCGGGACAACATGCTCTCCCAGAGCGCCGCCAAGTCGGTCGTCACCATCGACCAAGTTTACCAGTGGATCAACCAGCAGCCGTACAGTGATTTCGAGAAGGACAGGGCCAAGGACTTCTGCCTCGCGTTCGCCCTGTTCAAGCTGCTCAAGCGGCGGTTCTACGGGTACGTTCCGGCGGAGGCCGGCTCCGACAAGGCCCGCAACCTCGTGTTGACCGGGCTCATCCACGCTGGCGCCACCGGCCCCGACGCCGCCTTCCGGGTCGTCGAGGCGGAGCTCTCCTTCCTCTACGACTTCTTCTACACCAGGAACATCGTGCTGGTGGGTGCCAAGACGTACATCTGCATCGCCGTCGCCGTGGCGGGGCTGACCATGTGGACGGCCTTCTTCGGCACGCTCGGCCCCGGCTACCACCGCCCCCACGTCGGCGTGCGCGACCTCGACCGCTCCGTCACGATGCTCGTCGTCGTGATCACCGCGGGGCTCGAGGTGTTCCAGGCGGTCGCCGGCTTCGCCTCCAACTGGAGGTACGTCAAGACCGTGTACCGGTGCGTGCGCGACGACCGGCCGTGGTCGAAGCGGCAGCGGAGCCACAGCCACCTCTGGTGGAAGGAGAGCATCACGCCGCCGGAGACCAAGTACTGGGAGGACAAGGTCGGCCAGTACGTGCTCCTGAAGCGGTTCCACCACCGCCCCTGCAACCTGCTCTCGTGGCTGACGCTCTACCTGGTGGAGCCGCGGCGGCAGGGCCAGAAGCGGGGCCGGAGGAAGCAGCTGCCGCCCGAGGTGAAGCGCGCCGTTCTCCTCTGGCTGAAGCAGAGCCACTGCCAGCTCAGCAATGGCGTCGCCACCCTGCGAAGGCACCATCTGCTGCCGCGCCTGGCGTGGGCGTGCAGGCTTCCCAAGCTCACCGACCAGATCCTGGCGTGGCACGTCGTGACCACGAGCTGCGACTGGGACTATAGCGGCCGTCCGGCCGGCCGCGCCACCGCCAGTGACGAGCACCACCGGCTCATCGCGACGAAGCTCTCCAACTACTGCGCCTACCTGGTGGCCTTCGTCCCGGAGATGCTGCCGGACCCGAGCTACAACACCGAGCAGATCTTCGACTCGGCGGTGCAGCAGGCGCGGGACCACCTCGACGGCTGCCGGACGGTGAGCAGCCTACTGTACAGGCTTGGGGAGATAGAGGCGGCGGAGCTGCCGCACCTGCAGGAGGGCGGCACGTACGAGAGAGCGGGGGGCGCCACCGCCATCGAGCGGGCGGCGGTGCTCTGGGGCCAGCTCAGGGCGGCCGTGCCCGCCGACGCGCGGCGGTGGGAGGTGCTGGCCGAGTTCTGGATAGAGCTCCTGCTGTTCCTCGCGCCGTCGGACAACGTGGACATCCACGCCGAGATGCTCGGCGCGGGCGGCGAGTTCATGACGCAGCTGTGGGCGCTGCTGTCTCACGCTGGCGTCCTGGAGCGACCGCCGGTCATGCATCGGCAATGATGGGCCGAGTAGCTTGATTTCCCCGTCAGTAATGCGGTGAGCAGCTGATCAATTGGAAGGGCAACTGGGCAAATCCAAAATTCCTACGATATTCTTGCATTCTAAAAGGGCATATCGAGTCCAAATTTGGGTGTTTTTGAAAGCCCAAAACATGCTAATTGTGGGCTATCCGATCCAGCTGACCTTTTTACCTAATAGCCCTCCTTGTGGAAATATTCCATATCACGCGCGCCGTCACATAAGGTGGAATATTTTTTTCACTATGCTAAAACAATTGTTCCAGCTTTATAAAAATACTCCGCGTTCCAAAAAAGTGTTCCACCAAAAAATTATCCAAATGTATTCATGTGTGATCTTATTTTGAAAATTTCGTTGTAAGAAACACAGTGATGCAGTCGGATTTTGATTTGAATATAAGCTTTGGTTTCTTCTTAGACCACGCGCTCACCCTATTATTACTTATGTGATACCTTAAACGCTAGTCACACATATGCTAGGACCCCTCTTGTATCGTCTTCATTCCAAATCTTCCTCTCCTAATCTCGAGTACCTTGTTGGCACCGGACTAACCTATCATCATAGCTTCCCTGTAAAGTCCGCTGAATTCAAATGAACCTGGGTACCTTAACCATGAGCCCCAATTACGCCGGAGTCGTTGCTGGAGTTAGAAAAGGAGCTTCTCGACACGAGGAAATGAGAAGCATCAAAATACTTGGTTGAAGGTTAGCTCTCCACTTATATAAGCAATATCTCATAGAAAACGAACTTGGTATTGCTATTATCATTTCTAACCCCAGTAGTTTTTCATAGAGCAAACAAAAGAAGGGAGAATTATGGACTTGCTATGCAGGGGCGGATCTAAAGGGGGCTAGGGGCTCAAGCGCCCTACCTCTCTAAGATCAATGAATACCTTCTAAGCTCTTCCTCTATTTTTTGGAAGAAAGAATGAAGAAGGAGGAGGAAGAAGAAGAGAATGGAAGGAAGAATAAGAGAAGGGGTATACCTGAGGTGGTAAGTTTTAGGTAGGGTGACGCCGAGATCAGGAACTCGATGTGCAAGCAACACAAGGTTTAGACAGGTTCCGACCGCGATGTGCGTAATACCCTACGTCCTGTTTGGTGATTTGTATTGCCTTGGGTGTTGATGTTTTGAGGAGGTCCCTGCCCGCCCTTATATATCCGGGAGGACAGGATTACATGAATTCTAGTCCGACACTAGCCTAGGAATCGTACTCGAGTACAACTCGAGTAGTTTCCTTCTGTACCAGCTAGTTCTACTTCACATGCGAGTAGAGTACAACATAGATAAGGTATAGGACATATCCTATTCCCTAATACTGTATGAACTACATTATGTACATAGTCCCGTAGTCCCGGGTCTGACAAGCCCCTCTTTACTCCATGGCTGGATTCACCACTACTGTTACGTGATGTCCATTGTAACTGGTATGAGCACAAATATCGCAGAGCAGTGATTTTTACGTGGCTTGGTACCAGATTTTCCATGTCAACCATATGTTAATTTTGCTGAACGACTTACCAGGAATGAAGAATGCGCATACATCACTGAAGATCAAAATAATTGTCTATAATATATAAGTATATTTCTTGATGATACTATTTAGAAAATTTTTACCAAACAATACAACCATCTCCCCAACCGTCCAAGTAAAAAAACGAGGCTGGAGAATATGGTTCTACTTGAGTTTCAAAACATTCAGACTAAACTTGAGAATTTTGACCTCAAGATAATAAATCCAAACTAAGCCATTGATTCAACTTGCGTTGGGTTGGAACGGCTTTGACTCACTAAACCAACAGCTTTCATCATAGATCAAAAGGCCTCAAACTTAATATGGAACTTTCAGCATGTAAAAGAGAAACAAACACGGCCTGGTGCCTTGCCACCCATGTTCGTGTTTCACGTGCCAGATCGGATCCGCAGCAATATACCATTGTGGAAGGGAGCGATCAAGGAGTGACGGATCAAACAGTGACTTTGGAAAAAAAGGAGGTGGAGGAGCTTATCGTAGGGTGTCGGTTACATCTTGGTGGTAACGGCTGAAAAAATAAAATTGAATGATGGAAAAAACGTTACTTAGATTTTTCGTTTGTATTTTAGTAACACGCAAAGCAAAATGACGGTTTGTGCAATCCGTTACATCATGTTATTGCTATTGCTAATAAGAAGATACCGTTTGTATGGAAAGAAAAACACATGTAATATTTTTAAATCAGTAAACTACACTTCACTTCAACATGTGAAAGTATAAGTCGGATGTTAGTTACATCTTGGTGCTAATTTTGCTGGGATGGTAGAAGACAAGGGAAATGTTTGATATTTAGGTTTGCCAGTAAATGATGTTCTGTGAACGATAATTTCAATTATCCTACTACTATTGTGTAGAAGGAGAAAGTGTTTACAGATGAACAACGCCCATAGAATCCATATATTTCACTTCTGCACATATAATAAATCGAGGATAAAGCACACAATATATAACGTCATTTTTTGTTGAAACAACTTCAGAAAACCTAAAACGTGCTAAAAAAACCTAAAACCAACCTATGCAAAAGCCCAAAACCGAAGCCGTGGCTGACTGGCTCGAGGAAGGATCTCCCTGCTGCAGCGGCGCGAGCAGCCCCACCGGGAGCGAAAACACATGGCCGCCCAACGAGGCCGGCGAGGCTCGAGTCCACGAAAAGGCCGAACAGAAGCCGGCACCTCTCTCGCTCTCAACCTCGTCCGCATCCTCGCCCCCATTTCTGTCGTCCGTTTTCCGCTTTCCTCCTCCTTCCCCGTCCGCACGGGCCACGCGCATCTCATCGCAGGCGCGCGCGGGCAACGCGAGCACGCAAACGAGATCAGACCGCGCCGAGGCCATCCACCTCACCGCCTCTGCTCTCGCCCGAACCTTTTTTTTCCTTCCCTTCCCCCCTCTCTCTCGGCTCGGGACCGTCTCGCTCGCTGCTACAACTCGCCCAATTCCCCAATCCAAACATATTCCCTTCTCTCTCCTTGCCCCTTCAGCGTCCGCGCTCGCCGCCGCCGCGAGCACGCTACTGTCGCCGCTGCCGCCGCCGCGGCAGGTAAAACCACACGCGCCCTGGCCGCTTGTTAGATCGGGAGTCGCCCCCGCCCGTCTGTCGACGCGCCTCGATGCGGGCGGTGGCGCGGGGTCGGGGGGTTAGGGTTCGGGTGGCTGGGCGGTTGATTTTTCTTATCGTTCGTTCGTGGGGGAGTTAGCTGATCGGACGATGAGCTGGTTTCTGTCTCGTCCAGGGAGGTGATGTTTCGGCCTGGGCAGTTGACCCCTTCTGTGCTGAATTCGATGAGAATTCAGTGAATCGGAAGGTTCTCTATGGATTGGGCTGTGATGTGCATGCTTGTCGGGGGCGGTTTTATGTCGGTTTTGGGGGAGCTAGTCGATTCGATCTTTTGGGAGTATCCGTGGGCTGGAGATTTAGCATTTCCATGTGTCGGATTCAGTTAAAGCTCATGATGCTACTGTTTACATGCGTGCAGCTGCGAATAAGGCTGTCCAGAGCCGTTGCGGATTTGCGGATGGCTGGTTCTGCGGTTACGGATGATTCCGCGGCAAGCACAGCTGGGATGAGGGATGACGAACGCAGCCTCTCCGGCGACTCCTTGTCCGAGTGGAGGTCCTGCGACCGGGCAGACAGCGACAGCCCTTCGACGTCCCCACCCTTCTGGGACTCCGACGGCGAGGATGATGACCCTGGTGCGTGAATGCACTTGCTTGATCCAATGCCTGTTTCTTTGGTGCAGCACTGAGCGTTAGCAACTTTGGTCTGGATGGGCAGTATGCCGTTTGAACTCGTGATTAACATAGTTGATATGCCTGCTGCATGCAAACATGTCTTCTTCAGTTGCAAGAGTAGAACCTATGGCCCAAGCTCTGGTTGAAAAGTCTGTAGCCTTAAGGCAGATCACGCCATTTGTTCAGTATTCAATCAGTGACTGTTAGCTGAAGGCCCTGATGGTTAGCCGGATTAGTCGATCTGTTATATAAAAAGTGGTCCAACCATGCTGCGCTCATGCACAAGGGGGCAGGTAATTTAGGAAATAGTTAATGAGAATGGACCATGCTTTCCTTCTCTAAATGGACTGCTTCTATCACTTAGCCTCCTCCGATGCTTTAGATAGCGCTTAGCCACACAATTTGGGGGAAGTCATCATGCTGCGCAGCTGGATCGACTAGGGGGAGGTGGTCCAGGGCGACAGTTAATCAGGCTAGGCAGAGTGGGCCACGTGTCGGCTGGTTTGGAGGAGGAAGGGGTTGGTCGTGATGGTGAATCGCCGGCAATTGATTTCTGCCTTTCGTGAGCCACGGGGGGTGGGGACAAGGAGGTGACTGTCGTGGTGACGGCAGCTGTTAAGGAGTGGAGGATGGTAGAGGAGCTTTTATTGTTTGCTTTTAGTCATTTCATGGACTGATCTTGGCTAAGTGGACCGACCCATATAACACCATCAGGTTCTCGTCCTTCTCTGTTGCCTCTTCTCCGCCTTACCTTCCTTCCTTCAAGACCCCTCCTAGGCAGTGCATAGGTGCTAATCAGTGCCTCATTGCCCACCTCACACACTTTACAGCACTGGTTTTAGAAGCAGGGTAAATGGTGGATAGGTTGGCGTAACTATATTGTTTATGGTGTAATGTGTTTTGATAAGGCCACTTCCTAGGAGACACATTTTTGCATAGTACCCAACTGTTTTCCAATAGCGGGAACATGTTATTTTTTATTTGCTTGTTATGCAAGGTCCAAGAGAATAAGCTCTTTTGAACTGGGAGACTAGCAGCAGGGCTATTTGGAATAATACTACCCTGTCTTTTAAAAAAAGTGAAGCTGTAGTGTTTTTGCCAATTATGTAAGGTCCAAAAAAGTAACTATTCTGGCTTTGGGAGAATACTAATTTCTCTATTAGGCAGTGCCACAGCATCCAAGGTGGCTTCATGCTGGGAAATGACCAGCATAAAGATTGTCAATGTTGGTTGCTTTTACCATGATGTTATTCGGGCACAAGAGTGGATAATATTTATCACACATTTGGTATCTTGTCCTATCTGATTTGGTTTTTATAGGTATATGGAACTTTAAATTCATCCTATTATCTGTCATTAAGGAAAAACATAAATGATGATTAAATCAGAAAGCCAGATGATTCTTGACATTTGTGCCCAAACTCAAGTCTGCATGATTGTTAGAGTTTGAATTTCATCAGATGCAATTTTCTTGCAACAAATTATTCTTGTGAAGAAATAAAATTTTATGATGCCACTTAATAGTTTTTATTTAGTGCATCCATAGGACCTTGTTGATTGTCTTTATATTTTGCCTTACAGTGTCATTAATATGCTATTTATTAATATTAATTCTTTCTAGATTTGTAAACTGGAATAGGATTTCCTGAAAGTTAATTTTCGCGCTGATCATGCTCAAATTATTTGCCTCGACATGTGCTATTTCGTCAAGGATAAATATAAACCCTTTGCCTCATTCAAGTCTAATATTTTGTTATAATAATAATTTCTCGAACGTAACATGTGTTCTAAAGTTCTTATGTTGTGTTTTTAATAGCTCATTTCTTTGAATTACCATAGCAGGCCCCAAGCCTTCAGGTTTATTTGGACGTTACACTTGGAGGATTGAAAACTTCTCAAAGGAGAAGAAGAGAGAAATGAAAAGTGAGCCATTTGAAGCTGGTGGTTACAAATGGTAAGGTGCTTGATGACAGTTATTTGGACATTGTCTTGATGTCTCTTTTCTGCCTTTCCTTTCTGAAAACTGAAACATTGCTCTCGGTATCTAACCTTGTTTAAAATTTGACTTGGCTACTTGAGGGATGAAATCTGCCATTCATGATAGATGCTATCATGAACTAATTTCTTTATCACCTGGACTGGGTTAGATACCGCACCATTCACGGTTTCCAATGCTTCGCACCATAGCTTTTCTTCTGTTCCTCATGTTACGACATTGGAATATACCGCACACTATTTTCTTCTTTGCACTATTTCCATAATTTTTTGACATAATATATATATTTGTTGTGGGTGGTTCTGGATGGCTGGGAACAGGGAGTGTGTTCATAACCTCAGCATTTCTATTTTATATCCTGGTAGTGTTAATATAGTGTATTGCATCCTACATATATAATATATAATACACCCCCATGGGTTTGACTTCTTTTTTGTCCATTGGAATTTGGTAACACTAGAAAGCTATATAGTTTCACTGAGGGCTTAGAAAACAAACCTTACACTTCCTATGGCATTTTCTGGTGTACACCTTCTGTATGATAACATGCTGCTTCCTTTGCTTATTTTTTTTAATTTTTTTCCAAATGTTATTACACAGGTATATTCTTGTATACCCTCAAGGATGTGATGTCTCTAATCATCTTTCATTGTTCCTTTGCGTTGCTAATCATGACAAACTTCTCCCAGGTTTGATGTTATTGTGTCTGCTGCTATATTTTACATGCCAGTGTACCACTGATATTGACTTTCCAATCCTAATCTGACAACTCCAGGATGGAGCCATTTTGCACAGTTCACTATAGCTGTAGGCAATGTAGATCCTAAAAAGATGAAATACTCAGGTGAGCTAACTTGGTCTGTGTTCTACCTTTCTTCCTGGGAAGCTGACCACAATATTTGTCTTATTATCATCTTCAGGCGTTAATTATATATTTTTTGTAGATACTTTGCATAGGTTCTGGAAAAAGGAGCATGATTGGGGATGGAAAAAGTTTATGGAGTTGTCAAAGATTCAGGATGGTTTTCTTGTTGATGATGTTCTTGAAATCATAGCTCAAGTTCAGGTTATCAGGTAACTAATCTGCTTGTGCTCTGATTGATAATGATTCTGAATTCTGATTCAAGAATTTATGAATTTCTGCAAGTGGTCTGCAAATGTGTGGAAATTGTGTTTCTCCCTGCGAATGCATTATTGATTCTGCCGTGACTGCCATATGGAGCATCTGCTGCATTTGCTCCAGTTTATAATTTAATTTAGTCAATTTCATAGCCTTCAATAAACAAACCAGTAAACAATCGTTGTGCTCAGCTATTCTGTATATGAGACAATTTACTCACTTTTTTTTTCTTTGTGGTTTTAGCAAATTATCTTGTAACATGCTAACATCAGACTGCTATATTTTGGACATTTAAGGGAGAAAGTGGATAGACCTTTTCGTTGCCTTGATCGTCCTTATCGTAGAGAATTGCTCCGTGTCTATATGACACAAGTGGAGCAAATATACCGGCGTTTTGTTGAGGAGCGACGAAGTAAACTTAGCAAACTCATTGAGGACCAGATGAGATGGGGCAGGTTAGACAATTGGCTTTCCTAGTTTATTCTGTTATATTAAATTCGTTATTGTTGCTGACTTTTTTTTTGTTACTTTTAGCCATTGAAATTTTTGTTTTTTCTTACAGCTTTTGTGGATTCTGGGCAGCAATTGACCCAAGCACCAGGCATCGCATGTCCAGGGAAAAGACTGACACTATATTGAAAGTTTTGGTGAAGCATTTCTTTGTAGAGAAAGAAGTTACTTCCACATTAGTGATGGACTCTTTGTATACGAGTCTGAAGGCACTTGAATACCAGATGAATGGCAAGAAAGGCAGTACAAAAGCAGCAGACTTGGAAGAACTACCTGCACCTATGGTCCATATTGACATGGACATGTTTGTTTTGGCTGGTGATGTTATACCTTTGATTAAAAGAGCAGCTTCAGAACCCTTGCCTTGTCAACCTCTAGCTCCCAAGGATGACAAAACTTCCCAAAGCCGCATGAAGGTAGGAACACTATAATTTGACATATTATAACTTGATTTTCCCCCAGTTTGCACACCTTAGCAGGCATGAATTTTCTTGGCAATAGATCAATTGGACTAGGGCAATTTTGTTGCTAGTTTCTCATGTCTACTCACTGGTGATCCATTCAAGCTCAGCTAGCGGTTGGAGTTGCAATCTGTATGTGACTCAGTATAGTTTCTGATAGTTATTAACTGCGCTTACTATTACTCAACATCATATCAACAACCCGATAACAGGATAACATCTTATAAACAATACCTAGCTGTTGTAGCTCATAGAATTTTCCCTTGTTAAAACAGAGGTTCTCAGTTAAAGTCAGGGCCAATAGATATGTTGTTTATACAAACGAATGTTCGAGTACACTGTAGTATGTTGTCTAGGCTGTCTTGGTGGATCGGGCAACGGTTAGCTTATATTTATCGGATGGTACTGAGAAGTGAAATCGTCATTGCACCTAATTACTTTTAGTTATGCCGGTTTTCGTAGGATGGAACTGCTGGTGAGGTTTACAAAGTTTCTATGGAGCGCGAGGAAAGACGCCTAACTGAGCTTGGCCAGAAGATACTTGAAACATTTGTGCTATCTCATATATTTGGGTAACTGTTGATGTATTTATTTTGATCTTCTGAATTCTGATTACTTAAGTGTAGTTGATTCTCTTGGCTAGTGTCAGGAGTTCAGAGCTGATTTTTCCCCAGACTTTGCTGGTTTATTCTTTAGTCATGGGCATCCATATAGAGCTACTTAACGCTTCAAATTCAATATTCATCTACAATATGAACATGAAAGTAGATATAGTTAACTTCTTGAGTATTGGAACTGAACGGTTACATTGTCTGATACTCTGATTCAAATGTTCAGCGCCTAGTGGCTTAAAGTTGGATAGAGCTGCAAAAATACTAGAAATCCTGTATGAAGCGTCTTTGGCTGAACTTACTATGAATGCAAAGATTGTGATCTGACATAAGTGCACGACTATATTTGATGATCCCTCTAAAGCACATGCTGATTATCTATCTCAAAAGAGGATAAAATAATTTTTCTGTTTATTCTTTTTATGCACAGAAGATGAAGACATCTTTTATAGTTCGGTAACTTTGAAAAGAAACTAGAAAAGTTGAATATCTTCAAATTGTCGGCCTGCTGTTGTCTATTGGTGATTGACTAACTGTTGCTTATGCTTCTTACATTTTGTTTCAGTGGAATTGAAGTTGCATACCAAGAAGCTGTTGCTTTGAAAAGACAAGAGGAGCTTATTCGTGAGGAGGAGGAGGAGGCAGGGCTTCTCGAAAATCAGATGAAGGGGAAGCGTGGTGGTGGAGCAAATGAGAAGGAGAAGCGTGCAAAGAAAAAGCAGGTGATGTTTAGTTTTCTTCTCTGTTTCTTATGTTGAACCATGTTGTCATTAATGTTTAGCAATGACTCATTTTAATTGGACTTGATGCATGGCAAAAATAACATTGTTACCATCCTAGGTTTTGCAGTTTCATCAGGGTTGATCGTGCATATCTTTTCTTTGTTACCGACAAAAAAAATGTTAAAATATCCTTTTTCTTTCCCTCAGCTCTTGTTGTTGGCTTGATGCCTTTACTGCTTGTATTGTCCTTTTAACCATATGCTTGATATCTTTTTCAGGCCAAACAAAAGAAGAACAATCGTAAGGTTAAAGACAAGGAAAGAGATGAGAAATGTGAAGTTAAAATTCTGGAAAGACTTTGTGATGAAATTGCAGTTGATAATAGTGATGGCTTACCAGCAGTGGAAGTGACAGCAAAGGTTGATGCCTTGGAAGAAGGTTCATCAGATGGATCAGACATGTCAAATAGGTTAGTAAAAAAATGGCTGTGCAGCTTTTTCTTGTAAGATTGGCATTTTCTTCAACTGGACTTGTGTGCAGAGGGAAAAATCAGCGTAACAAGGGCTTAAGCATTGTTGGCTTTGCCGAAGAAGGTGATGGTCTTCCCTCCACCTCTAGTGTTGCTGGTGGTTCAGGCCGCAATAGTTCTGGCTTCAGCACAGTTCCAAAATTGGACCAGGATACTGTTCTACTTACCTTGAGAGATAAACTTCGTAAGCTAGGGCAGCGTCTGCACGAGGTGAAGTTACTTCTCCAAAAGAAATTATGTTTGTTTGTTATAAAAATTCATAGTTTGACTACCATATTTTCCACATATGCGTGAAGGATGTATCTAAGATGTGACCATTGGTTTTGTTTGTGATGCACATCATAAATGCAATAATTTTTCGGAACATGATTTTGGGACACCCCTGTAACCAAGTGGTAAGAGGAACGGTTTTGGTGGTGGGATCATTGGTTCAAGGTCAAGACCATCCTGATTCCTCCTTCAAATCATTGATACCATGCTTCTCCTGTGTAGCATATTTTTATGCCAGTTGTTTAGAGTTAATGGTTCAAATGCAAAATGGTGGATAAAAAATATATTGATTCATTCAGGATCTGTATGCAAAATGACGAACTAAAAATATATTGATTCATTCAGGATCTGGACAAATTCGTATCTTCAAGCAAAATCTTTTTCCATTAATTGTGCTCTATTGTTGGGATGATATGACTGATTGACTGTATCTCTTCCTTTGTTTTCTCTGTGAAACACATGTGCCGGTTGCATTCATGGATGTGCTGATGTGTTCTTGTTTGCCAACCTACATTTGAAGTGCTCATTGTTTACTTCATGATTAGCATCCAACCAATTCATTTTCTGTAACCTATGCTTTGTTTCTGTATTTTTTTCAGAAGAACATTGAGGGGCAAAAACTTCTTAAAGCTCATTTTGAAGCTAGGGATGCGAAAGCGAAGGAAGCAGAGTCTTCCAACTCATCAAGTTCTTTGGAGAAGCCACTTGATGTTCCAGAGAGCCCAAAGCATTCCTCAGAAGCTGCAGTTGATCTAAAAGCTAGTGGAACACCAAATAAGGATGTCTTTGTGGTCAATAGCATGCGAGAGGGAGCTGTTTCAGGCATACCAGCCCCTACAAATACTGAACCTGTGACTGCTCCTGCCACAGCAAAAGTTGACCTAGTTTCAAACAAAGATAACGGACTGAGTTCGAAAATGAAAGCCAACATAGCATCTCCTTGTTGCTCAAAACAGCCTGCAGTTGATTTGGATAAAGATGCCCCTCTTCCTTCTAAATCCCCACGGATCAATAGAGCTGCTTCAGTTCCCCAAAAACTGCCTTCCGGTGATAAAGTGACTCCAGTTCCTCCCAAATCTCCACCCATAAACAAAGCACCGGCGGTTCACCCCAAATCTCCAGTAGTTGACAAAACTCCAGTTCGGCCAAAATCTCCAGCAGTAGACAGAGCAGCTCCAGTTCGTCCCCAGTCTCCAGCAGTTGACAAAGCAACACCCATTCGCCCCAAATCTCCAGCAGTTGACAAAGCACCTCCAGTTGGCCCCAAATCTTCAGCCAGTGACAAAGCAACTACAGTTCTTCCCAAATCTACGCCAGTTGACAAAGCTTCTCCAGCTCTGCTGAAATCACCAACAGGGGGTAAAGATGTTTATGTTCCTTCAAGATCAGTGCATGATAAATCTATTCCTGCTCCCCCAAGACTACCACAAGTTGATAAAGCTGCCCCGCCGTCCTCAGAATTGCCACAAACTTCTCCAGGCACTAATTCTGAAGCTCAAGAAGCAGCTACTTCCAGGAAGGTCACAGCCACATTAGTTTCCGAGGTTACAGCATCAAGGCCTTCAAGTGCGCCTGTGTTCCCCACGCCAAGATCAACTGCACCAGCTACTTCACACATTCACATTTCTTCACTTCTTTCTCGCTCTATGAGTGAAGCAGCTGGACGATCAGCCAGTGGTTCCTCCCCTCCTGCCCCACCTTATGCTCCTCAGACATACCGCAATGCCATTATTGGAAAGGCTGGCCTGGGTACAACCTCCACAAGCCTTGTATATCAGTCATCTTCTCTGAGCCAAGATACAACCCCTTCGCAGCCTCTGTCAGCATATGCATCAAGTACAGGAGTCATGATGCCTCCTGCTGGAAGATCTGATCAGTTGTCAAATAGGCATGCGTTGAAGTCTGGGCTGGGCAAGTTAGAAGCACATGACAGCTGGCAGCAGTGGAAAGGTGATAGTAACGTTGATAAGCATGTCTGGAGGGATCAGGCTCCTTACCAACAGATGACCAATGGTCAAGCATATGAACAACCACGGAGGGATGATAGTTATCAGCAAGCAAGCAGCAGAGGAACAGAAAAGCTCAGCAGGTATGGAGGACAGCAGTCTAGGCAGTTCCAATCCGGGACAAGCGATGGCCATGTCTGGCACCCACAGCAGGGGCCAGTACCAGAAGAATTTCCACACCTTGACATCATAAACGATTTGCTTGAGGAGGACCACATCAACGGCAGTATGCCAGATTCATTCTGTCAAGATTACCATGTGTTCGGTCGGCCGTTTTCGCCAAGAGGCAACTTGACAGATATGGAGATGGCTTCTATTAGTAGTCCCGGTCTGTTCAATTCAACTGACCGTTACTATGATGAGGGATTCTCAAGGTCCTATGACATGAGTGCTCTCCATGGGCTGAGGGAAAGACAATTTCCCTCAATGGGTTCTTATTCTAACGGCCTGCCCGACATGAGTGTTTCAAAGCCTTGGCTGAATGGCTCTCCTAATCCAGCGGTGAGCCTTGGAGTTGTCACAAATGGATACCACCACCAGGTTGGGGACTACGCTAATCTGGGGGGTGGAGTGAACGGAGTGTCCGTGTGGCGCCGCCATGCCAACGGCCGCTGGTAATGTGATGCCCTGTATACAATCTTACAGTCGGAATAATGCTTGTTGTAACAGATGTTGGGTTCCGGGCCTGAGCTGGTGTGCCATGTAATTTGAAAGTTTAAAGTTTTAAAAAGGGAAAGGAAAGAGATACATCATGTAAAGCCCCCGCCGTGATTAAGCTAATTCGAGTGCCTTTTCTGGTTAAACGCTGTATTGTCGTTCTGCTGTTGTTCAAAGTTATACTGGGAAGTGGGGAGTCTGGGAACCATATGCAGGTTAACTGGTCGGCGATTATGCTCCTCTCAGGTTAGCAGAGAGGTACTGCTCGAGTCTGGTCGCAGAGGAAACTGACCTGCGAATTGCGATTGTGGAATTACCCTGGTCCATTCTTTAAAAAGAGAAGGCATTAGGCATAAAAGCTTTCCATAAACATTCTAGTCTGTAGTTACTAAAATCGGACCGGCACACGCCGTCACGGACTGAAACCAGGCCAAACAAGAATATCCGCGTCCCATGTCCCCGCGCGGCAATCAAACGTCGTCATCCGCGTGCCATCCCGGCGCGGTGGTGCCCTGGCCGGCGAACAGTACTAGCAGCGGGTTAACGTGGACTGGCCACCCCGATCCAAAAACAGGCGCGGATGGTGTGGCCCGGCGGGCGGGGCCGCCGTGCCCGAGCTATAGCCGCCACCCCGTGCCTTGAATTCGTCGAGCAGATAGATGGGGGAGAGCGCGCCCGTTGACCGTTGGCGCTTTGCGAACTGCCTTCGCCACCAGCACCCACCCACCGCGCGTGCGTGCGCGGACGCGAGGCAGCGAAGCGAAGTCCACGAGCGAACCGTCCGCGTCGGCGTGCGCCCCCACCCCCCCCCCCCCCCCCCCCCCGCTTCAATCCTCCCACCTCCCCCGCCTCGCGTCGCGCAGCGCTCCTCGCCTACTTTTCCGCCACCGCCGTAGCCCAGTCCACAGCCGCCGCCGCGAGCGGGTTCCGTGGGGTACTGGGCCACGCCACTGTCGCACTCCTCCGCCGCACCCCCGGGCCTCACGGAACGGTCGGTCTTGTGCCCCGTCGGCCGGAACCCATATCCTTCTAGTCGGCTGGCACCGCAGCATGGTCCTGGCCGGCCCGCGCGCCGCGTCACCTCGCCTGGCGCCGTGGCCCCGCTCGCGCTCGGCCGCCGCGGCCTCCTGACGCTGCCTGCCGGCCCGGTTGGAGAGGGTAGGAGGGGAGGGAGCTAGCGGCGGCATGAAGGACGACGGGACGAGCTCCGCGGCGGAGATGCTGTCTCCCCGGCTGCTGGTGTCCGCCTCCAGCCGCGTCCAGGAGCTCGAGAAGTTCTCGCATTACGTCGGTAGGTCCCCAAATCTGCTCCTGCTTCGTTCCTGTAATCCTGTTGCTGATGGTAGCATCAGGATTCTATGGATTCGCTCTGCTACTTGAATTGCGAGTGGTAAAAGTTGGACTTGCGTTCCAGTGTTTGACTCATGGGTACTGTTCGGATGTCGATTTACTGTAAGCAATGGTCGACTCTGGTAGCTTTGCTACTACTAGCGAACAGCGATAGAACCAACCCAGTTCATCAGGCGAACTGGGGTAACTCGTCGGGGTTCGCCTTTCTATTTGTTTTGTTTACTTTGCCCGACCCAATATATAAGGATACAGCTCGGAATACCAGTGCAGAAGCATCTCGATTGGTATAAATTATTAGGTGCCGTGGAGAGATTTGTGTAGAGCCAACTTGCTTATACGAAATTATGGTTCTATAGCTTGCACGTCACACTCAAGATCTATATCCCACATGCGACATATTCTTTGTGATTGACTGGTTCTGGTTATAGTTTCGCACATTTTGAGCTATAATATGCTGATTTTGTGATCTCAAGATATGTAATTGACTCGCTGTGGTTGTAGTTTTGCACATCTTATGATATATGCTGATCTTGTGATCTTGCGACCTGCACTGTTTCCCCCACTCTTGCCATGTCCGCATTGACGAGATAATTCTGCTTCCTTTTTCAGCCAGGCAAATTGGCTTTGACGATGTCAAGGAATGCCCCCACCTGTGCACGCTAGCTTATGATTATCTGAGGAAGAATAAGGGTTATGAAGAGAACATTTTTGCATTCTTCCAAAATAACTTGGATCCTGAACCCCTGATTGTGAAGTTTATAGAGGAGCTTGACAAGTGTATACTTGGCTACTTCTCCTTCCACTGGAAATATGCAACTTATATAATTACCCAGGTAGAGGGAGTACACTGACTTTTGAAGTTTACTTCCTATTGTCTCCTAGTCCTAGTTAAATTCTCCTTATGCTATCTTTTGTATATTGATATAGTAGTGATCATGACAGGTTCTCACTGTAGAAGGTGTGACCAAAAGAAAGTTCAAGAACATGGTGTTAGAGGCCACCAGGTGAGTGCCCACCCTCATGCTACCTGGTTGCTAAGTGGCTGATATTGTACTGCTTATGCCCATTCACTCTATTCACTTTAAGTTTTCAAATTCCCCTTGCTTGCTATTAGTACAAGTACTTTCTACTTCATCCTTATGTATTAGTTAAACCATGTGATCTCTTGATCGGAGTGTCATTAATGAAAATATATTGATTATTTTATGCTTTGAGAATCTCTGGTTAATTGTTAATGTTGGATCACGTTCCTTGGTGTACTAGTTGCTTGCACCTTATAATTTATTCTGTTGACCTGTATCTTATCTCTCATCTGACCAAATAGTAATCTACCTGTACTATGCAAACATGGCTCTAGATCAACTTCATATTGCAAAATGGGCACTTCATCAGTAACTAAAACTTCTGAAGTCACATGTAATTAGATGTTAAGAACTTGATATGGCTAAAGTCAGGTCACATTAATTACTCCCAGAGCCAGATGTCTAGTCATTTTATGGTCAATGCATGCTCTGATTAGAGGTGTTCTAGAAATGGTCTATTATGACTCAAATGATTGCTGGTTAATGCGATTATCGTTACTAAACATAAAGCATAAAATCAATACTTCAACTGTGTATTTGTCGAAGTGACACAGCAATTTAATGAGAATGCATTTGTTCATATTGAAGTGTGCTAATATAAGACTGGTTGGATTCAAGGCATTGAATCTCCTACCAAAAAATGTACAGAGTCTAATAGATGATAGATAATTAAGCATGATATTTTCATCTCTTGTTCATCAGGGGCAGGTAGTGCTCCCCTTCTCCTTTCGGCCATGCTCAGCTCAGCATGTCATGTTCGACATGGCAGGCAGTAGCAGTAGCAAGTAGTGGGCAGCAGTAGGAAGTAGTGAGAGTATGCTGCAACACCATTGTTTGGTGTGTCCCCTGTTCTACCCCTTGAGTGACTAACATGGAGCCCAAGGCCAAAAATAGAAGTAAATAAGTTGACAGGAAATACATGCTCAATGTGTCCAATTGCTGTAGCGTTTAGCTTCTGTGGCTGTGGGATTCCCAAACAGCGGAATTCTAATCGAGGGAATACTTTTAATTTAGTTCACCAATCGTTGTTCTATTTGAAAAGGCATGCACAGTTCTCTGACCCTTTCCTGTTTGAACTACACAATTAAACAGTTGTTCCTCCTACACCAATAATGATGTATTGGTTCTCCACTGAACATAGGGAACAAAGATTCGAGAGGGTGGCAAGAAGCTTGAAGGTGACTAGGTTTTTCTCCACACTGGTTGAGGAACTGAAGGCTATCGGACCATCAAGCCGTGAAGATTCACCACGAAATGATGTAATGGTCCCTGTAGCGCACTGCAACCGCAGCCCAGTTTTACTCTTGATGGGTGGTGGGATGGGAGCCGGCAAGAGCACTGTACTTAAAGATATCCTCAAGGAGTAAGTTGATCATTTGTACTGTTTAAGTTCTGTTCATTTTCCCTTTTTAAATTGTGATAATCATCTTAAACTTCCAGTTTCATGAAAAATGAAAAGATGTTGATTTGGTCTTCGTATCTTCACATTTCATCACATTGGTATGTTGTTAGAATGAATTGAGAAGGGAAAAAACAATCCTGGTGACTTTCATCAAAGCGATTGTAGCATTTAAAGAAGACAGAGCACACCTTATATGATACTATCTGGATATATGTATATGTTGATTGTCCTGGTATGCATTTCTTGATTTGCAGAGCATTTTGGTCTGGAGCATCAGCGAAATCAGTGGTGGTGGAGGCAGATGCGTTCAAGGAAACAGATGTAATCTACCGAGCCATTAGCTCTAGAGGCCATCACAATGACATGCTGCGGACAGCAGAGCTGGTAAATATTTTTTTTACCATATTTGCTATCAGACAAGACAGTAGTTATCTCGAGTGTGCAATATAGCTAACTAGCTAACAAGTCAAAATGCATAATGTTGCAACATTCACATTGCAATGGTTCAGACTTTCAAAGAAACCCCAGCTTTATGTGCACATTGCAAGCATACTGAAAATCTGAAGCAAGTAACCAGTCGAAACTACTACTAATTTACAGATCAATATTTGTCTCTAAACATCATGATCTTACACTTCTGCACGGTACAGATGTTTACTGCCTGAAAATTGGGCCTCAGTGACCCATAATCATGATTATCGATGCAGGTGCACCAGTCATCATTGGACGCAGCCTCCTCACTACTTGTCACCGCCCTCAATGAAGGCCGGGATGTGATCATGGATGGCACTCTGTCCTGGGAGCCGTTCGTGCAGCAAACGATTGCCATGGCTAGGGACGTGCACAGGCAGCGGTACCGCATGGGACGTGGCTACAAGGTCAGTGATGACGGGACCATAACCGAGGAGTACTGGGAGCCGGTTGAGGACTCTAGTAGCGAAGAGGAGAATGAGGTGACAGGAAGGAAGCCTTACCGGATCGAGCTTGTCGGTGTGGTCTGCGATGCATATCTAGCAGTTGTCAGGGGAATCAGGTGCAGCTCATAGCTTATCCATGCCAAAATTAGTCACTATGTCGATAACATTTTGCCCATTCAGACATTGTCTTGCATTGAGCTCTGAATATCTCACATTGAAGCGGTCATGTCAGGAAACAATGCCTATACTCGCATTCAGACACCGTGCGCTACTAAAAGTTCACGATTTGCAGGAGAGCTGTAATCACCGGGAGGGCAGTGAGGGTGAAGTCACAGCTGCAGTCTCACAAGCGATTTGCTACTGCTTTCAAAAGCTACTGCAGCCTAGTCGACAACGCAAGGCTCTACAGCACCAACAGCTTGGGTGCTGCTAAGGTAAACTAACATGACAAAACAGAACCATTTCTGGACACATGAATTTCACAAGAACTGTTACAGGCATTTTACATGGAATAGTCGAATTCCTACAGCATGTGCTTGTGTTCCAAGCATGCCCTACTACTTCCACTATTATTATCGCGTTTGCTGAAAGCCTATCCCGTGATGCAGTTGATAGGATGGAAGGACGGCGGGAGCAGCTTGCTGGTGGATCCCGAAGAGATCGGCTGCTTGGAGAGAGTGAGCAGCTTGAACGAGGAGGCCGACTGCGTCCACGAGCTGTACGCCGACGGCCAACCGACCGGCGGCTTGTCGTCCGTGTGGCAGGACATGGTCATGTCGCCGTCGAGGGCGTCGGCGCAGCGGGAGCTCAAGGCCGCCATCGAGAAGGGCGAGGCGCGCTTCAGACCCGCATAACCGTAGCCGCGGTCTGACTGGCGTACCATCCCAGGAAAGAAAGAAGTTTATGTAAACTTGATTGTGGAGATAGCCTATCATTTTTGGCTTCTTCACCTTAAAATAAACATACCATGATTCCTATGAATTTGCGATCCCAATTGATTTCCATATCAACTGCGTGAGTGTCTTACTGTGTTTCAAAAGGAAAAAAACAGATAAGATCCCACATGGCAAGTTATATTTTGATCAGGGACAGTAAACATCTTCCAATAACATATTGCCAGGTTATCCGAATATCACTTTTATAGATTATTGGGGAAGATGCTCCCTAATACTTTCATCCTAATACAACTTAATACTTTCGTCCTAATACAACTAACATATTAAGAGAGTAAAAATTTTTCCTTTATTTGAGGGGAGTTTGAGATGAAATATTGGGATAACCCAATAATTATTGGGGAAAGGGAGAGGTATTGGAGAACTGCTAAAGCATATTTTTTGCAATATTTACAATTTATTGGGGGAAAAAAGATTGATAGAGGTGCTGTTAGCATGAAGTATCTGCGCCACCATCTCATTGTGACAACCGTACTAGTAATGCCCATAAGAAACTGTACTAGTAATGAAGGATAATAAGTGCGTTGCTATATTTCAGTCGACGCATGTCATCCGTTAGACAAAAGCCGAACTCGTGATAAATAGAGCCAAGCCATTGAGCTTGTGGATAATAGTACTATACTAGTAATGATGTCTTTGCAACCGTTTGGTTCCTGGATAAACTGTACCACGTTTAGTACTTTGTCTATAAAATTGTCTGCTTATTACTACATCATAGCTCGGCCCCCCAGAAGCCGTGGGCCGCTCCTGTCAGACATCCAAGGCGGGGCGGGGCCTTCTTCTAATCTTCTTTCCCTCACCATTGTGGGCCGCAAGTGGTCCGATGTCGCAGGGCTGGCAACCTCAAACGGCCCAGTTTACAAATTGGAATACCTAATAATACCCGCGGCCACATTCATTCGCCACTCTTTCCAAACCCTAGAGCCGCCGCCGCCGCCGCCGCCGCTCCTCGCCTCCCCTGCAGCCTATCCTCCTCAACCAGCCGCAGCCATGGTGAGTGGCCCGAGCTCTCGCACTCCTCGAATCCCCGACACTCTCGCATTTCGCCGTCGCTGATCTTACTGATCCCTTTGCCCGCGTGATGGTGCCTCGCAGGCGGACGTCGACGTCGATACGGAGGTCGCCGCCGCAGGAGCGCCCAAGAAGAGGACGTTCCGCAAGTACAGCTACCGCGGCGTGGACCTCGACGCGCTCCTTGACATGTCCACCGATGACCTCGTCCAGCTCTTCCCCGCCCGCGCCCGCAGAAGGTGGGTGCTAGATGCGGCAGGAATTGGTGCTTTGGTTCTGAGGATAGAATGTCTGATCATTGTTCTGACTCCCTTTTGATTGTTTTTTTTGTGGATTTAGGTTCCAGAGGGGTCTGAAGAGGAAGCCGATGGCTCTCATCAAGAGGCTGCGCAAGGCGGTAATGCATTCCCTGCCTCTCTGCGATTTAATTTGGCTGATTGCTTGATTAATGCTCATTGCCATCCTGTAAATTTTGATGCTGGGATGCTGGAACTTGCAGATTTTGTAGTCTAGGCGTTGAGTGCATAAAGCAGCTTAGCAACGATTAACATGTTGTCTCATCTGACTCTGTAGTTTATTTGGCATGTAGTTTCAGATGTAAACAATGCATAATGGTTTTTTTCACTTTTGATGCATGCATTATAGATGATTGATTGGAGGTGAGCACTCAGTGTTACATTTAGTCACAGGAAATGGCTGAAAGTGCAGCTATTTCTTCCTTTCAATGATTGGTATCTTCTCTGCAAAACTGCTACATCTTAACTTAACATATTAAAATTACTGTTTTGATGGTGTCATTATTTGTTGAACTGAAGAATGATGTTCAGTTAACACCCGTGCAATAAGCGCATAACAATTTATCAGCTGTGGAATTCAAATATATGGTATGTTTGTTTGTTGATGTAACAGAAATGTTAGTTGATCTTGAAAGATGTATGCTGTGCTGTCAATCCACAAATAACGAATTGTTGCCATGAAGTGTAAAAAAAATGTGCTAACTGTTGTATTTTGTATGCTGCACCATTTCTTTGAGAACATAGGCTAAGCCATTAAACCATCCTTTGTTTTCTGTACATGTACAGAAAAAGGAAGCGCCTGCTGGTGAGAAGCCCGAGCCTGTCAGGACCCATCTGCGCAACATGATCATTGTGCCAGAGATGATAGGCTCCATAATTGGAGTGTACAATGGGAAGACCTTCAACCAGGTTGAGATCAAGCCTGAGATGATTGGGCACTACCTTGCTGAATTCTCCATCAGCTACAAGCCCGTCAAGCATGGAAGGCCCGGTATTGGTGCCACCCACTCCTCCAGGTTCATCCCTCTCAAGTGAAGCATCCCAGAGGGCATGCTCATGTCCAGGCCAAAGTTATGTGGGCCTGCTGTTATCTTTTATCGGATAAGACTTTGTTCCTTAGCACTTAGTGTTTTGTCTGAGGAAAGTTTGTCCAGCAATGATTCTAGTTTTGCAGTGGAATTTTGAGAACCTGAGAGCTACTTCTGTTTTCAAATTGAAAGTGGAGATATGTTGTCTATGGTGCAATTCCCTCCCCGTTGTCTTTCTGCGTCTTTGCTATTATCGGTGTGTCTTATCTGTCAATTCCATAACATGCAATCTGCCTGACCCATTTATTCAGTTGGGTAGCGAATTGCTATCATGCATGTTGCTTTTTTTTAGGGTATCAATATCATGCATGTTCTGGTTTCACTATACATGCCGTAGTGCTGCTGGTGCACCTTGTTTATATTTGGTATATCGAAGCTGGTGGTCTGAGGGAGTCGCGTGCTGACGTGGTCGTGTTGGCGCCTGCTTGTTTTCCTGTGGGAATCGGCGGGTATTCGTGGCCAGTGCCCATTGGCTCCGGAAGGATATGACATGGATAACCAGGCCGTTGGCAGCCACACTTCAGTGGCAGCAATTCGGCTGGATGCCTGGAGAATAACTCCGCCAAGAAGCCCACTCTCCACCTGTCGCTTGTTTTCATCTAGAACCCAAACGCCAGACCGTTGGCCCAGCGAGTGAGCAATGGCAACCATCAGCGCCGCCGCATCCGCCGCCCTCTTTGCCGGCACCTGCGTCGCCAGGCCGTCTCAGGCTCACGGTAAGCCCATCATCCCTGAGATCTGGAGCAAGAACGCCGATGGTCATCTGCCGCTGCGTGTAAGACATGCCCTGACTTGAACCTGACACGAGGAGGTTGTGCGCAACTGCAGGGCTGCCTCAGCTGAGAGCGAGAGCCGGCAAGGTGCGGTGCGGCGCCTTCTCCAAGCAGCAGGACGGCAGCGGCAAGGCGCCCGCGGCGGCCCCGGCCGGCGCGTCCCTGCTGGCCGCGGCGAGCGCGATGACGGCGTCGCCGGCGCTGGCGCTGGTGGACGAGCGGATGTCGACGGAGGGCACCGGGCTCAGCCTGGGGCTGAGCAACAATCTGCTGGGGTGGATCCTGCTGGGCGTGTTCGGCCTCATCTGGTCCCTCTACACCGTCTACACCTCCACGCTCGACGAGGACGAGGATTCCGGCCTCTCCCTGTGAAATCCTTTCGATTTCCAGCTGTTTCCTTCAGCCCTGACCTGTGAGTTCGACGATCTGTGGGTGCAACTGCAAGTCTGCAACTGAAGACATGGTTGTATGCGGCTGTGATTGGGTTGTTGCATCGGAGATGGTAATGACGAGTGCTTAGTAGCTGTGGCTTATGGTGGTTTGAGATTGTACCTATATGATTCATGAAAGAAGATGTGGCACATGCAGTACCGTATGAAGTTCGATAGCAGTGTGGCAGTGTCATGCGTAACATTTAGTATCTGATTTGGTTGCTGAGTGTGGCATGAGAGGAGAAATATTCTAAAGTCATGTTGAAACTGCACTCTGTTTCATGTGAGTAGTGTTTATGTTTCATATTGACAATGAGAATAGTTTTGATGTTGCCGATGTTTCACATGAAGCAGAATTATGTTTTGGTTAATAAGTCTCGGCTTCTAGCTTTCGCCTGCGAGCCTGGACTTTTTCTAGCTAGGTTTCCAGATACGAGCTGGTTTGAATTGCGCATTAGCATATACAAGTAGCCTTTTCCTACGGTGGAAAACACATTGAGGTTATTGTGCAACCTGAGCCCCATGATCATACTGGACTCACCCTTTGTTCAGATGACAAAAATGCAGAATTGTCAACAAAGCGCATGTCGATAATCAAATGTAGTACATCCTCAGCCAAACACATGAAGTCTCTTGTTATACTGCAGAAGCCAGTAATTAGCTCAACAAGATGCTACAGCACTAAATACTTAGAGCCCCTTTGGCAGAGCTTCTCGAGGGGCTCCAAAACCGGCTTCTCAAGAAGCTCTTCCAAATGGTATTTTTCTAACAGCTCCAACCAAGGAACCCCTGAAATCCTGCTCACTAAAGCGGATTGGGCGAGACACAGCCAGAAATTGTGGCTCCGTCCGGCTCCCGCGGCTCCTCCATGCTCTTTGCCAGCCCTGCCCTCGGGTGGGGCCCGCTGCAGCACGGCTCGCGAGGAGGAGCTGGCCGGCCGCTGGCGGTTGCAGGGGCATGGCCTGCGGGGCCGAGGAGGAAGGGCTGGGGGCGGCGTGGATGGGGCTTGCAAGCGGCGGCACTGGGGCACGGGCCGGAGCCGTGCTGGGGAGCGGGCTCGAGGCGGCCGGCGGCGCGTCACTCCGGGCGTTCGGGTTTACCCGATCGTTCGGGTCGGGTAATTCGGGTAATATAAGAATTGGGTAATCGAGATTGATATCCGAAATCAGACCCGAACTTACGGGTACCCGCCAGTTCGGGTTCGGATAATTTTGGGTTTGGGTATTGGGTACCCAGGTTACCCGATTCTAGTGTTAAATAGAGCAGCATGACAACACTAAATGAGACCAAAGTTCACTCATTTCAAGTTTGGAACAGCAAACTAGGCTAAGATTCAGTACTTGAATGTTCACACTTCACAACAATGACTACTTGAATTCAAAAACATAACAGTTATCACATATAGCAAAATAGAACAGAATAACAGCAGCCCTGAATTCAAAGACATAACAGCCCTAAAACACACATAACAGTTATCACATGACAGCCCTAAAACAGACCAAAGTTCTAGGCAGCATAGCACTTTAAGATGTTGATATTTCAGGATAGATGCAATTGCTTCCCGTTATCATCGTTGCATGTGTCCTTGTTGAAGTCACCGTGGAAGCTTGTTTCCCTTTGCCTTTGAAACCAAATTCTTCAACTAATTCTGCAATCAATCAATTCAAAAATGGAGTTAGTTGTGCAAATGTGCAATAAAGTAATTCTGCAAACAATGAATCAAGCTTGTACCTTGTTCCAGCATTGTTAATTCCTCATAATTCTCTTCAATGTCAATAGGTAATGACCATCTCAGCCAATCTTGTGTACATACTAGTGCTTCAAGCATGAATGGAGTAAGGGAGCTTCGAAAGTCATCTAGGATGCGTCCACTTGTACCGAATGCCGACTCTGAAGCTACTGTTGAGATAGGTATAGCAAGCACATCACGGGCCAAACGAGATAGAATTGGAAACCTCTGCTCATATGCCTTCCACCATACTAAAAGGTCAATCTTCATTTCTATGTCTTCAGTTTCTTCAGCAAGATATTTGTCAAGTTCAGACTTAGAATTGTTGGTTGAAGCATTGTCAATCTTCATCCTCTTAGCTATTACTTCCTTCAGCTTGCCACCTCTACCTCCCTTTGATGCTATTGGACCACTTGCATCAGTTGTCCCTTCACATGGGGCATACATTCTCCTGTATTGTTCAAACAAGTCACGTACACAAGTGTTAATAGCTTCCCAAACTAGCTGCCCCCTTGCCTCACCAAATATCTC
Source organism: Panicum hallii (assembly GCF_002211085.1). NCBI lineage: Eukaryota > Viridiplantae > Streptophyta > Magnoliopsida > Poales > Poaceae > Panicum > Panicum hallii. The sequence continues at coordinate 14,058,325 of NC_038044.1, forward strand.
TTCAACAGTTATCTTTGTGTACAAAGATAACTTGTATCTTGGATCAAGACAACCAGCGACAAAAATTAGCAAATTAAGATTCTCCTTATCCTTTCCCTTTCCCTTTGCCCTCCCCCTGTCATTCTCATTCTCAATGCTATTGTTGCTTGGATGCCAAAGTTCCCAATATTTATCAAATTTATCTTTCATTCTTCTGCCCATAGCTGATTGCAGCTCATCTGCACTGTTCAGCCAAGATTTAATCAACAAATGCACTTCTTCAATCTCATGAAAGAATGTATGGGCAGTGATATGAAGTGCAGTAGAGACCCGAATAGTAAGATCATAGAAATGCTCTAGAAAATCTGCCATCTTCTTCGTATTTTCCCAATCAGTTTCATCTGGATGACCAACTCCATCCTTCACATCAGATAGGTCAATCACATAACTAATATCTTCATCAGCTAACCTTGCAAACACTCTTTCATAAACAATTGCAGCTTTAAGCATGAGATATGTGGAATTCCATCTTGTTGGGATGTCAAGCTTCAGAAATGGCTTGCTGGTCAGCTTCTCTTCATCCATAATTTCCTTAAACTTGACTATTCTTGAATCACCATTTCTGATATATCTAACAGCAGCCCTAACGCGCTTCACAGAGAGGTCCACTTCTTTTAGGCCATCTTGCACGATGAGGTTAACAATATGTGCTGCACACCTCATGTGAAAGTACGTGCCATTAGCTATAAAATGTTTGCTCAGCTGCCTCTTCAAATAACCAAGACCACTATCATTTGCACTTGCATTGTCAACCATTATAGTCATCACTCTCTCTATACCCCATTCAGCCATGCACCTCATCACATTTTTTCCAATATCCTCACCTTTGTGTCCCTTCACCGTAAAGAAACCAATTACTTTCTTATGAAATCTCCAATTATCATCAATAAAAGTGGCAGTCACAGTCATGTAAGCATCAAGCTGCTGGGAAGTCCAACAATCCGTTGTCAAGCAAACCCTTTGGTAACAATCTTTGAAGAATTTCTTTAGCTTGACTTTCTCTTGGAAAAAACAACGCACGATATCTCTAGTACATGTTCTCCTAGATGGAAGTTGGAAACGTGGACATGCTTTGCCATAAACTTTCTCAATCCGAGTTTCTCACCAAAGCAAAAGGGTTGCTCATCTTCTATGACCATCTCAGCAAAAGCAGCTCTAAGTTCATCTTGATCAAACCTCCAAGTGCTAACAGCTTCACCTTGACATGCTTGTAGAGTACGTTGTGCTGGATCCTTGTTAAACTTGTGTGGATTACGCTTGCAAACATTGAAATGTTTCTTCAAGGAAGATGTACCATAACTTTTTGTATCTGCCTTCATGTTACGGTGGCAATATTTGCACTTAGCACTCTGAACAATTCCTTTATCATTCTTGATCTTTATGAAGTGCTTCCACATCTCTGACCTTGGTGCCATCTCTTTTTTTTCAGCCACGTTCTCACTCTTTTCCAACTCAACCTGAGGTTCAATCTCCATCTCGGTGTGTGATTCAGGTTCAATTTGTGATGCTTGGGTACCCAATGGCACTGACTCAACCTCCATCTCGACATGTGATTCAGGTTCTGCCATCTATTTGACAAAAACAGAGAGATACAAATTGAGAGCTAGCATAAATATCATGTAGCATAAACAAGATCTAGCATAAACAGTTGTAATAATCTTTATGACGTACAAACAGTCGACACTTGATAGCAATCAGATGGGTGCAAATTGATAGAGGAGCAACTAGCATAAACACATGTAAGGTGCTCTATTGTCTGCTCTCCAAGTCCTATAAGGGGATGAAAATGAAGAGTTTCTTACCTGCGGGGGAAGCGGATCGAGGAAGCGGAGGAGGAAGGTCGCCCGTCAGGGCGGAGCAATCAGCGGCCTGTGACCTGCGGGAGCTCGCCGTCGCTGTGCACTCTGGCCTGCGACCTGCGGGAGCTCGCCGTGGCCTGCTTGGAGTTGGAGGGGACTGCAGCCTGCACCCTGGCGTGCGGCACTGGGGCGCCGCCGCGCCGGTGCGCCGCGGCTAGGGTTCCGGCCTTCCGGGAGGTGCGGGCGTGCGGCGGCTAGGGTTGGGGTGAGGTGAGGGTGAGGGAGGTAGGGAGCCTCTGACCGGGAGCGGGAGGGGAGCGAGGACTTGGGGAATCGATTGGGGAGAGCCGCGGGCTGCTGACTGCGGCGGCGGGCAGCGCAGGGGCGCGGCGGAGGCGGTCGGCGCTGGCTCCAGGGGGCAGGGGTGGCGCGGCGGCGGGCGGTGCAGAGGCGCCGCGAAGGCTCAAGGGGCCGGGGTGGCGCGGTGGCGGGCGTGCGCAGGGACGGCGCGGAGGCGGGCGGTGGCCGGCGCATTGGCCGCGGCAGGCGCAGGGGTGCCGCGGAGGTGCGTGGCGGTCGACGGGCGCTCCCGGGGTGTGCCCAGCAGCCCAGGGGTGCTCGAGGAAGAAGATAAGGGGTGGAGGGGAAAAACGGAAAATAAAAGAGTATGATATGTGGGGTCTACGGATTGAAATTTTGATCGGGTAACTGGGTAGTTCGGGTACCGGAGCTTGAAACCCGAACAAACCCGAAACTCAATTGGGTTTTAGCATCTGCTACCCGCCAAATGAGTTTGGGCATCGGGTAATGGGTATTTTGGTTTTGGGTCCGGGTTTTCTCGGGTTCGGGCATTGGATCCGGGTTTTATGCCCGGAGCGAGCGGCGCGGGGAGGTGTGGTGGAGAGGGGCAGCGCGGGGTCTATACGAGGAGGAGATGGCTAGACGGGGAAGCTCCGGATAAGGTAGAAAAAGGAAGGCGAAATAAAGAGGGGAGAAAAAAATAGGAGGAATATAGAAAAATAAAAAAGATAGGGGCATTATAGAAAAAATAGGACGAATATAGAAAAACAAAAATTAAAAAAGATAGAGGTATTATAAATATTTCATTATTTCTATTTATGTTACGCAGCTAGAAAAAATTATTTTGCTAAATATTTTTCAAAATGGCTTCAGCTCCACCGTAGAAAACGGAACCAGAGCTATTTTTTAAGGACCCGCAACCATGATAAAGGGGGGCCTTGTTTCAAATTTCAGCTGTTACGCGGCCGAAGCTAATTACATTTGCTGACAAGACAACTACGGTTAAGCAAGGAATCTTATAAAATCTCCACAACACGGCCCATAGATTTAAGCCCAAGTAACAACTGGACCGAAGCGCTGGATCTGGCCCATCAAGCCCGTAACGCTCGTCTCTTAGCGATGCGCAGAGTGAGACGGGTCGCTTCTTCTCCAACCTCGCAGGCTTCGCAAGGCGGCCACACGGCGAGACCACCACCACCACCCCCTCCCGTCGCCTCCCCCGCCGGGCCACGCCACCATGCTGACGCCGGCCGCCCGCCTCGCGGCCCGCCGCCTCCTCGGCCTCGCCTCCTCCGCGTCGGAAGCCGCCGCCCGCCGCCTGGCTCCGTCTCCGGTTAGTCCCCCCTCCGCCTTCCCCTTCTCTCCTCCCCCGCCATTTCCCCAAAACTAATCTTCTGATCTCCTTCCAGATCGCCGCCTCGTCCTACGCTGCCGCCGCTAGGGGCTCCGTCCCCAGCTCCAGGCCCTTCTCCACGGCTCTTAACTACGTGAGCACTCCTCGGATCCGCTCCCCCCGTGTCTGCCTGATCTGTTTGGTGGTTGAGGGTTGAGCTGAGCTGACGCTTTGTGTTGTTGTGGCAGCACATTGATTCGCCGGAGAACAAGCCGGACATGAAATGGGAGTTCACGGCGGCGAACATGAAGAAGGTACCTGACTGCCCATGTCGTTGTTTGATTCGCGTTTAGCGATACTCCCTAGGATCAGTTGGCTAGGTCGGGCGATTATGTCAGATTTTGTTCAGTCCTGTGCTTGGATGCTTAGAGCCTAGGATATGGTGGCTATTATATTGTCTGACACTCTTGGATGATGAAGTTTGAGCTCATTGTTGACTCTGAGAACGGAGATTAAACAATTTCCCGGACAGTATTCGACACAGTTAATTTCCTTGTAATTTGACACTTCACTAATGGGCAAATGTCAGCTTAATGTTGTACCCTGTTGACCTGAGAATGCACTTAGTTTTTTTTGAGGACTAGAGGATGCGCTTAGTGAATGCACCTAATATTGATTGCAGGTCAAGGAGATACTGTCTCACTATCCAAGCAATTACAAGCAATCAGGTATAATTCCACTGCTTGATCTTGCGCAGCAGCAGCATGGTGGATGGGTGCCAGTTGCAGCCATGGATGCTGTAAGTTCTACTATGTATTATGTTAAAGCCTATTTTCTACCTTCAGTATGTTTTCTAATTTTCCATCCAAAAGAACTGCAATGAACTTTTTTACAGGCCTTCATTCACTGAAGTGCTTACAGAGTCGCATTTCAGTTGTAATAGTATAGCAGACACACAGATTGACCCTGGTTTCGTGTTACAGCTGCTTTTCCTTTAATCCTTCCGAGGATAATCTTCATCATGTCCAGTTCTTAAGAAATTTTTACTTATTTAACTTTGTCTAGGTGCACAGAGAAATAGCATGTGCATATCTGGTGATAGGATTATCTAATGGCTTGTGCAGTGTCAGTTATCTTTGATTCCGACAATTCTCTTAGCAAGAGTTACCATAGCTCTTGTTCTAACATAAAATGAACTACTGCCAACATATTATTGTTATTAATGGTTGGATACTTACAATATGTGTGTTCTTTCTTCTATAAGTAGGTTAATGTTAGCTGAGTTTTCTTTAGTATTCAAATCTGATCTCTACTGAAAACAGGGGAGATCTGAGTTACATCTTGTAGAGTAGACAACATAGCATGTAACGCCATTTGATAACTACAATATTATCCTGGCATTGCTAGTCCAGACAAAGAATGATGCTAGCAAAACACAAGATGGCTTAATTTTAAGTGCAGTGTTGGAGAATAGGGTTAATGACCAATAAAAAAAACAAGCATATTTACCTTAGTGGCAGTTGACACCCCTTCTGCAACTACCTTTTATGCACCTGATGCTTCATAAAATTCATATTTAATTATGCTCATAGCATATGAATGGTAGGAGCATTAAAAGTGGTTATGTTACTTGTTCCACACAGGTCATATGCATGTTATGACAAGCTGTGTAATTATCTGATTACCTTTCTCCTGCTGCCCCTGAGGTTGGAAAGATTAACGTCCTTTGTTTTTCTATATTCCTGACATTGTTGTCTCTTTTGTTTCAGATTGCTAAAATCGTTGAAGTTGCGCCAATCAGGGTATATGAAGTTGCTACATTTTACACTATGTTTAATCGGACCAAGGTATCTTGATGCATCACTTCCTATTTCGTTTTTGTTGTTGCCCCCTCTAGCACCTGTGTTATGCTTTTGACCTTTTTTGTATTCTTAGGTTGGTAAATACCACCTTCTAGTGTGTGGAACTACACCTTGCATGATTCGTGGTTCACGTGAAATTGAAGACACATTATTAGAGCACCTTGGAGTTAAAAGAAATGGTTTGTATTACTATTCGCAGTACTTTACTCTGTTAACTAAGCATGCTGCTTTCTGATTGGTTACCACTAAAATTGTTCTCTGAGCCTTAGTTTCCAGTGCTATCTCTGAAGTATTGTTGATATTTTTGTTGCCTTTGCAGAGGTGACCAGTGATGGTTTATTTTCTGTTGGAGAAATGGAGTGCATGGTAATGTGATCTACATATTTATGATATTCTATTTCAGATGCCTTCAAGCTGCACCTTTTAGTTGTGTTTTAAATGTTTAACTGCAGGAGTAGTCTATAATATGTTGTTGATGAATGTTTATTTTTTTTTAAAAAATCGGTTATTTCTGATTGATTCCTTTGTAGAAAGCACTTCTATTTTATTTTATTTTTGAGAACTAGAATGCAACTTTTATTGACATGTCTATCTTGCATTTGCAGGGTTGCTGTGTGAATGCTCCCATGATTGCTGTGGCTGACTACTCGAAAGCTTCAGAGGGTTACACATACAACTATTATGTAAGTCTATTTGCATGTATTGTCACTTTCCTGCTATCATTATTCATTTCCCTATTATTCTATTATGTGCTCAGACTGTATTTCCATGCAACTGTAGTACTCAAGGCATAAAATTGCTAACAGAACATTATATGACCCAAAAAATGTTTCTCTTAACTGAAGAGGACTTGACAAAAAAAAAGAATTTCTGCGCAATAACTCTGAGCTTCTTTTTCAGGAGGACCTCACTCCAAAACGAGTTATTGAGATTGTTGAGATGCTGAGAAGAGGAGAAACTCCCCCTGTAAGTACCAGCTAACTTCTGCTCTCTCTTTTTTTGCTGGTTTAGTTATTTCTATATCAAGCCGTCACATTCTTTTTATCTTTGGTTAATGCGCTGTTTCAACGATCAAATTTCTTTTGCAGCGTGGCACACAGCACCCAGAGCGGAAAAACTGTGGCCCTGCTGGAGGGAACACCACTTTGCACGGAGAGCCGAAACCTCCTCCATGCAGGGATCTAGATGCCTGCTAGGTTTGCCTTGGAGCATTACGAGCACACAAATAAGTAGGCTCGCACTGTAAGGTGTGCAAACTGGAACCAGAGGAAGGGACGTTTTTTTTATTCTGAAGTGTTCTTGTGTTTCATCGACGAAAGCTTTTCTAACTTTTATTCTGCACCATCAGAGAAACGATCCATTGATAGACAATAAGATGTTTTGAGCTGTGGCAAACGCTTTGTATTTTGGCAACCGGTGAAGGAGCTGAGCCCCCTGACAGCTGGGAGAATCGACCGCCGTACTGTTCTGCTATTCATTTTTGTTGTATTAAGATCGTGTTGTTAGTCCATTTAAAGATGACATCCATACCCCTGATATGCATTTTTAATTTTGCGAACCAATATTGGATTTTCTGCAATGGTCGATATGACAGATATCTTACATGGAACTATTGTGTAGTGTCAGTTTTTTTATATAAAAAAATTAACTCGGGCAAAAATAATAACAATAACTTAAAGCGTAGTCCCATGTTTTCGCTGGAGCAGAAAATCGTTGCTCATGCTAAAATTTCATAACTTTTCCTAGTCAAAGTACTCTAAAGTTTTACTCGCACAAAAAAAAGTACTCCAAAGTTGCTCTATTTCACTTTTTAAACAATAAAACAAAATTCAAAGTGGAATGCTAATTTGCAGACCCATGCTGTTTGCATCGAAACAGAAAATTGTTCTCAGTTGTATTTGCGTTTGGAGCTTCTGCAAAATTAAGCACGCCACTTCCATGAACTGAATGACAAAGTGGGACTTAAATTTGGAAATATTGGGGGAAACGAGGGACCAAGGCGCAAAATTCTCCCTTCCCCCCTTCCCGAACCGGTAAACCCTCTTCCTCCTCCCAAAACCCTAGCAACCCTCCACCAGCCACCTCCCATGGCGCGCTCGAGCTCACTCTCCGAGGCCGAGGCGGGCATTTCCTGCTTCGCCTCCTCCCTCCCCGGCTTCCGTGGCGTCCTCAAGCATCGCTACTCCGACTTCATCGTTCACGAGGTCGCCCGCGACGGCACCCTCGTCCAGCTCACCTCGCTCGATCTCCCCACCGAGGTATCAGGCCCTCACTGCAAGTTTGAGTTCACAACTGCGCATCTCCGATCTCAATCTCGCTGGAAACTGTGGAATTGCAGTGCGTGGATGTGAAAGAGGAGAAGGCGGCGCCCTCGGCCGACGCGGACCACTCGCAGGCCCTCGAGTCGTTCCGCGCGCTCTGCGGCGACGCGGACTGCGAGGCGCTGAGGGGGCTCCTCGAGAGGGTGGCGGCGGAGGGCGATAGTGATGTCTCACCTGTCATTCTCTCGTCTGACGCCGACAAGGCTCACAGATCGGTTAGTTCACCTTTTACCGGTTACTGATTGTTTGCGCCAATGGGTTGGGTGGAGACGCCGAGACGGTATGAAAAATGTATTGTTTGGTTGTAGGAGGTGCATAACTTTTTTAAGAAGAACTTCAAGTTCTTTGTCACGGACACGGTGGAACACAGTGATGGTGTCCAGAGGTGCATCAGGGTGCGGTTGGGGTCAGGAGCTGGTGGTGGAAGGGGCGGCGGTGGTGGCGGGAGAGGAAGGAAGCGGAAGAACATGGGTGGTTCTGATTGGAGAGATGACCGGCCATTTGATAGTAGAGGGTCGAGTAATTGGTCAGATCATGTCGGGAAGTTCCTGAGGTGATGACATCCTGTTTGGTTTGTTTACTCTATTTGCTAATATTAACTGTTGTTTGTATCGGAATGAGCTCATTTCACATGTATGGCATACCTGACATGTTCTATTTTTTTCAAACTTTGCTATGCATCTAATGTAGCTACACAGCATTCTTGTATGGTTGTTCAGTTCATTTTTTGGCTGCTAACTAGTGTTTTAACTGGAGTTACATTATGGGATGTTTCTCAGGTTTCATCTTTACAAAGAGAATAAGGACACTCAAGAAGCATTAGGAGTAATAGGAAAAATGTTAGGACTTCAGGTATATCACGGTTGCTAATCTATAGAATTTGTTTTATTTGTCCTGGATTGCTGGATTCACTTACATTTCTTGCTGCTGATAGATTAACTGCACTTTTTGCAGCCACGTTCATTTGGGTTTGCAGGGACAAAGGATAAGCGTGCTGTTACTTCGCAGCAGGCATGTATTCCTCAAGTTTATAACAGCGCAGTAATTTTTCTTTAGTCAATCCTGGAGTTTTTGTTTTTGTTTTTTTAATAAATTAGCTAAGATATGACATATAAGTGTGGAAAAGAAACACTTCAGTGATTTTAGTTGCGCAAGAGGCTGATAGATACTTTGGTCAGGAACTGCATGCTAATATACTAATTCTTCCTATGTAATTCTCATTCCTGTCTGCCTATTATCTCAATGGATATTTTCTCCTTTTTTTATTAGGTAACTGTTTTCAAGGTGCAAGCCAACAGATTGGCTGCTCTTAATAATCGGCTATTTGGGATTAAAGTTGGAAACTTCTGGTACATTATCATCATTATCATCTATTTCTTTGTAGATATGACCGATAAGTCACAAAATTTGATACTTCTGCAACTAACCAATCATTTTAGTTATGTGAAGGAGGGACTTGTTCTTGGTCAACTCATGGGAAATCGATTTACAATTACTCTGAGGTACTGTTTCTTTTGTTTAGTTGTTTATGCTAACAGTTAAATTTTTTGGTGTAACAGAATGACATTTTCCTGGTGAAGTGCTCACCAATTGACATTAATGCTTATAACTTCTTAGATTAAGAATACATCCATGTGACATAAGAAGTTAGAATCATGTTTGTAACATTCTATTGTTAGAATACTGCATGTTGTTGTGTACACTTGTGGCATGTACTCTCTGCTATGATACTTCAGTCTACATGCAACAGACCTGTTTTCTCTTTTAGGGAAACAGATCAAATGGAGAACTTATGCTTCACTGTATTTTTTTTCAGGGGTGTCATTGCAGAATCCAAAGATGTAATAAAAGCTGCTGCTGATGGCTTAGGAAAGAATGGATTTATCAACTACTATGGTTTGCAGGTATATTCTTGTCACGCCCTCATGTTTCAAAACCTATTTTCCTTTTATTTCTGAAGCTCATCTAGTTTCTTTTTCTTTATTTCATCTGCTTAGCGTTTTGGAAGTGGTTCAGTTCCAACACACCTTGTTGGTGCTGCTTTGCTCAGAGGAGAGTGGAAGGCTGCTGTAAACTTGATTCTTGATCCAAGGGAAGGAGATATCCTACAATATTTTATATGCAACCAATTAGGAGTTGTATGTTGAGTTCTGCCAACTTTTGTTAATCATAACTTAGTAATCAAACAGCGTGATGACATAAATGAGCTGCGCAAACATTACAAGGAACATGGTGACATTGACAAGGCACTGAGGAACTTCCCTCGACACCTTGTAGCTGAGAGAGCTATAGTAAGTTTGTTTATATACTATTTTTACGTGCCCTGGTGTTAATTGAAATAGTTTGGCTGTGTGAGCTTGTACTGTTTCTTTTCTTATGTTCCATTATTTGCATGTTTCCAGCTTCAGTGTCTGAAGAAATGCCCTGGTAACTATCTACAGGCACTTAAGGGTATCCCAAGAACATTGAGAATGATGTATGCTACATCCTTTATTCTAGTTTTATTCCATGTTTCTTGATATTATTGAGCAAATTAAGGTACATCCTTTTAGAACATTAAGAATGTGCTACCTAGCCCAACTTGCATGGAAAAAGAAGGTTTGTTTTTCCTCGTTATGATTGTGGCACTTGTCATTCACGCACTCCTGTGGTTAAATTTTTTTCTTGGCATCTAATAACAACTGTACCTTTGTGTTCAGTTCTGTATTCGTATTATGCATTTCTTTGTTAATGCTGACAATTCTCAAGCCATTGCATCACATCTTGCACATGTAGTAATGTTTGTCTCGCATCATTTGGCACTGCTTACTTTATATGATATAAGTTGCTGCTTTGTTACTGTCGGTACGTACGGATAGGGGTACCTCCTGCTAGGGTGTCCAGACCCTTAGCGTCTCGCTGACGCCTCACAGGTAAGGGCGTGATGGTGTCTGGCTCCGGCGTGTACGCCAAGCGCATCGTGGTGGACGCGCGCCACCACATGCTCGACCGCCTATCCTCCATCATCGTCAAGGAACTGCTCAACGACCAGAAGGTCCTAATAGTCCACTACGAGGAGATCTGCCTCTCCGCGGGCCTAGCCCGTCAGGGAGTCATCTGACAGTCTGTCCACCCTGGTGGACACGAGGTTATCCGTGACCTCACCCTCGTCCTCTGGGAGATGGGACGTACGGCCCGGACCTGACAGCTGGGAATGTGGTCTCCGGACCTCCCCCCTAAGCTCATATAGGTCCAGCGCCCCCCACGTGCCCATGAGGACAAGGTACTCGGGGATGGCCTCCACAGGCCCGGACCCCCCAGGGGGTCCGGCGCCGCCACGTGTGGGAGCCAAACCCCTATGGGCCTGTCTCTCCAACTGGCCTCGGGGGCCCGGACCCCCTTATTTCCTCCGGGGAGGGGTCCGGCGCCGCCACGTGCCGCATGGAGGCAATTGCAGGGCCGGCCCTGCCACGTGCCCGTGGCAGAAGACCTTCCGAGAGACGCCAACCCAACAACCGCATTAAATGCGGTTGGGTGGGCTGTGCGTGCCCAAGTCAAAGCATGGTCTGCCCAACTGACACCACGGTAAGCCCGCCTGTTACCAAAGCGGCGCGTCACTGTGCTCTGCGCGCGGGTAGACGGCGTATAGTCACATCACGGCGCCGCGCGCGTGAGTAATGATGGCCTGCTGCAGGTGTGCTGAGGCGTGCGCTGCAACAGTGCGCACGGAGGCGACGGCGCGGCAGGGTCAGCGCTGCCGCTTCATCTGTCAGAGGGACCTGACCCAACAGTGGCAGCACGGCTTCTACTGTTGGGTAACACTGACAGCAGTCACTGTGCCGGCAAGGCGGCACACGGCCATATTCTGGCTGTAGATACGCACATCAACTTCCCGATAGAGAGGACTACAGAGAGGAGCTGGAGATGAAGATCTCCATATCTCTCGTAGAACAGGCTCATGTTTGCCGGGCCCACCTGTCAGGGCCCCACACCGTGTAAGCACTCCCCTTGGTCTATAAAAGGGAGAGTGCACCCGTTAGAACACAGGTTTTTCTCAGGTCTCACACACAGCTTCCAACTGCTAAGTCCCAAGCTTTCTCAAGCAATACAACTCAAAAGTGGACGTAGGGTAATACGCTCCGGCGGCCCGAACCACTTTAATCCTTGTGTCTTTCCTGTGTTTATCCGCCCATCGATCAAACGCTCCTAGGTCTCCCCTAAACTCTTCCTAAACTAGGATTAGGCGGGTGCATTCCGCCACCTGGCTGGAGATTTTCTCCGATAGTTACCATGTCATACTCTGTTATCTTAATAATCTCCGACTATGATGTACATTAACTAAGTCTGTAGTTGGTATTCTACCGAGTTCTGTTGAATGATAGCCATGTTTTCTTTCATAATATTCTTAATTTTTCTTTGGAATATTCTATGTAGGTATGTACATAGTTACCAAAGTTACCTGTGGAATCATGCTGCCAGCATGAGAGTGGAAAAGTATGGTCAGTCTACTTCATCCTTCTTGCTACTAATTTTAATAAAATCATTATGTAATTTTGAACTAGTGTAGATTATTGCTTGAGATGGTTATCTTATGCCTTTTTATGGCTATAACTTTTCCTACCAAACTATTTTCATCCTTTTTCATATTCTAACTATTAATGGTACAGGCATTTCACAGGTTGTAGAAGGTGACTTGGTTTATAACAAAGAAAGCCTTCCTGAAGAATCTACTTCTGTAGATATTACAGAAACTGATGATGGGCATACAAATTCATCTGAGATTGATCTATGTTCTGAAGCACAACCAGAGGAAACCATCCAGTCTGTTAAGGTTTGCTATGGATGTGGGACATACATGTCACACTTACAAACACACACACACACAAATAATAATCCTTTCTAAAGATCCTGATGGTCCAACTTTGTTTCTTTTCTAGATAGTTGATTCTGGAGATTTGTTGAAGGGGATGTACACATTTGATGATGTTGTCCTTCCTTTGCCTGGGTAATTACCATTTCCATTGTACTTGTACTTCCAATTTTTGTTTATGCTTATTGTATTAGTATGCAGTTCACAAGCAATATTTCCCGGGAATGCAGTTGCTGAGATATACCATGAAATGGCCAAAAAGGTAAACACTATTCTTTAGTGTGTTTTTAGTACCTTCAATAGTTTATTTAGATGTTCCTTCCTTTTTAGTGAAAATTGTGCAGTGCTTAATATTTTGTATGAGCATTTCATGCTTTTTACAAAGTTACATACCAATGTTTGGACTAGCTTAGCTGTCGAATAAGCAGTTGAGTAACCCCCCCCCCCCCCCCCCCCACCCTCTTTTTCTGTATAAAGTCCTTGCTACCTTAACTTGGTGATTATCACGTCAAACCTGCGTCAATTTCACTTATTTTAATAATGAACACATGTAACAAAATTTGTTAAAATGTGGAACTTACTGCATTAGCAATTTAACTTGTTGGTTTGAATTGATGGTAAGCTGATACTGGTCTCAACTCAGAACTTTTCTGTGAGCATTAGACGCTTGCATAATGGTTTTTTTCTTAGGAAATATATATGATTGAGATGACAAGTTTTTCAGTGAAGTTCATGACAACGAATGGAAATATATTGAATTTTGCTTCTTCTTTTTGTCGCAGGATGGTATTAGCTTGACGGAGAATGCTCACGGTGTCAAGTGAGTTTATTAGCCTGGTGTGCTTGTTTTGATCTGCAACCTTAGATCCTAATTGCTATTCCTTTTTAATGCAACCGCCATTTGTTAGGGAGTTCTCAATTACAAGCATGAAAGGAGGTTACCGTCGAGTGTTCCAGCACCCTATTGATTTTCAGTGGTATATATTCACCATCTTTTTACAGTGCTCAATAGACATTATTACTTTTTGGTTCTTCCATGGGTTTGCTTGGTTTTAATTTGTTTCTTTCGCAAGGAATTTTGCTTGGTCATACTGAAATTCTCTAATATGACTGCAGGGAGCTCGTGACTTACACAGACGAGAGTTCATCTTTAGCAGAAACTGATTTGGATGTTCTGTCCAGAACGCCTAAAGAAGCAAATGAGCTTGTAACTAGCGATCAGTCACAGGATAAGTTGGAGAAGGCTTCAGATACCTCCATGCCAACTAATGGGAGCGGCTCCCTAGAAAATAAGCCTACTGGCAGCCCAGATACAGCACCAAGAAAATTGGCCATAAAATTAGCGTTTACTTTACCAGCATCATGTTATGCTACAATGGCTATCAGGGAGCTTCTGAAAACTTCTACTTCAGTATGTTTCTACACTCTTTATTTCAGTATTTACATGTAACTGTTGTTGCTTAGAGATTATTGCTGAAATTTGTTTCGTAATCTCCACTGCCTGCAGGTTGCTTATCAGAAAACACTCAGCTGCTAAATTTTGTTACGGACATGGGTTATTTACCTGATCTGTGATCTCAGCTTTGAAGCGCCATAGCTAGGTATATTATTTGGAAGACTTCTCTTCATATAGGTCTTGATTAGTTGCGCTGCTTGTGCTCCAAACTCATTCAATAATCGCAGTGGTTAGAAGGCCTGGAGGATTGGTGCAGTGGTTAGAAGACCTGGAGGATTGGTGAATCTGCAAACCAGGTGACATGCTGCCCTCTGGAGAAACAAGCGATATGTGCCTATTTAGAAGTGTTTCTTTGGGGCTGAATACCGTGTTGGGATGCTTGTACTATATGTGGCATGCCACAACCAAAAAGCTTGTATAACTCAATTTTCATTTTTCAGTACTGGAACCAGCTTGGCCCCCCGGTTTCCAGGTATTTCAAACCAATAGAATTTTGATGAATGGATGAGCTTGGTCAAAGCTCAGGTTATGTATATTCTGCAGAGTAAGACTTGCCGTCTTTCATCCCACGGTCCACCACAATCGCATATAAACGCCACTGGCACTGGGAGCCTGTTCAGTTCCTTCTCGAGCAGAAAATCTTCAACTAGTACGTCGGGTCTGACTCCCGAGTGGTCCATGAACGTTCTGAACCGTAGCCTCCTCCCCTATTGTGTTCGTCCGAGTGATGGCCCATGGAAAGTGTACCGTGACAAACTGATCCGATCCAAGAGCAGAAGCTACTCACTGCAACCCAACTTCCAACGGATACGGGCTACGCCCCGGTATCCCATTTGCTTCTGGATTTCTGATAGTGCCCAACTTGATGTAGACCGTCCTGCCCGACCAGTCTCCACGAGTCTCTCTAGCAGCACAACACTGGAGACCATTACGCGCGCAAGAGAAATGGGTCGTTGAAAACCTGGTGTAAAGGGTCTCAAAGTTTAGCCTAGATAATCTAAGAGCCAGACCGAATTCTAATCTTGTATAATTTTAAGCTAAAAATATAATTCGGCAAGTTAAATTATGAAGAAAGCATGATCCGTTACCGTCCTCGATACGATCCGTTACCACCCTACATACAAGGCATCCATAGCAGTAAACAACTTGTAGGCGCATGATCTCATTTTATTATGAAACGGTTTACCAGGTGCGAAGCGGCTATCTCTACAAAGGCATACATAATGGAAATCCGAAAATACACTCAGTATACAGGGACGGGGGGAAAAGCCTAGAATCCTGCGCACGCCCACGACCAGATGGGCATGCATAATCTAAAGGATAATTCAATGGTCCCTCCAATCTCTGCTCAGAACGATGATGAACCATACCATACGCTAAGTCAGGTGCTGGATCTTGCGCTTCAGCCACAGGGCCCGCACATCGCCACCGAGTGAGATGAATATCTCCCGGTTGCCCGGCAGCAGGAAGACGTCGGGGGCGACCGATTTCTCCACCTGCGACAGCTCCACCATACCGTTTAGGATCTGGACGCATTTTGATATGCTGTAGCTGTCTTCGTGCTTCGGGAGCTGCCAGTCATTGTTTGAATTCTTGTAGTTTGCAGAGTCGTCCATCGCCCGGTCATTGTTGTTCCTCTTGTTGGAACAATGCCATGACCGGGGCAGTGCCTGCCAATGCGACACAGCCTGTGGGAACACATGTGCTTCTCGGCTTGATGCTCTGAGATGAGGTGGGGTTTGGTGGAAAGAAGACTCCTTTGAGATTGGTGATTGTAGACGAGGTGAACGCTCCACCACAAACTCATGTTCACCCTCACTGTGATCCAAGTCTGCACCGGTGTATAGATAGCGCTTACTATCTTCAGCCATTATGCCTTCTGCAGTAGGGAAACAATCATTAGCTAGTAAAAAATAATAGCATTACTGTCATATTAGGGGCACATACTGATAAAGGATTATTTGAATAATTAGAATAGTCTGAAAGTATTTTGTATGTACCATTTTTCCCAAAAGGATTCTGGCAATCGTCACAGCGGCAAAACAAGGAGCAACCAGTCCCGTCCTGTTCATAACAATGAGTACGGTAATCATGTCGCACCTAAAGATTAAGGAAAGAATTTGAGCTAAAGATGAAACCTGATAGCAATCACAGTATTTCTTTAGGCAACTTGATTTCTTGCAGTTGCAACCTCGCTTTGGTGGAGTTGAAGAAGATGAATGGTGAGCATCTTCCTATAGAGGCAGAACAAAGAATTATAATTAAATCAAATAGAAATTTAAACAGTTTTGACATCATCTAAGTGGGTTAGGATGACAACCATGGCTTCAGCATTTGCCTCAGATCTCCTATTAATTTTCAGTGACATACGCTTCTGTCTTGAAAGCAACACCTTGCGCGTAGTCTGAACTGTTTCTGCGTATGCATCTTTGTTGAAACATGGTTGGCATCCACACTTTTCAGAACAATAACCACCTCCAGCAAAACATGGGCAATAGCTGCAAATGCAAATGATGACAATATCTGATTGAAATTAACAAATCATTCTTACACTCCTATTACATTTATCACAGTGATCCAGCAAGTCATGGTGAACACACGTCATGGGGACACCTAGGAGCCCATCTAGGCAACAGTCAGCTGATGGAAATAACAATAGTAAATAATGGCTAACATTGCATGAAAAAAAATGAATACATGTTACATGGCGACAAATTAGGAAATCTAGCTGCGAAATGGAAGTGCAGATCGACCTCTAAGTTCTTTAGATATTGACTACTAATATTACCATAGCTCTACATAACAGCCAGGATTCCACTTTACATTTGATGCATTCCACATGGCTGGCCTATAAGTAGCCCTAACTGGCCAGAAGAAGACAAACCCTAAATCATCTCCCTCTGGCTCACCCAAAACAAGCCGCCGCCCCTCAAGAGACAGAAATGTATGGGATATTGGGATAGGATATGACACATAGGTGTGAGCTTGCCAAATTCTGGCAACCATCCAAGTGAGTGGCAAATTTTGGAAGCTTGATTTGGGCATCAACCAAACACCTAATTTTCCGTCATTTTAGCATAGCAGCATTTCAATCGACATAGTTTGTTGCAATAGAGCAGTAAAACAAGAAGATACTGACTGCACCTTAAGAGGACAATAATGACTTCCACAGTAGCATTTGTAAGTTGATCCCATAGGTATATGTAGTGCTATCTTGAGCTCCATGGTTCAAAGTAGTACAAAGTTATCAAACACTAATGCGCAACAGCGCAAACAGATGCTAAAAATGTTTTTCAGCATGGGATTTTGTATTTGACTTTGAGAACACTGCTAAAACTCACATTTCACAGATACCTGAAATTTGCATTGCCTACACAAGCAAGATGCAACCTGTTGAAAGAACTGGACCAGAGAACTAGACAAGAAGCTGTAAAAATTTCCCAACTTAAAACCAATGATTATAAGATACTAAACTAGCATCATCCCGCAATAATCCGCTTTCTCTGTTGCCAAAATGGATGCAGATCGCATAGTACCCAGCATTTCGTTCCCCGCTCTCCCCTAAATTAAACGGCTAAGAATTTGAACCACGATAGGAAAAAATCGACTCCACTCTCAGACTGGCCAAGAAAATCGAAACAAACCGAGGAAACAGTGGGTTTCTTACAGCTTCAAGCATCTGGACTTCTTACAGGCGCAATGCTTGCACCCGTTCCCATCCGCGGTTTCCTCCACCTTCTGCCTGCTCGAACACAAAACCCCTTAAATCAGGCAACAGGAAATCCCCACGATACGCGCAAGTCGAGAAATCAAAGCCCCCCAGGTCCGGGGCCGCCGAATCCTCACCGCTTGGGGTCCGGAGTGACTGCAACTGCGAGCTGGTTCATGCTGCTCGGCTCCACCTCCGTCGCCGCCCCGGCATGCGTCGGCAAGTCCCTGGGCTCCAGAGCCGCTGGGGGTGGCGCCGCCGGCGGCGGCGACGGCGGCTTCACGGAGATCGGGGTGGCCTCCATGGGAGCACGAGAGGGGGCGGGGAAGGGGTGCGCTCACACACGGGTCCGTTTGGGAAGGAGGCGGCTCCCCTCGGCCCTCTTAGACTGTGAAGTGGGCCCAGTCGCTGGCCCACCCTTGTGGGGTTTCTTTCTTGGGTTTTTGTGTTTCTCGGAAAGGTTTTTGGGGTTTTGTTTGCCTTTTTCTTGCTGGGTTTGGAGCGTTTTGACTTTGGAATCTGGACGGTTTTGGTTTGGTAGTTTATTGTATTTTAATCATTTATACGTTTCTGCCTTTTCTCTGGTTGGGTTCAGTTTGTTGGAGATTAATTTTGGAGTTTTCAAACTTGGATCCTTTACGATTTTGCCTTTTCAATAGATAGTTAAGTGAAGAAATTACTTTGGATTCTTTTTCCCACTACTTATTTGTGGCAATAAAATTTCTCAGGAACAAATTGTGTTGGTTTTTATTGATTTGATCTATTTTAATTTGCATATATATTTTATTATATGTGCTACTTTTAAAACATGTGAGGTGCATTCTGCTATGATAACTTGAAGAGAGTGTGCACATTTTATTTAAGGATAGCTCTATAATCGTTAAGTACAGCATGCTCAATACAAGGAGGAACAAATTTGGAATCCAACTGAACAAATTTGCCATGCAATCAGTAGGTTGATTCCATATACTACATGTAATTTGTATGAAAACAAGTTGCTGGAATGGTTATCGGAAAGTATACAAACTGCTGAGGCATGCTAAATGCAACTTTTATTGCAACTTCTAAAACATCAACTTCTATGAAGACGACCAAAACTTTTGTAAATCGGCACATTTTTAATCTAGATTCCATAATACACAACTTTTTTTGTTCTGATATTTTCCGAATATTGCACTGCAAAGATGAAAACTCCAGATCGATTTGA
Organism: Panicum hallii; assembly: GCF_002211085.1. Classification (NCBI taxonomy): domain Eukaryota; kingdom Viridiplantae; phylum Streptophyta; class Magnoliopsida; order Poales; family Poaceae; genus Panicum; species Panicum hallii. The sequence continues at coordinate 14,077,200 of NC_038044.1, forward strand.
GTGCAATTGTTCATGAGAGAAGTGTTTCTTGTAGTCCAGTGAGAAAGTAACGGACCATGTGTCAGCTTTATCTGTTTATTTAGTACAGTTAGTGGCATGGCATGTTAACTTCCTTTTCAGATGAAAAAGGGATTCATAAAGCACGAAGCGTAATTGCTTTCCTAAAGATTTTTTTGATCAACGCGTGGAACTTCGCTTACTGAAGACGGCAACCTCGAATTGGACACGCTGTCCAAGTATAATTTTACCACGGCGAGGGCTGTAGTTCTCGTAAGTCAAATTTGCTGCAAGCAGAGATGCTAAGACCGGTCTTCCCACTTCCCATACAAGGGAGCCGCAGAGGGCATGTGAGCCTCGATTCCATGTACAATCATAATACAGAAAAAAAATGAAAATGCATCGCAATAGGGTGATCATTTTCAGAAAGATGCATTCTTCTGTACATCCCAAGCGCACCAGGCAACACTTGACATGAGAGGATCAACAGAGGTAATCCCAAAATAAGGTATAGGTTTACTCCAACAAAACGCTACATTGAAAGCTTAGATTCTTAGTGGTTGTCAAGAGTATTCACAGCCTATCTATATTTCTAAGACTAACGATTGCCACCCGTGACTTCATAGGTTTAATCTGCTCATCTTTTCTGAGAACCCATCTGTTTCATCATATTCTGCAGCCCATTTAGGCCACCCAGCTGATTCAGCATATTTGGAGGGAGCGCATTGACTAACGGCTTTAATGAGTCACGGTTGTTAGGTCTCCTGATGTTGTTGATCGGCAATTTGCTCCACATTTTGGCAATTCGCTTGTGCTCCTCCAGCATGTCCACCACTTCCTTGACGAGTCTGCCAGATCCCCGAGCGATACGGTTGATCCGCGACTCGTTCATCAACTTTGGGTTCGTGTTGTCAAGCTCTACAGGTAGACAGCAAGAATCAAATAAGTTCAAGAATACATGTCCAGCCTGTTTACTGAAGAGAAAGTCTTGCGTTAGCTCACCTTTTTGAGTCATGGAATCCATGATAGTCATGTACCGCTTAATCTTTGCTTGACCTTCCTTTTCCTTTCCTTTTTCAATAAACTGGGCACTAAGACCAGGTATCATAGAAAAGAGCTGCAAGCAAGACAGAATTAGATTTTTATGAACGGTTAGAATGTTATAATGAACTAAAATCTTGCACATGCTTAGTACAGTTCTTGCTTATGACACGTTATAACTTATAACTAAGCTATAGGCAGTTCAAATCTTCCTCTTGCTATAGAGAGTTTCCTCTGAAGCTAATCACAATAACACAACCAACAAATTTTTTTTAAGATCAAATCAATAGAAAGATAGCTAACCTGCCCAAGAGGACCCATATTCTGGAGATTCTGGAACATCTCGTACAGAAGTCTGAGAGTGAAAGCTCCTTCAGTCAGCTTCGGCACAAGTTCATCAGCAGGCATAACATCTTGGATCTTGTCCATCAAGCCAGACAAGTCTCCCATGCCTGATAAGTACACGGAAGTTAGGCAAAATAGAAAGAAGAATTAAATATTGCATGGTATATTGAATACACTCTGCTGACCTAACACGCGACTAACAAATGGCTTCACATCGAAGACTTCAAAATCTGGAATATGCTCTCCAGTTCCAATAAATATGACCGGGCTTCTTGTAGCTGCAACCCTGGAAGAAAAAAGAGAGAAAAGGATGTGAAAAAAAGGCCATCAGAATCTTCACCTATTTACTCGTTAAAGCCGTTACTCAATGCCCTCCCTCCAAATATACATAGGAAACAGCACAAGGTGGATTATGCAAGAAAATAAAGAGACTCACGCGCTAAGTGCACCTCCGCCTTTTGCATGCCCATCCATTTTTGTAACAATAACAGCACCAACAGAAGCACTCTGTTTAAATGCTTGTGCCTGATCAAATGCAGCCTGACCAATACTACCATCCATCACAAATATCACTAGGTTTGGTTTCTGCAAACGGAAAAAACGGGTTCAATTCAAACTAGCGGTGCAAAAGGCCACATCGAATATAATGGAGACTATGGAAGTGGGAATACCGTAGCCTCTGAAACTTGGCGCATTTCTTCAAAGAGAGCAGCTTCCTGCTTGTGGCGTCCACTTGTATCAACAATAATGAGATCACACTTTTCTTTCCTGAATCTATCCACACCCTCAACAGCAATTTTCACAGGATCTGATTCGATGTAGCTGCAAGAACAGAATAGTTCATCTCTGTAAATTTTGGGTGCAGATTTTTAATAACAAAAAGATTGGAAGACATTAAGCACCTTCCATAGAACGGTATCTTGGCTTTTGATGCATTCTGTTTCAACTGATCAAAAGCACCAGCTCGGAATGTATCGGCGCAAACAAGTGCTGGATTAAACCCTTTCCGCCGATAATAATCTGCATATTTTGTACAAGTAGTGGTTTTTCCAGAACCTACAGTGATGAAAATTTGATCAATTTTTTTAAAAAAACACTTTTATATTGCATCATAATAAAAATCATGAAAACAATAATAAACAGCAACCATCTGGCTATCTCAAAGATAGGAAAAGAAGAAGAGAAAAATCACACTACCACAACTGCAAATCAATTGACAAGAAGTACTGCCACAATGTTCACTTATTAAACAGGTCTAGTACCTAAAACAAGGTGAACCAAATGCCTGAGCTCTATCACGAAATAAATAGACAGATATAAAGAAAATAAATCTGTCTACCTAAATATCCATTTTTTTTTGAAAAGCAAACAGCAAGAAATTTGCTGGGCATGATTAATAGAGAAGGAGAACTTACAAGTTACGAAACAAGAAAGAACACCTAACACACTCACACAACACCACCACCACAACAACAACTACCCAAAATATCCATTAATTAAACATAGAAGTTGGAATTATTGTTGGTATAATGTAACACTAGTTACGTAGTTGCCTGTCACCAAGATATCACTTTCTGATAAGAGCACAAACCTAAAAATTGCAATAAGATATTAAGAGCGCCTGTTTACTCCATTCAGTCACAGATAAGTAACGTTTTAGACATCTAAACAACAGCCAACACATAAACTTGACTAGTATTTTTCTACAAAGTATTGAAAAACTAGCAAGAGCATACAAACTACATCTCTAGACAAATCTACTCGTATCGTTTTCATATATCCAAACTTCACACGTCAGAAAGTAATTCGTGACAAGAGATGCAAGAGGTAGAACGGAGAAAGCGATTAGCCAGGTGGCTGATACTAACCCTGCAAGCCGACGAACATGACCACGCTGGGCTTCCCTTTGCTGGGGGTGAAGGCCGGCTTCCCTGGATCCAGCATTCTGCATAGCTCACCGACGACGGCCGGGAGAGAGGGGGGGGACACCGCTCTGTTAGTAGTTACCGCCGGCCGGATTCGGGCTCGCGATCGCGGCCGCGGGCTCGACGAGCGAGCGAGGGGTCGTCCATTCGATCGGGTATGTATCGTACCTTCTGTACGATGCGGCGCTTGTCGGTGCCCGCGGCGAGCGCGTCGAGGTTGACGATGGTCTTGATGTTGGCCTTGACGTCGCGCACCGTCTCGAAGCGGACGTCGGCCTGCAGGAGCGCGCGCGAGATCTCGTTGAGGCAGTCCGCGAGCACCTTCTCGTCCACGACGGTCGCGTCCTTCATCCGCGCCAGCGCGCGGGCGATGCTCCCGCCCAGCTGCGCGAGCACCATCTCGGCAGGCGAACTCGGCGACGACGGTCGGTCGTTCGATCAGCGGAGCCGCGGCGCGCGGCGGCGTCTCCTCTCGAGGTTGCTCGCCGTCGACGGAGCGGCGGTGCGATCAGGCCGGGCGTGATGAGATGGGACGGGGCGCGGAGGGAGGCGGGGGACGCTTAGCTTGGGGCGATGTGCTCGGTGGTGTTTGGGTCTCTGGGTCGCGGCGGCTCCGGTGCCGTCGTGACAGGCCCGGGCGGCGACTAGCGTACGTGGCGAGGGGTGCCAACTGCCAACGCAGATGGCCGGGTTTCAGCCGCTGGATCGAGCGATCGGCGGATCGGGACGACACGCAGATTTGCGGTTGCGACTGGAATTGAAGAGAACAAGGGAATATAATCGTGTAGCCTGGGCCTGGCCCAGTTTCCGTGCGGGTCTCGGCAGCCGAGTCCGTGCCGACCGTCTGCCGTGCGTGCCCCGGCCTGACGCGAATCGAACACGACGAGTTGCGCGATCACGCCGCCGGCCGGCATGGATCGATCGCTCTCGCTCGGCACTGGTTGTTCCATCCAGGCTTGTCGCACATCCGCGCTGTCGATGGGTTGATGGCTTCGTTTTTTTAGAAGGAAGCTACGGCTGCCATTAGGTTGATTTGAACTTCTACTGCTTGGCAGAAGAATTTCACTTCTTTCATTTGCGTATAGTACGTACAGTACTTTTACTCGGTTGTGACACAGCACAAGACACTCAAGACAGCCCTGTGAGGCTTTGCGCGGTGTGTAGCCAGCCCAACAGAACCCACCGGGTTCAACTCCGCCCACCGCCGGGCGCTATGTCGCTTACACCAAAGCATCCGGCCTGCTGCGACCACGGCGGCGGCCTCGCGCGGCCTACCGCCGCCGTGGGTGGCCCCGCTCGTACGCCTCGCGGCACCGGCGCTCGCATCCGGGCTTGGGCGGGCCGGCGCGGCACTCGTGCAGGCACCGGTCGCGCTCCCGCTCGGGCCCCTGCCGCTCCTCCTCCTCCTGCTGGCGCTTGGCGCGGCCGTACTCATCGCACTGCCGCAAGCAGTACCGCCGCTCGGTCTCGCCGAACTGCCGCTGCCGCGCGCACTGCTGCCTGCACGCCGCCACCTCGGGGTCCACGCCCTCCTCCCGCTCGTCCCCCGCGGAGGCCCCGGCGCCGGCGACGAGGAGGATGAGCAAGGCCAGCGGCACGGCGCGCACCTTCAGCGGCATCATGTTCGCGCGCGGACGACGAGGGGTCTGAGATGAGCACGGCTGCGGCAGATGAATCGGGGCGATGCACTGTCGCCACTTATATACCTGTACAAATGTGCAATGTTTGCAGCTGCGAGCGAGTGGTGAGGTCAAGCGCGAAAGAACCTGGCCTGCATCTGCATGGCACACGCGTGTCCCCGCGCCGCTTGGTGGGTACGTGTAGACGTAGTCACGTAGCAGACGAGGGGAATGTGCCGTGGCATCTAGCATGATCCCCTCTCCCGGCCTTTGTTGTACTGATCACAGCGACTGAATTACTGGGTAGACCCTTCATTCATCCGGGAACTCGAAGGGTGGACTCATTTCTGAATTTTTTTAAAGTAGTCAGGAGCACTATCTGTCATGTAAGAGGTTTAGACGTCCACGCTGACTAGACTCGATGCAGACGAGTCTACCCGAGTAGTCTCGGGACGCGCCATACTGAGTCGCTCACATCTCCACACGCACACACCTACTCACGCATGCACGCGCCTCAGCATCCGGTGAGACGCCTCAGCATCCGGTGAGACGCCTAGGTTGCGATCGTGAGAATCGAACCCGGACGGGCTGCCGCACACCTGCAGCGCAAGCCATGCGAGCTACGCTCGGTTCTCTCTTTTCTGAATTTTTTGCAGGTTGCGTGCACACCCCACCCCACTGTACTGGAGTTGCTGGCCGATCCTAGAATCCTGTCGATTGCTCTGCGCGCATCATTTGGTCTCCCGGCCCTTGTTGTACGTGGTGGTACCGGCAGGTGCTAGCGAGCTTTTCACATCAGGACCAATGGTCCATGGCCATCTCGGAACGTAAACATGTGGAGGTCGCATATACCTGTAGATGCATGAAAAGGCAGAACTGTGGGTACGGTTCAGTGCCCTTCGATGACAGAATGTAGTTATCGTTCCATCGCCGTGCATCGGAAGTCTCAAGGTCAACGATCCCGTGGGATCGGCACCGTGCGACCGAGCCGGCCGCACCGGCAGGGAGGGCGCGTTTGGTTTGTTGTTGAGGTGAGCCTGGCTTGCACCTACCAGCAGGCTAAACTGAGATAAACCAAAGACATGCAATATATTGATATTTTGTTGGCTAAATTAATATGTACATGATAAATACAACAGCTATTTGGTTGGTTGTACTAGTATAGTATATTTTGAATTATAGTTTAAATTAAAGAGATAAGTACAGAGATCGTATCTATTTTGCTTGAATCCACAATATATTATTTATTATTATCATATTAAACCTTAATCTACTTCAAAATATACTAATACATCTTAAGATATGCTACCATCATTACTGGGCTGCATACCGTGAGCTTGGCTCCGGGGAAACAGATTTCAATCTTGTTTTCTTTGAGCCAGGCTCGCTGGCTGCTTTTGCATACCGACGGCCGCCAAGCTCACGCCTCCGCGGCTCCGCCCAGGCAACCAAATTACCAAACGTTCAGTGGTTGCACCCCCGTAGCCTGGTCACGGCAAATGCAGGAATGCAAACACGCGCGCGGCGAAACAGCGCCCTCGCCCTCACGTGGAGGCGGCAGTGCGCGCCTCAGCCCTCGGGCAGCCGCTGGTCGAGTGGCCAGTGGCCACGACCTGTCGGAGGCTCGGAGCCGCGGCGCGGAACGCGCCAAGCGCCACGGCGCGGCCACCGCGTGCCTGCCCCGGCCCGTGACCCCGCCCGCCGCGCGCGCGCACATGGCCTGTGCGGCCCCGTCCCAGGGCGAGAGAAACTGGGCCCGTTCGTCTCCGTCGGCAGCCTCGTCTCTACCGCGTGCAAGCGCCGCGCGGGGCGCTGTCCCCAGGTGCCCGCAAGTCCGGCGCGGGCGCGCGAATCGTGCACGCGCGGGGCTGGAAAAACGTTCACCATACTACCTTGCTCGGACTCTACCAAGTTAATACCTGATCTCATTTGGAAGCAGGAGTGAGTTGGATGGCTCCAACTTTCATTTTGCTCGCGTGGCGCTTGGGGCCTAGCTCCCTGCATGGTGCTTCCCTCTCCGGCGAGAAGGCCCCGGTGTCGCTCTCCCCCAGGGCTCTGGGTCCAGCCACCGGGTGCGGTGCGCGCTATTCGACGAGCAAGGAGGCAGTGACAAGGCCTGCGGGCATGGCGCATAGTGGCCGAGATCTACGGCGGCACAGCCAGTGATGGCGATGCCTGGGATCTCGACCGGCAACGTCCAAGCCGGGGCACTAGCGGTGCCACCCCAGCCGGGGATAAGGGAATCCTATCTAGGAGAGGAAAGCAAAGGAAGCCAGGGGAGCCAACCGAATGCGCATGTTGCATGCCCATTGAACTTGCACGGTAACCAAGGGTGAGCAACGGACCTCGGAGGTCAGAGCCCAGAGGTGTTTGTTTATATTAAGACGTGGATCCTTGAGCATGCAATTCTCTCGTCCAAGCATTCCTTCAACTCGAGTCTCATGATACATGCGTTCAGCAAAATTCGTTTAAAAGAAAACGAGGCCTTCAGCAAAAGAACCGCAGACATAACGCACAAGTTGCTAGCCTGCCCAGTGCCCAGCAAAGCAATAGCACACGATAGAGGTGACAGGAGTAAAATTACCAGTTCGAAATTCCAACAGGCAACCTGAGAATGCTGGCTGGGACCAACATGCCAAGTATATGAAACCCTGGTCAATAGTTTTTCAGGTATAAAAAACCATAAACGATCTGTATTGCTTCAACGGAGAAAAAAAAGTTGCTTCATAGACCATTGTTTAGGTGCTGAAAACATGGAGGAAGAAGTACAGTCAGAAATGGAGGCGTGAACCCAAGTTTTACTGCATTTTCCAATCGGTATAGGCTTCTGCTGCTATTCGTACCTTCATCACAGTTACGGCCATGTGAACCAGCAGCCATCGACGCAGATCATAGGCCTTCACCAGCTAGTGCACTGCTCAAGATACAATGGGCCTGGGCAAATCCCGAAATTTCAATCATCAATCAGAGCTAAGCAATACAATCCAGAGGAAAAGACAAGCTGTCCAATTTTTCCATACAAGTAGCAACCTAGTCCTGAGAGCTGAGGCCCCAATTGTTCCCTACTGGTATCTATTGTCTCCCTCTCCCTCCTTGTTATTGCTTTCCGGCTCTATTTCTACACTAATGCTGGCTCACACACCTTGCTTTCATGAGCACTGAAGATGGACATTGAATCGGTGAGGTGCGCTTGCTGTGGCCTGAAAGAGGATTGCACCCAAGAATACATAGATAATGTCAAGGGCAACTTTGGAGGGAAATGGCTCTGTGGCTTATGCTCAGAAGCTGTAAGGGATGGACTCAGTAAAGACAGGAGCAGCCAGGATGGAATTGAAGAGGCTATCAAGGCTCATATGGAATTCTGCAGGATTCCACTGTCAAGCCCAGCGGTCCGGGTAGCTGATGGCATGAAGGAGATGCTCAGGAGGAGGTCAGGGGACAAGCTGAGGCCAGCAACACCGTCAAAGGCACACCCAGTGTCGCAAGGTAGGTAAGAAACTTCACAATCAAGGACTGTAGATGAAGATGTTTTTAGTCGCCTTAAGGTGAGTGCATTGATGTGAGAGTCTCTCAATCTACTAAATGTTATCTTCCTATAAGTTTTTTTATATATTACGAGGCAGCATGTCAAGTGTAAATACGAGCAATCTTATTAATCTGAGGTTTCAAGATTAGTGCATGAATCAAGTGGCATCCACATGAATGCCACTTTTTTGAGACAACATTTGTAGATATCTCTTTTTTCTGTTTTCACTTGCTTCTTCCTTTCCATATTTCTTTGTTTTCAAGTCTAGAAAATTCATTTGGTGGCTTGTTTATTTTACTCAATTGATTCTGATAATTTGTATCCACAAGTCAATTCTTCCTTTCAGTTCTCATGGCGTGGAGAGTGAACAGTTATTTTACTCAGTTAATTATAAGCTTTCTTTTTTTATTTAAAGGAAGTCAACATGAGGATTGAGGACTGGATAATGAAAGATGTGAATCACATGGTAAAGATATTAAAGATATAGTAGCACTAAAGTATTTAGGGAAATGTTTAAATTGAGGGCAGAAATGTTCTGCGGATATGTAAATTTGGTACTATAAGGCAGAGTTCAAACGAATGAAAATCCAGTCAGAATAGTATGAAAGCATAACACTTAAATTAGCACTGCTTATAATAATAAGAATAAACATACTCAAACTTGTCTCAAGCAAGAAGCAACCTCATGATCTGCTTGCACTGACATCCTAAACTATATCTAGAACAGCCCTTCTCCTGCAACCAAATTTTGTTGTTATCGGAATTTGCATGATCAAAAAAAACATGGACTCAGAAAAGGTAATAAATGGATAGCTATCCCATTTTTTAAAGTGTATGGCTAAGGACTAATGAATCGCAATGTTTCGAATATTTCAAGGTTTTCATGCTATCAACTGTATTGAGAAATTATGAATTTAGGTGGACACTAGAATAGTAATTAGTAATTGCATACACACCATTCAAAAAGAAGATCAAACAGAAACTAATTTGATGAGACAAACAAGTTTTTGTTTGTCTACAAAAAACAAACAACTATATTTTTTATTTGTGGTGTGTACTTTCTTATGATATTAGAATCTCAAGATATTCAGGGAACTTACTGAGCTCATCTAATGATATGTTACCAGCACTGTCCCCAGATTTAACCAGACGAATCTTGCCTGCACATAGAATAGTTATCCAAACATAAGGCTTTGGCACAATAGAGAGACACAGAAATAGAGAGATAGGTGGACACTACCATACAAACAAATCATATTTGAATCAGAATCAGAGCTTAATGATTGTTAGCACATAAAAAACAGTTCTTACTGCCATTGAGTTAACTATAAAAACTACTTATACAGAATGCATTTTCACTAAGGAACGTTACTAGGAAAAAGCTGAATGTTGAATCAGCATACCATCACGTCGAACACATATCTCAGGTATGTTTCTGACTTGATCATTAATGCTGTCATTGTAGACCCTGGTTTCAATATCACCCTCAACATAGACTGCAGAACTGACATAAGGCAAAAGAACAAATATAACAGCATCCATGGCGAAAAGGACAAATATAGATGTATCAGAGAGGAAAAGAGGATCTTTTGATCCAAACCACATACTTCTTCACCAGCTTCTGAACAGCATAAGCACCTAGGTGGTCACTATGAACAGCTATTCGGTGCCACTGAGCTGGCTTTGGTAAATCCTCAGGCCCAATTACCCTCTGGTCAAACATGCCACCAGTTCCAACGGTAAAAACGGTTACTGTACGCCCATTCCTTAGAATTTTTTGCACAGGCACTTGTCCAACTTTGCCGCAGATGATAGCCTAGCAAGAGCAGAACAGAACTATATATGTAAAATTAGGCTCCTCAAAACCAAAACGAAAGGAATCATTTCATATAAATATTATAGCATTTCCATTTTATTTATGTTCAATACCCTGTGTACGCCGCGGAACCCCCAGCCCTTTTTGGGATCTACGGTCTGGGGCTGTAACTCTCTCTTTGAATCTGTATAATCATTGTCAAAGTCCATATCACCCTTCTCATCAAGGTCAGAAAAAGAGACAGTAGAACTCCAAGCTTGAGATCGTCTGCAGAAAACTGCAGAGAGAAAGGTTTAATATAGCTTGCACCTCAGTGCAGATGTATATATCATAGAGTGATTGATCAGTGATCACAGTTACATATGAGGTGTAATCTGAAAATAATGATGAAACAAATACTACCAGCTGAAATCTTTTGCTGTTCTAAGACCCTCCTCAAGCCTTTCAGCAATCCAGTGCTTGCATTACTCATGGTGAATCTACATGAATAGAGAAAAGGAGGTTAGAAGATATAACCACAAATGCAATATTGGGATTTTCTTGCTTCCCTCCTTGAACCTAAAGAAAGCACTAGAGCAAATTTGTTCAAATTCTCACTTTAGCATACTATTCTTCAAAGCTTTTTATGACCTAATGTTAACAGTAAAAAAGGACATGACAAAATGATACATCAAGATACCAACTGATCATCTGAACACCGTGACTAGAATGATGAGAAACTAGTGCACAGAAGCTAAAAGAAGAAGCTTCAGAACAACTAAATGCATCAGAGGAACACCTTATATATGAATAGTTGAATATTGTGTACGGACTATAGACACCAGAAGACAAAATGGTAAATGTGGAGTTCAATCTTCCTGCTTCCGTAATCCTGGTGCAGGTCATTTCTACCCTCAAAGCAACACATCTTTTCATTGAACACTTATTCTTTATCAAAGCATGGACTAATTCTAGGAGTTATATAACTAATAATGGGACAATACATACAATGGCTGACAATTTGAATCCAGTCACTGCTATCTTTTTTCTGATAGTGCAAGATGAGCATTGTTTATTAAACAATTATGGAGGTAAGACCTGATTGCAAAGTGCTTTATTGCAAGCCATAACAGTTTCTACTCTGGTTGAACAATATACCTAACACACTATTGACACCTTTCCGGAGGCAATCCTTCTAATATAAGCTAACACAAATTACACAGATTAAATCTCACTGCAGTATCCCTCCAAAAGAAACAGCATGGGCATGTCATCAGACTAGAATCCTGCATTCAACTAACATTTACACGGAGGGAACATGCCAATGATCAGATGTCAAGGATAGGCCATTGAGGCATATGAACGAACACCTCTCATGCATGGTGCATAGCAGCTGCCTGCTGTGTCGTGAGCAGGGGCGGACCCAGCATAGGACATGGGTGTACACATGTACACCCGATAATTTTTGCAAACGAAATCGAAGTTAGTAGGTAACATATTGTAACTGGATTCAGATCCGAATACAAATAGTTTTGTTAGGGTTCGGGGTGCTCCGTCTCGTACAGCAGAAGCAAAGAGAAAGGGGCGGGCATACTTGGTGGATGTTCGTCGCCGCCGTTCGCCCACTCGTCGCCGCCAGGAAGGAAGAGCAAGGGATGAGAGAGTCCGAGAGAAGGGAAAGGGTTTAAGAAACAGAGGGAGATGAACCTGAGCCCTGAGCGGGAGGGCTGTCAATGAGCCGAGCTCGAGGGAGCCTACCACCTCAAGCTGGAGTATCCCGAACCGAGGTCGATCTGAGCCTAAGATGTTCTTAATTTTTTTAAACTGTGGCAGAGCGCCTCCACAGCTACAGTATTAATGAAAGATGATTAGACGCATGTATAAAAATAGATTTAATTTGATGAATAGAAAGAGAAACTGAAAAGAGAAGCATATCTAGATATTTAGCTTTATTATTTTGTATTTTTTTAGCTTGTAAGACAAAGCATATCTAGACATTTAGCTTTATTATTTTGTATTTTTTTTAGCTTGTGCGACACAGCAACTCGCTAACTAAGGGAAGGCACAAGCAACTCCCATGATCCAGCATTGAGCCTAGCTCTATCAGAGAATGCCAGTAAGTTATTTCAAGTCTGGGAGACAACATCATTCAGGTTGTCCGTTTCCTCTGCACTAAGCAGCTAAAAGCTAGTGTATGCATATCAAATCCTCATTGTGATACCCTTGAGGCACATTCATCCGGCAATTCACACTCTTACATGTGGTTTCAGTTCTTTTCTCTTTTCTGTGAACAATTGGAATCCAGCTTATACATATCCTTACAAACAATGCCTCTCAAAGCATGCAAATGAAACTGAATCATCTCATGTTTACAAACATGTAGCCTGAGTTACCAACAGAGAGCTAATGTTTTCGCATGTCAGGCCAACAGGTCGTCAGTATCTCTCACTCATAAAACTACAGATAAATGGACTTGCATCTTCAAGCAGCATCAGTATCGCCTGTGGATTTCTTGTATTCAGGCTTGAGCTCATGTGTCCCCTGGTTTGGTCCTCGTTTGTTGTACACACAGAGATCATTCAGTATCTCCTTAAGGAATTGCTGTGCAAAGTTGAAGATAAACAATAACTGCATGAGCTCTCAGAGGACAACAAACGAAAAAATCCATAATTGAAATATGTTTGTCATAGCACATGCATTTCCTTACTAAAATATTACAAAAGAGCCCAGAAAAATACCTCCGGCTGGTCAGTTTCTTGCACTAGCGCCTTTAGTGCCCAATTAGGCTGCCTTTCAAAAAGCTTGAATATAATATTTTCCATTTCCGTGCGATCCCTACGAGTTCTTTTGACATCAGATGGTTTGGCTGGTGTTTGCTTCTTCTTCTCCTGACAAGCAAAAAATGAGCAGGTCATGAGAAGCTATATTTGATGGTCCAAGATGAAGAGACTGATGACATGATTGAGATTGACAATGTGACGGAAGATCAAAAAGAAGCTTAAATTCATCAATGCAAACAAACTGTTTCCCAAGCATCGACCATATAGGTAACATAGAAATATTGATCTCCCTCATTAAGGACAACAGCAAAATGTATAATTTCTAAGCTGTTGAAGTGCAATATGAAATTACCTTTGAACCAGAAGGTATTAGACCAACCATGCCAGGCATTGGTCTCATGCTCATGCCGTGGTCATTGTCAAGTACCTACAAGGTATCAACACAAGGGTAAACCACAATACTTCAGAAAGTTTCATAATAATGAAGTACAACCATCAAACCACTCCACCTGCACTTGTCTAGATTTAACCATATATTTCTGTGTTCTTTCACGGCATAACTTTCCATAGTTCACCAAATTATCACTGTGAGGTTCCATGTCAAATTTATGCTCGACTTTTCCTTCACATGAAAGTTTCCCTGCAACAAATAGGGCGCTATTGGAAGAACCCAAAAATAATTCAAGAATCAAAAACCAGAATGGCTGGAAATTTTTAACTTCCCAAACTGGTTACAAGCAGTAAACCTGCATGCGAACAGTTACTAGTAACACCCACCTGATGCCAGCTGATTATTTAAAAAAGAAAAAAAATAAAAATGATTAAATCAATCTGGAAACAGTTAGCTCAGATAAGTTTAACTGTTTAAGTGAAATAACATATGCCCTCATTTTCCTATTTCTTTCTATATAACTTTCTTAGAAGATAAGTAAACAGGCATAGATTATGTGAAAGTTTCTTAGCATCAGCGTGAATTCCCTATAGCATACAATAGCAACCTACTGTGAACCAAACAATCTAGATATATTGTAAAACATAATAACGGCTTAGCCACATTTTTGTCAGACAAATGCTAGTTGCACATATGCATTAGTGCATAACTATATGAATTTACTTCAGATGACTAAATCACTATAACACAAAAGGAAATAAAAAGGGGAGGGGTTTAATGAATTTCTATCCCACAAGAATATTTCAAAAATGTAGCCATAGCATTCTTGTAGAAAATGTGCAATACTAAACATATTGCATACACATAAATAGTTTGGCATACTTGATTGTTTCCACAAGATTACAATTGTACATGTGCCAAAACAACATCACTGTCTAACTATAATCATATAGGTACAACAAAGGCAAATCATGTCTATCTGGACAGTAAACTTTGCCTTCAATCATCCACAGAGAAGTGTGCAGTAAAGCAGTGTAAAGCTGACGAGCTGTGAATTTGGATCCTACCTTGGTTAGATTCGGAGAAAACACACATGGGCACGAAATCTTGGAACATATTCAAAGAGTAGCTTTTAGGTGTATTGCCAGTGTTAGTTTGCGCCAACTCCATCTTGAACTGTAATTCCAATAGCATGATGTAAGAACAATAATAGGCACCAAAAGCAAGATATGATGAATGAGAAACAAGTACAGAATGAGCAGAAATAACACCAGGGAACGCCTGTTACGGCAACAGTTATTCAAATTAAACATCTAAGGATTTGTAATCACTCCATGCAATTTGCAAAAAGACTGATGTACTGTTCATAGTGTATGTAAACCGCAGAGACTACACCAACTGAAATGGGAACACTTGCTTTGCTTGAACATCAATTTAATTTGTGCCACCTCCTATAACAGGCTATAGTGGATTCCACCTCTTGGTCTTCCTGCCACATATACAGTTCACCTGGGTACTCGAAACCAATCCTGGAATCTAGAAGCAAATTTAAAGCTCCCCGTTCCACTGCTTAAACCTATGCACATTTCTCTCCAGCCCTAGAGGGTCCAAGTGTAAACACCTAAATCATGCGACTCACTCAAACAGGCACGCGATTTGTTCAAGTATGCGCTTCCAGTGTGGCGGCCAGTTAGCCAACCACAACAATTTCACGAATTCCCCATCAGTTTGCTCGAGCATATTCTACAAGTCAAATTTGAAGCACAGAGGGCGGAGGGGACGACTGAGGGGGCTTGCCTGGAGGGAAGGCTCTTCGTTGCTGAGCAGGTCGAGGGAGAGGACGACCTTGGCGACGACGGGGTTGGGGTTGGCGGCGTCGGAGGAGGACGAGGCGGAGGCGGCCTGCCAGGCGCGGGAGACGACCGGGGGGCACTTCATGAGCCACACGGAGCGGTCGGCCCGCGCCGTCTCCAGGTACTTGGCCTCCTCGCCCATCGGTCGTCCTGCCGCCGCGGCGCGATCCCGATCCGCAAGGCCCTCGCTGTTCCTCAGAGGTCGGGGCTGAGAGGCGGGGCGAGCGGCTGCGCTAGGGCTCGGGCTCGGCGCGCGACGGCCGATCTGACACTGCGGAGAACGGAGGCGGAAAGGGAGTGGCTAGGAGAGCGGAGGGGTAGGTCAACAACTCGGCGGGGCCTACATGTCAGGATCAAGTTCATTCGCGGAACCCACTGGTCGGTGACTGAAAGCTGGTGTCCGAGCGCGAAGGAACAAGTGAGACCGCGGAGAACGGCGAGACGCATGCGGCGGCCGCTGACATGTGGCCGGGTTGGAGCGCACACGGTTGGATTAGACTCCGAGCCTTGGCACTTGGCACTTGGCAGCCGCTGTGAATGCGCGTGCGCGTGTTCACTCACCGCGGCAGCCACGACGGGCACGGCGGCGGCTTCCTGGCTCGGGCTCGCCGCTGCCAAGTCAGCGTCAGCCATGCAGGAGACCGGCCGGGAGGTGATGCTCCAGCGCGTGCTGCGGCAGACAGCTCGGTAGCAAAGCAGAGCAGGTGTGCAGAAGCACGGCAGTTTGGCACGCGGTCGGCAGCCTCAGCTGTCAACTCCAGCTTGAAGCGGCACGACATCTGCACGCTTTTTCCGAACAAAAGAGCTGCGTCAGCACATGCTTAAATGCTTCCTTCAACGTAGCCTACTGATGATGACCATGTTCAAGATGTTTGAGGAATCTTTGCTCTCGGGCTCCAAGGATCCTGAGATCTTTGGATCCAAACCTGACAATCCAGACAGGTGACAGGTCGAGGACTATTTTTTCCCGCTGCCAGCAACCGATCACGGATCCTAGAGTGTGGCTGGGAGGTGCGAGCCCGCGACGATGTTCACATTGCATGGTGCCGCACTGCCGCGCCGCGCACGCGCTGCCGCGTGCCTGCTTGCTTCCGCACATCGGCGCGGGCCCCCGCGCCGCCTTTAAAAAGAGGCCCGCAGATGGCGCTCACCTGACACTGCGCCCCAAAGGGCCGACAAAGGCGGTGGCGAAATCTAGAACTCCGGAGCCCAACACCCGCCCGGGGGCCCAGGACTGGAGGCCTGGGCTTCGGCTTCGTGGCACGCCCTCTACCACGTGGACCAAGCGTGTGCCAACTGCCTGCAAAGATCTGAGCTGCTGCGCCGATGCGCCTTTTCCCGCTTGATACATATCCATCTCAGCTTTTTTTTAATTAAACAACGTACGCACACGATCGCATCTTTAAAAACTGAAACGGTAAATTCTCAAGATTAATAAAATCACCACAGATATCTCGCTGTCGACGGAAACATCGCCCACCACTAAAAGAAAAAGCCGTTAAAATATAGAAAATTCGCTCCTATAGAAAATTAAAATTAAAATTTAAAGTACTACTGAAACTCTTTTGCTACCAACTAGCCTACCCGGCGGACCTCGAGCCGAGAGGAGGAACGTGCTACCGCGGCGGCGTTTTACCGGACATGTTTTGCCATGTCGGCGACCGCACGGGCACCACGGCGGCTGCGGACAGGCTTTGACAAGTCTAGCTACCCCTTGCTTACGATGCTTATCTCGCTGCAAAGCTCGAGCTTTACCCAAGGCCAACGATTCCAAGTCACTAAACAACCACGTCAACACTGTTTCGTGGCATTATATACGTTATCGTCGCGTTAATGCGCATCCAAATCCAAGCTGAATTCGTTGCCCTGCCTCTCCCGTTGTTTTCCCGCGTCCTAAGCTTGTGGCATCGGCGACTGACGGCGCCCGGACGGCGCATCGAATCGAATCGAATCGAATCCACCCCCGCTGGTGGGCCCCTGCACACCCGCCATTGGCCGGCGCGCTGGCGGAGGCGCGCGGGGCGTGTATAAACAGGGGAGAGCAGCCTCTCCCTCCCCCGCGAGGGCGACGCGAAAGCGAACGCCGAGATCTTTAGCGCTACGCCATTCCCCTCCCCCTTCATAAGCAAACTACTAGCCAGCCGTCTCGTCTCCAGCCGCAGGTTGCGGAGGCCAAGTTGCAGGGAGGGCGGAGAAACTAGAAAGGATGGGGCAGCAGCAGCAGCAGGTGGTGATAGTCGGGGAGGAGCACTGCGGCGGGGAGGACCGGGAGCTGACGGTGCGGAAGACGACGCTCTTCACGCCGGGGGACGGGCTGGAGGCGTACGACCACCGGACGGGGGCGCTGGCGTTCCGCGTCGAGACCTACGGGCGCGGCGGGGAGTGCGGGGGCGGGGCCGCGGCGGGGGACCTCGCGCTGCTGGACGCCGAGGGGGAGCCCGTGCTCACGGTGCGCCGCCGCCGCCCCAGCCTGCACAACCGCTGGGACGGCTTCCTCGGGGACGGCGCCGCGGCGCGAGGGGGCGGGCACCAGAAGCCCCTCTTCTCCGCGCGCCGCTCCTCCATCCTCGGGGCCGGGACCGGCGCCGCCGCCGTCCTCGTCGACCTCCTCGCGCCCGGCGCCACCGGGGAGTTCCACGTCGACGGGTCCTTCCCGCGCCGGTGCTGCCGCGTCGTGGCCTCCGCCAAGGCCTGGGCCGCGGCCGACGGCGGCGGCGGCGAGGCGGAGGAGGACGTGGTGGTGGCGGAGGTGCGGCGGAAGGTGGACGAGGACGCGCACGTGGTGATGGGGCGGGACGTGTTCGTGCTCTGGGTGCGCGCCGGCTTCGACGCCGCCTTCGCCATGGGGATCGTCCTCGTGCTCGACCGGATCACCGGGGACGAGGTCGACGGCGATCTAGGAGAGGACCCCCTCGAGACCACCTCGCCGGCGTAAGCTTGCCTGGAGCTCCCGCTCGCGTGCTCTGCCTCTGCGTGATGTAGTAGTACACTTTACAGATACTTCCGTGATGATTCGTCTTCGTCGTCGTCGAAGTTTGGATCTCTCATCTCTGGCTTGTGAATCGAGCTTGTTGTACCTTTGAGCATGATGATGTGAATTATCTTTGACGATTTGGTGCCTCATTTTTCTTCCATTTCCTTGACCTTGGATCGCCTAGAAGAAATAGTCGCGTCACGATTTTTGGTGGGTGATCCACCCGAGTTGCCTCCATTCAAGGCTTCGTTCCCGCGGTCAAACAGTGGAAACCCTGCGTGTGGCAGTGAAGTGAAGCTGGCTCTTTCAGGTTTCAAGCCGAGAAAATGGACCGTCTTTTACGTGGGTGGCAATGGACGGGCTGCACAAGTGCTGTCGACGGCAGCATCGCATCTCTTTGCCCTTTTCGCTATGAACTGTGCAGATGAGATGAGACGAGACGAGACAATTGACACTCGAGAAAGCTGGATTGATCTTTTCCTTTCGGGTACAAATAGCAACATCAACATATCGCATCCAAAAGCTAAGTGATGCTAATCACTAGCGTATCAGAGGCGACGTCAGATTCCATCTGCCGCACGGGTGACAGGTTTGTGAATAAAAATGGATGCACACTTTGTCCCAGGGAACGAACTGCCCTTCAAATGCAAAATATATGACGTTGACGTCGACACAACTCCACAATATGACCCCCTCAAAGAAAAAAAACTCCACGACATGACAATTGGCCGCAAATATCTACTTGTAGTATAAGTATTTTTCAGTAAAGTGATGAAATGAAATGGAAGTATCTTTGGAGCAGTTCTACACATACCATCTCACCGGCGAACTTTTTGTCCACCATCTGACTAAATTAACGACAAGCAATGAAGCTACATGCCTAGGATTTGTATATTTTGTAAACCTAATGAAGTTATAATGTACTTAAAGTATCTTTGGAGCAGTTCAACACATATCTTATCGGCACACGTTTGTTCAGCGTGTGACCAGAAAAAAAAATGTAACAATAAATAATAAGGGGCATGCATCTCGTGCATCTCAACTATACAGCTTTTGAATGCCAGCATATAGAAATAAGATGATTCTGCTGGCATGTCCGGAACACACCGTCAAGAAAGAAACCAGGGGAGCCCCTTCTATGTCAAGAATCAATTTGAATTGCAAGTCTATGTTAAGTGAGAGAGGTTTGTTTCTCATAACCTACGAGCCACCACTACTGTTGATGCCAAAGTAGATGGTTTTGCGACTGAATGCGTTCATAGCATAGTCGACACGGATCTGACCTAGGTCCGTGTTGAAGTGAAGTCCATATCCAAATCCAATGCCAAATCCTGGTTTCCCCTGCCGTAGAGCTGGATTGCCTGCAATCAAGTGTAAATAATCGTTGATGATAGAAATTCTACAGGAATGAATTATCTGCTGTAAGACCATGGAAATTACAGCCTCTGATGATAATAAAGCACAGTGAAGTTAAAAACTGCATGTTCCATAACTAAAGATGAGTATGCAGTCATCTATTATCAATCATGTATTTTTGTCGTATTTCTGTAAGTGCCATGTATTATACAGCACATTGATGTCTTTCATGCCATAATATTGGTTTTCTTAGTTCAATCTGGAAGATATCTCATCTACACATTTCGACAAAAAATCCTGCAAGACATCTTGATAATTACATAGAGCAGGGTAGAATAATGTATTTCAGCTTCTGGTGAATTTGTAAACTTTGCCATCCCTGCTCTGAATTCTGATTGCGTAAAAGATTCTAGTAAAAATTCCAAGCTTTTTTTAAAAAAAAAGAAACAAAATTGCACATAAATTAAGAAATTATGCTGTTACTTTCTTGGGAATTATTCAATTAATCTCAAGTCTGTTTTGAAACAAAGAGAAATTAGTACACTAGTATACGCAGAGGAAGCAATGCCCTTACCAGGAACATGACGAGCAGATCCCAAGTCACTGCCACAGTCCATGAAAATAGAACCCTCGAGATGTTTAGCCTTCACAGAAACATAAGTTTCAATACTTTGTGTTCATTCCAAAGAAATATGGCTATTCTGAATAATAGGCGCAATGAACTGATGATGGTGGAGACACTTTCATGGAAAATTCTTAGTTAGAGTACTAGCTTTGGCAACATGAGCCTAACTGCTGACATTTTTTCTTCAAAACTTTTAGTGACCATCGTTCTCTCGAGCTAGAGCCTTGTTGCTGATTTCTGATAAACATATATTACATATTTTTTATCCCCGATCTGCACTTTCGATTAATTAAAAGATTCAAGAAAGCTTCCAAACTTTTTCCAAACAAAATAATAATAAATGATTACACAGTTGTGTGATCATACTTCAGTAGTGGCATTGCGGGTAGCTGGAAAGCACCACGACAACTTACAGAAGTGTATTTCACATTCAACGAATATCATCAAAGAGAAATCAAGATATAGATGTTACACCACTCAACATCAATGAGGGTGTGTTATGGGGAGGCCAGAGGGCCAGCCCATGTATCCTTCACATAGAGAGATAAGGATTAGGAGCAAGATTAGATCAGTTCGTTGGTTTGTTAGGATAATTATCAGGTTGTTAGGTCCGGCTCTATATATGCAGAGGTATGACAAGTCATTTGAAATCAAGCAACGAAGAAGAATTAACCCCAACTCCCCCCAACAGTCTAGTCTCCCTCCAAGATGACGCCCGGCTATCTTCCTGGTAGTTTTTGCCCTAATGATCTTAGGATCATAACAGGGAGTGCCCAGAATCAGCCCTTGTCTAGTGCTCTAAACAGTGTGCCACGACAAAGGAGCGACGCGTAGAAACACCTCTCAGAATTCAGAGCTTGTAGCATAATACATTGATCTTCAAATGGTCAACATGAACTACCACAGAACACTAACAGGCCATAAAACATGTATCACATGATTAGCTCAGAACAGGCAAACATGTATGATGTATCACATGATAAACTGCAAAAGGAACCTGTTAAACCTAAAGTTTAAGAATCAAGAAACCGCACACTCATAAATAAGTATTTGTTAATTGCTTAAACTACCTAGCTAAAAACAAGTTGCCACTTCATGTAATTAGTCAAAGGTAAGCGCTACTGCTTCCAAGTGTTGTTGCAACTGCTTCTATTCATCTTTCTTTAATATGGTCCTCATTCACTTTTGTTCTAAGTATCAAAGTTCTGAAGTAGTATAAGTATCAAACCAAAATCCATAATGTAGGCTGGATCTATTATACATACCAAGGGAATCGTATATTCACAGTTAGCAACTAGACATAGTCTTCCAGAACCAACCGCACCCTCACCATAGCCTCGGACACTACCAAGTCCACCTATGGCAAAAGCTTGATATGGTGCCATGTCCCCCACAATGGACCCACCTGTCAGACTGTAAGATAGAGAGAAATGAAGAACCAACAGAGAAGAGCATTCTAGAGAATGAATAGTGGGGGCAGCATTACCTAGTAACCAAAAATGTTGGGCCCAACTTAATGCCTTTTGAAACTGCACATTTAACTCTATTGAAGGTCAGTGATTTTGGTACAAGTGGTAATCCTTGTTCCATTTGGAAGTTAACCTACCAATAAGAATTATTGTGTAAGATATGCATTACGGTAGAAAATGCATCGTAAAGTAGGCATAAACTTACTTTTAAGAAGCTATTATCATTAACATCTGCATAACCAGATTCTTGCTTCAAGATGATCATGTTATCATGGAGGTTACCACTGCAGGACAAGACTATTAGGCATTGATAACCACTTCAAGTTACATTTCTAAAGCAATCCCCTCAAAAAATGAAATCATCACCTGCAGGTCAGAGGAAAGCCATCATGGTCTCTGGCAATGGAGCGGCCCTGATTATTAACAGGCCGGATATGCTGTCGGGAAAAGGCAACAGATAAATATTTTTTATAAAATGGTATTAACGCTAAAAATCATATTTCAGTAGAGGCAGACCTCAAACTTAACACTAGTTCCAGAAGTCCAGTTTGATGTTGCTGGTTCATTAAGCTCCAAACCAAATGACAGCCGGCTAAGGTTTATCCCTCTGCTCCCTGATCGTGTGAAGTTATCAGCCGGGAACCCATGGACTGCAACTTCTGGTGTCATTGAGTGCTGATTGCTCAAACCAGGGGAAAATGAGAAAATTTGTGGAGAGTCAGTCAGAAGATCATCAACTATGTAGGTTTCCCGGTGTTTCAGCTTTACTTTAGAAAAGAAAAAAAGATAACCGAGATAAATTGAACACAATGCCAACCTGAATCACAAATGATTGCTGTGACAACCACTCAGGCCTTGGGCGCCTAAAGGCAACAACAACGTTGGAATCATTGATTCCCTTATCCAATATAACATCCAACTTCTCGCTTCTCCCAAAGAGGCTTGGGTGTTTGAGTGATATCCTGCAGGCCAAACCCCAAAACTCACAATACGGTAGTAAGATTTCAAACAGTAATGAAGACATAAGCACCTATACACATATACACAGAGAGAGATGCATAGGCATGACGCACAAATGCACAGATCTGATAAAATGACAGAGCGAGAATCTGCATGTGCATTAAACAGACAAGACAATGATGCACATATGCAAGAGCGTGCAAGCACAAACATGTCCAAAGCACCGAGCACCAAAGGCGTATGCACAGAGATAGGCAGACACAGGATGCTGAAGTCTAAAGTGCCCATGAACAAAATTTACCAACGAATGCAAAACGGAGACAAGCCTACCTTCCAACAATTTGTGATAACGCGACGCTAGAGCTCCTGAAACCACCCAGAACACGAGAACGTCAGGATCCGATAGCCAGGAAAAAAACATGAAGGAACGCACACACGCGTTCGAGCTCTCCCTAACAGGCAAAAGACCGAGCACCTGAGGGGCGGCAGCAGCAGCGCCTCGCACAGCATGTGGGTGAGGTCGACTTGCATATCCACCTTGGCTGCAGCATTTCCACGAACAGGTGAGCGACGACAGCATGTTACACACGCGCTTGACAACCCCGACGAACAAAACAAGACAGGTTAAAGGAAAGAGCAATGACCTTTCCCTGCGTTGACGCTCTGCTGAGCTCCCATGGCTGCGGGCGCGGGGAGGCACACCTCATGCGAGCTCAGGCACGGCGGCGCTCCGCGCGATGCGTTGAGGAATTTTGAGCGGGAGGTGAGGAGGCCTTGGGTGCCTTGCGTGGGGCAGGGGGAGAAGTGAGGCCGTGATAGTGGGATTGCTTCAGTGCGGTTCCTAGGCTCCTAGCTATAAGCGCGGCTTCCTCGTGTTCTCGAAGAGCTGCCTTCTCTTTATAAGAAAGAAAATTTACCATTCTCATAATTTTAATTATTTCACTTTTTTAACAAAACAATGTATAAAATCACATAATATTAAAAAATAGCGTAGTTAACTTCTAAAATAAATTTAGAAAAATACGAGCACCTACCTTGTGTTGAGAACTTGAACTTGGATCACATCAAAGTTTAAATTATCTTCTAATTTACTTTTTCTTGGATGATATATCTTGTTTTTTTATTTACAACATGTGTTGTGCTGCATATTCATATTTGTGGAGTAGATGATCTACACACCCCCAAAGGTACTATATCATACTCCATACGTTACAAATTATAAATCCTTAAAGATTTTTTAAAAAAATATAAATTTAATATACACCTAAACTACATCATATCTAGATGTACTGTCTTTTAGATCGAAAGAGTTACAATATCTTTGAACCCAACGACTCTTGAGAGCACCAGCTCCAATATTGTAGTCTCTGTTAATCCGAACTAGTAAAGCTAAAAATAATAATTTCATCAGTTCCTAAGTGTATTTTATGAGTGAAGATAGAAGAAAGAGAAAATGAACTCATGTGAATATTATTTACATTATCAGGAGAAGTCGGTGAAAAATCATACCAAACATAGCTCTACAAATATTAGTCTAGCACGAGTTTGTTTATACAACATCGAAACTATCAACCTTAGGCTTTATTTGTACTGCAAGTGTAGCATTGTTTATCTGCCGCATTTACAACGAGTTACAGCACAAAAAATTAACCGCGTACATCACGTCTTCATCTTCTTGATATCTTTCTAATTTGATCACCATAACTATATGGTTTTACACTTATCCATAGAGATCATGTTTATCGAAACATCTCATCAAATTGCTATGGATCAGACAAACCAAGGGTGTATTTGGATGACAACCTATACATACCATGCCAAAATTTGGTTCTTGACTGTGGGCGGAGTTGCGTTTGGATCGAGGCCATATTTTAGTTTGCCCAAGATCATGTGCGCACATTCAGTTTATTTTCTAGCCAATAATCGACCAAATCCGGGATGGCCGTCTTGGTAGCCAAAATTTGCATGGACTATTTATATCTACGGTGAACAACTAGCAAACTAAAGAAAGAAACCTAACGGAGATAGAACTTAATTATCTATTGTTTAAATTTATGAATCTATGGTATATAAGATAATTGCTCGTATTTTCTGTTCATAAAATCCTCAAATACATCAAGCAAAATTGTACACCAACATTTGCATATCAAAGATAGCTTAATAAAAATGGAAACGGCCAAGCTTGCCGAATTTTCTCGGTCTCAGGGTATGTTCATTTCTTAGGGTCTAAATTTTAGAGGTGTCACGTCAAAAAGAATCTTGTCATTTAGAAGTATTAAATAAAGTCTAATTAAAAAACTAATTGCAGAACCTTAGGGCTAATTCGCGAGACGAATCTAATGAGGTATATTAATCCATGATTAGCGGATGATTACTGTAGCATCACTGTGGCAAATTATGGATTAATTAGGCTTATTAAATTTGTCTCGTGAATTAGCCCCCATCTGTGCAAAAAATTTTATAAACAAATTTTATTTAATACTTCTAAATAGCATGATTTTTTTTTACGTAGCGAGTTAAACTTTAGGGAGGAAACGAACGAACCCTCGGTCGGCTCTACCAACTCTGGCAGAGCGGCAGCCGAACTCAACCGCGCGAGCCATCACACCGAACCAACTCTTTAGTACCCTTCTCTCTTCCGACCCCGGAGGGTGAAAATCGGACAGCTCGCCTTCCCTCCCTCGTCCCTCCTCTCGCGTCCCCTCGTCGCCGTCCTGCTGCCCGATTCGAGGGCGCGCGCCCTCCCCACCGCTCGCAGCTCCCCTCGCCGACCGCGCCAACCCTCGAGCTCGCGTCGGGAGCGCCCAGCTTCTCCACGGTGGCCGTTCCTCCGCGGCGCCCGCTGGTGGGCGATGCCATCGGATGAGTTGGCGGCGGCGGCGGCGGCGCTTCGTGGAGCGGAGGAGGAGGAGGAGGGGGGCCTTGTGCTGTCCCGCGGCGGCGCTACCCCCGCCGCGCCCGCCCCTCGGAGCCGGTGATGGCCCCGACCGCGGAGCCACCTTCGCCGCCGCCTCCGCGGCGCCCCCGCACGGGCCCGCCCCCGGGGCTGAAAAACCTCGGCAACACCTGCTACCTCAACAGCGTCCTCCAGTGCCTCGCGTCCACGCCGCCCCTCGCCACGTTCTGCCTCGCCTCGCGGCACTCCAACCTGTGTACGGAACCCTAGCGCGACCGCCTTTTCCCTTGTGTACTTGTGTCTTCGCAATTCGTCAGGCGGTTGATGTTCGTGTAGGTTTGTTTGATTGTAGGCAAGAAGATATTCCCGAACAGGGACAAGGATTGTGCATTCTGCGTGCTCGAGCGCCAGATCGCGCGGCTCCTACGGGCAGATGCAGGGGCGCTCGACTCGCCAGCGAAGATCATCCGCTGCATGCCCCTGTTCGCCGAGCACTTCAGATGGGGGCGCCAGGAGGATGCGCACGAGTTCCTCCGCTATGTCGTAGACGCCTGTCACACTGCTGGTCTCCGCATGCGCAAGCGGCTACCTGCGGCAGTTGCCAATGGAAACTGTGGTGAGGAGGAGGGCCGGGGGCAGGGTATGTGTATGATTATGAGGGAGACATTTGGTGGGGCGCTGCTCAGTCAGGTGAAGTGTCTTTTGTGCAAGGGCGAGTCAAACAAGACAGACGATATAATGGATATCAGTCTCGATCTACCTGGGAGCAGTTCTGTTGCTGATGCCCTTGCCCGCTTCTTTCAGCCGGAGATCTTGGAGGGTGCAAACAAATATAGTTGCGAAAGGTATGTTTTTAATGGAACAAATGATTTCCAGAGGAAGGTTACATGTATTGTAGGATTTTTCACTAATCACATGTTTGGAATGCAAAAAACTTTCAGGACACTTTAGACTTTGTTTGGAAACATGATAATCCCCTTCAACCCATAGGTATTGGGAGGGATTGAGGTGGAAATTAGTTCATTTTCCACTCCAATCCACATGTATTGGAATGGAATGGGTTTATACAAACTCGCCCTTAGGTTTGATCATAATCTGGACTGTGAATCCCGTAGAAATTATCACCAGCCGCTTTTGCAATGTAATTATCCCTATAGAAAAAACTTAGTTCAGTTTTCTAGTCCTTCAATTTGACAGTAATGTAAATGTTAGTTTGAACCTCTTGAAATTTACCTGGCTACTTTTTAGAGAAGGAAAAGCTTACTATTCTGTAGTGGTTGGAATTTTATACATGTATACATTTCACACCAAGGCAAAAGATATCACATATAACCTTGGTAACTTCACCTGTATATGATTGCTTAATAAGACAAACTTGGTAAAAAAAACACCCTATTGCTCTATCTGGATTAAATTGAAATTGTCAATATAAAGCAGCTAATGTCAACTTTAGGATTTGTTTCCAGTATATTCAATACTTACTTTGCTATCGCCTTTCTTGATGCGATAAAAATTTCCTGTGCTTTTCTTTTCATTCATCCAGATATGTTTCTCCTGTATTTCCAGTTCCTACGTCCAAAATCCAAACAGGCTTTAACTCTGATTTTGGTTATGGCAGATGTAAAAAGCTCACGTCAGCACGGAAGCAAATGTTTATACTCAGGGCACCTAAGGTGCTTGTCATACAACTCAAGGTTATTGATCCTCAGTCATTTCTGATGTTTTGTTTTGGACAAAAAATGTTCTTGTTTTTTGGACATGGTTAGGAGCTGTTGCTGATGGTCTGTGTTTTTTTAATGATGCTGTTAGAGGTTTGAGGGGATAAATGGTGGAAAGATCAACAGGAGTATAGAATTCAAGGAGGCTCTTGTTCTTTCTGACTTCATGTATGATAAAAACCAGGTAAAACATATAATTTGGATTGCTTAATCTTAGAATTTTCCTTAGGCATCAAAAAATTGAGAATGCAGATATATCTGTGAAACTTACTTATTCCCCTGTAGTAGGTTGCTCATTGAGATGAAACCACATGTTAGCTGTTTGTTTGATAGTTTTTGGGTATGCTATAATTCCTGCCATCAGTTTCTAGTTTGTTCAAGGACTATGTTTGCAATTATGTGGATCAAATTTCTTTGAGGTAATTGCAGCAAATGTCCATTTGAGCCAAGTAAACCGATCAACTTAAAAAAAGAAGATGTACACAAACTAGTTTATAATAACTTTGTCTAATAATCTGTGATACTCACTTCTAATGGGTTTTGTCTGAGCTAGCGATTAATTTTTTGAGCAAACTATTGCTTAGTTCATGACCTTTATTTGTAATTGTATTTAGTACTTGTGTGTGAGGTCTAATTATCAGAAAATTTGAGCTAAAAATATTTTTTAAGCACTAAAATGGCTCTCCTGCAAGGAAAAGGATATCCTTGCCACTTTGAGCCCTAATTTTCTGTCCTCTGTTTTGATGTAACATGCTCTTATCTTTGATTTTGTTTTTGAGCTATTTGCAAGCTCTTCGCAACCAGTTTGCTTCTACTATTACCAGAGAGAAAAACCACCAACTCCTTCCGTTTGTAAATGTGTCAGGTCTTGGACATCAACACAGTTCCCATTTGCTGATATACTCAAATCCAGTGATACTATGTATATATGGCCAATAGTTTTTATTTTTTCTTTTTTTCTTCAAAAAAAGGTTATATATTTGTCAAAGTTACAAAGCTTTTGACTGCACGCATTCTGCATAAATTTACGAACAGCAGGAGTAATGAATAACTTCTTCAATGTTGCAAACCGTATACTTGCTCATTGTTGATACTTGCTCATTATATCTTAACTATGTAGGAGTATATTCGTGCTCATTGTTGATACCTATGCATAGGATCTGGTTTAATTTGGTTTTAGCATTCGTTAGCCGTTTTCTTTTGGTTCCCAATTTTGTACTAGTATACTTAGTAGCCACTGAATAATTATTGTATTTAAGACAAGCCAAAGTTGAGCTATAGATACTTAATTTAGTTATCTACAATTGAGCTATAGAGCTTATTCCTTATTGATGCAGCTCTAGGGAACCAATTTTTGTTTGCTTAGCCATTTTGTGTATTTTGTTTTGGTGATAAGTCAAGTTGAATTTAGAGTTGTGGTAAGAGAAATACCTTGAGTGTGATAGGGGTCAGATGTCATTACCTTGAGTGTGATGAGAGTAAAGTCACCTAATGAACAGGTTCATGTAGAATTTGAATTTCCCCTGTTGGGACTTCTACCAATCTGCTGGTGCTTGGGTGCCTCCTACGCTATTAATTTTTATGCATGCTTGCATCAAATTGCTTTCTGTAGTAGTTGTCAGTTATTTACCTCGTTTACCGGTCTTGATACTCAAGGTCATTTTTACTGCATGAAACTATCACCAAAATACGCCAGTCTAAATCACGATTCAAGGCCATCTAATTTTAAGGATTTTTTTTTTAACTAGGTAGGTCTTATGGGTATCATTTTGGCATAGCATTGGTAGGAGGGTACAACAGTATCAGAGAGGTGCAATGGCAATGTGGACTGTGAGACTGCTTTGCAGGATTTTACTCACTTGAACTCTCTTTCTCTGTATTTGATTGTGGATCACTCGAGCTCCTTTGTGAATTATTTTTCTTTGTTGTCTGTATGAATGTATTAACTTTGCTGATTTGCTAATCATATATTGTGCCATTACTGTTTGTAATAATAAATTTTTCATCTAGTCAAGGCATGGTGCTTTTCCATGTCTTCTTGAAAACATTTTGTTTTTATTTTTTTCGTGCATATGTTGCTCATAATATCGACAATATATTCTGTATCAGTTATCCTCCTTGATTGATTAAAATATATATTGCTTTGCATGGAGCTGCAGGATTCACATCCAGCATATAATCTTTTTGGTTGTATCGTCCACTCAGGGCTCTCCCCTGATTCTGGTCACTACTATGCGTATGTTAAGGTAATAAAGTATTCAATCAGTATTTAGGCTCCTTTGATCCTTTTTTTTACATCTATCTAAATTATGACTAGGAACATGCATTATCTGCAGGATGCTATTGGTCGATGGTTTTGTTGTAACGATTCTCATGTCTCCCTATCAAGCTCTCAGAATGTTTTGTCTGAGAAGGTCTATATCCTATTTTATATACTGAATTCGAAAAATCAAAAGCCTAGTCCAAATGGTTGCTCTTCTACTGCAGCTAAACCTTTCAGCACCAATGGAAGTGGCATATCAAGCACCTCACCTAATGAGACCTTGAAGATACCTTTGATAAAACAGAATGGTTCATGTTCTACCGAAGGTAATGCCCTGCTGCCCCTGAAGAATGGCAAGATTGCATCAGGTCCACTTATCAAGCCGATTCACTTTAAGAATAGTGGGACAGAGAAGGTTAAGTCAAATGGCAAAGAAAACCTCCCTTCAAAAATGAACCCAGAAGTTAATGAGAGTGCTATACCATCAGAATCAAATGGGCACAAGACTGGAAAATTTGCGGAACCCAGTAAAAAGGATGCCGATGGTACTATGTCTTGTGGAAAGATTGATGATCATTCAGAAAGAATATTGCAGGATGCAAATGGAAATGGCCACCTGATTCGTTCCCAATATCTTGGCGAGGCCAGTAATGGTAATGCCACATGTGCTCAACAGTATTCTGAGCAGTCATCTGGTGCTGTTGCCTCTAAAAGTCCAGTTTCACACCATGAAGAGTCTGCTAAAGTAAAGGATGTGGCGAATTCATCCAAGGATAGCGTGCACCTGAAACGCCAACATGAAGAAGACAGGTTTAAGGAAGTGTAAGCCCTTAATCAATATTGTTTCTTTTGATATATTTTTCCATGAAATATGGATCATCCATTTCTTTCAGTTGCCTTTTGCACTTTGCAAACATTAGCAGCTTCCAAGTTCAGTCATGTACTCATTATATTTGATCCTTTACAATGCGAATTTAGAATATGTTAACATCTAATTATCCATACTTGGTTTGCACATAAAACTTTGTATTTTGAACTACTAGCATCTTTTTTATTTTTATCACTCAAATGATGCAGGAGAGCTGTGTGTCATTGTATTAATAGAGGAGAGGATAGTCTGAAGTCAAGAACTAGTAGCATCTAGGATGGATACAGATGTGTTGTTTTAGAAATGGTAGTTGGTAAATGCTGGAAAGTAAGCTGCTGCAGAACATGATTCATTTGAGCTTATTTTGAAATATTACCAACTCTGACCGTGCTAATTTTTGCATACTTGCATGGGGCTTAGATGTTCGTAGATGTTAGGAGACAACTTTCCCTAGTGTTTAGCAATCACACATGAAGGCTCTTGCCTCATCAAAACCCTATACCTAATCAATTTGACATTTTTCAGTGATCCATGTATGAATTACGGTGTTACCATTTTTGCCCTAGCTACGGCCACACTCTCTTTTCTCCCATTTGATGTATATGCAGACTATATTCTGTCTCATTTTGTAATAATCTTGTAATCTAATGGAGTGTTTTGTTGATTAAAAAAATCTAGGCTTGCTAAGTCAGCTTCTTCTGAGCTTCGGCTGTCTGTTTGGGTGGATGATGTCAGTAATTTTATGCGCTCACAAAAGAGACGGCGAATTCAAAACCCAGGCATTCCTCAAGATATTGATGCAATGAGGTGATGTGCTTTGCTGTTGTTAATGGAAGAAAACATCTTGCTTTTTGATTGCAGGAAGTTTGCTGATTAAGATTCTGTAGTTTTCCTTAGTTTTATTTTATATCAAAGGCCTTGGTTGGATTAAGTACTCTCAAGATATTTCCAGATTCATGTTCTAATGCTATGCTTTTCTCTTGTAATGCAGAAAGCTGCTAAAATCAGATTCTGAAAGAATATTTAGGTCAAAAGTTCCGGAGTCACTGGTGGAAAGTCTCATTCAACGCCTGAGATCATACTTTGAGAGCATATATCCACCAAATCCTTAATTTTGATGCAGTAGCTCTTCAGAAGCCACTTAGGTATGCATCTTTATTTTTTTGGTTGATACAAAGAGTATATTGTGTAGGTTTCTATAATTGTTTAATGTGGAAATACTTGATTGACCTGATACTTATCTTGTTATTCTCCTTATGCCTGATCACCATTAATATATTTTTGTTGCCTTTTATCCCTGACAATTTAGGTGCCAATTGGATCTTGGTGGTCAACTATCCAGCTCCTTGCGCGGCTTATTTTTGAGGACATTTTTGTTTTCCTTGCTGAGTTTGAGACAAGGAGTGGCGAAGTTTCATGTACAATATCCTTTTTTTTTATGTTATTCCCCATGCAATAGGCACCACTGTCCCCACCCTGATTGGTCCCCTTCTGTCTAGAATGTAGAAGATCCTCTTTCACCCCCTTCTGTAAGATAATAGCTGGCAGATTAAAGCATGATTTTTCATGTTTTTGACCCTTTACAAATGGACTTTCAACCTTTTCAGGTCCTTAATTTTGGACTAAGTTCAGTTGTTGGGGGAACATTCGATAGAGACATAATGTAAAATTTTGGTGTAATCTCCGGATGCAAATTGGCCTGAGAATATACAAGAATTTTGATAATTCTGATGGCATGTAAGCGGAAAAAAATGAATATCAAGGGAAACGGTTCGTGCACATCGTCTGTGCTGTGAAGCTGTGTACTTTGGTATGTCCTCATGCTCTTGAACTGCGCTAAGACGCAAAAATGCCACTGGCATATTGAGGAGGAGACTGAAGCTACGACCGCCAAGGACAGTGTTTGTGTTTCAAGTTGTTTCAAAGCTTGTTTCAGAACATTTATCGTTTTATTTCTTTGTCAACGTAACGTATTTGCTTTGGAACTTCCCGGCGCTGATGCGCTGGAACAATAGCGTAGCCATCAGGCATTCGTTCTTGCATGATAACTTGATAAGAGAGGACAGCAAATGATTCGAGAGGTGAACAAATGGAGAAGTGGGAAGAATGGTTCGTGTCTACTCGTGGAATCGTTGCTTGTTGGCGTATCGTTTTCGCATTCGAACCGAGCCTTCGCATATGTACCTGCAATCTTCTCAGCAAAAGATACCTTTTGTGATGGATACATGCACGGATGTTAGATTGAAATAAGAAACTGTTAGAGACTGTTATGGGGGAACCTGAATCGCTTGGAAGTTCGGTACGTGTACATGCAGCCCAACCAAGAAGTGTACCATGCTCCCGAGGCCACGCGAGCCGCCCGATCCCGCGCCCGACGCCTCAGATCCAACCAGTCGCCGTCCGTCGAGGCGTCGGCATCGTCGGCGACGACCAGACCAACCACCTCGACGAGCATCGCCCGGAGAACCGTTACGCGTGAGCTGTCATGCTCGAGGTCGGACGAGGCAGCGACCTGTACGCTCGACACCGCCAGGACGCGTCCCACCGAATGGCCGGTCCGGCCAACCGTCCCGTCCGCTCGTCGCTCGCGTCCACGCCACTACGTCGTCGACTGGCGAAAGCGGTGTGAGCTGTGCGATGCTTCCGTTTGTCCTCGCGACTCGCGAGCGACGCCCGCGGCAACGGCTGGAGCTCGTGCCACCAGCCAAACCTGCGATTCATCCCATTTTTCTTTGTTTTGGCAATTGCAAGCCCAACATGTTGCGCCACGCCACCACGCAAGGGAAAAAAAATGTTTGTGGCCCAACTGGATTGGCTCTCTTAAACAGTAGAGAATTGCCACAATTGTTCACCATTTTCCAATTTAAAACGGGCGAATTAAAGAAGCCACTCTACCAAGATTCCGTTGGATGGAAAGAAACACATCCTGCTAGCTCAAGCTAGCTCTGCGCGCGCGGTCGCCGTCAAGCGTCATCAGCTTGCGAGGGAGCATAATAGCTTCTGCAGCTCGGCGCTGGCCGCTGGAGGCGGCCGCGGTGACCACCGAGACCATGGCATCTTTTCAGCAGAATCCCCACGAAATGACCGGAAAACCAGCCGCTTCCGCCCTCGTTTTCCGCACCCGCACCTGCGCCTGCGCTGCTGCGGCTCGGGCCTGCGCCTGCGCGGCGGCAGAGATGTCCCCTCCCGCCGCCGCCGCCTAGGGATGCCGAGGCGCGCCACGGCGCCAGTCCTCGACCCAAAGCTGCCTGCCGCCCGGAGGAAAGGAGAAATTCGGAGCCCAGAAAAGGCCATCGGGCATCAGCCATCGCCGCGTCAGTACTGTGCGTGCAGCACACCCACTCAACCCATCAAGTGCCCGTCTGGAACCTCGAGCTTTGAACTATTTTCAGATTGGATCAATAGACAGGAAGAAGCCAAAAAGGCATAAGTCATCAATTATTTACCGACCTTGTTGTCTTTGTTCGTGTAGAAGCAGTTCAAAGAAACTCCTTGCACAGTAAGGTCCAAAAGGAAAGTAAATGATTGCTCTGGACCCCGGTTCAAAGTCCTAAACTTACTCCGATTTTTTAAAATTTATTGTAGAAATTAACGATGGTATTTTCAATGGTAGGTGATATATTCATCGATAATATGAAGCATATGCTAATTTCATCAACCTTTATAGGGGCAGGATATACATGTGAGTACACGTCTATATTGAATTTTTTTTTAAAAGCTGCTATATCCATTCATAATAAATCTTTTGTGTTCTTTTTTAATGGATTTCCAGCTTTCACGCTTACTTTTAACTATTTTACAAGAAATTTGTAGTTTAAAAAATTCACCTAACTGAAATTTATGGCCACCTTTGGTATGTTTCATGTAGAGAAATATCGGTAAATAGCCGATTTGATCCTTCAACTTTTGCCTCAGGCTAAAATTTATCCCTTAACTATAAAATTGACCAATTTAGTCCTCAAAACTTTCTATTTGGGCTCAATTTCATCCCTAGTCCTATGTGTCGTCCCATGTTGGCATGCCTAGTCAACAATGAGTGATGTAAAAATAAGTCAATAGATATAAATAAACTCTTTAACCTCTAATTTTTCCTCGCGTTCAATGTCAAAAAAAAAATATGGTTCAATAGTCAATTAGAATGCACAAATAAATAAAAGTGTAAACCTTTTATTCGTAAACATAATATCAACACTAACTTAAGTTTGCTATATTAATGAATTATGGGTTAATATAGCAATAAAATTGATATTTGTGTTGCACTTGGTAATATACCAAGAATTTTACATGCACTTTGGGATGACTAGGCGTGCCACATCACATCAAAGTTAAAATTGGGCCCAAATAAAAAGTTTGATACTAAATTGGTCTTTTGATTGTTGAAGGACGAATTTGAACCTTGGAAAAAGTTGAAGGATCAAATTATCCGTTTTGCCAGAAATATCTAGCTCTTGGCCTTGCATTACCTGCAGTCAGTTTCAAATAAAACTTTATCCAGGCCCTAGTGTTTAAATTCACAATAGTATACGGTAATTTCAGGGAGCTCCAGGGGTTTCTCTGCATCTTCCTAAACAAAAAACAACTAGGAGCAGACAAGAGAGTGCGAGCCGACCTCCTCTCCATCTCTCTCTACTTTCTCTCTCTACCGCTCCTCGTGACGTCGCGTGCCCACGTCTCCCACGCCCCCCCGTCCCTCCTCCTCCAGATCCGGTCTCCCCAGCCGCCGCCGATGTCCGAAGATCTAGCGGGATCCCGCCGCTGGCGGTGCGACCTCTGCGGCGATGACCGCTGGCTGTCGGGGGCCGCCGGCGACGACCACTTCGACCGCCTCCCCGACGCGCTCCTCCTCGTCATCTTCAACCGCATCGGCGACGTCAAGGCGCTCGGCCGCTGCTCCATCGTCTCCCGCCGCTTCCACGAGCTCGTCCCCCTCGTCGACTCCGTCCTCGTCCGCGTCGACTGCGTCATCCCCGACGAGCCCCCCTCCTCCTCCTCGCCGTCCGCGCCGTCCTCCCCCACGGCCTCTGTACGCGCCCGCGGGGTCTTCTCACAGATCGCGCGCATCGTGCTCGGCGGCATCGTGAAGCCCATCCAGGCGCTCGGCCAGATCCTCTCACCGGCCCACTCTGCCTCCGGCTTTTCGGCATCCTCCGCTTCCTCGTCGTCATCTTTCCCCCCATCTTCGACGTCGTACTCGCCGTTGCCTCCTGGGGACGTATCGCACCACTCGCCCTCGGAGGTGCTCCGCTCCTTCAAGGAGCTCCGCCACCTTCGCATTGAGCTTCCGGCGGGCGAGCTTGGCACGGACGACGGCGTGATGCTCAAGTGGAAGGCTGACTTCGGGTCCACGCTCGGCAGCTGCGTCATCCTCGGCGCATCCTCGGCCTCGCCGTCCCCTGCTGGCTCAGATGGCGCGAGCACAGCTCCCTCTGTTGACAGTGGCCGCAGCGAGCCCGAGGAATGTGACGATTCAGGAAGCATCCCAGAATCGTTCTATACAAATGGGGGGCTGAGGCTGCGGGTGGTGTGGACAATCAGCTCGCTGATTGCAGCAGCAGGGAGGCATTACTTGCTGCAGCCAATCGTTGCTGACCACACAACGCTGGAAAGATTGGACCTGACGGACGCAGATGGGCAGGGAGTGCTCACCATGGACAAGTGCCAACTGCAGGAGCTGCGGGTGAGACCGGTATCATCATCTGCAGCCTCGCACCGGACCCTCATGCCGGAGCTTAGCATGTGGTTGTGGTACGCACCATGCATTGAGCTGCCTGGGGGGTTGGTGCTAAATGGTGCGACTTTGGTGGCCATCAAGCCGAGTGAGGAGGCTACAAGGGACATGGTAGGGAATGGGGCTGCTACGGCAGCCTGGGTTTTAGATGCATTCGAGGAGCCATACCGGACAGCAGCGAGGATGCTTCTCAAGCGGAGGACTTACACCCTTGAGATGAATTCATTCTAATCCATAGAGGTGGCATTTGGAAGCTTCATATATGAGAGGTACAGTTCATATTAAACTGAAATCTGATGTTTGCCTGATTTTTTCTTGTAATTGCTGTTCTGCATATCAAGTTAAGTATTCTTGTGTCGTTGTGACACAATGAGTCAATTACAACCAGGTCACTGCTACAAGCGCACATTTGTGTAAACAGCATGAGTCAAAGTATCTTTGATTGGATTTATGCCTGCCTATTTAAGTCTAGCTTCTGTTGTATCTTAGAAGTAAAGTATTGCTAATTTTGTGTTTTAGTTTACTCAGGTGGAACTAAGTTTTGGGCGGTCAGGACTCAGGACTGTTGCTACCTGGACACCCATGTTCCTTTTTTTTCCAAGTCTTGCCAAGCACCTTTGTCAGATTTTAAGTGGTATTTGGCTTGCTCCTTTTTTTTTTGCTGAAACGGACACCCACACTCGACTTGGGCACGAACACCCACACCTGTGTCTATGTAACACTGGCCAGGACTTCTGTTCAATAACCAACCTATTAGGCACACCTCCCCTGGCTACACAGCAGCTCTGTGTGGATGTACTGAAGCTTATTGTAAAGGCCATATGGCAAAGCACAAAAGAGGAGGAGACCAAAGGCCCTAGGCTGCAAAGAAGGACATTACTAGCTAGTTTGCACAAGTCCACAATTCATGGGCTCCTTATGACAGTTTTATTGCTTCACCATGCTTTCCGCTGGCCTGCTCATCGACCATGCCGTTTCTGGATGCTGTGAGCATGCATATTTGTTGTGATTTCTGTGCAAATCAACTTTGTTGAGCCAACAGTGGTTCTGTTCATTTCTTGACAATTCAATTCTGTTCCATATTTAGATAGTTTTGCATATGGATTATTACGAAATGTTGTCATTAATCATTTGCATTTAGTCTGTTCCTGATTCTGCTATTGTACCAACTGCTAAGTATAGGTATTCTGCTTCCTCGCTCATTTTAGCCATCTAGCATCATTAATTGACTATATCACTATACAATGACCCTTCATTCTGATTCCTCTTTTGAAAGCCTTCTAATCCAAGCTTTGAAGATACACCATTTTACCTCTCATCCCCACAGAATCTTACAAATCTTGGATACCCCTTTCCAGTAGTCCAGTGGCAACTAGTAATGAACAAGGCATCAACCAGTTTCTTGGAGATGTATTCTATAATTGAAAATGTCTTCTATTGCAATTAAAAATGTCTCTTTTTTGGGTAATAAGTGTAACCGTACCTTCATCTAGAAGTAAACAGGTCTAGCTGATCAAGTTTAATTACTTTCCCAAATCCCTTTGGTGGTTGCCACAGATGCATGTGGGTGTGTTTGGGTTGCGTCGTTGTGGTTGGACTGTCACACTCACTGGGCCAGAATCTGGCCTAATCTGTGGAATGCAGCTGCTTTTATACATGATTATAGCTGATAAGAGCTGTATTGCATGACCCTTCACGGGTTGCCATGCCATTACTGGTTGCGAGTTATCCATTAAAGGGACAGGGAAAATTAGATGTTTGAAGCTTGTGGAAGTCAAATTTGTGTGTAGGGTAGACAGATGGACTGCTCAGTTTTTGGAAAGGATATAGTATTTCAATATCTTTCCATCAAGTGGATCGTCAGTATGGTTCGGTGGTCCCTAGCCAATAGAGCACATGCATGCTTTTGTTGTAGTTAGTGATTAACTACTTTCAGATTTTTGCAAGCAATATGAGAAACCTTTTTGCCCTACGATTTAGTTTTTCAGTGGACATTGCATGTCAGTCACCTAACTTCATTAGATTTACTCAAGGACCTTCTGTTTTTGTGTTGTAGTGAATAGTGATGGGAAATTTTCTTTGCGATGGAATTAGTTTAGGCTGAATATAAGGTTTGTCAGGTTCTTCATGGGTCCTATGGAACTCTTGGAGCCCCCGAAATAGTTCCAAATTGATTTTAAGAAAATTTATGGTTCAAAAGCATCAGGTTTACTTCAGTTAACGTTCACTACCATGTTAACTCATAAACATATGCATGACTAAAACACATAAAAAGCAAAACTTGATGGATGCTATATTTCCATGATGCATATTGGATTTAGAGCGCTCAGCAGTTGTTCCACTAGATGTTCCAGTTATAAGTTAATATGTTTAACATGGAGTTTTTGGCGATCAGTATTGCAAGTTTGGATACCTTTAACACCTGATATAAAATTATCACTTCTGACATACTATTGAAACCTTCTTTTCATTTCAGGATGTTATACCTACAAGGGTCATTTCTGGCTGCCTTTTTATACCCCAATCTGCACCTATTTTGGATGTGCTCCAATTGTGATGGATGCATTCCTTTCCGTGCTGCACATCTGCCAGCATTCCAGCAAGAACATGGATGGAAATGAAGAGAATCCAGGCGTTAATTTATCGATGCTGGAGTAGAGAGGCAAGCTTGAGCTGATGGTGTTTGCGCTGAGGGAGCTCCCTTATCACTGAGATCAGATGTGGTGGCATAGATATTTTTTTTCTTATAGGTATCCACATCAAGGGACTAACCTTATGTAATTTCTGCTTTGGATCGCACTGCTTGTTTGCATAATAGCATCCGATGTGCCCTGTAAATCAACATGTATCATGAGTGTACTCATAGATTGGACTGGAGTTAGCGAAAGCTGAAAACTGGTGATACTACTTAAAAAGGATTTGCAAGTGTTTTAGACTTGTATCGTAATACTGCGAATCTGGAAATGCTGTAGCCTTCTGATGTGAATATGCATAAGCGCTCGAGTTTGGTATACGGACAAAGGGCTCGAGTTTGGTATACGGACAAAACTAATTGCAGAACCCCAGTGTTAATTCGCGAGACGAATCTAATGAGATATATTAGTCCATAATTAGCGGATGATTACTGTAGCCTTACTGTGGCAAATTATGGATTAATTAGGCTCATTAAAATTATCTCGCGAATTAGCATCCAGCTGTGCAAAAAGTTTTATAAATAAATTTTATTTAATACTTCTAAATAGTAAGATTCTCTTTGATGTGATGGGTCTAAAGTTTAGAGAGTGGGAAACGAACAGGCGCCCATAGAATGGATTTGGTGCCGCCGGATGATATTCGGATATTCCTCGCTGCCTCTGTGCTCTACTGACGGTTAACTTTCTCCAGTAATTTGCGTTCTCAGAACCTGCAGGAACGCCAATGGCAATCGAGATGTGCCCGTCGGCGGAGATACCGGGGCCGTCCATAGCAGGTCGGACGGGCCATAAGGAACGGTGACGTGGCCGCAGCACGAGGAAGAAGCAGAACACGTCGAATTCTACACGCGTCGCTCCCCCATTGGCCGGCCACCGAAGGCTCGCCTCCCATTGGCCGGACGCCACGGCCCACACCCGCCACCGCGGCAGCCGCCTTACGCTCACCTCCTCCGGGCCCAGCCGTCAGAGAGACGGCCACGTGCGGTGACCCCACCGGGTGGGTGAGCGGAAGCCATTCCGCGGCAGGCTCCCTGTTACTATTAAGCAGCCTCGCCCGCGCTTCGCGACGACCGGTAGAACACGAGCGGGGGCCTCAGAAGTCAGATCGGATCGTAAGCT
Organism: Panicum hallii; assembly: GCF_002211085.1. NCBI lineage: Eukaryota > Viridiplantae > Streptophyta > Magnoliopsida > Poales > Poaceae > Panicum > Panicum hallii. The sequence continues at coordinate 14,117,141 of NC_038044.1, forward strand.
TCTGCGAGTTACCGTCGGGCGCCGCCGGGGATGGCGATTCGCGGGGGGTCTTCATTTGCCCTCGCGGCACTGCTCGCGCTCGCCTCTGTCGCAGCCGTCGCCGGCGAGGTCTTCTTCCAGGAGAAGTTCGAAGGTGATCCCCTTGATCCCACCCCTCTCGCAGCGCGATCCCGTTTGTTGCGATGCGCCCAATCACTTGGCTTGGATCTACGCATCTAGTGGATCGATGAGTGCAGTGCCTGCGAACTGGTTTGGTATTAGTTTGGTCGGATCTGTGGGGTTTTGTCATTTTTCGTGGGGTTTAGGGGTTTAGCTGTCTAAGAGTGTTGTGGTGGTCGGGGATCTGGTGGCGCTTCCGTGGAATTGTTTAGGGTTTAGGATTTAGGATTTTTCTGCCCATTTGATGATGCCAGGTTGCAGCGATCCGGGGTATTCGGTCGTTTTTCTGTTGTTCGGAGTGCATTTGCTCGCGGGATCTAGGGGGCGTTTATTTGTAGTGTTCGGTCATCTCGGTAGGCCACATCACTTCAATTACTCGCTGGTTCGGATTGGACCTACTGGTCGATAATTGTTGTCTGTTCATTTCTGATATGCAGTTATTTGACGTTTGATAGGTTGTATTCGATAATGTGATGAAATTTACTTCAATTCCTCTTATGAGTCGGATCAAATATAGCATATCTGTGTGTTCTGGAACATAGCTTGATTTTGGGACTTGATTATGGAATGCTAGTAGCAATCTAGGCCCGACAATGAGTTATCGTGTTAATTTTTGTCAATCTAGGCCCGACCATGTTGTGTACTTTACCGGTTTCAGTTTGTGCCATCAGGTGACCATCAATGGACATCCATTGCATTTATCGGTGCTACAATCATAAGTGGATACTTCAGGAGTCTTTAACAATTTGCTTGCTGATTTTATTTGTTCTGTTTATGATACACTGTGCCTGGCATGTCGCATTGTCTAAATGGATCCTGGTTATGCCCAGATGGCTGGGAAAGTCGGTGGGTCAAGTCCGACTGGAAGAAGGATGAGAACATGGCTGGTGAATGGAACCACACGTCTGGGAAATGGAATGGAGATGCTGAGGACAAAGGTGAATGCACAATCCCTTTAAACACCTCATCGAGGAAGATTGGTGATTCAGTTTATTATTTACTGAACTGGTGTTTCTTGTTGCAGGTATCCAGACCTCTGAGGACTACAGGTTCTATGCCATTTCGGCGGAGTACCCTGAGTTCAGCAACAAGGATAAGACCCTGGTGCTGCAGTTCTCAGTGAAGCACGAGCAGAAGCTGGACTGCGGTGGTGGTTATGTCAAGTTGCTTGGCGGTGATGTCGACCAGAAGAAATTCGGTGGAGACACACCTTACAGGTAGCTTTTGACTCCATTCTTGTACTCTTTTTCCCTATTTTATCTTATCACGTAGTTAACTCGGTACTTCTGTACTGCAGCATTATGTTTGGACCAGATATCTGTGGATACAGCACCAAGAAGGTTCACACTATCCTGACAAAGGATGGCAAGAACCACCTGATCAAGAAGGATGTGCCTTGCGAGACTGACCAGCTGACACATGTGTACACTTTGATCATCCGCCCTGATGCGACATACACCATTCTCATTGACAATGAAGAGAAGCAAACAGGCAGCGTCTACGAGCACTGGGACATACTTCCCCCAAAGCAAATCAAGGACCCAGAGGCTAAGAAGGTACAGCTATGATATTGGTTGCTGTCTCTTTGAATTTCCTTCTTGTGTTTCTTCAGAATTAACAGTGGTTTTGTATTATTGATGGTTGCAGCCCGAAGACTGGGATGACAAGGAGTACATTCCTGACCCTGAGGACAAGAAGCCAGAGGTACTGATTCGTTTTTTTGGTATTGTGTGTATACGTCAATTATTTATGAAAAAGTCTTACCTGGCCATAATTAGGAGATCTATTTTGTGAGCTATTTGCTCTTGCTTTAGCCACTAGTTTCTTGAATTTCTTTGAAAATTTGCAGTTAGAAACAAGCTATATTATTTTCCCCCTGCAGCATGGCTCATTTCCTTTTCCCATTACTTTCAGGGCTATGATGACATTCCCAAGGAAATTCCTGACCCTGATGCTAAGAAGGTACTTAAACTGGCTATTTAGTATGTATGTCATATGATGATAACAGTGTGGGTTTAAACAGTCTAAAATGTGGCATTGCAGCCTGAGGACTGGGATGATGAGGAAGATGGTGAATGGACTGCCCCTACCATTCCCAACCCAGAATACAAGGGACCATGGAAGCAAAAGGTATGACTGTTCCTTCTATCTAACAAACACTTAATCAGTAATGCGTATTCTGATGTCTAATGGAGAGTTCTGTCTTTTGCCAGAAAATCAAGAACCCGAACTACCAGGGTAAATGGAAGGCACCTATGATTGACAACCCAGGTATGTTCCCCTGAAATGAAATCTGTTTGTCTGCTACTGTTCAGCTAGTGAAATGTGAATGCTGATTCTTGTGCTTCTCAGATTTCAAGGATGATCCATACATTTATGCTTTTGACAGCCTCAAGTACATTGGCATTGAGCTGTGGCAGGTTGGTTTTGGATAGTCAGCATTTCCTTTCTCTTGTTAAGATGGCAAACACAGTTTAGTTATGCTGGCTTTTTCTATATACAGGTTAAATCAGGTACTTTGTTTGACAACATCATCATCACCGACGACCCAGCGTTGGCTAAGAAATTTGCAGAGGAGACATGGGGCAAGCACAAGGAGGTTTGGTTTTCTTGTTGTAACCCCTATCACCAGCTCATGGTTGATCCAACATGCACTAATTATGATGAGTTTTGACAGGCTGAGAAGGCTGCTTTTGATGAGGCTGAGAAGAAGAAGGAAGAGGAGGTAATTTTTCTAACCCATAAAACGTTTTGTGCTGAGGGGTATCAAACTGTGTAATTGCCCATTATTGTATATTGGTTGTTGAATGTTGTTGTTGTCATGTATCCTCTGGTCCGTGTTGAAGTAGGGACTAGTTTTCTGATGATATGTGGTCACCTTGCTGTTTTCTGTGGGTAGTGCTTCAGGTCAAGCCAATTGATATATGTTTAGCTAAACTTAAGCGAATGTGATTTTAACTGATAAAACTACCTTGTCACTACCATAAAACCTAATCAAATGGTGGTAAATTATACAGTGTGAGTTTAAGTTTTGACTGATACCCCTGGCTCTTTTTTTTTTGGTATTTGTCAGACAAATGACAAAATGTTGGATGTCTGAAGTCTCTTTTTTTTCTTCTGAACCACCATGGTTTTGCTTGTTCTCTTGGAATTTTGCTTGTCACTGATTATGAATATCTTGTCAACAGGAAGCTGCCAAGGCTGGTGATGAGGACGATGACCTAGAGGTAAGCATTGCATCTATCATATTCCTCCTGGGTCATTTACTTAAGCGATGTACTTGATCTAAATTCTACATATATTAACCTCAGGATGAGGAAGATGATGAGAAGGCAGACGAGGACAAAGCTGACTCTGATGCCGAGGATGGCAAGGATTCTGATGATGAGAAGCACGTAAGTTGCTCATCCATCCAAAATTCTCAGTTCCGACAAAACAATTTCTCACGCGTCAAATCGTGTCCTGACACTATGCCATGGATGCCATTTCCAGGACGAGCTCTAGATGGCGAGGATGAAGAGGTGGCCGCCGACCTTGGAGCCGTTGGCCAGGATTTATCAGTTCTCCCATTTTTCGTGATCAGAAACTTTGACGCGTGTGTAGAAACTTTGCTAAGAAGCTGAGGGACAATTTGGGTCGCTGTAGCGCTTTGTAGTTTTGTCATTTTCCCCCAGAAAAAAAAAACTGATAGCATTGAACAAGGAAGATCTTTACCCGAAATTGTTATCTTCCGTTCTGGCGATCGCTACAGCGCGCGTGTTTCAGACCTTATGTTTCATGTAGGCCTGTGAAAACCAGAAAGGGCAAAGCTGTGGCGCAGGCGTGGGGCACTGGGATCCTCTGCAGTACTGCTCGAGCGCTAGCCTAGCGCACCTATGCCGAATCGACCTGCGTGGGCGCCCACTCACCGTGCCTTTCAAGTGTACTGGGGACAGACGCGACGAGAGCCGCTGATCGCCGACTGCCGGCGCGCGGCAGGGGCAGCCTCAGCGTGCGAGTCGTAATAATAGCGTGCGTGACGTGGTCAGGGCGTCATGCGCACGCAACTAGGTATCTACAGCTCATACATAAACATGAGGTACACAGTGTGGACCCTCATGGAGGTGAAGCTTGGGTTCCGGCTCCTCCCCCACCCGAAAGAAATTTTCAAGACCGTCAGCCATCCAGACATCCAGTGCGAGAGAAAAAACGGCCTCAAAACTGAGCTCATCCATCCAATATCCTGCGTCGATCTTTCGGCAAGAAGCTCGCGAGAACGAGCACGCACCCTTGCGCCGGAGAACTTCGCTTTGTGGCTGCCTTGTCGTGCCTGTCCCAGCGCTCACGAAGGTGGCCAGCCCAGTGCCCCGGAGCACAGGGAAAACGGCAGTTGCTAACTACGTGACTGCAGTTAATCCTTTCGACGATTCTGCTTTAGGATTTAGGCATGTAATTAGTGTATAATAATGCGTCACATACTTAGGTGTAGATTGAGATGCTACCCTATCAATTTTTTGAAAAGGGTCTGTATGCTAACTCCTGACCTGACCTGAGAAGCTTTGCTAGCTAGTTTTACCGAATGGGAGACCTGCTATATGGCGCTAGCCTTTGGCTCCTAGGCACTGCAGGAAGTCAAATGCGGCTAGTGCCGTCTCCTCGCATGCCAGCTCCTTGACCTTGCACTCTTAATTTTAGAGGATATTGGCTGTGGATAGATGACATATTTAAGATCTCACTAGCTCCAGTGTTTAAACTAACAATATCATAAAATGTGATATGTGTGCGAACTAAGCTAAGGTTTCTTATAGTGAAACCTGCCAATGCATGTATTCATAGATGTGAGTGTGCGCGTGTGTTTGGGAGCGTCTGCGCTAGTACTGTATTTTGAAAAAAAAAATATTATATGTAACAAAAACAAACCATATAAAGTATTTTGTGTGCACGAGCAAGAAAAGAAGAAAGGCTTGATAGCATCTTTTTGCACATAGCAAGTTAATTAGCTAACACCGTAAGACGTGGAAACACTTGGACAATTCTAGGCCAAATGGGGTGTGCCCACTCTCCCTCGGTGCAGCTCCGCCCTGGGGGCAAATTTTCTTGAGCTGCTTCAATACCTTCTGTATCTTTGCGCTGCTAGTTTTTAATTAATAATTGCCTTTCTAGTTTTCAGAGCATTGACGGTAATATCGTTTAGAACTTAGAAGCATGCATCTCGCAGTGAGAATGGAAAAGAAAAAAAACAGTAAATGAGTTGGTATACTAACAGAGATGACCACTGACAATTTTTATCAATACGAGCACTACAGGAAACCTACTAGATAAGCTGGCGGTAGTAGTTGCTACAAAAGAATCATATAGCCTTCTAGAAAAACAGTGCTGATGACACCAACACGGATGATAACACTGCGAGCGACGATGACCGCAAATTTAATTCATCTGCTACGAGATATGTACGAAATGTTTCATGTGAACATTGTTTTCGAGTGCACTTTATTTATTCATGCCATGTCATATTATATGTACCATATATAGTCTAGATTGGCTATCGGCCTTGTCGACAAACTTATAACGTATGTAGGAGTGGTAACCGACTATGGTCCTAGTGATTTTTTCACAATCTAACCTGATTCTTATATTTTTTTAGCTCAAAATTATATAAAATTAAAGATTGATTTTTAGATTATTTACGCTAAATTTTAAGATGCCGTACGTACATACCTGGCTCCCCTACCACGCATTACCCACAATGCCAATTATCTTCCTCGCGAATGGCGATTGCCGCGAGAGATGGTCCACGCGCAGCAGGCAGGACGGGGGCGCAGCCAAAGCCAGGCAGAGCACGTGCCCGCATCGCACATACAGGCCAGGCCAACGTGCGCGGATCCGATCTGCGAGCCGCACGTCAGTGCATCACGCGATCCCAGGACTAATCCGATCTCGTACAAGGCATCAATCCAAGTGATACTATCACGAGATACCCGGTCGTTGGTGTCGATTCTGTTGATTGCGTCGACAGCACGGCCCAAGCTTCCTGTACATGTACGCCACTGCTATGTGGTACCAGTATATATGTACGATGTGCTTGCCGGCTTGCCGCCGTTGTGGCACTAAGCGCATCTGCATGCTTGATGCTTAGCTTCCTTTCAAAAAAGACACTCGTATGCATGCATGCAGTTAAGCATTGGTGAACCCGAGGAGTAAATGCACACGGATCCTTAAAACTTTCATGGATTCTCGTCGAGATCCTTAAACTCAAAGTGAGCATCTACATTTCAAGTTACAGGTCACGTGATTTTTTATGACTAGATCTTGTTTTAATCCACTCACCTGATACCGCTAGCTAGTTAATTTTAGCTCTAGCTAATCCAGACAGACTACGTAACACCCATATCCACCTTCCTGGTTCTAAGCAACTAATGGATTGACAAAACACTAAAATGCCCATAGTCTTAACTAAATATTACCCATCTCTACTTTTATATTGGTGCAACCATAAATACAATTAAAGAAAAGGTAGAGTAGCGTTACCACTCCAACTAATTAAAACCCGTTATCAGGTGGATCCAAAAACCTCTCTCCCCCACGCACCTAATGGTTAGCTAGCTTATAATTAGCCAGGTAATAGAAAGGCATTAGCCAGCTAACCATAACTCTAGATGATTCAAATAAGCCTTAGATGAGGACGGTAGGATGCTATTTTATGCTATTATTTTGACTTCATATCTGTCAGACCCGGGGGCACGGGACTGTGTACATAACGTAGTTTAAACAGGCTTAAGAGATAAAGCACATCTTATCTCTTATTTATCTCATTTATCTCTTATTTATCCCGTATGAATAGGAGATAAAGCTAGTCGGTACAGAAGGAATCTACTCGAGTTGTATTCAGTTACGATTCCTTATCTAGTATTGGACTAGAATTCTTGTAACCCTGACCTCCCGGATATATAAGGGGGGCAGGGACCCGTTCAAAGCGGATCATCCCAAGATCGTTCTACACCCAAGGGAATACAAACCACCACACAGGACGTAGGGTATTACGCACCTCGCGGCCCGAACCTGTCTAAATTTTGTGTTCCTTGCACCTTCGAGTTCTTGATCTCGGCGTCTCCTCATCTAAACTTACCACCTTGGGCATACCCCTCGGTGGGCAGCCGGTAAAACACCGACAGCTGGCGCGCCAGGTAGGGGAGCGCGTCGAAGATCCACCGGCGAACTCGATGGCATTTTTCCAGTTCACCAGCGACGAGTTCGACTACCTCGACTTCGCGAGGACGATCGGCTGCCCGCCGACGACTACTTCGACTACTCGCCTTGACTTAAAAACTAGTCGGAATCGATTCCGACTAGTCGAGCTTCATCAACAAATCGTCACAGCTCCATCAACGAGCTCCACGGCTTCATCGACATTCGTCCACGAATCAAGCTAAGTGACTTATATCTTTTCCGACTTGTTCTTCACAGAATCGGCTATCTTTTTGGGTACGCCTCTCGACGGGCATGAAACCCTCGGGGGCTACGCCATGATCAGCTACCTTTTTTGGTACGCCTCTCGACGGATATGAAACCCTCGGGGGCTACACCATGATCGACTACTTATCTGTGTACATGTCTCGACGGGCATGAATCCCTCCAGAGCTAGACTTCGTCAACTACCTATTTGTGTACGTCTCTCGACGGACATTGAAACCCTCCAGAGCTACACTTCATCGACTACTTTTGCGCACTGCGCATCCTCTTTGTCGCATGACGACTACTTTCCGCTCGTTGTCTCCTCTTAACGGTCGCTAATCTACTCGGGTAGCACATGCCTTAATCCGTGAAGCCTCGGCTCTTTTGTCACGCCTAACGCCTCTATGCGTACACGAGATAAAGATCTCATACACGCTATCAGCAACGGCTAAAACAGGACCAAGCGCTTAAACGTAACAGGTGGACTGCTCGGGAGATTTAAATGGCCTAATAAAGAGCTTGACACAATAATTTTTACACCGAATAAATTTTTGTGTCTTCACATTATTACTGAGTACTACTCGGTATCTTCGTATTATGCAACAACCCTCCAGGCAGCACAGCGTGCCATCAAAGTTCCGCTAGTTCCCAGGCTCAGGGGCTGGGCGATGCACACTACTCGATATGGCTCCTTCGGCTCTCCTGGTTCGTAAGCTCAGGGGCTGGATGCCGCAAAACTACTCGAAGATGACTCATATGAAGATTGAGAGTGCAGAAGAAACCCTAAGTCACTGCGCGGTTAAATAAACCAGCGGGAGGCTTAATTTTACTATGCAGAAGGCGAAGAGTTTTTCTCGAGATTTCAGAGTAACACCAATGCCATGATTCTTGGATCTTTTTTCCCAAACCTGGGAGATTTGGGTTCAACGCTCGGGGGCTGCGGGGCTCGGGGGCTACTTCATATGGAGCAATTTTTCAATCGCATACCATACCAAAGAAGTAATTCAGGGCGTGAGCGACTCATAGCTTCGATACAGCCAAGAAAGTACTCGAAGAACAACTTCAAGACGGAGCTTCAAAAGAAGCCGAAGACTACTTCGAAAGTACTCGAGAAGCCAATAATACTCAGCTACGAAGAGCTCGGGGGCTTGTTAGACCCGGGGCCACGGGACTGTGTACGTAACGTAGTTTAAACAGGCTTAAGAGATAAAGCCCATCTTATCTCTTATTTATCTCATTTATCTCTTATTTATCCCGTATGAATAGGAGATAAAGCTAGTCGGTACAGAAGGAATCTACTCGAGTTGTATTCAGTTACGATTCCTTATCTAGTATTGGACTAGAATTCTTGTAATCCTGACCTCCCAGATATATAAGGGGGGCAGGGACCCGTTCAAAGCGGATCATCCCAAGATCGTTCTACACCCAAGGGAATACAAACCACCACACAGGACGTAGGGTATTACGCACCTCGCGGCCCGAACCTGTCTAAATTTTGTGTTCCTTGCACCTTCAAGTTCGTGATCTCGGCGTCTCCTCATCTAAACTTACCACCTTGGGCATACCCCTCGGTGGGCAGCCGATAAAACACCGATAATATCTTCCTTGTATTTCATATTTGGTCATCTAAACGACCTTAAACGAAGAGTTGCGAACTATAAAGTTAATTTAAGATTTCATTAATCTCTATGATTTTGATATACAATTTGTCTTCAAGCAAGGTCATTTGAAAAATTCAAAACTTCATTTTAAAGTAAATCTATGAAATCATAATAAATATTGGGACCATAAAGGATCCCGAATGTGACAAGTTGTCATTGTCAACTATAAAGTTGTAAATCTTATGGAGATTACTAGTTTGTCTTCATCCGAGGTTGTTTGAAAATTCAAAAGACCCGTTTGTAAAAATAGATCTGAAAAGTTATATCGAATATTTAGGATCCTAAAAGCTATCAAATAAAAAAAATGTCAACTACAAAATGTAGATCTTGTTTAAGCTACAATCTCGATATAATCCATGTCAGAAGCTTGAACATTAAGGTCCTCCACAATGTGCTCCAAGAGTGATAGGTTGAGGCTTCACTCTTTATGCTGCAGCGTGCGATGCTTGTGCCAAAAATTTTAGCAGCGATGCTTGTAGGTTCACCGTAGCCCTGCTGATTAAAAAAAAGAAAAAGTAAAATACGTGCCAAAAATTCTAGCAGCGATGCTTGTAGGTTCACCGATGCCTTGCTGATTAAAAAAAGGAAAAGTAAAATACGTGCACTTGATTCCTCTGTGTTGTTCAGGCAAACTAGTGAGTAGTGGATGAATGGAGCCCATATGCAGATTCTTTATTTCAGTTTGTGGGATCCATGAGTGATACTTGAATGCTGCAACTGTGAAAGCGGATCTAGCTTCTCTCTGATGTGGCTCTAGTGAATAGTTTTGGGCTTCACTCACATTGTGGAGGGCCAAAGATGTGCTCCGAAGATTGGACTAAGGCTCGGTTAGAAACTATAAGATTATGAAACAAATCCTTTGTTTAAATACCTAGCTTATCCAAGCATGAAGCACCTCAGCTTTTAGCCTTAACTTTTACAATCCACAAACCAGAATGTAATAATCCCATAAGATGTCTTTTCCTAGCTTTAACCAGCTTATAGTTACCATGCCTTTTAGTAGATTACCCTACAATGCCATTTACTTACCATGCGAGCCAACTATGGCATTATAAACAATTAACTTCAACCCTTCAGAAAAAAAACAATTAACTTGAAAAAATAGCTAAGGATCCAAACAGACCCCAGCTTTTACAATCCAAACAAGGCCTTGCAACTTGCAAGCCACAATGGCAAGAGTCGCCAAGTCGCCCCTAACTGTTCAAGAATGAATGGAGGGAAACCTCATTCTGCACAGGAGGAACAGCAGCTGGAGCATCGGCGCAACGGGCACTGTGTACCGCACGTTCCTCCGTGCACGCCGCGGCAGCCAAGACAACGGTGGCTTGCTCCTGCACCACGCACCACGCCTCCCGGACGTGCCGCTCCTCGGTGAGCGAGTTGCCGATGGCGCAGCGCAGCACGTAGATGCCGCCGACCACGGCGGAGCTCATGTACGCCCGCCCCGTCGCGTTCACCGCCTCGAGGAGCCTCCTGTTGAGCTCGTTAGGCTCCGCGTCGTCACCGTCACGGGCGCGCTTCTCCCCAGCGGCGGCGGAGCGCAGCCGGAAGCACACCAGCGCGAACTGCCTCGGCACGGGCACCTCGAACCGCGCGTCGGCGCGCACCATGTCCTCGAACGCCGCGGCCATACGCACGTGGGCGCGCACGAAGCCGCGCAGACCCTCGACGCCGTGGCACCGTAGCACGAGCCACAGCTTCAGCGCGCGGAACCGGCGGCTCAGCGCGACCTGCCAGTCCTTGTAGTCCACCACGCCACGGCCGCAGTCCCGCTCCGACGACGGGTCCTTGAGGATCACGTCGTGGTCGGTGCCGAGCGCGGCCGTCAGCGCCTCGGGCCGCCGCACCCACAGCGCGCAGCAGTCCATGTTGGCGAGGAGCCACTTGTGCGGGTTGGTGCTGAACGAGTCCACCGCCTCCGCGCCAGCGATGGCGTGGCGGAACTCCGGGCACACGCACGCGGCGCCGGCGTAGGCCGCGTCCACGTGCACCCACACGCCGTGCCCGGCCACGGTGGCGCAGAGCTCGCGGAGAGGGTCGACCGCCGCCGTCGGGGTGGTCCCCACCGTGGCGCACAGGAACAGCGGGACCCTGCCCGCCGCCTCGTCAGCACGCACGGCGGCACGGAGCACCTTGGGCGAGAGAGTGAAGCCGCTCTCCCTGGACGTTGGTATCTCGCGGTAGTTTCCCCGGCGGATGCCGGCAATGCGCGCGGCCTTCTGGAAGGAGAAATGGGTCTGGTCGGAGCAGTAGACGACGAGGTCTCCTATCCGCTCCTCGCCTATCTCGGCGAGCTTCCGGTCCCTCGCTGCAACGAGGGTGCAGAGCATGGCCTCGCAGGACGTCCCCAGCAGTGTGGCCCCGCCGCCTCCAGAAAACAGCAAGCTCTCCGGGAGGTGCAGCGCCTTGCCGAGCCAGTCGGTGACAACGACCTCGAGCTCGGTGGCTGCCGGCGAGGCTGCCCACGTGAAGGGGTTGATGTTAAGCCCCGCGGTGAGGGCTTCGCCGAGGGCACCCACATTGCTGGCCGTGGCCGCGAAGTGCGCGAAGTGGCGGGGGCTCTGCCAGTGCGTGACGCCGGGCAGGATGAGGTCGCGGACGTCGCGGAGCGCCGCGGCGAGCGCGTCGTCGCCGGGCTCTGGCCGCGCCGGCGCAGTGTCGGGAAGCTGCCGGGCCAGGAACCCCGGAGCGACGGCTGGACGCACGGGGTGCTCGTCGATGCGCGTGTAGTAGTCCGCGATGAAGTCCACGACCAGGCGCCCCTGCCTGCGGAACTCGTCGGCGTCCAGCGGCGGCTGAACAAGCGAAGGCATGGCAGGTGCAACGGCGGCGGCGTCGGCCGGGCTGCTGCCGTTCGCTGTGGTGGTGTCGCCGTGGTTCAGGATGGCCATGGCAGTAGACCGCGGTGTGAGCTCCCACGTGGTGTAGTACTCTTCTTGGCCAGATCGAGTGCCTTCATCGGTGAGTGGAAAGGAGTAGGAGGGCGGGGGCATTTTATTAATTGCGCTCGTGGACGGCATGGCAGCGGACGAAGACACGGGGCTCTAGCGACGCGAATGCGATACGCGAGCAGCCTATGCCCACGCAGTGGTGATCAAGCCATCCTACAGCGTCCACGAGCCAATTTGGCCGTCCGTTTTCCCTAGCGACACCACCAACGATAAAATGAGGAAAACGCAAGACAAATTAACAAGTCTGTAATGGTACAACTTTTGGTAGCAAACCGCAACAGTGCTTTATATATTTCGTGCTTAATTTGGGAATAATGGACGATACAATTACCTATTGTCTTAGTAATTAGCGAGATTGGACGCCGCGTACTCTATACACGCTTTGACCACCATGTTGAGTTTAAAATTCGAACCTGGTTAGAAAGATTCCTACACGAAGATCTAAAAAACTAAGGTATACTTAGTCTGCGAGCATGCAACTGTTAATCCATATTGATCCCAATCCAATCGATCGATTATACCTTATCGCAAAGGATGGTTACAACTAATTTTCTCAGTACAGGAGGAAGGTGTTCTACCTTTTAATAAGAGTAGGATACACGGCCGGATCTTAAATTCGGTTCGGGTGTCAAAATGCACATTCAGATCCTTAAACTTGCTAATCGTATCACGTGAGGTCCAAATTACAATTGTTTAAGCTAAACCGAAAGTCATATAATTGTTTAAATACAAAATTATATATAAAACATATATATGTAAAAAAATCATAACAAATTTACTTGTACAATTATGTTCAAATATTGTATAAAATTTTGTAGGAAAATGAAACTCATATGCCAAAATCTTTAAAAATTAGAAAACAAAAAAGAACAAATTTTGGAGGAAACATTGGAAACGATATTCGGGCATAAAGTTTTGAAACACAATTTTGGAGAAAATTTCAAAAATATAAGAGTTGAGCAAAAAAATTTAAAAATAAAATTTGGGACACATGTAAGCTCCACATCAACATAAATACTTCCGCTTTATAACTTATAAATGGTAATTTGGACTTCACGTGACACAATTAGGAAGTTTGTGGAGCTGAGTGTCCATTTTGAAAGTTTGGGGATCTAACTAGATGACACTATGAGTCAAGTTCGAGTGCCGGTAGTGCATTTTACTCTTTTAATATTCATACCCTCCGTGTCTTTCGGAGGAACAAATGAGAATGCCAAATCCTACTTTGGATAAATTACATGCGTTCACGATCCATGCATACATACCTTAGCAAAACAGTTTTATGGTCTTTGCGACAGTGATATAACTTTTTATTCAAAATAATAAACACAAAATACTATTCATCGTCTATACCACGCTTCGAAAAGTTAAGAAGCGCCGCAGTATTCTCTATATATGGCATTCTGTGTCTCGACAACGAACGCTCGCAGCTCGTAGCAGGCGGCAATAATATATACGACTGTCTTGAAAGGCTAGTATTGGCGTTGCCCCCGGCAAATTTATGTGAAGCTGATAAGCCCACCGATCGATCCACGCAAAACATAGCCACGCGTCAAAGGCTGCCGTGAACCGTGTGTGCATGTGAAACACGGAAAAAACATGCTACACCGACGCGTGGTGGGGCATGCACCTATACATTATCTTGGTCCATCAAGCACGGTTCAGTTTGATAGTTTTGTGATCGTCCTCTGACCGACCAACACCGTGGGCTCATCATGAACGAGGTTTTGAAGCCGTCGAGGAATCACGCACAGACTGATTAATAACATGCCCCCTCAAAGCTGATGAGCATAACACCAGCTACTAATATAATAGCATTGTTAATCACAAAAAACTGGAATCCTGACTATCTGCAGTAGCTCAATTCGGTTAGTTCTTGGTACAAATATAGTGGTATCATTTCTTAAACACCATACGCACGCCAACGGTCACCTGCAGAAAAATGGGTCGAGTGGCGTCCAAATTAAAATGTTCATTAGCACATTTATTTTTTTCTTGCTTCTTAGCACGAAGTTTGACGCTCCCCCTAAAGGCCCGTATATCACAAAAGACGCGGTGGGGGCCCGGCCCAGTGGCCGACTCCGACCCGGCTGCCGCTGAATCGCTCTGGATTCTGGAAGGCGCCCCGATCCCCGCCAGCTTGCGAAAGGAGGAGCACAAAAATTGAACGAAAGCTTGGAGGGAAATCTCCCGCCACCATAAATACCATGCCCCCGAAATCCCCCTCTCCCAGACGGCCAGAGTGCCAGAAGCCCAGAACCGAGATCAGAAATCGCCGCAAGGAAACGCAAGAGTCGCCGAGGATCCGGAGGCGGGATCGAAGGACCGTGATGGCGGACGTGGGGAGCCTTGAGAAGATGGGCCGGGAGCTCAAGTGCCCCATCTGGTAAGCCGCCGCCGCCCCCGCCGCTGCGCTGCTCCGCCAGCCTTCCCTTTGCTTTCTTGGATCCGTATTATTTTGTTTCTGTGATCTTTGTCGAGGTCTTTTCTTACATTTCTGCTATTCCCCAATGGTAAATCTTGAGACTTGCGATTTGTTGCGTATTTGCTGAAATGTTTCCTGGTCCTGGCAGCTTGAGCCTGCTGAGTTCGGCAGTGTCCATCACCTGCAACCACATCTTCTGCAAGTGAGTCCCGTCCCTTGTTCCTCTCCAATGAACTATAGTCGCTATTTATAGTCTTGCTCAATTTGATTTCACACGTCTCTTATTGCAGCGGCTGCCTGACGGAGTCGATGAAATCTTCGTCCAGCTGCCCGGTGTGCAAGGTCCCATTCCGTCGAAGAGGTTAGTTCATTGCTGCGGTGATTGTTGCAGCAACTGAATTGCGTATGCTTGGTGTAGAAATTAACTGAAGAAATTCCAAATCCGCACAAACCTTTTAGACAATGGAATCTGCACCAACAATGATTTGTTGGGCTCCATTGGTGCATTTCATTTATAAATTTGCTATTATCCGATTTTGTTGAAAGTGGTATCTACTGGAAATGCTTAGGTAATTCCTTGAGGTATTGTGCAAAACTCATTGCATGTGATGGTCTTTTGATTATAGAAATACGGCCAGCACCTCACATGGACAATTTGGTGGCTGTTTTCAAAAGTATGGAAGCTGCAGCAGGTACTAGTGTTGTGTCAACACAGCTGGCTCCTGCACCCAAGGTTGCAGGTAATTAGAAATCTTTATTTAGTTTCCTGTTTTATGGCACATGAGCAAGATTTAGTTACATACTTACAGCGATTGTTTTGCATCTCTGTCTTCTGACCACAGATGTTAAGTCTATTTCAGCATATTTGCTGTTTTAGGTCTTTGACTCTCTGTAACAATCGAATTTCAGAGAAATTGAACAATATACTAGACTTACTTTCTTACTTTCACTTGAAGATGAATCACAATGTGGTGGGAACAGTGGTAGCAAGGCTAAAAGGTCGCGGAAAAAGAAGGTAGCATCCAAGAAGGAAAATAATACATCCAAGGCTACTGCAGCTTCTGCATCTTGTCCTACTACAAAGCCTTCAATCTCCACTAACAAAAGAATACACGTGACACCATTTCCTGAATCTGAGACACCAACAAGGCCCAATAAGATTATGAAGCCTGAAGAGCAAAAAACTAAGCTGAATGGTGATGCTGAAGAGGACATTAATAAAACACTGAATTCTGATAGACCAGAAAGCCCTTCATTATCACCATTTTTTTGGCTGATGGGAGAAGAGGAAGAAGAAGGTGGCACTGCTGGAACTTCAAGTGAACCACTATCATTGAACACACCCTTGCGTCACAATGCACCTACCTTCAGTGATATCATAGATTCTGATGATGAAATACCTAATGATGCTACTCCTAATGTAAGTTCTTCTGAGCATTTTTTTTCATTTGTTATTTTATTTCCTGGCTGAACTTCTGTGCACACCATTTGGTTCCATGTGCTGTAGAGCAAAGCTGAGGTTTCAGAGATGTTTGACAGTGAAATCTTTGAATGGAGCCAAAGACCTTGCTCCCCTGAGCTGCGATCTACTCCACTGAAAAAACAGGTATTTTTGTTAACTGACAGTAGCTCTATAATTTCCAGTTCTTCTGCCACCTTTGCAATCTGACAATTCATGTAGTTCTTGCATTTTGTGTGTACCTAACTTAGCTGTTTTGTCTGTTCAGGGTAAATCGAAGAATGTTCTAGATCAAATCACAGAGACAGATGATGTTGAAGATATGAATCTTGGTTGTTCATTTGATAAGTTAGACCATGAAAGTAACGCCAATTCCACTCAGCCTGTCAATTTTAAAGAAATTAAGAAGAGAAAGTTGTCAAGGGCTAGGAGCAACAAGAATTCAAAACTGCCCAATTGTGTTAAGTTATGTACAAAAGGATCTGACGCTGATAACCAAGTTACAAATATGCCTGTAAGTATTGATGCAAAGCAATGCAAGAAGAACAGCAGTAAAAGAGAGAGAAATACTTCAAGTGGAGGAAACAAGGTCTCTGGCAACAGCAGTAGATTTCTTTGCTCTAGTGATAAATCTACAGAGACAGTTTCCCCACAAGATGATGGTTTGGAGGTTGAAGCACCTGAGGACCAGCCTTCAGAAAGGTCCTCAAAAATGGATAAAAACAGTCGACAAAAACTTGAAATAACAGGGGATAGTGCATTGAAGACTGCAGAGAAAACATCTGAACAAAGAAGTAAGCGTTTCAGAAGAATTTCTGATGGTGTTGTAGCTGACAAGATAAGAGTTTTTTCAGAGGCTGAAAATGAAACAGAACCACTGCAGCTTCAGAGTTTCATAAAAGGCCGCAGCCAATATAAATCCTTGGATGGCAGAAATAAACAAAGCACAGAATCAAACATTGGTCCACATACGCCAAGCATTTTACCTGGGAGATGCCTATTTAATGAGGCCATACGCACAGTTCCTTCAGTAAAGAATAGTAGTGCAAAAGCCATCGAACAAACAGGTTACTCAGGAACTATCAGATCATGCACTGCACGCAGTGCTGTCCTGAAGAAATGTGAGGATAAAGTTCCTAAGATTTCATGTGCTTTCTGCCAGTCTGATGATATCACAGAGGTATGTGCAGACAAGTCTCTTGAAGTTACAGATCCTTCCTTTTACTAAATGAATAAATTAACCAAATATGTCTTTTTTAAAGGAATCTGGAGAGATGGTTCACTATCATTATGGGAAACAAGTGCCTGCAGAATTTAGTGGAGGGGCTAGTGTAATACATTCCCACAAAAACTGCCTTGAGTGGTATGTTGCCCTTTCTAACGGAACGTTATATTGGCAAAGTTTTAAATTTCAGTATCCCTAGCTAATTCGTATTTGTTTTTATTTCATCGAAGGGCTCCTGATGTCTACTTCAAAGATGACTCTGTGTTTAATCTTGCAACTGAATTGGCTAGAAGTAGAAGGATCAAATGTGCTTGCTGTGGAATTAAAGGTGCTGCACTTGGATGCTTTGAGATGAGTTGTCGAAAAAGCTTCCACTTCACCTGTGCTAAATTGATCCCAGAATGTAGATGGGATAATGTAAGTTCGGTTGCTACACTAGTGTTTTCAACTGTACTAGAATAGTTTCTTGATATTTTGCAAAGTCCAGTTGTATCGCCTTATTGCCAACTTTTTTCTTTTCTTCTTGCTGACAGGAAAACTTTGTGATGCTGTGCCCTTTGCACCAATCTTCAAAGTTGCCAATAGAAACTGAGTCGAAAAAGATGCCTCAGAGGAGACTAACACCAAAAGGGTATTCTTAGTGTTTATGGCATGTTAGTTAAAAAGGTTATGGTTGACAAAGATATGGATATTCACTGTAGCATAACTGCTTTCCAGGCCATCTCAAGCAAGACCCTGTCAGGATTCTGGTAATAAATGGACATGGCCATCTGGATCACCACAGAAGTGGGTTCTCTGCTGTTCAGCCCTTTCTGCTGCAGAAAAGGTGTTTTCTAGTGTCCATCTTATTTTCCTGATGATTTTTATGATGTTTGCTTCATACGCATTTCAACTGATAGAAAAATGAACAAATCACTTAGGGTATTGTATCAGAATTTGCAAAAATAGCTGGTGTGCCTATCTCAACTAGTTGGAATCCCAGTGTTACTCATGTTATTGCAAAAACGGATCTGTCCGGTGCTTGCAAGCGCACACTGAAGTTTCTGATGGCAATCCTGAATGGCAAATGGATTCTCTCTATAGACTGTAAGTCCGCTTTCCTACCTTGGGTGACCATCATAATATCTATGCAGAACAGTGCTTGTCAAATTGCTACCATTTGTTGCTAAATACTGACTTTATTCCATAGGGGTTAAAACTTGTATGGATCGTATGGAACCTGTTGATGAAGTTAGATTTGAAGTCACCACTGATGTACATGGGGTTAGTGAGGGTCCCAAGTTAGGCAGGCAAAGAGTTATCAACAAGGTAAGGTTGTGTGCCCTTGTTGCATACTCCATCTGGTTGTCTCATATTATCTACACAGTACTGCTGACAGTATTAGTATAATGCTAGGTTAAGGACATTTATTAGCATGAGCATCATTGTTCCCAGGGATATGTTCTAGTAATCACAATCTTTCTTTATGCAGCAACCTAAATTATTCGACGGCATTCAGCTCTACCTCCATGGAGATTACTCCAAATCCTACAGGGGCTACCTGCAGGACCTTGTGGTTGCAGCCGGTGGAAATGTCCTACAGAGAAAGCCTGTGTCAAGAGACCAGCAGAAGTTGGTCGACAACAGCTCCCTCATCCTCATTGTCTACAGCGTGGAAAATCAAGACAAGGTGAAACCAAAATCCAAGGATGGTGTCCATACTGGTTGTAACCAAGCAGATGCTCAGGCTCTGGCCTGCGCGTCTGGTGGCAGAGTTGTGAGCAGCGCATGGATAATCGACTCCATAGCAGCTTGC
Organism: Panicum hallii; assembly: GCF_002211085.1. NCBI lineage: Eukaryota > Viridiplantae > Streptophyta > Magnoliopsida > Poales > Poaceae > Panicum > Panicum hallii. The sequence goes on from NC_038044.1 coordinate 14,136,247, forward strand.
AACCTTCAACCTCTTTAAATTAGAAGGGAGCCTTCTATGTTGCCCTAAGTGTGTGCTTGCATGCACGGTAGATTAAGTAATGGACATAAAATTTAGTATGTGACAGGAATGCATAATTTTATATTGCAAGTATTAGAATCAAACTTTATGTTCTTGTTGGAAAGAGTTGAGTTTATCATGCCATAGACATATACTTAACGTTGTTTTTTTTAAAAAAAAACTGCCCCAATGCTGGAGTGGGTATCAGCCTATCAGGTTGCTATTCATGGTGATTGCAGTTTGAACTCAATCAATTGTGGAATCGTTGTACTCCTGTTTAAAAGACATGGCTTCTGCAGCAAATGCTAACACATCTAAGAACCAAAAGTGGAGAATTCTACAAGCCATGAAAAAGTACAATACAAATCAAGAGGGGTATTAAAATATGCAGAGTACACCACAGTTGCCCTCAAAGCTTGTACAAATGCCAAGCAGTTGGCCGTAATATTGTGCCCCATGTAGCATACTCAGCCGAAGTGCAGCCAATGCCAAGGTGAAAGTTGAATCCATATTACAGTGGTACTGAGCTCCATTGGCAAGCATGGTCACTAGTCACTCACATTGCCTAAGAGCTAACATTGTGTCACTCTACGCCTCTACCAAGACTGATCATTTCTTGTTCAGAAGAATGAGCACTGGAGCAATTGGCCGATTGACCATTTGAAGTTTGCAGCTCACCCAGGAATCAATTGGAAGGCTTGATGCAAATGATTCAACAACATTGAGTTCATCCCTACGAGTCAGAGGAAAAAAAATCAACAACCTAACTTTTAACTGATTCTTGAACAAAACTTGGTGTTCTATTAAACAACATGAATGTGCTGGCAAGTCAAAACCATACAAACCCAACAGCAAATAATTTTATTTATTTTTCTATTCATAGAAATTATGTTCCTTGTCCAGAACCTGGAGCTGTGAGTAGTTATAATATTTAATGTTTCATGATTAGCAATAAGAGAACAATATTACAGTGCATGGGCACAATTTTTGGAATTGGTGTTTACCTTCCACCTGGATGCCCAATGTAGACAAGAACACTTATGAGTCCCCCAGAACTAAGAATTCTGCTGGCAGCCTGCAATGCTAGCTCGGTTGTCCTAGGTACTGTGATTAGTGTTTTATCTCCTCCTGGAAGGTAGCCCAAGTTGAAAGCTACAAGCCTAGAACAAACGTGTCACGGTGAATCAGCATGTCTAGGATTGTAGCTACAGACCAGCATTTCGAGGAAACTGTTTTGTTGAGGTGTACTACTAAATGAGTATAAACATTCAAATAGCAATGAACTCAAAAGGGCCTTGATCACCTGACAGGAGCATCTTTGGGAACAATTTCCTCCATTCTACTATGACATATTGGAAATAGCTTAACTAGTTCCCCCTGCCACACAAAACAAGTATAGTCACAAAAGGTACAGATATATTTCATGAAAAGCTAAAAGCTGAATGCCTTTTTTTGTTGTCATTATCCATTATGTTTCCTTCTTTAGAGGAACCTAGCAACATACATAATGTCTTCTGCAGTTACTTCAAATGCACACCTGATGGTCATCATCCACGGCCATTTTCAGAAAAGAGGAAGTGCTCTCTATCGCGGAATCTTGAATATCCATCCCATACACACATCCTTGACCTTTTTGATCAGCCACCATCTTAAGCAAAGCAAGTGTGTCGTTGCCATTCCCGCATGTGGCATCAACCACCGTATCCCCTTTCCGAGCAATACTTCTCCACACCCTGACCATGAAAACACACGCAAAATTAGCTATCTGAGAAATATGGAGATAATATGAGACAGGGCGATGAAGTAGATCTCCTTCCACAGCTCTCAGTAGTACACAGGGCAAGCTTCCCATGCTGTAATTTCGACGTTGGAAAGAAGTTTACAGTGTACACATTTACTAAGCAACAATGGGATTAGTACCTACGCGTGGGCTACCTCGGTGGCCTTCCTCCTGCCGGTGAGAAAGCCCACCACCGCATCCTCCACCCCTGCAACGAAACGCACTCCACAGTTACAGCAAATTTGCCGACCAACGCCGACGTTGAAAAAAAAGCATTAGAAGAGAAAGAGAAACCAAAAACTAACCAAGTTCAGGTTGTTGCGCCGTTGCGACGCCCGCAGCGGCGAGCTGTGCTCCGGAGGCGCGCGCGGAGAGGAACCGCCTGGGCCGGCGAAGGGCCGTGTCGCGGCTGGGGCTTCGCCGGAGGAGAGGAGTTAGGTTTTGGGAGCGGACGAGGAGGAGGTGAGGGTGCGGCGGCGGCGGCATCGTTGCTGGCAGCGGCGGAGGCTGCGAGTTACTGGGCGGATTGGAGACGAGCTACGCGATGGGGAATGGCTGCAGCAGCTAGTGAGATAACGTTCGCTGGATCAGGAATTAACGGGCCAGATTTTCAAGAAACTGGGATGGGATCAAGCCAAAAAAATGAGGGGTAAAAAAAGTATGCACCAAAAAGCTCAGAGGTGCCCGGTATCACCTAGGAGGGTGGACCAATCGTGACGACCCATGCGTCACAGGGCATTTCATCATGGCCTGTCCTAATTATAATTTTGGGGTGAGAGGCTCGAACTCTCGAGCTCAGGATCACACAACAAGCTATGAGACCTACGCGCTAGCCAACTGCGCCACCACCCCGTTGCTGTCGGTCTGCAAATAGACTACTACAAGTCAGAATTGGGTTGTGCCCATGCCTGACAAGTTGTTAGTCTGAGTTTTGCATCCGCTTCCTATGCTGATGTCCTTCGGCACGTGTGAACACATTAGCTTTATGTCATTTTTCAACACAAACATTAGTTTTTGGTTTAACGTGATATTTTTGCCTTCATGATCCAGTTTTGCGGAGTTATGGAGCAGCACAAACGAAGGATTCGTAGATTGTTTGATGCAAAAACAAAAATTGACTGTAAACCACCATGGTAAATTTGCTACATCGGAGAGCTTGAAATACCTTTGTTAATATAAATATGCTGCATAAACTCAATTTAATATGTATAGTAATTATTTACATGTAAAAACACCTATTTATATCAGGCAAGTCAAACACAAAGCACCTAGCTGGCTGACATTCCAGGTGTTATCTTCAGAAGCTAGTCACAGCAGTTTGTTGCTTGCCCAACTCTCATGAATTGAGCCAAACCATTCCCACAGCGGCGATACCCCGCCATGGAAATCGTGAATGCCCCTACTACCTTGATGTATGAACTGTGACGCTGAAAGTGAGGCCAGAGAGGAACGATTACCGAAATGCACGATGCTCCAACAGATTGTTGTACCAGCCAGTAGTGTTAGATTGCAAAGCAGCATCACCGAAACTTGAGGCCTGTTCGTTTCCTACTCTCTAAACTTTAGATCCATCACATCAAAGAGAACCTTGCTATTTAGAAGTATTAAATAAAATCTGTATATAAAACTTTTTCACAGCTGTGTGCTAATTCGCGAGACAAATTTAATGAGCCTAATTAATTCATAATTTGCCACAGTGATGCTACAGTAATCATCCGCTAATCATGGACTAATATACCTCATTAGATTCGTCTCGTGAATTAGCACTAGGGTTCTGCAATTAGTTTTGTAATTAGACTTTATTTAATACTTCTAAATGACAAGATTCTCTTTGATGTGACCCCTCTAAAATTTAGGCCCTAGGAAACAAACACACCCTTAGAAAACGAACACACCCTTCGTTTCCTGGGGCCTAAAGTTTAGGGGTCACATCAAAGAGAATCTTATTATTTATAAGTATTAAATAAAGTCTAATTACAAAACTAATTGCAGAACCCCAGGGCTAATTCGCGAGACGAATCTAATGAGGTATATTAGTCCATGATTAGCGGATAATTACTGTAGCATCACTGTGGCAAATTATGGATTAATTAGGCTCATTAAATTTGTCTCGCGAATTAGCACCCATCTGTGCAAAAAGTTTTATAAACAGATTTTATTTAATACTTCTGAATGATAAGATTCTTTTTGATGTGATGGTCTAAATTCTAGAGGGGAGGAAACGAACGTACCCTACGTTGCCAATTTCTCATGTTCTGACGCCTAACGGAAAGGAATCCCACCATGGAGGATGTCAGCCTGATCGGCATCTGATTGAATGATGGCTAGCCGAACTAGTCTGTCCCTCTCACTTCACGTTGATCCCAATTAACACGGGGTCATTGCTTCTGCTGCTTCTCCGCTAAACTGCCTTGGTAGTCACCAATGCACGTAGGAAGTTTTGACTGTTTGCGGTCCCATTGGCATATCTCGGCATAATGGTCTTCAGTGAGTTGCCGAGTTTGTCTGAGGTATTTGAGTTCACAGACGATGGCAGGATCACACCGCCTTGTGATGCAGTGGCAGTGGAGTATGTGATGTGCTTGCTCCGCAGAAATGCATCTGATGAAGTTGACAGGGGATTGCTGAACTATGTAGTGATGTCTTGTGAGCACTCAATTCAGAAGGAAACTTTACACCATCGATCTTGAAGCACTGGTGGGCCATCAGCAACTCTGTGATGTTCATTTACTGTCAATTTGGGATAATTGCGATGTGAAGCCTTTTTACTCTTGCAAGGCAGTAGTCAATCTTGCAGGTGCCTTGCAAACAAACACTTATAGGCAAAATCTGGTCTTATTTTGCATTGCTTTCCTTTCGAAAATGTATTAAAGTTGCAGACAAGAATAGTGAGTAGATGTGCATTTTATATACGAGATTATACAGATGTTAGCAGATATATACAAGTGTGAGAAAAAGCTCTTATTTTTTGAAATAATGTCACGACCCAAAATGTGAAAGCATGGGATAAAATTTAAAACATCATCATGAGCATCATCCAAGCATCAAGGAGCATCATATGCACTTAATTACATAATGATCATCCATCTTCTTGTGTGACTTAATGTGTAAGTTGTGAAGGAAGTTTAAAAATTGCTATGTGGCTGTGCCCCCAAATATTTTATTCAAATACTAGATTTCAAATGATGATTTTTAGATATTTTTACTAAATTTTTGGATGTCTCTGCCGAGCCATAAAATTCTTGGAAAGTTTGAAAACTGTAGTTTTGGATGATTTATTGTGGGCAAGTTTTGGCATATTTTTTGGGTGTTTGTTGTTGAATTATATTCTTGGTGGTGTGATATTGCTTCAGTAAAAATTTGGTGATTTTTGGAGCGCGGAAAATGCATGTTTTTGATTTTGTAAGTTGAACTGTTGCCTTTCTTCTTTTTTCCCTTCTCACGGCCCCACCTGTCTGCCTCCTCCCTCTCTCCTCCGTGCGCCCGGGCCCGCACGTCAGCGCCTCCCTCCGCGTCCCCCGGCCCTCCGCGCCCGCCCGTTGGGCGCCCGCGCGGCGGGGCACGCTGGCGGCCGCTGGCCCGTCCAGCGTGGCCGCCGCCTCCTCGTCTCCTGCGCTCGCCGCTTTCTCTTCCCCTCCCCACTTCAAATCGCGCTGTTCTCCTTCTCCCCTCCAACCCTAGCCCCGCACGCCTTCGCCTCTTCCGCTTCCTCCTCTCCGAGCCGCCCGCCGCCGCAATCCCCCGCCGTCGCTCCACCTCCGCCCGATTCCCCGCGCGTGAAGCTTCCCCTCCACCTACTCACTCGACCCCGGCCCTCAATCGCCCCTTTCCTTCACCGCCGCCGCTCCCCGACGCGCGCCCCCGTCCGCCGCCGCCGCTCTCCGCCGTCCTGTTCCCCGCCGCCCCGCCTCGCTCATCCGCGCTGCGGGTGAGCGCCCCCTCCGCGCTGCGCTGCCCGCGCGCGCTCCGCCTTTGCGCGTTCGCGCCCGTGGGCCGCGGCCCCGTGCCGGCCGCCGCGACGTCGCGCGCGCGCGTTCGCGTGCGGGCCGCGCCACGGCACGCCCTGGCCGCGTCCGCGGCGGGTCAAGGCCACGACTGGCCTTGACTCGGCCCCGTTCCCTCCCCGGGCCCACCTGTCGGCGCCTGTTGGGTGCCGGCCCGGGTGGATTTAGCGTTTGCCGCCCGTTTCGCTTTATCATTTCATGTGTGAACTTGTAAATTGCGTAGAAATTGTTGTAGATCTCCAAAAATTATGAAATTTGTTTTGTTTGAATCCTCTGTAATAGATCTACTTAGATAAATTAATGTTATGCATGTTAGAGCCCTGTACCTTGAGTTATAGTTTTTTCTTGCTAAACCAAGTTAATTGTTAATCTTGTTGTGTGATGCTTTAAAAATGTCAAACTAAATATTGTTGTGTTCCTTGTGAAATGATCTATCTCATGGTCCAGCTTATGTAATTGTTCCTGTACTGTTTGATAGGTTTTTAATGCATTTTTGGTTTTGCTGCCTGCAAGCTTGTAAAATGAATAACTTTTGATAGAAAATTGATAAAATGATAAAACCACTTCTGTTACTTTTGTTATCATGTACTTTGCCTCCAGTAATTATTTGAGAATTTGTAGAGATGCTTTGTGTATCTTTTAAGATTTCACTTGAGTTTAATGGCTGAAAATTATAAATAACATAAGTAATTCCACAAATATGCTATTGATGCAATTTCAACTCTCATGAGTTTATTTTGAGATCCCCTGTGTGCCTAAATTAAACCATGATTTATGCTTGTAGATGTTTTGTTAAGCGAAATTCGCCTCGGTCCTAGTGTTTAAGTTAGTAATCAAGCTTGTGGTGCCATGGTGATTTTGCTTTCGCGTTGATGTGACATTTTTCTTCTATTACCATGTCATTGCATATCATCTCATTTTCACATCATTGGCATCATCCTAATGCATACATCTCATTCATGCATTATAGTGACCGAGACGCCGGAGGACGCACCCGTTGAGCCCACCGAGTTCGTTGAGACCGAGCCGGGAGCCGAGTGTGTGGTTGAGCAAGAAGAGAACCAAGGCAAGCAGCTAAGCATGATCCCTTGACCTACTTAACTTGCTTAAATTTAGTTATTTCACTTGGGGTATCTATGCTTATGTTAATATTTATATATTGCATTGTTAATCCTACTTTTGAGTTATGACCTTTCTTGATCTTACTTCCGTGTCCTTGTCACGTGTAGTTAATAATTAAATGATCTAATGAATGCTTAGTCATGCTTAGACTTGATCTTTAGTTGCAAGAAACATTGAAATAAGGATCACTTTACTCACTACACCACTCTTAGTATATGTGTGCTTATCCTTTGTTGTCGGAAGTTCGGAAAAAGGGATTAGTGAGATGGTTATGTCTTAATTCGAGCGGAAGGTAGGGCCTAGGGAAAGGAGTCTCGGAGGCATAGTCCGCTCGAATTGGTTAAGGACCGTCCGTGGATGACCTCGGAAATTGAGCACTTATCGTACTACCACATATCCATTCATGGGGTGGATAAACCGATTACCCTCTAGTTCTAATCGTTGATGCACGGTCCTAGATATGTGGCCGTAGGGCTTTGTAGAGAGGCTTAGGAGTGTCCCCGGTGGACCTAGGTAACTCTCCACGCAAGCTAGGCGTGATGTTCAATGGTTACAACTTGTCGGGAAAGGTTGATGCGAGTACCCCCTTGCCCAATGTGATCGGTTGGGTGAGTCGCATGGTCCTTGCATCATGTGGGTAAAGATGTACGCCCTTGCAAGGTTAATGAATCAATTCGAATTGCCGCGCTCTCGGTTATGAGCAAGCTCTTTATCCTACGAAATCTTCGTAGAAGTGTTGGTCGAAGCGTTGGTTGCATGTTACGTTTACTCTTGTTGATGCTTAGGAATTGAGTTATCTAATTAACTAAAATCTGAGGTGGGTTGGGCAAGCTAATTAAAATGCTAGGAGGCTAGATGGTGGAATTAGGGAGCTCATGCTTATTTAAATTACTTAACCCTAAAATCTTTCTTGTGAGCCTTCATATGCATTTTCCTTGATCTATTTATTCGTGTAAGTCTTGCGAGTACCTTTGTACTCATATTGCTTTATTATACTAAGTTGCAGGTGAGCCGGAAGTGGTGTTTGGCCATTTCTACCCCGCCGAACCCGGCGCGGGCGAGGAATTGGCCAATATGGTCAATGGTGTCCTTGAGCAAGACGCCATTAATATTATCTATCGTTATATTTTCCACTGCGTATCGTTCTTGGGATATCATGATAAATACTAGACTCTATGGTTTTTATCTCTTCTACGTTATTGTGAGCCCGAGGCTTGTATCCTTTATTTGAACCTTAAACTTCAGATTCGGAATCTTTTCTTAAATTAATGTTGTAATGGTTAGTTGCTTAACTTGTATTAAAATTTGCTCTTTGTGGATCATTGGTGATGTAAGAGCTTGTGACGGTATGTGCATGTGCATGATCTTGGGCATATGTTGGAGCACGTACCGGGACTACCGGGTTTAATGTTATTTTCGGCGAAAGGTTAAGTTGGTCCGTAGTAGTTTAGATGTGGGTTAACCCGTAACGCGCCATTTGTGCAAGTGCATGTTAGCTCTCATCTCCATGATAACGACCGACGGTTTCGCTTAAAATGATATTAAATTGGACGGTTCTCACAAATAATAAGTGGGAGAAAAAGATTGATATAACATTATCCTTCAAAGCAGAAAGTGGCATGCTGCATATTTTTAAATGATGGAAACAGTTCTCTTTTCTTTGACAAAAACAAGTGGTCTTGCTGTAAACATATTGCAAACATTCTACGGCTAAATAAGTTTAGAATCAGGCATAGCTGAAGCACATAAGCTCTGCAAAAGCTTAGGGAACCTGCCATGCTCAAGCTCAATAGGTAAAGCCATGTTTGCAAGCATGAGTTCAGGATTTGTCCAAACTGCCTGTCAACTACAAGACAAATGATCCCTGCACCCACAGGCACAGCAATTGGACAATGATCCATGAATGGTTCGGAGCCGATTGAAGGCCTGGGGTGATTTCACGAAGACAGACATTTTTTTGGAAGACAAAACACAAACAAATGGTATTACATCAGAATATCAGATGTCCCAAGTCAAGTCTATTGATATGGAATTCTCACCGCAGCCTAGAGGACGCAGTCGAAACGGAGTCCTGCCGGGGGCTCACCTGCGGCGACGCCGCATCCGGCGCCACCGTCAAGCGCCGACTAGGGGGAGGCGCAGCGGACTCAACGACGCTCGCGGGATGGGAAATGAGGAGCTCGTGGAGGTCGAGAAGGGGTAGACGCTGAACGCATCTTCCAGGGACCTCCTCCCAGAGTAGTGCTCGCCGAGGGAGCCCGGCGGCGTGCTCGTCGAGGACGCGTGCCGTGAGGGCCGCGGTCACCGGTCAGGCGGAGGATGCCGATGATGAAATCCACTGCGGTGGATATTCGGCATTGAGAGAGGAGTGTATTCGTAGGAGGAGCGGAAGTCCATTCGCCGCGAACGAGGCCGGCCATCGCCGTCGGCGGACGGGAAAGGGGAGGCATTGGGCCGGCGCAGAGGATACCAGGCCCAATTAAGGGGTTTTATGTAAATATACAGGAAGTTTTATGCAAATATTCGGATCGCGGTTAACAATCGTGATCCGATTCAGGGGGGTTTTGTGTAAATAATCGGATCGCGATTAATAGTGATGATCCAATTTAGGGGTTATTTGTAAATTTAGGGGGTAATGTAAATTGGGGAGCGGAACCAGCCGCACGCGCCGGCGACCTCACCGTGGCCGCAATTGCGGCTCCGGTCCGGCTACCTCAAGACCGCCTCTGCTCGCACCGGCGGAGAAGAACGCGTTTCGCCATACCCAAACCTTCCGCGCCCAGGCGCAACGGGTAGGAGACGAGCGAACGGCGGGGGGGCAGAGACCCACCCCACCGCGAGCTGCCGGCGCTGCGCAGCGCAACGGCGTCCATCCCGAGCGAGATGGCACTGAGCAAGGCTGCCATGGATGAGGCCCTCCGGCTCCTCCCCCTCGTCGGCCCTCCGCTGCCGACTACGAGGCGTCCCGGGTCGTGATCCGGGAGCAAGGTCCTGCCCGCAGCCCGTGCGTATCGTGCGGAGCTACTGGCCTCCTGCGTCCTGCCCTCCCGCTCGATCCAGATTGCTATTGCTGAACTGCTGACAATGCGTTGCCCTGAATTCTTTCTTGGCAGTTGTTTTTCTCCTTCTAAGTCCTAACACATCTTCGATTTGTCGAATGTTTTTTTTTACCTTCCACCTGGATCCCCAAGGCTCGGAGGAGAATAAAAAAAAATTAAAAATGTTTGGGCCAAGGCTCAGAGGAGCTCGTATCATCTATGTAGATGACTAATAGTGACGACCCATGTGTCACATGGGCATTTCATCATCACCTGGCCAAACTTAAATGGGGTGAGAGAGGCTCGAACTCTCGACCTCAGGATAACTCAACAAGCTATGAGACCTACGCGCTAGCCAACTGCGCCACCACCCCGCTGTGATGGCTGTGCAAATGAAAAAAGGTAAAACCACTGAAATCCGTAATCTGTGAACCACAAAGACCCCCAGGCACTGGACTGCCATTTTGAGTTCATCTGACCGTCTTGCTTCAGGCTGGCTTTCCTTCTGGCTCTTTTGCATGAGACATTTTACATGTTTGGCTTATACCTTGCAGCTTTCCGCTGGAAGAAGTCGCAATCGCTGTTGCATATTATGCAGATTGAACAGAACATCAGTGTACACGTTTTTAATTAGGATGAATCATTGCTCCATTTTATTTTATTTTTGAAACAAAACAGTATAAGTGGAGAAATACAGAAAAATAAGAAAAAAATACTCCTTTTGGGCTAAGAAAAACACTAATTGATTCTCATCATCTGGCCACATTTCCATACACATCTGAAATGGTACAAATCAAAATTTTGGCAATTTCACCCTAAGGCAGCCAGAGTAACAGTGTAACACAAAGGATTACAGGATCATCAGAATTACAAGTCTGTCCTTCCAAATGCCAATGGCATATAACTTTGAAGAGTAGATGGGTTATTGCGCCACCGGCCTTTCTGCTGACCATACTATAATACAATATCGAGTATGGGGATATGATCGAAGAGCAGAAGCGGCCTGAAGGTAGCTGGCTAAGATGCAGTAGATGCAAGCGTTAAGTTCTAGTGAAAGCAAGTGCCAAACATAGAAAGAGCTCTCCTGCGCGATATGACGACCGAACCTGGAAACATGCAGCAAGTACAAAAGCAAGTGCTAGTGAATAGCAAATACAAGTTAAAAGTGTTATCCTTCTCTACGCCACAATGAGCATTGGTAAAATCCCGTCTTTTTAGAAAGCATATTGTTCCTTTGCTATGATGACATTTTTTGGGGGTAGTTCTATGATGACATTGTTGAAAAGCAGCACGTATATGTTATGCTTACCAGATGTCCGCTAGCCACATAGAGAAAACCTAAAGATTCTCCGTACTCCTTCCAGAAATCGAACTTCTCAGGAGTCACATACCCTCTAACTGTTAAGTGTCTTTCTGTGGGCTGTAAAATCAGGAAGCTTTCAGTGTATAGTGTTACAAGAAGAAGGCTGGGAAAGTGTGGGAATACATGAAGGGGTAAAGAATATGTCACAGGGGACGAAGACCAAACCTGTAAATATTGCCCCAAGGTCAGGATATCAACATCAACAGCCCTCAAGTCAGCCATGGCTTGCTTCACCTCCTCATCTGTCTCTCCTAGACCAAGCATGATCGAGGACTTTGTTACCATGCCCGCTTTGCTAATCTCAGCATGTTTCAGAACAGCTAAACTCTGATCATATCTGTAGGGATAAGAAACCAGGTGTTTGAGAAAAAACTAGGCCAAATGCAACTGCAACGATTCCACTGATTTTATATGATTTAGTTTTCTTGACTTCAGTTTCCAAAAATAGGAATTGCAGATATCCATGGTCGGTATTATAAAACTTGCGATTGTAGAAAGCCTTAAATGGGTGTCACGATCCCCAGGAATATGTATTGATAAAACTTATACAGAGGAGCTGGAAAAATATTGTGACAGAAATGAAATCAAGAAGAGCACTACCCTGCTCGGGGATCCCTAACTATTCTCTGCAGACTCTTCACTGTTTCAATGTTATGTGCATATACATCTAGACCAGAGTTTGCTAATGATGAAACAGCATCCAGGTCACCTCGAAAATCTGAAGTCAGGCACTCCACCAATATCCCAGGTTTCAACTCCTGAAAAAAAAAATCTTAGCATAGTAGATTGGAATATCGCCGTCAAACTAGAGTGCGGTAAGGGATAAACCTTGAGAATTCTGACTGTTTGAGCAAAATGGCCACTTCCACCATCAGGAAGGTCATCCCTATCAACACTTGTCAGCACAACATAGTCCACTCTGCAAAGGACGTTATCTATCAGACAATCTGTAGCCTAACCATCACCTTCAACATGTCAATAACTCTGCCAGAGATCATACCCCCAACTCGCGACTGCCATTGCTGTCTTCAGAGGCTCCAGGGCGTCCGGCGCTGGAGGCTTGTTGCTAGTTTTCACGGCGCAGAATCGACAACCCCGGGTACATGTATCACCTAGGAGCATGATCGTCGCGGTCGCGATGCCGTCCCCTTCCCCGCCGGCCCCGCTGCCTCCATTCCAGCACTGCACACCATCGTCATAACGAAATCAAACCAAAATCCAAAACCATACCCGCATTACGGCCTACAATTTATCGAATCTTAACACTACCATTTAGCAGTGCGTGTTGGATTCGATCCTACCTCTCCGATGTTGGGGCATTGGGCCTCGACACAGACGGTGTTGAGCTTGAGCTCGCCGAGCGAATCCCTCAGCCTCGCGTACTTCTCCCCCTGCACCGCCCGCTGTCGCAGCCACGCCGGCTTCTTGACCTCCGGGTCCCGCCCCGTGTACGGCTCCGGAGGCGCCCAACCCACCGACTTCCGCCGCTTCCCCTTCCACCTGGCACCGCACCACCACCGCCGACCTGGGCCGAGGACGGCGGCTCAGGCTAGCGGGGCGCGCGCGAACCGAGGGAGACGACAGCCTTGCCGCGAACGAGTTCTGTATTGCGGCGGTCGGGGAAATCGGAGCGCGGCGATGGATTCGAAGTGGAAGGACGAGCTGGTTGTTACGGTTTTACCCAAGAAAATGGCGCGCCACGGCGCCAGACGGTTTACCGTGTGTTTTTTGCCTTTCCAACTTGCTTTTATTTTTTAAAAGCTAAAAGCCAACTAAAAGGTTAAAAAAATTTAGGTATTTTTATCTAAAAGAAATTTTTACTGCAGTACAAATGTAAAAATATCTCTTCCACTACTTTTAGTGACTTTGGGATAAAAATTACTCACCTACCATTAATTATGAAAAAACGGTTCGCTCTTCTATTCCATCCGACCCCGACTCCCACCCATCCGACCTCTCCCGTCCGCCATCGCCTCCCACCTGCAGCTCGGTTGGGCCGCCCCCCAGTGCCCGTCCACCGGCCAGCCGCCGCTCCAGTCCAGCCGCATTCCTTGCGGCGCCATCCCAGTTCACCCGCCAGCCGCCTCCAGGCCGGATGGCCCCCTGTTGGAGCCCCAGCGCCGCATCCAGGCCGGCTGCCGCCCCTACCCGCCTCCAGCCCGGCCGCCGCCCCTGCACCGCCTCCGTTCAGCCCGCCGACCTCTGTTCCGGTCCGCCCGTCGTCCGCCTTGGATTCACCCCGCCGGTAGTGCACTGCAGCTAGTCTTTCTACCTCTATATTTTCTCCCTTTATCCAAAATTATTGCTCTGTCCGTTGGAGAATAGGAGAAAGTTTTGATTCAAGAATGTATGATTGTTTGGTAAATTGGAGGATATGTGATTAGTACTTGTTGCATGCAAATTGATTGGAAAAATTTTGTTTGGCTCAAGAATGGGTGACAAAGCAGATTGAGGTGATATTTTTTGAGGTATTTGTACGATGCATGCAAAGAAAAGATAGAAGTTGGGAATAGATCGTCGGGAATTTTCACTACTACCGGTTGGAAGAATTTTATATTCAAGATTGTAGAAAAATCTGATGATAAATATAAAAAATAATTGAAGAATAAGATAGATACTTTGAAAAAGGATTATACATTTTTTATGGAGTTGAAGAATCTTATCACTGGGCTGGGATCGGATGAGGCTAAACAAACTGTGGACTGCTCGGATGAATGGTGGGATGAACACCTTACCGTAAGTGGAATAATCCGACTTTGGTATTTTTTCACTAATATTTATTATATACTATGCCTTGCTGATTTTATTTTTATTTAATTTCAGAGATGCAACAATAAAGAGAAAGTAATCAAATATCCTCATTCGAAGTTCTAAAAATAAGCCCCAAAGTTTTTTGATGATATGTATTATGTATTTGACAACGTACATGTTAGTGGGTCTTCTGTATCATGTCCTGAAAATATATCCTTTGACGATGCAAGTGATTAGGATGATGATATGGTACCAAAATATGTAGAGAATGTTAACAAGATAACAAACACATAAGAAATACAGGAAAAAGGAAACGCAAGGGGCATCCACTGGTGCTGAGGAGAAGGATGAGAAGAGCTATTTCTTTCATTTGTATAAGAATACCTGTCAGAAGATAAAAACTGTTGCCGAGAAGATCTCCATAAGTGTTGAAGCATCATCCCCTCCTCCAGCCAACCATGTTCCTACCATAGCAATGACTATGAAGATGGTGAAAAAAATATAGGGGTGGAGGAAGTAACTGCTCTAATGTACACAGCCACCTTACTTATTGTGAAACTAGATTTTAGGGAGGTTTTTAGATTTTAGGGAGGGTTTTAGCTCTCTAAAAATAATTGAGGAAAAGCTCGATTTTATTAAGAGGGAGCATGATAGGCGCCAATGGTTTCTTGTTTTCATATTTTAATGTTTCCATATTCTGAACTATTTTATTATATCAAAGTTATGCAGCATTATCATATTTTAGGATCTAAACCAATTTAGTATATAAAATACTAGTTTCTATTATTATATTGTGTTGAATAAAAAATGATTGGCAAATGTCGCCAAAGAAGGGTAAAAGGATTCGTTGATGGTAGTTGAACTAGCCCAACATACTGCTGTTATGGGAGAAATGAGGGAGTTGTACAATGAGCTGTATTTACGCAAAGGTGAATACTGGAGAAATGTCATAAACTAGAATTCAATGGGTGATGAGGTGCATGGTCGTTCAAGATATTTTTATAAGATGTTTTGGATGAGCGTCGAGATTTTTATGATACTTTATGACTTGCTAGTCTCTATCAACGGATTGATCTCTACCAATAATGTTTCATCCATTGAGTCATTGACGATATTTTTTTAATTGTCGTAGGACCACAATTATTTTCACAAGCTGAAAATCGTTTCACTCGATCGCTTTAGACGGTTCATGTGAAGTTTCATGAAGTGTTGAAGTGTATGCGCAAGTTAGGTAAAGACAATATTATTCCGAGAGATCCTAATTTTTCTACAGACCATACAAGGGTGAGAGAGAACCATTTCTGGCCATACTTTAAAGGTGCAATTGGAGCAACAATAAATGGTTCACATGTGAAAGTGGTAGCAACAATAGAAGGTTCACATGTGAAAGTGGTAGTGCCAGTGGACGAAGTGGTTAACCACAGATGTCGTTATGGATATACATATGTGCTAGTAATTTGTGACTTTGATATGAGGTTTAACTTTGTTGTTGTTGGTTGGCCAGGTGCTGCACATGACACGCGTATTCTCAATCATACATTAGCAAATTTTTCTTCATTTCTCGTGCATCCTAAATGTATGCATGGTAAATCATTTCCCCTAAAGGTATGCATGGTACATTATTTCCTTCATTTTATGTTAGTTTTACTTGTATTATTTATTTTGCCTCACTTGCTTAGGTTTATAGAAAAATATTATCTCGTAGATTCGGATTATCCAAACCGAATAGTGTATCTCGCACCTTACAAAGGAAGCACATATCATATACCCGAATTTCGGCATCGTACATGCCCTCCTCAAGGAAAGTACGAGGTGTTCAATTTCTTGCATTCGTCCCTTCGAAATGTGATTGAAAAGTCTTTTGGAGTCTTGAAGCAGAAGTGGCGTATTTTGAAGAGCATGTAAGTTTCTCACCTCATATTCAAAAGCATATAATCATGGCTTGGTTTGTTTTATATAATTTTATCCGTGATAGCAATTTGCGTGATAAGAAGTTTGAGAGATGTGATGCTAATGAGCGGTACTTGGTACCATCTACAAGTGGCTCGGTACAAACAGAAGGAGATGGAAGTGAAGATGTGGAGAATGAAGATACCATGAATATTATTCGCACAAGATCGCTGATGATCTGGTTAGTGCGAGAAAAGGATAGTTATGTTGAGATATATCATAATTGTATGAGCTCTTTATCTGGACCATATGGATGAAAAACTTAGAAAATTTAATATTTTTCTTTCAAAAAATATATTTACATGCAAAACAGTGAACATATTAGATTTGTATGAATATTTTGCATATAAACAGTTCCACAAAATCTTCAAAGGTATTGCAAATATTTCACCCACAGCACACAATTTCTCATAGCTTACAGCTGCTCTAAACAAACGGTTTTCTACTTTTCCCACAGCAATTTTCTCACAACCCACAACAGCTTTTCGAAAAACTATAGCCCAACCAAACGCAACCTTAAAACTTTATGGTGTGGATCTATGGCAGGATGGTGAGTGGTGACTCCTGCGAGAAAATCAGAGATACCAGAGTCGCGCGAGGCTTCGACTGCTGTGAGAAGGCAAGCATCCAGCAAACAGCAATAACAGCTCTTATAAAAAAAAACAGCAATAACAGCTAATTGGCTATTAGAGCAGCAGAACAACCGTTGGCAAACATCATTCTTTGCAACCCTTTTTTTTGATAATATCAATCTTTGCAACCTTGTTGTATAAATAAGGGTATGTGAACATAACATACATACCCTGAATAAAGAGATGAATAAGCACAGGAAAAAGGCATCGGAAATGAATTACAAGATCAGTAAAGTGTAACCAATTAATAGACTAATCATACCAAGCTTGTATTACAATTCATATAGATATAGGGAGAGAGACGGGAGCAGCAGATACAGCTGTAGCAGATCACTCCTGCCTTTGGCACATCCCCAGTTGAAGCAAACGTCACCAGAAACAAGTAGGTGGCACGGTGGTATGTTACGCTGTTGCTATCCACCCACTAATGTCCTCTTCGGTGGGAGAAAATAAGTCAATTAGGCTACCTGCAACAGATGTCCAATTCACCACTACACAGTTACAACAGGATACATACATGCATAATCTATTATAACCATCAGGTGGTGATATAAAAGGACCTAGATAAAGGAGATTTTCAGTCTATAAATATAATCTCGATCCTACACATGGTCACATCCTGAATGCTAACTTCACTGAGCCAATGGAACTTCTCCAAGCTCGCACCTTATGATGAGGTCACAAGCACATCTCCAGATATACCATCTGAAGACAAACTGCACATATAAATTAAGCTTTGGGGTCTCTTCAATGGTTCTATCCTGGAACTGATTCATGTCCACGGCTAGCATTAGGACTGAAACCAGAAACATGCGTAGACTTTCGAGCAAAATCTAGCAGTGTCTGGCGGTGCTGGTCATTAGTATGAGGAAGACTTGCACGTAGCAACTCAACAGGCATCTCCCTGCTAACTGCTTTGGTGGCTTCAGGTCCACCCAGAGAGTTGGATCCCTGCATGGCAAACCTCTGCACAATACTTTCATACTTGCTGTCACAGTATTTCGTCAGCAGTCCAAAGAAGGCATCAAATGACGCTTGCCAAAGTGAACGTGTTGATCTGCTGTAGTTTGCTGCAGAATGAGGATCTGCCAGTAGCTCAGTTGCTCTATCCAGTACAGATTTTATGATCAGAGAGGCCCCATCACCAGCAGAGCTACCCAGTGGTCTGAGAGGTGGCTGCTGCGATGAACAGACAACAGCAGCAAGGCAGGCACTGAGAGCACTTAGTTCCATATGGTGCACACAAGAGGAAACAGTCTTGGCAAGACAAGTGGTTGTTTCTGCAGCACCAGAGTCTGACGGCAAACCCCCAAACAAGCTCCTAAGGTGTCGGAAGACAGCCATACAAACTATCCGGGTCAGCTCACTTCCAGGGACAAGAAGTCGAAGATAGCGTGCCAAAAGCTTACGTCCTTTAGGGAGAGAAACAATGCGAAGAAAAATTAGGTCATCCTTAGGGGCCAATCCAGATGACTGGCCAGGTTTGTTGGGGCCAAAAGGGTCAACAAGCTGAAGTGATGCAGCTAAGCCCTCAAGGAGGACCTGTCGCCTTCGCCTCAGTTGGAAACTGTTGTCCTGTGGCTGACTAGACTGTAAGAATCGATCAATGTCATCAACATCCAGAAGAAGACGAAGAGAATCCTCAACAGTTATTCTGGCTGCAAGCATTGGTTCTTTCTCCAATGGCCTCGTGGATGACTTATGATCATACAAACCATCACCAGATCCAGGCAAATCAACTTCAAGAAGAGGGCGAGGTCTACGTATGGCAGAGAATGAAACTCCTCCATTAGCATCAACCTGTAGATATGAATGCTGATCACCACCAGAGCGGGACTTTGAGGGGAAGTCTTTTATTGATATAGGGCAGAAATTGCACTTTTGAGAATTTACAGATCTTTTGGCTTTACAAGCTTGGTGGTAGTAGTCATCGATGTAAGGATCATTGCTGTGACTTGCAGAGTGCTGCATTTTTAAGATGCTTTCAATCTCTTCAGATGACATGTACTTGGATCTGAACTTTATACCCACACTCTCACTATGCTGGCTACTTGCATCAGAAGGCTGTTGAGGTAAGCGTATGCTGCGCTTTCCTCTTCCTGACCTTGATCTCTTGTCTCTGGGTGAAGGCACGGTAGGAATATGATCAAAATTGCCCATTATCTCTGGAGATTGATGGTGATAGAATAGGTGAGGCTGCAAATTTAGGTAATTCTGAAAAGACGGCTGGACTGGTGGTAATCTCTGATGCTGCTGAGAATAAAGCAATGAAGACATTGAACTACTTGGAAGAGATAATTGTGGTTGCAATAAACTGGATCGCCGGTTAAGGTGATCAAAAGCGAGTGGGCCAGCTTGGTTCAGCCAATCATTTTGCACGAGATTGTTCATTGAAGGATCTGCAGCGGTGTAAGATGTGCTTCGTCCATAAGGCAATCCATGAGACAGACCATGCATATGATATGGAGAGCCAGAAAGCGACGAACTTGGAGAACCCATGTGGTGACCAGCAGCAGGTGATGGAATGCTCGAGTGCCGTGTAAGACCTTGAGCAGGATAAGGCAACCCAGCGCTGCCACCTGGTGGTGGATAGGATGTAAATGAAGTAGATCTGTGTAGAAGAATAGGTTCGCTTGAGCGGTGCTGTAGTGGTTGATCGGGATATGAAGACGTGCGAGACAGTGGTTTGGACTCTCCAAA
Organism: Panicum hallii; assembly: GCF_002211085.1. Lineage (NCBI taxonomy): Eukaryota > Viridiplantae > Streptophyta > Magnoliopsida > Poales > Poaceae > Panicum > Panicum hallii. The sequence goes on from NC_038044.1 coordinate 14,155,626, forward strand.
GTGAGGTGAAGACTGCAGCTGCGAGCACCACTGTTTGCTGTCCAGAAATTCATCACCGTCTAGCATACCCTGATCTACCCAACTGGTGAAGTCTGAATCTGGAACCCAGTCAGTAGTTAAAGAACCTGAAGGAAGAAACTATATAGGTCAGTGAATATTGCCAAAAATGTGACAAAAAAATGACATCACAGTTATTTCTCAACAAGGCAATATATTAGTATTACATCAATAACAGTGATTCAGAGAGCACACTTGCAACAGAAGGGAGATGGTGGTAGTTTTGGAGGGGCAATGATAGGGGGCACGGTCAGCCTGAGTACTTGCTCGGGGAACATTGGACATGAATGAAGTTTTGTTTTTTTTTCTTTTACCAAGGGCCAATTAGATATTTTGTGCCTTTTTCTCCTCATGTTATTTGTAAAAGGTGTGGTGCTTTACTACAAAATAAGCATGACTTTGGATTACCCATCAGCAAAATATCTAATCTTCAGTGTGGCGAGCCAGTGTAACATATTTACAATGTCCAGAACTATTTTAGTTTAATATAAGAATATACGATGTTCAAGACGTCATACAAAATGAAATCATGCCATATCAAGGTAAATAAATCGTTGTAAGTGCAAAAGTAAAGGTTCAATAATAACGAAACCTTGTCCTCCATTTATATGCGGTGCTAAGCTTCATGGTAATAGTGGGCAGAAATGTTACTTACTTTCTCTTGAAATTGATCGTCTATCACCAATAACACCAAGATTCCTTGTTCCGCTAATACTTCGGTTCAACTGAATATATGAAGTGTAGCAAGACCAAAAAAAGGTTATTATTGTAAAAGAGTATGATATAGATAAAATTCAATGCACCATGAAGCCACCCACATAATCAAATAAAAAAACTTTAAGGAAGAGGGGCATATATAATCTCAAGATTCATAACATAATATGCGACTAGAAAAATTTGAGAATTCTATATAACTTAACCACTTTTATGTGAATGGCTAAGAACGTAATGGGTTGGGCATGCGGTATATACAAATAGACATGGTTGTAAAGAGTTAAAGAAAAGAACAATAATGAATAAATGACATAGCCTTAAGAAACCTTCAAACATGTGCTGGTCAAACAATTCAATACCGTGGATACAGTAAATCATATGAACCGAAGATATCTTATATGCTTAGGTATGAGAATTTTGAAGTAGAAGACACAAATTGAATTGATCACCAATCAAGAAAGTGGTACAAGGCACTAACCTTTGCAAAAGTGCTTGCAAGATCATCAATTTCAGACAAGTTACTCATACAATCAATCTGCAGGAAGACAAATGGCAGACAAATGATCATGATGATCTATAGAAAGAATAGAAGTAAACCAGGAAAAGGAAGTGAGACAAGGGAAGGAGCAAATGCACCAATAGTTTGGGCTGGATTTGATGAATTAATTAATTCTTAGAACAGCCCATGAAACGAATTGGTAGCACAGACTAAAAGTTTGCTAGCTAATCTTTCATATCAATTGTGCTATAACTATATTACAGCAATCTAACTGCATTTTTTAGTGCACAAAAGCATGCTGTTGTCCGGATCCAGACAAGTACAACAGCTACAAGGCTACAACTACAAACTATATTCACTGATTAAATTGTTAGCAAGAACATGGGCAGTTGTGCTCATGCACAGCTCCTATGATCATTATACCTCTAAACACTTCCAAGTGCCACCTATACCAAACAGTAACCCATACCGATTACATTATAGTCGATTGGGATCCTGGGATCCTTTTAAATCCAATTGTACTTCAATCTCAATCTCTGGTCCATAGCTACTAAAATATTTGTTGAAAGAGGGATTTGCATTATAGAGGAAAAGTAACTACAGCTGTCAAGAACTTAAATACAATGGAAGCAAGAAATTATGAAGCCAGTTTTGCCAGATATGAAGGTGCCGAGAGCCGCACCTCTTCCCCCATAGAAGAGAACTGGTAGCCCCCATCATCATGTCCACCAAATCCGCCACCATCGCCGTCGGCGCCTCCATCCTCCAAAAACCCACCGAGCTCCGGCCCCTCCATGGGCCCCTTGCCGAAGAAGGAGTACTGCGCCGCGTCGAAGCGCGAGTTCTCTGCAGACGAAGGGAGAAAAACTGCGATTTTAGCTAATCGAGTCCAACAACCCGAGCAATTCCGAAGCGGCAAGCGCGCCATGAACAACCATCAAAACCACCGCTAAAATCCCGAGGATGCCACCATCAAAACCGCGCCCAACAAAATCCCAACGGAAGCACGCCAAAATTAGCCGCGAAGAAGATCACCTGCGGGCGAAGACGAGGACGCGGCGCCTCCTCCACCGCCGCCATCCGCCCTGACGCCCCTCATCGCCTCGAAACCCCCGCGGCAGCACGCAGCGGCGCGAACGGCGCGCTAGGGTTTGGGTTCCCGCGTGGGGTTTGGATCTGACGAGAGCAGAGGGGGGAGGAGCGAGGGCCACAGCTCGCCTCCGCCTCAGTCTTGCTTACTTCCCTTCTCTTCTGTCTTAGGAATATAGAAACCCAGGGGAAATATAGAAAATCGAAAAACGGGCCGGAATTATGGCAGGGAAGAAAGGTTAACTGAAAATCGCGTGCTTTTTTATAGAACAATCTGAAAATGATATCTAATGAGATTTCTCGGGGAAACTTGCACGCCTGCGAAACGCGAGGATTGTGTGGAGAGGCGAGATCGATTAGCGCTAGCGCTGGTGGATTATTTGGGTCGTAAAGGAGAAGACTCCGTCTTGGCTTGCGTGTTACTCTACCTACATTTGTTTATGGGCCCCTCTTGCGCGTGTTGTTTTCTGCCGATCTCTCTCTCTCTCTCTCTCTGACGGGCACTTCCATAGTTCTCTTTTTTGGCTTCTTTAGCTGGCTTTCTCTCTCTTCGATGATCATTAGTCACACTAAATCACGCGCCTTTCTGTAAACAACAACTTTTTGGCACTTGGCGAAACCATTTGCATGCATGACCGTTTTCATGCGAGGGATGGGCCTCGCGAGTCGTGAGCACCTAAAATAAAAATGATTTTTTTCGCCATACAAGAAATGCTTTCTCCCTGAAATTGACTGTCAGCTCGTGCATTTAGAGTCTTGAGATTCGCGCTCTGTGGTGGTTGGGAAGATTGAACAGTCCTTGCCTCTCCCCCTCGTGTGAACGTGACGGCAAAATGGACTGGCACCGTACCTGATATTGAGCTACGCTAAAAGTATCCATCTTTCGCAATCATTTAACCACGACCGTTTTACCTCGAGAAAAATGACAGCGACGGTATGACCTCACCTCAGCGACGGCGAATGTGCCACCCCACCCAAGCGACAGTGAACGATGTCCTTACCACCCCATCCCAAGCGGCAGCGAGCGGTAGCACGACATGAACCCATGATCAACTGCGCACGTGCCATCGGTCCATCGTAAGTCGCGTCGACTGTCGTCTGTCGATCGATCGTCACACCAGGCCAATTGGACCTCGAAAACACCTTCAGAAAAAAAAACCTAAAACCACATGGTTTAATCATGCAAGTAACTTCCGCCCGGATCCAAAACACGTGATTACAAGAAAAGGCACGCGCACGATGATTGCGTTTGACCTCTCGCGATCTGAACGCAGCCAGCCAGGGAGGCTCGCGTATCCGATGGTCCACCGAGACAAGCCGGGAAAGCGGCGAGTGAGACAAGGCTCGAAGCGGCGCCCCCCGTATGTTTTTTCTTGCTCCGGACTCCAGCCAAGCCCACACCGTCTGATAGGATCCCCGCCTGACTTCCGCGCCAACCCAACCCGGCGCGCGGTGTGAACTGTGAACCCAACCGACCGCGACACGACCAGCGGCCGAAGCGGGTTTGCCTTGCAGCGCGCGGCCAGCTTGACCCGGCCGGCGATTGCATTTGGCGTCAAGCAACCGCGCGCCCCGCCGCCTTCTCTTCCCCCGCAAGCCCCGATCGGCGGGGGCAGCGGCACGGGCGGCGGTGGTTGCACCTGCCTCCCACCCTTGTCCCCGGTGGACGAGGCTCGAAACAAAGGCGGGGAGCTCCTCGCCGTACTCGTACGTGCGACGGCGACTGGGATTCCGCCCGCGGCGATCGAGTTGGTGGCATGGCGACATGGGGGAACGAGCGAGGGGGCCGAGGCCAGACAGATCGAGCAACCCCGTGCCGTGTCTGGCTGCACTGCACACGCTTCGCAGCTGAACTGACTGCTGGTAGCCTGGTGCACGGGCGCAAGGTTCCGTCTCGAGCATCTGGGTTGTTAGGGTGCAGGACATGGGCGTCCCTGTCGTACGGTTAGGTTGCAGCGAGCTCGATCTCAGGCTTTAGCTGACGGCGGTGAGAACCAAAGCGGCTTTCGGGGAGTGTTAGCTCGCTCGCTCAGTCGCTCCTGCAAGCGTGGGTGCTAGCTGCTGCGACTGTGACTGCAGTGCGGAGTATATTCTCTTGCGAGCTTGCACCATGATTGCGGTGGCATGTCAATGACGGAGACATAGGTTAGGAAGAGTAGCTTGGTCTACCCCAGCCTTAGCATATCTTGTAGATGTCTAACACCACTAATACTGTGGCTGGAGAACCCATTTACACGCTAGCTTGAGTGTGACTAAGGGTGTGAATAGTTGCTCCTATTTATTTCACTTAACAGTACGGGGCGACGGTGAGTTGGTGACGAAAGAGTCGTCAATTCGCAACACTTAAGAACTTGTTTGGACAAAATCATCCTATCCCGATGCATGAGGACTGGGGTGGACAATGAATTAAATTCCCCTGACCACTCCCGATATGAATCAGTTGGAGATGATTATTATTTTTCTAAACAAGGTCCAATCAAGATAGAAATATGCAATTTTTGCAAGAGAACATGTATCCTAGTATGTTTGATTGAGTTATAGCTTCACATTTTGAGCTCTCTTTATAAAGTGATGCCGTCCTCTAATAATTCTTCTTCCGCCTTTAAAGAAATCAGTAAGATGAAGTGGATTTCTAATTGAAAATCTATACAAATTGAGCCTTATATCCTGTTTGGGTACACAAACTAATAGCTGGGCTAATTATTAGTAGATCCCTAGCAAACTATTAGCCCATTGACTGATTGAAGGGAGCTAATAATTGCAAAAATCGCTTTGTCCTCCCACCTAACCTCTGGCAAAAGATAGATAGGGAAGAGAGAAACAGACCCTCGGATGATAAAATGATCCAAGTTCTCACACAATTGAAATGAAAGATCTTGATTGGATCTTAGATAAAAGTATATATCACAATTCATAAAATATGCTTACTTTGAAGTCGTGCAAAGATTTATCATCCCACCAGTACAGAACAGATCTTTCATCCGCCCCTTTAGTTCAAACCGGGGTTGGATCCAGAACTAATGAAAACATTAGTCCCAGTTCCAACGGCTAGGGAGGTGGGGACCTTTAGTTCTGATTGAGTTCCGGTTGGAGGCTCCCGGCTGGGGTTAGGACAAAAGGATTCTTCACGGATCAGTTTAACAAGAAAACATCCTGTCTAGAGTCATATGTGCTGTGTAGATAAGATGGTAAGAAAACTATACGCGAGGCAGAGATGGTTGTGCTTGCCAATTATTTTTTTAGCGTTGCAGGTCCTTTAAAAACCGATACCTTTTGTTCCGAATTAACTTTCCGGTTGAGAAACCGGAACTAATAAGCATTTTTACACTAGTGTCCCTATAGGCCATAGTTGAAATGTCAAGTACAGAGAACTATGTCACGTAACTTTCAGCTGCTGGAGCAGTTCTGGCATCGAGACAACGTAGCGTGAATCGCAGCCAATCAACGTGTGGCAAATGGGGACATCGAAAACACCAGTTCGCATAATAATTTTCTAATTTTTTCTAGGGGATTACGCGCCGTTCACCAACTCGCCCGCCCGCCCGTAGGCGGCAGCGCGTCCAACCGAACAAATGGACCTCCACTTTTCTTCTCCCCCCACCGTTTCCGAAACACCAAAGAATAAAAGCGCCCCAGCAGAATGGACGAGCGGGGTCGATTTGATTTGATTTGATTTATGTAGCTGGGGGGTCGCGTTGTGCGCGGCAGGTGGGCCGCACAGTGATGGAGGGGATAGCGCCGTCCCCCGCCCCTGCCCCCGCTCGGTTGATAGACGCGGAGCCAGGCAGCCAGCCAAGGAAGCCTGCAGGAAGTTTCGTTTCCCCGAGTCAAAGGCAAGGCAAGCAACTCCCCTCCTACGCACACACCCCTCTCCTCTGCCTCCACCCCCTCTTTCTCTCTAGTCTCTCTCACTCTCTCTCTCTCTCCCCCCTCGGTCTCACACGGTTTGCCTCCGCCCACGAAAAGACAACCAACCCGGGGGAGCGAGAGGAAAGGGAAAAGCGGGTCGCGCGAGTGCCCCCTCCTCCCCCAGCTTTTGCTCCAATCGCGGCGCCGCCCCGCGCGAGATCCGTCCGCGTGCCCTGCCGCCCGCGCCGCCGCCGAGGTGAGCGCCGCCCTCTCCACCGATCCGCGGCGGGGTGCTCCGCCCCTGCCCGCCCGATTTGGCACGCGGTTCTGGCCCGGGGTTCCCCTCCCCTTCTCTAACTGCTGTCGCGTCTGCGGGTTTTTGGTCGGGGCTGGTGCTGGGAGTTGCGGGGGGACTCGCGCGTCTGGTGGGTCTCCGGTGGCGAATTGGCGCTCGCCTGTGCGTGGCTCTGGTTCTGGTTTCGGGGAGCGAGTTGGGCGGTTTTTGGTTCTGGTTAGTTGATGGGTTTTGGTGCTGCTTGTCGCTAGTGATTTTTGGGGGCCTCGCGCCGCGGCAATGCGATTCCTCCACCGAATTCTGCGGCTCCGGGTGCCGAAATGGAGTTGTTCGAGAAAATTCGTTTTGGATTTTTTATAAGGTTGGAGCTGAGATCTTAAGCTCTCTCTTCGTGGTTTGGAGATAATCCTTTTGATGGGCAATTCGAGTTCAGCGTCATCGAATTTTGAAATCCGGAGTAGGTTTATGTGTGCCGTGGGCGAACGGGCTTGAATTATTAAAATCAGAACTGTTCCGCTGACATTTTCAGTTCCATCTAGTCGTGCGATGGGTGGCACAACTTGGGCGGAACGACTCTGATTGCGGATTATTTTATTTTGTTTCAGATAGAGGTGCCGTCCCCAGCATCGGGTTCCACGGAGAGTTGTTGATTTGGATACCTGATCCAATTGAGGTGGATTGAGTGACTTGACCGTTTCAACATCCCCCCGTGCCTGCTGCCTTTGGTCAGGATAAGAGGCTTGTCTGGTTCCAGAGATGATGCCATTGTGAGTGGGGATGGATTCTGCGAGAAGTTGGTTCCAGAAGTTCCAGCCGAGGGACAAATCGAAGTCTCCTGCAGTTGCTGCCAGCCATGGAAAGGATCCAGGAAAGCCCCCGATGGATGACGCCCCTTCTAGTGCGACAAAACAGAGGGTTGCTGCTGCAAAGCAGTACATTGAGAACCACTACAAGACCCAGATGAAGTCCCTGCAAGATAGGAAAGAGAGGTAGGCAGTCCAATGGACTCAAAATTGTTTGTACCCTTGCCTGCTTTAGCTGTAGATTTAGTACCCATTGATTTTTACATACAAGTAGCAAAAATCGAAGTTTCGATTGTACTATTAGTGTAGAATGGAAAGAAATGAAGGACCCCATCTTGCTGCTATTGACCAGGATGCCCAACAACAATTCACATGCCATGTTGGGACTGGAATGGTAAACACAGGTGCAGCCATGTGGATGATTAAGATCAAGTCCTTACTAGTGTGTTGGGACCTTGGCTGTGCCCAGAATAGAAAGCCCAGTTATGACGTTAACTCAAGTTAGGTACTATATTAAGTTCTAGCCTTCTAGGAATACAGTGACTTAGCAAAACCAATATCTTAACACCAAAAATATAACGCACGAGCTGATTTTTTAGGATTGCCTTATTAAACAAACAATTTACTCAAGTAAATTTACATACTCATCTAAATGCTGTGCGCATGCTGCCACCCCCCTCCCACAACCACCACTACCACCACGTACACACTCAATTCTGCATACCAATCTACTTCTCTGTGTTTCCTTCTACTCAATGGCATTCACTTGCAGCAATATGTTTTTATCTTACTTCTATAACATGTTGGTTTGCTTATAGGCGCTGGATGTTGGAGAGAAAATTACAAGATGCTGAAGTTCCTGTAGAAGAGCAAAATAATATTTTGAAGCATTTGGAAAAAAAGGAGACTGAATACATGCGTTTGCAGAGACACAAGATGGGAGTTGAAGATTTTGAACTTTTGACTATTATTGGGAGAGGTGCATTTGGAGAGGTACTGTTCATTTCACTTTCCATCATTTGCCTCCCAGCTATTGGACTTTTAACAATTTGTGCAGACCAGAGCAATGATATACTTGCAGTATTTCTTTGTATTTTGAATTCTATCCTATCTGTGATTGTTCTACACATACTAGTGTTGTGCTTGACATTATTGATCATACAATCTTTTTTCACTAAATAAACGTGGACATTTCATATAATTGGAAATTTATACCGCCTTGCTGCTCTGTCTTGTATTTTACAACTTTACACATAACTCCTTTGCTTGTAAGAAAACTGGGATGAAGTTAACCTTTTTGTCCTTGTTCTGCTGACATTTATCTGGCACGTTAGAATTCTTTGGTATTTGGACCTTCTATGGGCCATGTCAGCTTTAGTGTCCAAATTGATGGCATTCAATTGTCATGTGGTCCCTTGATGCATGCTTGTGCTGAGATTCTGTTCGTTGCGTGCACGCAAATATTGTAATGCAGCCTGGCTGTTTCCACCATATCATTTTCATGTTCCTCCATTGTTAAGGTTGCTTCGATGGACTAGACCACTTTATCGTGGCTTGCAGGCAGTTAACCATTTTTGAGAGGAACGTGCATCTTAGACAGATTCACCAGCTGCTTATGTTTCACTCACCTCCTATGTCTTTCACCGTTTATGGAAAAGGGCGTAGTCCTTGATTTTCAGAATATACCTGTGAAAAAGAAGCCTTTTGTCCTTGATGTCCATTTTGGGCTTTTAGATTCTTGGAGTTAATCTGTCATGTCTTTGCCATCTGCTGGTTACTTTTTCTATATGTAATCAATGTATTTGGATGAATACCTTTTCGCTACAAGGCTTCACCTTTTCTTTATTTTCAAGAAGAAAATAAGAGAAAAAAAATGTTCCCTAGTGCAGTTGATTCATGCAGTTTTAAGTAAGATTTTTCTTCTGTCTTCTATTTCAGTTGACTCTTGACTCTTTTCCTTTCTTTACTTGTTATGCTACTCTTTTCCCTGAGTCACTTATGCCACTCTAAATTGTAATTGTGCAGGTGCGTCTTTGTAGAGAGAAGACCTCTAAGAATGTTTACGCAATGAAAAAGCTCAAGAAATCTGAAATGCTTCGTAGGGGCCAGGTACCATGTACGGTCTGTCTGCATTGTTTTGCATTGTCTCTATTTCTGATTTGCATGTTATACTCTGACACATGTGTGCATATTTCAGGTAGAACATGTCAAAGCTGAAAGGAATCTTCTTGCAGAAGTTGATAGTGCTTACATAGTTAAGCTGTATTATTCATTCCAAGATGAAGAGTTCCTATATCTCATCATGGAATACCTTCCTGGTGGGGACATGATGACTTTACTTATGCGCAAGGACACACTAACAGAAGATGAAGCTAGATTTTATATTGCAGAAACTGTGCTTGCCATTGAATCTATTCACAAGCACAGCTACATTCACCGGTACCATACAAGTGTTCCTTTTTTCCCCTAGAAAAGCCAGGTGATCCTATAATTTAAATGATGTATCTCTGTGTTCTTTTATCAGGGATATCAAGCCAGACAATCTATTGTTAGATCGCAGTGGTCACCTGAAGCTTTCTGACTTTGGTTTGTGTAAACCTTTGGATAGCAGTAATTTTCCAAATTTGAATGAACCAGATTATACGCCTGGAAAAGGCACCAAACCTTTGCCTGACAATACCAGTCGGTTAAGCAACCCTTCTGCACCGAGGCGTACACAGCAGGAGCAACTATCACACTGGCAAAAGAATCGCCGAATGTTGGTAAGTAGCATATCTGAACTTGGGTTAACTTATCGATGGCCAGGTAACAGCATCCATTGTTATGGTGGCTTTTTATTTGATTGTCTTGACCCAATTTTCTCTGCCTGCACTTTATCTACTTTTGGCATCCTATTTGTCATAAAGCCATACAGAAGTTACACAGCTCCTTCAAATTTTCAGGTTTTGAACTGTGTTTTCACTGATGAAGTTTGTAGTTAGTCTGGACATATCTATCTGAATCAATCATTATTAAACTTCTAAAAGAATGATAATGGTTCCCAGTTTTAAGGATATATTATTTTGTTGACATAAACCAATATTTCCATGCTGAACCAAGTATCATGGAATACTGTGGAGTCAATGGCTAATGGGTGGCCAATGTAGGTCGAATGGAGCTTTATCAAACCAACAAAACCAGTTATGATGTCCTATCTCATTATGATGGAAACAAAACGGGCAAATAGTAATATTCTAGGCCTTAATTGGCTAGCGGATTTTCAGCCTTCTCGTGGTGGACTGGTTAGAGTGTTAAACTCCAGGAGTTGTTGAAACTCCTGTCCTGACCCTGGGTTCAAAACACGGCACCTTCTTAGAACAAAAACCAGGAGGAGTCTGCCCCTGTGGTTGAGTTTTTTTTAATTGTTTAGTGGATTATGTGAATCATACATGACACCAGTTAATGGTGAACCTGGGTCCTTCCTATGTCTTCAGCTAGATTTTTGTTCCATTTTCCATAATTTCTGTTTTGTCATGCTGACCATACACTTGAGAGCACAGTTAACATGTTTAATTGCACTTTTGGCACACAGGCATATTCAACAGTTGGTACACCTGATTATATTGCTCCAGAAGTTCTACTGAAGAAAGGATATGGAATGGAGTGTGACTGGTTAGGTTTCTTATCTTGCAATTTTATCTTTTGTTATTAGACTTAGTAATTCTATGATACCCCTATGCATTGTGTATTTTCATGGATTCTTGACATCACATTTTTTTCTTCCTTTAGGTGGTCCCTTGGTGCTATCATGTATGAAATGCTTGTTGGTTACCCTCCATTTTATTCAGAGGATCCAATGTCAACTTGCAGAAAGGTACGTGTGATACCCGCAGGATACATATGCTTGTCAAAGGGTGGTAAAGGGCCTCAAATTTTAGCCTAGATAATCTAAGGGCCAGGCCCTAAAAGGGCCGGGCTCTAATCTTATACAATTTTGAGCTAAAAATATATAAGGGCCAAGTTGGATTGTGAAAAGGGCACTAGGGCCATGATCCGTTACCACCCTGTTGTCATACATATTCTATATTCAGGTTTGTCCGATGCAAACTTCATAAATAGAATTGGGTCAATCCGGTAACACTTACTCCCTCCGTATATGAAAAGGAAGTAGTTCTAGCCCTTCCATCCGTTTGCGCAAAGGAAGTCGTCCCGCGCTCCCACGCGTGAAGTTGGATGCTGTTGCCCCTGCGCCACTTCGATTGCCGTCTGCGTCGCACTCATTTAATCAACGCGCCGCCCAAGCGATTCAGCCATGCAAAATCCGCGAAAAACAAAAAAGTCGCGCCGGGGAGGGGTCGAACCCGCAATGTCTTGACGTGGACCTCCCTGTGCTATGCGCTAGCCAGTGAACCTGTGAAACTTTCTTGTAAGGAACATACCCGACACCCTATTTATTAAGGGTAAACAGGGAAAACTCTACCCTAATTAATCACTCCTTGGTATGCTAAATGCTGTCCTAAACGACTTTCTTTACCAGTATGGAGGGAGTACATGAGAGCAGATTACACGGTGTGCCGCAGTAGTATGACTATGTCTTGTAACCACAATTACATTTTGGCTGGGAGTTGGTGGTTATATGCTTGTTTAATTATTGTGGCCTTTATATAAAAAAGATCCCACATCTCATTGACTAGCCCACTGGTATTGATGGAAAGTGCATCTTAAGTGGTGGTATGGATGCAAATTTCCCAGCTGCCTCATTTACTGTAGTAAAGCAAAATACTATTATGACTTTATGAGCATGCATCTCAACTTAGTTTTTCTCTGTTCATGCAGATTGTGAACTGGAGAAGTCACTTGAAATTCCCTGAAGAGGCAAAGCTTTCTCCTGAAGCTAAGGATCTCATCAGCAAGCTTTTGTGTAACGTTGAGCAGAGACTAGGCACAAAGGGAGCCCATGAAATAAAAGTGCGTCATGTTTTATGCATACCCTTGCATTAATCTCAAGTACCCAACTAATTTCACTGTACTTTCCTCTCTAGGCGCATCCATGGTTTAGAGGTGTTCAATGGGATAAGTTGTATCAGATGAAAGCTGCTTTCATACCAGAAGTTAATGGCGAGTTAGATACTCAAAATTTTGAGAAATTTGAGGAGGTAATATTCTACTTTCCCAGTTTATTTACTTCTGCAGATTATCTGCATCAATAATATTTGCCTACTGTATAAAATCTGGTGGTTGTCAATGGCACATACCAGTCATTGATATAGTGTCTGTGAGCCTATTTTCATGTTTGTTCTCATATCGATTAGTGTTCATTCTGGATTTGAACACTACCTGTGGCACAGCTAGCATATGTACAGATTGAATAGAAGGGGTTCCCCCAGAATGCTCCTTTTTTTTCGACACAAGGCCCAACCCCATTTCCATTCACAGTAAAAGGGAAATATGTGAAAAGGGAAATAAAAGTTTGAAACAGAAACAGACGTAAGAGGAAAAAGCGGCACACTGAGTGTGAGCACTACTGCTAGGCTACTACTCTGCTTCTGAGCTAACTAGCCAATCAACTAGCACTGGCGCAAACAAATAGAGGTTGGGGCACAGGCCGCAACTGCTCAAAACCACCAAAGGGGTTCCCCAGAATGTCTTAAGCGATGTTTATTTCAGAGAGGTGAATATCACCATCTGATAATTCCTTGGTTCCCTGTTCATTGTAGGCTAAGTCTCTCTGTAAGGTACTCAAAACTTTCCAGGTTAGATCCCTAGTAATACAATTAAATGAATTCAGTGATCTAATCACAAATTCTATCTGCTGCTTAGGCAATACAACTGGGCAGATCAGGAGGAATCTAGTGTGATTTCCTTTCATATCAGTTGGGCTTTAAACAGCATTAGTCTTAGTTTTGGGATTATCCAATCATAATACTCTGTTCTTTCATTGTTTCAATGATAACATGTTTGTTGATGATCTGGTGAAACTTGAATTATGAGTGCATCGACAATTTTAGTAAACATGTTTAAAAAAGCTGTACTAATCACGCATTTGATTATCTCTTCCACTATTTTGTAGACTGGTGCTCAAATGCAAAGTTCATCTAAGTCTGGCCCATGGAGAAAGGTATGCATGACTTTCCATGAAATTTTTTTTGGTAGTGGAAGTTTACATGACAGAACTAGTTATAGACAGTTCCATATCTGCTGTTCAAGTGTAATCTTTTATTGTTTATGTTTGTTCATTGATTTCCCCCTCATCAAAGAATAGCCAAATCTGTGCTCAGAAGTGGCACACCGTGGGCATGAAAAAGTATTATTGTTCCTAGCATGCATCTGTTAACCATGAAATATGAAGAAACTTATGTGTTTCAAAGGTTGCTAAGATTTGGAGGGCACAGATATTTAGGAAGTTGACTAGAAAATTTACTTGCATCGGGCATTTTAGCTTCATTTTGTTACTATCCTCTGTCAATGAATTGAAGAATACTATTCTTTTACAGATGCTTCCATCGAAGGATGCAAACTTTGTTGGATATACTTACAAGAACTTTGAAATTGTAAATGACGATGAAGTGGCAGGAATTGGTTAGCTCTCCCTTAACCTTGTTCATCCTCTGCACATTTCACCTTGTTTAATTATATATTTAGTTTGACAAAATCATTTTGTGCTTGGTGCAACAGCAGAATTGAAGAAAAAGACTTCAAAGCCAAAGCGGCCGACCATCAAGACATTGTTTGGTAATGAGCAGAGCCAGTATTTTACGTGCCCCTTCACTATCTTATCTTTGTGATCGATCCACTTACCTTCATTCATCTCTGAACAGAGAGCATGGACGAAGAGGAGCCTGTTCAAGGAAGTTTCTTAAGCATGTTGCCACCGAAGGAGGGGCAACCTTCGTCTCACTCCAGCATTCCACCAGAACAATACCAACCTCGACGTAAATAGGATATGGAGGTTCAAAAAGTAAAGCATAGGAAAGTAAAACAAGAAAAAAAAATTCTGCTGCCTTTTGATCATCCCGTTCCCTGTCTGTAAATCCTAACCGATGCTTTCTTTAGTCAAATGCTTTGAAAAAAATCTCTCCGTCCAAATTGTATGGCATGTGATGTGAGCTAGCTGTGTTCGCTGTATGTTGTGTTACGGTTCCAGCCATTCTCAACCTCTGGCTTGCATCTGTATACTCGTAACCAGGCACGAGCTGCGGCGAGCATGTCTATGACATGGCATCGTATCTTTGTTTTTGGTAACCTTTGCAGGAGTTTGACTAACTGATGCGCCCATAACTCGAGAAGTAGCTGCCGTAGGCTGTTGACGTTTTGTCGTGGGCAACTGCATTCACCAGCCATTGGTCTCGCCATATTTTCCCAATTAAATCGTGTTATTTGTGCGTTGCAGGGCTGCAGTTTATGTCTTTCACGAACTGCTTTCGTTTGCAAAAGACAGCAGCTGCTTTCGCTTTCCTACTTCGGTAGTGTTTGGATCCAAAATGCAAAAGGGTAAAAATTTTGCCATTTGCTAAAAGTGGTAAAATTTTTGCCATTAGGGATGTTGGATCCAAATAACAAAAGTTTTGGCAAAAAATCATTTAAACCCCTTTTGTCCCTCTCCTATCCCCTTTCCCGCCATTTCATACAGAGTGCATAAAATTGACAATCCAAAATTTATACAGTCCAAGCCAAAGTGCGTACAATTATTTATCCAAAGTTCATACAGTTCCATACAAAGTACACAAATTTGCACTTCTAAAGTTTATCTATTGTACAAAGCATTGGCCAGTTGATCTCGAAATTCATTCATGTTGCAATCTTCATCCAATCGTCCCGTGTCCCGTGTACTGTTTGTGATATTGATGCCTCAACTGGAACATAGTGCTCATTACGGTCGCAACGATCAAATTGTTCATCCATGAGCTTACTCTCTCTAATAAAATTATGCAATGCAGTGCATGCTACAATTATTCGGGCTTGCTTTGCCGGTGGGTAGCTTGGCACTTTCAACAACATCCTCCACTTCATTTTTAAAACTCCAAAGGTCCTTTCCACGACATTTCTAAGTGAAGAATGAGCAAAATTGAAGGTCTCTTTCGTACCTCTGGGCATTGTGGAATTACGAAACTCTGATATATGGTATTTTGTCCCCTTGTAAGGTGCAAGATAACCTGCACGATTTGGATATCCCGAATCCACTAGGTAGTACTTCCCTACAAAATTAATTTTCTGTTAGTAAGAAAATCAACAATAAAACAACACATGTCATGTACTTGTTGCACAGATTGGTATTGTACCTAGAGGTGGGTGTGGAAACCTTTCTTTGTACTTGTTGATGGCATCATTGAACACTCTCATGTCGTGCACTGATCCCGGTCATCCAGCAAGCACAAATGTGAATCTCATGTCAAAGTCTACAACTGCAAGCACATTTTGTGTTGTGTGCCCTTTCGACAAAGATATTGAACCTTTTTATCATTTGGCACTACAACTTCCACATGAGTTCCATCAATTGTCCCTATACAATTATTGAAGTGTGGCCTGAATCTCGAACATTGCAACCGTCGGTGTATTGTCTTGAATTCTGGGTCCACTGGCCTAATTATATCAGCAGCTAGTTTGACAAGGTATTTTAAAATTTTTCCAAAGTTGCGGTGCACTGTCTCTAGTGACCTTTGCAGTCGATTATCTACTTGTCTGACTGACTGAGATGCACCAACCATCCAAAGGAACATTCCTACGGCCTCTATACTACTAGACTTTGATGTTGACTTGAGACCATAAGATTGCACTAACAAGTCATGTAGTTTATAAAATATTAGTGGTGTCATCCTAAACAATTTGTAACATTCTGTTTCATCAGCTAAATTCCTCATCACCCACTCTTGACCACTTTCAGGAGCTGTCCTCCTCTTATTTTTGTGCATATAAGTGTCATGATACATACCAAAAAAGAAGATCGTCTCCATCACTTGCTTCTCATGCTCAGCGTCCTCCTGTAACAAGTTCAGGAGCTCTTCGTCACTTGAATCCAACTGACCATCCAATTCCTATGAGATAATAAACAGTAATGCATTAGTAAATAATTGAGACAATGCTATGTGAGACCTGAAATTGTAATGGATCAGGAAACAACTGAGATAATGACATATGACACAACAAACAGCAATGGGTTATAAACATATGAGACAACGACATTGTTCAACACAAATAGAACAGGCACACAAATGTCCAGTGACACATATGGTTTGCACACACAATTATTACATCAATATGGTACACTAATCTAGATTTTTTTCCTTGCAATATCTTCTCAGGAATGCCACCCTGCCTTCTGATGTCTCCATGTTAATGAAAAACTTCATTAGTGCCTCATCTTTGCAGATATGGGAGACTGCGTAAAGCTTTGGACTACTTTCATCTAACCCAGCTTGTTTTGCCAACTGTTGTGCTTTTTTAATTGCAGCTTCCAACTTTGCCTCAGTATTTTCTTGTTTGTTCCCAAGTTTCTTCAAAAACAGATTCCTTTCAGCTGATTGCCTAGCAGACATGTGAAGGTATTGCTTCATCACCTTCAACATAGGGCTCTTGCTCTTCTTGATAGGACTATCTGCAGTAGACCTAGTGCTTGTACTGCTAGCCCTTTTATGCCCGCTGGAACTCATAGGGCTGTTTTTAGTTCCTTGAAGCTCCTCTTCCTCTTCCTCATTTCCCTATGCCTCATCTTCATAAAGCGCCTCATCCTCTTCTTGGCCAGGAACAAATGCGCTCGATCCATCAACAGCTACATCATGAAAACAGTGCTCTAGCAAATCAAAATATTCTGGAGGTCCCCACTTCAGTTTCTTGAATTCTGGACATCCCTGAGAAAAAAAGAACAACACACAATTAGAATGGCTAAGTAAAATTCAATTCTGCACAATTGAAATGCAAGGACAATTACCTTTATTTTTGTGTCCCACCAGTCTTTGCTTGCAGTAGGCCATTCTTGGTCATCACGGCCTAAACCACTGTCAGTGTGCATATCTTTTATGAACACATACATCTGCTTTAGAGTCCTAATTCGCCCACTGAGCTGCTTCGTGTCATGCCTTAAGTCTGTTGCGCAATGGTACTTTGCACAAAGCTGCCTGTACCCCTCTCTAGACATGATTCCTTTGTTGTAATTGCCCAACCCTATTTGCTCAGAGAGGAGTTGAAGCAACACAGTATTATTGTGACTCAACCAATTTGCCTTGTCAATTTTCTTTGCAATAGTTTTTTTTCTTTTGTCAATCTACAACAATATGCATGACGAGGACATGGCATGCATATATAATATAGAAAAGAACAATAAGAACATAGTATTATTAAGCATCTGTAATTCATGAGTGAGATAGTAACATAGTAGCAACAGATGATATTAATTCATGAGTGAGATTGAAAAAAAATGCCCTACTCTTTCAAAATATGCTGTCTGCTTGATGAATGAAGAAGAAAAATAAATCTTGCTTTGCAGCCCAATACAACAGTTAGTATTCAGTACAATCTTATTCCATCGGAGCTAAGAATCAGCTCCAACCATTGCATTGGTTACTCATGCATTGGAAACTTTATATCCATCAGAAGGTTGAAACTAAATAACCAGGGTACAGTTCTATTATAAAGTGACCATAACTACTGAGTGTAGAAATATTAACTAAGAAAGGTGAATATGCCATATCATCAAAACCTATGAATTAAGCCGGAATTGGACCTGATCCATGTTTCTTTTTGTTCTCGTATTAATTAGTATGTTACTGATTTCAACCTAAAATTGTATGCAACCAAGTCGTCAACCTCAAATAGCAATGATCAACTATCAAGCACAAACCATCACGATACCTGAACGATCTCCTGCACGTCCTCGTCATCCTCCAGCTCGGTCCCGTTGCTGGCCTCGTGCCGAGGACCAGAAGGATCACCGGGAGCAACCGAGGCAGGTGGCAACCCACCACCTTGGCCGCGGCTGGATGACAGACCTGGACCGCGTGGTTTGCGAAGGCCAACTGTGCGGATCAGGCCTCCTGTGCCACGGGGCGGTGGAGGGGAACGAACGGGCCTCTTGCGGCCGTCGCTTCCGCTCCCGCTGTCAGACTGCACCAGGCTTTGGTACCTCGCCAGGTAGGGCCACCCTTCCGGCTGCGAGTTGAGGGCAAGACCTTCCATGCCCAGACGAGAGACCGGCGTCCGGGCCGCGTCGTCGGAGTAAAAATCAAATCCCTCGTCAGGGGAGTACGGTTCGGGCTGGGAGAAGACATCCCGGGTCCCGTCAGCCCCAAATCCGGCCATCTCCGATCCTGCTTTTGGGGTCGTCGGAGGCGGAGGCCGAGGAGATGCGCCGGTGGCGGTGGACTCGGCCAGTGAGGACGTGGGCGTGGTCTCAGGGAGTAGTGGCTGCTACTGGCGGTGGGCGTGAGGGAGAGGCGGAGGTGGGCGCTGGCGGTGGGGTCGGCGGAGGCCGGCACTGCGGCGGGGTCGGGCGCTGGCGGCATCGGCGGGGTCGGGCGCGGGGCGGCTCGGGCGGCGGGCGGCAGGGTCACGCGCCTGGCGGCGGGGTCGCCGAGCGGCGGGCGGCGGGGCCGGGCGCCGGGCGGCGGGGGTGCCGCCGGCGGAGGTCGGGCGGATGCGGCGGACTGGCGGAGGTCGGACGGATGCGGGATCGGGCGGGATGCGAGATAGGGTTGCTGTTTTTGCTGTTTCCCTTTTGCCATATGTTTTGCTGTTTTCCTTTTACCATAGGGTGTTTGGGTCCAAATGGAAAAAAAGAGTAAAATTTTTGCTATTTGCCCTTTTGCCAAAGGATCCAAACATGCCCTTCCTTTGGCCAACTCTTGCAAATGCGGCTGAAGGAAGTTTTTGGGACAACGCAGTCTCACAAAATCTAAAGCGACGACAATGACGTCACAGTTTGTCTTGCAAATCTCGTTGGTGTTCACCGGCTTGACAAGATCTTAAAAGAGGTGTGGTAATGACGTCACAGTTTGTCTTGCAAATCTCGTTGGTGCACGTCACAAATGTCGCGTGTGCTCGTCACGGCAGCACCATTGCCTCGGGCACTCGGCACTCGGCAGGACGCGGCACTTGGTTGGACCCAACCACGTAGCACTATAGCGGGGCCGGGCCGGGCCGGACCATGATACGGGCCGTCAGCCATCTGATCTGGTGGAAAAAAGAACTGGTAACTGATGGGGCTGTCACCTGTCAGTCAGTCAAGTTGAGAGGCACCATCCGAAAAAACAGTCCGCCTCGCCGCCGCCGGAGAAGATGAGCGAGCGGCGGTACACCGAGCAGGAGGAGGCCCTCGAGATCAAGTCCCTCCGCCGCATCATCGCCGCCTACGCCAAGTACGCGCACCCTCGACCCCATCCCCGCTCCGCTCCCCCTCTTCTACTCTGCCGGCCCGTACGAATCGGCCCCCGTTCATTCCCCACGGCGCCGCCATCGCCGCGGTTGATTGGAAGTGCATAAGCAGCGGAGCTCGGTGCTATAAGCGGTTCCGAGTGCCGGTCCGAGTCGTGGGCCGATGGGGTGGTCTGGAGTTTGGACTTCGGAGTGGAGCGTAGTGTGCTTCGATTGTTTCGAGTGAGTTGTAGGGTTCGACCAGCCGGTGGGGAAGGCGGGGAGCTGCGCTGTTGCCCCCCCCCCCCCCCCCCCCCCCCGCACAGAGAATAAGGAGGGACTTCGCTGTTTGGGAGTTCTCGAGTAGCACAACCCAGTGCAACCAAGTCTCACGGCTCATGAATAGAGAGAGATATGCTTCCCTGCGCATGGCGGTGTTTGCGTGGATAGTGAATCAGTGATGTGGGTAGTGGTGTTGGACCCGGTGATGTTTCTGTTGGTTTTCATTGACTTGCTACCCTCATCTTATTAGGGAGAAAAGATTTAGATACGCCTAATTGATGTGGGTGTTTCCTAGCACTATGCTGGTTTTTTGTGGTTGTTGATTGAGGCCATTAGAGGGTGCATTTGATGGCAATCTGATATTTTTAATCCTCAAAATTTTACCATTGGTAAATTGCCTATAATAATCTGCAATGATGTAAACATTTTGGATGTAGTTGATCAATCTACCATCCTTAAAATATTGAATGCAGGATTGGAAGACATGTTTAGTTTTTGTCAGCTGTTGGCTCGGTTAGAGTTTTTACCTTTGCAACATCAGTTTCTGATTCCCCCCCCCCCCCCCCCCCAAATGGTTGGTAATACATGGAAGCTAATCAACTCTCAGTTTCACTCGGAACATGAAATGATATTTATGCAATATAACTATATGAGAAAATTCTAGCCCTACCCCTTTATCATGATCAAAGTTTAAAACATTTGTTTTTATGGTTGTAATAGCTATCAAGATGCAGCAGAAAGGGATGTCAAGAGATATGAGAGATCATTCAAAATGCTTCCTCCTGCACACAAGGTTTATATTTGTATTATCATCACATGTTTTCCTTTATTTTTAACCTAGTTGCTCTTTGCTAACTACATTAGAGTTCATTTTTTATTTTATTAGCTCATCTAATGCTGTGCGCTCTCCCTCACCTATGGCATTTCTGTGTAGGAACTTCTTTTCCACCTTGGTCTGAAGTACCAAAGACTCAGATGGTAACATTTTGTGCTTCATGCTTGTAATCATATAGTACTGATAAATAGTTCTCCTGCTTTGTATATGAGATTTTCCAACATGCTCTATCTTCATGGGGCTCTTCATTGGAACATTTGAGCCAATGCTCATTTAGAATAGTTCTCCAATTTTTGTTGATTAACTTGTCTTTGGTTTGATACTGCTGCACAACTTAGATGTATGGATACAGCGTGTGTGGATAGCGTATGGTCATTTATGTAAAAAGGCCTTTATGCTTACTGCTGATAGATTTGCTGCTTTTATTTGACACTTTATTGCTTGACAGGTGTATATCCATGAATGCAGCTTTTATCATGAACATGCTTGAGGTATGATCTTTTGAGACTGTTTATCTGATGATATCTGCAATGCACATGTTTTTCGAAAACTGCAATGCACATGATGGCATTATTAAAAGTGAAAAATTGCAGGCATTTGAACCTCCTTTCGACATGAGTCAGTATGTAAATGTCAGTGGTCATGACCATCCATCAAACATGCATGACCACAGTCATGTGGATTGCACTCATTCCAGTGGGAGGGGTGATTGCTCTTCAATTTCTATCTCCAGAAGCAATTCGCAATTGGATGGACAGCATTGTAACCCCAAAGAAGATGCTAGTACTCATGAATCTTCAAGAGAAACTGAAAGTAAAAAGGCACGACCTGTCTGAATCCTTCTTTTATATATAGATGGGTGCTTTCGTGCACAATTCACTTTTAGATAATTTCAGTGGCGATATGCTGTTGAAGATTCCATTGTGTTGCATGTAGAATTTGACTGATTAAATATATAAATATCTAACAGGACGAGGAAGAGCACATGGCAGGCTGTTCCCAGCCTCTTGGCAGTGACTTGGGAACATCCCAGGGTGTAGATGTATCATGTAATGGTGATACAGATGCAAGCACAGCTGCTTATTGTCAAGATAAAGATGTCTCTTCATCTTCTGCTGTTGATAATGTAAGCTCTATTTGCATGATGTAAGCTGTTGATAGTTCTCAATTGCATAATGCAGGATATTATTATGCTATCATATTTGAATTCCATTATCATGAATCTCAAGGATATAGCATGCTTTCTAAATGGGAAATATTCCACGTACAACTGAAATTGTGGACACACGTCTAGATTTCAAATTTCAATAATTAATCAATTGTGCCAAGATACTTTCACAGAACCAAATTTCCGAACATTTTAAGACAGGATATCGCACATCATTTTGCAAATTACTTTTGGCCTATCGAGCAGATGAGCACTGACCTTTTTCTGTGCATCATGCACTGATTCCGGGAATCCTCTTCTAAATCCTTTTGGTATCTTCCGCTCACAGATAATTTGTTCAAATATCTATGGAATATGAATTCCTGTTTCATTGTTTTAGGTAACACCACGACGTTGCACAGGTTCATTGTTCAAGTTGAATGTTCCTCCAATAGATGTTGACAAGGTAAGTGGTGTTCTGATTCAATCCATTTTGCAGATAGAGTGATAATACAATTATATACGTGGAAGTTAGCCAAGGGTGTATTAGTTGACAACCAAAGAAGTATGCAATGTTGCTGCTTTTCATTTGAACTGCTTTCCATTTATGCCCATGAAATTTTAATTGCTGAAACTGCTGTATTTTTCTGATTTCTGTGTGCATTTGTGTGTGAAGTTAATGGTTTCCCCATACATGCAATTACTCACCAGTTTGCTTGTTGTTTTGGACATTCTCTATTGTTTGCTGCTTCTATTAGTCATCTTGTTATGTTTCATGCAGGTAAGATGCATTGTAAGAAATATTGTGAGAGATTGGGCTGAGGAGGTAATTTTCTATTCTACTGTAAATAGCTTGAAGCAGAGTTCTTTTCCAGTGCACTGATATAACTATTGAAAATACTGCTGTTTTTTTCTATTTATATTGTTCCAGGGTCAAAAGGAACGTGATGAGTGCTACAAGCCCATTCTTGAGGAGCTTAATCGTCTTTTTCCTAACCGGAGTAATCAGAGGTAAACCTTCCCCTTTTCGCTTCAATAATGAGGTTCCCTGATCTTTCAGCAGTAAAAACTAAAAAAGACATATTTTTGTGACATTATTTTTTTTAATCTTTGCTCACAACTGTGCTTGCATGGATTGTGCATGCATGTATGTACATGTTGCTGTTCCTTTTTTACTTGTGGGTGTGCTAGTTTGTTACCAGTAATGACAAAAAAGCTGTTTTTGCCTTCAATCAGGGCCCAGAACCCTGTGAGGTTGTAACTTTGTTATTTTCACATTGTCCACTTAATCTAAGCATCATATGAACAAAAATTTAGCAAAATTCTCCTCACAGATTGCCTTCGTATGCGTTTAATTATGTAGCATACTAGCATATCACCTGTACTTATACCTTCTGCTAGCTATGGATGATCATTGCAAGCATCTCAACCTAAGAAATAAACAGAAGATACTTTGGTATTCATGTTACTCTTGCTTTGTTGATATTTATATTTGTTGAACTTCATAGGCCTCCTTCATGTCTAGTCCCTGGTGCTGGGCTTGGGAGATTGGCGCTGGAGATATCTTCTCTGGGTACCACAATAAAATTCTAGATAAAAAATTAGCTAAAATTCTTGGGGAACTGTTGAGATATTTCTTGATGTTGTATTTTTTTTAACCTTGAACAGGTTTTGTAAGCCAGGGGAATGAGTTCTCATATTACATGCTGATTTGTTCAAGTTTCATCCTGAACCAGTATGACAATCTATTAAATATAAGCTACACACCATCTATTTATTGTTCATACTTTATAATGCTAATGATATTTCTATTCTTACCAGCACCCAAGAGGCTAATGAATGGACTATATATCCTTGGATACACAGTAACTGCAATTCTCTTTCAGATAATGATCAACTTCGGCCTGTTTCATTTCCTGATATTCATCCCTCAAGGTACCTATTATCCCATGTGTATCATATCAGCGTAGCTACTGACTGCGAAAGATAGGTATAGAATACCTTTGCAATATGACGTGCTTCCTACTGTCCCTACAAAAATATGACCTTTGAATGTTGAAATATTTGTATTTAGTAGTCAAATGTGCTTTCATATTTTGGATGTCTAATCTGAACTTCATTTTATCTGGAGTTCGTTTTTAACACTTGGGCATGTTTCAGTCATTTGGCATTATAAATAATGTAGGTAAAAACTGAGTATTTGCTTGCATTGGTGCCCATATGTCTTGCAAAAAACAGATATGTTGATTTTTATTTTTTATTTTATTTGCGTTGATACTCAGCTTATGTATTTCCGAGTCCTTTTCTATCAACAGTGCAGGTATCACGGAGGGATTTTCAATGTGTGCTGGGGATTTTGTAGAGGTCTACAATGAGGAAAGCCAAGAATGTGAGATGACTCAATGATATGTACATTCTTTATGAATATAGATAGTAGACAGCATGAGTCCAAAATGTTTTATTTTTTAATTTCAACACACTTTTAAATAATCTAACATTCTTTTAAATAAAGGGGTATGTTTCAGAATCAGCATAGCTCTGTGTTTGCTTTGGTCTTAATGTAGTACCATTTGCTACAGCTTTACGACCTGATTGCAGGCTGACGTTCAATGTATTCGCCTTTATTTCTCACCTTACACCTTTTGTTTTGAATCTGTATGATGGAGCAATGCAATTTGAACATTCTGTGCGATACTATCTGTTGTTCCAGCTGCATGGGATGCTGTTGTAACTTGCTTCTTCCTGGATACGGCACACAATATTGTTGAATATATTGAGATCATATCAAAAGTTCTCAAGGATGGTGGGGTGAGTTCTTCCGCTCTAGGAATCATCACGAAGTATTTATTTTTTGTAAACCAATTGCAGAGAAGTTCACAGTTCAGTGATTTTTGTAAACTTGCCATTGTTAAAGCTGTTCCTCGACTCATATTTATTCTTTGTGCTGATTTCGATCAACAGGTCTGGATAAACTTGGGTCCTCTTCTATACCACTTTGCTGATTCATATGGGCCAGATGATGTAATTAACTAACTTCCATTATGCACAATGTAAGGTGTATCTTTTCTTTGAAGTTGCCTGATTTATCTCCTTGAACTCAGGATATGTCTATTGAACTAAGTTTGGAAGATGTGAAAAAGGTTGCCTACCATTATGGATTTGTGATGGAGGTGAGGGTTTATGGATTAAATTTATATCTGGTTGATTATGATAATCTGTTATTGTTCTCGTGGGTTACTTTGATATATGATTTGCAGGTAGAGAAAATGATAGAAACTACTTACACTGCAAATATGAGAGCAATGATGCAGGTAACCTTCTAAGCTTTAAGGTGATGTTTTTCCAATTCAGTATCTCCAAATAGCTAGGGGTTGTTTAATATGTGAGGTTCATTCTATGATTTCTTATTTTCGTGCATTGATTTTAACCTCATTTCACATAATCAGCTGGTGGGCTGGGTAAGTTTTAATGACTGAAGTATTGTTATTCACATGATTAGTTGCTGGTCTTGGTGCATATAGGGTAATCTAACTTTTGAAAGCTCTAGTTCTGAAAAGTTGGGGTTATAGCTATGCTGAATTCTGTTGATTGACATCTGACATTCCACTCCCTGCTGATTTATTGTGAATGTCTGTGAGCCTCTTGTATTATCACAGTATGATAACCAAAATCTTATTTGTACATTGATTGAGTTGCAGAATCGATACCGTGCAGCATTCTGGACAATGAGGAAGAATGCATCTCGGGCAAAGGCTCAGAAGCATTGTTGAAGTGAAACTCAACATCTGTGGTACACAAGCTAATAGGCCGAACATGGATCTGTCCAGTGCGTGTTTATCCAGGCTGGGGCAACTGGGATGATCTTTTCGTGCGATCATTTTTTCACCATTGTATTCGAACTTTACACAAACCGGACCACGACAAATCTAGATAGCCATATCAGATTAGCTGCCTGATTCACATAGAATATAATTGGCATCACACAGGAAAGGGAGATATGTCTCTGCTCGCACTGTTTTAGTGGCATAGGAGAAAAGGATGAGCTAGCTAGCGTACAAGGTGTCTGTTAATTTGGTTTGGAGGGAGATGCATTAATGGCAGAATTGTGACTCTCGACTTGTGATCTATAAGCAATGACTCCAAAGGTGTATAATTTGTGAATTGAACTGTACCATGATTTATTGAACTCCATCCACTATATGTTCCACCAACGCCGAAGCTGAAATTTTTGCTGTACACGAAGCTGAATAGAATTTGTGTTCAATATTTTTGAAGAGTACAAAATGGCTTTATCCGCCATTGTAACGTGCGTGACCAGACCATTTCAAAAGTGTAATAAAGTCACCAGGTAGACACTCCCGGAAGGGGGAAAAAATAGACATTGTTAATTTATTTATTTAGCAAAGATAGAAAAAGGAAAAAATATCGCCGTTGCTGTCAGTATGCGAAGTTAAGCAATTAAATAATAAATGGAACGAGAATATGGGTGTTAGCAGGGGAGGAAACACTTGCTAATTGTATAGCACAGCTGTTTTTACTTTTGTGCGCTTGCTAATGATCGGTGATGAAAGCTCATGCCTGGGTGGCGGGACCATGATGTGATACGCAGCGTATTCTTCTGTATGTAAATGTATTGTAGTTGTGTATTGTGTGGAAGAATTTCTTTCACAGTTCCACGGACAGATGTTCTCGCTATTCTCGTGTAGTTGTCCATCAAGCGGGTATTTGATCTAAGTACTGATACTTTTAAGTATTAAATTTTAGCACTAGTTTCTTCAAAGATAAGTGCTAACGGGGTGGATTAAATTTTAGCCAAGACTTGAAAACTAGGTTACGAGTGCTAATAGATGTAAAAGTTTAGCATCCATCTTTAATACATCCAAACAGGTCTCAGAACTGTCCCAAATGTATGTACCGCTCGACGCTCGTGTGAGCTTGAATCATCCAATCACCACAAAAATCTCACACAAACATTTTCTGAGCAGTCTACCTGTTGACATGGTTGGACGTACACGGCATAAAAACCGCTGACGCTTCCATCTCATTGTAATCAAACACGAAATGGACCGTATTGGTGGTGGAGGGGACTAACTTCGTATAGAGTAGAACGAACAGGGGACCGGAGCCAGCCAAAGCCTGGCGAGGACAATTTCGCCTTGAATGGAATGAAGATGTTGCGGCGTGGAAGCTG
The DNA here is from genome assembly GCF_002211085.1 of Panicum hallii. Lineage (NCBI taxonomy): Eukaryota > Viridiplantae > Streptophyta > Magnoliopsida > Poales > Poaceae > Panicum > Panicum hallii. The sequence goes on from NC_038044.1 coordinate 14,182,708, forward strand.
CAGAACAAAGCAGCCTGTTATTACTTGCGGGAATCAAGAATCGCTTTGTGCTATGCAACTGCTCCAGAACCAGTTGCTCCAGTCAGAATGATGGGTGCTTGAGCTAGGATAAGTCGTCGATGAACACCCACAAGCACAATGCTTTTCAACAAATGCCGTCTCATATCACTGAACCCAACGACGACAGAGAACTCGTGCAGCCATAACATCAACCCCGTTCAGGTGTTGGACCCAGGCGTCGCCGCGGCAGGCTGGCACTGGCAGGGCTCAAGTCCAGATTCTAGAAGATATGAAGAACGAGTTCTAAACTTAGATTATTAAACACGATTAGCCTAAAATAGTTAAAAAAAAGACGCCGTTGCCGGGGATCGAACCCGGGTCACCCGCGTGACAGGCGGGAATACTCACCACTATACTACAACGACTCTGCTGGGTTGCTTCAAAATTCCGTATTCATAATCACATAAAATAGGCTATACACTAAAGCCACTTTGTAAAGTAAAGTACGAACTATAAAGAATACAGCATACACACACTATCAGTTGTACCTTAACCTGATGATCAGGCAACACTTGGATCAGAAAGCGCGGGCGAGCTTTACCAATTACCAAATAACTAAATTGCGCAAAGTGCCTTTAATTTGCATCCGCACCAAAAGCACCAATATTCCACTCGACGCCAACTCCCAAATCCCAACTTGACGCACTTTTCTGCTAGAGACTCAGCACGGCCCGCTTCAGCCTTTGCACGCGTACATGTCGTACGGCTCTACTTTCAGATCAAAAGACACACACACCCTTCGATCGTGCACTCAAAAGATGTCACAGAGTGCACCATGCACTGCACGAACCACGCGCACGCCCGGCGGCCCGAGCAACTAGGCGCGGAGGGCGCAGTCCCTCGGCAGGAACCCGACCCGCCCGGCCACCAGATCGTACACGACCTCCACGTTCTGCATCTGGAAGCTCCCGAGCACCGCTCCCGGCCCACCGCCGCCGCCGTCGTCCATCCTCCGGAACAGCAGGCACTTGACCACCACGGAGTCCCTCACCGCGGTCACCGGGTAGTAGCTGCTCAGCTTGGGCAGCGTGAGCCTGGCGCCGCCGCCGAGGTGGAGGCTGATCGCCGGCAGCCGGTCCTCCGCCGCGCACGGCGCCCGCGCGCAGGGGACCCTGAAGCAGCGGTCGAAATCCGTGCGCGCCTCCAGCTCGCGCGACCGCTCGTACGGCGCGGCCGCGCTGAGGGACGACAGCAGCGACGCGTAGAACGGGTCCGGGAGGTGCGTGTACGTCGTCCCGGTGTCGACGAGCACCCCGCCGTCGCCTCGGGGGTCGACGCTGCTCAGGCTCGGGGGAGCGGCGGCCATGGCGGCCGCGCCGGAGCCGTCGTCTCCTAGCAGGCTGACACCCTCCAGGCCGATGTAGTAGAAGTTTGGGTAGGTGACGCTCCTCAGCATCGGGGTGAAGACGAAGCCGTCCGTCGCCGCCGACAGCGCGAGGTCGCCCATCACCAGGGGGCTGGTGACGTTGGGGTTCCTCGCGAACCGGAAGCCGAGGAAGCAATGGGAAAAGCCCTTGCCCAGGAACCCTAGCTGGGAGGGCAGGGACAGCGTGCCCTTGCCGAACCCGGCAATGCCGATCGGCTCCCTGATGGAGCTGCCCACACAGCCGAAGCTGAAGCCCGGGAACTCCACGGGAGACAGAGGATCAATGCCGTGTATGCTTCCATGGAGTGTCACAGAGTCCCTTGCAAGGGAGCCCAGGACCAGTGCTCCGCCACCGTAGGTGTAGGAGAAGGGAGGGCAAGGTCTTGGGCACAGACCACTGGTGAAGGCAGGGATGTCGCAACCCGCTGCTGCGCACGGATCAAACCTGTTGTCGGAGCTGTGGACGTCGACGCAGAAGCGGCTCCCGCAGAGGTCCATCGTGCTCGACGAGGATTGAGTCGGCAAGAACATTGGAGTTGGCTTAGAGGAGCTGTGGTCATTGACACACTCCATGCACTGGTAGCTGGTGGTGCCACAGGGGACCCAGGTGAGGTCACTCCCTGTGTCCAGGTACACTTGGAAGACCTGTGGGGGTGTGCCAAGGTTCAGGGACAGCAAGTAGCCATCTGTGTATGCTGTTACTGGTTCTATGATGTCCAAGAAGTCGTAGTTTGTGGAGTTCAGTAGTGTCATGGATGGAGTATTCAGAGATCTGACATGGCTAAGGCCAAGGACAAGGCTGTTCGGAATCTGGGATTTGGTATCTGTTGCCTGGGAATTGAAGAAGCTGGATATGATGCAAAGAAGAACGATGTATATGTAAATGAAAGGATGCATATTGTGTGATGAGCAGAAGAAGAGAACTAGCGGTATTTATAAGCCTTAGAAAGTTGTGTACATCAATAGAAATATTTAATTTGCAATTAATAATACAAGTAATATTCAAGGCCATTCTTAGCTGGAAACTAACTTCAGCTACATATATGCTGATGATCAAAGGCACTCAATGATGCTGCTATGATGATAATTTATATTTGCGAATGATAGGGCTGTGTGTACCAAAAAAGATGATCAGGTAGTGAGCAGGAGATAAATGTGTTCATATCATATTATTATTAAAAGTCATGCTATGCAAGAATATCTATTTCAGTGTTTGTAGCAGGTTTGGCATTGTATGGCCAACATAACAAACATAAAGGGACTGCTTTTGATGTCAAGAGGGTCACTTTCCAAGCATCTCATTAGCTGGTATCTAGGAGGATCATAGTATTTTGAATCACTTCTGACACCTTCAACCTTTATCCTCTTCCATTTGTCCTTTATTAATAGAGAGCAATGCTAATCCAACAGAAACATGCATTTGTTGATTGTACTAGAAATGCAGTTCTATTCTGGGATCCAGGAATTCTTTCTTTTTGTATTTCCTTTCTATGCTGGATCCCACAAATGGTCCCTCTATAATTACAACAGGATAATACATGAAAAATATGCATATTAGAGAACTTTTGCAAAAGCTTTCTTGGTTTCAGTTTGTTTATACATCCAGCTTAGACATGTTCAGGAACTTAAGCCTTAATTCATGTTGAACCTAATAGCAGTTTGCTGGATATTTAACGAATTCCGACTAACAAGGAGACTACAACAGGTCTCAAGAATAATGGGGTAAAGTTAAATGAAGAGAAAAGATACTTGGTTCATTGCCCTTTCTTGGTCCATGATGATCAAAATGAATGGGAAAAAAGGGAAGAAACGTGACTACAACAGGGGTAAATGATGGTTCTCAAAATTCAAAAGTGGAATTGAAGTGATGGCATAAACCTGAGTTTCAAATATATAAGCATTGGACTTACAAATGGATTAAAGTATATGAGGCACATGCACTTATAGCCAAAAATATCAACAGAGCATCCAGAAAACGAGTTGAGCAGTTTGGATCACAGCAAAGAATCTGAATTACCAGCGTAGCTGCATTAGTGACTACTGAATAGTGCAAATCTGTACATAGCTGTAAATGGATGTACAGATGATTGGATATCGTGGCTGTAGCCTGTACATGAATGCACATTCCCCTAGTCAACATGCCGCTTGGCCAGTGTCTTCTTGAGACCTCTTAAGATCTTGGAAAACCACATTACATTCATTATGAATAGTATAGTGGGGGCAACAGATATCAGAAGACAAGCAAAAGTGTCCATCTGCTTAACCTGTCAATAAGAAGGCATCAACTCATAAATTTATGTGTGAGTGGTAGTATTTTGTATACTGAATTTATCAGAACCACCAAGCACCTGATCATAATTCATAAAGATGTGATAAAACAAGTAGATGAACAGAATTATCCTAGCCACCTGCATAAAGGAATTTATTCTTCAATATTAGCACACCAAGATACAATGAGATCCGATAAATAGCCATAACAAAAGGACATCATGTTGATAATGCCAAAAACAATGGCATCCCCTTGAAGTTAGTGTCCCTGTATACTAGTGATGGGATATGCTCTGACATTGTAAAAGTGACCAGTGAGTGCTTACCAGCCAGGTAACAAACATTGCAATTCCGTTGATAAGGTATGCTTTGGAATTTTTCCTTCCAGCGACATCAAGGAACCTTGATGAAATAGAGGTAGAACAACAGGTTAGATGGATTGAAAGATGATAACATCCAACAATTTTTTTTTGCATAAATTCACATTTTTTTTTTGCGTAAATTCACTGACCATCGTAGATTGATTCCTGGTGTTGTAGTTTCAGAGATGAGAACCATGTACGTGTATAGCTGTCCTTCCCCAGATAGCATAGCATATACAGCACAAACAAGTGATAGCATGTGGTGGAAAACCTGACAAAGGATGGCAGGAGTAAATGTTACAGGCAGATCATACAGGAGCTGAATTAGAGCAATAGGCCTAGGTTAAAAAAAAGGGGAGGGGGTGAGTGGGCTATGATGTGGCATTTTACTTACATACTCCATACCACCAAGGGAAGGGTAAAACCAAAATATCATGGCAAGATCGGCAATGAAGTATCCAACGGAGACCTGGTAAAAATAAGATGCAACTCATGAGGCAAGGAAACAGAACATATATACATTAAACAAGAAAGTTCCCTACTTTCACATGACAACAAAGTAATAGCATACCCCTAATGTGAAATTGGAGAGATGTGAACTCCGAAATGTTACTGGACCATCCAGCTGATCACAGAACAAACCTGACAAGAAGACTAGATATACTGACATTATTGTAATGAATATTGCATGGGCAGTGGACATTCCCCTGGAACAGAAAAAGATCAGAGCAAGTATCATCAGAAACATATAGTTAAACAGAGGATGCTGCAGGAAATAAAAGTGTAATATTAATACTACCTGTTGTTCCATTCAATCTTCCGCATCTTTGTAAGAGAAGCATAACCTTTGAAGTAGATAGAACTGATCATGTGTGTGATGTCATAGGACTGAACTAGTAAAAACAAAAATAGTCAATAAATTATTATAATGACAGGATTTTGGTATATTGTTATAAGAATATGGATCATCAGAAAGTTCCAACGAAGAATGTAATTTCGGCGTATGCAAATCATGCTCGGTCTTAGCATAGTATCTTGGATCTAAGGAGTTATTCCAACTTCTCAGTGATTCTGTAATAAATAGAGTATATATGGGAACAACATTGCAGCAGGCATGGTGAAGTTGAATCGTCTCTAAGCTTATCTTGCTATGGGTTGTCTGTGTATCGTCGGTCTCTTGGTCACTTGGTTGAGCCTTACCACAAGCTCTTATAATTTCACTTCCTTTTAGTTTTGCAATTTGGTCAATGATAGCCTAACACTGTATTTCAGTAATATTCTACTTGATTTCCCTAATTAATGCAAAGATTCATCCATATTCTATAAAGCCATCATCAGGCTGTAGTGTGTGCTCTTTTCAAAGAATCATTTTACATAGGAGTTAGTTCAAACGTCGCATGGTACTTTTCAAGGGCTTCTCATCTAAGTTCAGATAAGAATTGATTCAGGTTAATTTAAAGAAAATAGCTAAGATCAAACCAAAGTCCTAATATTGTAAAGAGCTTAGCTCAGTCATTTACTGACAAAACTAGCAATGGTCCTCTTTGTAGTGAATCAGGATTAGACAGGAAAAAAAAAGATTTGCAGAAGTACTCCAAGAAAAGAAAGGCTTAATAACCCTTGAAAAAGGGTTCCAATGAAAACAAACAACATGAGCAGAGATATATGAGGTTTTGCATATATTATGCTCTTATCGACTATGCTAATGCACATGAGGACTGATTGTATAATTCAACAAATGAAGTCGAAGTAAATTACATTACCAATTTGCACATCAGGATCCCCCCGAGCACAGCAGCGTACAGAACATATGAATCTGCTAGCAAGTATTCCTTAAGAAGTACTTCTGCTTTGTACTTATACATCATGATTGGATCCACAGGAAAATCCATAATTTGAATTCTATCAGCTTAATACCTAATGATGAAGTCAAGGAGAGGTATATTAGTTAAGTTGGTAATATAAAGAGAATAAAACAAATTTGAATAATAAGCATGTCACAATATGAGCATGATCACTGAGTGTAATAAGTGAGATTGGGGCATTCGTAAGAGTATAACAAGACAAAGAAGGGAACATGTCTCAGGCACCCTTTCATTAATCATGGGTGAATATCCGATGAAAATGTTTTATTCCGGATATGCACCCTTTCACCTATTTTTACAAACTTGCAATAATCAGCGGATTTTTCACCGGATATAAATCCTCCTACCATTCATCAATTCAGACTGCAGATATATACTTTCTCTATCTGGTACATGGATTTGTACAAAGGAACCATTCCAAATAACCCAAAACAGTAAACAGCACACCTACTATTACATCCAACAAAGTTACTAGCAATCAATATCAGACCCCCGGCGTATTCCACGTGGGCCGGAAACGCTAAAGAACTTTATGAACGACAACAAAGATCGAACGAAATAGCCCGAAGAAGAAACCAATCATCTCTCTCACGCATTCCACTACCGAGAGGATTAACAAAACCACCAATCAGTAATCGAAACCCATAATGGAATTCGCCGGGGGCGCCAAGAACGCACCTCCTGATCCTCAGGAACGCTGAATCAGACGAACCCTAAAGGGTCCAAACAGTTGCGCCGGACAAGTGGAGAGGCGTGAAGATATGCGAGGAAGGGACAAGAATGGCGCTCAGCACCTTTACCTTGGCGTGGCGGCCGGTTGCGGAGGAGGGAAGGTACTGGCGGTTACCGCGCACCCTGGGGTTGCGTCGGAGACGAAGCAACCGGATTGGATTGGAGCCTGGAGCTGGAGGGCGCTGATTCGTCGATTGCTCCACTCGCTTTTGTCCCCGTTCTTGCTTTCGTGGAAGGTGGAAATCGGGGGGAAAGGAGAACGTGCTAGAAGAAGCGAAGCGAAGGGAAAAGTGCGAAAACCTACGGCAATGAATAAACAAGGATGGGCAGATATGCCCCTTTGGGCAACATGTGCCGTACTTGTGCCAAATCATAAACAAATATCTTTACCAACTTATTTATATTCAACCAACCTTTTAAAATATTGTTTATCATATTACTTTCTCTCGTCATAAGTATACATCCATCCAGATTTATGCCAAGTAAAACTTTTCTAGCATTAACTAGAAATATCTAACATCTAGAAAATATATTATCTTAAATAAAAGGAGTTACAAGCTATGATAATATTTTCATAATGACCCATTAGTGTCAATCTTATGTTTTTTAGTTTATTTAAAGTTTAGATATTGATCGAAGTTAAAACGCGCAAGCCACCGTTACCATGGTCTGTAAGTCAACGAAAATGTTAATTTATAATGAAAATGTGACTAGAAATAGATTGAATTGCGTTTACTGATTCCTTGCCAACCATGGTCACTTCTTGAAAGCGGAGAAGTGCATGCATCACTTTTGCTTTCACTTTCCAGCACAAGTTGCTTGGGCTAAGGAATGTGATGCGATGCTAAAAACATTCTGTCGAAAGATGGTACTCCCTCCGTCCCTTAATATCTGTCGTTTCCATTTCTCGAGAAACAACTTTGATTAAATATATATATATATAATTTATTAATAGTCATGGTACATAATTAATATTATCATATAGATATTTGAATCTAGTTTTTTTAATAAATTTATTTAAAAATATAAATATTGCACGTATTTTCTACAAATCATTTTCTACAAATCGAGTCAAACTTCCGGCACGGTATCAGGGACAAAGAAAGTAGGTCATAGACTTCATACCTGTGGAGGCTGATATGGCTTTGAGGTCATCTTCATCCATACGACTGACTTCCAGGAGTGGAGTCTGCTGGACCTTGGAAACTACAGAAGTCTCTCATGTTCAGAGTTGTTGGAAGCGAAACATGGAAATGATTGCCACTGGGCGAATGTTGATTGTTCGTCTTGTTTACCGGAAGCCGTCCACCGGGCGAATGTTGATTGTTTTGTCATTCTCCCGATGTTGATCGTTCGTCTTGTTTACTGGAAGCCGTCCACCTGTTCTGGACCTCTGGGAGAGACAAAAACACCCCAATGGACAAGAAGGCATGGTTGACAATGATATGAAGCGTCCTTTGCTTGCCTGATACTCTAGAAGCTACAAGGATGACGAGTAGTGTGACTTGTGAGAGTACCGGGCCAAATGATCCTCAAGGGCTGGCGATGTTCCTCCTCAATCGAGACTACAGATGAGCCCGTGCGGCACCTCGTCGCCGCGGCTCGCCGCCAGCGCTGCGCCTCCTCTGCACCCCTCTGCTCCTGCTGCAGGGGTTGGCTGCTCGCTAACCTCGGCCTCCCCTCCCCTCGGTTCTCCCCCTGGTTCCTACTCCCTCGTCGCTCTCGCCACACCTAGCCCACCACCGCGGCTGCAGCCTGGGTTCTTCTCGGATGGGTTGCTGCCTCAACTTCGCCATCTCCTTCGCCGGGCCCGTGCTCGGGGCACGCACCCGGGCGAGCTCTTCGTCGACACCATCCTCGAGCACCTCTACGCCCCGGTATGCACGGACCTTGTGCCGCCGGCTTCCCCGACTCTGCGCCCTGCGCCCCTTTGGGTCTCATTAACTCCGGCCATGGCCTCCTCCCCTCTCGTTGTTATCTTGGATGCGCTTTACTTCTGGATGGGCTCGGGTGCGGATCACTTTCGTCTTCGTGCTGTCAACCCGCTGATCTTTCGCACTAATGTCTCTTGCCCGTCTATGGTGGCACTGATCGTGTCTCTCGCCGGACTTCTCCATGACGGCGTTCTGCTCTTCTTCCATGGTGTTCGCGAGGATGCGTTCCGTTCGGTTCAAAATTCGAATCAGGTTGTCGTCGGATTGCCTCGTCCTCCCTCCTCGATCCTGGGCCCGCTGCCTCTGCTTTCTATCACAGGTGCCACCCCTCCCCCGTACGTCGCCAGCGAAAGCATTCCCCACTTTGGCCAAAGCAACGTGAACTTGGACAACTCAGCTGGCCTCGGCCTTGACCTCCTTCCCCTCCCTCCCTTATCCTCTGCCCTCTCCCTTCATGTGGATAGACGCGGTGCTCCTAGACTCCCCCTTTTCCTTTCTCTTTGTGGGCCCTCTTCCCTCGGAATCCTAGGCGGGCTGCTGTGCACCATGCCCACCTGGGTTTCCAAGACTCCCTCCTCCCTTTCCAGACCGTGTCCTCCTCCCCCCGCCTTGGTAGTGGATACTGATGTTGCGGCTCCGGCGTCTGAGCCACGCCAAGATGAGGATGCTTTACCCAGCGTCAGGTTACATGCGATGGCGTCTGCCCTATCTTTTGCCCAGGCGGCGGCTTCTTCGCCTATACATCCCATCCCGGTGCCGTCCCGCAAACCCTCACTCCCTCCATTTGATCTCTAGCGGCGGTAATTCCGCTGTCTGGCTCTTGATCACAAGCGCGAACATTGCTGGGATCTTGTTCGTTGCCGGCGCTGCTGGACTCTTGGTCATACTGAGAGGTACTGCAAGTTTCCTCGATCTTCTCCCCTCTTTGCGCGTTCCCCCGCTGGTTCTCACTGTGCTTCTTCTCGTATCTCCTCTCCTCTTTCTCCCTGCGGTGCGGTCATGGTGGACTCCTTCTCGACTGCACGCTCATCCGCGGCCTCCCCTTGTCCTGGCGGGTCGGCGGCGGCTTCCTTCATCAGCCTCCCCGCTTCCTCTGGATCTGCAACGGCGATGCCTTCCCCTCCTCGCCCCAGCTCCCTCCAGGAGCTTTTTGGTGAGGAAACACCACCGAGTTCACCTCGCTCTGTTCTCAACGCTCCACCATCTCCGTCTTCCTCATTTGTGTCAGTGCCTTCCTCTTCCGTCTGACATTGCCTTTCCTTGTCCCGATGCTCCTGATGCCGTGGACTTGATCCCTCCTGTGCGATCTGACTATGTTGATGCCTACATGCCTTTTGTTTCGATGCATCGCTACAGCAACTTGGCCTTCACCACCATTACCCCGCCTGCCGCGGCACCTTCCTCCCTGCTCCGCCGCACCTGCCAGACTGTGGCAGGCAACCCACGCGTTCGTTTCACCCCCTCCTCCCATGGCAATCATCATCTTTGACGACGTGGATGCCAGGGAAGCTACTATCCACAACTCGCCTTTCCTTTACCGTGGCCACAACATTGCTCTAGAGCACTTTGATGAGACTGCTAACTGGTTTGTCTTCCAGCATGAGGCGTTTGTGGCGCTCTCCATTGAGGACTTCCCTCTGGAGCATTGGTGCCGTGAACACATCATGCACTCCGTCTCTCCCTTTGGCAATCCTCACTACATCAACCCTGTGCGCCTCTCTGGTTTTGACTGCTCCGCCGTCCTGGTTGTGGTCAAGGTGGAGAGTCTCCATGACATTCCTCATTTCATCCACTTTAAAAACTATGATGGTACTGGATCTGGTGGCAGAGTTCATATCGTCCATTTTGAGGAAGATGGCTTCGACACTGATTCTGACTTTGACCATGATGACTCGGATGCTCCTTTCTTTCCTCGGGGCTCTGGTGGCAGCGTTGTCTCTTGCGGTTCCCACCCGCTGCCGGCCTTCCTGGCTCCTTTTCCTCCTGCTGAGCGTGGTGTTCCCCCGGCTTCCTCTGTCACTCCTCCTCGTGCTCGGGTGTCTGCCTCCCCGGTCGCTGGCTGCCCTTCGGTCAACGTCCGCGTTGCTCCTGGCTGGTTTATGATTACCGTGGTGGTGGAGTTTGGCGAGGGTGGGAGCTTCCGTGTCCCTGTGTTGCCGCTCCAGTCGGGCCTTGAGGGCCTCCTCATGGTGGATTTCATTTGCGCCATTGTGGGCCTCTTGGTGGGCCGTGTCCCTAGGCTCCTGGGCTGGGATTGTGCTCCCTAGCGTCAGGACGTCGCGCTTCCTGGTCCGAGCTCTTGTCCCTCCCTGCCCCTCCTGCTGTGCTTGGGCCAGATCTAGCTCTGGATCTGCCCCCGGCCCAAGAACTGCCGCCGGCGGATGTGGGCCTTCCTGCGGGTCCTGGTGTCGCTCCTCTCCCGCTGCCGATGCAGGGCCGGCGCCGGATGCCACTCTTGCCTCGCCGGAGCCCCCGCCTGGCTGCCACCGAGGAGCCTCTCTACGTGTCGGCCGTGGAGAAATCCTCTCTTCTAAAGAAGCGTAAGATGGAAGGCTCTGGTCATCGTCCGTCGGCGCCTAATTCTGGGGCCCTTCCCATGGAGCTGCTAGAGGTCGTCATGACCTCTTCTGATGCACCGCCTCTTCCGCTGGACGACCTTCGCCATCTGGGCATTGCCAATGGTGTCACGGAGTAGGATCTGGCCCTACTCGACCCTACTGACGGGCTGGTGACCGATGGCGCCCTGTGCGATGCTTAGATCCATGTTGCTTGTCGGTCTGTTTGGGAGGCGCTCCGCATACCTCCTTGCTGCTCCAACTTCTTCGCTGTTCTCCTGGCTTCAGTCTGTTGCTCCTTTTCCTATAGCTGGTCCTCCTCAGTTTGCTTGCTGACGTGACTTGGCTGTTGACCAAGGGTGGTGGCCGCTTTTGACCCATCCTGGATGTCTGCTGGACGATGTTCTAGTTATCAATGTGTAATCGAACTATCTTTACTTTATGTTGGAATGTGAGAGGTTTGGGCTAGCTTGACAAATGTTCTGAAGTCAAGCGTGTGATCACTTCTATTTCCCCAGGGATTGTTTGCATTCAAGAGTCCAAGATGGACACTATTTCCTCGTTCAAAGCCTCTTTCTTCCTTCCTATGCAACTTCAGTCTTTTCGTTTTCTTCCTTCTCTGGGCGCTTCCGGAGGCATCATTATTGCCTGGTCCTCCACGGATTTCTCTCTTACACATTCCGCCCTAGGCTCCTCCTCTCTCACTACCACCTTCTCCTCCTCTATCTCGGATCTTGCTCTTACCGTCACGAACGTGTATGGTCCGTGTGAGAGCGCCCTCAAACCTCTCTTCCTTGCTGAACTTGCTTCTATTGCTGGTAATGTTTCTGGTCCATGGGCGGTGTTAGGAGACTTCAACCTTTTGCAAAACCCTACGGATCGTTCTAATAATAACTTTGATGCTAGAGACGCCGATTTGTTCAACTCGTGGATCAATGACGCGGGGTTGATTGAAATCCCTCTCCTTGATCGGCTTTTTACTTGGTCGAATAACCAACCTTCTCCCATTCTTGCCCGTCTGGATCGAGTATTGGTCAACACTATGTGGAACTCAGTTCTCCCAGACTCCTCTCTTCATTCCTTTACCCGTGCTACCTCTGATCATGTGCCTCTTCTCTCTGCTTCCTCTACTACCCCGAAGCCGGCGATTTTTCGCTTCAGCAACCACTGGATCTCTCATGTTTCCTTTGGTCCGCTGGTTACCTCGAATTGGCTCAGCGTCGGCTCGCGCCAAAGTTCTTCAAGCACCAGACGGCTTTCCCTTTGCCTGAAACGGGTGCGCTCTACCGCTCGTGCCTGGGCAAAACACTCCCGTCCCCTTGACATTACCATTAAAAACTGTGATCTCGTGATTGCTGTCCTGGACCTGCTAGAAGAAAAACGTTCCCTGAGTAGCCCCGAGTTCCTTCTTCGAAAATTGGTGCGCTCCTCTCTATCCCGTCTGACGATCCAACGTGCTGCCTACCGGAGACAGCGCAGCAAGGTTCGCCAATGCTTGTTGGGGGATGAGAACACCTCCTACCACCATCAATGTGCTACTTTCAGGCTTCAGAGAAATAACATTAGGGTGCTAATGTTTAATGGGATGCCCCGTTTATAGTCACCTGGCCAAAGAACATATTCTTTTCAATTTCTACAAAAACCTTCTCGGCACTGCTACTTCGTCCTCCCTCTCTTTTGACCTGTCTACCCTTTTCTCCGATTCTTCCATGGATTTCTTTCAAGCTGAGGCACTCATACAACCTTTTAGCGCTAATGAAGTGAAGCTTGCCCTTTTTGGCATGAACAGTAACATAAGCCTGGGGCCAGATGGGTTCGGGCCCTCTTTCTACAAGGCCTTCTGGGATCTTGTCAAACCAAATCTTCTGTCCTTCATGTCTGATTTCCATGGCTGAAGGGCAGATCTCTCTTGTATTAACAAGTCCTTCATTGTGCTCATTCCTAAAAAAAGCTACAGCCTGTTCTCCTGAGGACTATTGGCCTATCTCCCTGCAAAACTGTTCCACCAAGATTGCCTCCAGAACCCTGACTTCCCGGCTGCAATAGGTCATTCCTTCCCTCATCCATGCCGACCAGTCTGGGTTCATTTAGGGCAGGAGTATTTCTGAAAACTTTGTTTACGCAGCCGATATCATTCAGACTTGTCACAAACGTAAAGCTCTTGTGATCGTCCTCAAGCTCGATTTTCGGAAAGCTTTTGATACTGTTAATTGGTTCGCTCTTGATGAAATCCTAGCCGCCAAAGGATTCCCTCCCCTCTGGCGACTTTGGATTCAGAAAAGGATTCCCTCCCCTCTGGCGACTTTGGATTCAGAACCTTGCCGCCACCAGTCAGTCGGCAATTCTCTTAAATGGAAAGCCGAGAAATTGGATCCAGTGCTGGCTCGCCAAGGCCATCCTCTGTCGCCTTATCTGTTCATTCTTGTAGCTGACACCCTCCAGCAGCTAAGGGTCCCTTTGGTTGAACCGTGGATTCCTAAGAATCTGATTTCAGCTGCCAGCTGTGGGAAATCAGCTGTGAGCTGCCAGCTGTGGGAAAGCTGAAAGCTATTTGGCGAAACAGCTGTCAACTGTGGATTCTAGATAAAAATGTCTGTTATACCCCTGTTATGTCCCTGAGTTGAGTATTAGTATTTATATGTACTTATTATAAGTTAAGTAGCAATATGCAAAACTATTATTTATTTTAGAACAAGTTTTATTTTAAAACTAGCCAATAAGCTTGTAGAACACAACATAAGGGACTCAATAAATTTTAGTTTGTATTTTTCTAATTTGCCTTACGAATTTTAAACGAATTTACAAGTTGCAGCTCTATACAACACTATACAGTTTTTAACCTTACAACCAGGTCCCTGACTTTATGCACCGAGAACCCTGAAAAGACCTTGATCTTTGCAATGTGGTCCTTGAGCGCAGTTGCGCCGGAGGGGCTTCAAATTCCGGCGATGGGAGGCTCGGCCGGCGGCGAGGGGTGGGGGGGGGAGCACTAGGTCCGCGAGGGGCGACACGTGGGTGGTCTCAGTGGGGGTGTAGATGGCCGGAGGAGGGCCCGCGACGGTAGCAGTGGGCGGGCGGCGGTGGCGGCGGCCGGGGGCAGGGCGGCCGGGGGCGGCGCGGCCGGGGCCGGGGGCGGGGCCGCCGGGGAAGGAGCGTGCGCGCCTCCGCCGAGGAAGGAGCACGCACGCCGATCGCACACAGGCATGGGAAAGACTCGGGAAAAGAAAACGCGAACCGGTACGTACATAAGCGGTGGCATCGCGGGTAATTTCATCCGAAACGCAGTGAAATCGGGGTCTGGGGCGATTCTCCCTGTGAACTAGGCAACGCGGGTGCGTTACGAAAATCGCTGCGCCTCACCAATCCGTTTGGTTCGGATTTTCGCGTTCTAGACGCGAATCGGACGCACAACGCCCAACCAAACGGAGCCTAATTCGTCTTGCCTCCGTAAATGGCGCTCTTACCCACCCTCTCTCCCCTTCCCTCCCTTGTCCAACCCTTCAGTACGCGGATGATACTCTTATCATCTTGAGTGGAGAGCTGGATCAACTAATTCACCTCAAGGAAATTGTCTCTTCCTTCTCCTTCACTGGCCTTCATATCAACTTTGATAAAAGCACCTTCATTCCTATGAACGTACCGTCTGAGGTAGCTGTGCAGATGGCCTCTGTTCTTGGGTGTTCCATCTCTTCCTTCCCTCAACCTTATCTTGGGTTGCCTCTAACCGTTAACAAAGTTCGGTTAAGTGATTTTCAACCTCTCATCGCTAGGTTTGACAAATACTTCGCTGGCTGGCCAGGTAGCCTCCTCAACCAGGCAGGCCGTGAGGTGCTTGTTCTCTCGGTTCTCTCTAGTTTTCCCATCTATGCCATGTGTTCTATTCTTTTGCCAAAAGGTGCCATGGATATTCTTGACGCCAAACGTAGAGCTTTCCTCTGGACAGGCAGCACTTCTTGTACTGATGCTAACTGCAAGGCGCCATGGGAGCTTGTCTGCCTTCCAAAAGCCAAAGGAGGTCTTGGTCTCTCGGATTTTCACTCCCAAAACAAGTGCCTCCTGAAAAAAATTCATTGTCAAGCTCCTTGCTCCTAATTCGGCTCCATGGCACCGTTGGCTTCGGTCAGAATATGGTTGTTCTGCTACCTTCGATTTTGGGGACTTCCGTCGTTCGTACACGACCGTTTGGCGTGGTATCCTTGATGGCATCTCTAACTTTCGTTCTGCCACTGTTGTCGAGGTTGGCTCTGGCGATGCTACTTTTTTCTGGTTGGATCGTTGGCTAGGGGAGGGCACCTTGGCGGAAGCCTTTCCTGCCCTGTTCTTTCATTGTCTTCGCTCTAATGCATCAGTGGCAATGGTCCTTGCAAATCCTGGAAGCCTCCTTCTCTGATTCTTCGACCTCGGCTCACCTATGCAGCAACTCTTGAACTCAACTCTCTTCTATCTTTGCTCTCTGTTGTTTCCGTTCAGCCTGATGTTTTGGACAAACACACTATCATTGGCTACCCAAATAATGAGTTTTCTTCATTCTCCTTCTACCGTTTCTCTTTCTCCCACTTACTCGATGATGCTTTTGCCTCCTGTATTTGGCAAAATGCGGCTCCACCACGTTTCAAATCCTTCCTCTGGCTGCTCCATCACCGCAAGCTTAACACCAATACTCGCCTTAGCTCCCGCGGTGCAGACAATGATGGATCTTGCCCCTTGTGTAACACGGCGGAGGACACTGAACATCTGTTCCTTCACTGTCACCGCGCCCGGAGTTTCTGGAGTGCCTTTGGACTTTCTTCTTCTACCCTTCACAGGTTGAAGCTCTTTGGAACGTTGCCCTGCCTGGACCGGAATGCCCTTCCATGCGGATGCGCTCGCAGTACTCACGGGGCTCCTCTGGAATTTGTGGAAATGCAGGAATGCAGCAGTTTTCAACCATGTTCAAGAATCAAATGATATTATCTTTCGCCGCTGTGTCTCGGACTTCCGACTCTGGCAGAACAGGCTCCGCGCACCTATTGATAAACTTTGCCTTGAAGAATGGAGTATTTTTCTCCCATGTAATTAAATGTAAACTCTGGTTATAACTCTGTTTTGTTTCTTTGGTTCTCTTCTCCTCCAACCCCTGTATTCTCCTCACCGCTCCTTTTGAGCGGTAAACTGGCTTCTGTAACCTTTGCTTGTTAACATATGGTTCAGACTAACCCATCGGGTCCGTCGTAGTTCGCGTCAAAAAAAAATTGATCCTCAAATTCCCTGATTCGATGGCTCCTGCCAGAATTTTATAATCTTGCTTATTTTGGTTGTTCATGTGTGCAAAGACAACGACGAAATTAAGTAATGAGGAGAAGCGAGCGTACTCGGATGGCCAGCGCTGCAGGTGTGCAGGCAGCCCGCCCGGGTTCCATCCTCAACAATCGCAATCTGGGTGTCTCGCCGGGTGCTGAGGCGGTGCTTGCGTGGGTGGGTGTGTGCGTGTGAAGGTGTGAATACCTTAGTACTGGCGCGTCCCGAGACTAGTCGGTAGCCTCGTCTCTGTTGAGTCCGGTGAGCATGGGCATCTTCTTATATGACAGGCCAGTTGCTCGTGGCTACTTTAAAAAAAATTAAGTGATGAGTATCCCCATGAGTCAACATGTAATATGGGTTTATGGGCTATGGGCCTTATGTTGCCTCGTCGTCTGCTTCTTCATTCTTATGGTGTTCGTTTGTCGATCATGATTCAGGTCGGCCCAACTGGGCGCGTGGCAGTTGATGAATGACGCACAACTTCAAAAAAATTTCCCAAAAGCACAATGCAATCTCGCCTGCTATATTTAGGTAGTAGAGTCACTTTTGGTTTCAGAACAGATGGTTTGCATGCGCTAAGCAATGAACTGCGATGTTCAGACAAGGGCATTCTCGAGGTCTGACATGGCTTTACATCATCTCTACTTAACCAGAGATCGCTCATGTTCAGACTTCACCAGGACAACACCAGTGAAGCGCTAGTCGGACGGATATAATTCTCCTCTTGTACAACTATAGCTCTGATTTGATAAGCCATCATAAAAAACTTGGAGATTGTTCATGCAGTTTACAGAAACATCCTATGTTGGCAGTCCACCTGTTCAGAGAGAGACAAAAACACCCAAAAACAGCGGCGGAACATGAGGCAAATGAAAGGGGGGCCAACTATTGCTAACTCAGCTAATTTAGCTAATCTATCATGGATAATTATGATAATACATCATATCTTATAGAAATTTGCTTGACAGAGGGGGGGGGGGGGGCAGTACCCCGTTTGGCCTCCACGGAGGTCCGCCGGTGCCCAAAAAGGACAGGCAGGAGGATGATATCCATCAGGCTCTTCTTTACTTGCCTTGTACTCTAGTAGCTGCAAGGATGCCAGATGTGGAAGTAGTACAGAACCAAACAATCATTAAATACAAAATTTTATGAAGTGATTCGATGACATTTGCCTAATGATCCATTTTTTTAGTAAGGTCGAACCGTACTGACTAAAGATGACGGACATGAGAACAGAGATGAATGCAAATGATGTCGCTGTACTGAGTGATCTTTTCTTTCTTTAGCATGAACTCAGCTTGTAAAATCTTTCGCCAAAAAAAAACTCAGCTTGTAAAATGAGCAGAAATGCAGTACTGGGACGCTGCATTTCTGCATCGCTTGCTCCATCTTCACTCATAGTACTGGATTACAGCGTCGTTTCAGGATCCAACCTTGGATCTCCCAGTTTGGGATCGTCTCCGGATCGATCTTCGCAGCGGCGTAAAGTCGCGCTGGAGTCTTTTTGCTCGCGTGCATGCATTGCAGCCACGGAAGGTTTCTGAACCCCACTGGTTTCTGACGAACGAGGCAGGTACCTTCTCGTCGCTCTCGTTTGTCGGCGCCCCATCTCATCTGCACTGCATGTAGCCAGCGCTGGTGCAGCACGTGCTGATGAATCTTAGCTTTGTCGCTCGATGGATGCTGGGTTTGCCGATACGACGGAGTGCGATCTGATCTCGTTTCGGCCCCGTGCGACCTTTTGGACTTGGTATCCATCCTCGTGCTGTTCGTCTGTACCTCCCATTGCTTCAGACAAGGCATCCTTTCTTCTTTTTTCTTTCCGCCGAAAGTTCATATCATCAGACAAGGCATTCTCCAGGGAAGATTTCATACTTGAGAAATCAGAAGAATGACACTGCAGAGACCAAGACAGGGCTGCTCGAAAAAGGAAAACATGGGAATGGGCCTGCAATGACACATAAAATTCAGTCGTGTGTGCCATTCACAGTCCTGGCTGGAGAAAGCCATCATGTAAACCTTGAGGATTGTCCCTGCGGCTTACTGGCTGTTCCTCTGTTGGCTCTGTCCACCTGTTCAGGGAGGGACAAAAAGAACACCGAAGAAGATAAGGGGGCATGATGTGCAGCGTCCTCTTTGCTTGCCTGCTACTCTGGCAGCCGCAAGGGTGCCAGGTGTGAAAAGCAGCACAGGACAAAACAATCCTCAGGCTCCAAAAAATTCGGACCTGGCTCGACGACGTTTGCTTCAGGATTGTTTTCCCTTCCCTTTCCGCTCTGCAAGTGTGAACTCTTACTGACCAAAGATGATGAAGGTAAATGATGGAAGCTCTGATGAAATGAAACCCTGCACCTGGAGAGGAGTGTAGGCGCCTACGTGCGAAGTGAGCAGGAGGCCAGAAGCTGCTCCGTCTGGTGCTGCACGTGACGCTTCCATGATGCCGATCACGCCGGGGATGGATGGGCCTTCCACGCATGACGGCATGATGCGTGTGACGCTTTGGCGTACTGTTTGATCTGTACCTTCCTTTCGCATTGCATGAGTGAATGCAGGCTCGATCAGCAGCGTCCACGGATTCAACGTGTAAAACTGGGCTATGGCCTATGGGTTAGACTGCATCCTTACTCTGATGGGGACGTTTGTGATGAGTGTCTCCTAGCACATTTGGCCAATGCTTGTGCAGCCCGTGTTAATTCAGCTTTGCGTTGTTTGATCTTGATTTGCCGCTATATAATGTATATACTACTCCCTTCATCCTAAATTATTAGTCGTTTTGGTTTTTCTAAGTGTCTAGTTTTTATTATGCATCTTAGATATTATATCTAAGAGTATAGCAAAATCTATATATGTAGAAAAGTCAAAATGAGTAATAATTTGGATCAGAGGGAGTATAAAGTTGAGTGTTTGTGGTCTCGTTCCGCGGCCCCCATGTGCCTCTCATCGTACGATTTGCTCAAAAGTCCATTGTTTTTCTCCATTGTTTTTTTTCTCACTCTGGTCAGTCTGGGCTCTTGTAGCACATACACATGGTCCCGTTGGATCTAGCTGAAGTGGTCTCAACTCTCAAGTGATACCATGCCAAAGCTGTCCATGTACTGGTATTGCATAGGCTACTGCCCTGCAGATCCTTTTAGGCTTTATTAGCCTCGTAGTATGCATTACACATGCTCTTAGTCTGAATCTTCCGTTGCTTCAGGAGGAAATTGAAGAGATTCGCAAGCTCTATAGCTAGCTATAGAGACTCATGATGATTGATGCAGATCAAGCTTGAGGATGGACCTGCCATGCATGTGTTGCCAACTTGCCCATTGTACTACGGTTCACTCACTCTGGACTCCTGTTGCTGCGTATGTGTGTGCATGGTCCCGGCCGTCAGATCAGGCTGGAGTGGTCTCAACTCTCAAGTCTATACCTCTGGCCTCGAAGATTTTTTTTCCTGCATGTTCCCTGTAGCTTCCATTCCTTCATTCAGGTGACACAACCTCTGCGCATTTCTGGCCCGTTCGTGCTGTCTGCTGCGCTCATGAGCAGAGAAATGCAAGTCCAGCTTAAGCTTGAACACGGCGCATTTCTGCATCACTTGCCCCCATCCTCGCTCTCACCAGATATGACCTGCAAAGTGCAAACGGCTCTGTACTCTGTAAAGATCCCTCCGCAGTAAAATAAACCACCGATCCATCTCGCGGCTTCGCCTTTGCGATCGCCTCGAGAACGGATCGACCAGCCTCCGCTCGATCGCGGTGTAAAGTCGCCGGAGCCCTCGTGCGCGCATGCTTTGCAGCCACGGAAGGTTTCTGAACTCTGAGCTCTGAAGAATCTCTGATGGGCGCGCGGCAGCCTTGTGCAGTCGGCGGTTTTCCCTTTCGCGTGTCCCCAAGAGGACGACGGCTTCCTCGGACCCGATCCCGCGATGGCGGTCAGCGCCCGACCTCGTCGTCGCCGGTTGGGCTCCAAGTGTGCGCGCCACGACCGCGGACGCGGCCTCTGCCGATCCTGCAGGCGCAGGACGGGCAGAGGAGAGGGATCCATCGAGCGAGCACCGACACGCCAGGTGTGAGGCTCCCGGAGGCTCTGACCTCCAACCACAAACGCTTAGTGCAGCCCATGAAGCTGCAACGACTAGCTCAGCATATAATTTGTTAACTACTGTATAAACATGTCAGCATTAGCAAGAATTCGTCTTCCTTCAGGTATATGTGCGTAGTCAAACCGATCGCAATTATCTCTGGCTAGTACATGCTCCTGCCGTATGCATATAGAAATATCAAAACGATCTATAATTTAGAAACGGACAAAGTAAATTCTAAAGTTGCCCATGTATATATATATATATATATACATGTATGCATCGTCGCGTTGATGTATATATATAATAAATCTGATCGCATTGACGTGCTGAGCTAACCCAGCTCGCGGGCGAGCGAGCGAGCACGATCCACGGAATCTGTCCAAGGAGGTGCGATTCGCTGATTGGCGGAGTACAGTATTAGATTAGTGAGGTTAGGTTGCTGAGGTTGATTAGCTTCTTCGCTCCCCCCATGTTCAGACCCGTACGCAAGTCATCCGCCACGTACGGCAGTCGGCAGCCTTCAACTGCAGCTTCAGTTCTTATTAAAAAAACCTGCAGCTTCAGTTTTTTTTCTGCATTTCCTCTCTCCTTTTTTTCTTTCAGGCAAGCCGGCTGTCCCTTGCTAATAGATCCCCATTTGTAGAAAACTAAAATAGTTCCTTTCAAATCCAAATTCAACCGGCATCTTTCCACAAAATGGAAAAAAGAAGAGTCCATTTGCATCTTCTGATGATGATGGCCATCGATTATGTAACACGGGAGTCAATGCGTGGCGAGTAGTGGTTCGTTCACTCGCGTGCTCGTTGTTCCAGAATCAGCATGCACCAACAACGACGGATTTTGCATAGACAGTAACAAGAGAAGAAGGTTCAGTGGCAAGGTAGCTAGCACGAGATTTACATGCGGTTAGAAGCGGAGGAAGTTTCTCACGCACGCACGCCTCTGCAGGAATCTCTCGTCTGAAAACGCTGGCGCGAGCAGTGCTCGCTGCTCGGCTCCTCGCCTCGAGGAAGTCTCATGCCACTCGGGCATCGAGATCTGAAAGATTCAGAGTTCAAGATGACAGCTTCGACTCCTTTTGCACCGTCTCGTACCGCCTTCTCCAGTTCTCCGTCGCTAGCACGACCAACTGACCGGAGCAGCAGGTTGAAGCTGACCACGGACGGACGCCGGTCAAATACAACTAGTAGCAGCTTAGAATTCAGAGTTGCAGGGTCCCGGATGGAACTGGAACCAGGAGCGAGGGTCTGCAGATCAGCAGATGGAAACGGAACGCGACGATCCCTTCATTCCTGCCTTCCATGGAGAGCAACCAAGAACAGAGCAGAGCGTCAGCGCAAAGCCAAAGCCAAAGCCAACATGCGTGCATCGGCATCAGAGCAGCGCCAATCTTAATTTGGGAGTGCTACAGTGCCATAGGCATTAAATATTATATCATATTAGCAAATTTGCTAACATGACAGAATTATTTATGAGAAAAGAGGAGAAAGAATTTTATGAAATAAGAGAGGAGTGCCATTACCATGATACCTCTCCGGCACAATTACCGAGTTTCCGGTCTGGGTAACTGTGTGATGGTAAGAAACATAGCTCCGTTAAGCTATAATTATAATTTTGGTGATTGTGCGATAATATTGGGATTAACAAAATTTGTGAGATCAAGAAATTTCCAGATCCCATGGATGGAGTCCAATCCATGATCAAGGTGTCCAAATCGTTGTCAAGGTGCCTACATTATAGTTAAAAATAAGAGACGAATTGGACAAGAGCAGCATGATTATATGCTTCGGTTGAACCGACGGCATGAAATTTGAACATATTGGTGCATTGAAAGTTACTACGGCGATCAAGTGCAGAGAAAATAAGTAGCATCGGTTGAACCGACGCTATGGACAGTAAGCGTCGGTGCAATATCATAAGCTTCGGTGATATGCACAGAAGCTTCGAAAGATTTTGGGCAAAATTGCCTTTAGCACCAGTTGAACCGACAGTAAAAAATAAGGCGTCGGTGCATTGGTAATATTGCATAACAGTTTTTGGAGTTGGAGATGCCTCCTTCGGGAAGTCATCAGTACTGGTTGAACCGACGGTGCGTCGGTTGAAGGCATCGGTGCAATGACGCAAGCAAAAGAAGACATAGCAAAATGAAGATCAATGGCTAGCATGCAACTTCAGAGTGGCCGGTTAAACCGATGCATGTGATCGTTTAACTGACGCTTTAATCTCCTCATGCAATGGCTACTAGTAGATCTCTAGCCTATATAATGCTTCTCCCCGGATCATTTGAGGTGCTAGAGTTCGTGAGAAGCAACTAGACTATGAATAAGTTCTTCAAGCCACCCAAATGCTTATTGATCATATCTATAGGCTTTTATCACATGCTATGAGAGTGTTAGTGCTAGGTTAACTCTAGAGAGAGTGAGAGAGCAAGGTGTTGCTATCTTATGCATGTTTTCTAGAGTGAACCACCACTGTAATCTTGGTGTGCCGGTCTCTTGGAGTCTTTGTGGCTCATCGGCAAGTGTTTGAGCCTCCGGCTTGGTGTGGAGCGGCAACGACGGCTTTGTGCTGGGGACGAGGAGGCGTTTCCTTCGTGGGAAGTCCGCAGTGAAGACGGTGTCAAGGTGACCGGGGAACTTGGCGTGAGTCTCAGTGGGCGAACCTTTGTGGCAAGTTAAGAGAAGTCCCGGAAGAAACTTGGTGACCGGAAAGCAATACTCTTTGTAAGTGCTTCAATAACGTGGACTAGAAATGGTTTAGTGCTTACCGATACCACAGGATAAATTCTCGTATCAAGAGTTTTCTTTCTCTTATTCCTTCCTTTACGTTTTCTCGTGTCAAAAGTTTGCAACTTGTGTGTCTTTGCTTCCTTATAGTTCCAAACTAAAATTGGCTATAAAAACTAAAATTGGTTAAAATTACAAAACTTATTTGGAATAAGAGTTTTACACTAAATGAACCGCAATTGCACGTATTCTAGATTATATTTTGTACAATCTGAACCATATGTTAAGATTAGTACAGCAATAACAATTTCCACTCAGACTAGTCTAATCGAGGCTGGGCGCAGGTAACGCAAAGCAAGGTAGCGCCGCCCCATTAAACGCGAGCACGTCCACCGCATCGCTCGTTGGCGGACCCGCTGCGTCTGCCAGGAACCTGGATGATGGACGGGTATGGGCTCGCTGCACGATTGGGATCTTCAGGAGTGACCCCGGTGGGATGCTGCTGTTCATATCCTGTCCCCAGTAATCACTCCCGCCTCCCATATAACCCAGCGTGTTGGTGGCGGAGATCATGCTGTCTCTGGCGGCTAAATGGCCTGCCTGCTCCTCGATCCATGCCTCCGTGCAGATAAAGCGCCATTTGGGATCGCCTCATAGATCAGCACTGCTGGTGTATATTTTTGCACGTATGATTAGGGTACCGAGTCCGGCAAACCCTAATCCGAGAGATCTCCGGAGCTGCCATTTTTTTTCCGTGGATGCTACTAGTTTTGTCCCGGCGCCCGGATTCGATCGATCGACCGATCGCCGGAGGTACTCCTGCTGTCCCGTGCCGTAATCATGGGGCGTTGTTAATGCAACCAAGCAGGCAGCTTGTCTCCACTCCGGCCGCGCCGTAGATCCAATCTCGCCCCCGTTCTCCCTCCATTGTCCTTTCCGACCCTCTCTCCTGCTCCGGCCTTCCCTACACACCAACAGTGCCGCACTGGCACTGCATCCGTGCATGCTGACAGGACGCAGGCAGAACCGATCGATTCCATGCCTGATGTCTGGAACAGCATCACCTCGTCGATACCAGAGATTAACGATGGTTCTTTTGCTTGATTTTCTGGTCAGATTTTATTTACAGAGCCTTGGGTAGCGAATAGGGACTGGACGCGTCTTTGACCTGACTGCTAGTAGGCTACAGCCGGCAGCAGGCGAGTAGAGCAGTGAGCTGCTGGCGGCGGGCGGGATAATTCCTTCCTGCGAGCTGTGCCGGCGTGGGAGCCAGAGCGCGCCCCCCGGCCGGGCCGGCCCGGCCCGGCCGCCACCGACAGGCGCCAGGCTGCAACCGCACGCAACGAATAGACCGTCGTGCGAGCCCACTCGGCGGCACGCCCACGCGCCGCGGTCAGAGGAGGCGCCCGGCAGGAACCAACCAAACCAACCGACCCAACCGCGGCCGCGACGCGCGGTTGAAAAGAAGGGGGAAGAGGAAAAAAATAGCCGCTTCCGGTTTCCACCGGCTGAGCAGCCAGAAGCTGCTGCCGCGCCGCTGCTGCTTTTAACCACTCCACTCGGTTACGCGGTGGTGGTGGTGGGGTGTCTCGGGCGGGGCGGAGGGGGAGAGCCAAAAGGGGCGGCTTTTTTTTAGTCGACGGCGACGGTGGCGAGAGACGGGGACAGGGAGGGGCGGCCTGCGAATAAATAAAAGCGGGGGCGAGCTCGTCTGCTAGACCGACGTGGTGAGCTGTTCTTCCGCTCTCTCTCCCTTCTCTCTCTCTCTCTCTCTCTCTCTCTCTCTGTGTTTGTGTGTGTGTGTCTGTGCTCGCGGCATATGCTGGCTGGCCTGCCGCGGTGGTGGTCGTCTTCCGGCTATTAAGGCCGTTCTTGATGAGTAGGTGAGGGAGGAGGAGGAGAGCTCGGGTCGTCGCTGCGTGCCTGGGTTCGTGTGCGGGCCGTTTGAAGGAGAGGGGGGTCGTGGTGGTGCTGTGGCCGTGCCAATGGCGCCGTCGTGGTGGGGGAGGGACGCGAGGGCCAATGGCGGCGGCGGCGGGACGCCGGTGGTGGTGAAGATGGAGAACCCCAACTGGTCCATCTCCGAGGTCTCCGCGTCGGAGGTGGCGCCGGACTCGCCGGCGGGCGGCGGCGGGGGCAAGGCCGGGCGGGGCAAGAACGCGCGCCAGATCACGTGGGTGCTGCTCCTCAAGGCGCACCGTGCCGCGGGACGGCTCACGGGGGCGGCCTCCGCCGCGCTCGCCGTCGCGGCCGCCGCGCGCCGCAGGGTGGCGGCGGGGCGGACGGACTCCGACGCCGCGCCCGGGGAGAACACCGCGCTGCGCACGCGCTTCTACGGATGCATCCGGGTGTTCCTAGTGCTGTCCCTGCTGCTGCTCGCCGTCGAGGTGGCGGCGTACCTCCAGGGGTGGCACCTCGACGTGGAAGAGGGGCTCCTCGCCGTCGACGGGCTCTTCGCCGCCGCCTACGCGGGCTGGATGCGCGCCCGCCTCGACTACCTCGCGCCGCCGCTGCAGTTCCTCACCAACGCCTGCGTCGTCCTCTTCTTGATCCAGAGCGTCGACCGCCTTGTCCTTTGCCTCGGCTGCTTCTGGATCAGGCTCAAGGGAATCAAGCCCGTGCCGCTGGCGGCCGGCAAGGAGGACGTTGAGGCCGGCGCCGAGGACTTCCCCATGGTGCTCGTGCAGATGCCCATGTGCAATGAGAGGGAGGTAAGGTCAAAGCGATCGTCAATCACCCTTCCCCTTGCATAGTTCCTTTTTGGTTCTTGCTCGTGCGTGCTCAAGGTGGAATTTTGGGATCAAAAGATTCGGTTTTCGAGCTGCATTTTGGGCTTATTGGTGACTCCTGTCCCCTAGTTCTAGTCAACCAAGCACAAATAGAGTGGAGGGAATGCATTGGTCTTGATCTTTGACTTATGTCTCCAATCACAGTTTTTGTGCTTTCTGGAGTTTAAAGCTGCTTTGGTCATTACCTAATTGGAACCTTAGAGTAGCAGAAATTAATTTCTTCATTACAAACTTTAGATTTTTTGCGGTTGGTATTCGTACTTCAGAAGCACACTTCGTTTCTTGGTATCCAAATGTCGGTGTGCATGTTGTCACCGACAAGTTAAGAATTGGGATTGCTAGTGAGTGAATATCATATAACTGTAGCATAAATCACAGCTTCACAAACCTGGAGCATGAGAAGCGGCCAATAAGAGATGATCCATCTTTACGCACAACTGCACTTCCTTTCAAACATCAGTTCAATTCAGTTAACATCTTTAATTTGAATGTTGCAGGTGTACCAGCAGTCCATCGGTGCAGTTTGCAGCCTGGACTGGCCAAGGTCAAACTTCCTTGTCCAAGTGCTCGATGATTCTGATGATGCTACCACTTCAGCACTTATCAAGGAGGAAGTGGAGAAATGGCAGCGGGAAGGTGTGCGCATAATATACCGGCACCGGGTGATCCGGGATGGCTATAAGGCTGGAAACCTGAAATCAGCCATGAACTGCAGTTATGTGAAAGATTATGAGTTTGTTGTCATCTTTGATGCCGATTTCCAACCACAAGCAGATTTCCTGAAGCGCACCGTCCCCCATTTCAAGGTTTGGCTCAATTGAACAATGCTAGCTGCTCTACTTGACAACTAGTCCTATTAGTTGTGTTTTCTGACACTTCAATTGTGTAACTTCCAGGGAAAGGACGATGTTGGGTTGGTTCAGGCAAGATGGTCTTTTGTAAACAAGGATGAGAACTTGCTTACCAGACTTCAGAACATAAATCTTTGCTTCCACTTTGAGGTGGAGCAGCAGGTGAATGGGGCGTTTCTGAACTTCTTCGGGTTTAACGGCACTGCGGGAGTGTGGAGAATTAAGGCTCTTGAGGATTCTGGAGGATGGATGGAGAGGACAACAGTGGAGGATATGGACATAGCTGTCCGAGCACATCTCAAGGGATGGAAGTTTGTCTTCCTAAATGATGTTGAGGTATTGGCGCAATTTTCTCTGTTTCTTACACAATATTTCTAATGTAAAGGCATGCCAACTAACCTGTGTAACTTCTCTTTCAGTGTCAATGCGAGTTACCAGAATCCTATGAAGCTTACAGAAAGCAGCAACACCGGTGGCACTCAGGTCCCATGCAATTGTTTAGGCTCTGCTTTGTGGACATAATCAAATCTAAGGTATGGCACTTTCTGCTGTCACAACTGTGAAAGCTAAAATATCTGGCAAAAGTATTAAGCATGGCCAGTAAAATGCTTTTTTGCAAGGGCCCTTTATCTTTATATTGTTTGGTTTCATAGGAATATATCACAAGATGAAGTAATTGTGTGAAGTATCAACTACATCGTTGTAGCAAAAACGAAAACATTGAACTAGAAGCTGATCTTTGAAATATTTGATATGCTAGCCTTATGCATCTTTTATTTTCAATTCATTTAAATCATTGTTTTAATCTACCACAATTTCGGAGTGCACTTGCTTTGTCTTTTTTTATTCCTTTTTGTTCACATTTTGGCTTTTATGTTCATGCTTTACTTGCACAGTGTAGGCATGGCATTATTGGATAGTTGGCCTGATGTTGCTGCTTACTTTCTACTGCAGATTGGATTCTGGAAGAAATTCAATCTCATATTCCTTTTCTTCCTCCTCCGGAAGCTCATCCTACCATTCTATTCGTTCACCCTTTTCTGTGTCATCCTTCCCATGACAATGTTCGTTCCTGAAGCTGAACTCCCCGCATGGGTAGTATGCTACATTCCAGCTACAATGTCCATCCTCAACATCCTCCCAGCCCCAAAATCTTTCCCGTTCATTGTTCCATACCTTCTGTTTGAGAACACCATGTCAGTAACCAAGTTCAATGCCATGATTTCTGGCCTGTTCCAGCTCGGGAGTGCCTATGAGTGGGTCGTCACCAAGAAATCAGGTCGTTCTTCTGAGGGCGATCTCCTTGCCCTCGTCGAAAAGCACTCCAAGCAACAAAGAGTAGGTTCTGCGCCCAATCTTGACGCACTAACAAAGGAGGAGTCAAATCCTAAAAAGGAATCAAAGAAGAAGAAGCACAATAGGATCTACAGAAAGGAACTCGCACTGTCCTTCCTTCTGCTAACAGCAGCCGCCCGCAGCTTGCTGTCTGCCCAGGGCATCCATTTCTACTTCCTCCTGTTCCAGGGGGTCTCATTCTTGGTCGTCGGTCTCGACCTGATCGGCGAGCAAGTGGAGTGACAGAAATAAGGAGTATAATGGGTTCTTTTTCTTTTTGTCTGAAGAAATCTTTGCAAGCATCTAAGCGGCTCTTTGTAAAGGGAAGGGCGTCGCACTCTTTGATGCTTACACGAGGAAGCTCTGGTCCCTATTCCAGGGGTCGAGATTCACCAGAGATACTGAAATGTGGAGCTGTAGATAGGTATAGTTTGGATTTAGCCTGTGAGATGCTTTTATTCTTTCAGGTCTCGATTCTTTTGTAAGAATATTTCTGTGCCTAGATGGGTTCTTTCTTTCTTTCTTTCTTTCTTGACAGACTTTACCTTCAAATGAAGATAATACTTGTGGTTACCATGTATTTGATCAATCAATTACCATGATAATTGAGATGCATGCCCTACATGTAGTTCCATCATTTTTCTAGGAAGTTTGATTTAGGTAGAATTACTCACCCGTTACATCACCATCATGTATCATGCTTGCAAGCTGAGAAGGGTGCTGGTATGGGTCACAGTTGGAGCCCGTTTCAGCTCCGAAGAAACGGGGCCGTGTTCCATCTTTGCTACAAGCCGTCCTTGTCCTCATCATGTGCATTTGGCAGGGATATGCTTGTTTGTGTGATTCGTGTCCCAATCCCTGAGAAGGACAGCGATCCATGAGTGTGTCCCTCCCGCTTGCAGCAATCCATGTGGAAGCAAATAGGAAAATGCTAGCCACTAGGAGCATAGGAGTAAGCTCGTTTGGCCTGCCGCCTGATGGCGCTTGCTCTCCTAACCTTCCAATTGGCGGTCTGGCATCCAGAAGTAGAAGCAGTTGCTGTCAAGTGAGGAGTGCATCTGCTGGATTTTGTGGAGTGGTTTCAGAGGACCAGCAGCTCTGTTGGTTTTTCCTTCGGCCTTTTCACAAGGCCTGGCGGTCGAGTGCTGGACATGTGACTGGGAGGGCCCGTCTGTTCGAGGAAAAACCTCAAAGAGTACCAGCTCAGGTTCAGCTCGGACGGAATTCGGATGGACTGGCCGCAGTTCCTGACGAGTTCAGTTTCTACTACTTCTACCTTCTGAGCAGTTCGTTGGAAACAATCAGTCCCCACCTCACATCAGCTCAGCTTTTAGAAACCTTTATCTACCTTGTTTCCCGAACAGTGGACGCAAAAAAGAAAATTTTAAAAAATCCGGCAAGTCCCCATCGCACATCTTGATCAGTGGATGCGATGCCGCACATGGCGCCAATGCCGCGAGGAAAGCGGAGGGAGGACGGGCCCTTTGCTTCGCCACGTCCCCTTCGCGCTCGAGATCTCGGACATAATCAAAGCACGCTTTTTTCTCGCCCGGCAAGTGAGTGATCCTACACAAAACAGGCCCTTAATTTTGTCCGTAAACAAGCTCAGCAGAGTTCCCCGGACGGCGACGCGCCATCGGCCGGTGACGCGCGCGCGCGCGGATGCCACCGCGCGAGACAGTGCGGCCGGACCGACAGCCAGCGGCTGGAATTTGACGTCTGGGAGCAGATCACAGCGCGCGCTGCGGCGCCTTCTCTTTTGAAGGTGAGCCGTGAGGACAGCGGCGGCAGCGGGCGGCCGCCGTTTCCGGCTGGCCGGGGCAGCGCGGCGAGCGAGCCGCTCTGCTTGCTTGGTCGCGTCTGGGCGTGTGCGTGCCCGTCTCCGTCCCCTTCGCATGTGACCATGTGCGTGCCTGACCGGCCGGCGCCATCCGCCAGGCGCCAGTCGTCTCCTCCTTAGCCTGTCTCCAGCGATATCCTCCAAATCCCATCCTCTACATCCTTCATTTACAGAATTCTCTACAAGATTCTCTTCTCTATATCTCATTTCTCTCCAACAACGTTCTCTAAATCTCGTTCTCTATACATTAAACCCTATATTAGAAACGTATTTTATTCCAAATTTTTGTACGTACGTATTTATCATACCTCAAACGCTATGGACATATTTTATTTTTATTTAATTCAGTGTTTGAAACGTAAAGAAAAAATAGAGAAGAGGAGAGAGAATCTCTATATATAGAGGAAACCTGTAGCGTTCTTTATTTTAGAGTTAGAGAACCGTTTAAAGAACGCTGCTGAAGCACCAGAGAACGGAATCTTCCTTATAGGACGGGACCTTTACGGTCATCCGCTGGAGATAGCCTTATATCTGATTTGGCCGCTTGACTGCGGGCGCAGGGCGCCGTCGTCAGGTGCGGATTTGGTGGCGCGTGACGCGCACCGCCCCCGGCCTCGCATCACATGGGCTCCATATCGCTCTGCCGACCCGGGTTTAGGAAAGACGGGTCCTCACGCAGCCGCGGATGGGCGGCGGCAACATGCGCGCGCGAGACACGCGGAGCAGGGTGCAATGGCAATGGCTGCCCCCGCCCCTGCCCGGTCGCTTCCCTCTCCGGGGCGTGAGAGTGAGAGGCGGCGCCGGCAGCCCGGGCGGCCTCCGCCGAAAGGCGGAGAGGGGAGAGCAGCGGCGTGGTCCCGTCCCGTCGCTCCCTCCGCGCCCACCTGACTCTGACCGCGCGGTCTCGCCGTCACGAAGGGGGGCACGCCGATGGCACAACACGAGCGCCGTCCGCCCGCCCGCCCCCGTCAGCCGCCGCGGCGCGTCCCCTCGGCACTGCCGCAGGGCCTGGCACCGCAGCGACCAGGCCGCGGCATCCCATGGCGCCGTGTCCAAAACAACGCAGACTGCTCACTGCTGTAGACTTCGAATGAGAGAACTGAAGGATCAGACCCAGAACAGAACCGACAGACCCGCGATAGCTTTGCCGACTGAAATATCACGACCACAATAACGAGTGCACACTGTTACCAAACCTCGAGATCAAAGATTCAGATCTCAATTATTGCTCAGGGGCCATGAAGTTCAGATAGACAGGGTGGTAGGTTTACACTACAGAAGGCCCATAGAGAGCTCTCTATGTACAGGACGAGGTTAATAATACAGATGCAGTGCTCGCCATAACACTAACACGAGCTGCAAAGACTTGCTTATCATTAAGATTCCGCATCTAGGGTATCCAAGACTGAGCTACTCCTTGGATTCATTAATTCCGGTCTCTAATAATAGTAACAAAGCATTGATCCTTGGATGTGATCTCGGCCCTACTCCCTTGAAGCCAGCATGTGGTTGCGGGAGTGTCGGATCAGAGATGATTGTGCAACAGGACCAGATTTTGAGCTAACCTGTCCACTTGGCTATTGCCCATCCCTTTTATTCGCATCATCGTCCTCGTCGTCTTCCAGATCGCTGAAGGACACGTCTTCCTCATGCCCTAATGAAGTTCTGTTATTTGCTGCACCGAACTCTTCAAAAGGATCATCATCAGGCCACTCATCAACTTCATCTTCGTCAGTTTCAAACCGAAGCTTGGACGGGACGGGTGAAGTCTTGCTCTCGTTTTTCACTGCCAACTCTTCCTCAATCACTGACTTGTCAACTATTTCCACGCCAGTTGTTGAAATCGGGAATTTTTCAGACTCAATTTCTGGCGTGATATCGGAAGTGGGTTCTTCAAATGATGAAATCTCTGATGTCTCAGCTTTATCTTGGATGCTTGAAGGTTGAATCACCTTCTCTTCAGCAGGAGCAGTGGATGCATTCATATTCTCTGATGATTCACCAGAAAACTTGGATCCCCGCTTATTTTGAGCCTGTAAAGTTTGCAACAATTGCTCCCTTGCTTCTAGGATCTGTATGAATAAGAAGGTTTTAAGGTATACTCAAGTGAAATTAAAGTAAAAAAGAAACTTGGCCCCCAAAAATGAAAGGTAAGGAAAGAATCAAATCAGACACTCATTCTATAGTCTGCACAAAAAAATGCACTTGTGAACCATCCATTGTAATGCATGTGGTGCAGAAATCCATAGCTAACAAAAAAACACATTGGGCCACAACAGATACATGCTGTAGATGATCTAGGATATTACCTGTGGCGTTGAAAGAAGTTCAGCATCTTGCTTGTTGAGTTTTGTGTGCAAAAGAACAAAGTAGATCTTCCAAAAACACGCTTCAGTCATATCAGTAGAGCAAATCTGAATCTTTAAATCTGATAAACCTGGGACAAGGTGCTCTATAGACAGCGCATGCACATATTGAGCATCCGACAGTTCAAAATCTAGAAAAGCAAGAGAAACTATGTTAAGATACAAGTCCGCTATGACAGAAATCTTTGAGGTCTGTTCCACATAATGTGATTGCACTTCTATTAACAACAAATGGAAAGTATGAGTAAAGAAGCAAAAGAAGCGGGACATAATTTATTCATTCCATAAGTAAATGTAAATGGACATCAAAACAAGAGGACTCAGGTGAACTTAAATAGCTAAAGTTATGCATTCTTGCAGCAGGTAGTAAAATGTATGACTTGGTGACAAAGGCAGTAGAAAAAATGGCAAATATTATGTCATTGAATGTGATCCTGTGATCAATAGAACACAAAACACACAATCAACCAACAAACATGAATGGTAATCGCAGGATATAATATTACAGAATACGATGCAGGATACAAAATCGTACATCCATTATTCTTTTTACTATTTTCCATCCATGGTATGGTTCACAACCCTGAATTCCAAAGGAAACTGTACTTCCCATTGTCAGACGAAATATTCAGGAAATGTGCTGTTTCTACCATATGGTCACAGGGATCTTGGCAACAAAGAAAACCATTTTTTGAAACCAAGTTAGAATGATTATGAATTTAGTTTAATTTGAATCATTGATTCTAACACAAAAATGTATATCCACTAGCTCAGAACCTGCAGATTACATGGTCCACTGTGTACATAGAATCCATGTGTAATATTGTCTTTCAAATTTCAGGTTGCTGAGCAAGCTAAACTAGCAAAATATAGGCTAGCAGGTATGGGCCAACTACCAGTATAGGTAACACCCAAAGCACATATGATGATATTCCATATTTCAGAGTTAGGGTTGATCTATTTCACTAATTGCATAGAACTGAACATGAATGATCCAGGAATTCTAAAACATGAGAACTAAATGATATATCACCAATCAATGCTTGTCTGGTTAAAGCAAACAGTATCATAGATACAAAGACTCTGTGGTCAACAGAAATATGATACAAGGCATCTTGACAATGCTGCCTCACCAGTACCAGTAACTAAAATAAAGAATAAAGTGTTCACCTAGTCATAAGCCCAAAATTCAAAACTAATGGAAAACAGATGCATTATAAAAAAATTTCCAAGGCCCAATATATAAAGAAACCAAAGTACCAGCAAGCTAGAACAGTCAAATATAATGTCGAAGCTCCAGAAAGGATCCAGTTCCACCCCACCTATGGTATCAGTTCATCACCATTAATAGTGGTAAACATCAGAATTTTCATTATTGATTCATACTACTCGTGGAATTGTGGAGTTAAAAAAAGCAGCCTCCAGTCCAACAGACTATCTTTCACAGTAACGCCCAAAGTACAAACAAAACTAAATCAAACTAAACAGCTCAACTTTAGCATGGGATCTAACAACATATAGTTTGGGTGCTGATCAGTACACTTTTTCAAGCAGCATTTCACAAATGTAATCACAGTTCACAGGATCAGTACAGGTCAGCATAACTTGTATTGTTTCCCATGCATGTCGATAGAGTGAAAAGAAGTACTTAGTAATCTACTCCACAAAAATGCTCGAGTTAATATAACACAGTCTGAGCAAACATAAATTAAGTATCGGCAAAATTAAGCAAGCAAAATCCAGAACTAAGTTTTCCAACTTCAATTGATTTTCTTCCCCACCAATATCAATCAAATGTGCTAACATTAATAAAGGAAAAGCACTCCATTTAAGCTTTCCCAGTCCAGTTACTTCTCTTCCCCACCAATCTCAACCAAATACACTAAGTTAATATAGGAAAAGCGCTCCATTTTACCAAAATTCATAGAAATTTTCAAATGGAACGCCACTAAAAAGGCACTAACTGTTACCATCGGCATAGCGCTCGCTGATGAAGAGGGGGAAATCGAGCCATGTCTCGGGCCGCGTTGAGATATGCCTAACGAACACCACCACTTCCTCGGTGACGCCCGGAACCGGCTCCCCCTCGTCGGCGTCCCCCTGCCCGAACGGCAGGATCGACGAGGCGATCTTGGAGATCTCGGCCACGGCCAAGTTGTTCTGCAGCATCGAGAAGCCGCTCCTCACCCTCCCGCCGATTTCCGCCAGATCGCTCCGGATCCCCGCGATCCGCGGGGACAGCGCCTCGGCCTCCTCCCCGTCCGCACCCCCGTCCCCAACCTCCTCATCCTCTTCGCCCTCCCCATGAGACGCGGCGCCGGCGCGCGTGGTCGAGGACTCCGGCGGCGGCGCGAGGAACGATGCGACGCCCCAGAGGCGGCGGGTGAGGGTCTCGGTGAGCTCGGAGATGTCGTCCTTAACGCGGCGGCTCGGCGTGCCGGGCTGCTGCTCGGGCTCCTCGGCGCCGGGGTCCTGGTTAGTGCCGCGGCCGCGCGGCGAGGACACCTCCTCCCCCGGGCCCGCCCCGCTCACGGCGGAGGCGGGCTCAGGCTCCGGCTCGTCGGCGTCGGAGTCGGGCTCCCCGCGCGGTGCGGAGAGGGTGGCCGCGATGGAGCGCGCGAGCCACGACATAGCGCGTGCCTGCGGGCGGAAGAGGGCTTCGTGTGGGGGTGGCCGGCCGGTCAGGGGAAGATTGGGGATTACTCGCTCTGGGTGGGGGCGAGGCCAGATTCGTTAGGAGCCCTGCGATCAAGAGCGGACGGCGGATCAAGCTGCGATACTCCGAGTCAAAGACGGACACGGGGTTTGTTCCCATATCAGGTGCTCTACCTGCTCATCGCCCCGCGCCAACAAAATTCGCGCGCGCGCCACGCCCACGAATTTTGCACACCTCCGGGCACGACTCAAATCTTGCTGGTTCCGCCGCTCTCTCGCCCTCTCCCCCTCCGCCGTCAACGGTCTTCCAGTTCCAGTTGTTGTTCTAATCCTCCTCTGATCTCTGCCCTAAGGTGAACTCGCACCCGCCCGCCCACCATGCCTCCACTCGCGGCGAAAACGCCGCAGCCCGGCGACTCCGCGTCGTCCACCCCCGCGGACGACAGGGTCATTGCCTTCCTCCGCCAGAAGCTCGCCGGCGAGCCTCTCCCCGCCGCCGCCGCCGCCGCCGCGCATTTCCACGACGCCATCAGTGTCGCCTTCATCGTGGTTCGGCGGCACTGCTCTCTGGAGACTGGAGTTGCTGATCAGCAACGGGGCCAACGCGTGCCGAGGGCCGAGGCATAGCCAGAATTCCTAGAAACTCCGTCAATCCATAGTTCAGACTTCAGAAGCTCAAGATGAGGAAGACTTGGTCACAATGGCGATGTGATCCACCTGAGCGCCATACCGGCTTGTAATAGGATAGTAGTACTTCTATTCTGGCACTGGTTTCTCCGCTGTAAACCGTGCAAACGGTCCTGTGCTGTAAACCGTGCAAACGGTCCTGTTCTAACTTGGGCCTTAGAGCAACTCTGAAAATAGTTCCGTAACAACGTAATCTGATTACAGGGAATATGATTCCATCAGATCCTGTTTGTTTCAGCTCCACTGTAATCAAACTCTTTCACTTCGGTGTTCTATTTTTCACTTCTGCGATGTAAAACTCTTTCTAGACTACGAAACCATGTAAACTCTTTCACCATCTGCCGGCCTGTAAGGGGCCAATGAATGAATAAAATACCAGGTGGGGGATTCTCTTCCCCTTTCATTGAACCTTCAAGAAAAAAAAACTGTAACCAGACTCAACTAACCACTAGCATAACAAGTCGCTCAGGAAAACACTGAGCACAACTAAGAGCTCAAATCTTGCTCTGGATAGCCTCTCCATCTTATGATCACGTCCCAATCGATGAATTCTCCAGTCCAACGTCAAATCCTCTCCGGTCTATTTTAAGCTATCTGAAAGTGCTGAAACAGTAAAAGGTTGGGTCAGGGGTCAGGAGCCTACCAACAACAGCACGGACGAACTCAACCCGCTATCGCTTAGTTTGTTCAGAAAAGTAACAGAAAAAACCGACGCGCTGCAACACTCTGGTGTTTTTCCTTGTCCTGACGAAGCAGTGCAGCAAGATAGGCATGTGAATCGCGGAATCGGTTTGGCGTGCGTCGGCTGCGCATGAAGCAGTAGCCAAGTTCTTGTGTCGCTGATGATGCTTGTAGTCATTGTTCTTCGCAAGTCTGCACAAAATCTTGGCCCTTTGGCAGTTCTTAAGGCTGGGGGTTTAACCTCCTGAAACTCTAAAAAAAGGTCTGCACAAAACGTTCGACGATCTTGATTGCTTCGGCTGGTACGGATCGCAATATCTCTTGAGCAATCTCCTGATCAAAAGAAAGTGGAAAAATAGAAGATGAGCGAACAGAAAGGTGTCCCCAATATTTGACAGCCTCTTCTTTTGGTAAGAAAACAGAAAAAGAGAGTTGACAACCTCTGGATTTCGTGCAGCAAATGGCAAGGTCAAGGTAAGTTTGAATTTGCAATTCGTGCAGGAAGAAGTAGCGCATGTTAAACGTTTTGGGCGCTGAGAAGCTGCGCTCCAGTTTTATACTCCCATCTGAACAGTTCGGCATGCAAGTTTTGTCCCTTCAAGAACGATCCAATCCAACACAGCAGCTATCCCACTCCCACCCATACAGGGCAGCAACTTGTCCCGGATCCCATGCACCCGAGACCCGACCACTCTAGCGAGATCGCCTAGCCTGCGACTTTGACGAGTTCCGGGTGTTCGTTCAGAGTCTCCCACTCCCCAGCTGAACGTTTCTTCCCCCCCGGCGCCTTTGACTATCGCGGCGCCCGTTGCTTCCCTTTACAAAATGATGGGCGCGGCTACCGGTTCAACGAGACCTTCCGCGAAGCAAGCCGCCGCGGCGCGGGCACTACGACGCCGGGTTGCCATCCTCTTTATATGGCCGGCAGGAGGCAATCATCGGCTACTCATCAGGAAGGGGATCGATCGATCGCCCTCGTCCCCATCCACTGCCCGAGCCTTTGCGTGCCCGCGCCCACCTCGCCATTGACTTACTTGAGCAGCGCGCGCGCATGCCCACCAGGAGCTGCTAGATCGCTCCGCTCCGTTCCCACTACTCGGCTCTCTTGGCTCCTGCAGCTGCGGCGGCGGAGCCGGGAACGATGAGCAAGAAGAAGGCGGAGGGCAGCAAGCTGGGGCGGTGGCTGGGCGCGCCGGTGCGGGCGCTGTCGCGGGCGTGCGACTCGTACGCGCGGAGGATGTCGGCGTGCGCGGGGCGGATGCCCACGCACGCCGCCGCCTACGGCGGGCGTGGCGGGTTTGCGCCGGGGAGCATGCAGGCCGCGACGTTCAGCTCGCGCTCGCGCCGCGCCGGGGCCGGCGGCGAGGAGGACGTCAACGAGCTCGTCCGCGCCATGTCCCAGCGCCAGGCGTCCGGCCGCGGCGCCGGCGAGGGCGTGGCGGCCAGCGTGCCGGTCCGGAGCCGCAGCGTGGCGGTCGGGCGGATCGACGAGGACGCGCCGTGCGAGTTCGGCTCCGACGACGCCGTGCGCGTCGGCGGGCCCCCGGTGCGAAGGGCCCGCAGCGTCGCCGTGGGCAGCGCCGGCCTCGCCGCGCGCGCCGGCGGGTACGGCTCCGCTAAGAAGCAGCTAGGAGTGGGCGGCGTCGTGCGCGGCTGATAATCCGTCCGCCGGCGCACGCGGTCGGCGGCGCCAGTAACATCCTACGCGTGCCTTGCTAGCTTGACGTGCTCAGCCCGTCGCAATCCTGAGTTAGTTCAGCGTCTCAGTTTGTTTGTTTGTTTGTTTCCTGCGTGATGTGTGTTAGCGTGTGCGTTTTTAGGGGATCAGGGTTTGTCACGACCTGCCGGTGGCGGCCATGGCCATGTGAGCCAGGGACGCCACCAATACATGCGTGCGAAAGATTGAAGCGTGTGTCCAAGCAACAAGAGGGTCTGGTGTACATACAATATACAACGAATACGCACCGCTACTAGCCACGTTCTTGATTCGCCCGTCTCGTCGTCGTCACCGCAGCCGGTGGCCTGCATCCCCACCGCAGCCCGAGCCGGTGGAGTCCATCCAATTCCAAGCCGGCCATTCGACCGCCATTGTTTTACCTTAAGCTTTGACCTTGAGCATGTGCTAACGGCATCTACGCGATAGCTAACTCGTCCGTCGTCCTCGCTCGTCAGCGTGCATGTGTGTCCGCTGAAAAAAGAGCATTCCCGATGATTGTTGATCGTATCTGTCTTTGTCCGTGAGTGTTATCTCTCGTTCTAGTGCTGCGTCAGTGCCCCCAAGTGTTCGGATACGGTGTACTGGTAACTTGCTTGTGGGCTCGTCTCGCTCAAATCAGATGTGTATGAGTTGACAATGTTCCAGGGCGAGAGGGTACGACCACCGTATCGCGATGCGCAAGATGGCATGGCATGGCAAAACCGAAGTCGTGATCGAGCCCGTGGCGTGCGCGCTGCGCAGTACACCTCACGTTCAGACCTGATTAAGAAGCAAGGAACGAAGCTAGAAGCCGCCGGTCTTGGACCTGCGACTGGCGCCGTGGAGCTCGCCGGCGGCGAGCCTGACACTGAGGGTGAGGGGGAGGGGCGCGATCGAGCAGCGCAAGTAGTGCCGAGCGCGCGAGCTATATATGGACCACCTATGGTCGCTGACGCTCCGTTGCATTCCTAGCAGGCAGCACGTGTAGGATCGATCGCGCACGGAGGGACGGGTCCTTCGGTCTACCGTGCCAAACTGTTCAAACCACAAGGATTCAGACGGCAGAGAGCTCAACACGCTCCCATGTTATAGGACAAGTATATCGCTACACTTCAGCGGTATTATAAATTGTCTTATATAGACTCATGTAGAATTTTTAACGATGTGGAAGAGAGTGGGGGAGGAGAGAGAATAAGGTGGTTGTTTCCGTCTTATAGGCTAAAATTAAAGACTATGAGATCCCTTAGTATAAGTTGTCGTTGTCATATAACTTATAATATTTTATTTTTTTTATTCCACAAATTAAGGGATATAGTACTACTATAAGATAATAAAAACGACAAACTATTATATATTATACATATTATCTATTTAGTTATCTTAAGACGACGTATCTGTGCAGAAGACCGCCTATTAGCTTTCTCTTACCGTACCGCACGACATGCCGACATGCATGGTGCGGCGCAGACGTATGCGCGTGCACGATGGCCTGTCTACCACTACCAGCACCCG
Organism: Panicum hallii; assembly: GCF_002211085.1. Lineage (NCBI taxonomy): Eukaryota > Viridiplantae > Streptophyta > Magnoliopsida > Poales > Poaceae > Panicum > Panicum hallii. Next base: position 14,222,337 of record NC_038044.1, read on the forward strand.
CCTCGCAAGCTTACAGCCAATACCGCGGCTACTTGTAGGCGTCCAGGTCACGCGGGAAGAAATCGTGCGCGCGGTGTCGGAGCTGATGGGCGGAGGGGAGGAGGCCGACGAGAGGAGGAAGGCCAAGGAGCAAAGCGATTTTACGGGGAGGAAGCTCACAGGGCCGTGGAGAAGGGAGGGTCGTCCTATGAAGACCTGACGAGGCTCATTGAAAGCTTCAGACAAAGTGGAGTGAAAGGAAACTAGGACAGATCAGTACAAGGCTCTGCTAAGATCTTGGACTTCACTCGTTGCTGTATAGCGCGTTGATACCACGAGTGGCTTTAGCCTTCGTGCTCGTGCATGATCCCTAACTATGCAGCCTGATGTTTACGGAGAGAGATTCATCAAACTATAGTTTTTTTACAATACTATTACAAAATTACAGGTTTAAGGCCGCACTTGTTTCAGTGTTTTCCTCCTCGGTTACTCTTGTTTCGTTTCTAGCTATCGCTAGTGCCTTGCAGTCCTCTGTGTGCCGCTTACCGGCTTGGGGACAGCTCAAGCTGCCGGTTTCATCTTTTTTTAGATAATGGGAAGATTGCATTAGTCCCAGCTTTGGCACTCAAGGAAGCTAATGCGGCAATGACCTTTACTTCCAACAAAATTACAGCAAAATACAATCACCGACCAGAGTCGGACCATCATCAGAAGTGCACAATCGCTACACTAAGACTCCTGTCACAGCCTTTAGGCTAATCATAGTGGGGGTTTCATAGCGAGTTTCATGGCATTAATTACCATAACACATCAGCATTTTTTATGATGTAGCACTGATTTAACGAGGGAAGAGAAGGAACCAGTTTCATCCCCATGACACTCTGCTAACTCGTTTCCAAGACGTTGGAAATGGCGTGAAACGACCACTGTGACCAACGTTGTTTCATGGGGGATCCCGTGCGCTAATAGATCAACTAGCATTTAATTACACTGGTTAGCTTTGGAAACAGTGAAATGAAACTCTCCATTGAGGTATAATATTTCATTCATCCCCCAAGCTGATGTGGCGTTCTTGAAAACAGGGATATGAAACCTCCCATTGTGATTAGCCTTAATATCTTCCGGAGATGCTGGTTTCATCCGGGACAACATTATTTTGTAACCTGTTTTATTCCTTCTATAATGAAATAGCAGGGTCTTTCTTTAAAAAAATATAAAACCACAGGTTTTGCACTGGTTTTATCACTCTAAACTACATATTTTGTGTTGACTTGTATCACAAAATTACATACTCCCTCTGTTTCCAAATTATTGTCGCCTTGACTTTTTCCATTATGTTTGACCATTCGTTTTACTCAAAATATTAGTTCCAATATGTAATATTATAAGTCATACTTCAATTTTCATTAGTGATAAAACAAATCATAACATAATATATGATAATTTTTAAATTTTTTTGAATAAGACGAATGATCAAACGTAGCGAAAGTTAACGGTGACAATATTTTGGAAATGAATGGAGTAATTTAGATGTCTAAGGCCCACTTGTCAGTGATAAGAAGATGGCTAAAATCTATAGTTTTACTATAAAATAGGCACAAAATCTGTACTTTTATGAAATAGAAGCTTAAATCTATAGTTTTGCGATCGTATTGTGAAAGAACCTGCTGTTTTTTGAATTTTACACTTTACAACTATAGAAACCGCTTTTGCCTAGTCTTCCGTTCCATTCAATGTTTAGCATACCGCATTGGCAAATACAAAGATTAACTCAGGATAGGGTTATAATCAGCATCGTAATGATGTTTAACATGAGGAGGGATGTGTTTTAACCCCACAATACATGAACCCTCATTACATGCATGACGAGCAAGATAATGTGCTACCCTATTCTGAGATCTATCACAATGAGTAATCTCGAAAACCTCTCCCAGGAGCAATTTGACTTCCCTCTTCAGTTCTGCCAACACCGACCTGTCCTCTTGGTTGGATTTAAGCGAGTTCACAATAGATAAGCAATCAGACTCCAAGATAACCGAATCCGGAATCCATTGAAGCGCCAGCTGTACACCCTCTTTTCACGCCAACAACTCTGCTTCTTCCGCATTAGCGCATCCAAACAGAACCCTTTCAGAGGAAAACAAAACCTGTCCTCTCTCATCCCGAGCAATGATACCGGCTGCAGCTTCCCCGATTCCACCTTGAATGCTGCATCAACATTTACTTTAACCTTACCCTTTTATCTGAAATCTTCTTCTTTGGGTCATGACATGCAAACCGGTCTAGAACTGGCTCCTTCCCATTAGCCTTCACATTAGTTTTCCCCATGTCAGTTAAAGTGACATGGTATTGATCTAGGAAATACCGCGACCCTTCTATGGATACTCTCATTTGTTCATGAACCAGCTGATTTCTATTCGCCCGGGTCTTCCAAAACAATAGCAATAAGAGATCCCTTTGAACATCTGTAGCACTTTGCAGCAGTCTTAGTAACCAATTATCACCGTCATCCTGGAACTGTAGCTCATCCGACAATGGCCAGATTTCACGCATGGCTGATCTTAACGCAACTGCCATCGTACAGGAGATCAATGCATGGTGTTCCGTTTCATCAGCTAATCCATAGATGGTACACCGCCCACTCGCCTCCAAGTGCCTGGCTTCCTTGTTCTTCTTTGTCGCGAGCGAGGCCAACGCAGCTCTCCAAGCAAAATGCTTAACTCTCGGTGGCACTTTTGATCTCCAAATACATCTCCATGCCGTTGATGAACCATCAGGTCTGCTGCTAGTAGATTGCTCGGCCAATCCAAATTTCAGATTAAACCCAATCATGTAAGCACTTCTCACGCTATAATATAAATACCTGATTTTTCATAATGCCATGCAACATAGTCATCCACACTACCCTGTGGTTTCTTCATCTTAGCAATTATGTCGGCATCGATCGGGTAGAAAATATGTTTAATGAGATCCATATCCCATGAACATGTTCGCTGATCCAACAATTCAGAAACCCACTTAAGTCTGGAGAGATTCTTCTTCCCTAGTGGCCTTAGAGAGGGTTCACGGCAGAACCAATTATCTCTCCATATCTTCGGCCTCCGGGAGGCGAGCTCGATCCAGAGCCTTCTCCGCCACCAGAAGGAGGAGAGGGGCTGGAAGGTGACTGGGATGCGGCGCCTCGACGCCTTCGCCCACGTCGAGAACATGATCGGAGCATCCGCAGCGCTCCTCGACGAGGCCATCGCGTACATGGAGATGGAGGCGGCAGCAGCACGACAGGCCATCCGCAACGAGGGGCCCTCCAACGACCCGGACCTCTCCTCCACCGAGGACTCCGTCGACGTCGTGCTCTCCGCGCGCGGCCTTACCACCGACAACACCGTCAAGGCCGCGGCGTCCGCGCGCAGCCTCGACCCCTCCAACGACGCCGTCTCCGCGCGCCGCTTCGCCTCCGACGACATCTCCTCCGCGTGCGGCCTGGTCATCGACTCCTCCACCCGCGGCCTCGCCACCGACGAGTTCGGCCCCGCTGGCCGCGACCCAGTCCCCGCCGACCCCCGCCTCTTCGCCGACGACGCCGAGCCGGTCGCGCGCGCTACCGCCGCCAGCGATGTCGCCCGTGACGAGGGCGTCATCGCCACCAACGCCTTGTCGCCGCGCGCCATGGTCCCCAACAACGACGCGGTGGTCGGCCCCCTCGACAGCATCGAGCTCGTTCCCGACGACCGCGTCCACTCCACCGATGACTCCCTCAAGTTCTCCTCCGCCCGCCGCCTCGCCGAAGCAATGCTCCAGGCGGGAACAGAAACAGGGCAGATGCAAGGGCCTTCCCCTGCACTCCTTCACATCGCCCACCAGGTGCTCGACACTACATCGTCCGCGTCGCCGAGGTGCGCACCACAGCCGGCGCCACCAACCTCCTCTACAGCGACAACAGAGTCGTGGAGCTGACCGACCGGATGCTCGAGGCGGGAACCGGTCTCCGCGCGCAGGCTCTCTTCCCGCCCCCGGCCATCGTCGACCTCGCTGCTTGGGTTGTCAGCGGCGACAGCCCAGGCGCGACTTCAGCCCCACGGTCCAGCAGCTCTTCAACCGCCTCCTCGACTTGGGAACGGCGCTCCGGCATCACCGTCTCGGGGGCCCCAGCTCCAATGTCCAGCGAGTCGTACAGGGGCTGTGTGCTCACGGAGCGCCACCCCACCGAGGCACTGCTTGGATACCTCCACACTGTGAGGCAGGTGGCTGTGGAGACGGTGCTGGACACCGGTGTCTCCAGAAGAGACTTCATGATTATTTGATCTGCCTAGATCGCAAAGTCTGATGGCTCGTTCAGTTTGGCTTGGGCGACCTCGATTTCGGCGTTTTCAATGTAGTTGAGCTTCAGTTTGGTGGTGAATTTCGCTTTGGGCATCTAGGAGTACAGTGGTACGGAGAAAACCGAGTGCATGTAGCCGACTTGGCTCGTTTCCTTTTGTTATCATTAGTACTCCATGCTGTGTCCGTAACATGCTGAATTACATAAATCTCTGCATCATCCTGATCATGCCTGTTGCCATTTGTTTGGAACTGTTACTGAAGCCTTGATCAAAGTCCGAAACTCTTCAGAAAATGCTAATGCTTGGTCAATGAGAAACCAAAAAAAAAATGATCACCAAGAAAATGCTAATGCTTGGTCAATGAGAAACCAAAAACAATGATCATCAACTTTATTGCTGAACAAATTTCCTGGTATGCATGTGTGTAGTAACCAAAAGCAGCCCAATTAGAAAGTAAGTAGAAAGGGATGGTTGTTCAGATTTCAGAACTTAGACCCTGAATTTTCAGAACTTAAGATTTCCAGAAAGCTGCGTATGCACGAAAACCTGAAATTTCATACCTTCAGATTTGCAGAAAACCTGAAATTTCTTGTGCATAAAAAGCATCGGCATTAATTACGGGGTTTTTTTTGCGGGCTTTTTGCTTTGCAAGTCGGGAAGGCCGGAACAGAATTTCTATTTTCTGGAAAATGTATCCAAGCCCTCGATTACAACTTGCAAACTAATGTTCTTCTATCATGCATCTGCATTTTTCATCTAGAAAAACACCTGCAATCTTTTCTTTGCCAAAAGCACATCTGTTTTCATGTAGATTATGACTTACTTTTGAGGAATTTATCGTCCATTACAGCTCCAAAAAATTGAATGGCACCGGCTGCAAGGCCCCCGAACATCCAGCTTTACAACCGAGGGAACTTTCGAAGCTATGTATCTGTCGATTGCCATGATCCCTTTATTGGCTTCCAAGATCATCTCATTATTTAGAGGGAAGCAGTCACCGGGTTTGTGGTCAGAAGTTACGGAACACCTACCAGTATTTTCTTCATCATCCTCATCAAATACACAGTCCAAGGTAACAGATTCTAGGTTTGTTGCACTCTCGAGAATATGACATGTTATCTCAACGATGCTCCTTGCGGAGCAGAAGCCAAAGATCATCAAATCCTTGAGGCTGTGATGCTTGTGTGGTGTTTCCAAAAACTGAATCAAAATTCATCTCAGACTGATATACCTGCAAAGAATCAAAACTAACGTCACTTAAAAGATTGGTACACCACAGATGCTAGACATCTATAGTAAAGTTGTGACTTACACCCAAGACAAAAGCTTCCAAAACAGGGGAAGCGTCAAGAAAAGAATCCAAAGGCAAAAAATCATATCCTTCAGAAAGACCTCCACCAAGACAAATTTGTAAGTGCTTTAGGTGGACGAACTTAGAAGCTACCATTGGTGTAGTAACCATCTCCAAAAAAAGATATCTTGTATGAATTACAACTCAGGAAATGAGTGAATGACTACTGACAAAAGCCAGCACTCCGGTAACTAACGATACAGTTTCAGATTATACCTCGCTATCTGAAGATAAGGAAAGAGTTTCGAGATTTGGCACAACATATGGAAGCTTGGTAATAGCGTAACACAGAAAGTTGGTTCATCCGAACATTGCAGATCTAGGCTCGTCGCGTTCAATGGTTGTCCCAATGAGAGTTGTACTAGGTTACCTTCAAAGTTGGTGGTGGAGAGATTTGGTGCTTTGCTCTCTATTATTTGCAGCATACTGCATCCAGACACAGTCAAGCAGCTGAATTGCTCCAGCATGCATGGTGTCTTCAGGCAGATTATCTCATTGCAATATGCAAGTTCCAACTGCATCAAAGCAGGAGCATTGGAGAGAAGGCATGCAAACTCATCCCCCGTGGCACAAACGTCATGCAAATGCAGTTTTGTTAGGCTTCTCAAGTGAAGGAGAATGATTTTGTGCAACGCACTGAACTCATCTCATTTACACATATTTATACACATCTACATGAGTGTTGTGAGGCAACAGAAAGGCAGCAGAAAGACCTAAACTAACGCTAACGTGCTCGTGAATACAGGAGCGTGAGCGCTACTCTAGTGGAGAGGATATCTCCATGATCCAACTGAATGGACCGAGTCATCTGTTCCTACATCAAGCAACCAATGCCACCCGTGGAATGGAAGGCACAGTGGGTGAGGTGAAGTTGACGAATCGAGCTTCCATTCCCACCAAACAAAAGTGAGCACGGGAAGCTTAAATTCCGGAGGTAACATAAGGTTGACATTTTCAATTCCTGGTGTGATACCAATCTGAAGCCAGTCGTTGAGATAACAAGGGTTGAGATCATGACAATCAGATATGTCAAGCTCGAGTGTCGTCATGCCATTTCCTGAGTGTTTTTTCAGAATCTGGTCAACTATACTAGTGAACGACCTTGTTATATCACCATTTGCAAACGTGAAGCCCAAAGTTTCCCTAGTGAGGATGAGGTTGGGATGTTGTAACCATGCATTTTGAAATGTGCGAGATACACAAGCAACACGGGCAGAATCTCGCATTGGTATTAGGGAATGTATATGACACCCGATGTCCTGCACAAGCATGTGGATAGTTATAAGAGAACATAGGGCCATATGGAATAACTTTCTACCACAAGTGCTCTATGCAATTGTGCATGCTTGCACAAACAAGCTTGCTTTACAGATGGCACTCGTCACAGATGAGAGGTGACACATAGGACCATTGTAACAAGGATTACCACGAAAGACCAACCCATTTTATGACTGATTAACATATCAGTGTGAAGATACGAGATGGATCTTCTCTTACTCTAAAGAAGATCTCTCTTCTGTATAACAGGATTATATTGGTAATTTTGTATGGGTTAATGGATTGCACTATTCACCCAAGCAATCATAAATGGAAAGATGTCTTATCCTACACCCACGGACCATGCAGCTAGCTCGACATGGCAAACAGAGCACATAATGAGCCGTCATGATCACATAAATGCAAAAACAATTATTCTAAAGTAGATTTTGAGTTTCTCATTGATGTCTTTAGTTTTGCGTTTAATGAACTAGGCACTACCAAAATTGCATTTGTTTGAAGCTTCATCCAAATGATCCAAAAAGGCATGGGGTAGAACCACCAGGGCTAATACTTTGAAAAGAAAAAGCTAGACATCAGAAACCAGCTATTTATCATGTGAGACAGGAATTACAAAGCAGAGTGATGGCAGGATGAAATTTGGCTATCTAAATTTCCTTTTATTTTTTTCAAGGCAGTATATATCTTTTAAAACTCTTCTACTCCTGTTCTTAATTATGACGTGTAGGACAAAAAATTTAGTTAATTGGAACTAGATTAGTAGTCTTGAACATCATATCTTAAAGAGTCAAGGTAGTGTTATATAGGGTTGTCAATTGTCATGTAACTAAATTCACCTCGATTATTAGGACTAAAATTAACAAGGTAGAGTACAGGAACACTGTTCCCATATTGTGCAGTTAGATCAACCATAGTGATGTTTTACTTGTATACAACGTACCTCTGGGAGGTTCGGTCCCGAAAATCTTATTCTTTTCCTACGCTGAGAGTTATCCTTCCTTGGTTTAGACATTGCAATCGACCCATCTGCAAAACACCACGCATGATCAGTTGGTCACAGTGTCACACCATAGTATCCTATTGATAATACAGATATTAACTCAAGACAATTTTTTCACAAAATAAAAGAACTCACAGAAGAAAAGATATTCGGGTTAAAAAAAAGATATTAAAGCAAGAACATGAGCATACATGGAACGGGATCTCGGAGAGGAGTAGCGAGGGGAGCTAAAAAGAGGCGGCAGCTTACTACGGGATCGGACTTTGTGGCGCCGCCGCGGCTCCTGCTGTTGTCTACACATGAGTCGCTTCAGCTCCAGCATCAGCAATCGCGATGGAGGCGGTGGTGCGGCGGCCGAAGGCGGTGGCGGAACGCGGCGGAGGAGCGGGCGGTTATCGCCGGCGATTTGGGGGAGGTTCGGGTTATGGGGGGGGCGGCGGCTGGTTCGGCGACATCCGCCGACAGTCATAGAAGGTTTGAGGGGGGGCAGCGGTCGGTACGGTGGCAGGCGGCGGCGCGACGGTGGGGCGAGGCGGCGGGGACGCCGCTAGAGCCGCGGGCGGCCAGCGGAGCCGACAGCGGGGAGCGGAACTGGAGCGCGCCGGTCAGGCGGGAAAGAGACACGCGGCGGCGGGCGCGGCCCCTTTCTCTACTCTATTCTCCCGCGCGGGCGTGGCCTGCTCATCACGTCTGGCGTCTGCCTCGTCAAAGGTTCCCCTACCAGTCTCTGTTTTTGGAACGCCGGCGACGCGGCTCACCACGTCATTACATCAAAGGTTCTGACACCACCCGCTGGCTATGTGCTCCCTTCTAGAAAGTAGAAACCACGAAAGCTGTCCTCACATGATCAGCCCGGCCCCGGCGTCTGGTTCCAGAAGACTGGACCAGTCGAGGGCGTCCTTCCAGACGGCCTTGCAAGCCGAACATCATCGGGGAAAGTATTGCAGCACTGCTCTGATCTTCGACAGATGAAAGATCACGTGAAAGTAACCTTGAAAGCAGTACACTAGCTAGTTGAACGCCGTTGAAGCTCAAAGTAGGGTGTGTTCGTTTCACCCCTCTAAAATCTGAAACATCTAAACTTTAGAGGTCCGGCACCGAACAGCTCTCTAATTCGATCTCTAATAAAACTGCGATGTCAGAGTTTATGGGTGATGATTACCGACAGCCAACATCATCACTTCATCCGTCTCAATCACAAGTCACTCTCACCGCTGTCGAAAACTCAAAACACCAATTCGTCGTTTCCTTCCTGCAGAAAATCCCGTTAATCCAGCCAGTCATTCAGGCATGTTATCTCTGCGCAGTAACCATTCACATTCCTTCCTAAGCTTTCAAGGAAAAATCATTTTTTTCCATCGACCGGATGTTCCACCGTGAAAAAAATCGTATTTAGAAGTTTTAAAAAAAAGTATGATATTTGACGAACGAGTAGCTGATACGATGAGAAATATCTAAACAAAATTTCAATCTTAAATCCAATTTCATTTAAAATATATAATATTAATAAATCATGGGAAAAGAACAAATTAACTGTTTTGTCCTTTTCATTTGTTTTTGTTCATGATTTGTTAACTTTGTATCTTTTAGTGGAAGTTGAGTTTGGAGCTGAAGTTTTACGTGCACGTTACGCACCATGTCAATTACACGTATATCGAGTTTTATAATTTTCCAAAGCTTCTAAATAAAACTTTTGATACGTTATTAAATTTCTCTCTTCGTGGGATGTCCTCCGATAAAAAAAAAAAAGAATGCCCATGGCAAGCTCTCAGCATGAACATGCGCTGCAGGTAGACAACGAAGTCGGCGGTGAAATCGAACCGTTCCCGCAGAACGTGCGAGGAAGTACCCCGTCGTGGGACCGCATCCGGCCGCCCGTTTGGACGTTCGCCAACCCCGCATCCGGCCGTGGGTCCGGGTGCCGTTGTGAATCGTGTCAAAGCCTAAATGGGCAGGGTTCAGAACATCGGGTAGTATGTCGTATTCAACTCGGCTTTTTTAGCCCCAAATCATATCCTGACGATTACGTTTGCACGCCCCGGCGGGAAATAAGCTCCTCCGATCCAGCCGGCATCAAAAAAGTATGTTCCATACGCTGGCAGAATGTAAACGGATTGTCTGTTCCATACGCTGAACGACTCGGTAGGTTGCATGATCGGATCTTCTGTCCATACGTATGTTCGGTGTAGGTGATTTTTATGAACGATACGTAACTTTTGCTGTTGAACGAGCAAGAGCATCTGAAGCATACAGGACGTACGGATGGTTCTGTTGTATTGGAAAATCCTTTCGTCGCAGAAATCCTGAAAATGTACGGGTTGAAAAAAAAAAGGAAGAGATGGAAGAAAAGTACCACCTGGAGGATAGCAGAACGAAAAAGTCGATACAAAAGAGGGCTGCTTTGTATCTGAAGAGTGATATATGTGGTAATGTATTCTTCTCTACTAATAATAATCTATAATCTTTCGTATATGGTATGTAGCCGCCTATGGATTTAACGGTGGTATATGGATCTGACTAATCATGGTTGGGTTGCGTCAAACTTGAAGGTCTTCCTTCCGACATGCCGACGTGGAGATCATTGGTATCTCGCCGTTCTGAATGGGAAGAGGCGGGAGGTGCAGATCCTAGATAAAACGGTGCGTACTTGTTTTTAACAGTTGCTCCTTTAGATGCATGTTTGTTAGATTTCAGGTCTATTCATACTCTCTCGCTGGTGAACGTAGCTGTTAGGGCTCCAAGCTCAAATCCATATCCATCGTCACCGACGGGGTCAAGGTCGAGGGTCAGAGGTGGAAGGACCTAATATAAATCTTGCTGGCGTTCGAACTCATCTTCACCGCTCCGGCGATCGCATCGCATCCGCGGCGTCGACTCGCCGTCGACGGGCCACAAGTTCTCGCGGGCTTTGCCTCGAAGACCATCCATCTTATCTTACTGCACGATACGCGTGTCAAGGGCATTGCTATGCCCATGAACAAACTGGCCTCCCGTGAAATCTTCGAGCCGGAAAGGTGGCTCGCGGCAACGAGCACGGCCAGGGCCCATCCGAGTACCCGACCGAGAGTGTGAGACGGCGCTAGAAACCCGAGCGAGCTCCCCAAATTCCAGGGAACCATCCATCCGTTGCGGCCACCAGCGCCTCCCAGCCACCCGCCGCCTCCGCGTGTCGCCCCATCCAGCCATCAGTTCGGACCCCCCGCCTGCAAATCCAGCGCGCTGTAACCGCCGGGGCCCCGAGACGCCCCCCCAGCCGCAGGCTTCGGAACCGGGAACAGCAGCAATGGCAGCCGCAGCCGTGGCCTCCAGCTCCACCCCGCGGCCGCTCCGCCTGGCGCCGCGCCGGGCTCTCGGCGGCGCGCCCGACCACGTCAACGCCCCGCCGCTCCGCTCCCGCAGGCCGCGGCTCGCCGTGTCGGCCTCGGCCGGGGCGGAGGCGGAGGCCGGCGGCTCCGAGCGGTTCTACTTCAACTTCACCGGGTTCCCCTTCCCGCTCGGCCCCTTCCTCAACCGCCGCACCATCCGCACCGAGGTAACCTCCCGTCTCTCGCCCGAAGGCAGCTTCGCCTTTTTTTTTCTTTTTGCTCCGAGACGACGACCGGACGCCGGCGAGTTTCCTCACGATTAGTATCTCCCTTCATTGGTGCGCGCCGGCCGTTGTGGGTGGATGGATGGATCAGGCGGTGAAGGGCAGCATATGGCTGTTCGAGCAGGAGCAGGCGCTGGGCTTCAGCAGCGTCTCCACCAACATCCGCATGACAGTCATCAGGCTCAAGTCCGGCGGGCTCTGGGTGCACGCGCCCATCGCGCCCACCAAGGAGTGCATCCAGGTGCGCACGCAGCACGCTACCTACCTGCTCGGTGCGGTGAGTTCCCCCCGGTACGCCGCTAACGTGGTCGCGATTGGGTTGCAGCTGCTCAAGGAGCTGGACGCGCCGGTGGAGCACATCGTGCTGCCGACCTTCGCGTACGAGCACAAGATCTTCGTCGGGCCCTTCTCCAGGAAGTTCCCCAAGGCGCAGGTATGGGTGGCGCCCAGGCAGTGGAGCTGGCCGATCAACCTGCCGCTCGAGTTCTTCGGCATCTTCCGGGCCAAGCCCCTCAAGGACGAGGACGACGCCACCCCGTGGGCCGCCGAGATCGAGCAGAAGGTTCTCAGCTCGCCGGAAGTTGGTATTGACCCTGCAAATGTTCAGCATTGTCTTCGTTCATTGCTGTATGCATTTCTGTCTGAAAGATTGAATGTATCGATGCTTTCAGGGATCGGACCATATGTGGAGGTGGCTTTCTACCATAAGCCTTCGAAGACATTGCTGGTGACGGATGCTGTCATCTTTGTTCCTCGACAGCCTCCGGAGTGTATCAGCAAAGAATCATTGTTAGCTTCGGCCAAGAACGGATTGGCAGTGAAGCTATTGAGCAAAGGGAAAGAGGTTCCAGATGAACCAGTTGTGGACAATACACTGAACCGTCAGAAAGGTAACTAGGACAGTCAAACCTTACTTTGTACTACATTGATACACAAGAAAACAAAACAGATGCCGCTTTAAAAAGAAAAAAAACAGTTGAAATTAGTGAAATGTAATTCTCATATTTTAACCACAGTAGTTTAGTAGTATCACGTCCCTTTAAGACTAGTTTTGGTCATCATCTGCTAAGTCGTCCCATATTATAGTTTATAGGAGTAGTTTTCAATGTACTAGGAACAGATGCCTGTCCATGTTCACATAATTCAACTAGTTGATCGTTATTACCAAAAGAAATTACCCTGTAGACAGGCCTAATTTGCAATTGATGGTTTTTTATGTCGCTGATGAAGAGCCTTACAACAATTTTTTTGACCTCCCTTGGTAACTTCATTCTCTCTGAAGTTTTGGTGTAACCATGTTCCAGCTGGTTAGACTAGTGAGTATGCAATATTTTCTATGTATTGATTCAAGATTCTAGACAACAGAAATGAATGTTCTTTACATATTTATTTTCTTGTCAAAGTTCAATGTTTTGTGGAAAAAGGACAGCATAATGATATGTTGAATAGTAAAAAGTCATGTACCACATCAAAAATACTGATACAAGCTTTATTTATTATACAAAAGGATGGGAGAGGATGGTGCTTCAAATACTGTTTCTTGGCCCCTCAAATCTTCTTGAGCCAAATGCAAGTTTTGCTCAAATGTCACAAAAATTGATTGTCTCACCAATTGTCAAGACACTCGTTTTCAGCAAAGTTCCAGAGAAGGTAAGTTTCTTGTGGCAATTGGAAATCTAGCATCACACATCACTGTTGATACCTTACTGAGTTACTGGAGGTCACTCTTGCGCTTATGGTTTCTCAACCGTTTATCTCCTCACAATACCAGCGTTTAATGTTTGCATCTTTGCACCAAATATGCCATTTGCACCCGAAGTATCCCCGGTCCTAGGGATCAGAAATGTGTTCATGCTCACTGTCTTTCAGTAGGCCTGCCTATTAGCAAATTAATTGTCAAATCTTCAACTCATTAGCTGTTGCTATGTGCTCATGCTCACTGACACAAACTGTCAGCACTCAGCAGCATTCATCTTTTCAGTAACTGGGAAATTTATAACTTATATCTTATTCAACTTTAACTATATTCAGTTTATAGTTAACATTTGAAATATAGGCATTCTTTTCCATGTGGTATTCTAATTTACAGAACTGAATGTTCGAGATACTATATTCTTTCTGATGTTTCTAAAATTGTACATCAATCCACACTCAAGTTTAGAACACAATCATATATGATTGGTGCTAGATCACTAATTTTCCAGCATTTGCATCCAACCCTAGATAAGGCAATGTCAACACTACAAGCTAGCACTGCAAATAGTAGCCATTCAAGCTAATGAAGGTCATTTGCCTCAATCCACAGGTGAGGGACTGGGTCGACAGGATCGCTGCCGACTGGCCATTCCGACGGATAATCCCTTGCCATTTTTCAGCCCCAATCAACGCGAGCCGATCAGACTTCCTGGCCGCCTTCGCCTTCCTTGACGAGCTGCTCCCTGATCGCCCCGCCGCGGTGCCTGGCCTCTCCCTGCTCTTTGCCTCGTTCATGGGGAAGGCGGCCAGCTACTTCCCTCCTGACGACATGAAGACGCTTTCCTCGCTGGACGAGTTCTTGGTTTCGGTTGGTGCTGTCAAGAAGACCGTCTCCGGGAGGAAGAGGTGATGCGGAGAAAGCTGGTGGATTGTGCATAGTTTTGTAAGAAAACACAGTTGCTGTAGCTCGTGCTTGGAGCATGGTTTACACTGTCAAATCTGTATGTAGTTAGTGGACAAAAAATGGTCCATTAGGCTATAACATAGGAAAGAGTACATTATCTTCTTGCAATAGAAAGCCTTACTGCATATGAAATTTTACCAGCTGTAGCAGAGTGATGCGTTGCCATGTTTGATCGCGGGGTGGCGAATTTGGTGCTGCTCATAATTCAGGCTGCAGAATGCACAAGATTGTGGCACTGTCTACCCACGGGCGATCGGCAAGGAGTTACCTCTTGATCCGATCCAACTCTGTTTCAGTTAATGCAGCAGGGCTGCTCTGCTTCCATGGGCAGGCGCACGCGGCACGCCAAGGTTTCTTTCACGCGTCAGGGCGTCGAACAGCAAACTCATTATGAACGACGCATCCCAAGCTCACAGTTCACACGTCGAAGCGTCCGCCCCACCCCTTCCGTTCAGACGTGCGCCACGGACTTGGATTCCGCAGGAATTCGCTGCGAGATCCGATCGCCGGCTCGCGCGGCGCCGCCGCACGCCGGCTTTGCCGCTCGCCGCGCCGCCCAACCGACTCACCGCGGCCGTGCGCGGGGACAGAGCGCGGCGGGGACCGGGACGGGAGATCGTCTCGTCAGCGAGGGGGAGACGCTGCAGGGCTGTCAGCCTGTCACCATCAGTTCGAACTCTGCACTCGTCGTCAGAGCTTAGTACTGACGCCGCTGTCAGGCTGCCACGGCAGTTAAGTTCGTTACGACGACCCGACCGGAAGTCGCGGAGTTTACCACGCCGCGGCCGTGCGTTTTTACCGCCGCCGGGACCGCGACCGCGAGCACGGAGGCGCGTCGCGTCGCGTCCGCCCGTCGACGCCACGAATTGATTGCGGAAGGCGAAGCCGTGGGGCGCCATTAAACCCCTGCGTCCCTCCCTCCTTTTGCAGTCACAGGAAGAACCAGGGCGCATTAACTGCCCAGAGGCGTTGCATCGCGGCGGCGATGCCGACGGCCGACGCCGACCACGGGGGAGGAGTAACGCGCGTGACCTCATCTCGTCTGTCGCCTCCGGGTTCAGATAAGCGGCGAAGCGAAGGTAAAAAAAGGATGGCGCGTTCGGCCGTTCGGGCACTCGTGTCGTCGGAGACCGGCGGCGCCCCGGCGAGGATTGAAGAAGACATGGCGAGCGAGACGACAAATTCTGCGGACGTCACCGCGGGAAAAAAAAACACTTCCAGTTTTCTGGTGAACAATGGAAGCCAAGAAGGCTACAGCTACAAGGGGACCCCAGCAAGAAACAGCGCAGCGGCAAGAGCCAAGAAGTCAAGAATCGGGAGGAGGACGATTCGACGAAGAACTAGCCTATACATGGCACACCCACCACCTATCTATCCAGTATCTCTGTTATTGTCATGCAGGCGCCGGCGTCGATCGGGCCTCCATTGTAAGTCCTTTCCGCCGGGCCGGAAAGCAGGGACAAGAGAGGCCGACGGGCGGCGCTTGCATGGCGCTGCTCCTTCCGCGCCAGGAACTCGGCGTCCAAGAAACCACGAACCGACCGCGCCGCGTCGTCGTCGTCGTCTCATCAGTTGTGCAGCGGGTTGGGCCCCGTCGGCACGAGCCGCTTGGCGACGCCGTAGCGCACGTCGATCTCCTCCCCGCCGCCGCGTCCCGGAGGAGGCAGCGGCACCGGCTCAGGCCGGTGGTGGTGGTTGTGGTTGTGGCGGCGATGATGCCCCACGGCCCCGCCGCGGCGCCTGAGGTGCAGGCCGTGGCACCAGGAGGCCGGCGCCGGGTGCGCGCTGCGCGGGTCGCACATGCGGGCCAGCAGCGGGTCGGCTGCGGACGGCTCGGGCGGCGGGTGCAGCGCGGCAACGGAGAGGACGAGCAGGGACGCCACGAAGAGGAGGCGAAGGCCCCGGCACCACGACGGCACCATGGCTGCGGCCGCGTGCGCCTGTCCGATCGGGAGGCCCGCCCGCCCGCTTCTTGGTTCTTGGGGAGGACGCTGGAGGGCCAACTCGACGAGTAGGCGCGAGGGGAGAGGAGGGGGATTGGAAATTTGGGAGGGGAGGCGAACGAGGGAGAGGGACGTGTGGGCGAAATTAGGGGGGCGGTGGGCTTTAAAAGCCCTGGCAGGAGGCGCATGAGAAGCTGGAGAAAGTGGGGGAAAAAAGCGCCGAAATGAAAAGAATGTAAAAAAATTACGAATGCCTGATTTCAGGCGTTTTCTCAGACGGCTCCATCAGCCGTAGGATCTCAATGGACGGCCGTGATGCCATGTTCCACCACCTGCTCACCTTCTCTCCTGCCTGACTCCCAGCGTCAATTTCTTTTTTGTTTTCTCCTGTTCGCGCTCGATGTCCCTCAACCGCCTGCCTCCTCCATTTCAGCCACCATCCTATACTCCGATCGCTTGCCACCGGCCATCGCAGCCGCAGGTGGCGTTCCTGCCATTTTTCTTCTAAGGTCAGAGGAGGAGCCATGGCCTTTGACAGCGGAAGATATCTGCTGAACAGCTATTTCACAATTGTCCATGTTTGAGTGCCTGGAATTTTTCCAATTCCAGGAACCTGAATTATGGTAGGCGTGAAAAATAGCTGCAGACGAGTATACTAGCCCATAAATCAAGCCAAATATTTGTAAGCACCAAATATCAGCAGCCAGTTTTGTTTCCTCCACCATTTAAAATCAATTACCTTGCTTTTAAGTTTTAACACTCGTAATTGTTCTTTATGGGTGAAAGACTGAAAGTAGGAGTATTGGAGCAAACCCTCAAGAAAAACTGAAAAAAGCAGTAACTAGATATTTCAGTTTGTAAATGGCGTTGTTGACCCCAGCTACCCATGATAAAACCTAGAATTTGGTTTGGTGCATACTTCTGTATTTATGTAAATGCACGAAATCTAATAAACACCAGCTTATGTGGGAAAAAGAAAGAAAGAAGTAGAACCTTCACGATTTCGCAGTACAAACATGGTGCAACAAAATAAATCACACCAATCAACCGCTAGTTGTTCATCTGGGTTGCATACTGGTACTGACGTACTGTCAAGGATTAACTGACAAGACTGTAAAAGACGTGCTGTTTATGTTTAGAAACTTCAGCTAGGTATTTTTCTTGAGCTCTGTTACAGAAAACTTGTTAGTTTTCTTAGCGGATCTAAACTGGACGCGTTGAGCAATCGGTATTCGGATTCGTGTGCGGATCCAGCCCTGCAGAATGGTCGTGCTCAGAAATCAGCAGCAGTCAGCACTCAAGCTTATCAATGTTCACTATCACAGCCTACCAGTGCTGTAGCCTGTAGGCAAATATGATCCATTATCACAGTTATTCATTCGCTTCACAAGTTCAAAACAGGAGGTATGGTTCAGGATGGCATGAGCAAACTTAGGGGTTGTTTGTTGTTTGGTTTCGGCGGGCTAAACTTAGCCCTTTCACATCAAAACAATTTTATCATTTAGAAGTATTAAATAAAATAATTTTATCATTTAGAAGTATTAAATAAAGTCTAATTATAAAACTAATTACAAAATCTCTAAACTAATTCACGAGTCGAATCTAATAAGACTAATTTGACTCAATAGAACCGCACAAATTTAAGGCAGGTTGAAAGGAACCTGTGATAACTGAATACTTTTTTTTTTTGAAATGAACAACTGGATACTTCAAACATAACAAATTTACAAGGGTTAATTGGATCCATACCATTATAAATACTCAACTTCGAAGATCTACCATTACAATTCGGCTATACAATCCGGCTATTTAGAGGCATGCCATTACAATTCATCGTATACATGAAATGTACCATTTTGTATACATGAAATGTACCATTTTGTACATCCGGGAGGCTGCTGGGTCCACGAACAGGTCGTTGTCCAGCTACCATAGTTTGGTATGGACCGAAATACCCTTCCCTCCACATCTCGTCTTCTCCCATTCATTCTGCTTCTGCAGAGCAGCTGCGGCAGGGCCATAGCCTCCCTTGAGCATTTTACTGCTACCCAGCACACCGAGAGCAGCACCTCGCCACTGGCTAGAACCTCGACTGCGACGACACACGCGGCGGTGAGGTTGCCAGGGCCGATCTCGAGGACGGCGTCGCCCGGACGGATCGCAGTGCGGCACACGATGTCGTCGAGGACGCGCATGTTTAGTGAGCAGGTGCTGCCCTCTCTGGTTCTGCGGCCGGAGGAACGACGCATCCCACACCTTCGATGCAGAGGAGGAGAGGTAGCGGACGGCGCCGCTGGCCTAGTTCTCCATGGGCCATGGTGGCGGCGGGCGAGGCCGGAGCTCCACGACGCCGTGCGCACGGGGTGGCAGCGGATACACGCGGAGCCAGGCCGGAGCTCCATCTCCACGGCAGCATGCGTGGGGCGGGGGCGGACAAGCGTAGGGTCAGACCGGAGCTCCACGGCGGCGGACAAACGCGGGGCCACGCCGGAGCTCCCGGCGGCGCGCGCGGGGACGATGGATGCGATGAAGTGGTGGTTGCAGTTGCAGCCGATCCATTGGGGAAGATGGATTAGGCAAGAAATGAAGGTGATGACATGTGGGGCTCGCATGTCAATGAGATGGAGAGATGAGATGTATCGGAGGGTATTTTTGTCCATACGGAAATACTAGAGCTTACGCGTGGGACAAGAGCATCAAAGACGTACAGAATGGCATATCTCGGGCAGAGAAACAATTGTAATGGTATATCTTCAAATAGCTGAATTGTAACGGTAGATCTTCGAACTCAGGTATTTGCAATGGTATGAATCCAATTAATCCAATTAACAATGGCTCCAAGTTCTGGATAAACAGCTATAGAAATCACATGTCATAAACATGGATTGGCCCAAGAACACGGTCGGGCGATCTTCTTCAACCAGCAAGGACACCATCAGAATATGGTGGCACTGTGATTCATCCATCCAGGATGACAATGAGCATGGTTGATCAGAAACACAGGATTATTCAAGGACCTAATTGTTTCAGTTCAACGAAATTATCCAAGCTACAATTCTGACTCTCAGGGCCAAAAGTTGATACTAGTACAGTAAGACAATCCTACAACAAAATGCAATTAACAGAGAGGTCATCTGAGCAATACAACTGCCCTAGTTCTAAAGTTCACAGTTGTACAGACTCTACCCTTTGAGAGATCCAATCTTCCCTCATGAAACATCGGTGTAAATGCAGCAATGAGATGACAAACCACAGGGTTATAAACCCAAGCATGGCACAGCATGATGCAAATCGAAAGTTATCTCCTCTCATCAGCAATCCTCCTCGACTCCATTTGCACGGGCATTGGTGCAGCAAGCCCAGGCTTACCATTAGCACCTCTCTTGCTAGGCTTCACCTCATCAGACTCAGCAGAGCTCGAGTTTTCAGAGCTCTCATCCACCTCATTTCCGTTCTCCGTGTTTCCATTGAGCTCGTGAACCTGGCCATTACCAGAGAAACTCACCTTCTTCTTGCTCGTGGACGGGCGTCCTGCCATATACGCAGCCTTGCAGCCTTCATGGTACTCGTCAGTGTCCAATGCATCACCCATGGCCACCTGCTCGTGCTCTTTGACCAGCACCTTGTCAACGAACTCCAAGATCCGGGTAAGCTCCCGGCTCACCGCGCGCTTCCCCTCGCGGATCATCGGGTCCCCTCCCTGATCCAAAACCCAATTCAAAACCCAGCACACCGACGGCATCCGGATCGAATCGAATGAGGTCATGGTGAGGCTCGCATCACCTGGATCGCGTCGAGCCTGAGGAGGACGCCCATGGCCGCCTCGGAGACGGCGGCAGGGTCGGCGCACCCGCGGCGGCCGGAGAGGGACCCCCGGATCGCCGCGGCCTTGGACCGCAGCACGGCGAGCTCCTTGAGCTGGCGCAGCGTCCGGGAGCGCCGCGCCAGGAAGCGGCGGAAGTGCGCCTGGATCGTCCGCGCCGCGCGCTCACTCGCCGCGGAGGGCGGCCCCGCGCGCGCTGGTCGCCGCGGCTGCCCCCGCAGCGGAGGCGAGGGCGGGGATTCCGGTTCCGGTTCTGATTCCGATTCCTCTTCCTCAACCTCCTCCTGGTAGCGGGCCCCGCGGCGCGGGCGAGGGTTCGGGTGGGGCGGCCGCCGCGCCGGGAGAGGGGCGGGGAAGCTGCGGGGGAGAGCGGACTCGAGCGCGGCCACCCGGCGCAGGAGCGAGTGGAGCAGGAGGTGGCCGTGGTCGCCGGATGGGTTGGGCTGCGGCGGCGCCGGAGGGTGGGTGTAGGCGTGGGTTTTGGCCTCCTGCTGCTGGTACCGGTGCTGATGCTGGTATGGGTGGGGGTACGGATAGGGATTCGTCGCGTGGTGCGCGGCGGGAGGAGGCGGCGGCGGCGCCGGCTGGGCCTGGGGCTGCGGCTGCGGCGGTGGCTGGGCGGGCGCCGGGGAGCTGAGGAGGAGGTGGGCGGCGATGGCGTGGAGGAGGTGGTCGGACGCGGCGGAGCTGGGCGGGGCCGGCACGGGCGCGGGGTAGTAGCACGGCGCCGCGCCCGCGCAGCCGCCGCTGTAGCCGCAGCCGCATCCGCAGCAGCAGCAGGCGGGCGGGGCCGGGTCGTGGTGGCCGTGGCGAGGCATCCTCGCTCGATGCGGCGGGGATCTCTCGGCGTGCCGGGGACGGGGATCGGCGGCGGCGGAGTGGTTGTCACTGGCTCATCCGGGGGAAAGGAGATGCGCTTTGGAGCCGAGGCGCCCGACTGCCCGTGCCGCCCATGTGCCGGCCGCTGCGGCCTGTCCAGCGAGCGAAGCGCACGCACGCCGTGGGCTCGTGGCGCCGCGGTTTTCGGTCGCTGACTGGTGGGGCCTCCTGACGCCCGGCGTGGGGTTTATCTGTCGGATTGCTCCGGTTGCGAGCCCGTGGATTCGCTTTGGACGCGGGGAAGGAGCCGCCGGCGGTTGGAGGTTTTTGGCGTTCTGGGGGGTTGCGTGCCGTGGCGGACTCGCCGGAAGCTGGCCGTTCACCATAGCCACGGCCCACGGTTCTGAACTTCTGATGGAGTTGCTTCGACCGCTGACCAAAGGATGGGCTGCTCCAAGCGCAGTCCTGCAGGCTGCAGCCGCAGGAAAGCCGTGGTAGCTAGCATGGGCCACGGAGTACCGACCCTACTATTTACCCAAGCAAAAACGGCTCAAGGAGTCCAGTTCAGTGTTCAATGCTGCTGTTCAGTCAGTATCAGGCCAACATCGTCCTCCATCCTCCTTACCTTCTAAAATATATCAAACTTATCTAAAATACGTTTATATAAAAATATATCAATGTTTAAAATACTATACTAAATCGGTATCACTAAATCCACCATGAAAGAATTTTAATAGTACATTTATTTGGTATTATAAGTACATATGCACGAAGTGGTTAAGAGAAGAACATTCTTTGGCGTAGTTCTGTAAGATTAGCTTGAGCCCATTATGTTGGGAATGATGTATGCCCCGTTAACAAATTGTTGTGCTTAGTGATTGTCAATAACTGACAGTATCTCAAATCTTATTCAGCAGGAAGAACTCAAAAAGCTCCATTTGTTTATTTAGAAGTCGCTCCCAGAAATTACGGGCTCCATACGTGTTTGAAAATTCAGCAAAGCTCGACGACACGTTTAACAATGGAAAACCTTTCTCAGAGAAATTCAGGCACACTACCAGGGTTTCTTTCTTTCATTACTATTCCAAATAGAGCCGGGGTCCGTATCAACCTACTGTCTAAGCTTTCAATTTGTTAATTATCTCTTACTCCCGGTCCAATTTTGGTTCAAGTCAAGCCCATCATCAATGACTAAAATAAGCATTCCACAAATGCCATTGCAAAATCCTTGTAACTAGAAATATGGAGGGCAATATTAAGGCGTTGCTTTTTCTGCCTGTGTTCGAAGGCAAGGCTAATGCTTAGGGGAAGCTACCGCGCAACTCCATTGATTGGATATCCAAGAGTCAACAAAAGCTGTACAAGTCAGTAAACACGAGCACAACTGAGCAATGTGTTCCTTCAGTGCCGATGCCTACTACCAAAACGGATGGCCTAGACGACAACCACTAGGAAGTGGGAGTCACTAAGAACCAGCTCCCTGATTTCTCTTCCAGAGGGCACTCAAAGTACCTGCAAAACCAGAGCAATTTATCAGCACGATCGTACGTGATGATCAAAACAATAACAGCAAGCTAGAACCATGCAATTATTTAGAAGCTGTACAGTGCCTACCTTCGATGACATTGTGAAGCATGTTATGAGCTACTTGCTATTATTCTTCCTTGTTGAGAAAGCTCTCCGGCAAGGAAAATTCTTCCCCTTGACTGAAGTTGTCTTTTTCATCATCCTCTGGTTTCTGCATTTGTTTCAACAAAACAAAAAATAATCATTAAGTCTTGCAAGTTGCAACCAGACTGCAGATTCTAGACATATATGTGAAATTGTGGTAAACTTATGCACAACTCAAGTCTAATTGATTTCAATCATTCACACAAATATAAGGCCAGGATAAAAGGAACATAAGAATTTGAAATATCGGGTTTCTCAGATTACCAGCATTTCTAGGTTAAAGAAACGATCCAATAGTTGCAAAACCTCATCAGCGGAGAATTGGCGGTCAAGGCTGCAGAATATAATATATGGTCAGCCCAGATTCCGTATATTTTCATTGTGGTGGAAATTGAAGGATTCCAACGCAGCCACCTTTTTCTCAAATATTCCATGAGGCCATAGAGAACAAAGTGCCGATGAACGCCTATAAACAAGCATGCCAAAATTAGGACATATGCAAATAAGAGAAATGTATTCTTTAGAATATTGTTTACGTTGGTTGAAACATGGTCCACAACATTATTTGCCAGAATTCCCAATTCCCAGTTATTTTCAGACAATCCATTTTATCTAATTTTTTTTGTAGTATTACTTTCCTGAACCTCTTGTGTCCATTGATCATGTATAAGTATCACCACTCTTTTACTAGCAATACAATATAATCTATGTCATTCTAATCATTCTGCACCAATTTTATGCTGCGTCAATTGTCAAAGATCAAAAACTTCTATACTTCTATTGCAAAGCGCTCTATCAGCAAAACTTGTTAAAATAGGCAATCGTCTATCAATCCCAATGGTGCCCCGCTATGATATTTTACTCAAAGCAGAGACTTAAATGCCCTTCTACAACACCATACAAATTATTTATACTGTCATACTCAGGTGTGAAGCTACTTAATGACTACCGGGAAAATACGAAAAATGTTGGTTGCCCTCAAATTTCTAGTTTTCTACCACTTGTGCGCACCCATAGCTTGAAGTGGTGCACCCCCCAAGCAACTCATCAGCAAAACTAACAGCAGCAGAACACTTTGGCCCAGGGTAAGCCAGGAACTTGCTAACAGCCCAGCAACACTAACAGTCCACACTCCCTGGATCTGAGCTCATCCTCCATCACATATGCTCTGTTTGATTGCTCTTAATCTCGATCGACCAATGCTCTCAAATGTCAGGTGCTATCCCTTCTACTAGAAAGCCTGCGCTTTTCATTCCTAGCTTCTTCATCCCAGCAAACTTCTCAAGCACCAAGCGGGTGACACTATCATTAGTGGCCAGTCACCATGATCGCGTTGTTGGAGACTAGGCAATGAATGCATGGTGTCTGCCTCTAACACACTAACCTCTTGCGGCTGTGAACGAGGCAATCATTGGCAATGCTTCTTTATCCTTTTGATTAACTCTCAATTATCTGCATTTGTTTAGAAAAATAGTTTTAAGTATATCTAGGGAGCCGAATGTGCATCTTTTAGTTCTTGGCTTGATCACGTCAATTTCAGGAATGTAAATTTGTATGATCGCCTAGTGGCATATCCCAAAATTTTAGAAAATCCTATATTATGAATATACATGCTGGCGCATTATACAGGATATCAAGATACGAAGTGCCAGAGTGGCGCACCCCACTTGTTTTCGCTCTAGCTTCACTGTTGGTCATACTCCATCGACCATCATGGAGGTGCAGATAATGCCCTCAGGTGATTAACTCCGAACCAGGTTGGTTTCAGTATGTTTTCTTCGTAAGAAGAATCGAATGAGAAATTGCATTTTTTTTTCAATTTCCCACCTGCAATTATACAATACTAATTCCAACCTCATGCATCAAACCTCAACAACAATTCCAACCTTGCACATCAAATTACTCGGCAAATGGCAAAGGTACCAATCACGGATTCAACGACAACAATGTGGACATGTTGGTTCTTTCAAAGTGCAAGTACATGGTTTTTGTGGCATTAAACACCAACATTTGTTATATGCGGGCATGAATGTGGACATATAGTTCATTGGTATTCAGATTGCTCACTCATTGTTTCCCTATTTTACCCCTCAGTGAATTAGTGGTATTAGCATGGGTTTTACCAAAGACTGACTATTACTCCAAGGGAAAACAAGCTAGGAACGGAGCTAAGGGTTTGGTGAAACCTTTGAGTTTGGACGGAGGGTAGAACTCGAGAGCCTGGAGAAGCCTCAGCTCCAACTCCACCTGCGATTGCTCCTACCATACCAAAAACAACAGGAAACTATCAGTGACAATGATAACACGCCCCCTTCCTTAAGAAAGAGAAGAGGAGGCGAGGGGATAAAGGGACCTTAGGGAGAGACGAGGCGGAGGACGGCGGCGCCTGCACCGGGGAGTTAGGGGCGGACTCGACGTTGTCCATGCGGCAGGAAGTCTAACAAAAACCCGCGCCGTCACCTGGTGCGCCGAGATGAACAAAGGACGAAATCAATCTTGACCGGAGGGATCTCCACTCCAATCGACTCTTGCTGCACCAGCACCACACCGAGGTGGGAACGGCGGTTGGAGGATCCGGCGGAGAAAAGAGGGGCGCAGGTGGCGGTAGGGAGGGAGCCGGCGGCGGCGTGCTCGGCCTGCGCCCTGCGGCTCGTCGCGTTGGATTCGCGAGGCCGGGGTGCGTGCGGAAGAGACCACACACACATGCTCCAACTCGGTCACGAAATTGCATGGCCCAGCACGGCCCATCTTCGGTAAGGAGTTCGGCCTATCTTTTTGGTAGAGTGCGGCCCATATTTGTGCTTAATCAATCCATTACGTACTACGTTTAATAGATTGTGCCATTCAATGTTCCGTAAGACTTTGTTAAACGCTTTTAAAATGTATTATGCTAATAGTTTCAGCAAATCATTCCCGCTCATCACCCCCAAAAGAGTTAAAGTAGTATATTCAAAATTTTGAAGACTGGGTTTAGATTCAATATTCGTTTTCCTAATCTTGTAGCATTCTATGTGAAAATGTTAGACTAGTGTATAAAATCGTTGATGTTTTAGAAAATAAAAAAGAATTTGGCCTTCTATTTGTAGCGCTATTTCCGAGCAACGCCATAATGCTAAATTTGATATATATATATATATATATATATATGATTTCACAAGAAAGATGCATTTAAAATCAATCTCATATTCTCCTCTAGGGTCAGGCATCGTCAATTATGCACCAATACTTCGTGTCCCATGCGAAAACTCGTTCTGAATGTGCAATGCGTAGGAGTTACCGTGTTACTTCAGAACGCTTTGCCCGATCGTTCAAAATTCAAGTTTCGTGTTTTTTTACGGTTCAAACCGGTACCTGTCTCACCCGTTTGCCGACCTAAATCTTGGCCGCGACAATCATTCCATACCAAAAATAAAAAAAAGGAGAACAAAAAGTTTACCACTACTCAAACCTTTCTTTACCGCGAAAGGGGCAGGTTGTGCTATGCCCACTAAAAAAAGATCCTTGGGGACGCAAAGCGGTCAAGCAGACAACCTGCATCCGAACGTTGAAACTCCTCAGGCGGCGGCAAATGGCGGTTTTGCCCCCCGCCCGCTGCCACCACCATCTCGATGCAAATGCGAGCCACAAAGCCAGCCAGGCCCCCAAAACACAGGGCCGCATCGGCTCCCATGCCATGACAAAGCAGGACAGCGCAGGCCAGGGCGCCGCTCGGCGTGCACGCACCCCGCCTCTGGCCTTTGGCTGACACCCGCACAGCGAAAGAGAACAGACGACGATGAGTCACCGCTGCCCTGGCTGTGGCTTTTGCTCGCGAGCGAAATCGAGCCGTTGGCGTCCGGACGCGGCCGTGCTCCCCGCCCAAAGGGGGGCACGGGCACCCACTCCGTCAGCCACCCTGCACGGCCACGCGCACGGTGGCGGTCGCAGGGGCAGGGGGGGAATGGGGATAAAAAAATTGGGGCGCCGCTTCGGTGTGTGGTCGGTGCTCCGTCGATAAAAAGGGGTGACGCCTCGGAGAGCTTGACGACACTGCACACCACTCCCCACCACCCCGAGCTGTCCCCCATTCCTTCCGCACTAGCTGCTCGCTTGCTCTAGAGTTCACTCGCGGTCCGGTCCGGAGAGCTCGAGCTCTTGCAGCCATGGCGGTTCCCCTGCTTCTCCTGCTGCTGCTGGCCATGTTCGCAGGCTCAGGTGAGTGAGCTCCGGATCTGCAGCTTAGCTAGCTCTCTGCTCGAAGCGCTGGGTGTCTTCGAGTTTTCTGCCCTCTTCGGTGTCTGTAGCATCCTGAAATCTTTTGCTCTTGAGCTCCGACCAGCGTGCTTCTTGAAGCAGTAGTTATTCGGCCCAGCTGCTATCTGGTTCGCCAGACATTTGTTGGAGCCGGGGATTCTCAGGGACAAAAAGAAATCGGTTTATTTTTCCTTTCTAGTCACTTGCTTTTCTAGTAAGTAGTAACGTTTGTTCTTGGGCAAGTTGGATTCGCATAAAAATGGACGGAATACATACAGGCTTACAGAGTTCTGATGCACAATCGCGACACAGAGAGAGATGTGTTGCCCCTACCTAGTGTCGATTTGGAGTAACCTGCTCCCTTCTCTGCGCGCAGATGCGGCGTTCTGCGTGTGCAAGCCCGGCACCCCCGACGCGATGATGCAGAAGGCGATCGACTACGCCTGCAGCAAGGGCGCCGACTGCGCCCAGACCACGCAGGGCGGGCCGTGCTACGGCAACGGCAACAAGGTGGCCGTCTGCTCCTACATCTGCAATAGCTACTTCCAGAGCAAGAGCTCCATGGGCGCCACCTGCGACTTCGGCGGCGTCGCCACCCTCACCAGCACCGACCCCAGCTCCGGCACCTGCAAGTTCGCCTCCGGCCCCAGGTAAAAGCAAACCATCTCGCATCACTGATGTCCATAGCTTAACTGTTCAAGTGTAGAACTAGGAGCACGGTAGTGTCTGTTACTGCTGATTAGAGTAGTGTAGTTGGAATCTGGGAAGTCGAGTGTCCTAAGCAGGACGCAGTACATTTGGCATAGTTTAATCGGATTATTGCGCCTCGATGTTTAGATTCTGTACATGGGGAACGCACGGCCGTGCACAGTCACACAGATGACAGTCACATGTTACACTCCAGTCACCAGTACCCAAGAAGTAGTGCTGCTCGAGTACACGAGCTCGAATTATTATGCAGCAAGTTGCAAGCTTGCAATGCCAAATCTGTACAAAAGAATTCTAAAAAGCATCCATCTTTAGCCTGTAGTCTCAGCAGCAACAGTGTATTGTTCCCGGCATCGAGTTCTTTGCCCATGTGAAAATAAAGCGCATCTGAAACGGATCCTCCGGTCCGAGCTTTAAAGCAATGTCTTTACCGAGCGACAGCCCGCTGGCCGTCCGCCGCGCTAGCCAAAGTACAATGAACCTGCTGGACCCCAAGTGCACCGGTGCCGATACATCCGCGGTTCATCCGTTCACCCAAAGAGCTTTCTTTTGCCAAGCCAAGCATACGGATATCCCCAGCCTGATTTTTCGGTGCACGATAGCTAAAAAGGGTGGCTCTTTCGTGCGACTAACGTGTCTTGCTCTTGATTCGTTCTGCAGCAGCGTTGGCACCGGCGGCGCCGGCATGGGCACCGGCGGGACAGGCGCCGGCACCGGCGGCATGGGCGCCGGCGCGGGCACAGGAGCAGGCACCGGCGCTGGCACTGGAGCAGGCACTGGCGGCATGGGCGCGGGGACCGGGGCTGGCGCTGGCACCGGAGCAGGCACCGGCGCGGGGATCACGACCCCCGGGAGCACCCTGAGCCCACCGTTCGGCGGCACGGGCGCGTACGGCCCGTCGGGAGCCGGCACGGGCCCCGACTACAACGACGCCGCCGCCCCGGTCGCGGCCGGGCGCCACGTCGCCGCCGCGCTTCTCCTGGCCGCCGCGGCGCCCCTCCTTTTCCGCTGAGCGCCGCGCGCTGCCAGCTCCCAAGGGGCAGCGGGTTCCCGTCCGGGCCGGATTCGGCGGGCACGCCTGCGCCGCCGCTCTGGCCCGCGGTCGGGCGCGCCTTTCGGGGCTGTTGTGCGGTTTTGATCGATCAAGCCATCGGTGTAGCAGCCACTGGCACGGGCTGCTACCGTCCCAACTGACCTCGTGCTGGTGGCCGCCATGTGGTGCTTTGTACTAGTAGAGATCTAGGGGATTCTTTTGTAGTTCCGGACATACGTGTCGCCGTGTTCGCCCGTCCTTTTTTTTTCTTTTTCGCGTTTGTTGCTATGCCCTGTTATGTCATGCTAGGCTGTGGTACTGTACTATGCTAGTTGCTCGTGGCGGCGGCCACTTTCCATGCTTGAGGTCTTGCTGGAGCTCTGCAAAGCAGGTGCCTCTCGTGCTGCACGCTGCACGTTCGAACAGGCTAACCTCTTGCGCTGGGTGCAGCACAGCTCACATGCCCAGCATTTTGCGGCGCCGTTCATTGCCTAGCACGTTGAGAAATCTGGGGTGCGCGTTGGTGGGTAGAATCGTTGCCGATCTACTGGAGGCACCGTGATGTTCCAGGTTGATCCCGGGGGACGCTGGGGTCCTCCTCTAGGTCCAGCCTGAGCCGGCGGAGGGTTCTGGTCTTTCTGGCTTGTCCCATCGGGGATCGGGCGACGTGTCCGGCGAAACATGCCGACACCGACACATGAGGCTCACGAGGTGATCTCTTCGGAATCCGCGACGGGGGGACCAGCGGCGGCCACCAGATGCCCCCGCGCGATTGGATCGGCAGAGGCGGTGCCGGTGACCGTTGTCGCGGCTCAGGCGGGCGTGCTCGCTGGCGCGCGTGACGCGAAGTCGCGAACCCACGCGAGGCCGCGCAGGCGAAGCGGCCGTGCCCTGCCCCCACCCCCCCCCCCCCCCCCCCCCGCGCCGCCACGCCGCTGTGGCTTGGCTGGTCGCGGACTCGCGGTTAACGGCAGCACTGGCCGTTGCGTGGGCGGTAGGTAGGTGGCGTGGCGCCGGGTGTCCGCTCTGCCGCCGGTCGACGCTGTGGTTGCTTGGTTCCGTACGTTCTCGGTGGCGACCCGGTCGACACCAGCGTTCAACCACGGCGGTGGATTAGCCGTCCGGCCGGCCGGATAAGCAGCCTTCTGTGTTGGGCCTATTGCTAGCCGGCTGCTGGGTGAGGGTGGTGGATCTTCCGAGTCCGAGAGATGCGCTCGCTCTCTGATCGTGCGGGCAGCCCACAAATGCAGGATGGGCTACATGCCTACATGGACAACCTGACCCTCGACGAGCCCATATGAATGAACAACATAGAAGTGCCCTGTTAGCAGCCCACTAAGGATTATTTTAGCGGGCCGCCCGGCCGAAAAGGTTTGGTCAATGCGGCATGGTGGAGACTGTAGCAGTTTTCTCTCTCTCTTTTTTGAAAAAAAAATGAAGATATGAATTATGCCGCTTATGCACCTGTTAGTGAGCCAGCATTTTATTTTCGTGAAAAGCTAAGGGGCGATCGAGTGCTTGAGCCTCTCGAGCACTGATTTGTCAATAGTAGGACGTGTCACTCGAGTTCTGCTTTTTCCAACTTCAGATTCGATGACGGTTCTGACAGGTCTTCAGCATCAATTGCTATGGATCGGGAGTTTGGGACTTTGGGACAAGGGTGTGCCTAGGGAGGAAGGCTTCGCTCGCATGGTTTATGTCGATTTGTTCAGTGTGCGTTCGTTTCCTCCCCTCTAAAGTTCAGATCCGTCACATCAAAGAGAATCTTGCTATTTAGAAGTATTAAATAAAATCTGTTTATAAAACTTTTTGCACAGATGGGTGCTAATTCGTGAGACAAATTTAATGAGCCTAATTAATCCATAATTTGCCACAGTGATGCTACAGTAATCATCCGCTAATCATGGACTAATACACCTCATTAGATTCGTCTCGCGAATTAGCCCTGGGGTTCTGTAATTAGTTTTGTAATTAGACTTTATTTAATACTTCTAAATGATAAGATTCTCTTTGATGTGACACCTCTAAACTTTAGATCATAGGAAACGAACACACCCTGCCCTATAAAAAGACGATTTAGGTAGGCTATACCAAGTGACATGTGTGATTTACTGAACTAGCTAGAGAAGGAGAGATATGAGAAGCAGGTTGCAAGTCTGCACCCGTTGTACAACAAGCTTTGTAGGAGAACGAGAAGAAGGGGATAGACCAGGTGTTAATGTGCAGCCCAATAATCAACTATATTAAGATGATACGGTGATAAGATGTAGCCAGCAGCTACTTAAATTATTAGCCATACTCTTAAGAAGCGGACGTGGAAGGCAGTCAAGAGCGTTCCCAAGCCAGGGAGTGGTGCAGGTGCGATGAGAGCAGTGGTTTTTATAAGTGTCCGTGTTTTCTCCTTTATAATTTCAAAACAAAAAAAATATTCTGGTTTTGGAAATGGTGTTCTTTTTTTAAAAAAAAACTGTTGGCACTGAAAGCTCATCTGTTCTTCAGAGTTTCAACGGCGCTCGTGTTCCGTGAGCAGCAGTGCGCGCATACCTGCATATCGTGCCGTGCTGGAATCTCAAACTTGTCGATTAAAATCCAAACCCAACATGCTTTACTTTTGTGTTCGGTACCAGATGTCACAAGGTGTGAAAAAAATACTACTCGCAGCAGCCCAACAGTGGCTGTCGCAGCGGAGCAATCTGTCCGTGCGCCCATAAGCCGTCGATCCCCTCCTGCTGCACCAGCACCTACCATGCCGCTGCGCTTAGTGCTTAGCCCTGCCGTGTCGTGCCCCTTGACCCCTCCTGACGTGACCACTCCTTAACGGCCCGAACGACTTGACCCGACGTCGAAAGGTGTCGGGACGCTTTGCCACGGCGGACTCTCGCGCCTTCACTTCCTCGTCCCATGCGCGATCGGTGCAGGCCCGTAGGTTGGTACTACGCAGTACGCACGGGCTGCTCGCTCCCCTGACCCGCCGGCAGCGGCGGCTGGTACGGCATGGGCTCCGCCGCTCTACGGTCTTGTCACTGGTGCTCGGCATGTGAAGGGGGCTGGGGGGCCGCCGGCGCGGGGTTGCCTTTGCATGCGCCGGCTTTGCCGCCGTCGCCCTCCGCGGCCTCGTCTCGACGCCCTTGTCCCGTGTCCTTTTCTGCGGGCGGGCGCGCACTGCGGGGTCGATCGAGTGGCCGTCCCTGTCGCCCCCCGGCTGCCGGCGGCGTACGCGCGCGGCGGGCCACGGCGCCGCGCGCAGCCACCCGCTGGTCGCCGATGATGCCGCGACGGCCGCTGCTGCCTGGTGTACCGGCGGTGGGCCAAGCTAGATCGATATCTCAGAGCGGCAATTTGTAGCTGGGTAGCTAGAAAGGTTGGAGGAATCTTGATCTTTGCATTGGCACCTCGAGATCTCTTATCTCGGAAGATCGGGGATGGGCTCCACGGGCGCACGCGGCCAATCGATCTCTCTACGATCCAGCGCGGCGATCTACCGGTGGATCTCGCGCCGCGTCGCTTCCAAAAGCTGCGGCTGATCCGATCCGGCGCACGCGACGGGTCGTGGTCGTGGCGCTAGCATTTGGAATAACGTAGCCGTGCAAAAGGGCGGCGTCGCGACAAGCAGGACGGAACGAAGACGGCGTGGGCGCGGGCGCCTGGCCTTTTGCTGTTGTGCGTGCCAATGCGGAAGGGCACCACCAGGCAGCGGCCGACTCGTCTGCGTGGGTGCCGTTCCGGCTGTCACCGCCCGTCCGTGTCGTCCACGCGCGCGGACATGCATGTCGTCGACCGATTGATCGATCTCGCGGGGGGACATCGACAACGGCAAACGAGGGAAGGGGTTTCTCGGGCATCCAGAGCACTTGGGTTTAGGCCATCCAGTCTAGCTTGCCCCGCCATCATGCTAACTTGCTGGGCTAGATGTCCTGTCACCGATGCCATCCATTACCCTCTTGCTCCGATAGCACCATCGTCGTACCATTTCTCTATTCATAGGGTCAAGTCTCGCTCGAGGCGGAGAACAAAGAAGAGCCATAGTTTCACTGAAGAAGAAGAAGAACATTGGTTGCATATAGCAATGAGGATTTTCCAACCTGGAGGAGAGGGGTAGAGGAGAAGATGTTATTCAAGCGTAAGATACAACATTTCACTCGATTTACGGTTGTGTTTGAGATAAAACTGGCCAGTGCAACATGACGAATCATAAAAAGCTAGCCAGTGCGTGGCGCTACGGAGAAAACATCAGATCCGACATGAACGGCATGTCGGCATTTCCGAAAGAAGGGATGGGGAGAGACGCAGCGTCGTTGGACAGGTCATGGATGGCAAGTGTGGCTAGAGGCCTGATAGGCACCAGAGGCACTCACGCCTACGCCTCCGATTCACTCCGGGAAAGGGAAAAGCCTGTCCGAGAGCAGCGACCAAAGAAAGGCTGCTGGAGCTGGACGCCTGATGAACCGTCAGTCTCCGACTACTGCTCAGACAAATCAGGGGTGGGAATGAAGAAGAAAAACTGAAAACAAAATGGGAGTTGAAATCCACTGCATGCGTGGTAAATTCTGACGAGCCCGGCCGGTAGTTATCCGGACCCCCCGGCGGTGAACTCCTGGTGCTGCGCGGCGCAGCCCAGTGCCTCCCCCTCCCGGCTCCCGACGTGGCCGTAGACGCCGCAGCGGCGTACGCGTACGTACCCGGCACCGGCAGGCATACCACCATCATTCACTCTCACCGCAGCAGCAGCTGTACGTTCTGCCGCCACGAGAAGGAGAGACGAATCCCGGCGGCCATTTCACTGTGCAGCCCCAGTAACTCGGGTTCGTGTACTGCCCGACGGGAGGATACGTTGCCGCCGCTTCGGGCGGCATCTCCCTGGACCTGCCGCAGCGCCGCGGCAGCGGCGTTAATTCGCGGCAGTACTGAGGAATTCAGGACGTACGCAGGCACGGTGAGGGACCGGCCGTGAGAACCGGGGAGCGAGAGGAAAACTCGGGGGGAGGAACGGAGCGCGGAGGCCGGGGGATCCGTGTACCATTGGGTTTTGCTTGCGTTGGTTCTGCAGGGGTTTGGGTCCAGGGGGGGACGGAACGGATCGGCCGGCCGTAGGCGAGCGACATCTCCGCGCGGCCGCGGCCTCGGGCGGCCGGCCGGCCGGCTCCGGCGGATCGCTAGCTACCGTATCCTGCACGGCGGCGGCGCGGCTGCGCGCGCGTATTAAAGAGGCCGGGGCCGGGGCGTAGCTACTACCGCGCCCCGGGGGGATCCGAGTCTCAGCGCGGCATCCCGCTCGCTTGCTTCGGTTCAAGGCTTCAGCTCCATCCGCTGCTCCCGCCTCCCCAGTAGGCCAGTACAGCGCAGGACACACAGTACAGGACCACCGCCTCCTTTTGCAGCTACTCCGGGCTATGGCTGCCTGCCTGCTAGCCTCCCTCCCTCTCTCCCTCTCTCTCAGTCTCTGTCCGGCTGTCCCTGAATGAAGCAGAGAGACAGAGACGGACAGCCAGCCTGCCTCGCATGTCTTTTAGCTCGGTCGCTGCCCATGATGCAGCCCTGTCAGCGCAGGTGCCCCAGCAAGGCTACTATGCGCGTACGCTGTCATGATCTGAGCTCTCCCCCTCCCTCCCTCCCTCCCTCGCTCCCTCATCAGTATTTGCTCCATATGGGGGTTGGTCCAG
The DNA here is from genome assembly GCF_002211085.1 of Panicum hallii. Taxonomy (NCBI): domain Eukaryota; kingdom Viridiplantae; phylum Streptophyta; class Magnoliopsida; order Poales; family Poaceae; genus Panicum; species Panicum hallii. The sequence continues at coordinate 14,256,402 of NC_038044.1, forward strand.
GAATCCTTCAATTCACATCGATCGCTCGCCAACCAGGAGAGATCATCGGCAGCAAGCAAGCATAGACAGGCACACACGACCGATCAACTCGCAGCTACCACACTCCTATTCCATCCATGCGTCGTCGGCGTCATGGGGGCTACCGTCTACAGGAGTTGATGCCGCCGCATGCTGACATGACACGCGAGCGTGTAGGCCGCCGCGCCGCCAGCGGGGGCGCGGATCCACATTAATAATCGAGCGCGGGCTGGCTGGCCTACACGCAGGCCGGGTAAATTCAGGCCGATCGGCGAGAGTAAAGGTGAATCCTTGCTGTAGAGTTCGATCATCAGCCTCCGAGATCAAGACCGATTTTTTACCTTCAATTTTTCACAGGCCAACGGGTCCAGCCGTGAATTGCCACTCGTACTGGGATGGTGATACTGCCGTGAACTGTCACTTGTCCTGACGAGACCGGGAAACCGATGGGTGTGCCTCCGTGGCGTGTCCGTGCTGTGGAGTACTCCTAGCTAGTAGCCGCAAGGTTCCCAAGGCTTAACCACCGAAAACGATGATTCGGTCGGTCGATGCGCTGGGCCAATGGATAAAAGGGAACGTTTCAAACATGGATGTCTCGATCGATCTGAACCATGGATGGGATGGGTACCGAGGTAAGCGATGGATGGCCTGGGTGGATTGCGTGAGGATCGACGATATCCATCCGGCCCGGTGGTGGCCGCCGGCCGGCCTAGAGTAGTGGGAGATGGGCGGGCTTGTCGCTACGCTGTCAGCTGATCAGAGATGGCGGTGACAGGGGGTAGCTTTAGCGTATGGCCGGGTCGATCTGTGGGTGTTATGTTGCAGTGAACCAGTGGTGCTGCATGCAATGCAGCCGTCCCGATGAAGCATGGAAAGAGAGGAGGGCGGATGATGGGCGCCAAGAATATTCCTGCCTGACTTTTTCTTCGTGGATCACAGCCTGCTGAATGAGGGAATGGTCGAGCCAGGAAGTTTGCCACACGAGAAGCATGGATGCATGAAACTGTATCGTGTATTGCTCAGGAAAACTCAGCTTTGATGTGTACAGCTCGCCTCACACACGGTGATCTGATTAAGCTGTTCTTGACGTCTGCTCAGCGCAGCCATATGCTAGCTTCCTTCAGGTGCTGTACCTACGCATGTGCTGTCAAGACATTTCCAGAGCGAGGGTGTAACCGCAGGACGGGAGATCTGGGGCTTGGATTACGGTCATGATGGTGGCGCGGCCTCAGCTCTCTCCTTTGCTTCACCCGGATTATGTGTAATCTTACAAAAGGATAAAAAGTCATGCAGCGGTGGTGGTCCCGGCCGGCTGGTTATTGGATGCCCAAAAGAAAGCGCGCATGCATGGTCCCTGCCCTATATGGAGTAGCCTCCTAGGTTCTGGTGCGCAAGGACATGCAAAGCTTCGTCGTATATATGCTGCCATGCCATGCTGGTACAGAAAGACATGGTATGAATGTGCCTGCAAATCTCGAGCTAGCTGGTGATGATATCGTGAGGCGTATCGATGGGCAGCAGATATGCATACCCTCTAATCTGAGATCATCGTGTTCCCTTGTTCACTTAGGGCTATTAGGGGACTCAAACGATATTTCCTGTCGAATTCATGCACGCGCTGCTCAGTTCAGAGGATTATTCTTCAGTTTTTTTCCCCTCTCAAGTTTACAGTAGATGAAATCAAAGTCGCAATGCAGGTACTGATGGGGTAGTATGTAGTTACTCGCTAATTAACCGAGCATGGTGAGCAGCTCTTGGTGCAAATTCATTGAGTGATCGCTCCCAGACTGGTGCCTTTCAGACGACCACGTACACATGAAGGTAGGCGGGCAGCTCACGACCGTCGACCAGGCCGGCCACTGCTACCCGCCGAGAGTCACTGCGGTCGCCATCCGCGGTCGACGGTAACACGCTCATCACACACGAGGAGCACGATTGGGGGGGGTGAAAGGACAGGGACCCGAAAGCGACGCCAGCTGATCATTTAGTTGGTGCAAATTAAAACAAGCACCACAAGTTCAATTCATTCACAACGAGTGCTTGCTCCCATCAGCACACACACACCGGCCGGCCAGGCAGCAAAAACAGCTCTCCCTTTCCTTTCCTTTCCTTTCCTTTCCTCCCTCCCTCCCTTCCTTCTCCAGCAAGAGCTTTCTAGCAAGCTAGGGTTTACGCTACAGTACCTGTACCGAGCCGTCGATCGATCGCCGCTCTCCTTCCTGCTCTCGAGAGCTCCTTCTTCTTCCTTGGCCACGCCGCCGGCCGAATTCCGGTGAGCGGCGTCAGGCGCGCTCGCTCGCTAAGCTAGCTTAGGGGCGCTGCGGCCGGCTATCCGTCAGATTCAGCCGAAGGGGGCCATGGTGCAAGCTACTTGAGCTGATCTGAGAGGGAGGAAGTGTGGACTCTTGGTCATGCTTGTAAGTGGTTCTTGTTGGAGCTGCCTCTGAATCCTGATTGGTTCTTCTCTCTTCTTCCCACATCTGAGTTTTACCGTTTACACTTTGCCCTCTTCTGTTCTTTGGGGGAGGGGGGGGGGGGCATATTTTTTTTCTTGGTTGGATATATGTTAAGCCTGCTTCACATAAAAAGGCACTTAACCCAAAGGTATAGTCAAGCTGATTTTCATGGATTTTTTATTCGTTATCCCCACTGGTTGGTAATTTTCTCGGGCACTTCTTGTTAATCTTGGACAGGATTATTGTAATATATGATGATTTGATACAGATACACTATTGTATCCAAAGAGGCCACAATTTAACTGAGTTCTTTATCAGAGAAGTTTTTGAAATAGAACTCCTAAAGCTTCGTTTTATTTCATATCCTTTTAAAAATATACTCCTAAGATTTTTTATGAAAGAATTAGCCAATTTTTTGGGGGAAAGATACAAATTAACTAATGGTCTAATGCACACGTAGAGTAAGCAAAAGCATATGGAGAGCTACAGTTTCGCTCTCCACAAGTTCATGTTTCAGTGTCATATCTTTCTGTGTTGTTGTCATGTGTACCGAATAAGGCTGCTCGTTTACCAGTGGAGAACAGTGGCCAGATCGATCGATCCACATGCTGCACGCCAGCGCGCACTGAGATCGATCTCATTTCATGCATGCCAAATTAATTGCACTGCGCAGCCTGCTCCTGAATTTTCTGACGATCGGTTGTTAGGTGTGATCATGAGCGCGGTGGCTGGCTCAAGATGATAAGCGGCAACCTCACAAATGAAGAGCTGGCGGCCAGGTGCACCAAGGCCGAGGTCCCGGCCGCGGGCGCCGGCGCCAAGCAGAGTCCCGCCGTGCCGAGCTCGCGGCACTGGCCGCCGTCCACGGAGTCGAGGATCGTGCGCGTGTCGCGGGTGTTCGGCGGCAAGGACCGGCACAGCAAGGTGAGGACCGTCAAGGGGCTGCGCGACCGGCGCGTGCGGCTGTCCGTGCCGACGGCGATCCAGCTCTACGACCTCCAGGACCGGCTGGGCCTCAGCCAGCCGAGCAAGGTGGTGGACTGGCTGCTCGACGCCGCGCAGCACGAGATCGACAAGCTGCCGCCGCTCCAGTTCCCGCCGCAAGCGCAGGACCTCGTCGCCCACCTGCCCCCCTCCATGGTGGCGCCGTTCGCGAACGGCGCAGCCGACCGCGCCGCCGCCGCCGCCGCGAACGCGGCGACGGGCGCGTCCGCGGCCATGGCCGACGTTGACAAGCGCCACTGCCACGGTGGCATTAAAGGACTCATGGGCCTCAACAATTCAGTCGGCCTCGTCAATGGCGCGATGCCGCTGGCTCACGGCTTGTACTACACGCCCGGTGAACCTTGGGCAAATGGCAATGCCGTCCACGACCAGGTGGGCCATGGCACTTCGCCTCAGACGGTGGGTCACCACTCGCCGTTCTCATCGCTGCTGTCTCTGGCTCCGGGGCCTCAGCTCGTTTTCTACTCGCCGGAAGGTGGCGGCTTCGCCATGAAAGAAGCCGCCGATCATCAGTTCCCAGTAGATAACCTCGACCATTCGCAAGGGCAGCTCTCACTGAGCTCATCAGCAAGAAGCTTCCTTCACCCCGGCAGCCAGGGATGATTAGGTCACTGATCTCTACTGCTCCAAGAAGGTACGTAGAACAATAATGCTTGTTGTGTAGTAGTAATCAGGTACTTGGGCTGAAGGTTCGTTAAGCTTGTGGTTGCAGTTTTGAGATGGTATTCAAATAGGGGGCTCCAGAACTACGTAGAGCTGCTAGCATGCATAGTAATTAAGCCTTTTTTTTCAGGGCATGCAATGCAATTCGTTGCTTCTTTTTTATGCAAGGAAGTAACTGGTATGGTGTGTGTTGGTTTTTGTAATAACAATTTGGTAATATTCGAATTCGTTCTTACCTAGCTTTATGTTCCGGTTAGGACTTTTGCTGCTTATTGAGCAATGCTCGTTCCATATCGATATGCTGAAGTTCGTTGTACTATCATTTTCCCACATTCCTTGTCTTTTGGGGGAAGTGTTTTCTTCCTATTTCCTTTTTATTGGGATATTTATAGATTTCATTGCCAACAATATATGCACGTAGGATTAATCATCGCACAACCATGGGGATTCATAATTTCCTAATAAGCGGTGATGTAACAGTATGATAGAATTAAGATTTTTTTTTAACTTCCCATTTATTATCTGCTTGATTTTCTTAAATCCAAGTCATTTTTTGACATAATAGCCATCTGACTCCAACTTCCTACACAAAAGCACTAAGGACGACTTGTTTGACCGAGGGAGTATATTAGAGATGGTCTCTACTTTTTGCAGTACTACTTCAATTTATCAAACATGCATGCATGTCAATGATCACAGACTTTGGCTCAAGTGTATTAGAGATAGGTCATCCCGTATATTACCTTTGGCTCTTCCCAGAACTGTTACTTAAACTTTTTTAGCGTAGAAGCAAGAGCCCACTATTTTCGTTACCTTGTGACACATTTTATTTCAATGTGGATGCTTCAATAATATATCCATTACTGAAGTTTTGATTCAATAGGTTAAAGAATGCAACCACTAGCACTCACCAAATCACTCCTTTTTTTTAGTAGCGCAAAACACACTGTTCCTCTTTCTGCTCTAAAATCCTAACACGACGTGAATATGTGGATAGGTCTCAGGTCTTGCCAGAGTACTCGTTTAATAATGACTCGTAGATGCTGCAACAATCTGATTGTCTTGCGTACGCTCTTGATTGTGCACAATTTTATGTGAAGTTCATGCATTCCAGCACATATATAGGCACTTCATCCCGGCGCATATAGTACTTTTATAGCTATATGCTGCTCCCTGGGAGAAGAGAGCCTCTGGTTGAGTTGAGGGGGAAGAGATTGTTGGCAGATTGCAGTATAGCCGGCCAGTTCGGCACCATCTGCTCACTGCATGTAGCTGCAACTAGATAGGTGCCCCGGCCAGAACTGCCAAACTGTTTAAACAATGTCATGTTTGGCCAATCCATGAGCAACTGCATTTTGGCCTGTCTTCAACCTTGCAACACATCTACGTACAGCTGACCAATTAACAACTAGAGATGAAGATAAACAGCAGCAGGATCGATGCCTTTTGCTGTACGGTCAGAACTGTCGGAGCACGGCAAACCACTCCCTCACTCCTGGTCTGCGTGCGTCATCCGCGCGCCAAGCGTAGCAGCAGTCGAGCTGCGGAGACGTGGCACGATCAGGAACGCATTCTGTGCCTGGGTCCGATGTGCCGCTAGCTAGTACTAGTAGTGTGTTGGTAACACACGCACACACGCAGCTTTTGCAGTTCAGAGATATAGCACGCATGGATGCTAACTGTTCAGAGGCACGCCGCATGCGCCTTGCGGAAAAGCTAGATCAGCAGCATGCATGAGCTCAACTGCTAAAGATCGATGACACATCTGAACTCCGGAGTGGGCAGTAGCTGCTTTGCATGTAGTTGCGTAGAACTGTAGACGCCACAGGTCGCAGAGAGCAAAAAAACTGTAAAAACTCGAAGGCAAAGTAGTGATGGCCAGCAGTAGCTAAGTGACCTTTCTCTTTCAGCTTTCACCAATCACCACCCCTAACCTGTCACTACTGTTCTATCATTACCATCCCTCCCTCTTGCAGTCAGTCTTGCTAGTACTGTACTACCACGGTCAAATCATCAACCGGCCCTGCGGCTCACGCTGCTTTAGATCAGAGAGCAAAAGACAGCAGCGAGCCAGGAAAAGGGAAGACAGGCGACTGCTCCGAGCAAAAAAACTAACCTTCCGATCGAACGGTTTAGCCTGCCTGCTGCTGTGTCCATGTCGAGCAGCGGGAAGACAGGCGTGTGCCGTCGCCTGGTGGCTCGTCGTCCGATCCTGCGCAGGAGCCGCACCCGATTGATTGATCGATGACTCCACCCGGCCGGCCGGGCCACGCCCGGCAAAGGGAGATGAGATCCAAGGAGGGAGGGAGCCCCGAGGTAAAACCAAAGCGGCCGATTGATCGAGCACGGCTGACAAAGCCACACGGCCTGATGGAGTGCTGGGGGATCGGAGGGGGGCGAGGGCGATCGAGATCGGCGCCTTGGGATGCCGGCTGGCATGGCAAAACCGGCACCGGCTTACTGGCAGCTGGCGCGCGCGGAGGCCCCCCATGCGTGTACGGTGGGGGGCCTAAAGCTAAGCTGCGCGCTGCATGTATAGCCCTGTAGCAGCTAGGGTTTCGCATGCATGCTGTTGCGCAGCGCAGCAGATCATGCGGCAGGTCGGTCGATGCAGGAGGAACAGTGCAGCGCTGTGGCGTCGACTTTTGCCCTTGGCATGGACCAATGCGCGCACAGTCACATGAATGTGCATGTGCTGGTCCCTAGCACCAGTAGCGTAATGACCATCGCAGCTAGTAGCTGCTAGTATCCGTAGACTAGTTTACTTGAAGCCGCCATGGCCATGCTGAATGTTATGCTAGCCCGGGGAGGTAGATAGGTGTAGGCCGATTAGTTATTGAGCACGGGCGATGTGGGCAGGTCACAGATGGGCTTTTTGGTGTCGCTGATCCGTGGCAAATGATCCATGAACCAGCAGGCCATATCCCAGCGGCTGCTCAAGTGATCATTGGTCTCTGACGGTGACAGTCTTACCACGGGTACTGCACCGCAACCGCGGTCTTCACTTGACTTTGCTCCACCGAATCGGATGCCGCATGCGCTGAACGCTTTCCAGATCGAGCACACGTCCCGTCATTCCACATGATAGCGATGCAAGCTGGGCTCCAACCATCTGGAGCGCGCGGCTTTGCGCGGCGCCCCGCGTGTCAGCTCGATCTGATCTCAGAAGACATGCATCATGCACAAAGCTTGGTTCAGCGCTGTTGTATACTACTCCAAAATCTTCAGAAGTGAGAGAAGTCCGAACTAGGTTTGCAGGCCCAACTGCACAAGGGGAGATATCCTTCGTCTATGAACTTCAGTTTGACCTATGACGGGCACTTTCTGAATCTAGATTGTGCTTATTTATACAACGTCATAGGATGCACAGTATCGTTTTCTCCACGCCGCTGTTGTTAGTAATCGACGGTCACACTAACTGATGGAAGGTGATCACAGGCTGCTCATGGAGTCATTCATTCAGCAACTTACTTGTAGTCTGATGGTTCAACTGAAACGTCGGTCCCGCATCGCTGAATTTCTTCAATCCCATAATGAACAATGCGTTCGTGATAATCAGCGATACTTGGAATGGATCAAACCAGCGTCCCCAACCAAAGACCTGATCTCCTCCAATTTAACCCTCCCGATAAGCATCAGTGGGCCGGTCTCGTCTTCTGCACTTCCCGAATGAAATACTCAGACTTCCAGCGCCTCCTCTAAACTCTGAATCACCCATCTTCAATTGGCCTGTCTTCTCTTCCGCGTCACATACGGATGCGGCTTCTGCAGCGCCCATGCATGTGCGACGATGCCGGTGTGGTCGCGGATGACGGAACGCGAGGCGGCGTGGTTTCTGGTTGATGCGCCACCCCTGCCGCCGTGAGAGCGCCTGACGTATACGGCGACTTCGCGAGCGGCCCTGCCCACGCGGCGGCGGAGAAGGGGCGCCGGAGATGGCTGGACCTGGAGACGGAGGTTCCTAGGCTCTCATCGTCGAGGACAGGTCGTGCTCGTGCTCGTCTCCGGCTCTCCCCCTCTCCCTGGCGGCTTTTTCCGGGTCTCCGGCGGCGGCGATGCCCGACCTGGAGATTTAAGAAATCAAATCTGAATACAGAGTTCTTTACGTAAAATCTGAATAAAGTCCCCTGATTCGGATAAATCTCGATCCAAATTAAGGGGTTTTCTATAAATTTATGCCAGGTATTTTACATAAAACTCCCTATGTTGGATCACTATTGTTAATCGATCCAGTATTTTTGCATATAAACCCTCTTCCTCCTTGGGAAGCTTCTTCATTTGTCTTCTCGACGGGCCGCCGACGCCAATTGCTGCCGCATCAGCCAGTGCACGCGCAAGGCCCAAACACCCCCTAAACCCTCACTCCTCCGCCCTAATCGTCAAATGGAGAGGATATTCTCAGGTTCGTTCGTCAAGGACACAGGAAGCGCGCGATTGGCGGCTTGGATGTAACGCTGTCGCTGATCCGCCGCCCTCCTTGGCTAACGGGGCTCGACAGGTCGATACGAGGCTGGATCATTCGTGCAATCGGCAACTCGATGGGAATCAGAAGCAATGAGCCGACCATGGCTACCCGCCGTGAATCCTTGCATCTGATGGCCGCCGGCGAGCTCCTCGGCGGGAAGGTCATCACCAACAAGTCGTACCCCATCGCGATGCCTTTTCACCTTCGAACGCGCCGTCTACTTAGCCAGTAACCACGAAGACGACAGGAAGGCACGCACGGTCATGGAGGCGGTGCTCGGCGGGGGCTCTGTCTTGGTGCCAGTTACTTTTACTGGTTGAAACATGAAACCGGCGATGCAGAAGACAAGAAGATGAAGCAGCAGAAACGCCAGGACCAGGATAGAAGCCAAGCTAATCCATCTGAACGCGTCGGAGTGTTCAGCATCATCCCTGCCGTGCGGGTACAAATTCCTGAGTCCTGAGCGATCACCATTCGTCTCTCCAAGTCTCCAGGAAGATGGATCTCCGCTCGCATGGATCGTCTCTGCATTTCCTGGAGGAACTCATTCAGACTTCAGAACATGTACAACAGTGCAAGCCTATGCCGTCGAACTAGCAAATGCAGAGTTTGTGCGGATCTGCTGCTACTAGTGCTTCCTAGTGCATACAACCTTGCTCCTCGCATACCACGAGACGAGATATGCTGACTGAAACTCCGGTTGCTGTTGGTTTGTTGCCTAGTTGCAGTTTGTGAATCTTGCGTTGTAATTCTTCAGAAGTGATCATATATTACGCTGGTAATTCTTCAGTGTATAGGATGTCAGCAAGCTGTCTATTTGCTTCATCTGCCGAAGTCGACTAGAATCGAATGACTGTCTTCTGCATTTCCCGGAGAAACCAAACATTCAGACTTCACCATGTACACCCCACGCCGAACCGTGGTGTCGTCAAACTGGGCAACACGATGCTCTCTGTGTAAAATATGCATTCGGGTGTTAAAGACCAGATCACGTCAGTCTGGAGGCCGGAGCCTCATGTGCTGGCGGTGGTGGCCGGCTGGAGGTTCAGTATTTAAAGTATATTCAGAGTTCTTGTGCATCTGAATGACACTGGAGCCTTGTTTGGGTGCTAGTATTAAACACCGCTAAGGTCTCATTTGTTTCAGCTTCTGACCGATTTCGAAGGTTTGATTTTGAAAAATTCAAAAATTAGATAACTCCACAAATTATGGATTCTCAATTTTGGTTTCTCGGAGTAATCTGACTTTTGGATTTTTCAAAATCGAGCCTTCAAAATCAGCCATTAACTAAAACAAACAGAGCCTAAGCGTGTTGCTACTGTGCATAGGGATGAAAGTGTCGCTACTGTGGTTGGCTGGCTGCTGTCCTGATCATCACCTTCATGGCGCGCATGGCAAGCGTGAATCACATGCCAAGTCTGTGTGGTGGGAGAAATTTTGAAATTTGATATCGAATACGCACGCCTCACCTCTTTTGATATCCAATTCGTGAGCCTTTAAAATATGACATTGAGCTTGCGAATTGTTTTGATTCGGGGGATTTCTCCTCTTTTTCTCTATTCCGTGAATTTTAATAATCTTTTCATTTTACAGCCCCTATGAAAAGATCAAACTGTCCTCACCTTATCCTTTACCACCGATTAGATCCAATCAGCTCTCCCAGTCTATTTCCCGTGCGTCTCCCTCCTTTTGTTATCTCGCTTGCCACTAAGAACAGGATGCCGGCGCTGCCTCCTCTCGCTAAGAACAGGACGCCAACACCCTCCGCCGCCACCGCCGAGAGCCCTCCATATCGCAGGCGTCCAGCTCGTCCGCATGGAGGGTCAGGTGGGCCCCTGCTAGGGTTAGCTGAGGCCCGCCGCCTGTGCTGCTTGGCGCACCGGCCCCGCTGGAGGTCGTCCCGCAGCCTGTGATGGACGATGTCACCAGATTGCCGCTCATATTCTGTCCGAGCTGTAAGGATTTGAGGCTCGTTGCTTTCACTTGTAAGTGGACTGAAAATCGTGGCAGGAGATTTTTTAGGTGCCCGAGATACGATGAATTGGTGAGGGTTCTCTGAAATTTGTCTTGATTGCTATCGAATTTATGCAATACTTATCATATGTTTCAAATTTTACAGGGGGCAAAGAGATGTCGCATCTACATGTTTTACGACAAGTATGAGTTGTTCCTTCGGACCAAAGGCTACTTGGAGTATGCCAGCTCTGAGCTTGCGATGGATGGTGGCCCTAAGGCGATGGATGTTGTCTCTGGTTTAGTGATGGAAGAAATTGAACAAGGAGGTTTGCATGACATACATGAGTTGGTCAAGATAATGTTGGAATTGGTTGAGTTGAAGAATGAAGGAAAGAAAAACAAATGTGCTTGTGCTCTGCTGTTTGTGTTGCTGTTAGTTATGTGGATTGCACTCAAGTAGAGCATCTATAACGTGGCTTTTGTTATTATTTAATGATGGCATTTGTAATGTGGATTCTCCTTGTGTCTATCAATGCAATGAAATGGAGGTGTCACCAATGTTGTGTATTGTTTGTTGATCTGCATTATTAAATTTGAAGAACAAAAAATTGAACAGCATATCCCTATATTTGTTGCTTTGAGGGATGAATGAACATATATATATAACATGATCGGTAGCATGAGGCCATTGGGACTTGTCCGGCAATGCTTTGATTACACGAGTAGGTAAGTCTTAAATGATACACTGAGTAGTAAATGTGCATATAGCTTTCTATATTTGGATTTCTTATTGTAGTTATAAGGGCCAAACCATGGTGACATGGTTTTTCTGAGACTTGCCACTCCCTGCAAGTGATTTCTTTCACCTTTGTCTCATCTCTGTCATCTTCTTTGACATTCAAGTGGCCCAATTGCCTACTCATTATATTAAGTTGGCGAACTACAATAGGAAGCATGACATGTCCTTCAAATTTTTCACCTATTTTCCTCCTCTTAGCATGCAACTCCATAAATTTAGATCTAAGTGTGTCTGCAAGATCAGCAATGGGGAGATCCTTAACGTCCTTCACCCACCTATTCCAAACTTCTGCAACATTGTTTGTAATATGGTCACACTTAATCTCTTCTATAAATTTGCTCCTCATCCATTTTTTATTGTGAAATTCTTATAAAAAAAGGCTCCACTTTGGCATTTGCTGCATAGATCTTGTCCATAAAGTACTCTGGCTGGAAAGTCCTTACTGCAGGATACATTCTCCCAAATGCAGACCCTTGGAACCTCTTAACAAAATTTTTCATCAAATGAACAAAACACTCTCTATGTTCAGCCCAAGGATATACCTCTTTTATAGCATTCTCTATAGTCTCTACAGCATCTGAACTAAAAGCTAGGTGAGGTGGATTTCCAATTGCCTTTTATAGCTACCTGTTGCCGGTCAAAACCCGCCGGCGAGCAGTGACAGGCAACACGAGGAGCCGGGAGGCTTCCGGGACTGCTGGTGGGCCCCGGTCCCTCGGTCAACGGCCCAGTAATCCGGCGCACACCCTGGCTTGGAGTCGCTAGGCGTGCCACCTGACCCTGTACCTGATCAGGAAGGTGTGATGTATTAAATTCTTGTATACACAGACAATATAAAGGTTAGTCCGAGCCGTGATCGGCTCATTACTTCCTCCCCGGTATCGGCTATAAAGAGCCGATTGCATCAATACCGGATCAGATCTATAAATAGGCAACATATATACTTTATAACAACATAAATCCTGCTTCATAAATATTGAAGCGTCCCCCCATCAGGGAAGACTTAAAAGTGTTACTTTATCAGTCCCAGGAGGCTGATAACACTTTTATTACACCAGATGGTACATCACCGTACAACTCTTCGCGGTAATGGGCAGTGAAGCGCCACTATCGCGAGGATTACAACAAAAACCCATACTACTACACTAACCACGAACAGGGGATCATCAGAGTCTTACGCCATGCGGAGCTCCAACGGTGACCTCACCCACAGGCAAGACTGGGTGCAGGACGGGGCCCTACTCGTCGTTCTCTGGGATGTAGTCGGGATCCTCCACTGTAAAGTAAGAACGGGGTGAGTACAAACGTACTCAGCAAGCCCAATCACACCCGCGGAGGGGTTATAACAGGATTACATGCACAGGGTAATCCAAGGATAAGGTTATGGTTCATTTGCGGAAAACTTGACTTCATGCAAAGGTTCGTTTCAAAACATTTTCAAATCAAGTCGTTAAACATCAAGGAGCACACGGTGGTGATCCACACAGGATCCAGTGCAAAACTGCTACCGGACTCCTCGTCCGCCGTAGCACACGGCACAACTGCCGGACACTTCCCAAACAACACACACCAACCCATCCATTTCCAGAGAGAAACTCTAGTTATGTGACCACACCGTAACCTGCCCATTGCTGTGGGCACGGCTATTCGAATAGATTTTAACTCTGCAGAGGTGTGCAACTTTACCCACAGGTGGGGTACCACAGCACGAACACCTTAGTGCCGGTGCAGATCCCATCGAAGCCCTTACCCACCTTAGCTAGACCTGACTAGCCACCACGGGATCAATCAAGGGGTCATTCGACCTAACACCGAGGTTTAACCGGGGCATAAGTCACTCAGAGCTTATCCCGTCTCCTTGATCACCCGTTGCTCCCAGCACTCCTGGTGGCTATCAGACCAACTAGTGGGGTTAAGCCAAGCCGTTGCCCATACAACGGTCAAGTGGTTCGCACGACAAGAAGCTAGGTGAGATGTCACATCAACTCGGTCCTTAGGGGTGACAAGATGGATATCTCCCTTCTTCGCTCAACCACACAGGTACGAGCACACCAACGGCAATTCACACAGAAATGCCATCCATCCCGTCTAACTCACTTTTCAAAACCACATTTCATCCCTTCCCACACGCACGTGCTTTCTTTATAAATCAGGCGGTCAAAGTATAGCTATTTCAAACAAGGGTGGCTATCCTACCAGGTTTCCAGCACGCAAAACCATGCAATTTTATAAAACAGGTCACTGGGTTGTGTTTATAAAAACTAGGATAGAAACATGCATCAAAGGGTGGAATTGAACTTGCCATCGTCAAATCCTTGCGGGAAGTCCTGATCGAAGCACTGTCCTTCGGGTTCGGGGTCGCAGAACTGGTCCTCAGTTGCTCGGTCGCAGTCGGGAACCTCGTCGTTCACTCCGTGTCCTACGACGCAAACAAAACAGACACACGATCAAGCGAAGGAACTAAAAGCTTTTATCGTTGAGCTTGAATCGGAAATAATTTAGTTACGGAGTTAGGGATGATATCTTTAGGTGGTTTCTTAATGGCATGACTAAAACTATACTAGAAAGGGCGTGGTAAAGTTTCGGGTCGATCGGAGGTCGTTTCGCACATAAAATGACGAGGTAAAGGAAGGTCTATGGGTTAAACAGGGTTACCGGGGCTTATTCGTAAGTTTCCCTAAAAAGGGAAGGGCTTATTTGTAAATCCTAGAAATGTCAGGGGGCAGTGAAAAGTGTGAGGGGCCTATTTGGAAATAAAATTACATAGTGGGGGGACTTAGTTTGAAAGAAATAAAATAATAGGGGCTTTTCTGCAATGCATACAAGGGTGGAGGGGCTCTTAAGTAAATGGAAAGGAAGGGGGGGCTAAGGGCAAAATTGCCCCTTCTTCTTCCTCCCCTCACCCGTGAAACAGAGGAGGGAGGGGGAGCTCGGGCCGGCCCCAAATCCGGCGGCCTAGGGGCTCGGGCGGCTCGGGCACATGGGGGAAAAGGGAGAGGGGAGCGAGGGGGTCCCGTTCCTACCCTCTCCTTGGGCGGGGGCGGCGCGTAGCGGCGGCGCGGCGGAGGGGGCGGCGGCGGCCGGTGGTGCGGCACGGGCGGCAGCGGTGGGAGTGCGGGGAGGAGCAGGAGGCGGCGGGGCAGCTGTGGGGGGTGAGGGCTGCGCGGTGGCCAATTTATAGGCGGCCGACGGTGGGGGAATAGGAGGGACGGCCGGCGGCTCCACGGGCGGCCATTAATGGCGCCCGTGGCTTGCGGCGGGGGCGCGGCCGCGCACGTGGGGGGCCGGGCGGCGGTGTGCGGCACAGGGGAGGCGCGGGCGGCGAGGCGGCACAGCGGGCGGGGGCGGCGAGTGCGGGCGGGCAGGGCGGCGGCGTGTGCGCCACGGCGGCCGTGCGGCCGCGCGTGCGCGCCAGCGACGGGCGGCACGGCGGGCGGCGCGGCACGTGGTGCACGCGCGGGTACAGGGCCGGGCACAGGCGCGCGCGCACGCGCGAGGAGAGGGGGCCGGTGGCCGGCGCGGCGGGTGCGGCCAGGCACGCGCGCGGGAGCAGGGCTCGGGAGCGGGGAACAGGGAGGAAGAAAGAAGGAGGGAGAAGGGAGAAAAGGGGAAAAAAAAGAGAAAAGAAAAGGGGAAAAAGGTGGAGAAGGAAAAAGGGAAAATAGGAAAAAGGAGAAAGGAAAAAAAAAAGAAAAGAAAAAGGGGAAGGAAATAATGGAAAAGGGAGGGATTGACGCGCGCCGGCGGGATTCGCGGCGGCGACCGCGCGGCGGAACTCGCGGTGGTGACCGCGGCTGGTCGGCCACGCGCGCGCGGCGTTCGCGCGCGGAACGAGGGAAAAAAAATGGCGTGACTGCGGTTGGATTCGGTTGCTGGTTTCGGGTCTCGGAAAAATTAGGGTTTCAGGGGGTTTTAGGGTTTTGGCGAAACGAAGATTTAGCGCGTAAACCCCGGGTTAGATTTTCGGGATGTCACAAATATCAATCTAATCCAATCTACGATGACTAAGCCCTCACTGCATGATCAGAACATCTTACACGTGATTGAGCCTAACAAATACCAAAGGGGAACGGAACAACAACCTGAACAGAGGCCTAAAAACCAATCGAAGAGCCGATTCTCGGAACAATCTCTTTTCAACCTGCTACCCGATACTAATCATACTATCGGAACTTTCAACTCGTTTGCAAGGCCTAATCATGCATATATCAAGCTAAATCTCTGATAATCAGAAACTAATCATAACAGATTTGATCTACTAATAAAAATAAAGCAAGACGTGACCATCGCACCCAAGATCAGACACGATGACCACCAAACACTCATGAGCAACAGACAAGGTACGATCAGAATATGAAGAAAATAACGTTACTCTATGCGTGTTAAGATAACCAGTGCTACTCGCCATCTACAAAGCTTCAGAACGAGGAACATATAAAGTAAACGAGCAAGGGTAATGCTATCCCGATCACGTAGAGCGTGATCGGGGCCGCACGACACTTACACGAGAAAACCCTAGAACAGGGGAGGCGATACGCCGAGAGTTGTTGATGAATGATTCTGTCCTTCTTGTTTATTCATGATACATATTTATAGTCCGTAGACTTGCCTTTCTTAACCAACCCTAACCAAACACGACACGAATCTTAACTACCTATATCTAAACTATTTACACGGCCTTTCTGGCCCCAAAACATCCGCACAAAGTCTGATTCGCAAACCCATTACAGTTATCCTCCAAGCCCATCTTGCTCCATGGCCCACTTCCGGCCCGTCCAGATTATGGCGATAACACTACCTCATAAATCAAATCCAATTGTCATTGGTCTCACCATCAAAAAATCCAAATGCAACCGGATACATCCAAATCCAAATGCAACTAGGTACATTCAATTGTGCCCATCTAGTGCAGTAGGTGAAGGTAGGTGACCATTCCACCTGCCGTTTAGAGCTATTGAATCTATGCTCAAATATAGCCTACAACCATTTAGGAAACCATCAATGCTAGATTTGAAATAACAAAAGAATCTATGGAAATATACACCTTCATCCTGTTGTACTACTTCTATCTCTACAACACTTCCATGAATTTTTTCCTCAACCTCTGCCTTAAAATTGAACAAGTATCCAAAACTTTCTTCCCATGTGCCAAAAATATATTCTGTAGCCTTTTGCCTACCAAGCCATACAGTTGAATATCCAATTGATACCAAATACTTCTAGCTCCTTTTGCAGTTTCTTTGCACCCATATTTGGATCCTTCTTCAGAAAAGGGATGGCCTTCTCTGCCACCCAATGATGTGTTGCTATCTTGGTCCTTACTCTCCCGGTGGATGCACAGAAGTGCTCTTTCTTGTTCAATGTAATCTGACCAATAAAGACATCTAGGTTAGCTTCAAGAACAATAGAATTTTAGCATAGTTAGGTCAAAACAAAAAGCATGGTTATATATTACTATAAAAAGCAGAGTAAGTTAGCAAAGCTATACCCTGACTTGCTTCTTATCACTCATCAACCTTGCTATAATGGCCCATTTACAACCATCAGCTTTGCAATAGCCCCTAAATAAAGTTTTACATGATTTCTTTGTTCCAAGCTCAAACTGGCCTTCAATAGCATATTGCCTTACTGCTGCCCGGATTCTTTCATACAAGGGTACACTGTTCCAACAATCATAGGAGGATCCTCCCTATCATAAAAAGCTGACTCCTCACCAGGAATAAGATCATCAACTGGTAACTCAGCACCCTCTAAATCCATAGCCCCAACCACAGCAAGTCTCTCTTGTTCAGCTGCAAGCCTCTCTTTTTGTCTCTCTCATCCTCTGCTCTAAGACCAAGAAATTCATACATTGCATCTTCATCCATCACAAAAACAGTTGCACCTAACTGATCTTCTGCAACTGGGAGTATCTCCAGGCTATATATCCCAATCAATTGCATCTAGAGCCCTTGCCTCGTTGCTTGATTCTATAGTGCACTAACATTATTTATAATCAGGTTGCTCATGACTTCAGTGACAACTGAGTTTGAAACCAAATCTGCAGCTTTAGACTCCACATCAATATAAAAAACAACTTCTTCTTATTTTTTCTTTCAGAGAAAGCAAGTGACAAGGCTTTATCATCCTGTAGTATTTTTTCCCTACCACTGTTTGGGTCAAACTCATATATTACAGTCTGCTGGCTGCTTCCCCATTTTACTCTAGCTGCAATATCATTCTCCAGGTCCTTCAAAGAATAAGTTCGACCATCCACTACCCATCCATCGAACTTACGTGGCACATCAACACAACTTCCATCATCCAATATGAGAGTGAACTGTGAAATCTTAACTGACAACCTAAAGGATGCATCTGCATCTAATTCCCCCGATTCCCCTTACCGAGTCCTAGCAAAAAAGGCAACATATCAGGTGCAAACGAGGGTATCCGTGCAAACTCCGTGCAAACCAACTAACAAAAGTCGCAAAAAATTTTTAAAAAAATTATGTATATACTTCATAGACTACTCTACCACTGTATAAAATTTCAATTTCAAATTCATCATATGTTAAGAGATACTAAAAAGATAAAATTCTGAGAGATAAATAAAAGAGAAAACTCTTAAAACTTTCTCTTTTTTGTATCTCTTAACATATGATTGAACTTGAAATTTTATACAGTAGTAAGGAAGGCTATGAAATATATACATAATTTTTTTGAGAATTTTTTGCGACTTTTGTTAGTTGGTTTGCACGGGTTTGCACGGATAGCCTCGTTTGCACCTGATATGTTGCCAACAAAAAAAACAGCATATGCATTAGTCCTTGCCATTCTAACTCCTCACAAATCGACCTTCCAATTCCATGCACCTTTCCCCTAATCAACCATACCTACAATAGGTGAGGGTCTAGGGTTTCAGAGAGAACACTTACCCGGGAGGAACTTCGAAGGGGAACATGGAGTCCGTTCAGGCGATTTCCAGCGTCTGATGATCTCACCGGGAAGCAGCTTGGGCGGGCGGCGGAGCCTCTATTCCGCTTGGACCAGCACGACCGAGAGAAGAAGAGAGGAGCACGGGAGAGGAGGAGAGGGCCGGTTGGATCGATTCGTTCCAATCGGTTGAGTCAGGGGCAAAACAGAAGATCATGTGCTCCTATAAAATAAAAAGATTATTGAAATTTGTGGAAAAGAGAAAAGAGAAGAAATCTTCTAAATCGAAACAATTCGCACGCTCAGTGTCATATTTTGAAAGACTTGCGAATTGGATGTCAAAAGAGTAAAGTGCGCGTATTCGATATCAAATTTCGAAATTTCTCGTGTGGTGGTAGTGTGATTCACGCAAATTCAAGGAAGCAAAGCGATTGATGTGTGACTACCGTGGGTTGGGCTGGTAAATGAACGGAATGACACCAAACTCCTGCAGGCCGGAACGAAATGGGCCACGACTCCGTCTCGTCCCGCAGCCCAGAGCCCACGGCAAGGAACCGGCGCACCGCGCCGCCGCAACGCAGATCTCTGGACTGGTCTCCGCCTCTCCGGCGGTCCACGCTGGAGCGATCCAGCAGCTTTTCGGCCGAATCACTCCACCACCACCCTCCTCCTCCCTGGCTCTTTCGCGATCGCCGTCTTCTCCGCGTGCTCGCCTAAACCCTGCGCAAGAAACCAAACCTAAACTAAAACCCCCGCACCTGTTTTCTTTCGTCTTCTTCCCCCGCAAGCCACGGGCCCCGCGGCCGCGCCGATCGCCATGTCGCGCGCCCTCCTCAGCCACCGCCGCCTCCTCCTCCCGGGGGCGCGGAGCGGCGCCGCCCACCCCTTCGCCTCCGCCGTCTCCGCCTCCCGGGCCGGCGCCGCCTCCTACACAGCCCGGTTCGCCTCTACCTCCGCCAACGCTGCGGCGGCCGCGGGCGCCCAAGCGGACCCGGCGGCGACAGAGGCGGCCGCGTCCTCAGCCGGAGCGGGCGAGCAGCCCTCGCCGCCGCCTCTCCCCGCGGCGCGCGGGCGGTGGGGCCTGTTCAAGTTCGGCGCCCTCGCGGCGGTCGCCGGAGCCATCGGCGGCGTCGGATACGCCACCTACGGTGCGATCCCCCGGTCCCTCGTCGCGATCTCGCCTCCTGTGGCGGTTTTATTTTTGTGCAGATTCGGTTTGGGGTTTGGCCTGGACTTTTGCGCGTCTGACTTGTGCTGTTTGTCCCTGTTTGCTTGCGTGTAGCGTATTCGCTGCCGGAGCTCGAGGAGAAGACGCGGGAGTTCAGGAGGAAGAACAACCCAGCGCCGCCCGTCCCTGAGGATGCTTCCGCGTTCGAGGTATTTGTGTGACCCTTTGTTACTCACTGTTGCTTGTTAGCATTTGTGCGAATTGCGAAGTCTATTAGCCATTAACTTGCTTTTAGTGAGCTCCCGTAGTCTTCCACTAGAGTTCTAGAGATTGGTGTTCGCTCAAATTTCAGCCCACACAATTGTTACTTGCTGTGGAGTGCCATTCCTCATTCTGTTGGTTAGGTTTGGGGTGGATTTGCGACTTCTAGTGATTGTCAATTTCTTTTTGATGCCACCATTCGAGCATGTCATGAATGAATGTCACAAGGAATGTGTGCTGATATTGAAGCATGGAATTAACTTATATGCCCCCATGATTATTTTTCACAAACGGGGGGGATTGTGTCAATCGAAATAAAGAGTGAATGTTTCTCCTGTTGAGTGTGAAATTATGTTTTGACTTTAAATTATTGCCGTTTCTCGCATGCAGAAGTACAAGGCTCTGGCATACTCGACAGCTATGAAAGGTAAAAACTACAGTATGCTCCTTTTTTTGCTGTTCTTCTCTTTGTTTTCTTGGAATTTAAGAGTTATTGCTGCAAACGTCTTTCTTCTCTGTAGATCAAATATTATGCACTCTCTGAACACACGCCTGAATGGCAATGTGGTAATGTATGATGAAGTCATAGGCTTATAGCAGTACTTATTGTACCTCGACAGTTGAAAATCTTACCTTTGGTTGCTATTCAATGCTTCAATCTGCATACTCAAGAATTCAAGCAAACGTGCAAATGAATTTAGGAATGATTAAAGAAATGTCTGAGTGGTTCAGTTATTAAATTATCCAATAGTTAAATGCACATATATTGGAAACTAATATACATGAACCCTTGTAAAGTAATCATGAAGTCAACATTGGTTAACGTAAATGCATATGCTGATTAATTACTCTAAATTCTAACATCTTTTCTTGCTAAATTGCTACTTGTTTCCAGCTTAGCTATTTTGGTTATGTTGTTTTCATTTTTTGTGCCTTCTTATTCTTACTTAGCTTTGAGATTCTCGTGCTGCAGTTCCCGTTGCAGCAATAGAGCTGTACTTGGATGTTAGGGGCACAATTGAAGACCATGTCAGGGTTGGTAACAAACTATGACCCCTTCTGTACATGCTTAATCTAGCAAGTGTTTGTAATTCCTCTTTATTATTTTCTTCTCCAGGGCTTTACTGAACCCACATCAGACAAACTGCTACCAGATCTACTTCCTCAAGAGCAGCATGTCTTCACATTAGTTCTTGATCTGAATGAAACTCTTGTCTACTCTGATTGGCAGGTATATTATGGTTCCATACCCTGTTCTGCTATTTATTTCATTGTATGTACCACCTTGGAATCCAATAGCATGCACTAACAATATATTAAGACAAACATGTAGTACTGAATTTATAGACATTTGTTTTTGGTGGAAGGGAGGTAAAGCGATGGGTCCTGATGGCATCCCCATTGATGTGTGGAGATGCCTGGGTGAGAGGGCGGTAGTATGGTTAACTAAGCTTTTTAACCTAATTTTCCGGTCAAACAAGATGCCGGAGGAATGTAGGAGAAGTATATTAGTACCGATCTTCAAGAACAAGGGAGATGTTCAAAGTTGTACTAACTACCGGGGGATTAAGCTGATGAGCCATACGATGAAGCTTTGGGAGAGAGTTATCGAGCATTGCCTAAGAAGATTGACAAGGATGATCCAAAACCAGTTTGGATTCATGCTTGGGAGGTCGACCATGGAGGCGATTTTCTTAGTACGACAGTTGATGGGGAGATATAGAGAGGAGAAGAAGGACTTACATATGGTCTTTATTGACCTAGAGAAGGCGTATGACAAAGTACCAAGAGACATCATGCGGTGGGCCTTGGAAAAACACAAAGTCCCAACTAAATATATTACCCTCATCAAGGATATGTACAAGGATGCGATGACTTGTGTTCGAACATGTGATGACGATACCAGTGACTTTCCAATTAAAATAGGACTACATCAGGGGTCAGCATTGAGCCCTTATCTATTTGCTTTGGTGATTGATGAGGTCACAAGGGACATACAGGGTGATATCCCTTGGTGTATGCTCTTTGCTGATGATGTGGTGCTAGTTGACGAGAGTAGGGCAGGGGTTAATATGAAGTTAGAGCTGTGGAGACACACGTTAGAGTCGAGGGGGTTCAGACTGAGTAGGACCAAGACCAAGTATATGATGTGCGACTTTAGCCCGACTAGGCATGAGGATGGGGACGTTAGCCTCGAAGGTCAAGTGGTGGCCAAGAAGGATACTTTTCGGTATCTAGGATCAATGCTTCAGAAAGATGGAGACATTGATGAAGATGTTAGGCATAAAATTTCAGCCGGTTGGTTGAAGTGGTGGCAGGCTTCTGGCGTCCTCTGTGACAAGAAGGTGCCACAGAGGCTAAAAGGTAAGTTCTATAGGACGGCGATTCGCCCGGCGATGCTATACGGTGCTGAATGTTGGCCTACAAAAAGGCGACATGTCCAGCAACTGAGTGTAGCAGAGATGCGTATGCTGCGTTGGTTCTGCGGGCATACAAGAAGAGATAGAGTCCGGAACGAAGAGATTCGAGATAGGGTCGGGGTGGCACCTATCGAGGAGAAGTTGATTCAACATCGGTTGAGATGGTTTGGACGTGTACAACGGAAGCCTCCCGAGGCGTCGGTGTGTAGTGGAGTTTTAAAGCGGGGCGATAATGTAAAGAGAGGTAGAGGTAGACCTAGACTAACTTGGGACGAGACGGTTAAGAGAGATCTTAAGGAGTGGAATATCGCTAAGGAATTAGCTATGGAAAGGAGCGCTTGGAGATTAGCAATTAACGTACCTGAACCGTGACCTTTGTTACTTTTGTTTAACTCCTAACTCTTCCTTTGGCTTGTGCCCTTTTTGTGTTTCTTATTCTTGTTTTCTGTGGGTTTCATCTCTAGCCTACCCCAACTTGTTTGGGACAAAAGGCTAAGTTGTTGTTGTTGTTGTTGTTGTTGTTTTTGGTGGAAATAGCTTAGTCTTGGGAGTGGGATAATGACTGATGGCAGTTGTTTTCCTTACTAGATATGTACTAATAGGCTATATTAGATGATTATAATATGAAAAAGTAGTATTGCCTGTGCAGTTTAACATAACCTAATTAGGTATCAGACTATCAGGTTACAGTGTGCTTAATCAATACCTTGTGCTCCACGTGACAGTTTTCCTCCAGCGCATTCTTTTACAAATAACATAATTTATGGTGTTTCAGTGTGAAACTTAAGGCGCATAAATATTGTATTTAACTGTTTATACATCAGCAAAAACTGTAAAACTTATGAGCCATGAGGACTAGTGCTTGTGCAAGCAAACAATATGCTTGTGAGATTTTCTGACGCCTTGTGATAACATAAGTGAGATGAAC
Source organism: Panicum hallii (assembly GCF_002211085.1). Lineage (NCBI taxonomy): Eukaryota > Viridiplantae > Streptophyta > Magnoliopsida > Poales > Poaceae > Panicum > Panicum hallii. The sequence continues at coordinate 14,279,453 of NC_038044.1, forward strand.
ACTAAACTTGATTATATCCTGCTTATTCCGAGCGCTTACCCTTTCCATACCTTATTCACATTTCTCTTCAGCCATTCCGTGTTTTCTTACTTTGTGTATACAAGAATATGCTAATAATGTTCTTTCCTCTCTTTTTTCTGTAAAGCGTGAGAGAGGATGGAGAACTTTTAAGAGGCCAGGAGTTGATGCATTTTTGGAACATATGGCAAAATTCTATGAAGTTGTTGTGTATTCTGATCAGCCACCTATGGTTAGTTGATCTTAACTTCCTTTGCATTTGGACTGCTATGTAATGCCCTAACCTCTATGGATATTTTATTGATGTGCAGTATGTTGAACCTGTGTTTGAGAGGCTGAACTCAGGGGGTACCATTTCACACAGGTTATCTAGACCTGCAACTAAGTACCTGGATGGAAAACATTATCGGGTATGCAGACTGTAGGGATTTACCTAATTTCTCAGCATTGGGAATTAGGACACATTCATTGATGTTAATTGATACACTTGCTCCTGAATATCAACATCCATGTGTTCCTTTATTATTAGCCCATGTTCATTCTATTATCTTTTTTATATGATAAGTTATCAGGAGCATACACTTGAGGAAGCATCTAAATAAACTCAGAGTTTATAGTACTACTCTACTTTCTATTGTAGCTGTACCACCAGGTTTTTGTGACTAATAAACTTGCTATTGTTATGTTAGTGAGGGTATGGCATGGTCTTTAGAAGACTGGTCAAGTATCTAATCTGCCGACATGACGCTGAATTGTGACTGGCCATTTCCACTGTTTTTAATGTTTCCACTTATTGTTTTTTCATGTTTTGCCAGGATTTGTCAAAGTTGAACAGAAACCCTAAACAAGTTATTTATCTCAGCGCCCATGCTCTTGAGACTTGCTTGCAACCTGAAAATTGTGTTGAAATCAAACCTTTTAAACTTGAAAATAATAAGGACACCCAACTGCTGGATCTCATTCCATTTCTCGAGTGTAAGTGTTCTAATCTACCTTGTATATGCTGATACCAAGTTATCAACATGATTAAATGTTAACCAAGCTAACACAATTTACAGTTGTCGCCATGGCTAGACCTTCTGACATTAGGACAGTGCTTGCATCCTATCAAGGACATGATGTTGCTGCTGAGTTTATCGAGCGTTCAAAGGAACACCAGAGGTAAACAAACATGGTTCTCCTATTCTAGTTCTCATTGCCAGACATTGCGTGAATGTTCAAGCTATTGAATCCATGCAATTTGCTATGAAGTTAATAGTTTGGGTTTGATGCAAGTCTATGAATGAATCGCTAATATGTACCAGAAACTGACATAACATATGTTGCTTATTTTGCATTAACGCTTAAATAAATAGCTCTCTAATATTGAACTGATGTTGTAATTTTTTTAATCAACTCACACAGCACCAGCTTCTTAAACAGACTTGTTTCTAATTATATTAAAGTGGTGCTGTAAGTCCCTAATCATCTCCCAACAGATTCCTCGTCTGTATAGGCTTGACGTCGTAACTTGAGCTGAATTTCTGACCATGCATTAAGGGATTATTCTTGATAATATGCTGGACTGGTCTTTAAAGTGATATGTGGCACCCTCTTTCACAATGCCTGGCTTCACCAGTATCTGAAAATACAATCTCTACAAGTCTGGCCTAATAGTATATTACTATGTTTTGACCATCGGTGCCATATTCAGGTTCAAAAATCTGAGCCAGACCATGTGACAGATGAAGAGGTCTGGACCATTTTAGTTGAATAAGGATAGTTTGGATTTGGCAAACACCATATGATTCCATATTTACAGAAAGGCTGTAGTATGCTGTGGGAACAAAGCCAATCACTCTAATGCCATAAGTAGAACCTTTGTGCGCTTTGATATTAATATTAGATTTAAAATACAAATGCTTTCCTGGAATTTATTTGTGTGTGCATTTAATATATACAAAGGATCAGTACCATTAATTTGATGACATTACTCCTCATCTCACAGGCGAGTGCACGAGCAGAGCAAACATGGACGCTTATGGAGACGGTGAAGGATCCTGGAAGGATAATAAACTGATTGATTTGTGAATCCCTAGTGGGTGTTTCTGAAAGAAAAGCATACGGAACCTGTTGTCCTCGTCCATAGTCAAATGTTGGCTGCTCTGTCGGGATGTCTTGTAGTTTTGGCAGTTTAGGTTTGTGCCCTTTTGGCCGATTGAGTCATTCTAAGATCATCGGTTGAATGGTCAATGTTGAGACCATGCGATTCAAATGTTGCTTTGATGGAGTTGTCAGCACGTACTTCATGTATGCTGAAAACTGAAATGGGGATGTTTTTCCTCCGGTCATAGCATCTCCCGTCAACATTTTTTTGGGTTATCTGCTTGATCAGTTGATCTGCAGGTGTTCTCAGATCTGTAGAATTGAAGGGATTTGCTTTTTTGTCGACATGTAATAGTGGATCTTTATGTGGAAAACCTTGATACCGTAGAAGTTGTTTACTCATTCATTCAGTCAACTGAGTTGATTTTTTTGTTAGTTGCTCTATAAATTGTTGGAGCAGCAGAGTACCTATTAACATTGCTCGATCTTCTTGCACTTTGGAATTTCAGTTGATAAACAGACTACGATTTGCCATGTGGATCCTTACTGTCACCACGTTGGTGCTAAATACATTTTTGAAATATTTCTCCGTTGCTTCTTATATGAGGTTTAGTAGGATTTGGAAAAGCCTTCAGAAGTATGGTTTGGACTATCAATTACCCTTACATTATATTATCAATTGCTACAAAATCATTTTGTATTAAAAAATGTGAATCAATTGATACAACTTTTTTCTACTAAGCATGCATATAATTCAAATCTATCGTTAAAATTTATGGAGTTTGACTTTTTCAAATCCTAATACGTTCTATATATTTTGAGGTGGAGGTAGTAGAAGGTAAGCAGTAAACGGTTGAGCTCTGGCACAAAATCCATGATCCGTGAAGAATATGATTTTAAGTAAATAAAACTCTTGATTCCTTGAAAAAAAGCTCTAGATGCATCGTGAAAGAATTTTGAAAGTTCTTGATGGCCACTATTTTTTAAAGCCTGATAAGAATTTAACCAAAGCATCAAATATTTAAGACTAGTGGTAATATTAGAAAGCTGATGTACACTATTGTGTTAACTCATACCACTCATGTAGTAGGTGATGACGGTAAAAAGAGCTTAGTGAGTACATAGCTTCAATAAGACTCACATATAACTTTTGAAGCTTGTTGAAATGTAAATTACAATGCTATAAAACATGGTTCAAATTATCAAATTAACCATGGTTTAAGGATTTTTGACAGAAGTTTAAATAATCTTGCAATGCAATGGTTTAAACTAAATTCGAGCTTGACACCTATCTTTCAATTCTGGTTTGCACCCCCAACAACTTTTGAAGAGTTTCGTTAGATAAGATTTTGAAAATCTAAGATTCAATTACTTTGAACAATTTTCAGTTCTCTAGAAACTTCAAAGCTATAAGGGGTTCGACCGCGGCTTGCAGGTTGCAGCTCGACAGCGGCCTAGCTCGCCGCCTCCCCTACCGTTCCCTCCCCATCGTTCGCGGTCCGCCCTATCTCCGTCGCCGTCGCGTCATCTCAGGACGCTGCCCCGCTCCCACTACCCATGGCGGCGAAGCAGGCGGCGCCGGGCGAAGCCCTTGCGGCTCAAATCAACGCCATGTCCCGCTCCGAGATGTACGACATGATGTCCAAGATGAAGGTGCGCCCATACCCCCAATCCCCAAACCCTACCAGCCCAATTCCTCTCCCTCCTCTCTTCTGTGCCTCTCTCCACCCGCCGGTTTGTTCACCGATGTGCTCTCCTTTTTTACTGTTCTTTTTATGCTACGGCACTTGCTCGCGCAGACCATGATCGACCACGACCAGGAGACGGTGCGCCGCATGCTCGTCGACAATCCGGACGTCACCCGCGCGCTATTTCGGGTGAGATTTCTCGCTGCGCATGCTCTCGCTTTATCCAACATTTGGTGCCTCGGCTGAACCCGTTTGCGGAGTTCAGATATTTGTTGGGCTTTAGGGTTTTGCGGGTTGCTGAATTCGTATTTGGTTAAATACGGAAATGATTTGGTTCAAATTGCTTCGAGGCATGTGGCTACTAGTTGCCTGACGGATTTAGGGAGGACAGAGGCTCTCTGCCCTTCCAATTGGGCCTGCCCATGTTAACTCAAGAAAGGGGATTCATGAACACTAGTGTATATAAAAACAATGTTGGTTGCTCTTTTTACCACTCAGAAGGGAATTTAGTCGTGACAGTCAGCTTAATATTTGTCTTTTGAATGTATGCTATGAACCTCTTGCTAGTGTCAACACAATGCATTCACTTTTATTTGTTTGTTTCTGAACTTGGTTGTGTAGGGTTGCAGAGGCCGGAACATTTACTTTTTCTATTATTTGTTTGCTTCTACATGAGAAAGTTTTGGATATGTTTTATGTACTTTTCTTAGTCAGCAAACTCTCAGATTATTAAAGTCACTACTTGTTGTACATTAAGATTGTTCTCCAACTGTTTGTTTCAAACATTCTTTGTTCTAATGCCTACTTATGTTATTTTTGTTGTGGCAAAATCTGTATTGATGTCTCCATCACATTATGTAACAGCATATCTCATTACTAATTCAAAGTGATTTTGTCATATGCATTTGAACAAAATAGCATCTCATATCCTTTCTTCTTTCAGGCACAAGTAGTACTTGGAATGGTGAAAACGCCTAAAACTGTATGTAAACTAACTTCTTGAACTTCTCCTGAATTTTAGTCTTTGTTTTGCTAATAAGCATATTGAATTTCATTGTCACATTCCCTGTTCTACAGGCACAATCTTCAGACATGGTCCAACCTGCAGCAGCGTCGGCGGCACCATCATCAGTCAAAGTTACTGTGCCAGATCATGTGAGCTTGCCCCCACCGCCATTACCTGCTAACCAGCAGAGTGTTGCTCAACATTCTACCCCATTCCCATCTGGTCCATCTAATGCCGGATCTACCATGGACCTTCCTACTATGTCAGCAAATGCACAATCGGCACAAACAAAAGGTTACCCTATTCATCAGATGCCTTCATCAGCTCCTCAGTCATCTCAGCATCCAAATATGAGCCTACCTCATGCTCCTCCACAGTATTCCAATCTTCAATCACATGTGCCTATAGTTCATAGCCAGCCACAGCAACCTTTGCAAACTCCTGGAATATTTAATCAACAGTTGCAACCACCTTTGCCCCCGATGCCTAGGCCACAGTCCATGCAATCCTTTGCACATCAGATGCATCAGCAAGTACCAAATTCTTTTGGTTTGACTCATGGAAATGCTCCGCAGCACATTTTGCAACAACCAATGTTTCATGTAAGATTCTATGCTAAATCTATATGATGCCGATAACTAGGTTCTGTGCTCTTCATACTGATCATCATGTTTGTAATTTGCAGCCAGGTGGGAACCCTCAAACTTCTTTCCTTGCTGGCCAACCACCATTGCCTAGCCAGCCACCACCACCACAGCTATACCAGGTACAGTTTCTTCTCTTCTGAAAGATATGGTTATGTTGCATTGAAGTTTATGTATTTGCCTTTCCGAAGAAGCTAATGTGAGTATCTTCCCAATTCTATCTGTGCTTGATGAAAGATTGTTAGGAAAGAGTTAGATATAGGAGGGGTAATGAGGAATCACAATCTTTATTGCTGTCATCACAAGAGTTCTAGTTGTGGAAGAAGCATTCACAAATTACATACTGGGTCCAAAGTTGACTGTTATATTGGTCTATTACGTGCTGACTAATGTTGAAATTTCAATATCTAATGACATATGATCAGAATGTTTTTCACATATTTTTAAATCAAATCTGGCACTTATATGGATCTGTAGAACAATTCTGAATATAAGCTATGTATATTGCTTAGCTAGGTTCTACTGATGTTTTCCATTTTATAATTACCATCTGGCCTTTTCCTCTGATTATTAGTCCATGTGAAGGTCAATTTTTGGCTTTTTGCTATTGTTCTTAGGCCTGAAGCAATAATTTATTCTAAGGGCACCAATACAGCAAACTTATAGTCTCAAATGTTATATTGTACCCCCTCCTGTCATAAATACTTGAAGCCATTGACTTTTTAACATCTTTGAGTTTTAACTTTGATGACTAGTTTTTCTTATTGAATATAGTTATAATATCCAATAAGTATGAGATTAGTGAAAGTACTTTTCAAGACAAATCAGCGTGTATGATTTTTATGTTTCCAAAAATATTTTGAAACTATTAAGAGTCGAAGTTTTAAAAGTTGGACAGGATTTTGGTCAAAGTGCCAAGTATTTGTGACTGGAGGGAGCAGTTCCTTTTCATGTTTTGACAGTTACCGCTCATGATTTAGTAACGCACCATAGTAGTCCTGCCTTAAGAATACCCCAGATACATGAAAAACAAATGAACTTCATAAAACCCTAGGTATTTGTGTTGCTGTAACACAACAGAAGTTTTTTTTTCTCAAGGCCACAAGTACTTAGATCCATATAGCACAAAAGCCACAACTTTGCTTCTCTTCCAAGTCTAGATGCGAAAATAAAAAAAGAAAGCTGTCCTGGGTCTTGGCTTCTTCTCATTAACAAAGAATGAACTGTGACCATGTGCTGTGTCGACATTGGTGGTAGACCCTTTTATTCTAGAATAGATGGACAGGGATATCCTCTGCCATTTGAATTTGGCTGACGTGATTGTCTCTCTTGGGTATACATGTACGAATGTAGCACAAGAAGAAAGATGGCTGGGGTTGGATAGTATAGTGTTGATAGAAAGTTATGAGCATGTTACCAGAATGCTGAGGTAATATGAAAGCATCATTGTTCGAAGTTGTATGTTGAAGAATGGGGGTGAAAGAACCAACGGTGCATCCCCTCGGAAGGTCAATGACAAAATATTAGCGACCTTAATGATGTGCGTGATACCTAGCTATTTGTAGGAAAAATATGTCTTCAGGCTCTGGGATGGGTCAATTAACGAAGTAGTGGAGTTATTTTTTTCTCCATCCAGATGAGGAAAAGAAGCAATAGCTATGGTTTTGTGTTATAGGCTAAGTACCTATGGTTCTGTGAAATAAATTTTAAACTGTGGTATTGTGTTACACACACAACTACCTGTGATTATGTGGAAACTATTCAAAATAATATCTACTAGTCCCCTTTCTTATGTTTCTAAAGGATGTGTAGACATATTTGAACTTGTTAAATGCTTGAGAAATAAATGTTCAACTAGCCCCTTTTCATGTATACTAGAAATTTATATGTTTTGCCAGAATAGTCTGCTCTGGAAGTAGTGCGAGACTGCTAGATGGTTGTTTACTTTCTGTTGATTGACTAGTCGACACTAGGATCAGCTTAGTGTTCTTGTTTAGAATTAAAAAGTTTATGGCTGGTGTATAGAGCAGAGTTAACAGTTCTTGGGATATTTCAACCTTTTGTCCACATATATCTCTACTAATTCGTGGTTTCGTTCAAGGATGGGAAAAGGAGAAAAGTTTGACAAGCTTCAGTTACATATGGTCCAAAGATAGTTTTACTTGTGTACTTTATTAGTTCCATCTTCCATGTAATATGGCGTCCATGGTTCCCTACATTAGTTCTCATAATCTATCTGTTCAGCAGGCTAGTTCACACTACAATACTCAAAGTACAGCACCCATGCAAGGTGATAGGTCAGCTCCGTGGGGGCGGGGCCCAGAAGCGCCTGCTGCAGGCTCTCATTTCCCTGGACAATTACCAGGGTTGCCCCTGCCCGGGCAAATGGCCCAAGGAATTGGTGGTATCCAGGCAGGACAAGCGCCTGTAAGTATCTTCTCTTAGCATTTGGAAGCGACAGTTGGGTATTACCATTACCTTCCTATGTTTTCTCCCAGAATGAACTATTAATTCGGTCATTGTTTAAGCAGCTGACACCCGAGATGGAGAAGATGCTCGTCCAGCAAGTCCTGGGCATGTCGGCTGAGCAGATCAACATGCTGCCTCCAGAGCAACGGCAACAGGTGCTTCAACTACGGGACATGCTACGGCAATGATTTATCGGCAGCTGACTGGGTAGAAGAGTTTCGGTTTCCCTGCCACAGAGAGGCCCTCGCTCAGCTTATGCTGCGGGCGCCTGATTGGCATCCCGACTAGTCTGCGGCCTACCTTGGAGATGTGGTTGTAGAATGCTAATCCTTGTCGCCATTTATAGAATGCATGGACATTTTGGTCCAGTTTCCTCAAACTGGACGTTTTGTTTTGCGGCTTCAGTTTCAAGTTGTGTACTGTTCAGATGATAGAAGTAACTCCGGGCATCTTTTTGGACCTTGACTCATGTTTGTCGATATCTTTGCGAAAACTTTGGAGATTATACTTCATTGTACTATGGCTGTTCATAGCACATCACGGGTAATTGGGCACTAAGGGGGTGTGAGCTTCAAGAAAAGAAAACTCAGTGTCAAATGATGCTTTATACTTGTTAAAATTGCATGATGATACAACCACATCACTTCCTTTTAATGTCATGAAAACGGAGGCAGTAGCGTAGAAAACTCGATTGGATAATAATGATTCGCAGCCCAGCCGAATTTCTCATCCGACGAGAGGGGATATCCGGCTTGCCCGGAATCGCCACGTGGTCGACTCTTGGCAGGAACCAGCTGTGCCAACTGCCAAGTGGCCCGCTGGGCCCCACGCCTCAGCCCCTGCCAATCACCCATCTGCCAGCCAGGAAGTCACACCTCCTCTCTCTCTCTCTCTCTCTCTCAAGAAATTTCCGTAGAGCGAGAAAATGACGCGTAATCTGCGAGCGTGCTTTGCTTTGTTTTTGTTCCGTTTCGTTTTCGTCTCGTCGACTCGTCGTCCGTCATCGTCCACCCTGGCCTCCTTCGGTCCTCTCGGGCGCCTCGCCCCTCTCGTGCTCTGCCCAATCAGCTCGTCCTCTCCCTCCCGAGAAACACCAAAATCCCCCGCCAAGCAGCCCTACAGCCACATTCCCGTGGGATTAGGTGGTAGAGAAGCCGAAAACCGGAGTCAGAGGCACCAATCAGGTGCCGCGTTGGTCCACCCGTCCCAATCCCTGCCGGAAACCGGAATCCGGCCGCTCGGCTCGTAATTGCGGCGTCTAGAGGAGCGGCCGGCGGCGAGGAGGGATGGGGGGAGGGGGGGAAGGGGCCTCCGGGCCGGAGCTGTCGACGGACAACGTGAAGGGGATAGTCCTGGCGCTGCTCTCCAGCGGCTTCATCGGCGCCAGCTTCATCATCAAGAAGAAGGGCCTCCGCCGGGCCGCCGTCGCCTCCGGTGTCCGCGCAGGTCGCCCCCCTCCCGTCCTCTTGCACTGTCGTTGTTGCCTTTGGTAGCCGGAGCAGGCCGGTTTCTGGTCAAAAGAGAGGTGTGTTTCGCTTGGTTTGGTTTCCTGATGATATAATGATGATGATGGCATGTGCAGGTGTCGGCGGGTACTCGTATCTCATGGAGCCCCTGTGGTGGGTTGGCATGATCACTAGTAAGGTTCCCTCGTGCGATTTCAGTAGAGAACTGGGCGTGATGCTTAGATAGTAACGGGAAATTCTGAGCGAAGTCTTTCCTCTTTTCAGTGATCGTGGGAGAGGTTGCCAATTTCGTGGCATATGCCTTCGCCCCTGCTGTGTTGGTTACTCCACTTGGAGCACTCAGCATAATTGTTAGGTCAGCAAGCTCAACTTTCGTCTTGCAATTCAGCAGTTACCAATTCATTTTTTTAGTCGAACTTGAACTTGACATTGAGGGTGTCTTCGCCATTCAGTGCAGTGCTGGCTCATTTCATTCTTAATGAGAGGTTGCATGCCCTCGGGGTGCTCGGCTGCGTGATGTGCATAGCTGGGTCTGTGGTCATTGTTATCCATGCTCCGCAGGAGCAGGAGATTACATCGGTTAGGGAAATATGGAACATGGCAACACAACCTGGTAAGGATTACTATGGGTGTGATTTACCCATACAATTACTGGCTCTTGATTGTAGGAAGTGAAATACTATGACTGACATATCTTGCTACTTTCCTTTGCAGCTTTCTTGTTATATGTTGCTTCAGTTATTGTGATTGTTTTTGTCCTGGTGTTCTATTTCTCCCCTCTATATGGGCAGTCCAATGTGTTGATCTACACCGCCATTTGCTCTTTAATGGGTTCTCTTTCGGTAATGGCACTTCTACCAGCAGTTCATATGTTCTCTAATGTTTTACTTGATTATATTCTAATTTATTCTGGCTAGAGAATGTGAACTTTTCTCATTATTCAGGTCATGAGTGTTAAAGCTCTTGGCACATCGTTAAAGCTGACTTTCGAAGGGACAAACCAATTAATATATCCTGAGACTTGGTTCTTTATGCTTGTTGTGGCTACTTGTGTGCTGACACAGATGAATTATTTGAATAAGGTTTGTAAAACTTGTTCTGAGTTGCATTCTTCCAGTGATTGCAGTTATGTGACACTATAAGTACAACCATTTACATACTAGCTTCATAAATGGTACATGATAAAGAAGAACAATCTGGATGCAATTTGGGAGCTGAACCTTTGCAAATAGCAAAAGTAGGCATTATGTTTATAAGCTGCGTAACATTTAAAGATTCAAAAGAGAAGTCAATAATAATGTTGTTAGTTGAAAATAGTATAAAACCAAATGGACTATAAGAAATATATAGACATCGATCGATTAGTGAGAATTAAGAACAGAATGGAACATAAGAATTGTCACCTAGAGATAAACCATATTGATTCTTTTTACCTTTGAGACTAACTTCAGTTTCAATGGGTTTGGATTTTTCAAATGATTGAGATCAAATTATTGTCAGGTTTGTATTGTTTGTTACATTGAAAAGTGCCATGTCCCATTCTCATCAAATCATTGTTATGCATATAATAATCTGCTTGTTATCACTCTTCTCAACAACCAAATATGTTGGAGAAGAAAGTAATATTATGATAAGTTGGTGGCCACATGCTAGCTTGACATGATGTGGACCTATTTGAATAGATTTGGATTCAAAAGCTCATTTGCTGCCTTGTTGTTTAGTCCCTTTTTTTCCCTACCTTGTGACTCATGCCTACATTTTAGATCCAATTTGGGCAACCTTCTCTTATCCCTGACACCAGAATATTATCTAGTGGCATGTAATTTTGTAGACTGCTATGGTAGACAATGCACTGAAATGCATTAGTTTATACAGTTACCACAAAATATTATGTTATTGGTTCCCGTTAACTTTAATGTAGTAAATTGTACTTTTTCACTGTAGGCACTTGACACATTCAATACAGCAATTGTATCTCCAATATATTACGTGATGTTCACAACTCTCACAATACTTGCGAGCGTCATAATGTTCAAGGTAAATTTTGTTTTGCCCCCAGCTTATATATTCGTTTCTTATTTTCATTCTGCCATTTACCCTCATACATATTTTGGATCCTTTTGGAGAATTTCATACTGTTACATTTGTTTCTTATGCATGCCTGTCTAGGACTAGTAGTACAAATATAAACTACTGGGACTGCAGATTATTATAAGTGAGCTGCAATAAATTGATCTCTTAGATGGATGGAGAAAAAAAGTATTCTTTATCGTATTAGTAACTGTAGTAAAATTTCGCTCAGCTAGGACTGCTACTGAAATAAGACAAACAATAATATCAAGTTTGTTGAATTCTCACCTATTTAAATTTTAAGAGTTTGAAATATATGCTAGTCCTAATTGTCATGTGGTTTAATTATTTGTGCAGGATTGGTCTGGTCAAAGCCCTGGAAGCATCATTTCTGAAATTTGTGGCCTGATTGTGGTGTTGTCTGGTACCATTTTGTTGCATGTGACGAAGGATTATGAAAGGATCCCACAAGCAAGAAGTGTGTGGCCTTCACTCCTCTCTAATTGAAAGCATCATATAATTCTTATTCGAACATTCTTAATATCGTATCTTCTGCTACTGTGTAGGTGTTTATGCACCATTATCTCCCTCCTTGACAACTAGATTAAATGGAGAATTGTTGAAGCATGTTGAGGATGAGAGGACTATGGACGAAGAAAAGGCCTTGAGAAGACAAGAGATGTACTAGCATCAGAATCTCAAGGAAGGATAACTAATCCCGATGGATGCTCGAGCAGGGGGCTTGCGCAATAGTGATAACCTTCCCATAACGATTGTTGCTTCCTCCATTATGGTGTGCTGGTTTGTGTATATAAGCGGATACCTGCAGCAATTTGTGCAAATCTAGAGAGGTGGAAGGCTGCATAGTTCCAGGCTTCAAGCGAATTAGAATTAAGTCGGGTGTGTAGATTCTTGTCAAGTTTCCTTCTCCCCCTTTGTAATTTTCCCAGTTTTGTCCACGGCATTTGTTCCTGTGTAGAGTTAGAACGATGGGGGTGAGCCACGGAGATTGTATGCAACTGCACATGCTGTACGTTATTATTGCCTTAGTGAAGTTCTTCCAATTTGTGAATGCTGTACATTATATTGGTAGTGGTGCTTTTGCAAAATTCTGATATCACGCCATCTTACCCTTGATCGAGAATGGCCGAAGCATTACTGCATTATTAGTCTATGTAACTTAAGTTTTTTCTAAAAAAATATAAGCATACGGGATAATCAACTCTGTTAGATACTCTGGAGATTCTGCGGAAAAAATATTATGTCTCCCACAATACCGCATAGTTCAAATGTCCAGTTAATAGGACATGTACTTTTTTTTGAAAAAGAATCGAACGTGTATATGGGCTGGGTCACCACAAGAAAGCCCGAAAGCCCAGACTAGCAAAACCCTCGCGACACCTGCCTCGAGTCATCTTCAAGATTCGGGCTGGTAGGACCGAACCGAGTGCGCGGTCCGAGCACGGTTCCCCGATCGACCACCACACACATCCCCGATCCACCGCCGCAACTCCGCCTCCCGTCCACTTTTTGTCTTCGCCCTCTCCTCGTGGAGTTAAGAAGGAGATCCATCCGGGTCATTTCTTTCGTCTGCTGGTAAGGAAGCCCTATCCTGATTAAGAGGATTCTCTTCTGAGTCTTTCACTTGCTGTAAGCCCTTAAACCCGAGTCTCTGTTCCCCTAATAATTTCTCCAATCCACCCAAGTTTTAGCGGATTGATTTGGTGAAGCTGGAGCATTCGTACAAGTAGCGGTTTATTTTCTAGAATTTTTGTTGGGCAGCATAGCCCGAAACTAGTGTTGAGTGGGGATAAGGAAGATGCTGAAGGATAGTTGCCTGTTGACCCAGCGATTTGCTTCCACTACGTTTCATTTCCAAACTCTGATCGTGGTTACTTGTTTAGCACTGAGGCCTTGTCTTGCACATGTCTTGTGCGATAAGGAGCTAGGTGGAAAATATTAGAGGACTGCAGTTATGATGTGGCTATTGAACTTATCCTACTTGAAAAATGCTGAAATTGTTATGGTTCCTCACTGTCTTCCTTTTCTGCATGTAACATATCTTTTCTTTTGTTTGGGCAATGGTGAATTCCTTGTTCTCTACGGACGATATTTGATAGGGTAAGGAGGAGTGACGGATCTAGACTTTAAAAATTAAATGTACATAATCTTTAAAAATAATTTTTATACTTAATCATATTCTAAATAAAAGCTATTGTAACTAGTTTGAAACATATATTATTTTACAAGCTAAAATCATTACTTAAACATATATTCCATTCCTCTTTAGGCAATATCTTCTCCAGAGCAAATAATAAAAAGTTTACATATATTGTGTATAGTGGTCTAGTACTTTATTTTTAGATTATAGCTGTTACATAGCTAGCACATAAAATATCTATCAATGTGATATTTTGCTTCACTGTATGATTTGAAATGTTGCAGGATATGTTTTCTAATACTTAGGTAGAATAAGATTTTTTTTAGCTGGAACAATTTATTATAATCTTAACAAATATGCACGTGCGTTGCTACGGATAATACTGTGAAGCAATTAACCTTATCGGTTTAATATCATCACGATATAACTAAATTTCACATGACAATATCTCATTCAAAATTCTTTCAAATATAGTTTTAACATCTAACACTTCTTAACACTTTCATACATGCCACACATCCCCTTCCTCAAAAAATCTTCCTGCCATCCTTCACGATGCTGGCTGTCACGATCTTGACTTTAGCAACGATGAGGGTGTCCACCGTATTAGCACGCGTGCTCATCCCAACACTGTGGTCTGATGGCTTGTTGATTTACTTCTGTTGACCTGCTGAGCATTCACAATTCACCCATATCTGTAAGTAGAGTTAACAGAAAAGCTTAAAACTCACGAGCTATTTATATTTAATTTGCTAAAAACTCAATTCATGCTAAGCTATACTTAGAATCAAGCCAAGCTTGACCTAACCTGGAGCTCGCGAGCTCCAACAATCTGAGTTTGAGGTATTCGATGAAGCTCAAATATTTCAGTTTTGCGTGGCATGTGCATGCACCCTGCTACCTCTATTAATTAAATTTGCAACCGTCGAAAGTTAAAATAATATAGTCGAGCCTTGCAATAGCTAGTGAGCTATTATGTTGCACAAGCTAAAATGGGTATAAAATAATACTTTCTCTATTTTCTTTTGATAGTTCTATTTCATCTTGGTACAAAGATCGAGAAGAAGAATCTTGCTTATATTATCTCATTAATCACGACTTCTCGTCTTCGATGTTATCATATACATACACTAATCTTTTTTTCATGAGAAGTCACTCTGCACAGGAATCGAACGACCATTCATATTATTCCCAAGATGTCAACTCGTATGGGACAATCAAAACAGAATAATCCAATTTTGGAGATAAGACTATCAAAATAAATAGAGGGAATAAAGGTAAATATCCAAATATGCTTCAATTTTCATTTATTTATCGAACTAAATGCGTCTTTTAGGCCAATCTCAATACAAAGTTTCATTGCACTATTACGAAGACTATGAACTTGGTAACCGAAACGGATGAGTGTTATGAGGATGAAACTTCTCTCACATCCATGAAACTCTCCCTTCTCTCTCCTTGTAATGATCCTGTCATATCAGCAAATTTGCTGATATAGCATAACGTGTGTCTCTTTATCTATCATCAATACTGTTGTTGTGAAGTCGTTCTGTTGTGGTGTCCATAAAAGTTAATGGCCTTTTTGGAAGGTAGGAATGCAAAATACAGGAACGGGAAAAATGCAGGAATCATGTGGAGTGAAATGTGGAAAACTACAGGATTTCAAAACACAGGAATGGAGAGTTTAGGTCGTTTGGATCACAGAAAAATATGAAACCTTCGCAAATGCTAATGAAACAAGATTCCAGCAGTTCACTCTAATTAAACTAGGTTTACATGCTAAGTCATGTGAATAAATTCTTATATATTCCTTTCTCAAATCTCCTCCTCGTTTCTTCCTTTCTTTCTCCCATAATAATCATATCCCTTCTCATCCCCTTCTAATTATTCTTGTTTCTAAAGCTCCCGCTTGTTACTATTCAAATTGACGAGACTTAAGGCTCAACGCACACATTCATCGGCAACAAATCATGAAGCACAGTAACATGGTTAGACCTACTCTCCAGTAGGGCCATCTTGATGAAATGCCGTAGGAATATTTCCTTTGGATTCTGTTGGATGCTTTTTTCCCTATATGTTTTGTGAAGGAACAAAAGCCTTACCTTAGAAATGGAAATCAGTTTTCCTCCGTTAACCCCGTTTGGAACGGAGGAAAAATGAAGTTTTCCATTCCAGATGAAAGGGAGGCTAGCGATGCATTTGGAACGAAGGAACTGGAGAAAAACTTTCCAGAGGAAAGGCTAGCGCGGCGGAACTTCTGGAGGAAAGGAAAAATGAGCTCCGAGCTCTGGGAAAATTTTCCCACAACGCTCGCTTGCACGCTCACACGCTAATCATGCTCTTACTTGGTACAGAGCTTATCAGGACGGAAACTTCATTTAGAGGGTATTTGGATCTGAGGACTAAACTTTAATCCATGTCATTTTGAATGTTTAGTTTAGAAGTATTAAATATAAACTAATTGAACAGATGAGGCTATTTCGCGAGATGAATCTATTAAGCCTAATTAATCCATCATTAGCGCATGTTTACTATAGCACCACATTGTCAAATCATGGACTAATTAGGCTTAATAAGTTCATCTTACAAATTAGTCTCTATTTGTGCAATTAATTTTATAATTAGTCTATATTTAATACTTCTAATTAGTAACCAAACATTCGATATGACAAGGGCTAAAGTTTAGCTATAGGATCCAAACACACCAAATAAACGAGGAAACGAGAAAAATCAAATCGACTTCCCATTTTGAGCATGCCGCCAACAAATCATTTGAGCAATTTCAGGTATTTAAACTCCAAATCTACATAAAATGAAAATGGAAACACTAACAAGAACTGCGAAAGGGAGCTTTGATCTTTGAAGAGGGGAGGAGGCTTCCATGTGCTCCGAACTGGTTGGAATGCTCGCCACTTAAGGGCTGTTTGGATGCCTGACTAAGACGCCACGCCACGCCACACATTTCGCGCCACAGGTGTGGCGGCCAAATCGGCCGCCGCACCTTAGGCGCGGTGTGGCGTCTAAGGCAGCCATCCAAACAGCCCCTTAATGCCGGCCTCCTGCCATGCCCCGCTGTTCCATGGCCGCCTAATCTCACTAGTATGCGAAGGATAGAAACGAAGGTATGTGGATGATGATTTCACTAGATCCATCGGAAGGATAAGGACGATGTGCAGGTAAGACCGTGTTAAAAGAAAATTTTGGCGATGAGACCGTTGCGTCCAAATATAATAGGGTCGCTGAAAAATATAATATTATCTTTTTTCCATTCGATTTTCTGTGGGCTTGCCAAATGTTTGGGATTATCTATAATGGTTTTGTCCATTATGATTTTTCATCACTTAAACTATTATTATGACTACAACACTTTATGTTTCCTATGTTATGAATTCCTACGATTCAAACACTCTAAATTTTCCATTCCTGTGTTTTCGATTCCTGTAGTTTTCTACCTTTCACTCCATCCTATTCCTGTATTTTTTTCCATCCCTCTGTTTTGAATTCCTGTGTTCCAAACAGGCCCTAAACCAGAAAACTTTCCTAAGGAATCTATTCATTTGGTTTTCCTATGAAAATACTCCATTCCAAACAGGTGCTGACAGGCTCAGATCAACCTCGGCTCGGGTTCCTTCAGCTTTAGGTGACAGGCTCGCTCGAGCTCGGCTCATTGACAGCCCTCCCTCTCAGGGCTTAGGCGCTGGCCTCAGGTTCATCTCCTCCCTCTGTTTTCTAAAGCTTTCCCTTCTCTCGGACTCTCTCCTCCCTTGCTCTTCCTTCCCCGGCGGCGACGACTGGGCAAGCGGCGGCGCCATTTGTCCTGTCTTCGCCCAGCCCTTTGCCGGCGACGAGCGCATCCTCCAGGTATGCCCGCCCCTTCTCTTTCCTTCTGCTGTGCGAGACGGAGCACCCGAAACCCTAACAAAACTATTTGTCTTCGGATCTGAATCCAGTTACAATATATCTTTTATCTTTTATCTTTTATACCTATATATTTCTAAAGTACGGAACAAATCCTTCGTATGTTCTGCCTTGGTCTTCTAATTTTCGTCCGTCCTAACACATCGTTAGTTACCGAGAGTCGAGAGATCTGTCATCGCGCTGGACACGGCAATGCCCCGTCTCCGCGTCGAACTCAGCTTCCGTTATCAGTGGCGATTGTCCACGTTGAGACGTTGTGGCCTCCCTGTGTAGCACAAGTCAAACGACAACGCCAACAAGAAATTGCATCGATCTCCGACGCAAGAATCATCCGAACTGAGCAGAAAGCCGTGGCCGTGTCGTCATCCATGTTGGAGGCCGGCCGCCTCGCGTGCTGCGTGCAGTCCGTCAATCACCCGGGGCCTATTTTCGTTTTCTTCAAGTCTTCGTCTGGCCGTCCTTTTTTTTAGAGTTTTAGAGGGCAGAGCCCCCGTCTTACTTAACGAAAGACAGAGCAACGTTTACAGCGTATTGTTGGTAGGTTCCAGCTACCACAGGGAACAAAGTGGCCACAAGCCGAGACACAAAACAGGTTCAGGACAACACCATGCGTTAACAGACTGCCCTACTACCAAAACGCTTAACTGAAAGACACTGTGAAGAGCGCCGGGAAGCTTCAGGGTTCACATCGCACGCAGAGAGAGCCTGAAGCCGGATTGACCAGGAAGCCTTCCTTGTTTATATACTTCCTCAGTTCAGCAGTCTTCTCCGCCGTGTCCCAGCTCCACTTGTGTTGGCGCCAGTAGTCCACCCACTCCATCGGCGTACCTTGACTCACCCAGAAATTCTCCCAGGCATTGCAGCTAGCAGCTTTAGCTTTTCTACGAAGCCAGACAGCTCGGGCCTGGCTGACTCCGGGCACAGAATTGACCAATTCTGCGCCAAGATAGCCATCCTCATCAGCAAAAGCCTGATGTCCTTCCATGAAGCAATCTGAAAACAAAGCTCATTTCTCAGTTTCCATAACCCCCAAAGAGTAGCCGAGGTCAGAATGTTATGTGCTATAAACTTTTTTCTACTTAACCACATACCACCAATAGAATCAAAAGAAACACCAACACTAAAGCCAAAGCAATCTGAGATGTGTAACCAGGTCTGTTTGGCTACAACACACTCAAAGAATAAATGCAGGACAGCTTCTTTTTCAGAGCAAAATAAACAGGAATCATCCTCAACTTTTCTTCTAATACTCAGGTTGTCTCGAGTCAGCAATATTTCTTAGCTAGAAGCC
The DNA here is from genome assembly GCF_002211085.1 of Panicum hallii. NCBI lineage: Eukaryota > Viridiplantae > Streptophyta > Magnoliopsida > Poales > Poaceae > Panicum > Panicum hallii. The sequence continues at coordinate 14,298,269 of NC_038044.1, forward strand.
ATAGGAAGAAATGTACTCTCGGGGGTATTTTCAAAGACCACACTGCTGAAACATGGACTGGAAGCACTCCCCTAAAATTGATGATCCTATATAGAGACTGGGAATTGTAAACCCCATTGGAAGAGGATTGCCAGATTAAGGCATCCTCTTCAAAGGAGAAAACAATGGTCGAGGCTAACTGGACCACGTCTAACCGTCTTTTTCGATCTAGCTGGGTCCTGTTTTTAAGGATCGTTGCTCGCCATGGTGCAGAGGGCCAACCGGCCAGGCGCCAATTTCTTTCGCCCTCAAGGCGCTGCTGATCCTGGGATCTTGGACTGCTGTGCTGGCCATAGGAGGAGCCTAGGAGGAAGGTGAAGGGGAAGAGGAGGGGAGATTGAGAGGAACGGACTGATGGAGTATTCCCATGTAGACAATCACTTTCATTTGCCTATTGGTTTGTGTTGAATTGTTGATCCGCACGGGGGGAGAGAGAGATGCGAGCCGTGTGCATAGTCCAAGACGCTTCTAGCTAGGACTACTATATGATAGACAAGCAAGTTTGAGGTTTCACATTTTTTCTCTTTATGTACAAGTGCTCTGCAAGGAAACCTGAAAATCATAAATCAGTATGCCATAGAGAACAAGTGGGTGGCTAGGTTTCTAAATTTCGATGACAAAAATGACTTGTTGTTTTAACTGTGCAAGCACTATTTTTTGTTAACATGCCAAACTGTGTTGCTTAACGTATATTTGAGATATGTTTATGTTAACATTCAATTTTATTGCCAAAACTATTGTTATGTTTATTCATATGAATACTATGTTCTATAGTTTTATAAGTAGGTACCCGTTGCAACGCATGGGCATCTGTGCTAGTTACCTACTAACTTCGATTTCATTTGCAAGAATTATCGGGTGTACATGTGTACACTCATGTCCTATGCTGGGTCCGCCCTGGTAAGGAGATGTAGCAGATATCCAAATAACATGTTAGCTTCTCTCTTTTAGAAGGATTCTTTCCATTTTCTCAGTTAGGTTGCAATTTGCATCGAGGCTAGCAGATAGGATATAACAGATACATAGATGTATATTAAATTATTAATCTGTACGTCAAGAAGGGTGGCAGGCTACTTGTGGATATTAATACGTTATAGAACAATTCAAGTGGAATGAGCCTTCTCCTGATGATTTTTCTTTTGTATGTTTTGCATGTTCTGCCTAAGGTTTTGAGATGCATTACTAACTTATGTACGAATTTTGCTCGCTCTACTATTTGCTTTATGCATTCTATTGTCTGTAATACGGCGTGAGCTTGAATTTTACCTCTCTGAATTCTGATCTTATGCTTTTGTGTGTCCTCCTTCCAGTCTTCTTTTCTGCAAACTTGTAGTCGCTGATGGGGAAAGCAAAGCGTGCCTCAATCTTCATCAGGCTGGTTTCTGCAGCTGGTACTGGGTTCTTCTATGTGAAGCGCAAGAATCCTCGGCGGATCACTGAGAAGCTTGAATTTAGGAAGTATGATCCCCGTGTGAACAAGCATGTTCTGTTTACAGAAGCAAAGATGAAGTGAGATCTTCTACCTCCACAATGCAAAATAGGAATAGGTTGTCAGCGTTTTGCAATCAGAAATCTCTTGTACCGTCAAGGATAGCTTAACATTGTCATGTTTTGGTTTCCAATGTTCCATTTAGATAACTGTAATGGGCTTGTGATTAAGGATTTTATGTGATCTTCCAGTCGATTTTGTTGCTCGAGTGGGCTGCAGACATGCAAGCGGCTAGTTTTTTTAATGATTTTCTTTTGATGTATGAAGCTATAATCAGCTCCTGGTGAAGGAAATCTGGATTTAACAAGTTCTTTCTACACCTTCCAATCCCACCATGTTTGTGAACCAATCCGGTCCTCACTGAACATGTGAACTGCCAAGATGCTCCGCTAAAAATGAAGCGAAGGTGTTTTCTCTGTATTTAATGTTGATTTACTGCTTCCGAAAATCACAAAGAGTTCATTTTGTTGTGGTTGAGGAAGAGTGGTTGAAAACGCAATGCCCAACTAGTATTGTTTGAAGCTAAATGCCTACTGAAAGCAACATATTCTTGGAGCTTGGATCGAACCATTGCTGGAAGAGACAAGAAGCAAATTTAATAGGGGATGGAAGTTAGTAAGTTAACCAGGCTGGTACGTACTGCAATTTGTGCTTTGCGTATATTCATATTGGTGGATGTAATCAGGACCAGAATTCATTCCCATTCTAGATCACAAATATCATCTGCTAACCAGGGAAAAAACTATATACGAATAGCATAGAATTCAAGTTTGTGCAAATACTAGGTATGCAGTGTTCTGCATTATTGCCATAAAGATTTGGCAGTCATTTTTATTATAAAAAATATTTGGCAGAAATCATGGGTACATGGTTGTTAAGTCATTATCTGTCAGTGTCCTCAAAAAGATGAAATTGGCCCATCAGTCTGAAGCTACCTCTATCACTCCAATCCTTCAAGCACAGCCTAGAGGTAGGATCATAGTCCCACAGCCCAGTGGACATCTGCCGCCGGAGCTTCTTCTTCCTCCCATTTATCCAGTTGTTGTGGATGATGAAACAACCGAGCTTCTTGCAAGTTGATTGTACGTCATGCTTCTCCCATAGTCCTTTGTAAGCTCCATTGGGGAACAAGTCCCGGTTCAAGAAAACAACAGTCAAGTTTGTGTTGGGCTCCAGGCATTTGTCGTCACTGATGCGGTTTGTTCCGTTTTTGCCGCACATGACATCGTAGAAACTCGGTTGCTCAGATAAGCCAGAATCACTTGCATGTTTCACTATCATCTGCATTGCCGTGATAGTGGCATTGTCTGAGCGAGCAAAATAGAATCCTGAATTCAATCTCCGTGGCAAATTTATTGGTCCTATAACCAACAGCAGTGAGAATACACAACCAAAATTAGCAGGGGGCTTACATCTAGAGAATCAACAGAACTGAACTAGCACATTTCTTTTATGTATTCAATATGCCATATTCATATTTCTAGGTCAAAGTTTGTGTCATTTACTTTCTTTTAAGAACTTTGTGCCACCTAAATTAAACTAACTCTTATTACAGCTGAATTTGACCCAATGATAGATGTAGGTGTGCATTGTCAAGAGAACCAAAACTGGAAGAAACATCAGAAAATTGTAGTCATCACCTGTCTCATTATATTCATCAGATTGTGCTCCAAATGTAGCGGGCCCAAGCGAGTACAGGAATGGCATTGGATTGTCAAACCAATAAACATCAACATCACTAAGCAGCACATTGTATCCCAGTTTTAATATCTCCAGAACAATCCGTGACTTCACTTTTGTCACTTGCTGAAAACACTTTGTTCCAAAGTGGCAGTCATCAAAGCTGACGTTCTTTGGTGATAATGGATCTCTCAAAACTGGCAAACCCTAGAATTAGGATTAAACGATTTGAGGTGGTCTGTGGTTTGCAAAGTAAAGAGGTTAAAAATAGAGAAAAGGAGAAGAAAGGAGGTGACTGAAAATAACTACCTGTAAAACTGAGAATTCATATGTCTCGTGGTCTAAGGCACAGACTATAAAATTGGTAACTCTAAGATGACGCAAACGGCAAGCCCAATTCATGAGCATGTCCCTGTAACTTACTCCAGCCACACCAAGGACAACAGACCTATTCTTATCAGCAGCATGCTCAAGTAGCATGCTCAAAGAATATGGAAGATTAGAGCTGTGCGGATGTCCAGATAAGCAAACGTTCTCATTCCTCCGTAGGCTGCCTCCTCCTCCATGAGCTTTTTCTTTTTTGCTGATGACAAAATCTGACAAGGTGAGCTCGTGAGCTTTGCTGAATAAATAGTCTTCAGATTGCTTTACCACTTTATGCAGCACGGTAGAGTGTCTTCTCGGTAATTGGTAGCAATAAGAACCATAAATTGCAGCAAGGTGGCAATTGACACTATACTCCCAGGATCCAGCAGGTAATCTTCCACTCTTACTCGCGCTCATGTCATACATCGAGCTAAAACTTTCAGGATAAAATCCAAGAACCAGACCGCTTGCATCAAAGACAAGTCTCATCTCAGATGATAGAACCTCGTGAGCCAGCCACCGATTGTGTGCTCCTCTTCCATAAAGAAACGAAGGCAGAACTCCGGCATGTAAAGGACTGCTTGGACTGTTCCACGCCACAATCAGCCCCTTGTCAGAGCTTTCTGATGCCCACTTGTCAGCTGGAATCTCCCGCAACTAATGGAGATAGAGAACATCTGATCAGCAAGCTACATGTATAGAACCAGTGGTAATTTTATATTAATTAATGTTACATTGTTCACAGATGGATGAAAAGGTACCTTCCTGAAGCTCACTGTTTTACCATCTGCTTGTACCCAATGGCTTCCGTTGTCAGCAAGCTGGTAATGGAACTCGGTGATGTTACGCGACATTGCAACAAGGAACCAATCACGATCAACCTTGCTTAAATGTGCCAACGCGTTGACAATTTCAGGAAGAAGGATGATCTCGGCATCGACAAGGACGCAAATGTCGGAGTCAGAGGCAGCTTGTGCCCTCGCGACGATCGAGTGGAAGAATGGCGTCCCCGTGAACCTAAACCAAGGATGAAGACGGCACTGATCAGCTCCATGTTGCAACAGAAATCTCTGAAGAATCGGGTTGGGGGGAACTGATTTTGTCTTGCGCAAGATTATGAGGTTAAGGGGGTTGGGAATGCGTACGCGGAATCGATGGCGGCATCGACGGTAACCCGGCGCCCGAGCCGGCCGGCGATCGCGAGCGAGGAGGCGTGAGCGCCTAGGAGCACGACGCTAACATTCCCCGGGAGCGCCAGCCAAGAGCGCACCGCCAGCTCCTGCCGCGCCGGCGAGCCCTCCGGCGCCGGGCGCGGCGCTGAGAAGATCGTGACCCTCGGCGTCGCTCCGCTGCCGCTGGGCAGGGTCTCGCGGCTGCCGCCGTCCTCGTGCTGGAGACGGGAGCGCGCGCGGGAGGACGAGGAGGACAGGCAGAACACGGCCGCGGCCGCTACGAGGGCGAGGAGGAGAAGGCACCCAGCGAGGTCCGCGACGCCGCTGCGGGGCCGGCGCCCTCCGCGGCGCGGGGGAGCGCAGCGGTGGTGCGAAGTGAGCAGCATCTGGGTGCGCGCCGCGGCGCGCCGGCGGAGGAAGCGTAGGAGTAGTATAGTTTGTTTGGCTGGTTGGTGGGGCCGACCTGTCATTGAGTCGAGGTCAAAGGACTAAGACACAAACGTTATCCGAAAGCAAAGCGCTGTACAGAAAACACAGTAGAACCAGGAAGCGCGCGTCGCGTCGGGGTGCGTACCCACATTGTCACTTGCATATGGGGCTCATGTGTATATGGGACCACATGTCAGTGGGCTGTAGTCGTCTCGTCTTTGTCGAGTTCTGAGCAGCTGCAGAGACTCGGGGAGCTAACTAACGTGACGCTGCAGAAAAGATGATCGTTCACATGCGGGAAAGAATGGGCTGAATTCATGCTGCCAGACCTTCCGACCGGGTGGGCACGGCCCAATGCAAGACGGGCTCGTCCCAGTTGGGCCCAATGCACAGCGGAGCCGCCATCCCATAATACCGATCAGGACTCGGGAATTTTGAATCGCCAGTTTGGACTCGTCCAACGGCCGCATCCTCCCACCAATAAACCACCCAGGCCGTTACGCTACGCATTCAATCCCCGATCCCCCCGGGAACCCGCGCTGCTTCGTCACGCACCCCACCAGCTGCCTGTGGGTCCCGGCGCCCCGCGTCCCCTCCTGTCAGTGAGCGGTGGGACGCCAACTTCCAGTAGATCGGTCGGATTCCCCCGCATTTAATTCCCACCCGTAGCAGGGCATAGAGCAGGTGGAGGGGGAGTCCGCGGAGGATCGGGCGTACGAGAGGACAGCGCGGCCGACCCCCGCGCGCCTCGGAAACCGTTGTCAAACGGCGTGGCTGGCTCGCTCGCTGCCGCTGGCTTCAAAAGGTCGCTGAAAAGAAAAGGACTCGAGTTTTTTTCATCAGAAAAGAAAAGGACTCGAGGAGGCCTGGATAGAGAGAACTAGTGAAGAGGAGCGTAACAGGCACGTGGCCCCTGCAGCGAATCGGCCCCACGGGTCAGCCAGCAGCGCGGGTGCTGTTACCGGTCGCTTAAACCCTGCTTCGGTTAGCGAAATCTCCTTGCTTTGAGGCGAGCGACCGAGGAGACAGGATCCCCGACCCGCTCCGCGTGCCGGGGTAGGCTCCTCGTGGGCCGGGCCGCTGCGGGGCCCACCGCCCCGCTCCAGTCTTCTCCCCGCTCCCCTCCCCTCCCGCTGGTGATCGGTTTGAATATGCAACAGGGCAAGGAAAAGCAGCTTCCGACTCCTTTTGACTCTTTTCGCTTTCTTTCGGGGAGGAATAAAAACGCTCCCCCAGATTTGAACGTTGAAACTTGAGCTCGAACTTAACAAATTCGAACGCTTTCCGTGCACACGAGTCCTACCCTTTTCACATGTACTACTAGCGCAAGAAATTTGAATATTTTGCCCCTTTTCGCTTAGTAATGAGACCCAGATTTTTTTTAGAAAAAAAAAACTAGGCTCAAAGGTCGCACGTTGTGGGCGTAGTACAGCGTACCGTGCCCTCCCGATCCGTGATCACGCTACCGCAGCACGGAACAGGACGCGTGCGGTTAAGATTCCGTAACACGAGCAGGAGGGCAATCTTTGTGAGGAATAGTAGCAGCGGCAGGCCGTCAGAGGCTCAGAGCGAGAGCTGTCAGCGTAGCTGGCCTCAGGAGAAGGGCACTTGCGGCAAGGCGAGCAACCTTCTTCTTGAATCTTGACCGGCCGGCCCCGGCCCTGCCCGGCCCCTGCGCGTCGCATTTACACCGCGCCTCCCGAGGCCAGCGGTAGCAGGGCGCACCACAGACAGCTGCGAGCGGCGAGTTCTTTAAGGAAGCGGCAGGCCGGTGCCTTTGCCCGGCTTGGCTTGGAGTGGGAGTGGCTTGCCTTCTCGGAGAAGACAAGCGAGCATTCTTGTCTCTGTCCCTCCTCGCTCCCTCCTGCTTTCCTTCTTGTCCTGTTTCTACTAGTAGCAGCAGCAGCCAGCCGCCGCCTCTGCCTGTGGCGCTGTGCGTGAGGAGGAGGAGGAGAGAGCCAGCAGGGGAAGAAGAGGAGGAAGCGGCCGGGGTTGGGAGGGAGAGATGAGCGTGACCAAGTTCATCAAGTGCGTGACGGTGGGCGACGGCGCGGTGGGCAAGACCTGCATGCTCATCTGCTACACCAGCAACAAGTTCCCCACGGTATGCCTGATTCCCTCCTCCATTCGCGGCGCCCATCTCCTCCTCCGTGAGATTCATTCTGCTCGATTTGGCGCTCATCTTTTGGGCCGTTTCTTCTCACCTCCCCGTGCAGAACTGGCAGTTCAGTGGTAGGAGTGGTACATTTTTCAGTTTGTTTCTGAATCGTTTCATGTTTTCCGGAATTCGAAGTAGGCTCTTTAAACTCACTCATCGTAACCATGTGTGTTCTGCTCCATCTGCACCTGTTCGTTTCCTCTTTGAGAACGAGGGAATCATCAGTTTGCGATGCGCATTCAGTTCCCTGGTTGCTGAAACTGACGGCGCTCTGCTCGGCTGCTCGCGATTTCTGACAGGATTACATCCCCACGGTGTTCGACAACTTCAGCGCCAACGTCTCCGTGGATGGCAACATCGTCAACTTGGGCCTCTGGGATACTGCTGGTACTGCTTCCCATTTCACAGCTCAAACTTTTATACAGTCAGTGGCTCAATATCTGAAAATTGTTCTGTCTGTTATCTTCGTTCAGGGCAAGAGGACTACAGCAGACTGAGGCCACTGAGCTACAGGGGCGCAGACGTGTTCGTGCTGGCGTTCTCCCTGATCAGCAGGGCGAGCTATGAGAATGTTCTTAAGAAGGTATGCACATAAGATCGGCAAGTGCTTTGTTTGGTGGGGTTGTGTTTTAGGGAGACTGGGAGAGAACCCGAGAATTAGAAAGCCTGAAGCTTGGAGTTGTAGTGCAGATTAGATCGGCCATTGCCTGTGTAGGAGGGGATCCAGGAAAACCTGAAGTTCCAGTGTAGATTTCAGATATCTCAATCTCTGACACATGATAATGGTACTGAACAAAGTAGCTGCAGAAGAGCATTGTTTTTTTTTCTTGTGACTGACCACCTTGGCCAGTATTCCTAGCAGTATATTTGCAGTTTCTGTCTTTTCAGATTATGTGGTTATTATTGCTGGAGCATCATGAACTGATCATTCTATTTCTGACCAAACAGTGGGTGCCAGAGCTGCGCAGATTTGCACCCAATGTTCCAGTTGTTCTTGTTGGGACCAAGTTAGGTGAGGAAACTCTGAATATGGCCTTGATTCAATGAAGTTTAATGCCACATATTCGTTGTCATGATTGTTCTTCCAAGTTCCAATAGCTAATCGAGGAATTGGGTTGGATTGTCCAGATCTCCGTGACCATAGAGCCTACCTTGCTGACCATCCCGGAGCTTCAACAATCACAACGGCACAGGTTAGCTCTTTCGTCATCTACTTTTAAGTGCTGAATGCTGTATCTTACCAGCAGCTAGTTATGCAAAGTAGCTTACAATTTCTGTTATGGTCTTATCCTTTTTCCTCTTGTATGCAGGGTGAAGAACTGAGGAAGCAGATTGGTGCTGCAGCTTACATCGAGTGCAGTTCCAAAACACAGCAGGTAGTCATGTCCTATTAAAAATACGGATTGTTGTTTGGTTATTTTGAGTTAGACATATATGGATAGTTGGTAATAGACCGATATACTAACTTTTGTAATGACGTTGGCCATACTAGAATGTCAAGGCTGTCTTTGATACCGCCATCAAAGTGGTCCTTCAGCCTCCTCGGAGAAGGGAGGCAATGCCTGCCAGGAGGAAAAGTAGGCGTGGCTCCGGATGCTCTATTATGTAAGCTTCATCTTTCTATCGTTTACTAGTTCATCATATGATGATATTAAACTGTTATAGTGATTTCAAACAAGTGAAATATTAAAATCTATGTTTGAAGACTTGAAATAAATTGAGAATGTACAGTCTGCTGGTCAGTTTATATCAGAAAAAACAGTCTATTACATCAAGAAGGCACCTGTCTGTACTACTGTTCTGACTTCAAAACAAAATTTTGGAGTGAATGATGACACTGATTTTCTTGTAATGACTCTCCTCCTTCAGGAACCTGATGTGTGGCAGCACGTGTGCTGCTTAGGAGGTCGAGGGAGGTGAAGGCGTGAATCATGGTGTGTATGTGTCGTGGCAAGTGAATTTGCTATAGAATGGGACAGCATGGATGCCTGCTGCTCTTGTTTTCCGTGGCTCTTCTGCTGTATGCTTGGGTTTTTAGTCTTAGTGCGTCAGACTCTTCAAGGACTGACTTACCAGACTTCAGTGTCATGTAACAAGTTTGTTAGACGAGGATTGCTGTAATCTTCTGCAAGAGGGATGTGGTATAAGTACTTAGTACTAAGATATAAGTAAGCCAGAGCGTGTGTTGTGCATCATGAATGTTCAAGGCTACGTTGGCGTTACTTTGCTACAAATTCTGTAAGTTTACCGGCAAAAGTAGCCAATCTTGGAATTTTAATTGCTTGAACCAACCAACAAAGCGGTTCTGAAAGATAACACGGAGTCAAGCCTGCTCTGATGGTAAAGGCATGTTTGAAGGTGACATACACATTCCAATCAAGATCTGCTAACAGCTAACCGCTACAGCCATGGCTTTATTCCGCGCCTCTAAATTTCATCATAAGACAGGTGCTGCACATGTATGCCTTTCGCCGGCTCATTTCCGCCACATGTCTCTCAGCTTTTCTGTGGCTGACCTCAGTTCGGCAGCAATACCTACTTCATTGGCCGAGTGCCCTGCATCTGGGACCACCTGCATCCGGTAGAGGAATTATAAAGTGGTCAAATTTACCAGGGATTAAGAGCATAAGGTACAAAGTGGAAAATTCTAGTCAATTTGCCAAGGGTTTTGAATATTGGCTATGCAGATGCCAGGTGTGTCAAACAATGGTAAGCAAAATATGATACCATCTTAGCTCTTGTGAAATCATGCCGAGAACTATTGCTTCGCAAACATGTTGGACGAATGATTAGTCATATGGCACATCGCAAGTCAAATAAAGATGTCTATAAATATTTAGCACTGTGCTCGACAAAAGTACAAACACAGCATGTCTTCCAGCTTCAGTTTAGTGGCCATATACTATCAAAAATGCTCAAGACTTCAAAAGGCCACAATCAATTGACAGTGCCCTATGTTGATTGAAAAAAGGAGATGACACCAACTTTCGCCACTGGTTCATTCAAGACCCAAACTCTTTGGAGAAACTATTTTTGTGCTCCAATATTAACAGTCTAATTAAAACCAGCTCCCAACATGAATATAGCATATGGTATTTAGAAGAATAATTGAAGCATCGTTGTACCTTGAATTCTGCTTCAGGCCAAACTTTATGAAGATCCCAAGCAGACATCATGGGGCAACAAACATCATAACGCCCCTGCAACAAAATAAGTAATCAGGTATATGAGCACACTGGCACTTTTTAGCGGTTTCATTTCCATCATGGATTTGAGGTTCCAACATTCAGGCAACCACACAAGACAAGATAACAAAAAGTTAAATGATTGGCCAGAAGTGTAATGGCAATTGAAGGTAAACGAGGATGAAGAGTTAAAGGTAATGTGCAGCCTTGATGCATGAAATATAACATTTACCATTTGCTCATCATTACTGATATGCACAGATATACCCAGCTAGCAGCAGATGCACATGGATATTGTGTAAAGAACAAAGCTTAATGGCTAGCATACCTGTACAATAAAAGCTTTAATATGTCGAATCTTGTCAACATTATCTAATAGATATGAGTCTGAGGGTAAAAATCCCTTATTCACAAAATAGTGATTTTCAATCCTTGCAAATGCCTGCAAAAATGAATCATGTGTCAACAAATATAAGGGAGTATGTAATTCGACCACATAACTCATAGAAACATCAACTTCCTGCCTTAGAAAGAAATATGTTGCAAATGTAATTTTAAATACAAAGTCAGTGCAGATTTCTACAGCCACCGGTTGCAACGGTTTATTAGCATTATGGAATATGTTTCAAAATTGTAACTGTACAATGATTGCTTATTGTTGCTATTTTAAGTCCAGACTCCAAACTAATATTGAGCGTATAAACAATTTAATTCAAATTGTACAGGTCCCTTGAAGGACATATTTTTCTCAATCTCTATACAAAGCTAAAGATCAGAATGAAAGCTGAAAAAATGAACACACTAAGTTGGTGACACAAAAGGAATTGGAATAATGGTAATGATACCCAAAAAAGGTGCTTGTGAGAGGACTTGCCAGTGAAAACTTGTCATCTTCCCCTCGTTTAATGTTATCATTATTTTGGATAAGATGCGCAGTCATCATCTCCCACATCGTCCATCGCTTCGCAGCTTCAATCTAATTGGGAAAAGGCAAATGTCTCTTTATCAAAAGAATCATGAAAGGATACCTATATCTTGACTTCTAAGTAATAACACGGAAAAGAAATTAAGAAACTAAGAGAAGGCATACAAGTATTTAGACATATTTACTTGTGTGGGGCCATCATACCTGAACGGTAGGATCAGATGAAGTTAGCCTTCTGCTATATGCAGCTATGAAACAATTCCTTTCCTCCTCAGGAATAAAATCTCTAAATGGTTCCCATGCTGCAGATTTGAAACTAAAGTTATTAATATACTCAAACAAAAGCGTTACAGTCACATAGGTTGGCTTTTATATTTCATAAAATTGGAAAGTAATGATTTCAGAGAACACCAGAACACATTGTATTAACATTTTGTTTGTCATTTAACTTCAAGTATAGTTGCTGAAAAGGATGATGCATGATTAATAAAAGTAGCTACTATCATTCTGGAACAGTGAAAATGATTTGGTAATACAAAGCCTTTTTTTTCTCTAGGACACAAAACTGAGAACACAAACCATCTGGGAAAATGGCTGCTGCACCACCCTCATAGAACCAATCAAGCTCCTTTTTCCTAAGCAAGAAAATCCCTCTTAGAACAATGCCAGTGACCTGGTGAGCATGTAAGGAGTGCTAGTTAGATCCACAATATAGCTTCCGTGCATACCTGTACGCTACACAAGATTCAGGTGAAATAGAAATGGAATGGACGATAAATCACTTGCCTTATCAGGGTGTGTCTGACTGTAAGCAAGGGCCAAGGTGCTTCCCCATGAACCGCCAAACACCTACATTATATCAGAACAGTAAGTTCCACTGCAGAAGAGTGAGTAACCAAAGCTGATGGGGAAAAAAGGATAATTACCTGCCATTCAGGGATGTCAAGATGTTCCCTGAGCTTCTCAATGTCAGCTACCAAGTCCCAAGTAGTGTTCTGCTCTAAGCAAGCATGGGGAGTACTTCTGCCTGCGCCCCTCTGCAACCACAGAAAACCCATATTAAACAACTAAATGGAATCCCCAGCATTCCAGCGATAACGATAAACAACGACGTGAGAGTGAGAGGGTCGCCAAGATAACCTGGTCAAACAGAACGATCCTGTAGAACTCCGGGTCGAAGAACCTCCTGTTGCCAGGCGACGTGCCGGCGCCGGGACCCCCGTGGAGGAACACCACCGGCTGCAAAATCGACGGGATGAGAAAGCTCATCTGAGACGGCAGCGCAACCACACGGTTCGGGGCAGCGAATTGGGAAACAAAATCCCCCCGACATCTCACAATCCGACACGGGAGAGAGGAAAATCAGACGCTCACATGGCCCTGGGGGTTCCCAGACTGCTCGTAGTAGATGGTGTGGACGTCGGAGACCTTGAGGAACCCGGTGTCGTACGGCTCGACCTGCGCGTACAGCCCCTTCTTCACCTCGGACGGGTCCATCTCCATCCGCGCGGCGGCAGGGGCGGAGGAGACGCTCGCGCGGCAGCAGCGGCGGCGCGTGCCTTCCGCCTGCAGGTGCAGGCGACCCAAACCCCGTCCCCCTGCAGAGAGCGGCGCCGGAAACCACGTCAGGACTCGGGAACCCGTGTGTGCCGCTCGTCGAGGACGGCGGCGTGGATAAGGCCGGGATCGCGGTTGGGGGGGGGGGGGGGTGGCTCGAGGTGAGGAGGCGGCGGTTACCTGGCGGCGTGCGCGAGAGGCGTGGGGGAGTGGGGCAGTGGGCGCGGAGCGGGGAGGCGAGGGCGTGGGGGAGGCGGCCGATGATCATTTGAGTGCGGCCGATCGGAGGGGAGGGGTGGTTGGCACCTGGTCTGGTAGAGCCTAGCCGGCCGCCGGTGGTTTTGCGGGTTCTCACGAGGGGAGTGAGGTGCGGCCAAGTGCCAGCCTGCCAGGCGGCGGGTGAATCTGGACGGGTCCGGCTGTTCGTTTCGGCGCCTGCGAGGTTGGCGGGACCTGGGACTGGGAGCGTTGAGGATTCCTCCCGGCGTGGTCGCGTGCTCCGCGGACTTGGAGTGTTGAGGGCCTCCGCTATGAATGTACAATGGTAGTGACGGAGTTATTCTCCGGTCCGGTGAATCTCCGACGTCTGATACGACGAGGGCAATTTGTGAGGCAAGATGACTAGCAACGTTGCTAGCAAGGGCATCATCAACTTGTGCGTGGTAGGCGGTGATGCAAAGCGAGATCGATCCTCTTACGTACTGCCGCGTCGCTGACGCGTGGACCCGGAGCCACGCGTTGTGACCCAAGAGGCACATCAGAGGATTTGCTTCCGGTGAGGCAGAGGTAAAAAAAAAGTGACGGGAATCGAAAGGAAGAATATGATCTCATACGGTCATACCGCGTGGTTTATGCTTATGTATATTTTTCTAGATTAAGAGAAATCCTCGATCCCGGTGAATATTTACCGTCGTAAAGAAATATATCTAACCACAAAGACAGAAGCTACATAAGTACTTATACTTCAAACCTCCAAGAAACACAAAAGATAAAAAAAGGAAGAATTTAAAAAAGTATAAAAGACTAAGTTTCGAACTTCTTCTACATCCTTCCTTTGGTTCTCATGCAGTAATAAATATCTCACATCAGCTATCTTCTTATAAACTTACTTTTGATGTAAGGATCGTCGATGGTCCTATATTATCTGGTCACCATGTGATCTAGAAATCGCACTGAGTCGATCTCTACTACGCAAATAGATCAGGCACCACCCTTGCTTCAAGCTGACCATGGTGTCGCCATTTGGGACTCCAAGACGACATCTCAAGAGGAGAGCAACATCAAGATGCCGCCGCCGTCCGAACTAGTGCGTCGGCTCTTTGATTTTCACCTAGATCTGTCCCTGTAGGTTGAGATCCTCACAGTAATGCTTTCAAGAAGAAAAACTATGCCCATGGCACCGTCATCACCGGCGGTCAAGGGCTAAGCTAGACTTTCGCCCGAGAACCTGCACACCTAGATGTAATTCACGACGACCGACGACCCATAGCAGCTCCACCATCGTGCCCATAGGGCACCCAACAGATCTATGACTCCATGATGGGAGGGCACAAAAAACCCCACGGCAGATGCTAACGGAGGCAAGAGACGTCCTCCACCGGGAGCTCAGTCTAGTAGAGGTCGGTTCCGCGTGCGCCATTGTTGCCGCGTGCCATTGGAGCCGCGGGCCATCGCCGCTGTCATAGCCACGGTGGCGAAGCTGAGGGATGTCGCATGCTTATGTATATGTTTTTTTTCATATATCTATCTTAGATGCATGTAATTTGTGAATTGTTGCTTATTCATGCAAAAAATTGCATTCGTACCTATGCTAATGAGTTTAGGGCTGCTGAAGTTAAGGGAGGAGGGTTCCAGAGGTTCCCAACATTCACATGCTTAAAAAAGATTGTAGGGTTGTCCAACTTAGAAGATAAGTGGGGATACGGAGTAGCAAAGCCTGAGAGCGCCAACATATGCGAGTGACATCGAACAATGGTGGGCAGCTAAATAGGTAAAAGGATCCACATCACAACTTTGTTAGCATGGTGTGGAAATAACAACAAATCCGATAGTGTCCATGGGTCATAACGGATCATAGCCCTAATGCTCTCTTCACAATCCACCTTGATCCTTATATATTTTTATAGCTCAAAATTATATAAGATTAGAATCCGACGCTTAAACCATCTAGACTAAAATTTAAAAACTTTACCACCCCTAATAGTGTCTGTCACCAAAACAGCAGGGGGCAGGAGGGGCGATGATAAAGGCGGATAGGAGGAGAAAAAAAAAATATCATGGTGCGAGATCGAAGAAGAAGGGGGAACATCAAGCTGGCGATCCAAATGGTCTGATTATATAGAATCCAATGGCCCTCCCATCCTTGAAGAAAAACGAAAATTTGGACATCCGTGATGTCCTTGCGGGACAATTTACCATTCTCGCGTTCAAACCCCGCATATTCTTGAATTAGCACGAGCCCAACCAGCCAATCTTCTAGGCCTAAATGCCAAAGAGCACACCGGGCCTTACCAAGAAGCATGGACCCATCATCATCCCCCTTAATCCTAATCAAGAGCTTTGGCCCACTAGAGGCGGCATTGAAGAGAGAGAGAGAGGTGGCAGCAACAAAATCGTCAGCCTGGGCCTCGCTGTCGTGCTCGACGCGCCCCATCAGATGCCAGATCTTTCTTTTTAGAGAGAGAGAGAGAGAGCCCAGATGCCAATATGCTGATTTGGTGGTTGTTCCTGATTGTTTTTTTTTCTTTGCGGCACCAAGGCAGCAAGCAAACCACCAAATCGTACGTCGGCGGCAGCCGAGCTGAGCCCGTCGTCCGCGCGGAAACCCCCTGCCGAAGCGCGGGAGGAGCCAGATGGTTCGCGCCGACGACCACGCCCTCCCCCTCTGGGGTAGTCAGCTCGTGAGCTCGGTTTCGACTTCCCAAGATGTCCCCCTCCGCGGCGGTCGCCGGTCGGTGCCGGTTCGCGACTCGGAGCCCCGCGGAAAATTTCCGCGCGACGCCGACGCGCACCGGCCTAGCTCCCGGCTGCGCCGCCCAGACTGCTCCACGTATGCCGGCTCCACCGCCTAGCGCCAGCTCTGGCCTCCGGGCGCGCAGCACGTTGCGGTCGTTGACCGTACCAGTGTGCAGTGTCCCTCTCCTTCACAACCTCCCTAGCGTGTGGCGTGTTTGCATTCAAGCCCCCGGAACTGTAGCATGTCAAATTACCGTCCTCGTGCACAAATCAGAAAACATGCAGCGAATTCTACGTGTATGGAAACGGGCACATCTGTTTCCCGATCGTGTTCTTTTGATGAAACTCCACTTGTGTTATACTGTAACCCTTTCGATGTACTGCATATTTAATTTAAAATAAGATTTTTTTTATTTCTATGCAAAATTTGATGGCACACTTGCAACTACAACCTCTACAGTTGTGTATATTACACTCTCGACGAAGTTCGTTCGACTCCAGGTCTCCAGCAGGCAGCAGGTCACGTCCAGCGCATCGCCGCGCACAGGGCGAACAGAAAAGAGAGAAACTATTCGGGAGCCGTTGGCTGTTCCCCCTCCAATGCCGGTCACCCATCACCTTCCCCTCCCGCCCGCGCCCTCGCCCTCGCGTCCTCGCCACCGCCTAATCGGCTGACCCGCCCGCCTTCTCCTCCGCTCCCCCGCGCGCCCGGCCACCCTCCGCCACCCCGATGGCCGCCACCCCGCCGTCGTCGCGGGACCCATCGCCGCAGCGCCGGCGGCCAGCCTCCTCCGCGGGGCCCCCCAAGCGCGGGGGCCTCCTGCTCGGCCGCTACGAGCTGGGCCGCCTCCTCGGCCACGGCACCTTCGCCAAGGTCTACCACGCCCGCCACGCCGACACCGGCGAGACCGTCGCCATCAAGGTGCTCGACAAGGAGAAGGCCCTCCGCAACGGCCTCGTCCCGCACATCAAGCGCGAGATCGCCATCCTCCGCCGCGTGCGCCACCCCAACATCGTCCGACTCTACGAGGTCATGGCCACCAAGTCCAAGATCTACTTCGTCATGGAGTACGTCCGCGGCGGGGAGCTCTTCGCGCGCGTCGCCAAGGGCCGCCTCAAGGAGGACATCGCGCGCAGGTACTTCCAGCAGCTCATCTCCGCCGTGGGCTTCTGCCACGCACGGGGCGTCTTCCACCGCGACCTCAAGCCCGAGAACCTCCTCGTTGACGAGCGCGGCGACCTCAAGGTCTCCGATTTCGGACTCTCGGCCGTCGCCGACCAGTTCCACACCGACGGGCTTCTCCACACCTTCTGCGGCACGCCCTCCTACGTCGCGCCGGAGGTGCTCGCGCGCCGCGGCTACGACGGAGCCAAGGCGGACATATGGTCGTGCGGTGTCATCCTCTTCGTGCTCATGGCAGGCTACCTTCCTTTCCACGACCAGAACCTCATGGCGATGTATCGTAAGATTTACAGGGGGGAATTCCGGTGCCCGAGGTGGTTCTCCAGGGATCTTACCAGTCTCTTGAATCGTGTGCTTGACACGAACCCAGAGACGAGGATTACCGTGGCTGAGATCATGGAGAGCAGATGGTTTCTGAAGGGGTTCCGACCGGTCAGGTTCTATGTCGAGGATGACCAGGTGCACAGTTTGGCAGACGATGAGAATGAGGTGCCGGACCTGGGGCCTAGTCAGCCTCCTCCTCAGCCACCTCCACCACAGCAAGAGGACGACGGTGATGACTCTGGGTGGGAATCAGACTCGTCCGTAGCATCCTGCCCAGCCACATTGTCATCGGAGGAGAGAAGACGGCCCCTTGGATCTCTCACACGGCCAGTAAGTCTAAATGCGTTTGATATCATATCATTCTCAAGAGGATTCAATTTGTCGGGGTTGTTTGAGGAGCGCGGCAACGAAGTGAGGTTTGTCTCAGCACAACCCATGCAAACGATTGTAACAAAATTGGAGGAGATTGCAAAGGTGAAGAGCTTTGCAATTCGGCGGAAGGACTGGCGGGTGAGTCTGGAAGGCACAAGGGAAAGTGAGAAGGGTCCATTGACAATT
Source organism: Panicum hallii (assembly GCF_002211085.1). Taxonomy (NCBI): domain Eukaryota; kingdom Viridiplantae; phylum Streptophyta; class Magnoliopsida; order Poales; family Poaceae; genus Panicum; species Panicum hallii. Next base: position 14,316,289 of record NC_038044.1, read on the forward strand.
GCGGCCGAGGTATTTGAGCTCACACCAAAACTTGTGGTGGTGGAGGTGAAGATGAAGGCAGGGGACAGGGAAGAGTATGAGGACTTCTGTGAGAGGGAGTTGAAACCTGGGATGCAGCACCTTGTGCACCATACAGCCTCCGTTCCAGATATACCTTCTGATACTGAGTAGCTTGTCAGGTAGAGCTCTTGCTTGGAAGGAATATATATATAAAAGAAGAAAATTTGGATTGAAAGGATGCACCTTTCTGTTTCAGCATAAGCATCTGTGCAGAAAAATGTTATTCATAGATTTACTTAATTACTTCTTTTTAGTAATATTCTTTCCGCAATCCAAAATGTTTTGCGATAGTGGTTGTGTGCAAATATCAATTATGAAATGTTTCTTCTAGTTACAGTTTAAAGGAGTGCCTGTTTTACTATAGCCTTATGAAAGCAATAACTCTAATGTTGTTAGTCATGTAATTGGTGCTGCGAATATGTATATTCATCATGTACAAATGTCATCTGTAAATTTGTTCAAGAAGGAATATTAGCCTTGGTGTGTACAAAAGAGACTAAACAGTGTAATTTTTGTATATTCAGTTTTTTTCCCCATGAAAACTGGAATCAAAGTAGAATTGAAAAGACCATCGGTTTGCTGTCCAGCTTCACCAATTTATTAATTGAAAGCAGTCTGTTAGATCAAACTGAAATGGAATAGTAATTCGGTAATATTGTAAAATCTCAATTATGGTGTTTTGTTGAATTCTTGTTCACTCACCTACTCACACTTTAGCCATGGTGTGTGCAGAAGACTAAATATTGTATCTTTTATATTCAGGAATCTTTTTGGGTTCAAAATGTCCATTGGTCTGTAGCCTGTTGAGCTTCACCAATTTAGTAACTGAGAAACTCTCGCCGATCCAAATTAAATAGGAGATGGCTAATAGTACAAACAAGTCACACCATTAGGATGGGTAATTGATGGCAGAAAAATTGTGTAGAGACTGCAGACAAATGCATGTACTGTATTCCTAATCAACTTTGTTACCCTTTGTTAATGAATTCAAAATTGTGTTGTTTCTTTGCTGCCAAAAAAAATGTGATGTTTCTTGCTTTTCGTGTAAGTTTATGTTGCTTCCATCAAAGTTCAATTACAAAACAAGGTTCCCAAAGGGTTGAGTTCCTTTCCTTGCATGGGTATAAACCTTAGAGCCCCCCTTGCTGCATTTGTGATTTGCTTCACCTGAGGAAAATTTCATCCAAATGATGGTGCCAGAATTCAGCCACAATGTGGAAATCTGTTTTCTGTTCTCTAGACATGATGACATCATTGGAAAGAAACATCGAAGCTAAGTGCTCTAGCAAAACTTTTCTGTTTGTCGAAAGAATTGTCATGCTAAACCTCTAGTTGTCGGTCGGTTGTAATGCACCTATTTGCACTGTGCAGTGTGCATCCTGTTGTGCGCTGTGGGAATGCTCACTTCATACTTTTTGTAAATAGAATTATGACTTAAATATTTTGTTAATCTAACTAAATAGGATGCTGGATGGTTGCCTCGGTTTTATTTTGGTGTGGAAGGGAAATTGGTAAACATAAAGATGTATTTTGTATTGCTCATCTTTAGAATTTTTCTTTGCTACTTAACTACATACACCAGTCACATAAATAATTGCCAAGGATAAATATTCTGGCTGCTCATGTGATGCCGTGAAATTAGTTAGTATGCTTAATTGTATTCATTCTATGTCGACCATGTTTCAGTGCTCATCCTCTTTTAAGATGTACCCACAGAATTTCATCATTTTATAGCACTAAAGTACCAATTTTTACTAAAACGATTTCATGGAGGGAAAAAAAAGTAAGTACATTGAGTGCAATCAAAGGCCAATTTTAGTAAATCACTTCATCAGGAAAAAAAGTGAAGTGTATTGAGTGGTACCAATTAATTTGACAGCGAAATATACCTAAGCAAAATCATGACTTGGAAACTATTAGCATTTAAGCCAAAATGAACATGTGGAGGAAATATAATGTTTGATACACTGTCTGTCATAAATTGCCTTACTTTCTTGTTTAAAATACACAAAAATTTAATCACTTACTCTTTCAGGACAGCTACAGGTCAAAGATGCATATGTACACAACAATAAGTTTCCCAAATGCTGTAAGATTTTCATTTCGTTTTTTGTATGTTATATTTTGTTTCCCTATCTAAGGTTGCAGGTTATTTTTTCCATGAAGCTCAGTGGGAGGCTTCATTCTTTTCCCTCATTGATTCATTACATTGTTTGTAATGCACCGCCAAAAGTCAAGCCATCTGTCACTTTAGGTACTCGCAGAGGACTCGGAGCCTGCTGTTACAGAGTACAAGCACGGGCAAATGCATAAAACACAAGCATGCGCAAAGTCAAGTGCATATGCCAGTACAACATCGAAGTTGTTTTGTTGCAGCCTGCTTTATGCTGATTTGAAGCAGACTAATGTGCGGTATTATTTGTGTCCTCCAGGCTTGTATTGGTTAAACAAACAACGTCTCAACTTGAAACTAGCAGCGCCTGCTGGCTCAACGTGTCGTTAAATATACTGAACTAAGTTTGCTTCCTCCAGAAGTCTGCTGACAGAAACATTCAGCAGCAGGTGAACTCCATGATATCTGGAGCTTTATTTTCTTCCACTTGTTTTGTGACAATGAGTTGAGGCTACCATATGCTGTGAATTCTTATCTTACTTGGTGCATATTGACTAGAATTTGTACTTTCATAGTGAATGAGGTGTGGAAACTGCTAGAATTGTTTGGTAGACACTACCGGATTCAGCTAGATATTAAAAGCTGAAATGTCTGGAAGCAGTTGATCTGTTCCATATGGACCAGCTTAATTGACCCGTTCTTGCTTTTTGCAGGTTTCTGAACGATTTCAAGGTTCATTGGTCAGTTTTCTCGAGCAGTTGAGTCCACCCACTGAAGCTGCTGTCGCAGTTTTCTTCCTGTTTGCTATCTGTGTAGAACTTTCAGAACCTTGAACGGTACCCACAGTGCTGCTGGCTGCTGCAAGGAAGATATTTTAGGCTGTAGGGACTTATGTTCTTCCTGAGAAGGGCCAAGCAACCCTGTGGCCAAGGAAGGTCGCAGCTGATGATCGAGAATGGAGAAAAGGCGCAGTACTGTTGCTGTATACAGGGTTTAGTAGAAAAATGCTCAACATCTCTGCTTCGGGAGTTCAGCAATTACCTGATTTTGGTAGTTTTGAAATTTAGATCAGCGCGAACATTGGTCTGTTTGCCGTGCAATGAAATACCTTGTGGTGACCATCCAGTCCTCTTGGGTGCTCTTTTATCACATAATTGTATCGGTATATTCAGTAGCGGTCCATTTATGCCTTTCCAAAGACTCCAGTCTCGACAGCGATGAACTCGCCCATTCAGCTATTCAGACATGCAGCCCAAACATCTTGTGGATTGCGAGGGGGCCCTGATCGTGGTGGCGAGGAGGTCGACACCTCCAGTCCAGTTCGTGCAAACTCATCAAGCAGCACAGCTGTTTGCAGGGCCTCGTCAGAGTTCATCAACCGGGCCTAGAAAAGAAAATCCTTCTCCCTTAAGAGAATCAACCACACACTGACCGATGCCATCAGCGTCGTGGGGCCAACGTCGACAGGCCATCGAACACCTCGCTAATGGCGATCTCATCTCTAAGCTGTTTCTTATATTATATATAAAAAGATCACCTAGTGGCGATCAATCATTCACGCACGCCGCCGCGCAGCTGCTAAAGATATCAGATCTCTCTCTCTAGATCATCCGGAGTCCGAGCTCGTCGAGACGTTTTCCAAGCGTGCGGCCGCGGCGTCCGACGCCAGCACGAAGGGGCCCCCTGCTGGACCACGAGAACGACCCAGTCAAACAGCGAGCGGCGCGCATCGCCAGGCCCCGCCGGCCCCCCGGAGACGGCCAGGTCAGCAAGTCACCTCGCCAGGAGCACGAGCACCGTCACGCAGGCCCGCCGCCGCGGGTGGCCACTGGCCACGGCACGAGCGGCCGCACGCACGTCCAGAGCGACCGCAGTCAGCAGCAGTGGAAAACCCGCGGCCCGCCCCGTCGCTGTCGCTGGGCGCTCGGCGGGGAAGGAGGGAAGGCTCGCGTCGTGTCACGCCGTGCGACTCCGCGCGCTGGTGGACCGCGACGTGGCGCGGGCCTGGGTGGGGTGCGCCGTGCGCGCGCGGGGACGTCGCGGTCGGCCGTCGGGGCGGTGGTTGGTTTGCCGGGCGTGGGGCGCGTCGCGCCGATGAGGTGGGGGATGGAGGAGGGCCCCGGCGCGTCGGAGGAGCGGCGGCGACTTTTCCGTCGAGCCCCCGTTCTTCGGCTCTGCACTTGCAGGGCGCGCTGTTGGGTGATGGGGGAGTTTGACGCTGAAACTGAGCTAATCGCGTCGTCGTGGTTGCCGGTGGTTGGGCGGTGACGTCACCGCACCACAGGCCACAGGGGTGCATCGTGCATATCCGCGTATGTGATGGAAAGTTTCTAACACGGTTCACCTAACATCTTAATTAGCGAGGATTTAGAGCATGTTTGAATTCAAATGTTAATAGATGAAAGGACTAAATTTTAGCACTAAATTATCCAAATAGAAGTGCTAATAGGATAGGCTAAAATTTAGCTAAGACTCAAACATTTTAATATATACATGAGTGCTAGTACGTGCTAAAGTTTAGCACTCGTTTCTGAAATATCTTTTTGAATCGATCTGTTTCCTAAATGTTAGGTGAGGAGATCCAGTCCAATTCAAAAGCCCGTGTGAACGCGTCAAAGATGACCGTCTTTCAAGCCGGTTTGACAAAACTCTGGAAATTTTTACTAATCCGCACTAAGCTGAGGTGCAAACGGGAAAACCACGGGGGAGTACGAGTGCACTGTCGCGGCAACTGCGACCGCGACCCACCGCTTCAGCGCCGCATCGTGGGGCCGACTCGCTTAATGGCCCCACGTGTCATGGCAGACGGGGGGCGTATAATTAGGAGGAGATCCGGGGATTAATTTAGGCCAGCGAAAGGCGCACGACGAGAAAGAAGCAGCCCACTTTTTCATTTTCCGGCTCCGTTTTCTCGTCAATTTTTTTTCTTGGTTTCTTCTCTCGCTCGCTTCTCTTCTCTGCTCTCCCCCTTCATTCCCCGCACCCTCCCGCTCGCGCCAATCTGCTTCCCCATCTCGTCTAGAAAAGCTTTGAGAACCTTCGGAGGGCGGAGATCGGCGCCCCCGGCCGCCCGGCGATGGTCTCCTGGCGGCGCAGCGCGTCCTGGCTGTCGTCTGCCTCCCGCTCCTCGCTCGGCGGCGCCGTCGGCGGGGAGGCGAAGGTCACGCCGGAGGTGGATCCGGCGGCCCAGGAGGTGGTGGAGGAGGAGGAGGTTGACGAGGAGCGGTGGTCGCGCCTGCTCCCGGAGCTGCTCACGGAGATCGTGCGGCGCGTCGACGCCGGCGCCGAGCGGTGGCCGCTGCGGCGGGACGTGGTGGTCTGCGCCTGCGTGTGCCGGCGGTGGCGGGACGCCGCGTTCTCGGTCGTGCGGCCGCCGGTCGAGGGTGGGAGGATCACCTTCCCGTCGTCGCTCAAGCAGGTGGCCCCGCCGGACCTTCCCGTCACATAGTAGTTGTGCCGAAAAAACATAGTAGTTGTATTGATCTGTTTTTGTGACTGACCTTTTCTGTGTCGCTCGAAATGGTTATGTGATTTGAGGATTTTGGGGCACATGGTTACTGTGGTTCTGCGTTTTCTTAGGGTCCATTTCTGTCCTCGTAAAAAATAGAGTTAGAAGCAAAAAATCCTATGGTTGTCTTGGATTTCAAGCTGTAGATGCAGGAGATGTCTTCTGCGCCTTTTTCTTATGCAGGTTGACTCGATCTAAGGCGACCTCTGGACAGTCCTTTCTGTATTGACGTCTAAGCCTATTCAATTTCATCGTACGCAAAAAATGCTTAAATTTTATTTGTTAGATTTTATATTTTTCTCACGGGTCACAGGATTTAGTAGATCCATGATTGCAGTTTAACAATTTCAGATGTTTATTTATTTGAGATCTTATTGTTGTTCTTGCTGTTGTTGTGTTGTTCTTTGTGATGTTTTGTTTTAGAAGCGAGTCGCATGTTTATCTTCATCATTATCCTCTTTGTTTTCTTTGTTTGGCTACATAGCACTATAGTTTTTGGTGGCTAGTGCTAATAAAGTATGTAGTGGAGAAGTCGGCACAAATACGGAATTTCTTATTTTCTTATGCGATAGCTGGATTTTGTATTTGTCTGTAAATGAAAATATGGTAATACCTAAAAGCTTACTTCTTCGAATGGGCTTTCAACATATTGATTGAATAGATGTGTATATTTTCCTTTTCTTTTGCACAGCCTGGACCCGGGGATGCACCAATGCACTGCTTTATCAGGAGGGACAAAAAGAACTCAACCTTTTCCCTCCACCTCAGCTTAACGCAGGGTGAGTAGGCAGGCTAGCTTCTTGTTCTGCCACGCTTATGATTTCATGATATTATGCGTCTGGTGCGCTTCGTGGATTATGGCAGGCGTTTCGGATCTTTCTTCCGATTTAAATAGGTAGTGCCAAGTAAGCAAGTAAAGAGGACACTAACTTACTTTCTGAGGTTCCTAATCCACCTATGATATTTGACATTGGAATCCTACAGTTCTGTCAAACCTTGTTTAGAAAATTGAAAGTGTAGCAGGTACTGCCAAATAAGCAGAAATTACAGCTGTTGCCTCCGCAGAGGTTCTTTCGCATGACTTTTTGATGCTGCACAATTGTACCTAGTCTTGTTTAGAAAATATGAAAACGAATATATAGTTTCTTTATTGCTGTAATCATTTACAGCTTTCTTACACCATTTTGACAAGGACCTGTACGTTGCCATCTCCACCTACAATTTTTCAAGGGTGCTGCTTAAATATAATCCTATCCATGCTGTAGGAAGATATTGCGGTCGTCGACTTTGTTTAATTGAATACATTCTTAGCAATGACTTGACATCTACTTGATTTGATCTTAATGGCCAATATAAATTCTTGGAAACTCTACCTGGCTGGCATGATAATACATAGTAGAACCTGTGAAGTGGATCATTTTGCAATATTACCGGAGTTTTGGAAACTCTACATGATGCATTTCATAACCAATTCAACTTATGATCTGTCAAAGGAAGAAGATGTGCAGCGCTTTGAATATACTGGCTCTTGTCCTGTCAAGTGAATGATTCACCGTATAAATGGGGTCACAGTTTAACACGAGTATGGTATGCAGGCCTTGTGGCTTGGGATCTAGAAACAAAGAAAAGTGCAGCATAGTCCAGTTGATCTCTTGGGTGTTCTTATAAATAAATAGTAGTAAACCTACTGGCAGGGAAGAATATGAGTAGACATTAGACAACTGACAGTTATGGTAGTATTGAGTTGCATATTTTTGAGCTCACGTGTGTATAAAGTCTCTCCTTAGAAATACAGTGTTCATAGCATTGTTTAAAACTGGGGTCCATAATTGATGGTTATATTTGATTAGGTCCCTGCAAAATCAATCGAAATTAGTTTGTTCTAGAGATTATGACACTATAGTTATATGCATCATTTTGTTGTAGACTGTGTGAGCACTTTGTCTGGAATTCTTATATAAATGCCAGACTGCAACTTCATGTGATCTTTAATTTATTTTACTCTCTTGGCAGCCCTAACGGATAAAGGGAAGTTTCTTTTGGCTGCTCGAAGGTTCAGACAAGGAGCGCATACAGAATATATAATCTCTTATGACTACGATGATCTTCACCCAGGAAGCACTTCATATATTGGAAAGTTGAGGTAAGGTCCATTCCAGAACCTAGTTTTTCCATATTGATTGCCTGATTTTTTATTATGCATGCCGGTAGGTTAAATGTTCATCTTTGTTAGGAGTATAGAGTCCTTTGCGTATAGGTCGTTAGAGTCCTCGTTTTGTACCCCTCATGCACTCATATATATTGCCCCCATGGGTCTATGAGCACAAGTAACAATCTTTGGATATATTAGCTGAGGTCTATGTTATGGGCAAAGAGCTGTAGAATTTGTCATGTGCGTTGTTTCCATTGCTTGTAATTCTATTATTGTTCAAATACTTTACTAAATTAACACATCCTCTCTTTGTTTCTGGTAGTTATTTTGTCTAATGCATTATCCACGTTCATATGTGGCATCGAGTTCTGTGTTGAATCAGCTTACAAGCAAATTGCTAGAATGAGTGCAGATGCCACAGATCCCTGGAGTACTACCTCCGTTTTTATTTACATGACGTTTCGGACAGCTGCTTTAGTGTTAATGAGCCTAAGTTTCCATCCACCGGCGTCAAATAAACAAAAACGGAGGTAGTATGTAGGGTATTCTGCTAGCAATTGCTGAAATCCTTCTAATTGATAGGTTGAGTTCTTGCCCAGTTAGATCTGATGGGGGTTTGGCAGCTTTTTTCCTTGTGTTTAGCAGTACCTGTTAAAAAGAGGTATTTGTATGAAAACAAGGAACAGAGTTGATCTCTTGGACAATCTACTCCAAACACTGTCCTGTACTCCTGTTAAGTTCACTATAGGGGTACAGTAAACAGTATTGCCTCGCCTCTGAACTTCCTTTAATAGAAGTTGCATGCACATTGGCGCTTTCTATTTTCATGCTATTCATGCCCGGCATTATTTCTTTATAAATTGACTGCATCCAACAGCAAGGCCATAACTCACTGTACCTGCCATTGCTGCCCCCAGCCTCAAACCAAAGAATATCCTTTATCCTGTATCATACTCTTCTCTTGCATATAAAGCTGCCATGATGGATCAATTCTCCATCTAGCAGGGTGTGTTCTCCCCTAAATTTGTTATATGTGTGTGACCCCAAAGTTTGGCTTGTGGAAACCTTTTGAAAACGTGTACAAACTTGCGTTACGAACATTTTTCTTTTGATTTCATTGCTAGTAGTACCAGGATAGGTATACAAATTCAAGATTTTTCCGCCATGCTTCCAACCTTGTTAAAAAATGTGGCCCATCCACGTGTATTAATACCTGATCCAAATCTAGATCTAGCTCTGCGTTATACAAGGTATCTCACGCTCATATGCACTCCCCCCGTCATTGTATTGATTAAAAAATATGAATATTGAAAGAACTAAGCATTGTATATCCAGAAGGAGTAGACTGTAGAAGCCGAGTAAAATACAAACATGATCTTATAAATTTGCGCAATTTCCTTGGATTTTTGGATAGTGACATTGAACATAAAACATTAACACTAATATTTATCTAGAGGTGGAGAAGCATCAGCGGATGCTGCACAGCTTAGAATCTTGATTCTAATAGCATAAAATGCTCAATTGCGATACAGGTGATTATGAAATTAATGGGAGGGTAGGCTGATAATGTTGCAGCATACAGTTGATTGGGACATTCATTTAGATCTATTCATGCCGTCAACAATGCGGTGACATCTGGAGGTCTGGATGTGAGGGAACAGAGTTTAGATTGTCATAAGCAAGTACATGCTAAATTTAAAGCCCTAACCCAACTGAAACTACTACAATCCTGGAGAGACATCAGACTTTCTCAATCCTACAAACACTAGCTCTAATCTATATGGAGAGACACCAGACTTTCTACCTCTTTCAAATGCATTTGAACCAGCATCAGCAATGATAGTAATGAAGGCCTAATTTGGCACTTTATGCAAGTTTCTTATATTCTCGTTGTTGTAAAGGCTTGCAAGGATGCTGATTTGATCCTGTGCCTTCTGCTTGTAGATCTGACTTCCTGGGGACAAAATTCATCATCTATGATAGCCAGGCACCGTATGATGGTGCTAAACCTGCGAGGAGCCGATCTAGTCGCCGCTTTGCAAGCAAGCAGATAAGCCCGCAGGTTTCAGGAGGCAATTACGAAGTAGGACAAGTGACATATAAGTTCAACTTCCTGAAATCAAGAGGACCAAGACGAATGCAGTGCAGTATCCAGTGCCCTGTAGGTCAGGGTGCTGCATCAGATCTTTCCAAGGAGAAAACACCTGCCCCAAATTCCTTAGATCTAAAGAACAAAGCTCCACGGTGGCACGAGCATCTGCAATGCTGGTGCTTAAATTTCCATGGCCGGGTGACCGTGGCCTCTGTGAAGAACTTCCAGCTCGTTGCCACGGCTGGATCCGGTGGTCCGTGGGGTGTTGGAGACGAGGAGACGGTGATCCTGCAATTTGGTAAGATAGAGGACGATGCGTTCACGATGGACTACCGGCAGCCTCTGTCAGCCTTTCAGGCGTTTGCCATCTGCCTCACCAGCTTTGGCACGAAGCTGGCTTGTGAATAAGTGACTCGGGTTGTTTACCTTGTTATGTGGGGGGTCAAAATGTAGCTGGTAGTCTGAACTAGTTGCCCTGAGCTGGGAGAAAAAGGCAACAAGAAACATGGGTCACATTTTGCCCCTAGCTTGGCTGTTTCTTGTGATCGCCTAATGATTTGAGTTATATGGATGTGCATCTATGTTGTTTAAGAGATGACGATGACTTGTTGTAAATGTTACCCCCTTTCTTTTGGTGAGATTACTCATAATGACTTGTTCCCATCTAGTGTGCTGTTAAACTTCCCTTGGTCTACATTTCTTCAAAGCCTATGGCTGAAGAGTGTTTGTTCAGACATGATCGATCACGTATCAAATTGTGTTTGCTGCTAAAATGGTATTAATAAGCTAATAATATATTACTGCGCAGCATGAGCAACATACTATATTTTACATTGATATTAACTTACCTCGTTTTGCATATATAGAACATTGTCGGTACAAGCATGCTACACGCCATTAGAGATCACTAAGAAGCCATCGCTACAGCATTTCCTAGATAAGCACCAGCAGGCAGCAGCAGCTAGTTGACAGTTGGGACGATCACGCGAAGTCGACGTACAACATAATGCCAGGGTAGGTTCCATCATTTCTGCAGATCGTGCACGCGTCTCTGCCGTTGCCCGTCATGGTCGATGCCCTTGCCCGAATCAATGGAGCACCACGGCAGCGGAGCATGTTTCTTGGACTGCACATGGAGCCCCAAGAAAGACGCCGCCGGGGGCGGCCGCGTTGACACGGAGGGCAGCGCGAGCGACAGCCACGACTCCGAGGGCGACTTGGGCAGCGGCAACGAGAGCAGGGGCTGCGGCGACAGCGCCATCTCGCGGCCGGCGACGGCCGCCGCGTCTTCCAAGAGTAGCGGGAAGCCGTACTTGCCGGCGTCGTCGCCGGCGACGCCTCGCCCGAGCTTATTCCCGGCGTTCGGCGAGCTTCTGGTGGTGGCGGGCAGCAGCAGCGCGGCATCGCCGGCTCTAGAGAGCTTCCGCGTCGACGAGCCGTGGTACCCGCGGCCGCAATCCTCGTTTGACCTGTCGAGGACCAGGAGCAGACCCAGATGGCTCGCCTTCGGCTTGACGGCCTGTCCTCCTCGGTGCCTGTAGAGCTCGCGCACTGTTCTGTCCAGCTCCGACACCACGGCGGCCGCCGGTCCCATCAGGCCGCCGCCGCCGCCGCCTGATCGGAGCAGCGATTTGATGTACACCTCCTCCCATGATTGCTGCGAGGTTCCATAAGACGATGTGATCATGTGAATTGTTCATGCATGAATGTGAATTCTACGGCACGCAAGAAGTGAAGTCCATGCACGCGAGGATATGTAACCGTAGCAGCGATACCATGCCGGGATCGTCTCCGGTGTGCTGCGGTTGCTGCTGCCCGTTCCGCGACCGCCGCAGCAGCGGATCCGCCGCTTTCCGGCTTCCGCCGCCGCTGGACAGGAACGGTCTGCCTGCCCCTCGCCGCGCTCCGCGGGAGAGCAGCCTGGAGCTCTCCAAGCACCGGCCGGGGAGCAGCCCGCACCTCCTAGGCGCGAAGCCCGCCGTGCTGTGCGCGTCGGACCCGGCGTCGTCGTCGTCGCCGTCCTCGTTCTTGCCTTCGGGAGGGAGCGGCGGCAGGCGACACGCCGCGATGTGCTGGAAGGGCAGCCGCATTTGCGCTGCCGACCTCCCGCCGCCGCCGCCGCCGCCCGTGCGCGCGCTGCTTGGCACCGCCGGCGATCCCGTGGGGTTCCGGGCGGACCCGGCCTTCCGGAAGGTGCTCTGTGGGGAGCCGGCGGCCACGGCGTGCGCGGCCGGCAGGAAGCGATCCATCATGACGCTGCCGCGGGCGCCGGGCGCTGCTCGCGCCCCCGCCCCCACGGACGCGGCGTCGCTGAGCCCTGTCGCGCTGCAGTTCACGGTGACGCAGCTCACGTCGTCGCGGGAGAGCGCGTCCGAGAACCGCTCCTCCTCCCGCGCGCGCTCGGAGGCCGCGGTCACCGCCGCCGGTTTCCGCGCCACGCGCGAGGGCGCGTCGGCGATCGTCGAGGGCAGCGCCCGGCGGGTGCGGACGCTCTTGGGGTGGCCGGGGCGGTGCTCCCACCCGAACGGCACGGCGCCTGCGCCGGTGTGGCCCAGGGGCCCCGACGTGGCGTCAGCCCTGTACGCCGGCAACCCCGTGGCCGTGGGCCCGTTGCCGTCGCCACCGTGGCGCCGGACTGAGATGAGCGGCGCTGCGAGGTTGATGCGCTTGTTGGCGTCGGCCATGCCCAGACACGATCGGTGCGTGCTCGCAGCCGTGCTCCGCAACCACCTGCTGCGAGTGAGCTCACCACTGCACTCCACTAACCTGACGATTAAATAACGGGAGGCTCTTGGATCTTTCGGCTTAATGATTCCTTGTAGGCTTGTACTCGTTTTCAGCGCAGTGGCTTGCATTGCATGTTAGTATCGCCGTACACGACGTGGCAGGAAGCGGCCAAACTGAACTGCCAAGTTGCTAGGTATCTTGTCAATGCAATTCAAGTCTGTCAGTCTGTGCATGAGGTCGGAGAGGGATTTGGTAAAGATACCAATGCCGCCGTGGAACATGCTCGTGCTCCACCTGCATTGCTTTACACCTTGTGGCAGGTGAAGATCTTGAGATCCCCCTGTCGGCTGCAGCCATTGCCGATAGGAGGGAAACGGTTACGAGCATCTTACCACACTCTTACAACTACATTCCTCGTCCTCTGAAACTCTGATTGATTCTATCACTTGGAACATTGCGTCAGCATCAGCGACGACGAAAGTGGCCAGAGAGATTAGCATAACAACCGGTTGGTGACCATGGCGTCGGATGGATGGGTGGCCTTGTCAGCAGCGGATGGGGAGTCGTCGTCGCGTTCATAACTGCCATGCAGACTGCCGCGAGGCCGGTCGTTTCCGTGTCGCTGAAGAGGTGGGAGAAAGAGCAGCACCGAGCCACCGACACAAACTGATGTTCCCTTTCCACGTGGCGTGAGAAGGAGTCAGAATCGTGCTACAGTAACGGCACAATCAACCATCATGTTATCGGCAGGCAATCCTATGCAATAAACAGAGTATACCCTAATTGCAGTTTTCACCACCATCAAGGTGTCTGAAATTCTCTGAGGCTGTTTTAGGTGCCTGTTTCCCTAGTGTGACAACCGGTGAGAGGGGAGAAATGAGAGAGTGAGAATCCTTATTAATGCGGCAATGCTAATCGTTTGGATTGGCAAGCATAATTCTATGCACTGTTTGTTTTAGAAATCCAAGTACTAGCAAGTGATAAGCATCACCAATAGTGGTTAAGGTGTCCGAACTTTGCATTTAATTAAGCTGCATGGGTCTCTAACAACTCTATGATCTGCATCACATGTCTAGCTCGTTTGTTTTGCAGTCAAGAGCACATTTGCATGTCTTGCGATGAAACGCCCTTTCCTACTATTTTCAAAACGAGATCTAACAAAAACAGAGCGAATCTAAATGAAGGAAAAACAGCAAAAACTTCCATTGATCAGCAAAAGGAAGAATTTCTCGAGCATGAGGAGCTGAGGACTGAGGCGATGAAATGAGGAGTAGGGCACAATACGATTTGCGGTGCCCGATTAGTGATGGGCAAACTCCAATGGGATTGAATGATCAGTCATGGAATGCAGAAGTCATATTATAGGCTGGGTACAGTTTCAGCTTCCTGACAAACAAAATGTTGTCCTTGATGAATGTAAACACCTGGAAACACTAGCTGTTCTGATATTGGTTGCATGGCATATCGATCTATGTATTTAAGTCCAGTATATCTTCAACGAGTTGTTGGCTAATGCGAAATACTTGCATTACTGTTTGCTAGACCCGTGGGTGCTAGATGAACATTACACTTTTATTCTAAGAGTGTAGAATTTAAGTAATATTTTTTGGCTCCATGAGTCGTGGCTTGTGTTTTCGAAAATACCTGAACTCCTGCAGTTGCACCTTGTGTTTCTTCCTATTTGAAAAGCGGATTTTACTCTGGTGTTTACATAATTTTTTATATGTATGTTCTCCTGGGCTGCATGGTAAAATAACTTTTACTGTTGTACATTACAGAAGCTAGAAAAGGCAAAAACCGAAAACCAAAGATTGACAAGGACCGGCAGGCTATTTTAGATGGCGGACACGAGGAACCAAAAGAAGGAACAAAAAGGAGCTGGCCTTTTTTGGTGATGGGGCGATCATTTGTGTTTCTTATGTTTACTTGTCTTGTAGACCTCTCAAGATTGCCGGACCCTATCTTCCATGTGATATACAACTGAAGAAGATGTTTTGGATGATAATTCATCTTTTTGTCACACGAGCTGTTTTAAAAATATCTGCATCAACATGAGAGCATTATGGATGGATGACCTTTCCAAAAATACTTTTACTTTGAAACTGCTATGGATCACTGAAGGATAGGAAATTTGTCTTTGTGCATTTGATGTTTATTCCCCCCCCCCCCCCCCCCCCACCCCCACACTATCGCAACAATCTTTCCTGACCATTACTCATTCTAGTCTAGCAATATCCTGTTTGCTTCAGAAATCAGATGTGGCAGATCGTGATTTCTCATCCACTGCAGCAATTCTTGTTTAGTTCACCGATAAAAGCATCAATTAGGAATGTAGGATCAACTGAGGGAATCGGAATCGTGCAACATGTGGATCGGCACGCAACACTTCGGTGCTCCGAGCACGTGCTCGCTATGTCCAGCATCGTGCGGCGTGCTTGAAATTTCTTTATGAGGACGTTTTAGGTTTTAGGTGCTGAAACTTGTGCCTAGTAGAGATTCTGAAAAAACTTTGTTGCCCGACATGCATATGGTTATGGATAACCGGATCCTAGCAAGGATCTTGACCGAAGGGGATTTCGAATCATAAACTTGGTGCTCACCGTTTACCTAGCTTGACAGCCAACAAAATTGGACACAGGAGAAATGAGAGGGAATCCTAATGCAACATTGCTAATTGCTTGGTTGGCGTTGTTTGCTTTAGATTGCTTTAGATCCTGTTTGGATCATCTAAGAGTAAACTTTAGTCCAAACTAAATTTTAGATGATTAAACTTTAGTCTATATCTGTTTGTATCCACGGACTAAACTTTAGGTGGGATACATATAGAAACATAGAAATATCTTTTTTTTTTATTTCTGGATTTTGCTATTGTTGTACCTGCATGCCCATGATAAGACGTAGTTTGATTTATTCATAGTTTGCTGGTTGGTTTAGTCTAAATTAGGTGAATCTTGAGGATTAATGAATAATTTTAATTATAGTGAAACTAAATTTTAGTTTATATTTTAGCCCATCTGTTTATATCACCTACTGAACTAAATTGTAGGTAAAGGTCAATTCATGGATCCAATCGGGACCTCAATAACTCAGTAAGTGATTTCTTAGGGTGTTTTATATAAAATGACGGAGGTACTCCCACATCATCGCGGTCCTTTCTTCTTTCCTGCGTCGCAAGAAAGAAAATAAACCCACCGATCAAAAAAAAAAACAAAAAAAAAAACCAACCACCCGAGCAAGTAGCGGCGGCGATGGGAGGTCCTGGGCAAGCGGCTGCTGGCGGCGCCTGAGGCGTCATCGCCTTGGCTGACGTCCTGCAGAGCTTCAAGTTTAGGACCCCTCGGTAGTACATCATCGCCCCATTGAAAATTATTTGGCTATGAAGTTTAGTTGTACTTCCTGTTCTATATTGCCTAGAATTACTGAGCTCCTGCACATTTGTATGATTGAAACCTTATGCTGCCCATGGAGCTGCTGCTCTGATGATAGAAATTGTGATTTATTTATTTAGGTCACAAACTATCACGTTTTCCCCTGCATTATGAAAGCACATAATTAAAATAAGAGTTATGCTTTTCCTGATAAAAATGGTATGATTTAGAACATAAATAGATAATTACAACTAAACTGGGCTTGATTTGGTATGCCAGCACCTTTCCTTTTAAAGGAAAAAAACATGATTACCAATGCATACAGCTGTGATCAACAGAGAATGCATATATGCATGTGAAAATGAAATAAATTGATTGAATTTTGAGCAAACTTTGTGAAACTGACTGAGTTGTGGTTTTTACATAAACTGATGATAAATTTTTTTGGTTTGGTGCTTCTATGGCCCATGCACCTTTGGTATAATGATACTCTCTTTCTTAATATGGTGTGCAGAGCTTCAAAGTGACTGCGGTCACAAAAGGCCTTGGAAGGCTATCTTTCTAATCTGAGCTATCTGGATGCACTTCTGACTGAATATTATCAACATGGCGCATTTGTCTGATTGAAAATTTAATGCATTGCAAGTGTGAAAATGATTCTTATCTAAATGAACTTGCTTCACCTGAAATTATCTGCATGCACATCAGCACATGGCTATGAAGTTTACCCTATTCTATTTGTGACTGAATATTATCAACATGGCGCATTTGTCTGATTGAAAATTTAATGCACTGCAAGTGTGAAAATGATTCTTATCTAAATGAACTTGCTTCACTGAAATTATCTGCATGCACATGGCTATGAAGTTTAGCCCATTCTATTTTGCTTACAAATACTGGTCTCCTGCTTCTTTCTTTATTTGATTGAGGGTGTAATGCTTAGTTCGCAAACAGTCATTTTTCTCTGCATTGTAATGCAAGCACATGATTAGAATAAAAGAGGTGGGGTACTGTGTTAGTTTCCCTAGAATTGAGATTTTACCATCTGCAAGATCATTGAATGGATACTGGAGTTGGGATAGCAGGTAGGGGCAGCGTATAACTTCATTGATGGTAGTTATTGATTGCTCACCAAAAGAATCACTCTACAGAATGAGATTGTTGATTGGTCGGACCTGGATCGGATGCAGTGATAACTACGACTGCAACTTAAGCAGTACCACCACCATCTGCCGTCAAATAACCAATCGATGCTCCAGATTGACAGTCCCTCTCCAGACTCTTCTTCCTCCTCCATCCACTTCGTACATCCCAGTATCCCACGCCTACTTGCCTCCCTCATTCCGAACACAGCATCAAAATGAAATCACTCTGAGAGTCAAAGTTTGCACTACCTTGACCATAGGTAAGAGAGAGAATGTATGAGGCTATGAGCAGCTCGGTCAAAACTCTCTACTTGTGTACAATTTCTTCTTCTCCCCTTCATCAACCAATTCTTCTTTGTTTCCCTATCGACTTAAATCAGAAAAGGAAAATAAACCAAGAAACATCACCGGAACAAGAACCCTGTCCCCCAGTTCCACGCAGTTCATTTGATTGGCTGCTCAAAAGTCAAATCCATCGGATCACCAAGCCATTCTCATCCGCTTCGTTTCATCAGAAGATATGATGTGGGTGTTCTTGGAGTCGTACCCAGCGAGGCAACTCTTGGCGTTCATCCTGTAAATCTTGATCAGCTCCAGAGCACGGCCACCGCCAGTCACGCTCGGTCTTCGTCATCTTGCCCGCCATGTCCGCGACGTCCTCCTCCGCGTCCTCGCACAGCACGGCGCAGTCCTCGGTGCAGGCCGTGCCGCCGACGGCGGACCTTAGCAGGCGCAGCGAACAGAGGAAGAAGAGTTCGGGAGGGGAAAGAAGAGGAGGTGGGCCAGCTGTAAATCTGGAGCGTTGGTTAGCTTTTGGATGGCAGATGTTATTGGTACCGCTTAAGTTGCAGTCGTAGTTATCGCTTCATCCGATCCAGGTCCGGAAGCTTCCTAACGAGTGCAAATAGGCCGCAGGATGAGCAAGGCCGTACATGGCGTGTGGTTTGATAAGACAACCGATCATGCATGGGGCTGAATGATCCATCATAACACCATCTCATAATGGGTGTTCAGTTTGATTAATCGCCTCATCCTAAATGGAGGGTCCGTCTTGAGTTCATCCATAGAATTCTTTTGGAAATAAATTCATAACATGACTCAATCCCACATGTTTATTGCTAATTATATGTTTTGAGGAAATAGGTATACTAATTTTGCGTACGAGCAATGAGACAAACCCATTCCATTCCCCAAAAATGTTTTGAGTGGACAAAGTCTTTGTTTTCTGTCTACTAGGAATACTGAGACACACTAGTGTATCCCTACCCGCTCCAGCTCAAGAAATCATGGAGCTAGTTATATCCAGATCCACAAATTCTTGGAGCTAGAGCTCTCTTTTAAAAAGATAACAAAAGAAGATGCGTGTGACGCAACAAATGCAAGATTAACCAAGAAACCAAATGAGAATATTCCATGATATGCAGATAGCATACTCATTCGGCCATCATCGTAGGTGCCACACCTGGCGTGAACAGCTTTAATTCCCGTCTAGCGTTCTCGGCGCTAAGAAAGGGGGCATTTCCATCATAGTAGCACTATAGCAGGAGGGATATACATCGTCTTCCACGAAACAAAGATCAACGATGCCTCGAAGTTTTTATTAAACCAAAAATAGTCCTCAACCTGAGGGTCACTGTTTTTTCAAATGCAAGTATGTCAAGAGATGTTGGAGAGAAGTGGAAATGGAGTCCATTAGAATGGCACTCGTGGAGTTGGATTCGTCACAAAAAGTAGCGCAATATGTAGTGTCGCTGAAAGAAGATAAACTCTTGGTCATTGGTCTCTTGTGGACTTGGTGGGATGCAAGAAACAAAGCAAATGTGGGTGAGCAGATGAGGCCAACGGAGGAAGTTATTTACGGAGCTAGATTCATGGCTTCTGATATTATCTTAACTAGGGAAGACTATGAATCACCGATATGCGATATGAGTACGGCGATACGTGAGTTTGAAAAACGACACGGTGGTAGTATAGAGAGAGTATCGAAGTATCGGATACGGGTACGGCTGGGTTAGTGAAGTATCGGTGATTTACAGAGAGAAGATCCACCATGCATGTCTCCTGCTCATAAGATCAAATGGTCTCCTCCATTGCCGGACATCCGAAGCTACCCTTCACTCAAAAAAAAAAAAATTTGCCGGACATCCCGAAGATAAATTTTGATGGTTGTTTTCTATATAAGGAGAAAACAGGAGCTTGGGGCTTCGTGGTAAGATATTATCACGTACAAGCTGTCCTTGCCGGCGTAGGCAATCTTCCAATGGTGTATGATGCTCTCTGCCAGTGGCGGAGGACTTTTATGGCTAGGTGTGGCCAATACCATACCTTAACTTTTCACAAATATACTACATATTTATATATCCATTTACCTTATTTTGTTAGATTTTGCTGGATAATTTATGCTAAAATTTATTACCTACCACACCTTAAATTTAATCTATGCTCCGCTACTAAAATTTATTACCTACCACATCTTAAATTTAATCTATGCTCCGCTACTGCTCTCTGCTGAAGCGTACGCGTGTGGCGTGCCTAGCCGCCCTAGAAGCTTCTTCGATGCATGGTATGCCCAACATTCTGCTGCAATCCCATTATAGAGTCCTGGTGAACGCCCTCAAATCAAATTTGCACGATCAGGCCATTGGTGGTGTTTTGTTCAGGGATGCAAAATACTTGAAATCCACACAATTTCATATGCCTCTTGAAATTATAATGGTTATTCGTATGAACTTGCTTGCATTAGTTTTGGGATCCATATCAATCTGTTATTTGGGTAGATCCCCTCCCAAAGTTTGTAATTTCTCTTTGTAATTCGTGATCTCAATGAACCAGAGATGATGCAATAAACGCGAGCTCTTTGTGATAAAAAAGTTTTTTTAATAAAGGAATAGTGAATATCCCGGCTTCTACATCGCAGTGCAATATATCCAGCATTTATTACAAAAATGACTACTTGTGGCCAACTGAAAGCATCTAGGCCCCTAATTCGAGTTTTGGTAATTAATGACAATGGTTTGTGGATTAACAATTCCTTTTGAGAAAATGAGTACAGGTTGATCCACGGATGAATGAGAGTTATCTGTGAACGTGTGGATTTTTGGAGACGATGAGCAAAGCTTGGGCTCAAGGCAAAGGTATAAAATAGGATCTTTTGAATTTTACCGGTCACAAGGTGTTTAGTGGATGAAAAGTGACCAGATTTGTTGGATAGATAGCCGTACTATCAAGAGGGGTCATGTACTCATGCTTGACGGGTCGTTAGTGCCATTTTGCTCAAAATGTCTAGATGCATGCATGAGGGCTAACAACGCTTTGTCAGGTTTTGAAAAAGAACAAGTTAGAGAGCTGACTGCTCAAGCGCGGACGGTCCGCTCCATGCGCGCGGACGGTCCGCTGCCATCACAGAAGGTCTGGTGGAAATCACATGTGGCTGGCGGACGGTCCGGCCCACTTGGGCGGACGGTCCGCCACTCTAACTCTCCTCATTCCAGAAAGGGTGTTCTCTGGTCAGGCTTGTGGTCTGGTCCGCGGACGGTCCGCCGCTGGGGCGCGGACAGTCCGCAGGCCTTTTGTTAAAGTGAACCAGAAACATTGCTGTCTCTGCTTGTTTTTCTAGGATGAACTGCGGACGGTCCGCTCTTTTGGAGCGGACGGTCCGCTGGCTAATTTCAATGTTGTTCCAGAGACTGTTTCGTATCTGGAGTTGTGGAACTCTTAACTGCGGACGGTCCGCCGATTGTGTGAGCATTGTCCGCCAGGGCTGAAACGGCTAGTTCTGACACGCATTTAATGCACTCTGACTCTCTGGCTTATAACGGCGGACGGTCCGGTTTTTGAAACCGGACGGTCCGCGATCTCGCAGAAAAGACTGTAACGGCTAGTTTTTGATGGGATGTCTATATATACCCAATTCCCGGCCATTGGGTCACTCTCTTGGCCATTTGGACTGCATTCTTGACACTATAGAGCTAAGACATCTCTCTCTCACACACACACTTGCTAAGGATTTGCATTTTTGAGAGTGAGAGTGCTTCCTAGTGCATTGCATCAAGAGTTTGAGCTTTGTGGCACTAGGGAATCTTCAAGCAAGGGGTATTGGCTTGTTACTCTTGGGAGTTGCCGCTCCCTAGACGGCTTGGAGAAGGTGATTTCGTGGAGCTTCTTGAAGGAGATTGTTGAGAAGCCCCGATTTTGGTTGTGTGAGGTTTTGTGCTCACCTTACCGGAGTGGTGAAGAGCAACTCTAGTGGAACCGAGGTGTGGAGCGGTTCCTTGGTTCAAGCCGGCTCAAGATCAAGAGGTTCTTGATAGAGGAGCGGTTGATTCTTGAAATCCACCTCAACGTGGATTAGGGGTGACCGGCAAGTCATCGACACCACGGGATATATTTGTGTGTCAAGCTTGGTTATCTCTCTTGCTCACTTTAATTGTTGTTTCATTTTGAGCAATTTACTCTACTAAAGCTTGAATTGTATCTTGTCACCCTAGGTTGCAAACCTTTCTAGAGGTAGTAGTAGCTTGACATAGGGCTTTCTTTTATTACTAATTAAATTTCTCTAGTGTTGTTGGTTTTAGTTTAAACCGTCTATTCACCCCCCCTCTAGTCGGTGTTCTTGATCCTACACCAACAAAGCCGAAATAAATGTAATTAGCTTATAAGTAAAGTCTATTACTAAACCGCCGCCCATTCTTTGCAAAGATATTGATTGCTATAGGCTCCAAAGCTCAACAAGCTCCTAGTATAGTGTCCCGCACCTCCTGCTTCTATAATAAGTAAGGCCCAAAATCTGATCTAGTGAGTAGCCCTGAAAAGAATCTGCAGGCAAGATTGTGTGTTTATTTTATCAAAAATAGAATCATTCCTGCTGAGCCATATGGACCAACAAACAATACTTACTCCTGTTAGAATTAAATTCTTTTTCTTCCACCTTACCCGTTGTAGCCAAGACCCAAACATATGAATAATATTATTAGGTTTATGTAAGCCGAAGGTAGTATGAATTATTCTCCAAATCAACCTAGCCATTTGGCATTCAAAGAAGAGATGTTGTATAGTCTCATTGTTACTACAGTAGTAACATTTCTTATTTCCATGCCAATTCCGTCTAGCCAAGTTATCCTTAGTTAGAATAATGCATCGGTGGAGGAGCTATAATAATATTTTAATCTTAAGGGGGAGTTTTAGTTTCCATAAAAAAGTATTGATTGGGGGAACTCCTACATTGAGAATCACTCTATACATTGATTGAACAGAGAAGATTCCATTTTTTGTAAAGACCAAATGAACATGTCTGGTTGATTAACCAGCTGGACACTTGCTATCCTAGTCACCAACTCATGCCAATTTTTAAGATTATTCTCTATTAGAGCTCTCCTGAAAGAAACATCAATCAGAACTGAAGCTATGATCTTTTGCACCGGGCATGCCTCCTAACCACTAGGTTGTAAATACCTAGGTATTGGACACTAAAGCTAGTGTTTTCCTAGACACTTGTTCTTCCAGAATCTAATTTATTCCCCATTTTAAAGTTTAAAAGTTACACGGTCAAGGAAGGAACTCTGCCTTGATGTTCATTAACCCCGACCAAAAAAGTGAGTCTCCTAGCTTTTTCTCTACTTGAGAAATTGTTTTGGAACCTAGGTATTTATTTTTAAGAATTTATTGCCAAATTTCATCCTCATTAATGAGCTTGAAAAGCCATTTACTTAAGAGTCATTTATTCTGAATTTCTAAATCCAGAATTCCTAGACCCCCTTGATCTTTAGGTCTACACAAGATACTCCATTTTGTTAATCTGTATTTTTTTTTATTTCCATCTCCTTGCCAAAAGAATCTAGACCTAAAGTAATCTAACTTCTTAAGAACTTCTTTTGGAATTTCGAAGAAGGAAATCATGTACATAGAGAGATTACTTAGGACTGGGTTAATCAGAGTAAGCCTGCTTCCGTAGGAGAGCATCTTGATTTTCCATGGGCTCAGTTTCCTTTCAAATCTTTCCTCTATAACTTAATCTTTGTTGCGGATTCGGGTATGGTGCATTAGAATGCCAAGATAATGAAAAGGGGCCTCCCCAACAGGACATTCGAAGATATTCCTATATAAATATTAGGCCTCTTTCGCTTCTCCATAGCAGAATAATTCATTCTTATGGAAGTTTATCTTGAGATCAGAAAGGTGCTCGAAAACCGTTAGTAGAAGCTTCATATTTTTAGCCTCCTCGAAATTATGGTCCATAAATAGTATTGTGTTATCTGCATATTGAAATATCGATAGACCATTATCAACTAAATGTGGAATTAAGCCTAAAATTTGTCCATCCTCTTTCGCCCTTGCTATCAGTGTTGCCAACATATCTGCAACTAGATTGAAAAGCAATGGGGATAGTGGATCACCTTGTGAAAGAACATCTAGACCCGTTTAGTGGGGTTTGGTTGATTAATGACATACGCTTATGGGAATAACGCTATCTATAAGCATGATGAGCAGGTACTACAGGTGATAGATGAATCAATGAACGGAGATGACTACCAAAAAGGAAATGAAAGTTGCAAAGCAAAGAATCATGAGGATTTAATTTGTTTATATTTTAAAATTAAGTATATGAATGTTGTACTATCAAGAGAGATATGAAATGTACATGCTTTGCGTAGAACAAGATGCTCAAGATGATCTAACAAACCTATGAGAGATACCTTTGCACTCATACAACACTTGGGTTATCTTTAGAGTGACTCTGCAGAAAAGTCTGGAGTTTCCGGAGATTTCTCCGGAGTCTCCAGACATGGGATTTTTTGCGGAGAGTCCAGAGTCCAAACATGTGCGGAGTCTCCACACATCTCCGGAGTCTCCGGAGGTGTTGTCCGGAGTCTCCGAAGAATTCTTTGGAGTCTCTGGAACTTAATTAGTCAACGGCTAGTTTTGGGGGTTGGGATATACATACCCCTTCACCCCCTCCACCCCTTCACCCCTCCACGAGTGCTTCCCCAAGGGAACACCACCGAGGTCGAGGCGCCCTCGTGCCCGAGACGCCCGAAGGACCACCCGCTTCCGGGCCTCAACCCGGAATTGGGTGAACCTGACATTGGTGGAGGTGGTGCCTCCGAAGGCGGACTTGGGAGCATCAAGTTGGGGTGGCACCGTGATGATTGATGCCGGCCCGCCCGCCTGGTGCGAGGGGATGTGGTTCCACCGCCCCCGCGCTAGGCGGCGTATTGGATGGCCCCCTTCGGGGGGCATGATCACTGTTGCTCTCACCATTCTTTATCGGGGATAGAGATCCTATGCGCTAACACCCCCTACTTGGCGCGCCAGCTGTCGGTGGGTGAGTACTATAAGCAGGTCTTCGTGAGAACCCCCATTTAGAGATTCGGCCAGGCTTATAATACGTGGTAGGATTCCGGCGTGTGACAATCAGGAGACAAAGGGGTTCAGACAGGTTCGGACCGCTGTGAGCGTAAAACCATACATCCTATGTGGAGCTGGTAGCTGTATTCAGCTGAGTCTGAGTTCTGGCCGATGGGATTCCCTTCCTTTTACACATTGCCCTCTATTTTATTTATAGCCCTCCCAGTGGATCCCGGGAAGAGGCTTACCGCCTTAGGTGTGAATATGGCGCCTAATGAGGGGTGCCGGCCTGCAAGTGATGCCTGCCCGCCAGGCAGGGTCCTGCGCCGTGGGCTAGGACTGTCGTCACCCAGGGTCCTCCTCGAGGGACCCCGGGATGCTCCGAGGTCCCTCTCGGGCTCTGTGCATCGCCCAAGGTCTTTCCTGTGCGTTGCCCGGGGCCGCAAACGCTCCTCTCTATGTCTATCCGATGTGATGGGAGGTGCAAATGGCGGAGCCACCCCACCGCCCATTGCCAGACGACGTAACGTGACCCGGGAGGGGAGGCTCCCTCTGTCCCGGTCGCCGCACCGTCTGAGAGCACGCCTCCTCCGTAATCATGTTTGTTTTACGGGAAAGGCGCGCCGTCCACGAGCCTCGCCCAGTTGTAGCAGGGCGTGCGCATTAAATACGCCGTCAGGCGATCCCTTCTCCACAAAGGAACCACCCTATCCCGGGGAGGCGCTTGCCTCCCACGGTCTCGGGTTCTCTAGGAAGCAGCTCAGTTTGGCCCATTACTACTAATAGGCGAGGAAGGCCATTTTATCCTTGATTTGTCCAGGGCTGGGGGACCGCATTCCCTTGGCGCCGACAATATCAGACGCCACTTTGACACTATTTTGCCCAGACACCGGTACCACAGCCAAGTTCCCATTAATGAACAAATTATCATCATCTTGAAGTCAGACAACCTCTTTTATTGAGAGAGTTTGATTAACCTCATAACAGCTTCTGATCACTGAGACAACCTGTGTTCAAGAATGAATACAGAATTTATGATCACTGAGACTTCCATCAAATTTCATAAAGTATTGTTCCTCAGCAGTTATCGATTAAAACTACCGTCGAACTCCTTTGTACAATTTTCAGAAGTCACTGATTTCTGATTGTATCTCTTGCATGTATCTGGACATCCTATTTCTAATACAAAATGAATTCATTCATTCATATTCCAGATGATTGCACCAATCATTTACAATAAAAACTTGGTTCATCAAGTTCATCGAGTTCCATTGAAATGTGAGAATGATCACCCATGCACTGGACCTGATTACAGGAGATGGCAGTCAGATGGTATGCACCACAAAAAGGTAAAATACTAAATGAAGAAGAATATTTGCATGAGTGAATACAAGGCACACTGCTAAATTTGTATTAATTAATTTGTATATTAATTCTATGATCAACTGCTAAATGCTGCAAGATGTAACTAAAACCAACTTGAGGTTTTCAGAATATAATAATACTAATGCTGCCACTTGCTAGTATTGTTGTACACAACCATCCATTGGATATAAAAACAATCTCCCAGCTGCTATCAGTTTCAGATATAAGTGATATCAAATGCTATGAGTTTCAGGCATAAAAGATATGAGCATTCCACGAACTAACTTGAGGCATTCAGTTTTGAATAAAACAAATGCATTTTGCTGCTCACAACCATCAATTATCTTCAAGTTGTGTTATCAGCTTCAGATATAAGACATGCGTGCATTGCATCTAAGAGTATTCCCAGATCCAAGAAGGGGTGGTCATCTCAATTGTGTTCTGTCAGCAGTTTTTTTTTTCAATTCACCTGAATTATATATGAATTTGATAACCTTTCAGAAGGCATGCATAGCCCTGTTTATATAAAAAAATAGGCCTTAAGATGTAAACTGAGACCATCGTGCTTATGGAGTTGCATTCAAGAATCAAATATGTGAGGGATCTAGCTCCAGCTTCTGTTCCTTTTCTATTAGGCAAATGTGATCGTGCAGCTGATGCACTTGAGTTTTGCAGTATAAGAATGCTATGATTTTGAGACAATGAACGTTAACAAATTATCACACTCTAACATAGTACATAACTGTTACAAATGAACCCCAAGGTGCTTGGACTGCCTACCAATCATGAGTATCCACATATCACATTGCCTTTCAGATTTGAATATTGCCAGAACCAACTGACTGAATCAGTTCCGAATAGTAGAAGAAATGCTGCAGCTTGTACCATCATTTGGATTGGCAAAAAAACTCAAATGACAGGCTTGATAGTATGCATACCTTGATCAGGTGCCATATGATGGGTGAAGATCAATTGGATTCAGGCACGACTGTGCCTTAGACTGGCCGATAGGCGTCTGTAGATCGTGTCTGACCTGGACTTCACTGTCAAAGACAATAGTAAAATTAAGGATGCAATCCTGGACAGTACCAACTAAAAGAGACGATGTTCAGCTATTTCGAAATTCACACATATGTTTTAACTAAATTAACAGAAAATAAACAAGTTAAAGAAACATATAATACATGGGAACTACTCTAGCAGGGTGTAAATTTGTTGCATTAACAAAGATATTGTACTTACATCGTACAAATGGTGTCAGCATGCTGTCAAATTTCAACACTGATTGAAATGCTCAAAATCAAATTTCACCTTTTTTTCTCTGTTGTTTCTCGAAGCACCCCTAGAGACCAAACAAGTAATTGTCAGAGGATCATCGAGCAAACATCTATTATGCACTAAGCAGCTTGCATTTCTGCTGCAACGACAAGAACTACATTTCTAGAATTGATCCCAATAATTACACAAGAAGCTAAGAACTAAAACAAGCACCATGGTTCTATGACCACTGAAGATATCTAAACTTACAAAGTGGTCAAATATGAAGCAATGCCAAATGGAAGAGTCTGCACATCAGGCCAACACACATAAATTGCTTCGTTGCTCCCTGTCAGATATTATTCAGAAGGTTGGAACATCCTAGCAAATGCCTTTCTTCACCTGATCTCTACTGTCAGCAACCTGTAGCAGTTTTCAGAGTTAGCTAGACCTATCTAGCACATGTATCATGATTGCATCCTAAAATCTAACCTCTACACCTGTAACAAAGATGGAACGATCCACCAAACAAGCATAGGATAAATGGCTAACAAATTGCAATACATACCTCTCATCTTGGCGTTGGCCTTGCGCATGCCCTTACCTTTGCATCCACATTTATTTTAAAGTCTCATAGTACCTCCTAATTCATAAATTAGCCAACCAGTTAAACAATAGAACAAATGAAGACATCAAGTAAATCAGTCAATCAGGTATGTGCCTTACCAACGAAACAGAGGAGAGGGAGTCTTGACCGACGCTCCAGGCCTCCAGCGATTTTGGTTGGATCAGGAGCTCCTGTCCTGCCACACAGATCACGGTGAAACTGGAGAGAGGCAGCAGCGCCGCAGGTCCTATTAATTCCTTCCAGCCACGGCCCACGGCGGGCGTTGGGTCGGTGACTTGGGCACTCAGCGGCACGGATTGAGCTTCCGCCTGTTTGCGGTGGCTAGGTGGCGTCCAGGCCGTGGGCGGCGGCAGCAAGGGACGACGGCGTGAGCAGGCAAGCGACGGCGGGCGCGGCAGGCGATGGCATGAGCACGCAGGAAGAAAACTACCACAATTTTTCATGACCAAGGGCAATTAGTGAGGGCTATGGAAATAGAACCTACCCTAACGATTAGCTGCTTGGGTGGTGTTCTTCTCTTCTCCTTTTCAACCTAAACCTGGTGAGTGCAAAAGAATGAATGAAGATTCAGATATTCCGTTAACAGATAGTCATGGTAATCCAAAACATCCCAGGAATCTATAGGGCTATTATCGTTCTAACTTAAGAAGCGCGAGACGGACGGCGGCGTGGAGGAGCCGAGGAGGTGCGGCAAGAACTTGAGCCGACGGCGTGAAGGAAGCGGCCCGCGCGGCGTGTAGCAGGTTCAGCCGCAGCGTGTAGAAGCGGCGGTGCGAGGTGGACGGCGTCGTGGAGGAGGTGCAGCCGCCGCGTGAAGGAGCGGCGGCGCGAGGTCCAAGGCGTGGAGGAGCGGCGGTGCGAGGTCCACGGCGGCGTGGAGGAGGTGCAGCGGCGAGGAGTGGGCGCCGATGGCGACGGGGACGGCGGCCGCGTGTGGGGAATCCGCGGCGGGGGGCGGGTCGGGCGCGTCGAGGACGGCGACGGGGACGGTGGCTGCCCGCGCCGCGCGTGGTGGATCCGCGGCGGGACGGGGATGGCGGGCGCCCCTTGGTGGGGGACTTTCCGCGACGGGGGCGGATCGGGAGGGAGGAAAGGGACACGCGTCTGTGGCGATTGATACGGGGAGTCGTTGATTGGCTGCGGAGGCTGTATCGGACGAACCAGGTATGCCAGATGCCGGACGAAACGAAAGGGAGCGACGTAGGTCGTCGCACTGCGGGGCTGTTTAATTTTTAGTCCGGATTTTGATGCTAACTAGAGGGATTAAATATAAATTAATTATAAATTAGTTGTATAAATGGAAACTAATTCATGAGACGAATCTATTAAATCTAATTAATCTATTATTAGCACATGTTTACCGTAGCACAATATTATTAAATTATGGACTAATTAGGTTTAATGGATTGGTCTCACAAATTAGCCTCTATTTATGTAATTAATTTTATAATTAGCATATATTTAATACTTCTAATTGGTGTCCAAATATTTGATGCGATGGAGACAGATCCAAACAGCCCCTAGGCGATGGCGACGGAAAATTTTATCTCCCTTAGTTCCTTTTTAGCAGTAGAGATAAATATAAAGAAACTCTGTATTGGGACTGTAGTTTTTTCTGATTTGGCACCATACATACTGTCTATAGACACGAATAGGGACTGCCCTTATTACTATGCTAAACCACCAGTTCCGGCGGGAAAATCCACAGCCGGCTGCTAAACAGACGCCTATGTGGCGGCAGTCTGAACGGCCTACAAGTCCGACATCTGGTGTCGAACACATCGCCAGTGTCAGCGAAGTATATGAAGCCCGCGCTGATGTCTCCGTACACATGTGTAGACCTGCAGAAGGAGCGGCTGAGGAAGAGAGCCTCGTCTTCGGCCAGCCCGTCGTCGGCGGACAGTACCCACTCGCCCGCATCGAGATCCGCCTTGAAGACCTCGACCTCGAGAGTGTAGGAGCTAGAGAACGGAGGCACCTGCGTCTGCCTCCTCACCATGAGCAACTCCCCGAGCCGCGACCTGACTATTTTGCTCGTGGTAATAATGTAGTCGTTGGCTTCGTAGGGCTCCCCGTCTTGCACTGCCACCTCGCCGTCTGAAATCATGCCATCGCCGTTAAAGCTGCCATCATCCTCATCTTGGTTCGGTACCTCCTCGTCGTCGACGTCGTCGTCCTCCCTCTCATCGTCATTGTGGTCCTCCTCCTCCTCGTCCATGTCCATCCAGCTCAAAAAGTCTACCGTACCAACGGCATGCCTTTGCCGGGGCGGCACAGGATGATGTTGCAGCGCGTGCTGTTGGTCACTAAGGCGATGACGTCGTCGCCGGGAGCTGACGGCGACCGCATCAGCACCTTGCGTTCCTCGAACACCTCGGAGACAACGCCGGCGACGGCGTCCAGCTCGGGGAGCGGCACCGTCGCGCCGGAGAACGGGTTGTGGAGGAGGTACGCGTGCGCGTGCTTGACGTTGCCGCTGGGCCCCCGGAACGCGCCGGAGTACATGTCCTGGATTGTGGTGCGCCGGTGCGCTTGGTCGGTGCGGTCGAGGGCGAGCCAGCCGTCGGTGGAGCCGACGCAGGTCGCGTCCTCCGGCAGGCCCGGGATCGTCGTCCGGCCGTGGAAGTAGGTTCCGCTGTCGCCGACGGTGACGAAGGATCCATCCGGCAGGACCAGCCACGGGAGCTGGCTCACGTGGCGGCGCGCCGCGGAGTACTGCCAGCCGCGGCAGACGACGCGGAGGCGCGCCCGGTCGGCGGGGAACGGGAGGTGGGCGGTGACGTGGCCTAGGAGCTCCGGCAGGAGATCGGACCACGGACGGAGCGACGCCGGCGAGATTGTCATTGTCGTCGGTGCTGTTTCGCCCTTCCGGCGGCTGGAACGATCGTCGAAAGAGATACTGGAGGGGTCGGTGTCGAGACGATCTCTGTTGTGTCTATAGGTTGCGTCTGCTGGGCAAGAAGATTCGCAAGAAGCCTGTCCCAACTATATTAGGCCGCAAGCCCAAGATTCGGCCCACGTAGTAGATTTAGATTGTTAGATAGGCTTTTCCTCGGCCCAATAGCGACGAAACCCACCGCGGGCTGTGTTGTATGGCGTCACGGCATGATGGATTGATGGATGTGAACCGAGTTCAGAGACTCCAGCAGATCGAACGACGGGTGATCGTTTCTTCAGAAAAACAGTTCAGTAAATTCATGGGGTTAGCCTTTGCGATCGAGTTGCCGGGCAGATCAGTTTTCCTATCAAAGTGCAAGCAAAGCTGCTAGGTGCTAAGGGCAACTTTCTTTTGGATTGGCAGGAAAAGCAGTGCATGCATGGTTCGGCACTTGGGGCTTTCCAACCAAAAAGATTTTCGCTTTTGGCACTGCCCTCATCAAAAGCCACTGGCTGGTGATTCGTACCATATGGATAAAGACCATGTCGACCCCCAAAAGCTTGCGTTTTGTGGAGATAAATTAAAGGCGAGAATCTTGCTTAGGGTGGGTTTTAGTGCTTTTTGAGAACTTTTATGCCACAAACGCAAAGTGATCAGTCGATGGAAAAGGGAAGGAAAAGATTAGGAAGGTGCAACTGGTAAGCAAGTATGCCGGCTTTAGGACCTAGGTTGACTCCTCCTAGGAGTTGTTACCATTACGCTAAACATACTACTTGAATGGGGACACTATAAGCTTGTTCAAGTGCTTGCAGGCTCGTTGATTATACTGCAGTGATTCTTTTATTTGTAAATAGCAAAACACCTTACAACAGCGTTTAACTCTTATCGGGTATTCCTTTGGTTGAATCCTTAAAGGTGTCAAGATTATGGAAGCATCTATAACTTTGGTAAAGACCGCTTTAGTGGTTCCAAATTGATGAAGAGCTGAATGAATTGAGCAAGTGTGTGTGTGTGTGTGTGCTCAGTTTTTACATTTTTAGGTTTGTCAAAACCTTGCCTAAAGCTCTCCATTCTACATCTACAATTGTTGTAGAGGCAGATCATTCTGCGATGCAAGTCTGGAAAACGACTTTGCAACGAGGCGTACGCGAGTAGTACGTACGTGCAGGAACGCCGACCGCGCCCAAAAGGCGCCACGGCGCAAACCATGCTGTCCACGGCGCGCGCACGCACCAGAGCACTGATCCAGATGCTATATATACCCATGGCCAGAGGTCTACTGGATGGCCGATGCGTCCTCCTCCTCCTCCAGAAACCATCGAAAGCCAGCCATCCACGCGCCTCGCAGTCGCACGGCATGCTGCCTCACGCCGAGGTGCCGGCCAGGGCCGCGGCCGCGGGCATCAAGCTGTTCGGCAAGGTCATCACCACGCAGCAGCAGTCGCAGGCGCCGCACCACGCGGGAGCCGGCGCCGGCGCCGCTGCCGGGAGCGCGCCGCCGAGGCTGCTGCAGCAGGCGGCGTCGGGGCGCGGGGGCGCCGACCTGCTGGAGGAGGCCGCGCGGGCGCGCGCCGCGGCGGCCGAGGCGCGGCTGCCGTGCGCGCGGTGCCGGAGCCGGGACACCAAGTTCTGCTACTTCAACAACTACAACGTCAACCAGCCGCGCCACTTCTGCCGGGCCTGCCACCGCTACTGGACGGCCGGCGGCGCCATCCGCAACGTGCCAGTCGGCTCCGGCCGCCGCAAGAACCGCCCGGTGCTGCCGCCGCCGCCCCCGGCGCCGCACGCCGGCGACGCCACCGCAACCGCCACTAGCGCCGACCACGTCTCGGAATCCGTGTCTCCCCCGGTGTTCACGACCGCCTCTGGCGGCCTCGCCGTCCCCTACCGCGGCTCGCCCTTCCACCTCGCGCCGTCGCCGGCATGCACCGCCGCCGGCCTCCCGGAGACGGCGGGGCAGTACTGGTGGCTCGTGGCGGGTGGCGCGGCTCGTGCGGTTGCGCCGGACCGCGCGTTCTGATCCGAGAAAAACGGCGCGTCCTTTTTTTGGCGATGGCTCGCTCTTTTCACGGATGGGATGGAACGAGCCTGGGCGCCGGTTGCGCGGTGAATAGGGTAGGGTTTGACCCGGTGAGGACGCTCGCCGAGTGCTGGAGGCAGGAGGCTTTTTAGGTGTAACCGCGTGGTCTTTGCACAGGAGTCGAGGTGTCTGTTCTGATTCGTTTCTTTTGACTTTGCATCGAACTTTTGGTGAAAGCTGTTCTGACTTTTTTTTTGGGGGGGGGGGGGGGGGGGGGAACTTTTGTGAAGATGGGTTGTGAGGAGGGTGCTCACCTATTGTTTGAAGTAGAAACGCGCTCACGAAACCAATTTAGGGATCGGATGTCTCGAAGTAGTTGGACAAAAGTCGTTTCCTGAACGTGGACAGTCGGAAGTCGGAAGTGTGTGGGTTTGTTTGGGAGTTGTACATCAAGGGAATACACGGATGGATCTACTACGACCTATGATGTTTGAGAGGTGATGGACATGGACGTGGGCTCCAATTTATCGCATGCTTGTTGGGCTATAGTTTTGTGTAGCGGACGGGAGAAGGCCCGTGAGAAACTCGCGTTGCGACAAAGCCTACCCATGAGAACATTCCGAGCAGCGTCCGTTGCTTCCCATTCGATTTTCAGAGACAACATTTTTTCCCCAGTGTAGGTGTCTCCATTGCTTCCCAATCCTGTCTGTACCAGCGTCCCAGAACAGCAATGCATTCAATAGGCTACCTCTAGGCTCCTAGAATTACTGAACCATAGCGACTGAAGTACCTGATGGTTGAATTCTTTTGCAATCTTTGGGTTCGACCTTCGCGCAATTTCAACTGGGACACCTCCAATGGCAAAACCTGAAGCTTTCGGGGCTCCTGGCTGGTAAACAATGTGCAGTCTCAAGGGCCTGTTTGGATCAAAGATTTTTCACAGGAATTTTGGAGTTTTTCATTCCTTTGGAAAGGAATTGCAGACTTCCATTCCAAAGGAAAGGAAACTATCCATGTGCATTTCATAGGGGGGAAAAAACATCTACTCGGAGCTAAGGGAAATCATCTTCTCACAGTTTTTCTCTCCTCCGTTGCTGTCTGCTGACTGCTGTCTTCCGTAGCTCTCTCCTTCCTCCCGCTGGAGGGAGCCACCTAATCAGGCCGCCGGCGTTGGTGCCGCGGTCCCCTGCTCCGGGCAACCATCCTCCTGAGCAGCCTGGCCGCCCTGATCTTCTACCAGCCTGCATCGTCCCCCAGAGCCGGTTGCTGTGGCTCTCCAATCCTCAACCGTAACCTGGCTTGCTAGCTACCTCCAATCATATTTTCATAGCTTTGGCGAGAGGGGAGAGATGGCAAATGATAGATGAGATGGGGGCAGCAATGGGAGAGACCGAGAGTTAGACGGGGCAATACCCGGATAAGAACAAATGAAGAGATAAGGACACAATTTTCTTGTGCAAAAAAATTAGAAAGGCTCTACAAAGAGGGTCACAATATATCGAACCAAAGAGCCCTCCTGCGGCAGGGTTAAAAAATATTAATAACGTTAACTAATCTATCCTTAAGCTATGTGTTTCTATTACTAATATATTTTCCTATTATTGTGATTAAAGTTCCTGCGTTCTAAACACCTCTTTCAATTTATTTCTGTAATTTTTCCTTTCCTCTGTTTTGCTACTACACCATCATCCTATTCGTACGTTTTTTTCCTTTCCTGTATTTTCTGTTCCTTCGTTTCAAACAGGCTCAAAATTTCTGAATCCTCGAGCAGTTTGGTAATAGACACAGCCGAACAGCCCCGGTTGGCCCGTTGCTGTTGCAGTCTTTGCTTCTTTCGGAAAATCAGAGAAGGCCATTGCTCTGACAATCTCTGGAGCCTGCCGGTGCCATTGCTCACCGGAACCCTGCGTTTTTTTTAAAAAACAAACAAACAACAAACAAAAGAATGGTACAACGGCACAAATGAGGATCACTGTACAAAGTTTTATACTCGAAAAAGATCTCTAACATAATGAGAAATAGTAGGCTTTTACTGATGATCGCCAGAGTTCCCAAATACACAGCAGAATTCGGGGAATAACAGAGGTTGAGCATCGCTAATTACTTGGAGACTCCTCGGATACCAATCAGGCAAGCATTTAACACGAGATAAAAAATGGACACAAAGATGGATCGGTCCTGATTCCTGAGATGATTATTTCAGCTCTAACCGGGCTAGAGGAAGGAAATCAGATACTCAGAGTACCAAGTCGAGCAACATACTATTCGCCAACCTGTAACGTTTGGACCTGTGTGTGATCATCCTGAGCCCTCCACCAGCCTCGCCACAGCGCTCCACCTCCACGCCGGTGAGCACGGCAAATCTCTCACGTCCCCAGCGGATGAAGGCCGAGCCATCTTCACACGGTTCTTTTTTCTTTTTTAGCGACCGCGCCTGAGTGCGTTTTTCATTAAGAGGATCTTCACACGGTTCTTCCTCCGGCGTTTCGAAGAACCTGGCGATGCAAAACTTGCCAGACCCTAGGTGCACCGCGTAGGCCCATCCTCGGACCCAATCCTCAGGGGGTCTGAGCTCGTCCTCCCAGATGTGGCGCAGAGTTGGCGGCTTGAGCACCGAGGCCGCTGACAGGTCTGACGTGCACAGCAGGTTGTTGTCAGCATATGATGAGAGGCCGAACCAGAGATCATACTCTGGGATGTACTCAGCACGGCCGGAGAATGGCAACACCCAGTCACCGGTCTTCCTCCACGCGCGACTCACTGTATCAAAGGAATAGGTTCCGACGTCCTCGACAGATACAAGGATGTCCGAGTGTCGTACCACCGTGTAGGACCTGATATATCTTTTTGGCAGCTCGGGGAATGGTTCAAATACAAACGGCGGCGGCGGCAGAGTCTGCCAGTCAAGCTTGCTGAACAGATTGCTAGAGGTGGGGCAGTGAGTGAGGACCTCGAAGCATTTGGCGTCAGATGGCCGAGGGAAGGTGTCCATGGTGTAGAGGCTGTCGCCAACGACGAGGGAGATAGGCATCCTCTTTCGCTGCTTCAGGGTGGGCATGACCCGGATGAAATGCAAGTCCGTGCTGTACAGGAGCGTGTTGCCCCACTGGTCGATGCCGACGATCTGGTCCTTGCCGCCGCGGGCGCTGCTGAAGAGCATGAACCCCATGCATCCGAGACTGCTGTATGACGAGGGGGACTGGAAGGTGATCAGAGGCCGGGGCAGCCGAGCATCCTCGACTGTAACTGTGGTGTTTGGTGATCTGCCGGCCGCCGTCGTGCGCCCTGCATCTGCGGCACCTGTGGGTCTGTTTGGTGGTGGCCTCGTTGGATAGAACAAGCCAGACATGTTGATGCGGTGCAGTGCAAAGTTGCTCTGCAACTGACTGATGCTGTCCCCCAATCGATGACTGACGCTGTCTCGCAATAGATACAGAAACCTCCGGTTCATCATCAGTGCCAATCCAAGCCTCTGGAAGACACTCCTCCCTCTCTCTATAAGAGAAGAATCCAAAGTTTCCCTTACTCTCTTGTGAACAAATCTCCCAATTATGAAGTTACTAATATTCCTCCAATCATAGAATTGCCAATCCAAAAAACACTCCTCCCTCTTTCACTGAGAGAGGAATCAAAAGTTGATCCCAATCTTTTGCCAAAATTTTTCCCGATTATGATGTTACAAAATTCCTCCAAACATAGAATTGCCGATATCCTGCTTTGTTCACGGAAAGGGAAAAAATGAACCAAAATTTTCAAGTTGGGTTCACATAATATGAATGTATAACTGGCAAGGTTTCAGTCGACGACTACCTTTAATCAGCGATGGCATCGGCCATTATTCTTCATCTCCGGCGACGGAAAGCATTAGAACTCCAGAGGAGGGGTTAGGGTTACCAGAACCCAACCTCATAGGAACGCTGGAGAGGTAACCCAGGGTGAGTGCGCGGCGGCGGGAGGACCGCCGCCGGAGACGTGGAAAGAGGGCGAGGTGCAGGAGCGGGCTCGCCGGAGATACAGCACGCGAGGCACGGTGATGGTTAGGGAGGGGAGACGGGAGAAGACCGCGACTGTTAGCCGGAGAATGAGGTCGCCGCGAGATGGGGAGGGTGGCGGCGGGAGGCGGGGATGGGGTGTCGGGCGGCGGCGGGACGACTTCAATACCGACGCAAGGGAGCAAAGTAGGCACGGGCGTTAGGGTTAGGGTTGAGAGAAGTATAAATAAAACTGTAAAGGATGGAATAATATCCAAGGTGGTGTCTGATTTGGCAAATTTTGGACGGGCTCTGATTGCGGTGTGATCTAATTTCCTTAGGCCTCGTTCGTTTGTATCGGATTGGCCCGTTCCGAGTGGATTCCTGCGGCTCGTTTTTTAATCCAGATGCGAAGAATGGTCGTTAGTTTTGATCTGGCATGGAAAGAAAACTGGCGCGGCTTAGCCTTTCCCCCACACTCCACAGCCTGGATCAGAGCCTTGTGTCTTACCCTCCGGTTCGGATCCTGGAGCCCTCACGAGCGACGGCTGGGGGCGAGGTGACGAAGCAGTTGGCGGTGGCGCAAGATGACAGCACGGCGGCGTGGCACAACACCGACGGCAGCATGGCACAGGATCGCGCGGCGGCCATCTCCCATCCAACGTCCAACGTCTCGCCGCCTTCTCACCAGTAAGGCGCCTCTCTTCCTTTCCCTCTCCGATCCTCGTGTTTCTTGTTCTTGAGGCGCACGTTGGTGGAACAACGATGGCACGGGTAGTTGGGCGAGCTACTGCCGGCCAGTGAGAATGCTTGGAGGTTTGGGCTTCAAGGCATGTTTGGTTCGCTGCCTCACGCCTAAGGTTAGATAGGTTTGACCGAGTTAGGCGTGCGTTTGGTTTATTTCCACATTTATGGTAAGATTTTTCTTCTACTGTGTAGGTTCCACTCGTCAATGACCTGTATAAGTGTGGCAAGAATCCCTTAGACATGCCAAGGTGTGGCGCAGAATTTCAGCGCCTAACCTTAGCTAGGTGTGGCAGAAAATATGTGGTAATTTTTTGCGCATGCAACCAAACATGCCCAATTTGTGTGGGGAGCAGAGCGGCCGGAGAGGAGGGATGGAACCATGGGTCGGTCGACAGATCTGAGCTCGTAGTGCTGTAGCTGCTAGCTTCTGGACTGCTGTAGCTTGGATGCTTCATCTGATTTTGGGAAAAATAGAGAGGAGAGGGAGAAGTGTGAGCTGCTACTTCTGGTCTGATGTTGATCTGCTCGTGATAAATAAGTAGCACAGAGAAAGAGAGAGATTTGCCCAGATGCAGAGGGTGTAGGGAGGTGCTAGCTTGCTGTGCTCGTGTAGAAGTGAGTGGAGAAAGAATAATTGATAGCGGTATATGCTTGCTGCTTGCCTGTTTAGTGCTTAGTTGGGAGCATTTTGGTTAGTTGCCATCGATTAGATGGCAAGAGAATGGAAAATTGATTTTGGCTAGATGGCTAAAAAATGGAAAAAAATCATGGTTGTTAGATTTCTCTTAGTCAAAGGTAGCAATGTGTATGGTGCTATGCAAGTCCAGTCTTTATCGTTACTGCCGGCGTTCGTGCTCGCAGTCACGGATCCCCTCCGTGCTCGCGACCGCTCGCCAGCGCTACCATGATCCACTCATGACGACGCTGCAGGCGAGTGCAGCTCTCGGAAGTGGCGGACAGCGTGGGAGAGCGCGGCTGGCTGGCGTGGTTCAAGAAAGGGAGAAATAAGAAAGTGGTAGTTTGGGCAACATGGAAATACGAGTGTTTGCAGATGGGCCTAAGACGTGGTGAGGTGTACAAAATGGCAAGTATCAGCTACACTGGCAATTGTAATTGTAATGGTATGTTTCTAATATTATGAGTAGTAATAATTTTATACCCTCCGCGAGCTAAACATGCCATTCTGATCCATTATATTTGCAATGTCATGGTTCCAATTAACCCTAATTTTATACATTATTTTTTGACAAAGTATGAATGTATTAGATGATGAGTAATAATAACTACGAGTCTACAATAAATTTTTTGTGAAGTTTAGATGTCATGGCATTTTTGAATTATAGAAGTTTCTAAACATGCCATTCCACTCCGTGATATTTGCGCTGCTATGGTTCCAATTAACCCTAAGTTTATACATTATTTTTTGACAAAGTATGAATCTATTAGAAGATAAGTAATAATAACTACGAGTCTACAACAAGTTTTTTGTGAAGCTTAGATGTCATGGCATTTTTGAATTATAGGAGTTCTTTGTGCTCTGTTATTTGAGTAAACTATGAAGCATTGGGACAAAATGGCATATGTACTTTCTGAATAGGAAAGTAGCAGCCAACTTTGGCTGTCATCAAACAAGGATGACACCTGAATGAATTTGAATAGGGAAGAATGGGCTGTGTATGCAAACAAGGATAACCATCAAACGTTGAGCTGTTATTAACTGATGGTTTTTTTTGAAAAATGTGTTTTTGTAGCATTCAAACGACCAGCGCTGGTGAGGGATATGGAGTTGGTGCTTCAACAGCATGAAAGGCTCATGTTTCCGGTGCTAGGTCTTCTAATTGAAAGAGCAAGTATCTAGTTAGTAGCTTCTTGTGGCCTGAATTCAGTGTGTTGTGGAATTTTGGTTCTCTTTTACTTTTATCTTGCATATCTATATTATCAAGGCCGGAGGCAATTAGCTCTACAGTTCTTCACTCTAAATTCTACTGTGATTTTGTTTAATGCTTCAATGATACTACAATATTGGTCATGTTTCATGTAACCTATATGTTGGTGGATTTTTAGCCCCAACATGATTTTGGAGCTCAATGCATCAAATAAACGTGGTATTGATGTTGTGAGGCAGCAGATCCAGGATTGGTTCCTGTCCAGCCAAACACATTTTGTGGGAAATGGAATGGTTCCTGGATAGGATTTGAAGTAGATCAGGATCAAGTGAAGGAAGTGGATCCACTCAAATCCTGTTCCTGAACGGTTCCTGGACAGGAACGGAACCAAAGCAACCGAACGAGGCCTTATCGAATTCTCAGGAAACAAACATATGGTCTTATATATGGGGGTCCTCTTGCTTCTGTTCTGCGAGAGCATATAAGCAGTTGATTGGCTATTGAGTGACTCATCCAGCATTCAAATGGTTGTGGAAATCTGTCTTTCAAAGCAAGTATAGAGTTTTCTTCCGTTGTTGCTCAAGGATAGACTAAGTACACGAGGTTTATTGAGACGATGAAATTTGGCCCTACCTTCCTATAATTGTGTTTGCTGCCAACTTGGGACTGAAGAAAAGCTATCTCATCTTTTCGTCACCAGCCCCTTTGCTATTGACACTTGGTTAATGATTGATCTCCTTGTGCAAGATGATGATCCGTTTGCTATCCTGGAAAGTTTGAAGGGCCAGAACGGTGCTCTTTTTTTTTTATGGATGTCATCATCCTCATATGTTGGTGCATTTGGATGCAGTGTAATGACCTCATTTTGAGAGGAATTCAGCCTTCACCAGCTGCCTGCAAAGCGCACTTTAAGGAAGAGTTTGCCTTAGTTATCCTAAAAGTCTGAATGGCTAGAAGTCCTGTTATAATTTTTCTTAATTTCTTCATTTCCTTCTATGTTTCTTGAGCATCGCTTTGGGCATTGTACCTGCTTTTTTCTTTTACGTTAATACACATCTAAGTACGGTTCACCTCTCCTGTTTCATAAAAAAAAATCATACAGGGCGCGCATGTTTTAAACCAAATTATAAGCATGCTCGTTGTATAAAACATATGCAACTTGATTCATCGTCGACCACATGCCGGACATCTATAGCGTGATGGCGAGGGTAGCGTCGTGGAGATGCTGAGCGTGGACTTCACATATCTGTCGCGGTTGGACGTGTGAAAAGATTAGCGCTGATCAGTTGCTGTGAACGAGTTCACCGGACTGGAGCACGGAAATGGGCTGGGTAGGATCGGCGCCTTGCTTGTTTGGTGGCCTGCTTTCCTTTACCGGGCCATGGAGGCCTGCGCGTACGTGGCCCATCAACAATCGCGGCCCTGGCGCTCAGCCCAGCCCGCCTTGCGTAGCACCCTCCCGAGTTCTGAATCTACGCCTCACGTAGTTCACTGGTGTGGTGCTGCAAAATTGCATCGCGAATAAGAGAGGCCGGCCACCTTGGATCGCAGTTTTTTTTTTTATAAGAACACCTTGGGTCGCAGCTTGGCCGCGTTCCGAGAGGTGTGATGACAGATGACCATTTTCAATCCAAAATGTTCCACCAAGAATGAATTGGATTCGACATTTTGAATGAAAAAATAAAGGCGGGGGTCGGGATCGCTGGCAGTGGCCGCCGGTGGCGCGGGGTGCGACCGCGCATCGAGCCGGAGATCGACAGCTGGCGATGAAATCCATATGTTTCGTCAGACGCAAGTCAGGCGCGAGCGGCGACTCCCACTCCCACCGAGGCCGCGCCAAATTTAAAGCGAGTCCCGGGAAAAACCAAATCTCCGCGTCCCCCTTTCGCCATCTTCTTGCTCTTGCCCTAAACCCTCTTCCGATCTTGCTCTCAACCCACCTCCGGCTCCGATCCAGACCGCGCGCGATGCCTCTCCCGCCCGGCAGCGACGTTGCGTTCGCCCCCGCCGACGACGGGCTCCTCGCCCTCCTCCGCCGGAAGCTCGCCGGCGAGCCCCTCCCCGCTGCCGCCGGCGCGCATTTCCACGACGCGGACATCTACGCTCACGGCGGCCCACCGCCCGGCCCCGCCGGCGAGGAAGGGGGAGGGCGGCTCCTGGTTCTTCTTCACCCACGTGCGGCCCAAGAGCGCCAGCGACAGCCGCAAGTCCCGCCGGGTCGGCGGCGGCGCGGGCACGTGGCACTCCGAGCGCGCGCCCCGGCGCGTGTTCGACGGCGAGGGCAACTGCGTTGGCCACGGCCAGTACTTCTGTACAAGCGCAGGGCCGGCAGGAGCTGCAGCGTGAGGACCGACTGATACATGGTGGAGTGCAGCGAGGATCAGGGGGCCGACCATGAGCGCGTCCGCGGCGGCGAGCCCCAGCTGGTTCTTTGCAAGATTTACAAGGCGCACGCCCACTCGCGCA
The DNA here is from genome assembly GCF_002211085.1 of Panicum hallii. Taxonomy (NCBI): domain Eukaryota; kingdom Viridiplantae; phylum Streptophyta; class Magnoliopsida; order Poales; family Poaceae; genus Panicum; species Panicum hallii. The sequence continues at coordinate 14,358,016 of NC_038044.1, forward strand.
GCGCCAGCGGGTCCGCTTCGAGGCCGTCGTCGTCTGCATCAGCGCGCAAGAGGAAGGCTACGGACGACCGCGCCGATCTGGCCTCTGCTCCCGTGATGGCGAAGCGGCGGCTTTTCGATTCCCCTGCTCCACTTCTGGCCGTCACGCCGCAGGAAGAGCTCAGCACTATCGCGTGGTATAACCTAGCGGCGTGGCAGGAAAACAGCAGCTCTACAGCCATACCTGATTCTGCTGTCGGATCTGAACAAGGGACGTCGCATGAAAACCTCAGCTCTGAGGGCCACGTCGATCCGGTCTCTGTTCCTGTGAAGGCGAAGCGGCGGCTTTTCGGTTCCCCTGCTCCAGGTCCGGCGGTCACGTCGCAGGAAGAGCTCAGCGGTATAGCCTGGTATTATTAACCTTGAGGCGTGGCAAGACACCACCAGCAGTTCTACAGCCATACCTGATTCTGCTCTCGGATCGGAACCAGGGACGTTGCAGGAAAAACTCAGCTCTGAAGGTTGGTTTGACTTGCAGGACAACAGCAATGCCACAGCAGACTATTCTTTCAGACCTGAACCAGAGCCGTCACAGGATCAGGACAAGATCACTCCATGTAAGTCAATTCATAGCTTCTGGATGCCTGAGACGGCCGAAACAATGAGCTTCTCGACTGCCGGCGATGCCCCTCCTGCTCCTGCGCACTGTGATTCGGGTGCCTCGTCCCCTGCTTCTTGGATCGGCAATAACATCACGTCGTCCTGTTCCCGCGGTTGGTTTCTTGGAGCGCCAACTTACGACGATGAGCTAGGTACTGCTGGTGCTGCACTCACAGGTGCGTCAAACATGTGCAGCATGCCCTCTTCTGCTGTTTCACCGGCGACGGCGCCTTCTTGGTGGTGGTGCCCGGTGCAACATCTGGACCTGCTGATCGTTGGGCAGTTCCCTCATGACCTGGACAAGGTGCTTTTGAGTCGCTGGAGTGCCTAAGCACGTTCTCCTGTTGTTCGATGACAGATGACAGACTTTTGACAAGACCTCACCTTGGAAGTCCCGATGTTCTTCGACCTGTTGTTTTAGTTGGTAGAAGAGCATGTATTTGTTCAATTGATGCTGTTATTAGAACCTTGTTGTGCTATGCTTTTTGACAGGATATTAAGCCCATTATTTGCTTTCATTGTCTCCCATGTTCAATCTAAAATTTTGGATGTTTGTTTGGATCAGGTTCCCATCAAAGCATTCTCATGTCAAATTGTGCCACGGTCTTTTTTTTAGCTGTGCGAACTCCTGAAATAGTAAAAATTTTGAGTGAGGAGTAGGCCAATTAAATGGACAAAGCTAGTCGTGTTGTTCCTTGTCCTGAAAGCAGAACAACGGTGATATCATAAAACTGAAAGGTTTCTCAACACCTGCAGCGTGAATGTAACACGACACGGTAAACATAAGAGTACAAATACATACAGGCTACAGCTCACATTTCATGGCCATGGAAATTTAGTTACAGCCGCGGCATGGCGTGTTGAATCTGTACGAAATCGCAGTCTCAGTTTGATTCAGGTGTACAACATACAAATTCTGTACGTGTGCTCTCCATAACTGTAACAGTACGGCTAAGGACTTCATTATCTTTGCCCCGAAGTTGCACATCTTATTAACACAATCATCAAGGTCCCTTTCCATAGACGAACAACTGATGTCCAGCAGATTTCGAAGGCGCAAGATCTATAGCTCGTCCTAAACATGAAAACAAATGATTTATAACGTCAGACACCTCTTTCTTGTATTACTTTGGGCGTTCGAGGATAAGAAATGAAGATGCTTTGCAACTTACATGGTAGTCGTAGTGCCTATGACGCTGCAAATGCAGATGAAAGAAAGAATATGTCAGCATGTTGATATATAAAGCACTCTACCATATTACTGACACTGACTATGCAGCTATAAATACTTGGCATACAGTTCCTCTAAATTCGTTCACTGGAGTGATGAAGTCTAAAATTCTTCACTGGTGTCTATACTTGCCATGCCTGTTATCATCGTATTAATTGTCTATGCTGCCTATCTACAGGGAAGCAAGCCTGAAACTTCTGGCAGATAATCCTTAAGAAGGCCAGGGATAAATTAAAGGGGACGAAATATATTGACCTACAAACCATGAAAAGAAGAGCCTATATGACAAGGACAAGACGAACCAAACTGTAACAGGGAAAAAGGATCCGGTATGGCAAACGGAAGAAATGTACCTTATATCTATCCCTGTAACGGTCCCTGCCACGGTCCCTATCCCTCTCTCGCCTTCGTCTCTCCCCTTCCTCCCGTGCCCGCCGTGCTTCCTGTGAAAAAGCAACGCCGGTTAACTCCTTCCAGGCTCACATTCAGAATTTCAGAATTGTTAAAAGACAACGGCAACCAGAGCAGAAAGAGGATCAAAATTCAAATTCCATTCTAATTAACCTCTTCTTCTCTAGCCTTCCTCTTCCTTTCAGCTCCTTCGAAGGCCTCCTTTTCAGCCTGCAGTACATAAATAAACTGAGCAAAGGGTTCCCAGGGGGAGACATCATGGATCACAACATGCCGTGTGCCTACCTCCTTATTTGCAGCAAAAGTTTCGTCTACAACATGTCTTGCATAGTCCGGATCATCGCAAATCAAAATGTTGTCAAAAACAGAACCGGCTTTGACCTGTATATTATGATAGTAGTAAGTTCAGATAGGATTTACGACATTTGATACAACCAAGGACTGTGATGGGGTGTGTTTGACCAACTATGATGTTTGGTACCTGCCAGACTTCAATCCCCACATACTGCAAAGGTTTCAGAACGTATAGGTCTGGGTCATCCTCAAACTCTGCAAAAGATAGTTCAATTAATGTTGGATTGAGCATGCAAGATTCAGTTCAAAGTCAGATATGCAGTAAAATTACTATCAGGAGAAATACATAAAACTGTTATGTGACAAACAGTAGACATGATCTACATGACAATATGCAAAGGGCATTACTACAGCACAAGGCAGAAGATCAGATATATGTCTCTCACCTGGATTGTCAATCCATGGGGTCTTCCACTTTCCTTTGTAGTTAGGATTCTTAATTTTCTGAGAGCAGAAATGCATGAGTATGTAAATATTTGAGGAATAAAATGTTAAGGGAAGATAATTAGTCAAGAAAATAAACCTTCCGCTTCCATGGTCCCTTGTATTCTGGATTTGGTATCATTCTGCGCTTCCAAATACCATCGTCGTCGTCATCCCATGACTCAGGCTGATTTAGCATAAATCAAAAGTATTGTCATCTTGTGTTTCTTTAGTGATGAATGTCTAGAAGTTATTGCCACCCGCTAGTGAATCAGTAAAAGTGACTGAATGTTTAAAAGGAAAGGAATAGTAACAAATGCATAAAATGGAACATTTTTCTATCCTCATTTGTCTTATAATATAAATAGTAAATGTGTATCATTTGCATACTGGGGTTCGAATACAGTGTTCTGAAGCATGAAGGTGCCAGTTAAATTGTTAAAATTTTACTGGATTTATATTATTAAAAAATCATAATTCAAAGTCATGCATACCTTTTTGTCCATTGGATCAGGTATCTCTTTAGGAATTGAGTCATATCCCTGGTCAGTGCAGGTTAAAAGGTTATATAGAATTATGTATCAAGATAAGTTTATGACAGGAAATATGACAAAACATACCTCTGGCTTAACTTGATCAGGATCTTCTATATACTCCCTGTCATCCCAATCTTTTGGCTGAAAAGAAACCAATTATAAGGAAAGGCATGGTTGAAATTACTGTATGACATGCTTTTAACATGCCAGAAAATCCCGAACCTTTTTTGCATTAACATCTTTGATCCTACGAGGAGGAAGGATATCCCAGTCAGTGTACATGCTCCCAAATTCTCTCTCCCGGTTATCAATGAGGAGGCTATAAGTGGCATCAGGTCTGAGAATAAATGTGTAAAAATGTGTCAACTTGTCTGTTTCACATTTGAGATCTTTCTTGATAGGGTAGTTTTGCCCCTGGTATGAAAGAATGAGATGGAGCTTCTTTTTCTGATCCCCACATATATCAGGCCCAAACATGAAGCTGCATAAGTAAATATCAAGACAGTTAGTAGGTAATAATCAGCAGAAGATAAGACAGACCGCGGAATTACTAACAGTTCAATTCCATAGGTAGACAATGAGTATGCGATACATTAGTCACTAGATCATTCATGGTATATTGGTATGTACTGCTTAGGCTTTCCTCCAACCAATTTTCAGCTGGTACCTACCTGTAAAGATATTTTCATGATGCCCATTAACTTTTTGAAGAAAAAGACAGTTAATGAAATCAATGTTATAAGCTTGAAGCAGGCTAATATGTTGATAATCTTTTGGGTAAAGTCATGGACTGTCCTTGACAACTGCAATCAATCTCAACAGATGACCAAGTTGATATTGGTGATTCTCTAGGCATATGCACGAGCTCCTAAGGTAGCACCAGTACCAGTTTTACTGAAAATTTTGTTCTACTTTGAGGTGAAAAGCGTAAAGCTGCAGATGTATGGTTCATGGATAGACAAAAGCACATTTGTTATCTATAATTTTGAATATTAGATGAAAAAACCTCATAAATAAAGCCATTTCTTAGGCCAAAAATAGAGAGAACATCAACCTGTAAGGTGTGTCGCCACCAAATTTCTTCTGGTTGACATAGCTGGACATAAGTTTGATGTAAGCACCGCCACATTCAATATCCTGCTCGATTTTTAGCGAGTACTGGACCACTAATGTACGGTTCTTGTTACTAAATTCTGGGAATTTTGCCGATATAGCAAAATGCCGGGCATCCCCAGTTGTTTGTATACCTGAAAAACAGTTGCCAAATGCAAATAATCATATAATGCATGAAACATGACTAAAATAAGGATGTACCTTTTTTTGGTTTAAAAGGTGAGATAATTGATAGAGTATGTTCAAAGCTTTGCAATGCCCTCCCTCCCTCCCTCTCTCTCAAAGTGTTTATTACAAAATAGAAGCAGAGACCAAATGAAACTGGTACAGTCTGAACTCCTCTGATTGAAGTTTTCTCAAAAAATAATGCTTGAAATAACATGAATAGACCCAAGGCATATCAAGCCGGAAACTGAGTGTCAAATATCCACTGTCACTATCAAAGTAGAACCTCTCTTTGTAAAATACAAAATACTCAACAAATAAAGAGAGGGGTCATAAGCCCCTTACTGCACATAATGTAGCCATGTAGGTCCACCCATGAATAGACCCTCACCTCGATCGTCAGGATCTCCAGAATAGGTTCCCGCTGTGTGCCGGAACGTTCCAGCTTGTCCTTGGCTCTTTTTCCAATCAGATTTCACCCAACGGTGCTCCCACCCATCTGAATGTTACCATGTTGAACAATTTCATTAAGCACAAAAAAAATGCACAAAAAACAAGAAATTCGAGCGTGAGGCCATTGATTACTGATAAGTTCTTGATTGCACAAGACATCATATCAACAGAACCGTAAGTTGACTCTCACTCTATCATGCCCTGTTCTTTGACTCTGGAGGTTGGACCGCTGGAGCATACAAAAAGGCACAGCTAACAGTAACAATCTCTAGACTAAATTGAAGTCTACTGAAAGCACTCCTCTATTAATACATGCCCGGTAAAGCTCTTGCCGGTTGTTTTTCTTTTTTAAAAAAAGGTCTACTGAAAGCTAAACCATAGGAAAATAAACAACTCTCTGAACCAACGAACTGAAATTCTGAATCTCTCGGTGTCAGCAGTAACTGGTGACAGTGACTCCAAACCACACGAGCGGATAGCACAAACGAAAACCGAATTGATCCGGCACAGTCCCAGTGCCATCGAATCTCACCTCGAGGACAACCGCTGACACCGAATCGAGCTCGCCAATTAGCCAAACCGAAAACAAAATTAACCACAGTGCAGGCACAGTACCATCGAATCGCTCCTCGAAGAAGATCTCGCCGGAGGCGAGGAGGAGCAGCGACGAGAGGACCAGCGCGCGGTGGAGGAAGGCGCGGCCCATCGCCCCGCCCTCAGTAGCCGCCCGGTCACCCGAGCTGAGCACCCCCCTGTACGGCGGCGAGCTCTCCTACCAGTCCCTCCCGGTGGCCGGTGGGCAACTGGGAACCGCGGAGGGAATATTTGTAAAGCTAGGGGAACCGAGAAGAGGCCTAGGTCCAGGGTTTATTCACGGCAATGCCACTGAGTTTTGACGCTGTCTGGCCAAGGGGAATGGCATTCCTGTGGTTGCTGCGAACACGCGGGTTGGTTTACGAGAGAGTGGGGAGGTCACTCGCTGGTGGAGACCACCAGTGTGAAGGCCGGTCCGGTCTTCCGTAGCGGACCGGCTATGTGGGACAGCGACGCGGGCGGGCGACGACGTTGACTTTGTCAAAGTCCACCGTGGACCGCGACTTCCCATCCCCCGGCCCGAGCCGTGGGGCCCGGACACCGGGCCGCCGGCCGCTGAGCTCGACGGTAACAGCGGAGCGTCACCGACCCCCACTGGGGCGAATCGCCGCTCGTCGGAGCTGCGGCGACGGCCAGTAGGAGGCCGCCATGTCACCGGGCCGACGTGTGTTTCGTTGCCCACGGCATGCTCCACGGCCGGAAGAACCCGAATTTTTTCTAAAAAGGGGATTAAAAAAAATTCGAAAAAGGGGTGCCAGTTGGAGAAATTTAGAGAAATGGGTGCCTCCCGCCCGCTGAACGGGCGGAAAGGAGCCTCCCGCCCAACCATAGGGCGGGAGGCTCAAAAAAAATTTCAGGAACCTCTTCGCGAATAAGAAAACTTTTTTTATTCGCGAAGAGGTCCCTGAAGCAGGCCTCCCGCCCGGCCAGTAGGCGGGATGCCTCCCGCCCGGCCACAGGGCGGGATGCCTACCGCCCGGCCAGTGGGCGGGATGCTCCTGGTCCATTTTTGTTATATTTTTTCTTAGATTTTTTGTTTCAGAAAGTATTTGAAATTCAGAATTTTTTCAAATATAAGATTTATTCGCCATATTCTTATGTATGCATATAAAATTTTAATTCAATTTTACGAAGAAGATTACGGTATCTAAAACTTGTACGAAGATAGTTAAACGATAACGTTTGCAACGTAGAATCTAAATATTACGATAGTACAATACATGAAGCCATTAAAAATAAAATAATATGATAATGAACATTACAAATATTACAAATACATGAATCCAACTATTGTGTCTTCAGTCAATGCGGCAAATATTACAAATACGTATCCAGGTCTGATAGAATCTCAACGCAGCAAATATTACATATGAGCAAACAACGTTATCTGTCAATAATTAATAAACTAGTTATACTACATATTAATACACAACGAACGACGATCCTAAATTTCAGCGACTCTCAGATTATATTTTACATATTCTAAACTATTCAGATTATAAATTATACTAAAAACAAATGAAAATACTAAAAACTATTCAAAACATAACTATTCTAAGAAATATTTCCTAAATTATAGTTATTTTCAAGTACTTATATGGCTAGAATGAGAATATACCTTAAAATCGACGTGTGGACAGGGCTTCGCCGCTTCCTCTTCTCTCTTCCTCTCCTCTCTTTCTCTTTTTTCTGATTTTTGCTGGATAAAATGATATTTTTTGGGCAGGTTGCGGCTTATATAGCTTGTGGGGTGACCTCCCGCCCTACCAATGGGCGGGATGCCCCTCAGCACAACATCCTGCCCTTTGGTTGGACGGGATGCCCTCCCAGGGACCTCTTCGCGAAGAAATTGTTTGCGAAGAGACCCTCGGGGGCCATCCCGCCCGCTGGGCGGGCGGGATGTCCGGGGCCCAAAGCGTCCCGCCCGTTCAGCGGGCGGGAGGCACCCATTTATCTAAATTTTCGCAACTGGCACCTCTTTTTCGAATTTTAATTTTTTTAAATCCCTGTTTTGAAAAAACCTCGGAACAACCCTTCTGGACTTCTGGTCGTCGGCTCGTCGCAGCTTCTTGTGCGTCTATATCAATCATAACACTTACACATCCAACGTGTATGAAAGGTAAACGCGGATTGATCTGAACTTGAAAGGTATGTTCGTGGTTGAGATTGATGTGCTAGTGTCAGTTGGCCAGAACTCGAGATTACAGTGTTTGGCTGACGGAAAATTCCACAAACCCAGGTACAAGTCCTCAATCATTCTCGAAATCACCTGTGATGCCATGCGACGACCTGCCTCAAAAAAAAAAAGGAAATAAAACTAGTAGACAAATACCTGACTACTAGTAGACAAATACCTGACTTGGTCGTTGGTCAACAGGCACATGGACGCGTGTTAGCCTATAGAATTTGAGATACGAGTATCTCTAGCTTGCTGTTGGGTTTTCGCAATCTCCCCATTCGACAAACCTAACTTAATTTGACAACAAAACTAACAAATGCACTGTTTTGAAAAGAGAAAAGAGAAGAACACGAGTCCATTGGAACATCAAATGTAGGCTCACAAGCCATCATATTTCGTCTCAATCCCAGCAATTCATTTAAAACACTCAGAGGTCACCTACAGAAACTAAATTGAAGGTAGATTGGCAGATATTTGAAGCAACCAGCACAGGTGCTGTAGTCACTATTTCGAAAGCTTAAACCTCCTGCACGCTCAAGCCTGCCAAAAGAAGAGATGAAAGTCAGTATCTTGCACAATGGCCAGGAAATTTCAGAACCATGTTTCAACTTGAAACAAAATAAGTATAAAAAAAACTTGCACAATGTAGGAAGATGCCCTGATGCACACAATACAACCAAATTTTCGATCTAATCCTTGTCTACTTCTCAAAAGAGAGCCTGAAGGCTAGAACAAAATCAAAGAAAGCATGTACAATCTATGGCTTAACTAAACACTTAGTTTAAACAGGCATGCCCAATCATGGAGTACAAAGGCATAATCAGCGGTAGTGACATTTGAATTCCTGCATCACTCAAACTAAGTAAGCAGCAAACGACATTTACAGGAAATATCAATATTGCAATGGGGGCTTATGAGTTATGACTATTTAGGCAAAGAACAGAAAGCTTTCAGCTAAAAGACCTGAGTGACAACCAGAGTCAAATAAAGCATGTCAAACAATAGAAATTAAGCAGCTTGTGTAAAGCTCATATGGTGCGCACATATGTAAATCTAATGGTTCTAAAATGATGTTCACAATGAAGTACATGCCGAACAAAACCAAATAAGCCAAAAATCTGACAGAATGGCTTGCCTATTCTATGAAAAGGTTACTTTGTAGTGCAAAATTTCTGCTCACAGCTTACCATTGTGAATACCAAAATTTCAATTTCTTGAGTCCTTGACCAATTATTTTCATTACAATTCCATGCCTAATTTTATCATATGTAAGCCAATGAACAAAAGGTCAATTCCATGAAGCATGGAGATATCTAGAATCTAGATACATACCAGGCGCTAGTTTAGATCAAACTGGGTTTAGCCAACTACACATTACATTGTTTCAAAACAAAAAACAAAAAAACTATACAGCACATACCAGGGGGTAGAGACTGCTTCAGCTTGTTGGCCTTCTCAGTGTCGTAAACACACAGTGTGTAGAGATACTTGGAGCAGCGAACCTTGAACTTGACAGCATCCTTGCTCCTCTTGATCCTCACGGAGCGCGCATCCTTCCTCCTCGCTGTGAGAAGGAAGTCCTTGATCTCATGGATTTGTTTCGGCTACCACCAACCATAAAAAGTCAGAACCCACCACTTATGACAAAACAAATTACCATTTCTGCTCAGCACCACGACATCACTATTTTGTAAGGAACTAACCTACAGGTAAGTACTTTACTGTTAAACGAGTTTAAATTAATCTGGTGTTCCCAACAGTGTTTCCTCAATGGCATTATAAAATCAAATTAATTAATGGACAACAATCAGTAATTCAGTGTAGAGCTCCCTTACACCCCGTCACGTCTGAGTACTATGAATCCTTTAAATTCTATAATTTCAAAGTTTAACATTCTGGTGTCACAATTGTCTCACTTTCTTTGGAGTATGAACTCCAATGACAGTTTGAGTCGCTCACAGTTCACTACTAAATTCGATTTCAGCTACAGAACCGAAGGATATGTACACGAATCGCTAAAAGCCAGCTAGATCTGAAGACAAGGCATCGTCTTACACAAGTAAATACCAAATCGACGGCACACTAGTGAAACAGAAAGAACAACGAAGGCGTATAAATTCGCCCTCTGAATCCTAAAAATGCTCAATTCGTCGGTCTACCAGACGGAAAAGGAACAAGAGCATGGGATGCAATTGCAATTGAGAAGCGAGAATTACCATGATGGCTGCGCTTGAGAGAGGCCAGGAGCCCTGCAGTCGCAAACCCTAGCTATACGCGGAGGACGACACAACGGCGGCGGTGGCGGACTCGTGCTTGGTTTTGTAGCAAGGCGGAAACCCTGCCTTTTATGGGCCGTACCTAAGGGCCCAGTATTGCAAAATTATAACGGCCCAAAGAAGTTTATAATAACGGCCCACCACCCTCTGACTGCGTAGGCTTTAGCCTTCAGAGGTTGAGGAATGCTTAGAAACTGCAAAATATATGCAAGAGAAAAACCTAAAGCTGACCACAGATTCCCGCAAGGCCCCATAAAATTATCTGTCACTTCAATTTGTTAAAAAAATGGATCACTGTAAAATTCTTCAGCTTAGTGAATGAAAGTTGAAAAACTGCTAGGTTTCTATTTTATTTTGCTTTGTTATATTCGGCAAAGCTTGACAGATCACTAAAGCATACTCATCCATCATATCAGTGATCATGCAAGTTCATGTTGTTTGGAGGAGGGCCTTAGGTCTTAGAGAATTGAGAGACAGCCAAATCTCTGAAAGAGAAGAAACAAGAAACTGACCACACTATTGTCACTGAATCAAAATTTTCCTTCCAATTTATACCATATCAAATGAATGAAACGAATACAGAGCAAAGCAATACATTTGCCTTTGCACTTTGTTACATGATCATAATAACAAGAGTTGACCGATCCCCGATCTGCAAATAAACTAACCCCTCGTTCGGATTTCTGCTTTGTGTCTCTCTCCAGTCTTCAGGCTCTGCAGCGCTGGATCAGAGCAGAATCAGACATGGTAACCAGACGCCCAGCTCTTGGAGTACTCGCCGTCGGCTTCCTGGGCGCCATCGTCGTCGAGCCGGAGCGCAAAGGCAAGCGCGAGCGCGGCCCACTCGAGGACGAAGATGGCGGTGCCGAGCCCGCCGACGAGCTTGAGGATGATCTCGCCGTCCTCCTCCCGGACGTAGGACCGCAGCTCGGCGAGGAAGTCGGCGGTGCGGGTGAAGGCGAGCAGCGCGGCGGCGCCCTGGAAGATGGCTGTGAGGACGGCCCCCGCGGTGTGCGCGGCGTGGGCGCGGCCGGCCCCGGCGCCGCCATCCGTGAAGGAGCCCGAGCAGCCCGCGGCGGCGAAGACGGCGGTGAGCGCGTGGAGGAAGACGAGGAGCAGGCCGCACGGGGACGGCGCGAGGCGGAGCGAGAGCGTGAGGAAGATGCACGCCGACGCGGCGCCCAGCAGCGTGTAGTTGCACAGCAGGAACGCCTTGTGCGCCGCGCGTCCGCCCGCCATGGATCACCCCGAGAGCGCGCTAAGCACCGGCTGCCGCTTGTTGCTCGCGATCGGGACCTGCGGCTGCGACTGCGAGGAGAGCAGAGAGATCGAGAGGGGAGGGTGGGGCGCGCGAGTGATGAATGAACCGGGGAGCGAGGTGGCGAGCATTAATAGAGCGGCACGCGGCGGGAAGGGGGGCTCGGCGTCGACGACCGTTGGGCGGCGAGGGGTTAACGGCTAGTGCCGGGGAGGAGCTACCCGCGTGCGTTGCAGTCGCGTGCAGCCGAAGCGAGGGGGCAAGGGACAGAGAGTGAGAGACGTTGAAAGCTGAGCCGAAAAGGTGAAAAAGAAGCTTCCTTCATGGCCTCATGGGCCTAAAGCGACCCACGAAGTACCAGCCCAAGAAAAATACCGAGCCGGAGAAGGCACCGGGCCTAACGAGGCTGGTTAGGTCAGCCCAGAACAGCCCATATCGGCTTAAGGCGAGGCTCCCATGCGCTGCGCCGCCGTTCTCTACTACTACTCGACAAAAGCGGGGCGCGGGATTTCTAGGGTTTAGTGATCGGGAGCCGTGTGCTGTCAGGTAGCCTCCTCTCCTCCTCTTCAGCTTGTTCTCCGCGGCGGCGGCTTGGAGCGGAGCGGTGGGAGAAGATGGTGGCGGCGATCAGGGTGCCCAAGACCAAGCGCGCCAGGCGGGAGCTCCTCAAGCACGCGCCCAAGCTCGTAAGCTTCCTTCTCTGCCCCTCCTCCCACCACCGTTCTCCCTGCGGCTCGCGGCGTACTGTCGAGTGGGGGCCGTTTCTAGGGGAGGACTGCAGAATGAGCGACCGCGCCGGGCTTCCATCGAATTAGGCCCCCACCCTTTTTTTTTCCCCTCGAAATTGTGCAGATTGGTGGTGGCATTCCAGTGAGATATGGCATTGGGGAATGAAATTCGAAATATCTGGTTTCATAATACCCATCGATGAGGGTACACGTACATATTTGAGCCTGTACTTCCCTTGTCCAGATTCCTCATCTAATCCACAAAACTAGCTAGCCTAATCTGTGTTGTATGGCCGTGCTGTTTAAGGCCTCCAAAATGTGTGGTATGGCCCTGCTGCTCGCCGTGGGCTGCCGCCAGATGACCAAAACCCCTCACCTTTCTTGCGTGTCCCTCCCCTAACCAACCGCTCACTCGCCAGCGCAATTCATGGTTCCATGGGCACTCTTGTCTGCTGGGTGCCCTCACAAGGAAGGCCGCTGGCTCGATGTGCCTCAAAGACATGCTTCAATGTTTTGTTTTGGCAATACGCACACATGTCAATATGACGATACTATCATATTTGTATTTTTGTATGTTGCTTATATTGCCATTTGGCCCTTGGAAAAAACTAATGATTTGTTGCTACTGGATACTAGTACTAAGGCTTCATGTCATCGTACCAAGTCCTATCAACCACCGCCAGGAAACATTGTGGTTGCCCTGCTGCTGCCCTGCTGCTGCCCTGCTGAGTCAGTGTGCAGGAAACCATCTTAGAACAAACAGCACCGATGAAGCAATCTTGGGATAACCTTCAGCAATCCTTGTGTTCTGCTCATATCCTGTCTCTACCTTCCTTTATAATTGTTATCCATTGTGAGCGATGTAGCTCTATATAATTTAGTAAATCTAGCAGTGGGTTGGCTAACAGGAAAAAGATGTGAGCTTTTGGCAGAGTGTCCAAGGCACTGTGCTTTATGCTGAAAATCATGTGAAATTCTTTATGTTAGCTTGCTGGTATAGGTATTTGGAGGTTCTGCATATTTTGAACCTTGTATGCGAATAAGACATCTGAAAATGGAAATAACATATATGTTTCTTTGTGACTGAACCTCACGTCTGGCTTCTGCTTTGATAATTTTGATAGGTTGAGACCGGCAAGAAGACGCTGATCCTCCATGGTACCAAGACTAGCGCTGTGTTGAACTCTGTGTTATCAGATATTTACCACCTGAAGCGTGATAATGCTGTGAAGTATACCAAGAAGAATGACAACATTAGGCCTTTTGAAAGTGGTGGAGAATCTTCTTTGGAGTTTTTCTCCCTAAAGACAGACTGCAGCCTTGTAGTGGTGAGTGACATCATCCCGACTAGTTCCTAGTTTGTCATTTGGGTGCTCAGAGTGAAAAGTAACTGTTTCCATTGCAAAATGATGCCATATTTTATTTGCTGACGCTTAAAATAATTCATGCTGTCGAGTAGAAATAGAATATTCTAATGAGCTACACAATGAATTTCTGACAAACCTGATAAATAAATCTATCTGAAAAGGAGTATGCCATTTTCTATTTCTGTTTAATGCTTGAGTCCTATGTCCTCCTATGTTGAACGTGGTGATTTGATGACTCGTCTTAAGCTCACTCCAATGTTTTCAACTGTATTTTGAATTTGTGCTGTAGTATGGTTCTCATTCAAAAAAGAGGCCCAACAATCTGATTTTGGGAAGGACGTATGACCACCACATATATGACCTTGTTGAAGTAGGAGTTGAGAACTACAAATCGATGGAATCTTATGTTTATGATAAGAAGCTGGCACCAAAACTTGGATCAAAGCCTTTCTTTGCCTTCATAGGAGAACATTTTGAGAGCTCTGAAGAGCTGAAGCATTTGAAAGAAGTGCTGCTTGATCTTTTCAGAGGAGAGGTGAGCCATTTGTCAATTGAAGTTGGTATGCAGGACATGGATATTCTCTTGAGCTTCATAATAAACTGTTGCTGTTAAATGCAGGTTATAGATAATCTAAACCTTGCGGGTGTAGATCGGATCTATGTGTGCACAGCAATCTCTCCTACTACTGTCTACATGATGCACTGTGCTCTCCGCCTAAAAAGGTCAGGCACACCTATTCCTAGAATGGAGCTGGTTGAAGTTGGACCTTCAATGGATCTGGTAGTTCGGAGGCATAGGCTTCCAGTTGAAAGTTTGAAGAAAGAAGCTATGAAGACTGCTGAACATGCTAAGAAGGTATACCTGATGGAACTGTCTCTCTTTACTACTTGAATTGTTGTTATCTTTTATTGGACATTGCTAGTGATTGCTAACTTTAGTTCCATTAGCCTTGAAAAACTACTGGCCCCTTGTGTTACGTTCTCACTGAAATCTTCCTGAGTCACAATCATGAACCTTCTTGCAGATGAAGAATGTCACCAAGGATCCAGTGCAGGGCAAGCTGGGCAAGGTCTACATGCCAGACCAGCAGGTCTGTATTGTACTTTGTTTCTGGAACAATAAAAAAAAGGTCAATATTGCTTTTGACATGATAAATGATTCGTGTCTTTCACTGAATTCAGGTTGGAAAGTTGACCTTATCGAATGACATAAAGGGACTGAAGAGGGAGCGCCGTGAGGCCAAGAAAAACAAAGAACACTCAAAGAAGCAAAAGGTCAACCCCGAGTAAAAAACAGAGGACTTTTGCTTGTAACTGTTCCCAGCCGCTGTTAACCAAGTGTAAGCCACTTGCTGTTAGATTGGGTGGTAAATAGTTTAGTGCCATTTTCGTATGCTAAAGAGTAAAGACCTCTGTGGTGACTCGCGAACTCACTACGGCACACATAAGCATGGAAGTTTTGAGCAATGGTATGTTACAGTTATTCTTACATTTGGTAGCTCTGAACTACTGATGTCACTAGTCTGTGAAGATGGATGAGTTTTTCCCTCAGGAAATGGATGACATTTTCTATCCATGTAGCTGTGAATCCTGAATTTATTAACAAATGCGCAGTTGCTATAGAATCGTATTGCTACGCAATCAGTTCTATGCTGTGCCAAGATCGTCAATCATCTCCACTTCGAACAAGTTTTGTCTGCTATCTTGCTTTTGCTTCTCGATGGCCGTAACCAGAGCAAGTAACATATCACTGCCAAGAATAAGAAGGCTTAGGGGGTTAGTATGTATGTGTGGTCGATGTGAGTGTAAGCCCAAAATGGAACGCTAAACAAAGGCTGTTCCGTACTTCCCTAGGGGTCTAAAACTACCATTTGATAAAATAACCAATTCTTTTCGACTACTACCTTCCTTCGTTTACCTTTTATACATAACGTATGTTTAAGTACGTTGCAAAAGCTATAGATAAAAAAAGTCAGTCAAAATGACCTATAGTTTGGGATGGATGGAGTAGACAGTAACAAATTCCAAAAGCTAGATGCAGCCTAATGCTCGAGGTACATCACAGTTGTTTCCGCAATCCATGCAGTGTTCTTGCACATGGTCCGAAGTCGTCTATCAAATAAAACTTGCAACTAGTAGTAAGAAATCTCTAGAGAGTGGAGATGTCGTATGGCTCTCTAAGGAAGTTCTCATGCAAGCACGATCTGATCTTGAGGCACCTCTCCAGGGAAGTTCTCATGCAAGCACGATCTGATCTCGAGGCACAAGCGCGGTGTAAGTAAAATTGTATCTAATACCTACAAGTGCAAATTGAATCTTTAAAACTGTTGATCGATTTTATTGTTATTTGGCAAGTCCAGACCTGTTTGATATGTTCCTTGTTAAAGCCATAACTTTTGTAAAAACAAAATGTGTTGGTGGTAGCCACACAACTTGTCAACTAAAAGGTTAGCAAAAGAAGTTGCTATTATTAGTGGCAGACTGGCAACTTTGACCCAACATAAAAGAGCGTATCAAACTTACGATTGCACATAGGAGTATTTAGGATTTAACATCAAGTGGGAGTAAACATCTGCTTTTGTTTAATTGTAAAGTTAAATACAGCTTGGTCCACACTGATTCTCTTTTAGCCCTGCCACTGTCGTCAGTAAGCGGAGGGCCACAGCTTATTAGGAAACTTCTTTCCACAATTCAAGGCCAGCAAAGTTTTCATTAAAAATGTCACGCGCTGTTCTTCAGAGCAGTTCTCCCGTACTTACTACTATAACTAGTGCTTATGTGCGCTTGGTTTACTTCACCGTTCTAGGCCCTAAGTTTGCACCCATGGACCTCACACTTGTCTTCCTCGTCTCCTTCATCCTCTCCTCTCTACTCTGTGGCGTGAGCTCTGCCTCATCACGCAACATCACCTCCATGTTCACCCTCGGAGACTCCCACATTGACACCGGCAACGCCCTCGTCATGGCGGCTCCAGTGATGCCTGTGTGGATCGACAAGCCTCCTTACGGCGAGACATTCTTCGGTCACCCCTCCGGCCGCTTCAGCGACGGGAGAGTCATCATCGATTTCATCGGTGAGGAGATCACCAATCTGATTCAACTATTTCATCATGCACTCCTGCCTAACCGTATGAGCATCACACATGCGGACATGCGACGTTTACTTTGTAGCCGAGGAGCTTGGCCTCCCGTTCCTCCCGGCTTTCCTGGCCAGCAGCCCGAACGTCTCCCATGGCGTGAACCTCGCCGTCGGCGGCGCGACGGCGATCGAGGTCTCCTTCTTCGAGACCAACGGCCTGGTCCCGTTCAAGCTCCTCAACAACTCGCTGGACGTGCAGCTGGGGTGGTTCGAGCAGATCAAGCCATCGGCCTGCGACGGCGCGTCGGAAGAAGGCCAAGGGTACAACGACAGGGATTGTCTTGACAGGGCGCTCTTCTTCGTTGGGGAGCTCGGCGTGAACGACTACAACTTCATCTGGATGGCGGGGAAGACCGAGGACGAGGTGAAGACGTACGTGCCTAAAGTCGTCGACACCATTTCCATGGCCGTGGAGGTACACCCAACAAGATGATTATAAGAACATAACCAGTTTTCTGATCACGCCAGTGGATCTCTTGCTTCTTTGCACACTGCAACTCCATTATCCTTCAATGGTTAACGAAGCTCGGACAACTTCAGCTTTGTTGATTTTTTTTCTGTATGTGTGTTGACAATTGACACCACAGAGGCTGATCAACCAAGGGGCGGTCTACATCGTGGTGCCGGGGAACCCACCGACGGGGTGCTCGCCGGCCATCCTCACCTTCCGGTTGAGCCCCAACAGGGCGGACTACGACCACATCGGCTGCCTGCGCGCCGTCAACGCCGTCGCCAGGTACCACAACCTGCTGCTCCGCGCGGCCGTGGGCGGCCTCAGGGGCAGGTACCCGCACGCCAGGATCGTCTTCGCCGACTTCTACGATCCCATCATCAGAATCCTCGAGAACCCCGGCCATTTCGGTAACTCCACTGACGACTTCCATCCCGGGTGCATCCTTCCTGCACGATCACGACGTCCATCCCGGTGCTGTCGATCTGAACTCTGAATGTTTGGGATGTGCAGGCTTCGCCGGCGACGCCCTGAAGGCCTGCTGCGGAGCCGGCGGCGGCGCCTACAACTGGGACCCCAGCGCCTTCTGCGGCATGCCCGGGGTGGCGGCGTGCGGGGACCCAGCGGCGTACGTGAGCTGGGACGGGGTGCACTACACGGAGGCCGCCAACCGCTACGTCGCCGACGGGTGGCTCCGCGGCCCGTACGCTGACCCGCCGATACTCAGCGCTGTTGGGCGTTCATAGTTAGCTGCTGCCGAAAAGCCAAAACCATTGCTACCAAGCTTCCGAATGCTTGTATCCAAATGAATTATTCTGCTTCACCAAGCCTTTCTGAAACTAACTGATCATAGAGGTGTATTTATAGGCTTGCAATTGTCCAATCCACTGAGCTAGTGCGGAACAGCACTCAGTATCGGCGGATCCGCGTAGGGCCCGTGGAGCCACCCCTTAGCGACGTAGCGGCTCACGGCCTCCGTGAAGTGCACCCCGTCCCAGCTCACGTACGCCGTCGGGTCCCGGCACGCCACCACCCCGGGCATGCCGCAGATGGCGCTGCCGTTCCAGCAGTAGGTGCCGGCGCCGGCGCCGCAGCACGCCTTCAGGACGCCGCCGACGAATCCTGACACTCAGGCCGGACACATTTCAGAGCTTCATTCAGAGACTGGAACCAGCACAGAAAATTTGTACTGGTACAGTACATAAACAGGCGCAAGGCTTAATTACCGAAGTGACTGGGGTTCTCGAGGATGCTGTAGACAGGTCTGTAGAAGTCGGCGAAGACGATCCTGGCGTGGGGGTGCTTGAGCCTGAGGCCACCCACGGCCGCGCGGAGCAGCGCGTTGTGGTGCCTGGCCACGTCGTTGACGCCGCGGAGGCAGCCGACGCGGTCGTAGTCGGCCGCGGCGGGGCTCCGCCGGAGGGTGAGGATGGCCGGCAGGCACCCCGTCGGTGGGTTCCCTCTGTTTTTATCTGTTTTTATTTACGTATCTTAGTTCGTTCTAAGTCAAAATTAGCTAATAACATTAGCAATACCAAATTTGTTTCATTAAATCTACTATGAAGTATACGTTAATAATGCATATATTGAATAGTATAGTTGTTGCTATATGTTTCATATGTTTCTATATATTTCTATAGATTTGATTAAAGTTCGTTAAGTTTGACTTAGAATAAATCTAATACGATATATAAATAAAAACGGAGAGAGTACTAGCTCGCCAAGGCGTTCCTGTTAGGATAAAACGGTTGGCGTTGACACGAAGAGGAGAAGGCAGGAGCCTTGATCCCTGATGGTGATAGGTTCTGAACTCATACTGCTAGGCTGACTCTGCTTTTGCCGCCTTCGTGCAATTTAGCCACATTGCATTCTTGTTACGGACCCACCTGAACTGAAAGGGTCCTTCCAATGCATCTTCGTAGAGTCCACTGCACGTCGTTTCGTTTGGGAGCATTGCTGATACCATCAGAGCTTGCTACTTTGTTAGGCGAGGCGAGGCAGCCGTAGGTTTACTGATGCTAGTCCTAGTTTTGCAGCAAAACCCACGGAAAATCTCGGTTAAAAATTCTAACTTTTTGGTTACGGGAAGCATCGACGTCGTTGCGTGTCACGAATTGACCATCGGCGCGCAGCCGCCGCCGCAGAAGCGCGCAGGGACGGGTACGCTCGCAGAAGCCAACGAAACCGCGGGCGCCCGGCCGGCTCGCTCGCCGTGCGTGGCTGACTTCCGGTTCCGGATCCTTTCGCGCCTCTGGATTTTGATACGTTGACCTCATGTTGGGTTTCGTCAAGTTTCTCCTGCGCAACGGCTCCAATGCGCGAACCGAGGTACCACACACACTCTGAAAGAGATGACATGAGAATCAAAACAAGCTCCTCAGAGCAGTTTATCATGGAATGGGTCGATCCATATCTTCCAAAATACATTTTTGTGGATTGTTATAAACATTTAGGATTTCAAATAAAGTTCTAATCTCACTTAAAATTCATCAAAAATTTATGAGGCAATCATCTCATTTTAGATATAATATTTACTAATTTTAGAGTTGTTATTTTAAAATATTTATTTAATTGTTGATTTTTTAGAAATTAAAAAAATGCTAAAATCATTTATCCTTTGCTCTAAAAGCTCCTAAGAAAATCATAAAAGAAATATCCATAAAAATTTGGATTCACTTTGATGGGGAATCAAACTTGATTTGAAATCCAGATAAATTTGAAACAATTTGCAAAAAAATATAAATAAATAATATATTTTAGAAGCGTATGGATCTGGATGGAAGTGTAGAACAAGTTTAAGGACTGGGATAAGAGCGTGGGACAAGTTTAAGGACCGTTACGTGTATTTTGAGAGTATCGGGATCGGGATGAAAACTCCGGATAATTTAAGGATGGGGATGAGAGCCCGAGATAAGTTTAAGTACCATTACGTGCATTTTAAAAGTACCGGAATTAAGGATGAAAACTCGGGACAAGTTTAAGGATCATCAGCAAAATTTACTCAAATTCAAACTTCATTAGGGACTGGATTGACCCAATATATCTATTTATTATATTATAGTAAAGGTGACCGTGTCCTAGTTACGATATCATAGGTCTATGACCGTGTTCAAGATAGTCTGGCACTGTTATTGCAGCGAGCTGTCCATAAATATAAGCTTTAATTGTACAGTTCTCTTGCGTATTTGAGGGACAAAATATGAAAAAAAAAGGGAAACACAATAACAATGCGTGATCCATCCAAACTTGGTGAAATTTACAGAGCAAATCAATTGTAGATTTGTATTTTCACTGTTCTTGTGAAGCATTTTCGTCTTCTTATTGACTTATTTTGCGGTAAGCTTTCTTGGATGAAGCAATACTAGTCGTTCCAGGAAGCTAGTGGTGGATAGCTCTCAGTATCGGCGGATCCGCGTAGGGCCCGTGGAGCCACCCCTTGGCGACGTAGCGGTTCACGGCCTCCGTGAAGTGCACCCCGTCCCAGCTCACGTACGCCGACGGGTCCCGGCACGCTGCCACCCCGGGCATGCCGCACACGGCGCTGCCGTTCCAGTTGTAGGCACCGCCGCCGGCTCCGCAGCACGCCTTCAGAACGTCGCCGGCGACGACGCCTGCACTCGATCACAGCGCAGATTTTCAGGCATCGTCCCAGCAATTCTACGCGTGAAGAGCGAAAGGTCGATGTGCAGGGGCATACCGAACTGGCCGGGGTTCTCGAGGATCTTGCGGATGGGTTCGTAGAAGTCGGCGAAGATGATGGTGGCGCGGGGGTGCCGGGCCCTGAGGCCGCCGACGGCCGCGCGGAACAGCGCATTGTGGTGCCTGGCCACGTCATTGACGCCGCGGAGGCAGCCGACACGGTCGTAGTCGGCCGCGTCAGGGCTCCGGCGCAGGGTGAGGACAGTGGGCGAGCACCCGGTCGGCGGGTTCCCCGGCACCACCACGTACGCCGCGCCGTCGTCGATGAGCCTCTGCAACCATGCAGAGCTCAGCCGGCCGATCCGAGCTAGAAGATGAACTCTTTCTTGAAATGGAACAGAAATGCTTGCATTGTAGCCTTGTACCTCCACGGCCAAGGCGATGGTCTTGACAACTTTCGGCACGTAGGACCGCACTTCGCCCTCGGTGTTGTTCGCCATCCAGATGAAGTTCTAGTCGTTGACCCCAAACTCCCCGACGACGAAAAGGGATTTGCTGAAACAGCCTCTCGAATCTGCAGGCATCAGACTCAGTAAAAAACACTCAAAAGAAGGAGAGACATGACATGCATCATGGTGGTTAGTAACAGCAACCTTCCGTGGTGTTACAGAGCGATGGCCTGAGCTTCTCGAACCAGGCCAGCTGCACGTCCAGCGAGTTGTTCAGGAGCTTAAACGGGGCCAGGCTGTTCCTCTCGAAGAAGCCGACGTCGATCGCCGTCGCGCCGCCGACGGCGAAGTTCACGCCCCGCGAGACGTCGTCGGAGCTGTTCGCGAGGGACGCTGGGAGGAACGGGAGGCGGAGCTCCTCGGCGATGAAGTCTATGATGACCCTTCCATCGCTGGGGCGCCCGGAGGGGCGGCCAAAGAAGGTCTCGCCGTAGGGAGGCTTGTCGATCCACTCGGGAATGACGGGCGCCGCCATGATGACGAAGTTGCCGGTGTCGATGTACGAGTCTCCGAGGGTGAACATCGAGGTGATGTTTCGTGAGCCGGAGCTCGCGCCGGAGATACGGACCAGGAGGAGGAAGACGAGGGAGAAGAGAAGCTCCAGCTCCATGGCTGCCTCGGCCTGGGAGAGAGACGAGAACGAAATTAAGAAAGCCACATGCCGCGCTAGCTATATGGGCATGGAGGAATGATTGGAATACGTCAATCAAGGCATTCTGTTGCCAAAGATGGAAATGGAAGGGTTAGCGTTGACGAAGAACAGGAGCCTGATTGATTCAGATCGAGTTCAGGATGGTCATGGTGCCCATGGTGATGGTGGTATGCTCAAGTCGTTGGGTGACTCTGCTTCTGCCGCCCACGTGCAGCTGAGCTCGAGGTCCAACCAAGTACGTCTTGGACCGTGATGGGACCTCCATGTTCTTTCTTTCTATCTATCTATCAATCTATCTATTATATTTATTATATTAATAAAAAAGTGTTAAAAAATCACCACATTCGCCGAGAAATACTAGAAATTCTCATATTAATCTAAAAAAATATTTTCTACTGTTGGATTTTATGAAGATCTAACGGTCTAAAGTAACTCAAAAGTCCATATGAAATCTCTGATTAATAAATAGCTAACTTCAAAATAAAAAATTAAAAAAATAGGATCTGAAGCATCCATGCTAAATACGATTAGTAAATAGATAAATTCTAAATTAGTAAAATAAGAAAATCAGGATTTAATTCACATCAAATACGATTAGTAAATAGCTAAATTTAGGATTAAAGAATAAGAAAATCAGCCCTTGGCAAAAAAAAGTTCACATTAATCATATTTACTAATATGATTAATAAATAGCTAATTTCGAAATTAAAAAATTAAGAAAAATAGGATATGACTAAAACGTCCATACCGAATACGATTAACAAACAGATAAATTCTAAATTAGAAAAATAAGAAAATCAGGATTTAACCAAAGAGTTCACGTCAAATACGATTAGTAAATAGCTAAATTTAGGATTAAAAAAAAAGAAAATCAGCCCTTGGCAAAAAAGAGCAAGAGCAGGTTATCCTTTTTCGCATGGCATGCAGCAAGAAGAAACTTTGCCATTGCTGGCACGACGCAATTGCATTTTAATATATCAAGAGCAGACTAGGGAGGTTCAGATGAGCCAAGAGTAGCTTATGGTGTGGTGGCGCTGCCAGCAACGGCTGACAAGGTTGAAGCACGGTAACATTAATTGGGTGCTGAGGGCAAAGGAGCATGGTGCGGCCGGTAACTTTGACGATTCTAGATGCAATACAGTAAAGTAGGCACATACAAAGAGAAGATATTGGACACTTTCATCATAGGAGAAAAAATATAATGATTGATTTGTGATGATGGAGCGGCATTCTCATACAGATCAGAGCTCACCAAACCGTCGAACAAAGGGACACTAAAGAAATCCCTAGACTTTGGTTTGCTTTGATTTCAGGTTCATAAATATTTACTCTGCGCATCAACTCCAGCTTGATGGGTACACACGAAGGGACGCGACAATGGGCATGTGCTGCCCCGCATATTTTCCGCGTGCCGAGACATCAGCTGAGCAGCTGTATGGCGGCAGCGGACTGTTTATAATCGAAGTTTCAGATTCATCTTCCTCATAATGTCATTGTGGAATTTCAATTAATAATTTGAACTCCAACTGTTTTATCAAGAATGGCTAGGCAGATCCCACCACAGACCAAGACCCCAAGATGTTAAATGAATCATCAAAGAAGATGAAACAGTAATAGTTGATGTGGCAAATAAGTCACGAAAAGTAGGCACGATTGAAGATCTATCTACCAATTGACAGAGAGTGCTATTTGCCCCGTGGAGTGAAGCACCCTGGCTGGAGATCTTGACAAAGTCAATGGAGAAGACGAGGACACAAACATCTAAAAATGGTAGCCGACAGGGTTTGCGAAGTGGAAGGACAGAGAAAATTCAAGAGGATCAACCTCGCGTACACCACACACCTATGCAAATAAGTGATGACGCCACCATAGCAAGAAAATATGTTGGTCATCTCGCCATTATAAGATTAAAGGGAAAAATCAAATGAGTGGACCAATTGGAATAGTTTGATTAAATGGAACTGTGCTCCATTTGCCATCTCCTCACAACGGACTACATAAAAACCAATAACTCATCAGCATCTTCTTAATACCTACGAATAATTTGTCACCATAACTAAAATTTTATGACAGAAGCTCATATTAGAAGACAAAAAACTATTTCACCTCAGTAAACATAAAAGTTATATTTCTGCATAAGATATTCTATTTTATCATGAATTCATATTTGAGAAAATAAAATACGATGATAATAAAGATAGTAACTTGGTGTAGACTATTTGAACAAAATAGTAAACATTCAAATGTCAAAATAAAAACCATTTGAAAAATTTATATTTAGTTAGGAGCTTGAATGTTAGCATGAAAAAAAACTAGATACTCGCGCTATTAGCGTGGGGCACCAATAAGTGAGTGTTAAAACAAGCCACCATATTCACCGAGAGGGTCTAGAAATTCCCTATCTGAAAAAAGAAAGATTTGCACCGTTGTATTTTATGCACATATAACGGTCCAAATTAACTCAAGATTCCATATCCAATATGATTAATAAATAGCTATTTTCAGATTTAAAAGATAAAGAAAATTAGGACAGGAACAAAGAGTCCATGCCGAACGATTAGTAAATAGCTATCCGAATTAGGAAAAAAAATTAGGATTTAGCTAAAGAGTCCATGTCGAATAAAATTAGTAAATAGCTAATCTTAAAATTATAAAAATAAGAAAATTAGCATTAGCACTTGATAAAAAAGAGTTACTATTAGCAAAATAGCTAAATTCCCACTATCGCCGAGAGGAACAAAGAGTCTATGCCGAATACAATTAGTAAATAGCTATCCAAATTATGAAAAAAAGAAAATTAGGACTTAAGTAAAGAGTCCATGTCAAATACAATTAGTAAATAGCTAAATTCGAAATTATAAAAATAAAAAAATTAGCATCAGCTTTAGCACTTGATAAAAAAGAGTTACTATTAGCAAAATAGCAAACTTCAAAATTAAAATATAAGAAAATTAGCCGTTGATAAAAGAGTCCATATCGAATATAACTAATAAATAGATGAATGCAAGAATTAAACATAGAGAAATTAGTATTTAATTTGTATAGTGATTAAGAAGCATTAATAGATAGTATAGGTCAAATGCAAATAATAAAATTCGAAATTCGAGTTATAAACGAGACAACAAGTTCACAAACATTTCATGTCAAATATAGCTAATAAATAGCTAAATTTAGAATAACAATATAAAATTAGTAGTTAATTTATATATGAATTTTGAACAAAGTGTTAAAAGAAGCGATCACGTTCGCCAAGAGGATTTAAAAATTACCATATTAATTAAAAATAAAAGAAAATTGATGAGTTAGCCACAAAGAAGCTTAGCCTAACAGTAGCATACTCTGCATAATTAGAAGATAGAAATATTGCTAAGAAGTGATTTTGATCTGAAAAATGATGAGAAGATGAGAGTCTCTGAACATGGGAAACATATAGGTAACTAGACTAACAAAATTAAACTAGATGCATAGCAATGAGTGCACGGTGGTGCAACCATATCATAGCCATGACATAATCTTAGCCGAGTCACTAAGTTGATGATTACTCTAATATGGATTGCATTGTCTTTGTTACCAAAGCATGGCGATCACCACTAGCGAAAACAACAAGAACTGAGATGGTGATATTTTGCTACGTAGCATTGCCATTTGTTGATAGTCGAGAGCTAAAAAATTTTAGAAGAGAAGGAATGATAGATGGTACAACTCTTGTGGAGTGATGATGCGAGATCTAGAACAAAGCAACTTGAAAAATCGATGTTTGACATGCACGTCCGTCCATAGCAAGCCACGTGTAGTGCTCAAAAGTAACGGTGTACACTATCAGTGATTCATCTTAGTTACTATGGTATAGCAGATAAAAATTCTCAGGAGCATAGTGAAGATAGATATACCTAAGCCACTTCTATATTGAACTATTTTTCTAACTTCTTTTCTACAAGTCTAGGAAATAATTTTTTTTAACATGCACAGTAACTAGAACACTCACATCGCAAGTATTTTTAGAAAAGTAATATTGATATCAAAATAAAATATGTAAATGTTTAGTTGCTTTCAGTAAGTACCCCAAAATGTATTTTTATATGAAATATTTATTTTTATTCTAAATTATTATTAAAAATACACCACAAAATATAACAAAGAAAAAAATAAAGATTGTACCTGTCTGAACCACAGCCATTAGGATAAAATAATTACAAAGATATAAATAAATAAAACTATTTGCATTCAACTTTTTTAAGTAAATAAAAAGTTTGGAAAATAACTAGGCACCCGCACTATTTGTGCGGGGCACCTTACTAGTTCAGATAACGCAATGCTAAATGTCAACGCCGTGGCCAGGTACGACTTGCTGCTCTGGGCAGCCTAAGAGTTGTCTGAAATTTGGGACGTGCAAGCGTCGTCGCTGACAAGGACTGCTGCGGACCCGGCGGCGCCTACATCTCGGACCACCAGCACCCTTCAGGTACCTGCACGGGGTGACCGCTAGCCAGAGTCGCCGGCGCACGCCTGTATCCGCCGACGGCATACAGGCTACAGCAGGTCGGAACAGATAGAACCCACGGCATAAAACATCATCCGCGAAACAGAAATAGCTACGCCGTCCTCACGATTTTTCACAGGGCAGCTTTTGAGTACCACAGCAACAAGCTTAAAAACGTCACCAGGCCGCAGGCCACAAACACGATGGAGCAAAGGTACCTCGATTACTGCCACGTGCCACTGCCAGTACTGGAAAGGCGAACAGGTTCTAGGCCATGGTTTAGAGTTAGAGCAAGTGGCGAGGGAGCTAGCAGACGCTAAGGCTAGCAGCACACATCTGGTTCACAAGTTCAGATCGCACGGTAGCACTATTTACATTGTCGCGCCAGCAAGGGGCGCAGCTTATTGCGTGGCTCGCTTACCATCCGCCACTGCCGGCGGAGCCACCCTTGCTGCCGTTCCATGCACCATCCGCTGCTTTGTCCCAGGAACTGCCGCCACCATCCGCCACTTTGTCCCAGGAACTGCTGCCACCTCCTCGGCTGCTGCTCCCCCACGGGCCATCATCATCTTTCTTGGGAGGAGCTTCTGACCCACCACCCCATGAAGACTTCTCTGCGGCTCCGCCTGAGGAATTCCAGCTATCTTCATTGCTCTTTCCCTCGCCGCCTTTCCCCCATGGGCCATCATCATCTTTCTTGGGAGGAGCTTCTGACCCACCGCCCCATGAAGACTTCTCTGCGGCTCCTCCTGAGGAATTCCAGCTATCTTCATTGCTCTTTCCCCAGGAACCTCCGCCTCCAGCTCCGCCACTAGTAGCACCCCATGTGCTAGACTTGTTAGCATCACTGCTTGGCTGACCCAGGATAGAGGGAGATGATCTGTTCCGACTCCAGGACTTGTTTGCGTCACTATTTCCTGCCTGATCATCTCCACCAGACATATTTTGCGCTTCCCAGCTGGGCTTGCTTTTCGCAAATGCTTGACCTCCTTCGCCGCTTCCTTTGCTGCCATTCCAGTCAGACGACCAGCCACCGCCTTGACCGAAGGACCTTTGCTCATTGTTACCGTTCCAGTTTCTGTAACCACCACGGTCACCATTTTCCCTGCCAGACCCCCAACTGCCACTATCTCCAGACCCAAAGTTGCTGCTGCCTTGGCTACGGTCGCCTCGCCCAAAGCGACCTCGGCCTCTTCCTCTGCCACCATCCAAATCCCTACTGCTCCATGGCTCTTCAGACCTTTCACCACCTGATTCATCGTTCTTGTTGCCTCCATTCCACGAGGAACCACCATCCCCGAAATTCCTTCCTCTCCCTCTGCCTCGATATCCACGTCCAAATCCACCCCTACTGTTTCCACCATTATCACCAAACCTTGGCTTGCTCCACGCCTGGTCTCCTAAAGAGAAATTTGGTTTGCTCCAAGAAGACTCCTGATTCCCACCTGAGGAGCCAGCACCCCAGCTATCAGTTTTCTTGATGTTATCATTACTCCCCTTACTACTCCAGGGATCACCAGCCTTTTCCTCAGATGGAGTGTCCTTTGCTGTAGTGTTCCAGCTAGAATTGTTGTCATCAGAACCCACACTAGAAGGCACCTTGCTTGTCCAAGGATCAGTTTCTTGTTCTTTATCTACAAAAATGAAATATAATATAACCTTAGTTAGAGACCCTGAAATGATAACTGTTGTTCAAATCAAAAAGTCAAGCAGAGTGACCAATACAAACAGTGTAGTTAATCCGTTGAGTACCTTTATTTGTACCAGCCTTGTTTGCCCAAGGATCATTTTGTCTTTCTTCACCTACACACAGCAGCACAAATAAGATCGAAGTACGTCTATAATTGAGTAGAATAAGAAATTTGCTTGGCTTCAACACCACCACATTCCCAACTTACCCCCATCGGTGCAGGAGTCTTTTGCCCTGGTGTTCCAGCCACCACTGTTATCCTCAGCACCAGCAGAAGTCATCTTGCTAGCCCAAGTATCATTCTGTTGTTCTTTGCCTACAAGTATAAAACATAATAAAAATAAGCCCATAAGAAACCAAGTGGATAAGGAAGCGCAGTAGAAAGCTACAGCATAAAACACCAAACATAGCAAGAAAATATGGATGTCTCTGATTGCTTCCTAATCACCTTCAATAGAAGCCACCTTGCTTGCCCAAGGATCATCTTGTTCACCTACACACGGAGGGGGGGGGGGGGATTAAATGCTCTGTAGCATATAATGTACCACAAGAATTTGCATTATTCAATTAGAATATTGATAACTCTCAGCCTGAGGGTAACCGGAGCATTAATGGGTTTTTTATTTGAGGAATCACCTCATCAAGAATGGAATGGTCCATCATGGGGTCATCCCGTGAATTTCGGGATGGAACCGGTCCTCATTATTAAGCTAACCATATGCATCCAAGGGATGAGGTGGTGATGTATCAACCTATTCCATTCCCAAAACAAACAAAAACCACCAGCAGCGAGAAGGTGATGGTTCACCCCATTCCTCAAACCAAACACCCCATAAGCAAAGCAAGAAATTTCGAGTTCCTTTTGCCATTTAGAGATAGTATAGCACTTGAAATTTTGAACAGGAAACTAGAGGTAGAAATTAGACAGATTACTGACCTACAGATGGTTTGTTATCCTTTGAACTATTCCAAGTGGAAGGCTTATTTTCACCAAATGACTTTGTGACCCCACTGCTACTCCAGGGCTGGTTACTTGGTGGATTTGTGGCATTCCAATTATCTCCACCACCCCAAGAACCTTTATTAGATGAATCTTTATCCCAATAGGAAGAGCCTCTATTTCCCCAATTTTGTCCATCAGCACTGTCATTTTCCCTTCCAAACCCAGAATCGCTTCTATCACCATTTCTCCAACCATTGTCTCTTCCCCTCCCTCGCCCTCCATATTGTCCCCTCCCTCCTCTACCCCTTCCCCTGTATCCACTAGAATCTCCAACTTCATTGTCTACCTTACTATCAGACCTCCAAGAGGTCCTTCCAGCACTCTCACCACCCCATGAGCTCTTCCAACTTCCTTGATCATTTCTGCCATCGAAGTCTCCACATTCCTGACCCCTACCTCTACCCTGTCCTCGCCCAAATCCACGTCCACCTCCGAAGTTTCCAGGCTTGCTCCAGCTGTTATTCTGATCATCTGCCCTAGTTTCCTCTCCCTTGTTCCACCTTGATGAACCATCATTGCCAAAAGATTTTGGTTTTTCCCAATCACCACAACCAGCTTGGTCTGAAGCTCCTTTTCCTTTGCCCCAACCTTCCTCCTGTGCTTCACCAACTGCAGATGATTTATTCCAGTTAGCAGCAGAAGTATCCCAACCTCCTGCGCCACCGTTTTTGTCAGAGGATCTAGCCTCATTCCAGCCACCTGCTCCATCACCATTATTGTCTTTTGACTTGCCCCAGGTACCATCTCCAGTGGCAGGCAAAGGAGTATCCCATGCCCCATTGTTGCCCGCATCTTTGGAAATATTATCTTTTCCCTGGTCTTCATTTGACTTGCCCAAAGGTCGGCCCCATCCTTGACTGACACCCTCCAACTTATTGTCTGGAGGCATTGTAGCCTTTTCCCAGCTATCAGTTCCTTCTGTATCTATTGCTTTAACCTTGCTTCCCCAAGGGTCGGCATCAGCTCCAGTACCCATGTCCACCACCCTGCAAGCCTCTCCCCAGTTGTCACTCTTTTCACTCTCCTTATTGACTACCGTTCCATCCCAAGAGCTGCCAGCAGCATCAGATCTACCAACCCCAGCTTGTTTACCCCACGCATTGTCACTGGAACTTTCCTTCTGAGCGGCACCAGCGTTCCATACTCCAACAGCTGAAGATGTTGTTTTCTTACCCCATGCATCAGAATCACCGTGAGCAGGAGTCACCACTTTCTTACCCCATGGATCAGAATCCCCATAAGCAGAAGGTGCCACTTTATTACCCCATGGATCAGAATCACCATCAGCAGAAGGTGCCACTTTATTACCCCATGGATCAGAATCACCATCAGCAGAATGTGCCACTTTATTACCCCATGGATCAGGATCACCATCTGTTTTCTTACCCCATGGATCAGATTCACCTTCAGCAGAACTTTTCTTACTCCACGGATCATTTTCTGATTCTCCACCTGGAGATGCAAACATTCCATACTCAGCAAAATTGTAAAAACCTCAACACTGGTAAATGAACTAAACCAATTTCATAAACATAAAGGATAACCACCTTGTATGCCAGAACCGACCTAAAAATCAAGTTTCTTTTACTAATATTACTATCACAAGTGATGTATTCTATTGCCATCTTTTTTGGTTAATGTGGCTTGTGGCTCCTGTTGGGTTTATTTCCAATCTACCCAACTTGTTAGGGATTAAAAGCTTTCTTGTTGTTGTTTACAAGAAACCTGTCCAGCCAGTGTAAGATAGGAAACTACAGCTGCTGCACTGCATGCAGAAATGAAAAGATGCAATAATAAGCTATTCAACACTGCATGCAGATACGAAAAGATGCAACAACCACATGTCTCAACAAGTTGCAGGCAACCAACTAAACCAACCTCGCAAAAAAGAATGAAAAAATTTCTAAATCACATAAGAGATGCACCATTTGTAAAAATCATTTAGAAAAGAATTAAAAAGGTTGTGATAAATCTTGATTATATGTCATGCCCCTTTTTATCCTCCCATGCTAGTCCAACCCTCAGCAAATCAATGGGCCTGTCACACCACTCCTAGTGGCGCAGTCAACTAAAGCCTAGCCACCTTTTGCAGATTTAACGTAAGCAAGCATTTGGACAGATTAAATAAATCAATGCCTCTG
The DNA here is from genome assembly GCF_002211085.1 of Panicum hallii. Classification (NCBI taxonomy): domain Eukaryota; kingdom Viridiplantae; phylum Streptophyta; class Magnoliopsida; order Poales; family Poaceae; genus Panicum; species Panicum hallii. The sequence continues at coordinate 14,389,445 of NC_038044.1, forward strand.
CCCCAAAAAGATAAAATAAAAATACAATTGTGATCAAGAAACCAAAAAAATCAGTGAAGCTCCAAGATGTGAATAAAGAGACAGCAACCTATGTCAACAGAAAGAAATAACACAAATATCACCTGTATTCTGGACTGGTAAGGTGGAACTTGAAAAGGGTTGCCATGAGTCACTGCAGCACATCAAACAATTTGGTGAATAAAAGGATATGTGCAAACAATCAACATTAGTTAAGAGCATCTATGCCTTCAGGTGATGCTCTACATGAACGAAGAGGAATGATACAAATCAGAAAGAATTTAGCATCTTTGTTCTCTTCAGAAATTTGGAACAGACAAGCAAGAAACTAACAGGGATAGCAGGCAGTGCAAAAGCAAAATAGCTGATAAATCAACATCAGAAAGGCCATAAGGAAATCTTATACTTCATGCCAAGCAAAGATAACCTTTTCTTAACCATTTGAAATCAAGGAGGGATTAAATAAGTATTAAACAAAGAAGGTTCTACTCACCTTTCAGGTGTCATGTAAAACTCCATGACTACCAAAAAATGATTTTGATTAAATTTATTCCTAATTTAATATGAAGGGTTACTGTATATCATTTGTCTTCTTTTTATGTGCATCTCGCACGACCTAGGATCATGTGCAGGTACAGCAACAGTACAGATGATTGAGGAAGCTCATTATTAGCTGTTGTGGGGGACATGTAATGGGTACAGGGAAGTTCAATCAGGTATTTGGCCAGTTGGTCAATGAAGTTCAGGCGGATTAGGAAAACAATCAGTACGGAAAGGAAGATGGTGTGCAAGCAGTCCAAGACAGCTAAGTGGTGCAATCAGCTAGCATAACAAGAAAGATAATGAGATAAGCTGAGACCATGTTAATATTTAAGTGTGGGTTGAAATTCAAGTCATGAAAGCATTCTCATGGATCAAAGACTGGCTGTCATAATCTATCGCCTCTATTTGCTATCGCGACCTCTCTAGTCCTCTCATCACAGAGGCCCAGCCTATTTCTTCTCTCCTCATGCATCGCTAATTGCAAAAATCCACGCTAGCTATCTTTGCATCACAATTGTAGTTTTATCTGAATACGGACCAAGGTTGACAACAGTAGCTCAAAGGAAGATCAAGGATGGTCAATATTATGTTGTTATGCATTACACAAGTGCTTTGCGGAACAAAATGTTCCAATAGGTAAATGATGCTAATATACAAAATTAGGCCACTGCTCCCTTTCAAGGGATGGTGTATTTCGCTTCTTCAGAAATGAATGGCAGAGCTCATGATTATCTACCAAAAGAAATATCATAAAAGATATAAAATGTTATAGGGCCTTCCCTCTGATCAAAATTTGTTACTCATCATGCTAAGTATATGAAAAGATTGCTAATAGAAGACAATAAAAGGAAAATACCCCAACAGCACAAAGGATATGTGCAATATTAAGTTTTCCAATGAATCAGCTTGATGGTCAATGCCCATTTCTAGAAAAATGTCAACAGCAATCCATCTAGCACAGCATGCAACAGTAGATTGAACTTGTCGTTGGTTTTCTTTATAGTTCACATACGTGCAGTAGCAAGTCTTCCACAGTTAGATTTGATGGGTGGGACAGAGCAGATACTCCCAAGAAAAAAAGAGGATTCTAGATGTAGAAGAAATGAAACATAACAAAATCAAGTCCAAGCTTAGCAGTTATGAGTAACCAGCAAACTACTACTAAATTGGACAGCAAGCTCAAAAGGTGAAAAGCACAAAACAAACCTGCCAAAAGATGGCAACCCATTGTCCCATGAAGTTTTCTCTGCTTCCGAACCTAAATTAAGAATCAATATAAATAACAAATCCCAAATTCTAGAACATCATGCCAGCAGTAAAGAGAACAAAGAACTCTAATCTCATACGAGCACCCTAGATGAAGTTTCCCATCAGAGAAAGTAATTCATTCCTCAATGGGGTAGATGGCTCAGCAGGCGAGCAGCAAATATGAAAGTATGAAGCTCCCACTTACCAAAGAAAGATGTATCTTGACTTCCAAAATTGCCAGCTGGAGCACCAGACAAGTTATCCCTGGTATGGCATGTAACATATTGAGAAGCTAATACAAAAGTGATGTTATACTGCAATAGAGTGAGAAGCTAACATAATGATGATGCAGTTGCATTACAGCACAAGTAACAAAGCAAAGATAAACGAAACATGGTCCGTTTGCTTACCCCCTATTAGCTGGAACTGACAGAAACTCAGCTTGTACTGCACACAACACAGAAGTCAGTCATTGTCCAAACAAAAGCTCCAACAATATGCTAAGCTTACTAACCTGTAACAATCTTCAGTAGAGAATCTAGCTTAACAGTCACATCATTCCGAAATATCCGAACTACTCGACAGAGATAGCCCTTCAAAGGACCCTTTCTAATGCGTAGCATTTGCCCGATAGAGAAAAGTTGTTCTCTGGTGCTCCTGTAAGGCCTCTCAGCTGTATTAAGAAGGAAATCAGAACAGCAAACTTACATTCAGGTAGCAAGACAGAAGAAATCAACAAACACTTACTGCCCCGATGCTCATTTTGCTCATAAGAAGGCTCAGCAAACATGGGAAATGGATTGTCCTGATACATAGAAAGCAAAGTGAAACAGAGAATATCTCCAATTCATTGACAATGACAAGTGGATACACGTATCTTCGTACCAAGTTTTCAGTAGTAGAGCCTCCCAGATCCTTCCGTTTCTTCACATTTTCACAGGACCCGCATTGAGCACAGAAAAAACCACAGTTCTCGCTTTCACTCTCATTATAGATAAATAGTATGCCCATGTACAAGTGTTTAACAACACCTTGCTTACCCTGCAAATATATTAATCTATCAGCATGCATGCTAAATGGAGGAAAACACATCGTTGTATAACTCCAAAAACACATCTGTCAGAAGTAAATAGCACGCTATACATTACTGCAGAAACAGTGACATGCATCATAAATCAGTACAACGTAGCAGTACTAGTACATCCACAATGTTAAACTACCACGAGCAATACTCAGTGCAAGTATCTACTCCAAGTTTTCGAAAATATTTAAAGTGAATTGTTTCCTTGAAATAAAAACAAAAAAAAGCATGAATTCCCGTGCTGCTCACAAAAGGAGAAAGACAAATAACATATTAATGTTAGATTGATAGTTAAGGTTTCACCTGAAATGGGCCTTCCAGAACGTTAACAGTGTCATTAATAGATACTATCTTATTCTGACGATCAACAGCTGTAAACATTTTGTCTACACAGCTTTTCTTAATGTCGTTCTTTTTTACTGTCACTGCAGATCCTTCAGGACCTCCCTTCAATATCTACACAGAGACAAACCGATTCTTCTTAGACCAAAACAAGGATGTAAAAATGAAGTGTGCATTAAAGGGTTATTACCCTAAAACCATCTTTCTCAATAGCAATTATCACACCAAAATCTTTTCGCCTGCTCATTAGGAAATGAAATATAAGTATGACATCTGATAGTTAGTGGACAATGATTATAACCATATAACACAGCCTCACCCAAAGAGTACAAGATCATGGAGGTTAAATTCATCATTATCATCAAAATCTTCCGTAGAAATTGAAGCTTTTGATGTTTTGGAAGATTTCATTTTAGAAGATGATGATGACTTAATATCTGGTTTTGCGGGAATGTTCCTTTTCTTAGGACCATAGATGCTGGAGACCCAATCCAAGTCATCAGCAGAAGCTCTATTGATAGGACTAGAGGAGAACTTCAGGAGTTCAGTCTCTGTTGGTTGTATCCCCCAGTAAATCAAAGAACTAAGTGCAACCCTTTTATATAGAAAACCATCTTTGAACATCAAACCATCAAGTACTTCAAAAACTTCACCAGTCTGACGATCACGTTTCATTTCAATATGAGGCCTGAAGAACCTACATGACAAGTGAGATCATGGAAACAATGTCAAAGGCTAGTTAAAAAATAGTAAAAGAAGTTTATCTCATGCGGGACAAGGAAACATCAGATGTAGAATGGAAATCATTACTCTAGTTCTTGAGAGCTGATTAACCGTGGAGCAGGAACTGCTGCTCCTTTTAACGAAATTGCACCACCCTGCCAAGACCAAAACGTAACATAAGTTAAGCATTCAGCAATCAGGCTGTTAGCAAAATAGAATTGTGAGAGCCTGAAAGGAGTAAGATGAAAACAATTTTTTGTTCGCAAGCACATGGGAGCCAAACAATACTGTGGGCCGATAAACCAGTGGTGATACAGTTAGCTGGTCAGTCAAGATATTATACATTCAGTAAACAGAATGGAAACAGGCAACATGCCGCAGAAATTCAGATATATAATATCTACTGTAGATCACACACGAATACTGGTGTACCTAGTTTCCTCAACAAAGATGTGGCACACAGATTGACACAAAGGCCCCATGATACTCAGATATACATTCTACTTAATCATGGCTAGGAACACAAGAAATTTGATAGTTTGGATGAATAAAGAAAGAAAATCAGTTCAAAAACAGGCATTTCTACTGCCAAGTATAAGAACTTTACATATTTTTTCGAAATAGCATGGAGGTCGACTCTGGGTATGATTTTTATCATTACTCTTTTCCGTCCATTATCCACGCTGACAACCTAAAGAGTCACAGGTAAACAGTGATGTAAGAACAAAGAAGATAGAAAATATTTAGAGAGAAGATGCCAATAGAAAGAGAAGCCACAAACATATTATACCATACCTGTGCTAGATCACCTTTATAGTTTCCATTCTTCATGCGGACCCATGTACCACGGGAGATTTCAAATGGTTTTGTACGGCTGGATAACAAGCTAGGAACTTCAGCTGCAGGAACAGAAGTAATTCTGCTTGCATACACGCTACAAAACCCTTTGCATGCCTGTATAAGAGATGCCGATATGGCCCACGAATCATTTGACAGACAAAATACAAGCACATATGTAGAGAGATATAAAAGGAAATAAAAGATTTTTGTTGACTACTATAAACAGTTTTTACAGATTCATAAAAAGTTCTTCTTTTTCTCAAACTTCCGAGGTATGAATTAGTAAAATTGGTGTGCATGGGAAATGAAGACAGAAAAGACAAAGCTGATAGATGCCACATGCAAAATCTATCTGTGTTTCACAAATTGGAAGTTACATCTTATATTCCACAAAACAGTTATAGCATAATAAACATAGTGCAGTAAATGTCACCCGGCATGTCATTGCCAACACAAATGCATTTTTTCCTCTTGCGGTAGAAGGAAAAAATTGTGTACCTCTGTAACATCACAGGCCTTCTCCGCTTCAACAAAAACAAACCCTCTTACATGATCAAGTGCAAATGCTGTGATAATTGGCACTTTGGTACCAATTTTTTGCAGATCAACAAACTTTTGCATGAAGCAGAAAGCCATTTGGCGCTCACGCCCAACCTGGAAAGCAGTTAAACAAATCAGCATCTAGCCAACAAGTGCTAGTTCAGCAATGTCAAGTCAAGTTTTTGTTAATCACAAACCATGCATTTAACCCTCCAAATAGTAGGCTCTTTGAGTGCACCATCTATGGGGAAAATGTCATCATCTTCCCTAGAATAGCTACGATCAGCAGCATATTTCACACCATTACTGTATCGGGTCCTGATGAATTCCTCAAGTTCATCGCCACTAAGCTCCTCTTCCTTTACAAGAAAAGGAAGAGGGTGTGACCTTTCAGTTCTTTTGTGACTGAGATTTTGTACATGCTCCCCACCAGTAAAGAAGCCTGTGGTTGCCATAAACAAGATCATATAAGCAGAAGATCCCGATTCCTGACGATCAAACCTTCAGATATTTTTTATTTGAAAAAACTAACCTTAAATTGTGCACAAAGAGTATGGGATAAAATTGACATTATTGCAAAAGTGCTTAGAGAAGAAACGAACCTAGAACACCCAGATAATTGCTAATAACATTACTTCAGCATTAGGTTAATTTAAAATTTTAGATACAAATATAAAACAGCAAAAATGGAACAGGAAAACAACAATCAACTCATAATCTTATATCTGAACTACAAGTAAAACAAAGCAAAAGAGTTCATAGATGACTAATTCTGAATGTTGCATATTTGCTTATTCTTGACTTCTTATTTTTTTCAAAAAAGGTAAAAATAAAAGACATTTTTGTTGATTCAAAACAGGAAAATCACATACAGGAGCAATCCATTTTGTGCAAAATGTGTCATGGCAAAAAAAAATACTAATGCCCTGAATGCTAGTATGTCACACTAAATGCATTTCATAATTGTAGAGATGTATTGTAACCACATAAAAACAGAACTTTGGGTAGCACAGGTCAGTCACCACACTTTGCTGAAGGGCAAACTTCCGAGCCAGAAACTAGCAAAGGCACCCCCGTTCCCTAACGGACTCACAAAACCATCGAATTAGTATTTCTATTAGCCAGGGATTGTTTGGTCCTCGTAAAAATTATGGATAATAGGTCAAATTCTACAGTACTCGAACTGTTCCTGTCGTTAAGCAGGGGAACCACCCCCCCCCCCCAAAAAAAAACAATTGACACAAATCAAACGTAGGTAACAGAGAAGGTGGAAAAAATATATCCCCAAATAATCGATCCAGTAGTCCACATTGCACAGACCAAAAAAACCAGATCGATCCATCCAACCGATCCACACCCCCACGCACGACGCTAGCCTCGTCTCGGGAACCGCGCCGAATCCGTACTCACCGTCATCGGGGTCGGAGGCCTCTTCCTCGGACTGGAGCACCTCGTCCTCCTCATAGTCGTCGTCGACGCCGGCCGCGTCGTCCACGAACTGAAGAACTCCGGCGCGGCGGCGGCGCTTCGCCGCGGAGGACGACGAGGGCCCCGCCTCCGCGTCGCCGGAGCCCTTCCGCCGCTTCCCGCCGGCGCCAGGGCCAGGGGATTCGGCGGCCACCTGCTTGCCCTTCCCCTTCACCGCCATGGCGAAGGGAGCCGCGAGTGGCCGAGTTGGGGGAGTGCGGGATGGAAGACGACGCGACCTGCCCGAGGAAGTGGAGGGGGCCTTTAACCACTCCCGGCCAAGGCTACCTTCCGTTTCCGAGGAGCGGAGTTTGCAGATGCCCCCTCAAGTTACATGAAATTTCATTTTCTCGTAGACTTACTGGTCAGTGCTGCGACCGGGTGAGAAGTGTCCGGTTTGTGTGCGTCAATGTGTGGTATGAGTTGGGGCGGGAGAGAATTTTTGTCGTTTTAAGGGTGCGTTTCCGAAAGATGGGAGTCAGTGGAACCGAAACGGCTGGACGGAAACCTGACGGGCTGGCATCACACTGTAATTCTATTCAGCTAAGTTGGGCTTGACAAGGGATTGGAAAATATTAAATGGTGAAGAAAATGCCTATTTTGTCTGATTTGATTATTGCAAAAATCTAATTATCCTTACATACTTAACTGTAATAATGGCTATCAAACATTTTAAAACTTTACGTGAACTAGATAATTCTATTTCCGACAGTTTCAAGTCTCAAGCACGATAAAATTTTAATATGTGTTATGATTTTTGGTGACCTGATTAATATATAATAAAAATGTTTAAAAAGCTAAGTAGAAAGCAATTACAAGCAATTCGATTGATATATCAATTCAAATAATGTAAGCAAATAGTTATAGTCGCATCAAACCAAGTAACAAAATGAGCAAGGTAAATATCTTTCAAAAATTACAATAGTGGACACGGGTACTATTTGGGGTCACTTTGTCTCTCGACTACCGTACCTACAAAGGGAAAATTATCTAAAAAATAAAAAAGATTTCCTCTCAACAAATTTAGAAAAAATAATTATACGAAGTATGCCATGTACAAAATGATCAGCCTATACAACGGCCAAAATACACTTCGAGTTATTCCTATAAGTGCTTTCTAAACTTTATATCGTGGTAGCATGGGCTTTTTCTCATTTGTATATATTTTCTATCATAACCACCTATCACCAAATTAAAAATATTTTGTAAAGATTATGAAACACTAAAATGTTTCTTACTTCTATGCACAAAAATATTTTTCTTATTTATTCTGATTAACAAAATTTCAATATTCCCTCATAACAGTGTATGTTCCAATACCGGCAAACTATATAACAATCTACTGACCACCTTGCTACCATTAATTTTCTTAATTCTAGTAAGTTTCTACTTTCTAGCATCCACACTCTATCTTGCCTCTCCTTCCCTTCTTTGGATGTTCTCACTGCCACCCATCACCTTGCTAACACGATATGCCATCATCCTGATCCTACTTTTTATTTATATGCAAATTTAGGCATTTTAAATCTTCGTTTTCTTTGTTTCCATATTAACCCGTTTCAAAAACGTTTTCTTTTATACCATGTTAAAGCTGAAATCCTAGCGGTCGATCATACACACGACGGCCCATGTGTGACGTGCAGTTTCCCAGACCCCAGCAGGAGACGGGGCCCGTTGGGTTTTCGACCAAAATCCCCCAACCGCCTCGGTTCGTCCCGCCTAAACGAAACCTCCACCGCGTTCCCCTTCCCTTCGCACACCAAATCAAGAAAACACCACCAGTTCTTGGATCCTTGATCGGTCCTCCGCACGCAGCAAAATGGAGTTCTTCGAGAACGCGCGCTTGGTGCGGCTCAAGAGCCACCTCGGCACGTACCTCTGCGCCGCCGACGACGCGGAGGCCGTCTCCCACGGCTACCGCCGCAACTCCCGCGGCACCGTCTGGGCCGTGGAGCTCGCCGGCGACGAGTACGTCCGCCTCCAGTGCCAGCGGGGGCTCTACCTCGGCGCCGCCGACACCGCCGCGGCGCTCGACGCAGCCACGCCCAGCTGCAGGGTCGTGCAGGGCCTGCCATCCACGCCCAACGACAGCGCCTTCCTCTGGACGCCGCGCCGGGAGGAGGGGGAGCGCGGCGCCGGGTGCCTCACGCTTTCCGGGCCACTCGGCCGCCTCCTCCGCGCCAGCTTCTGGGAGACGCCGCGGGACAACACCGTCACCCTCGACTTCGAGGTCGGACCGGAGGAGAGCACGTGGGTGGTCGAGGTCGTCCCGGCGGAGCAGGCGGCGCCGCCGTCGCCCTGCCGCGCCCAGTCCTGCGACGCTCGGCTGGAGGCGGCCGCGGCGACGTTGGACACCGCGTCCAGCGCCTTCGTCAGGTTATACTCCGCCAAGGTATTCGAACAGAACCGCGGTTCTGATTGCTTGCTTCGTTCGTTCTTGATCTGATGCTTCCGGTTCTTCCTTTGTTTCCATTGATTTCTTGGAGAACGAATTCATCTCGTTGAGTTGCTAAGATTGATTTCCTGCGTAATTACCAGCTACTAGTTCGTCCAATTAGTTTCTTGGGATAAGAAGAATGTTAACTTCTTTGGTTCTTGAGGATTTGAAGCTTGTAAATTTCTTAGGCAAAATATACTGTTCTTGTCGTTTCTTTTCTGATTGAGTCGCGTCCTGCTGAATCGGAGTCGTTGATCAGTAACTTGTTTCTTTTTTTTTGAAAGAGCAGTAACTTGTTTCAGATCGGCGATCTTGAAATGGCTTAAAGTCGTAATGGTTTGCAGGAATCGAAAACCAAGCTTGAGGAGCCGCCATCGATCGAGGAGCCCCTGCACATGCCGGCGCGGCGCACCATCTTCCACAACACGGCCAGGGAGGACGGCGGCGTGGACGACTTCGACGAGGGGACCTGGAGGTACTTCACGTTCGACGAGCAGAGCCTCGCCGCGCTGCGCCGCAGGCTGCAACAGGAGACCAAGTACAAGGACTTCGTCATCTGCCGCCGGAGCGGCGGCGACGCATCGAGGTTGTTCCCCGTCGTTCTTGACCTGCCGCCCGGCAACAACGAGATGGAGTTTGTCCTGGTCTTGGTGCCATCTAGAGGTACTACCACTACTGAAGATCTTGGCGTAGGCACTTGCCAAATCTTCTGTTCGTGTTTGGTTTCTGAATATATACTAGGCATTATTGGAACCAGTACTAATAATATTGTTCATAACCTGTAATTGCAGCGGCAAGTGATCTTCGGTGGCCATAGGGACGTGACCTGGTATCACTGTAAGAAGGATGGGGAGTAATTCGACAGTTCGGCATAACCTGAACTGAACATTTTTGTAGTGTGTACGGAACAGTATCTAGAGTTGTTCATAACTGAAACTGAACATTCTTGTGCTCTGAAATTTCAGTCACTTAGGGAAGCTCTCATCTTGGCCTCGTTCTCTAGTTCTCGACACTGTTACGAACGTGTAATTAGCTTGAAACAGACTAGCAGTAGATGGACAAATATGTCAGAAAGGTATACCATTTTCTTTTTGGAAGATTGTGATGAATTGTGTCCAGGAATGATCTTGGAGTTTCTTTATACCCGCTCTTGTGAATTGCTCTGTGTCTAAACGTTTCTGTGTGAACAGTATGTCCCTTAGTGGACTGTGTGGTGTATGCTGTACTTTGTTTCCGCATGCATTTCTGATGCAGTGTTGCGGATGTGTCTTTCTCGTCGCGTTTGGCTTTGCCTTAGCTGCAATTGCAGTTTAGACATGCTGGAAGCCGATTCGTTTCAGTTTCATTTCAACAAGTCAAGAAGCGATCAGCTCACAGCAACCACATTGTGCATCCTGCATGTACAATTTCACAACATGAACCACACAGTTACAACATGAAGAAAAACCACGCTGCTCGTTGAGGGAACGCTTTGCATCGACCCCAGCTATATGATTCTATCTATCTGATCTCTATTTCTCACTGTAACAACCAGTCAACCACAGGCCCACAGCACCACCCCCCCCCCCCCACCCCACCACCACCACCACCACACGCACACATATCTGCACAAAAAACTTCTAGGGCGACATTAACACGTTAAAGATAAAAAAGAACCATGCCCAACAATATATCAACAAGCTATTTGGTCCCTGAAACCGGCGATCTCCTCAAATACAGGCAGCCGCCTTGACCTGAACGGTGTCCACTCGTTCATCACAAGGTCTAGTCTCTCCATGATCTCTTCATGGACACTTTGGCCAACATCAAATGGCGAGGAAACACAATTGAATGGGTTGAGCTCGTGCAGAAGCTGCTCCGCACGGGCAACCACCTTTTCATCATCCGACCCATAGATTCTGTGTAGTAGGACGTCCTCGAGTGTTTGTCTTGCCTCCCCATGCCTGCCCAGCTTAATCAGGCATAGCCCAAGGTTGCACGCCCTGTTGGCATCAGGCTCAATAGTTTGTGCCTTGCGGTACACCAATTCGGCGGCTTCATAGTTGTTCTGCTGCATGTAAGCCCAGCCAAGGTTGCCCTGTCATGCATACCAGGGAATATTTCAGTAAGCTGGATGTAACTGAGAATTTCATTGGTGAACAAATTATCGACGGTAGGAGTAGCAAGAGCAGTTGTGACCCATACCAGAATACGAGATGTCTCCTGTTGGATTGAGACCTGGAACTTCTTGCCATGGGATCGTGCTTTCTTAGTCGCCTTCCCGTTGAAGGCCTCACCAAGGTATATCATCTTCAGTTTCTGTTTCAGTAGCTCAATTTGTTCCTCGACTTTCCCGCACTTCTGAAATATATGATGGCATCAGGTTAGAGTGCAGGAACCCTTCAGCGCTTGTGCAAGATGTGAAGAAGCAAAAAAATGTACTACCTTATACAGATCGATGAGTAGGTTGTCAAGAGACTCTTGAGCCTGCTTGGAGCAGAGGTGCCTGAAGGATCTGATGGCCTCGATCGCCTCCTCGGAGCGATCCTGCTGCTTCATCACCACAGCCATGTCCTTCAGGGCACTGTCCACCCTGTCACCAGAGTTGATGGCCTTCCAGAACCACACAATCGCCAAATCTGGCTGCTTCTCCACAAGCTGATTCATGCAATGAAAGTTATTGTGCACAAATTAGCAGTCAAGATTATTAGGAAGATTACAACAAAATCTCGCACTGGTAATCATAAATTAAGCTGTGTGTAATTAAGTGATATAAGTAATTAGATACTAATCGAGTTTGAAGCATATCATTTATTGGATCAGTGAATCGTTTGCCGTGCCAGTTGGATCTCCCTCCATTTCTGGTAACCACGTGCCCCGAGCCCAACATAGTACACAGAATGATTCAGCAATTCGGTGAACAGTAACATCTGAAAGGCTGAAAGTACAGTTCGAACAAGAACAGTCACAATCAATTTCCATATCAAGGCAAAGGAAATCTTGCGAACCGAAGTTTGCAAACAAACGAAATCTAGCTTCAATTGACAAAATAAAAGGAATCAAAATATTTACTTTTAGGATTTTCCAGAAAAGACCTACTAATGCATGCGATGGTTTACGTCAAAACCAGCGTCTGATCCAGCGCAAAGGTGAAATGGCTAGGAGAGCAATTGGAGGCGCCCAAATACGATGGAAAGATGCTTGATTTATTTTTACACAAAGATGCTTGATTTGATGCACATATAACTGGACGCTCATGTATATATGCATACATAATAAGCTACTGCTGCGTGCTAATTTCCTATTGCCAATTCAGTATTGTCACAGTCTACTGGAGAAAGGACAGGGGGATTTGGCACGATGAGAGAGAGATGGTAACCTGGAGGTGCTTGGCTCTGACGTACGGGCTGTCGCCGGCGGGCACCTTGTGGACGACATGGAAGAGATCCTTCTTCTCCCCGCCAACACCACCACCACCCCTCCTCCTGGAAGAAGCCATGGCGGAGCAGTCTAGACGGAAGCTGGCTTGGCGAGAGGGGACCGGAGGCGAGCGATGAGAACGCTCAGAGCCCACCGATAGGCGGTTTTGTTTTCGCGGTTTGCGGGATCTGGGGGTAACGAAGAGGAGGGCCGGAGGAAGATGACGAGGCGGGTGGAGCGAACCTGGACGGGATGGCGTCCGGGTTCCGGGGCGGGGGTTGGATGGGGACATGGCGCCTGGCTCCCATCCCGCGAGGCGGGTGGGGGTGACGTGTCAGGACCCGAGCCGGGTGCAATGACGTGTGCTCGCGGCGCCTTGAAAGGGTGGGAGGACTTGGCTGGGTTGCAAACTTGCAACGGACAGGATGAGAGGGAATCTTTCATCGCAGCTCACATGAGCACTGAACACGTCCAGTTGTGTCACGATTTGCAGCCTTCGTAATCTACAGTAGTCTTAAATGATTAGGCAGCGCTCTTGCCATTTGTTCAAAAAAGTAAATAAATCTACAGTAGATTTCTCCGTCTTTCAAAAAAAAAATACAGTAGATTTCTCTAACCATTTGTTTTATGCTGCCTGTATAGTTAGGGGGAAATGATTTGAATTTGTACTCCTCCATTTGTTTACTATATGAGGCGTACAATATTTTGTTCATGGTCTTTTTTTTAACCTGTCAACTTCTCTTGGTCAACTAGCGGCATAATAATCAATAAAACTTCCCTAATCCTCCCTTCCGGAAAGGAAGAACGTGAAATTCTTTTTTCTTTCTGCAGGGATCAGAAGAGAAGATTGGACCTAGCTGAATGCTTGGTATAAATAAGCCACTTCTTGATCTTCGACCCCCTAAGTCACGAGTGTCCCCGGTTACTGCAATGGGATGTGGTTATTTATCTATCTCTTGACTCGAAATACTCGAAATAGGAGCAGAGGAGGTTCGAAAAAGGATCTTAAAGTGTCTAGGGTTGGGCTAGGAGGGTCTCTTAACCCTTCCTTTTTCTGACCATCGGAATTATTTCCCAAGAACTTGCCATGGTAAGGGGAGGAGGGGGAAGAAGCACACTTGAAGAGCGCAGTGCAACAGGGAGTAAATGGCAAAATATACAGAAAATCCCTACAACATGCAATTGCAACAAGATGACGAGTAAATTATTGATAATAAAATTTAGGGGTGTAGTGGTAAATAATAAAAGATATTAGGGTAGGGTGATGGTGCAGCATGAACACCGTCATTACCAACTCCAATATTTTAGCAATAAAAAGGGAGAAAATTCCCTACTTAACACCACTAAAGTCATTAGTTTTTTTATTGGCTCTCTAAAAATTTTCGATCCCTACATAGTCACGATTTCAACTTTCATCCCCAATTTGACATTTCGTCCATTTTTCCATCCATCCACCGTTACATGGCACGCGAAAAGACCATTTTACCCTTTTGAAGGATGTGGGGCCCACTGCAGCTACCTTTCTCTTACCTCTCCTCCCCATCCCTCTCGGCTCAGGATGGCAACCGAGCCCGTGGGGGTGGATCCCCGTGGGGACCCACCTTATTACCAGCGGGGACCGGGGGAGTTTTTCCCGCGGGAAGGCTGGGGCAGGGCCCCGAAATGAAGCCGGGGCGGGTTCAGGTCTGGAATTTGCCCAGTTGGGACCCATGGGACCCGAAAAAATAAAAAAGAATAAGGGAACCGGCCTAATACAGCCCAACAATTGAGCCTGATATAGTTACTGTTAAACCTTAATCATTCATCCACTCCTCTCAACCTCTTCCTCTTCCTCTCCTCCTCCGCTCCTCCGCCCCATCCCCATCCGCCGTTGCTGCATCTACTCGAGCCCGGTGCCCGCTCGGGCGCAACGCGCTCGCCGCTCGTGGGCCACCTGTCGGCCGTCGCCCTACACCGGCGCCGGCGCACCACCCATGCTGGCCGCTACTACTTTGGGAGCAGGCTAACAGGGGACGCTCCGACCGACACCCGTGCTGGCACGGGAGCAGAGTCCTCTCTTCCCTCTCCAGTGGACCCTCTTGGACCGTCGCCGCTCACCCGCACAGGAGCAGAGTCGCCCGCCGGCTACCGCCGCTCCAGTCTCCAGCCTCTCTTGGGCCCTCGCTCGCCGCCGCTCACCCTAGCCACCGGCAGTGGCGCCGCCCGCCGCCGCTCAAAACTCCGTGTAGATTCATGAGTCGCAGCTCGGCCACCCGCCGCCACCCTTAGCCGACGTTGCCACCCGTCCGGTCGTCGCTCCAGTCCCCGCGGGGCCCCGTGGGGGATTGGGGACCAGCAGGGATCGGAGACGGGGAACGAAATCGCCCCGTCAAACAATTCGGGGCCGATGCGGGGACTATGTTTCGGGGAACGGGGCGGGGACTGGCGTCACCTCCCCAGCCCCGCCCCACCCTATTGCCATCCTGACTCTCGGCCCTCGGCGGCGGCGAGCCGCGGGCGCGGGTCAGAGGGGCACTCCGCAACAAGGCACGCGAGCGCGTTGAGCGCGTCCTCGAAGCACGCGTCCACGGTGTCGTGGAGCACCAGAGCGAACTGGAATGGCCACGCCCTTTGGGCCCACCCTCGGCCTCCGCGGCGGAACAAGCAAATGCTCTCGGTGGAGACGGGCCGGATGCGGAGTGTGGCGACGGCGAGCGCGTGCGCGGCGTTGAGGAGGAAGGCCTCCGGGGTGAGCAGCGCGTCGAGGTTAGCGCCTAGGGATGGGTGGGCACGGGCGAGGGCGAGGTGGCCTGGTGTGGCGCG
The DNA here is from genome assembly GCF_002211085.1 of Panicum hallii. Classification (NCBI taxonomy): domain Eukaryota; kingdom Viridiplantae; phylum Streptophyta; class Magnoliopsida; order Poales; family Poaceae; genus Panicum; species Panicum hallii. The sequence goes on from NC_038044.1 coordinate 14,404,885, forward strand.
GTAGGCCGCCGGGGACAGGAGGCCGACGGAGGAGGGATCAGAGGCGCCCCGCGTCGCCGCCGCTGACAGCGTGACGGCGGAGGCAATAGCGAGGCCGGCGCGGCAGAGGTAGCGCGACATGGGGATTGGGGGATGGATGGCTAGGGGTCGAGAGAGATGGGGATGAGAGATAAGAGAGAGGTATTTGCGGTGGGAGCCACATCCTTCAAAGGGGGCAAAATGGTCTTTTCGCATGCCATTTAACGGGAGATGGATGGAAAAATGGATGGAGTGTTAAATTAGGGATGAAAGTTAAAATCGTGGCCATATAGGGAATGAAAATTTTTAGAGGGCCAATAAAGGAACGAGTGTGTCATATAGAGAATTTTCTCGTAGCATGTTCCTTGCTGCTGAATGTCGATGGGCTCCTCTTGGTCACGATCCCGGTCGTTAGCGTTGGTGCGCCGTGTAAATTCCATCTCATCCTGGACAGCTTGGGTGCCCACACAAAATATGTGGGTGCCCAGTGTGGATCAGTTTAGTCATTTTAGGCCCAAATCTAGTCAATGCACTTTGTAATGGGTTGGGCTCGTGCTTTTTGGGGTTCAATATGCTATATATATTTTCAGATTTTAGGACAAATATTGAAGCTCGAGCTTGCTCGATTATCAGAATGATCCGTAAATTAGGCTAGGCTCAATCTCATCTAATGCACTAACTAGGTCAGGGCGGTCTCCATTTGCTTGGATGGTATGGGGTCTTTTGTCCGATGTTTATAGCAAGCTAATTAATTGTTTTATTATCCCACCTCATAAAATTTCATTTTAGAAAACCCCAGTAGTGCACAAGGCAATTTACACGAGGGCATCTATTCCCCGCATATGCGATTGGAACTCGTCCAATCGCAGGCGCCGACGCCCCCGCCTTCCCCACCTCCGGCGCCTCTGCCGCCATCCTCCACCGTACCGCCGCCGCCGCTAATCACCTCCGACCCGAACTCCCCCGTCTGGTCCTTGGCCCACCGGATATCAAGCCGCCGCCCCCGACCGGCGGTGTCCCCGCCGCTGCCTGCAACCCGCCACTGCCGTCGGTCTTCTCGTCCACCCCTCCCCCCTCTTCTATAAAACCCGACCCTCCGAAGTCTGGCCGCCACGGCTCGCCAGGGAAGATGAACAGTACACCTGCAATTGGATGATGTCTACTCGCATATGCGATGAATAGATTTCCATTTACACCGCTATCTACTTTCCTCGTGGACAGATACGTGGACCCATTCCAGAACCCCAACGGACAGAGGGTACATACGGATACGCACCGTATGATGTCTTTAACAAAAGACTGGAATAACCTCCATCATCATCTCAAAGTGCGTAGAGCAACAACAAAGGAAAAGACACCTCCTGATTCGTAGAGGGATCACATGCACCTGCAAGGATATACGCGCCTTTCCAAAGGATCTCTACACATCTTTTTTTTTGAAGAACTAGCTAGGATCTCTACACATCTCCATCCATGCTCGACACGAGCTCGCAATGAGTAAGCAAGACTACACGGGTTAAAGATGGCCGTATTTGACCGGCCCCTTTGCGGCGAGATACATCATGCGGGTATCCTCCCCCAAAGCCTGCGAAAGAAGGAAAGTGCAGGGGTTCTTTTGGAAAAATCTCTTGGGACAATAGAGGGAAAAAAGAAGCGCTTGCCACTGCCATGTACACGTTCAAACAATCAAACGCCATGGCTAAAGCGACCCAGCCCTTCTCGTGGTGGCATCATGCATGAGCAGTCCTAGCTCTCTGGCCTCCATGGCCGGGCCTGTTGAAAGAGGCATGACACCAATGGAAGATTTTGTTTTTATTTTTCCTAAAGAAGAAGGATGCTAACGTGTAATGATGTACTGCAAACAACATATCGTTCCTTTTTTGAGTAGTGATAATAGCTTTGAAACTTGTATTGACTGTAGTATTGTTTTGTTTTGGGCAGGATGTGCTCTGCTAATAAGGTGCCTGTAGTGGGACTGTAAAATGAACTAAATGATGTCTTGATACAAAACAAAACGGGCTGGGGCAAGGGCAGTCTTCGGGGCTGTTTGGTTCATCGGCATTAAACTTTAATCTCGTTGTATCGAATGTTTGGACACCTATTAGGAGTTAATTAGAAAATACATTGCATAAATGAAGGCTAATTCGCGAGACGAACCCATTAAGCCTAATTAGTCCATGATTTGACAATATTGTGCTATAGTAAACATGTACTAATGATGGATTAATTAGGTTTAATAGATTCGTCTCGTGAATTCGTATCCATTTATACAATTAATTTTACAGTTAGCTCATATTTAGTTTCTCTAATTGGCATCCAAATGTCCGATGTGATCCGGACTAAAAATTAGTCCATGGATCTAAACACCCCTTTTTCAACTCTAGAGAAATGATGCTAACATACGCCTTTAGAGGACAAAAATGGCAAAGGCTGTTCTTCCGAGAAATTCTAGCTAAATCTTCTAGCTGATGGATATCAAAAGTAAAAACAGGCATGCAAAATGCTGCCACCAGTCAGTTTGATGATGTTACTGTGGGAGGGAGATGAATTATGCCCGCTCGATTAATACCTATGCCTTTTTGATTGAAGGAAAGTGTAAATTGATTGACAATTAGTTCTTCTAGAAAAAGGAGGCAGTTTGGAGTATAGTGGATTAGCATATACAGATAATGCCTCTACTGATTCGAGTATATTTAAATAAAACAAAAAAAATACAGTGTGTTAGCCGAGCCAAAATATGAGGAGGACATTAGGAAAAATATTCTAGACATTGTGCAAATGAAGGGAAAATACCCGATACCCCTTCGCTACTGCATCCATGATTATTCTGATTTGACCATTTTGAGAATGAAAACGTTGATGATTTTGTAGGAGTCCGATCCTTTCATATATGAAACCGTCTTTGTTTATTAATGTATCCAAAGAAGTCCCACTTCATAGTGGGGTTGGGATAGCAAATTTCTTTCCTACCAACTTTCTTTTAGTGACCGCGCCTTAGCATGTTTTTTATTAAAAAGGTATTTTCCTACCAACTTGAAAATTTACTTGTTTTCAGTGGGGTTCCTAATCAAACTAGAGGAACTTTCATGCGGACTCAGGTTCAACCTAGTGAGGGCATGTGCCCCACCTCAAAATTTTGAAGTAATGCTGTTAACTAACAGTTTTTCATCATGTATAAGATTATACTTGCTTACCGAACTAAAAGAGAAATATCCGCACCGATATAACAAAGACATCCATCAAAAAAGAGAAAGGGAGATGAAGAAGGGCCATGATTATTGTACAAGTACAAATATTCCTTTGAAAAAATCAGTAGCCCCTGAATGAACTCATGTGCTTGGACCTAGCCGCCATCGGTTTGTGTTTCTTTTCCCTCCAACATGCACTGATATTGCACATACTGTTTCGTGCTCTGAAATTTCATAATAAGACCAGTTTGAATGCAGTCTAGTTAGCAATCGATTCACCGAGCCATATCTACCACTTTTATTTAGATAATTGTGGTAAATCTTGGGCCTCTACACCTGACAGGAACAGAAGCATGGAACGGTCGAGTAGTTGGCATGGAACAAAATTAAATAGATTTTCTTCCATATAATGGTGGCAACCATGTCCTCTTCACGCTCAGAAATCGAGCAAATCAAAGCGAACTAAAAGAAGATGATGATGATGATTTTTTTTTTGGAGGTGAGGGGAATAGGAATATAGGACGCTGGAAATGAAGTAGCAATGATCTGACAATCCTCATCTGAAACCCTGCACGAGACTCGACAAGAATCTAGTAGACGTCGCCAGCTCGCCAAGCGGGGACGCCTTGTGGGCGGCGGGCGCACAGCCACTCACAGAGGCGTCCTGTCGAACGGGAAAGAAGCGAAGAGAAGCGAGAGGGGACCATGTCCGGGGGCCCCGCCAGCTTCCAAAGACAGAGAGGGAGGATCGGAGGTGGAGCTCGACCAAGGAAACGAAGCGCAGCAGGCCACGTTGGGAAGGCAGCTCCCCGCCCCATGCGTGGTCCTACAAAAGCGCGGCAGATTTGCTTTGAACTCGCAAAGACAAAGAGCAAAGAGCAAAGCTACCGGGGAGCAATGGATATACACACCCACACACAGAGAGAGTACTGTGAGGGGGGGCGAGAGAGAGAGAGAGAGAGAGAGGAATTAAAGAAGACAAAGGAAAGCCGGCAAAGCGGCGAGCAACGAAAGAAGAGAAGAGAAGGAGATAAGAATGTTTTACGAATCCAACAAGCGTTCAGGATCTATGTCGCAGACACCCACACACGACGCACTCCGTCCACGCCACGCAAAGCCCGCGAGCAATCTGGATGCCCATTGGTGTGCCGCACTGTGTCTTCCTCGCCGAGATCATTGATCGCCAGCTGCACCACCCCGGCATCGCTCGCCATCATGCCGCCCTGCTCCGCCCTTCCATTCCCGGCCACCTCCCGTGCTCCTCTTTTCCGCGGCCCCGGCTTCATATAGCAAGGAGCTAGAGCTCCAGCTGATGCTCACAAGGGCTCCCGGCTCGTGCCTCTGCTTCGCACAAGGACGGCGTGCCATTGCTAGCGTCGTCTTCCCCCCGCGAGAGCTCTACTAGGTCTGAGGTGGTGGTGCGGGGAGAGAGAAGCAAGGAGAGAGGGAGCGCGCTCTCTCTATATGGGAGCAAGGCCGGGCAGGTCGCCGGGGGATTTGGTGTGCTGCGGCGGGCTGCGACGACTGCTAACCTTCGTCCTCTTGCTCTGCACTTGCCTTCTGATAGCCATGGCGGCAACAGATGGCGCGAGCTTAGGGTCGAACAATGCGGCGACCATGGCGACGACGACGGGTTCGCCGGCTCGGCGTCCCGGCGGTGCGGACGCGTTCCGGAGCAGCAAGAGGAGGATCCCCAAGGGGCCCGACCCTATTCACAACAGGTACTGCTGCCTTTCTGCTGATGGCCGCATGCATGGAGTTGGCGTTTTAGTTTGCCTGCATTTTGTCATTTTCTACTTTTACACCTGATAAACTGCAGTTTTGCTCTTCGTCCAGTTCTTGAGTGCACGCATTTGGTAAAATTCTAACTGCTAGCATCATGGTTCAAATATATCGAAAATAGAAGATCTTTTGGTATTCAAAGTTATCTTAGGTGGGTTGCTGAAAATAGTTGAGTCATACAACGAACACATGAGCATGGTACATCTATGCCTTCTCAGAGGAAAAATGTCTATAATTTGCAAAAAAAAGAATGGACGAAAAAATGTATATAATTCAATTTTTTGAAAAACAAGTATATACTAGAATTCAAATAAAGTAGGAAGCATAATGCTTTGCAGATATATAATCCTCATCTCGTAGTTCGAGATTTATCTGGTTCGTTTCCTTTCTCTTCTGCCGAAGCAGAGGAATTCGGAACCCACATGGCCCACATATGTGGCGCGCACATGATCGACGCCTAGTTTGTTGCATTGAGGCAACTGTTCTTTGGATGCTTCTTTGTAAGTTTTGGGTTTTCGGCAAAGCGAAACCGAAGAACGAAACGAGTGTACTTCTGAGCAGAGCAAATCATTGCACAGGGTCACTTTACTGACAGGAGAAGCATCACGGCTAATACCCGCGCCTAAGCTTCAAAGCTTGTAGTGTTATAGGTTCATCAGCTTACCGGAACACTTGGCACTCACCTTCTTCCTCCCTGTGTTGGAAATGTGTTCATTCCCAGGCGTGCCGGGAAGACGACGATCGAGCCGCGGCGGAGGGGCTAAGCCGGGGGAAGGATCAGCCGCTGCTCATCTTCTTGGTTCCGTCGAGTGGTTTGGGTGGAAGGAGTCATCTATGTAGCATGCAGCTATGGACTAGCTACCTCAGCAGGCTAGCCGTGCTGGAGATGAGATTTGTGCAGTGCAGAGAGGTTCCTGGCACCCTCCTTCAATGGGGATTTTGGTTTGCGGGGGTATGTATAAAGCTGCAATCTCCCCTTGAAAGATTTCTGTTCATTTTTTTTGTTTTCACCAACTCAAGCTGGTGAGTGAGATGATTGATGATCGACCAACCTTCAGCATATTCTTGCGAGATTGATTTGAATCTGATGTTATTCTATTTCTTTTTTCCTGTAACCCATCTTTTGCTTGCGTGCAAGAAATTCAGAAACCCAAGAGCTAGCTGCCGAATTGGCAAGCATCCGTGTTGCCTTGCCAGCTTGCCCGGGGTGGAAGAGCTCAGCTTGTTCCAGTGCTCATGCAGCTTACTCTGTTTGTGGTTGGAACTTGGAAGCATGCATGTTGGCCTAGTGTTGTGCGAGACATGAATCTAGCTGAAGTAGTAGTAGCCGGCGAAAGCAAAAGAGACTAGTGAGTGGTAGTACATGCTAAAGCTAAGCATCGATGCGCACGGCTGCTTCTCTGTTTGACTGTTTGTGTTTGTGCGTGTGCGCGTGTGCCCTGCCGTGCTTTTCCCTTTTACTCCTTTTGTTGCAGGCGGCCACTCCCATTTTTTTTTGAAGCGTTCGAGGAGCAACAAAGGGTCGGGAAAACTCTGTGGCGTTCCCTTGCGTGTTCGAAGCACCCAGCAGCTCTGGCTCCTAGCACACGAGCACACATGACATGGCGCAGCCACACGGCTGCCTAGCGCTGGTAGTGGTAGAATTTGGAGCAGCCAAGCAAATATGTGGTAGAAATTGCAGAAATCAAACTCGGCAGCCGATCGGTTGGTCGGCTGGAACGTTGTAGACTACACGCAGCCACAGTTTTTTTAATAAAAACTCGCCTCCACAGGTGAGGTGGTTGAAAAAAAGCTCAAGCGAACAACATGGAGTGCTACGAGCGATGATGGCATTTTTTTTCAAGGCGAACAACACCTTCTTCAGCGCTACGAGATTTAGAGCGATTGCGGCGATACGGCTCGCTCGATCGGACTGGATCGCCGACGGCAGTCCGCGGCCAGCTTAACCGACTCTTCCAGCCGAACCGCGCGGCCCTGCGAACTGCTCCTTCACCTAAAATTCCCATTGCATCCCATTCCCAGAGGTTATTGAGCCGCTGATGCCACTTGACATCTGCTCTCTCTTGTCCTTCTCATGATCTTATCTCTCCGCATTCTTCTCTCATCAGCCAAACGGCATGGTACGTGTGGCGAGGCAAAAGCTTTACAATTTCAAGTGTAGCTCACGGCCGCATGGTGAAGGTAGCTACTGTTTTATATCCAAGACGCGATACCGAGGGAGCATGACTTTTAGTGTTCCACCTACCCGGTGAACAATTATTCATCAAATAATTCAAAGAAGATCAAGAATATCATCTGACTGTGAGATTGTACTTATTCTTCATTTAAGCTGTTTAGCTTATATTCATGCTGCTATAAAAAAATCAAAGGTACTGTACATCAACAGTAGTTGGTGGCATCAGTAGTACATGAGAGTAAATAAAGATAAAGCAGCACCTATCGTGGAAAAAACCTGGGCAAAATGTGATCTTTCATACATAATATTTCCATTTGCTTTGACACTACTTAATAAGTAAATTTATATGCTCTCTCTTATATAGCCAGACACTAAAATACATACTACCTCTGTTCAACACAAAATGCAATTATAGCAATTATCAGACACATTAGTGTTGAGGAAAAACGGCACTAGTTCTCTCTTTGACCACGTTACCTTAAATTATTGACATGACTTGAAAAACATAATTGCAAACTGATGTCCACGCACGTTAGGATTGCATTTTTTGTGGGGTGGAGATATACTAGCTCAAGCACTAATCATCGGGTGAACTAACCAATACTGCCGAATGATGTTTTGTCCGTGATTAGTCAGCCGAAGGTAGCCGTGGATCACTAGGCCAGCAAGTCATACCGATGACGAGCTGCATGGCCACAGAGTCACAGAGTTCTCGAGTGTCTCTCGTCGGTGCCATAGACGAGATAGATGCTCATACCCTAACACCTCCCAGTCCTAGTATGCAGACACCTCATGCATCGCCCTCAGCTCGTCGCTCAATCAACCAAGGGTACTACAGCAGCTTGGAGTTTTGGACTCTCGGTATGAGTCTTGGCTCCGATCCGGCGTCATAAATGGAGTGGCACGGAAGGAGTATTTATAGGCTTTACAGGTTGGTTCCTTGGACTGGGCCGGGCTGGGTCGGGCGTGATTTGGTTGGACCTGGTGACATCTCTTAATACATTTCTGCACCAAAAGGTGGCCACGTCGCTGGTCTTTCTCGGCCGTCGGCTCAGCCGGACGGATGGCTCAGATATTACGAGTTTCAGTTATTTTGTAAAGAAGGTTCTCAGACTTTAGATAAATCAACCGGCCGGCCTCCTCTCTTAGTTAATTTTAAGAAAAAACCCACAACTTTTTCTAAAACCAACCCATAGCCCGGCCTCCTCTTTCAGGTAATTTTGCGAAAAAATCTATAATTTTTCTTAAAATCAATCCGCAGTCAAAGCTTCCCGTTCAGGAAAATTTACAAAAAAACCTTAAATTTTTAGAAAATCAACCCGCGTCCTGATCCTCTCATAGGAATATTTTTATAAAAACCCTTAGATTTTAATTAAATCAAACCACAACTCGTTCCATCCGTTACTTCTACACGAGTAAATATTATACGTACAATTTGAACACCAAAACGTGTTGAAATTAAAAGTTGCTCAATACAGAATTTGATCAAAAATTCAAAAACTACAACTTCATATAGAGCAAATTTAAAATTTCAAAACATTTTCGCAACTCGTTTGCACAAATGCTTGCATGCGATTCGTGGTACCTGCAATATGGACACCAAACCGTCTTCAAATTAAAAAATATTCAATACAAAAATTTCTCAGAATTTTAAAATCTACAGCTTTATTATATAGTAAAATTTTAAATTAAAAGTATTTTTACAATTTATCCGCATAAATGTATACGTAAGATCCATTCTACCTACGATTCAGACACCGAAACATCTTTACGTCAAAAATTTTCGAATACAAAAATTGCTCAAAATTTCTAAACAAAAAGCTTTGCTACGCAACAAGTTTTTAAACAAATGATAATAAAAAAAAATTATAACCAAAATCGCTAAATACAACAAAAAAAGATAGTTCTATTTCCGTACCAAAATAAATATCCTACTTAAATATTAGTGTCACGATAATAGTGAGTCCAAAATATACCATAAATATAATAATGAGCTGCAGATCATGACGCATAAATATACGATAATTATTGCTCCATGCACCAACTATACCAACTAAAATCTGACCGCACGAAATACGAGTCCTGCGCAGCGAAACTGCGCGCCTTTATAGTGATACACGACAGGCCCAACGGTCGAAACTACATCACACTGTCCATGATGTGCTCACGTATTCATGGTTCTTCCTGCGCAGTCAACTCCATAGACGAGTTGGATTCCGAGGAGGAGACGAGCTCAATCTCCCGACGCCTCCCAATACCAGCTTGCAGGAACAGGTTGGTTGCTTGGCCCAAGCCAGGGTCGTCGGACCTGGTGCAGCCGCGTGAGAGGCTGGGCCGGCAGGGGGTGACGAGAAAATGCTACACGGTAGGATGGGATGTTAGCCTGTTAGGCTATATCATTTTCTATTGTCCGATCCCTCTCGATCATTCTCACTACACGTACTTAATTCTCCGCCAAATGATGTGGGCTTTACAATCTGAAGTGTCTGAGATCGATTATTGCCACATAAAGTATATATTTATTCAGTTGCCTGCGTGCAGTAAGTATATTTAAGTTTGTTGGTCCTCCACCAACCAACAACACCTACCAAGGACACAAATTGGTGACTGAGTATTTATATGCTGTTCAAAGTTCAGAGGCCCATCTGTATGTTGTAGCTGAGCCGATCATGTTGGCAGATAGATTAAATTTTTGATACATGCTATAGCTAACCCAACAGAGTTACGGATATTAGCGTAGTTATTAGGCGCATAGGACCGGACTTTGATCGTGGCTGTAGGTTCGCAGCCAACGGCACAAATGAGTTGGGTGCCGATAACTCAATCTCCCCATGCCTCCCGATCCCAGAGCTTGCAGGCACTGCGCGTGGATTTTCACTCCACTCGTTGATCTGATGTGATGACTCATCCCCTCCCCTCCGCTAATTCTCGTCCTCCCTAGCTCAATGCGATCAGCCAGCAGCTAGAGGAAACGGCGGGCTAGGTTCTACTCCAATATATAGTTTCGATTCAGAGAGTTTCGCTCCGAGCTGCCGTCATATATTTATGGCCGCGTGTTAGTTGATGCGCCGAGACACCATCAACCATAAAGTAGTAGTGGCACCAGGTTTGAGATTTTGTCTTGTTATCTCTTTGTGACCATGAGATTAGTTCTTCACCAACCAAGCAACATGCCAATCATTTACCACGTTCCGAGAGGTAGCTCAATAATCATTGAAGAGTTCCAACGAAGATCCAAGCAAATATGATGTCTATATTACAGTCAAAAAAATTCCCGATACGTAGATACGAGGAACGTGGATCGATAATTTTAAATTTCCGGTTCTCAGAGGATATACCTCTTCGGAACATTTAATCGAGATTGGGATCACGATCCCTATTTAATCGAGATGAGGTACCCAGAACATAGCTATGGAACGAGGTTCGTGATCCCGATATAATTAGCAAAACAGCTCCTCCTAACTGTTAAATATCTATAATACTTCTCTTTACTCATTTACCGACGTGGGGAGACCGCGCCGCCGTCGCTGTCCGCGCTGGTACGCGGTCCCCTATGCACGCTCGCCGCTGGCCCAAGTTTCCGTGAATCACGCCGCCGCCGCCTGCTCTCGTAGCGCCCGTCACACTCTCGATCCGTGTGAAATGGTCTATATAAACCCATAATAGCTAATAAGCCATCCAACCACAACATTCAGCTGGTGCCGGAAAATAGACCCGGCCCATTTCAGGAATTCCGAAGTAAGAATGCACGGCATCCAATAGTCGTAGCGCCACACACGTGTATATATGTGTATGTTTTCGCGTGATGTGACTTGTGACTTGTGGCTTGCGACGCAGCTAAGCCAAGTTGGTGTAAATTGTTTGTCATCTGCAGTCAATGCTATAATCTCGAGTTAAATGTGCAGTATTAATCTAAGTTATTGGGAGGTTATTACCATTAATTAGTGGGTGATTTTATAGCGAAAACGGTCAGCAGAGAGCTGCCTTCTCGTATATAAAAAAATTCTGGAGACGTCCATGAACATATATGAAAAAAATCCACATCTCCTTTTCTCTCACTCTTTTTCCTTTCGGAAAACTGTGCAGTCGTACTGAGCTGAAGGGTGAGCGGTATGTCTGAGCTGTTGCCGTCGTGAAGCCTGCACGAGGAATGACAATAAGATTTCTGGCTGCGCGACTGCTCAAGGCCGATCGACTAGGCTCTGCACCACATCGTATTTTCACGAGGACGGAGCGCTGATCTATAAGTGTGATGGATTTATATATGAGTTTGTTTCAGCTCAATACATAGAAGTGGTATTGTTTTATATAATTTGCCTTGAATTAAAAACCGGTAGATTTAATCGTATTTTTCCAACAGCTGTGTGTCTCGAGAATGCCACAAGCATGCTAGGCAACTGAACGTAGGCCTGCTGGCGTTTAGGACGGCGAGCAGGGACGCACTGATCGAAATTAATTATTAGACGACCATGCGCATACAGCGCGTGTCACAGTGGCTGCCAGATGGCAGGTAAAAAAAAAAACCTGCCTCACCGTCGTCGTAGCGAAAAGCCTAACTAGCGTTGAAGCTGATCCCTCGGCACCTCTCAGGTGGCGCAGTACTGAAAAGAGAGTTAGAACTAACACTGCTCCCATTTCTTTGCTGGAACGTACCCAACCATTGTCACTCAAGCAGTAATGTTCCCTACTTTGTGGCCGTTTGCACTGAAATATCAGGAGCGGATGAGAGGGCCGGAACCGATATAGAGGACTAGTTTACATTGTTTCTCTCCTAGCAAGTAGCAACAGTTTGCTGCCGTATACCATCAAGTTCCCATTGCATCCCATTCCCGGCTGGGTATCACGGAGGATTGGAGGCTGGGTACTCCGACTCGAAGCATCTTGGCGGAGACTACACAACACGGTGCGGAGATACGTTACGAGCTAGAGTGCAATCCATAGACCAGCTGAATCTCCAGATGCCTCCCAATCGCAGCTCGTAGGAACTGCAATTCGAACTGCCGGACGACGTGGATGGTCGACACATCCCCCCCCCCCCCCCCCCCCCGAGATTCTCGGTCCTCCCACAAGCAGTCAAATGAAAGTCTTTAGGTGATCAGGGTCTAGACCAGGGTCCAACTCTTGAGAGTGTTGCGTGTGGTCTCAAACTTTCCTTCATCAACCGTAAAATAGCACAAAGCTTATATATAGGATTGCAAACTAACACCGCAGGTTGGTTCCTTGGTCCGGGCCAGGCTGCTTTGGTTCTGCTCAGCTAGCTGGTCCACCTGTTTATATAAGTTTGTTCGCAAGCCCAGGGCTGGGCGCTATGCCGCTATCCTACCCGTGCGGCCGCCTCCTGTAACTGTGCACGTTCGGACGGTGCCGCGTGCATTAGCTAGAGCGGCCCCGTCGCTGCATTTTGCAGCCCGCGAGGTCCTTACTTGAGCGTCCAACAAAATTAGCTTTTCGAACTCTAAATATTAAGCATGCCCCAAACTAGTAAAAATCCAATGCAAGTAATTAAACATAATTAACCAACGCACCGCCCGTTAATCATTATTAACTATCACGCAATGTTAGTATTACAAATAAACTAGGCTATCAACCCGTGCTCCCGCACGGACTAATTAGAATTAATATAAAAATAAGGCCTTATAGCTAATAATTATAGTTATATATCCCACACCCTCTTTCATCTAATAAATACTCTAATATATACTCTAAAATCTATATTTATCATTATCTAGTTGCAATAGATTTTATTTTGCACCATACCTCCATGCGTGTTTGATATATATTTAATTGAACCATTTGTTTGTGAATTGGTATTCTTATTTCTTACATCATACATGAATACATGGTGACACATATCGTGGGTAATATTTTTTATATAAATAATATATTAATAATGATAGAAATAGTAATTTAGAATTTTATACCGATGCATTTTAATATTTTTTATAATTATATAATTTAGATTCAGATTTAGAGGTTACTTTAACTTTTAATAATGATATATTTGGATAATTTATATGCAAATTTAGGTGGTTATTTGTATTATTTTTATAATGGCATTGGGTAATTTACACGAAAATTAGGGGGTTACTTTAGATTTTTTTTTATAATGGTAGAGATGGGTAATTTAGATACATATTTAGGGGGTGACTTTAGTCTATTTTCATAATAACAGAGGTGGGTAGTTTATTAGAAAAGATAACAGATCCAACGACTATTATGATTAGAGTTGTCGGATTGATGGCCGAAAGTTCTGATTTTTATGAGAATTTCTAGAATTTTTTTTATTTTTTAGAGTGTACACCTAGGATCTTAGGTGGCTTCACGTGGAGGTTTGAAAAGAAGACTTCGATTAGTAATTGTAAGATTATTAAGTTTTCCTTGGCACCGTGCTGCTCATTTTCTCGCTGATACTGTATATTTTTGCCTCGAGGTTCTTCTTAGGATATATACATATGGGATGTTATACAGGCTAAATCGTCCAACATGGGCATTGAGAGCAGAGGTAGCAGCACAGCTCGCGTTTTGGTTGATGGCAGCCTATACCATAGCGGAAGCAATAACAGCTACAAAGCTCACGGTTGGTCTAAATTCACCGAACCAGCTGAGCAGGTGTGCGGAAACTAATTTTGATTGGGTCCCTGTTAGACCGACACCCCTCTTGTGAGCTTCCCTACCTTCACCTCAAATTCCCATTGCATCCCATCCCCAGGAATCGTTGAGCCTATGATGCCACTCATACTAGCTCCTGTCCCTATCATTCTGGCCAAATGGTGTGGGAGGTTTTACATGCAGCAAAATTTAAACACTGTTTGATACAGCCACCTAAAGAGAAGCTAGCTATTTATGCAGTTGCATAGAGTAAGCATGATGAAGAGCTCAGTTCTTCACCCACCCACAGAGTGCTGCCAATTATTTACTTATCTTGTACCGAGCTCCTGTAAGGCAATAACTTACAATATTTCGCCCTAAAATGTATTTTTTTTCTTTTTTTTTCAGTGTTGTGTTTGTGTAAGTATGCTATCTATAGCATTGTTGTGCCTTGCTCTTCTCTAAGGCTAGGTTTCTTTCGTAGCAAGGGGCTCTCGTTGCACTGTATCTGGGCAATGGCTTTTCTTAACCAACAACGGCCAATCAAGCTTTTTTCTTTTTGTGGACATGCATGAACCACCGGTTATGTGAGAATGAGCTAATAATGACCAGACCGCTTAGCCTTTCTTAAGCAAGGTTAACAGTCTAACACATGCCTGACGTAACCACTTGCCTATGAGAAGCTACAAAAACGCAGGATCTCATTCCCATGCATGTTTCACGGAGTACTATACTGTAGCATGGATTATCAATTTAGATTTTTTTTTTGCGCTTTGTGGTCAACCGTCCTTGAGCAGAGTTTCACGCCGGTGCATGCCAAATCGTCCCGATCAGGTGCTGTTCGCTAGTCTGATTTGGCCCGTGGAGTCGCCAGCAAATGCAGCCGGGGATCGAGTGTACACGCAGGCCTCGGTTGGTGTAGAGCGATCTGTGAACGTTCTCGAGCGGTCGAGCCCACGGTTTTTTGTTTCCTTGTAAAGGAGGCAGCACACCGTGCAACAACGTTGCCTTCTCCTGGCACACACAGCGATGTACTCCGTAAGCCGCTGAGGCTGGCTTATTTAGGACGCTGGTGGCTCTTCGGGCGTGGCCACTCAGTAGGAAGTTTCTTGGTTGGGCCAGGTCCTCTGCTCTAAGTTCTTTTGGACTGATTTCGCTGGAGCCGAGAGCAAGCTGCAAACATACACCACTAGTTTAAAGCTTTACCTTGGTACCCAGCTTGTTTACTTTCACCAAGTGGAGCTTTGAGATACTGTTTCTCTTCACCCCAAATTCCCACTGCATCACATCCCTATATAAAATCACTGAGCCGCCCGTGTCGCATGTCCTCTCTTATCGCTCCTCTTTCCCCCCATTCTCTTCTTATCAGCCAGATAGTATGGCAAATTCTTTTTACAATTTCAACCTCATTCGGAGAAGCTAGCTATTTATGAGTAGTAAACGGTTGCACCGAGTGAGAATGATTTCAATTCTTCACCCATCAGCCAACCAGTAGTAATTTATTAAACCTTGTCCTCCGAAGCAGTTCAATTATCAAAAAAAGTGAAAAACATCATCATCTAAGTTTTGAGATTTTAAGATCTAATTAATTTGACCTATATCGAAAGAGAGTACAACAAAAGATGAGCCACTCCGTGATGTTCAAAGCTTAAAATGGGGCTAAACTATAAACCAATCAACCACAAAGTCAGTATAAAATTTAGTTTGCTTTGGCTCACAGAAACTATTTTATTTACTTGCATATATATGTCATCCAGAGACTGTCAGACGGCATCCTAATCATCATTTTGGTCTCAATTTTTAATTTCCTTCTCAAGCTAGACCAGCTGGGTTAACAATTAACAAAACAAAACATATCGCCCAGGCTATTACCAAATGTATATTCGACTAATTAGCAACCAATAATTGCGCTTTGATTTAATATGCCACTACATACCATATGTGTGCAAATTACACTACTACGAAAAGAGTTTTTAGAGGCGGGTAAAAACGTATTTTTAGGGGTGTGTGCGGTACCCGTCCCTACTTCCCGCAGCTAGAAACAACTATTTGCAGGGGCGGGTACATCCCTACAAATCGATTTTTAGAAAATAAAAAAATATGGTATCACCCTAAAAATAGTGGCATTTCTTAGGAGCGGATAACGCCATCATCCGTCCCTAAAAGTGTATTTCCAGGCGCGGGTTAGATGCTACAGTAATTCCGCTCCATCTATAGGAGCGGGTTACCTTTTAGGACACCCCTAGAAAAAATGAGGTGTTCCTAAAAAATCATTTTTTATAGTGTTAGGGCGTCTCGAATAATGTAGCTAGCTTTCTAGCTATTAAATGGTCCATGTCATTACGCATTAGTAGTCAACCTCTCCAATCCTTTAGCTATGTATGATGTTTCCCAAACTATTATCGACCCACATATATGTAATAGAGCAATAAAATTTACATGTTTCTAGATATTAGTTAGTAGCTAGCTTTTATCTTTTCTCTCTTCTCAACATAGGAATAAATGACGAAATGTACTCTTATAGGTAGCTCATTTGGCATTATTGGAGGTGCCCTTGTTAGACTTGGCTGAATTGGTAAGGCTTCTAGCTTAGTCAGCATCATGGTGAGGCAGTCCAAACTTTACTGGAAATTTCAGTTGTCTCTAAAGAAGCCAAAATTATAGTGGAAGTGTGCTACATTGGATCCACGATTTTACTAGTGTTTCTCAAAGCAAATAACTACTTTTAGATCCATGTGTGTTTTTGGTGGATCAACACATATATAGAACACAGTGTTGGACTTTGGTCTTTCTACAAAATATATTAAATTCATCTAATAACGTACGCTTTCTTTTTTATCTATACAATATGAACTGCTTAGTTACTAGCTAACAGCTTGTTGTCTTGAAGTGGCTCTATATTTACTTCAAAACAAAATAGAATCAAGCTTCTCAGTGTAATAAAGGCCCTTTTCCCTTATTTCGTTCCTCAAGAGGGGAACAAAATACAGGCATATTCAGAATAAGTTTCCGCTTTCCCAATCAGTTTTACCACTGCAACAGTGGAGCTAGAAACAATCAACTTCCAACCTTTGCACCAGATTCCCATTGCTTGCATCCCCTTCCTAGCTACCGGCGCCCGCTTGGTATATTGTCTTCACTCATAATCTTCTCTCACTCTCCTCCTAGATATATATAGGCATCATTCTTTGTTGTCAAACAAAGGATGAGAGAGAGAAACTTGCATTGAGAGCCACGAGCCCACAATAGGCCTTCTTTTCTCATATATTTATGTTACTTGTACAGGGTGTAAACGTGCAGCTAACAGCCTCGCTCGCTCGAGTCTCATCTCGGATTAACTTGAAGAGACATGAACGATGTTGGATGTCTTCGCGTTGGTAGTAACGAAAGTCTACATGTTAGAGTAACGGCGCCGCCGTGCCGCCTCTTCCCCAGCGACGGACGCGACTGTGGTTGGAGCCTGTACCGCAGCTGCAGTTTATGTTGATGGCACCGCCCAGTCTTCTCGCGGCACAACGCCGGCACCCAAGGATTCTGATTCCCCATACTACAGGATGATGGAGTAAAACCGGTGGGCACTTAGGTGTTAGGTGTATCTCCCAAACAAGGTACCAAACCCAGCGCACAGCGCATTGATACAACCGTGCTCAGCTCACATTCCCCATGCATCCCACACCCAGGCAGGCACAACCTGCGCTCCATTTGAGCCTCCTCCTCCTCGCCACCGTGCGCCCAGCTGATCAACAAGCCTTCCAAGCAATAAGTTAGCTAGCTAGGCTGCCTGTGACAAACTAACAATTACCTAGTTTCTATTGCCACACCACATGTGGGAAATTGTTATTGATCACTGGGATAGCTGGAAGCGAGGGGGCTACTTCTTCAGGTCTAGCAGATATATAGTAGTCCTGCTTGGACAACCAGTTCAGGCATTGTTACTGACGCTAACAATGAATAGTCCACATGTAAAATGAGCACTGAATTCAACATGCATTTATATTATGTTGTACCCTACTGCCTCCTACTAGAATATAGCTAGTTTTAGACTTTATCAGATAGACTAAGAGGGATTACAGGTCTAAATCTCCTTTCGTTAACACGTTCCTGCTGCATGCGCGCGACACTCTGGACATGTACCGGGGCATGCCAATTTAGTTTGCATACGAGTACATTGCGCGCGCCCCTGCGCGCCACTTGTTAACTGAGATTTTGTTTGGGAATACTGAGTGAGAATTACTGTTAGAATCAGTAGGCTGACATTTTATTTATAATGCAGGCATATAAAAACGTATACTATTAGTTGATACATGCAAAGATCAGTTGTTGTAAAGGTAGAGTTAAATTTAATTTTGAAGTGAGTGCAATAGATACTTGGAATCATAATTTACTTGTTAGTACCTTAGTGAGCGGAAATACCCATGTTTGTACTGTTGGTGGCTAAAGACAGAGATTACATCTTTGACTGGAGTGGACTGCTACATTTATTCATAATAATGGTGCATAGAGACTTGTACTATTAGCTGATAATCTAATTAAACGCAGTTGCCAGGAGCTGGCATGTGAGTTTGCATAGACTAAATGAACAGTCACTGCGAATAGGTCAAACTTTAGGGTTACATCAGCAAAACTGCAGATTGTGGATTTGATCGCACGATTTCTGATTTTCCTAGGGGGTTAATACAAAAGCCTTAGGACACAACAGTGGACGGAGAGTTGATTTCATTATTCTTTAGGGACTCTTTAGAAAAAGAACGAAGGGGTACGCTACCGTGGGCGTCGGTTGCGAGATGGACCGATGAGGAGAGTTTCGATCGCGGGTTTATTTCAACAAACCTCGAGGTCTTTTTGAAAAGATGCCAGCTTCTTAAAAGATCTTGCCCGTTCATCGCTCGATCCGACGAACAGGATTTGCAGACGACGTGGCTGGCCTGGCCGGCCACCGAGCCCGGGGGCTTTGATATATAGAAAGAAAAATGTCACCCTGATTTAAAAACAAAACCACCTTGACCTTTTTTTTTAATGCAAAGAGGAGTTAACGATGGAACTATGTGTATTTTTGATAGACCATCCCTTGGAACCCCGTCGAGAACTAACAAATATTTATATTCTATGATAAAATCTGACCGCAAAACTAGCTAGCTATACTTTGGGACAAATAAGAACATGCATAGATCTCCCTATAGCTAGCTAGCTAATTAATTGGTGTAGCTTACTAGAGACAATCTAAAGAAGATACTCTAGTACTCAGATAGTGACCGTTTTGCAATTATATGGGGGGAAATCTTTCACAGAGTTGTAATATAGGATTAGTTCATATGCACCCTTGTCTCAGGGTACTAGTCATTCTTTTAAATAAAAATGTATTTATTTTTACCTGAAGGATTGCGTTAGTAGCTATGAACATCGGTGGTGAGAGTGTTGAAAAAGGAACACGATGATGTTCATATTAGTGACTTCCTCTTTACTGAGTCAATAAAAAATAGTTTTTTTGTTTTAACAAACATTGGCAGCTAATTCATTTCTCTTAAGCTCCTTTAACGAACAATGTCCCTTACGCGGATTATTTTCTCTCCTTTATTTTCTTTCATTCAACGAATGCCCCTCCAGCAATTACGACTTTTTGATCAATCAAAGCATGCACACATATACATGGTGATCTTGTAAGTATATAAAGCTGAGGCATGCCAAATCCATTGGAATGTCAGATAACTAAGGTTAGAAGGAAAGTTAAGGCGTTGTAATAAAATTCTAAAATGTAGTTAACTTTGCTCGACTACTGTTCGCGGACGAAGGTTCCGAGACTAATTGTTAGGATGGGAGATGGATGCCTGATTTTAGATGGACTTCAATTGGATTCACGCGATTGGATTTTGGATATCAATCTAATGCCAGGTATAGACAAAACTGACGGCGCCTGATGATCCTACTGCTGAGAAAGCGTCCCGCGCCGATGTTGGTCGGGAGTGGAGGATCGAGAGCACCAGGGCTCGTAGTCTACTATTACACCACTACACAACTTATTCTCGCGGCATTTCTCAATGAGACCCAGCGCAACAAGAGAGAAGAAATGAAGCGGTCCATAACTTATTAGGCTCCAGACGGTTGGTTCTTGGAGACGGCAGCCGGCACCTGCGAGCGAGGCGATCCATAACGGCTGACAGGCTTATAGCTGGTGGACCGTCCATTGCATGATGTGGTTCGGCTTCATTCCCCATGCGTCCCGCTCCCAGAACACCATGACCTGCTCGATGCAGGTGCCACCCCCACACATCATCCTTTCTCATCAACTCTTCGTGAAGTAAGAGGGGCTAGCCAAACTAGCTACCTGCA
Organism: Panicum hallii; assembly: GCF_002211085.1. NCBI lineage: Eukaryota > Viridiplantae > Streptophyta > Magnoliopsida > Poales > Poaceae > Panicum > Panicum hallii. The sequence goes on from NC_038044.1 coordinate 14,424,964, forward strand.
TCCGCATTTTCTCATGTGTGGACGTAGTAAGCTGCGCAGGTAAAAACTGCTGACCTATTTATGATCTAGCTAGCTAGATAGGGCGGCCGATGGGCGAGACGGCGGCTCGAACTTGAAATCTAGCTGCAATGGTTAGTGCTTTCCAACCACCCATCAGATAGTAATCTTACCCACAGCATTACTACAGTACCAACCATCTATCTTTTGCTGCATGCATGGTTGCTGCCTTGCTGGTAGAGTGGTAGTACTCGCCAGAGGTTGGAGGAGTTGCAACATAACTGTTCATAATAACAAGAGCGCATGCAAATGAGCCATACTTGAATAATATCAATATGTCTGGCCAAACAGGCCCCACTGAAAACGTAAATCTCCACCATGATCGTAGCTAAACTGAGATCAATCGCTCCACTAGCTAAACCATTAGACACGCCGGAACAAACAAACAAATTAAAAGAACGTGCTGCTACCAGCTAAAAGCAACGCATGCGTTAATTTCAGAATGAAGGATGTAACAGCCCAAAGAGATTCTGTGAAGTCAAGTCAATAAAAAATAAATTCAATTATTGTACTTTGGTGGCTAGTTCAGTTGTTAAGTTTCTTTTTGTCTACAATCCTTAAAACAGATTTTGTTTTCACTGAAAAAAAAACGCCCTATCTGAATGATGTTTTCGCTATCACGCGCGGGGCCGCACATGCTAATTAACTTTTATATATATATATATATATATATATATATAGTGCTTTTGGTACTGCATGCATATAAAATGGCATCCAGCAGAGAGGCACATCATTTACACCATTTCATTCACTACATGACCAAAAGGCACAGCGGAATACTGCAGCGAGGCACGACTGTTCCCTGCATGTTCATTAGAGACCCGTGGCAGGTGGCACGAACTTTGATGGCTGTTGGCTGGCCACGCAGGCAAAGAAATATCAGACAAAACAAGCACGTGGTCGAACTATATACCCAGGCATCTAGGCAATCGTATAAGTATGCTCCATTTGATGTTGTTATGTGGTATCATATATTACAGAAAGCTTACTATGCTATTTCCAGATGTAGTTTAAGCAAACACTAGTTATACCCTGCTCAAGTATTCAGGAACAGATAGTTCAATTCTTTTCTTGCATTGGAGCACCGCAACTATCTTTTTCTCTGAGATAATTTGGGCTGAACTGGCTAGCCCAATCGATTGCAGCTGATTAGTTGCAGAATAATGGGAAGCTCCTTTTTTTTCTATGAAACAAGAGGGGAGAGCTCCCCTACTAATTATAAATAGGGAAAAGTCCACTTTACAGCATCAAATTAGTTATCACAAAAGTTTAATTTTTAACCTTCAACTACAAAACTGGATAGAAAGGTCATCCAACTGTTGAAACCGGATAAATTTTACCCTTTGGGTGGTTTCAAAAGTGGTTTTATAATTTTTTTTAAAATAAAATTTCTGATTAGACTTTCTTTAAAAAATCAAAACTAATCCATTTTAAATCCAAAAAAATACGAAACTGGTACCAATTTTTTTCTAAAAGTGTAACCTAATTGTTGGTACTCTATTTGAATCTTATTTATAAAAAGAATAATAAGCATAACTAGAAGCAAATAAATACTAGAAATATATAAAAAAGATCTGAATAACTAACAAATAGAGTGCCAATAGATAGGTTATACTTTTATAAAAATGATGGCACATGTTTTGTATTTTTTTATTTAAAATGAATTACGTATGAGTTTTTTAGTTTAAACTTGAATATTTTAATTTTCACAAAATGAAAAACTACCTTTGAGAAACCACTCAAGGGGCTAAATTTGTCCAGTTTTCAACAGTTGGATGGCCTTATTATCTGGTTTTGTAGTTGAAAGTTGAAAATCAGACTTTTGTGATAGTTTGATGGTGTAAAGTGGACTTTTCCCTTGTAAATATTAGAAAAAACACCAAAAGAAGCTACCAAGCCAAATCTCATGAAACAAAAAAGAGAGAAAAAAATCAAAGAAGCTACAAGCGGGTGTCTATCCATTGTTTCATTGGTGTTTGTAAAGAGCTCTTTGCCCTTAGAAGAACTAAATTATATTGAATTCCTCTTGAATTGAGAGATGCAATGTTGCACATCCTGCTGCAAGTTTCTGAAGATAAGATCATCGCGTGACATCCAAATGCTCCAACTTAAGAGAATGATGATTTCTATGAAGAAAGACACCTGCAACTGAGTTCTGAAAGTTGAACTACCGTTGGCGGTGATGAATTAGGAGGTATAAGAAGGCCGATACCATGCCAGCAGTCAATTGCAAATGGACAACAGTGGACAACTAGGAAGAGATGTTCCAATGACTCAGTCCCTTTAACCAAGTGCAACCACTTGGCCATTTGTCCCTTCGTACGGAATTCCTGTTGCATCCCATTTCCAGGAATCACTGAGCCATCAACGATGCTCCACGCCAGGATCCACATCATTGTCCCTTTCCTTCCTTCTCCTAGCTGCCAGCTATAGGCAGCAATTACTTAACTGTTAGGCCGAAACTCTTTTAGGAAAGAAAAAGGACGCTTTACAGTTTGGGCAGCTGATAATGCTCGCTGAGAAGCAAGCTATTTATGGGCGTATATAGGCTGCAGTAATAGCATGCAGTGGAAATAATCTCTATTTCTTCACCAACCAAGTAGCTGATAATTTATATTTCTTGACAGTTCTTGAATTTATCTTGTGCGGACAGAAGCTCAATCATCAAGAAAAGGATTTAAAGGACCACTGACGCAGAGCAAGGTTATTTAGTTGCTAGGGTTAATCATGTTTTGGTGTCAGCCTGTCAGGGTCAATCATGCTGTTTTTAAAGAGAAATTGTAGTGGATTAAGCGAAGTTCATCGAGCTCGGCTGACCCCGATGACAGCACATACCTCCGCCCCTCCACTAAGGATTATTATTATGCCTGATTTAAGCTTACTTAGTACATCAGATCGATCAGATGGGTGGCATGACCAAGGACAACAAATTAAGATGAAGGAAAGCATAAACAAAACAACGAGAAGTTCCACAAAAAACAAGGAAAAATAATCTAAACATTCTTGTGTATAAGATAATAATACACCTGAAGAAACAATTACAGGCTCAGAACAATACAAATCATTATGCACCGCTGTGACACCCCAGATCGGTAAGTTTTTTCATGGTAACCAGTAAACATGATCCGACTAGGAATCCAGAATACTAGACACAGTTAATTAATACACGAAGCCTATGTAACCCCGACCCTACAGTATCATTAGGAGAGGATCCTTGCCTCCTAAGCCTATGCGATTTATCCTTCCTACACTAAAAGACCATCAGAAATTCAAAATGTCTGACCACTAAGGTCAATTGCATAGAGAGGTAGGCGCAACGGCCTTGTGTTCTAGATAATTAGACTCTCTTTGTTACTGAGATCTGACATGCTTTTGCTTAACAAGTGTAACATTTCTGTATGACTCTAACATGTACGTGTGCAAGCATGTGCGTTTGGTTTAACAAGCGCGGGCCGGGCAGTGTGCACAGTTTAAGTGTGAGCGGCTGCATACATATGTTATTCAAAATTCTGTGGTCCGACTGTGGACTGTGTACTACTAGATCACACCATGTTTGCACACAGGTATTGCTTCGAAATTAACTACCCTACCATATCATCCGCGAGAGCTACGCAGCCCTGTTTTCTTGGTTGTTGCTTTGTGCACGATTAGTAAGGTGAAGGTATGTGGACTAGGTGAAAACAGCTGATCAATGATGAGCTGTAGTGCCCACATGGAGTTCTTGTCTGTCTCAGCGCAGCAAGTGTGCCATAGGTAAGTTAGATCCTCATCCACTGACCATCTTGATCTCCCAATGCCTCCCGGTCCCATTATGCAAATATTTTTGGAGTAATATACATATGCAGAGGCAAAGCGGAGCCTGTTTCATTTCATAGGTTGGTTCCTGGTCCTGGGCCTGGCTGATTTTTTCCTTAATCTAAAAATCTGGACCTTCACTTTTTGAGGACACATGTTTCACTAAGAAGAAGGGAAGGTTAATTACAATCGAAAGACACACCAACCAACCGACGGCATGCCAAGCAAAGCAGAGACAAGGCCACCTTCCCAGTTCAACTGCCCCTATGCTGGAGCGTCAAGCAAAGTTGGCTTCGGCCGACGAGGGTACGCCAAGAATGTCAAAGGCGCCAGTTTGTACAAACCGAGAACAACGGCACATTTTCCGTTCTAGGAACCATATGCAACTAGACATCTTGTTGCGTTGTCCTTTTCTTTTTATAATTTTGCTATTTTATCTGTCATCAGATACATTTTTTCCCTGGAGAACTCTTGCTTTTGTTCTTCTCATATTCTTGCGTGCGTCAGGTAAATATGTAGGCATGCCAAATCCATCAGAATTTTTTACTAAAAAAAATCCATCAGTATTTCAGATAACCAATAAGGCTCGAAGGAAAGTTACTTATGACAAAAAAAAATGTTCTTTGCTTGTAGGCATCAGTTTTTGCATGTGCCGCTCAAATCATGCACGTCTGTTCACGGATAAAGGTTTCAAGTTTCATGACAAAATTGAGGGCGGTGGATTCCACGAGAAGTGGCACTATACTGAGTGACACGTTGGCGTTGAGATGTCAGAGCTAGTGATCTAGTGTTAGCGTTCCGCACTGCGCGATTATTGAACAAGGTCCGGCGCATCAAGAAATCAACAAGAAGCTGCAGGCCCAGTATCCTGGTGGCGAGCCCATCAGCAGCAACCGTGGAGGCGTGGACAGAGGTTCGACCGACGAGCGCAGCAGCAGCATGCCTGGAAGGCTCGTTTGTGTGGGGTCACGCAGACTGCAGCCGGCGCCTGCGAGCGAAGTGTAGAACTTGTGGATGCTCTGTCGGCCATGGTATCCAACCCAACCGCCCTAAGCCTAGTACACCTGACCAAGAAAGTTCAGCTTGCGTTCCCCGTGCATCCCACTCCTAGCAACCATGACTCGCCGATGCAATTACCATGCGAGCGGCCACCACCACGTCGACCTGCTTTCTCATCAGCTCTTCCTGATCATACATACGGTGTTCCATCCAATTTCCACCCAAGAAGTAAAGGAAGCTTATGTGCAGCCGCTAAACAAACTACTTGCAACGGCAATTGCTCATGTGTGTATGCTAGGTTACATGTAAAACCTACCCACTTATTTATGATGTAGATAGCTAGGGCCGATTCATCAATGCATGGGCGAGGCGTCATCTCTCAAACATCACTTCTAGCGGAAGAAAATTCAATAGGGACGGTCCCCAAAGAACTCAACGTGAGGACCTGCTCTCTATTTCTGACCACCCACCATCAGCCAATAAATTAAATATTTTCCATACAATTACTACTTCTGGATGCAATTGCTAGAGTTAATTTATTAGTGGATACAAAATGATTCATAATAAAGAAAAGGTGCATGCAAATAATCAAGCCACAATTCTTCCTCGAAACGGCGACAAGAACATTGCCGCAATTTTTATTCAAAGAGAAAGAAAGAGAAAGAATTGGTCTAGTTTCTAGGGAAAAATGAAACCAGATCCGAATGCCGAGCAATTTCACGGTTTACATTTGAGGGAGAACGTGCAAAATCCCACAACTTGATGAGTGTATGGATGGTTCCAAAGATTGGAAACCGGGGCAGAGCTGCAACGAACGAACTATGAAGTCACCTCCACAGGCAACCTGGAGCCAAACACAACTTGGAGCAGTGATCAGGTTTCTTCATCCCATGGCATGCGCCATGCCAATAATGCAAGTTAGATGATGAGCACTGGCGCATCCGTCTCTGCCTCAGCTACGTCGCACGCAGGTGTTCCTCGGCTTAGGTCACAGCTGAAGCATGCGTGGATGGGTCTCCGCCACTTGGTCTCGCACATGTTGGAGGTCCACGCATGCGCCGCCTCCATGGAAGAGGGCAGCAGCTGGCTTAGAAACAGCGAACGCGTAGGCGTATCTCTCGGCCAACACAAGCGCTTAGGGTGGACCAAGAATGGTGAGATGTTTCTGTTCAGCTCACATTCCCCATGCATCCCACTCCCCAGCAGGCTTCAGATTTTGCCATGCAACTACCACCACTTCAACTTCCTCGTTGGCCCTCATGCATTTCATCCTTTGATCCCTAGCACGTCTGTGAGCTTAGAGTAGCATCAACCATGTATTATGTATAGTAAGCTACTTATTAACGTCACATACACCATGTCTCATACGACATGTTAAATAAGTTGTTCATAGGCCAGCTAGGAGTGAAACGACTAGTAATTCAGGCACATTGAAGATATATAGTGGTCCATGCAACCAGTTTTAATCTGCACCGTACCAGTGCCTTACAGTAGGTATAATGGTTTTATTAGAAACTCCGAAACAATTGCAAACAGGCTCACACATGCTAGCTTTGATAACCGGAAACTATGTGTACCTGTATCAAGTCGGTAAGTATATATCAGTGGTATTTATTAGAAACTCCGAAATGTTGATGGTATTTTTTTAAAGAAAATATATTCTTTTTTTGAAAATAAAGCAGGAGCACCGCTATATCTTCAAAGAAAATATGAGAAATGGCCGTGCGAGGATCAGATGTGAAGCATGCGTGGATGGGTCTCCGCCTCAGGCCATGACCTCACACGGATGTCACCAGTACGGTGCTTCTGACCATAAAGTTCTCCACGAGCGGCTGGTGCTTCTGAGTTCTGATGACCACCGGAACTGGAAGCATCCGGAACCCCCAGGAAGGTACTTCCACGCTCGACTCGTGTTCCTTGTGCATCCCAATCCTGGGCAGCAAAAACCCCCCCGCCATTTCAGATTGCTGACCGATCGGCTCCCTCCAATAATTCATCTTGCACCCCAAAGCTTGAACATGGCGAACGAGCTTTTCACTAGCAACCACTACTAGGTACGTAGGCTATTATCTAACAGTTGCAGTCTCTCACGTACGCTACATGCCAGTTTATGTAGACAATTTTACCTGTGATACGGCTAGTGGATGCATAGTGCTTCCACCAATTCGGCTCCCTAGTACGTACGCTAGCTATGCGTATCAGCACCGTATATATAAGGTTTGCTACATGCATGGTCGTAGGTAGAGCGCAAAGGATTAGAACGTTGGTCTTTCAGAAAAAGGACTAGAACAGCACGTGGTTTGCATCACTGCACGCACAAATACATCAACAACACATTCTTATACATGCACAACACATTTTGCAGGACTGATGCATGGTAGGTGGCAGGAACTTTAATTTAGTATGAACGTCGTATGCTGTGTTGCACGCCGCACGCAGGTGCAAGGTCAGGGGCGAAGCTACCTGAAAATGGGTATGTGGTCTTTCCTACCGCATGCTGGGTTCTTTGACTTTAGAGAACGGTGACGAACGGTGAATCTCACTGGTTTTTCACAAATCCATTGGGGCCAGCTGACCATCTTCCCCACGTTCCATTCAACAATCTTACTATTACTAATTGAAGGCTCCTTTTGAAGCCACCATGCGTAGCCACCTATGATCCTATGTGGATACTCAAAAAATAGAGAAATTCTAAAAATTCTCATGAAAATCAGAAACATTCGGTAGATCTGTTATCTTTTCTAATAAATTACGCACTTCTGCTATTATAAAAATAAACTAAAGTAACCCCCTAAACATGTATCAATAACCCACCTCTGCCATTCAACAATACTGAAGAAGATGTTGCGGCCAGTAATGTAGTTACCCAGGCCCTGCCCTTGGTCTGGTCTACCCCACTATATGGCAGAAGGTTCATGGGTAGTCCTTGGTCTGGATGTCTGGTCAACCCCAATATAGCACAAGGTCCATGGTTGGCTGGACCTGAGTTCCACAGTCAGGCACAACCATCAACCGGTTGAGGGTTTGGTCGCGTTCCACGTTAACGCTAGCATCACATCTTCCATGGTTCGATCGAACCACACATGCCTCAGGCAGCCGGATTGCAGTTAAACGTGCATATATTGCATGCTCCGCCTGCGGGTGCCACCTCCTGTCGCTGGCGATTGCACAGCCAAAACAAGGATGCCAAGCACTGTGGCATTGAATCTGTTGGATTATGTGAGCCTTTGGCCCAATATTTATAATTAAAGAATTAAAAGTTTACCATTAAATGCTAAAAAGTTATTGTGTGATTCCATAATGAAAGAGGAAGAGGATTTCAATAGTAAAGTGCTGTGATGTGGGGCGGATGTTTTGAACTAAGTAATAGACATTGTGACCGCGATTCATTCACAACGATTCATTCTTGTGATTGATTCTGCACGAGTTAATTGCTATTACTCTGTTTGATGGCGTTGATGACGTCCAAGTGCATCCTCTCCTCCCCGGACTCTCATATATATCACCCAGTGTCTTCTCCTCTTTCAAACGCGCGAACACAACTCTCTTCCTTCCTCTCCTACTTTTCTGCATTCTCATCGCCGGTGCTGCGTGCACATCTCCGGCGAGAGTAGGTGCCTCTGGAACCATTGCCCTCTGAAAGACCTGCACGGGATAGCGGGGCAATCAGGTTTTGGCCGAGCGTCTTCACGCGACTGCTCGCCGAGAACGTGACGTCTTCACCGGCGTACTTCACCATCAGTCCCTGAGCACCGACTCCGTCCATCGATTCGTCTCCCGTACTTCAACAACTCGTACGACTACTTCCTCAACAATACGATCACTCGGTGTCTCGATCGACTACTTTCTTTCTGTAGTTCGATCGACTACTTTCTAAAGTACGATCGACTACTTCAAACAACTCGTACGATTGCTTCAACAACTGTGTGACTACTTCCTCAACTCTACGACCACTCGACTTTTCGATCGACTACTTCAAGCACCTCGAAATTTGCACTGCATCGAGTTCTTTGACTACTTCAAGCAGGCCAGTCGAGCATATCTGCTCCAGCTGGTAACAGTGCATCTGGTACCTCCGGCACTGGACCCACCTCGGGGTATAGTTTGATACTCCTTTATTTGATTAAATTCATGTTAAATTTAAACAAGTACATATATCTTGTTTCACTTATTATAATCATGAAATTATTAATAAATTGTATGTGTAATTTTAAAATTACAATGTACCCGAAAATATCTATTTATTTGATAGTATGTCCCAGTTCGCTGCTTTCCCCATGCGTCCCACTCTCAGGAAGCAGATCATCTATCGTGTCATATGCAACTGCTCTCATTATTTCAAGTCCAGTCCAAACTTCTCTTGGCTAGCTCCTATACTATGGTCTAGATTTCTAAGCAATCAGCAAGAGCACCTATACCACCACGAACAGCTACGATCTCTCTCTTTGCATAGCATACATGTCGAAGCTAGCTAGCTATTTGTAGGCTAGCTACTAGGAGCACGATATGTCAGACTTCAGGCCCAACAGCTAAAATCTAATAAAGGAGGTGGGCAAGTTTGTACTCTGGTCTGTGGTTTGAGAGCCTACTGCGCATCTGCTGACCATTGAGTAACTTCAAGTCCAGTTTTTCATATTGTAGCATGACTAGCTGCTTTCTGCTTGTGAATGTCCCAGATCAGGACAACCTCTAGCTCATTAACGCCACAAACAGCTTCTGCAACAGCGTGTGGCCTCTTTTCGGCCTTTCAGGGTTAATCAACAATGTTAGATGGTAATGACCATACAGACGACGACACTGAGTTTGGGCTTTGTCCGGCGAGGTGGCGACTGGCTTCCTTGGCTGATCTGGACATGTGGAAATTGGGCTCTCTTTACAGCACACTGGGTCATGAAAAATTGATAGGTCAAGATGGCCGATCAGCAGAGCTAGTCCGTTGCCTCTCTCAGCTCTTGCATCTTCATTCATTGTAGACTGTGAGCCTGGCCAGCAGTTTTTCTCATGCATAATGCTGGGATGCTGAGTTTGTCAACATACAGTGCGCCGTGTTTTTCCTCTTTTAATTTGTTTTCTGTTGTTTAAACACTCTTGCTTCCTCTGTTATCAGTACACACGCCCCAGCTGCTCTCCTGCTGGCGGCTACTATCTTTTTTTTTACCTTAAAAACAAAAGAAAAATAAACACGACAAACTCATGGCTACTAGTTGAAAAAGGTTGGTCTCGTGTTGCGTCTTCTTGCAATTAATTGGTGGCTAGAGCTTGAGAGTTTTGTCCCACTGCGCACTGCCCACCTCTGTGCAGGATTCGGACGAGATCCGTCACGCATCAAGTAGTACGTGAATGCCAAGAGAGAAGCTTTTGCCAATTACACAACACTGCAACTGCAAGGTTCGTCCTCGAATCCAGGGATTGGAACGGCAGCATCGCAAATGCAGAGTGTGTGGTCCGCTGCCGTCAATGGCACACGCGCTCGGCGGGCGATACTCGCGAGTGCTTTTCGTGCCACATGCGATTGAGACGGAACCGCGAAGGCTTCCTAGAATATTCAGGCCAAGGCAATAGCGCTAAAGCCAGCGGCAGAAGACGCGTCTGTCTAGCCTCCATTCCCCGTGCATCCCATTCCCATCCCCAAGAAAGAAACAGGTCTTTCCATATACCACCTCCGCCATTGTTTCATGCTCATCACCTCGCGTTCCAACAGACAACTGGAAGAGATCTCATGCTACAACGAGTTGCACATCAAAACTACCTCTATTTATGGGTTAGGGAGGGGAGCTAGAAATGTGCGGCTAGGACTTCAAATTGAACAGCTCTAATTAGTGCATCACCAAACACGTACCAATCAATCTGTATCTTACTAGTAGGCAGTAATGACTGATTTCAGGCACAGCAACTAAAATCTATATAATGTTTGTACTCCTCTGTGTGTGTGTGTGTGTGTTTACGAGAGTCTGCTGCTCATCATTTAGTGAGGTGTCAGGTTTCAGTTATTTATGGACACAATATGATGAAAGATGCATAATTTTTTTTCAAATCAAGATACAACCACAAACACTCTCACACTTATATATATGCAGATCTTAGAGACTGAGGCGTCCGATCCCGAAATTAATAATATGAGTAACTCAGAGTGAGTCCAATATTTCATATTTTATTAGCATGCCTAGTTACTTTGTGCGTGTGAATATGTTTTAGATCGTAGGAGAACATTTCATCAACGTAGACAGCTTATGTAATCTCTTTCGGGGCAATGAACAGTGTGAGGATGAGAGGCGTAATGAACAGTGTGAGAATTGGATTGAATAGATGGACCAAATGGGTGCGCTGAGGTTGATCCTTGTGCAGCGGATGCCTCTACGTTTCTAGAGCATTTTTTGTTAGAATTGGCTTTAGGTTGAAAAAAAATAGCGTGTAAACTCTGGTTAATGTTTAGATAGCATGATCTACTTTATATTTTGTGCAAAATAGTGGAAGCCATGAATTTACGTCAACATTGCGCTATACTTTTCCTCTTTTGATTTTTACTTTTCAAAGACTCTTACTTCCTTCGTTATCAATACACATGCTAGCTAGCTGATCAACCACGACGAACTCATGGACACCACAGTTGAAAACAGATTGGTGTGTTCGCGTTTCATCTTCTTGCAATGAGTTGGTGGCTACAGCTTGATGTTTTTGACCCGCTGCCCACACACCAAGCAGTGCGTGAGAGTCAAGGGAAGCTTTTGCCACTTTACACGGCAGCGCAACCTTAATCCTGTGAATGCCGGGATTGGACCAGCAGCAGATGCAGAGTGTGTGGGCCATTTCTGTCGACGGCACACGCGCACGGCGGCCGGAAATAAAACACTTGCGATTGCTTTTTGTGGCACACGAGATTGGCCTAGACTTGCGCGGGCTCCCTGAGACCAGCAGGAGAAGGCAACGGCGCTAAAGCCAGCAGCTAAAGACCCTTTCGTCTGGCCTGCATTCCCGGCGCATCCCACCCCGAAGAAACAGGTCTTATTTCACCGTCACCGGCATTTTCAGCAACTTGCTCGATCGTCCCCTCACGTTCCAATAATAGACAAGTAGACGAGATCCCAAGCTACACCATCTCTCTATTTATGGGTTACGAAGCAGCAAGATGTAGGTGTGGAAAGGAGAATCCCATCAGATATTTGGATGCCAATTAAGAGGGTCAAACATGAGCTAGCTAAATGGAGACTAATTCGTGAGATGAATCTATTAAATCTAATTAATCCATCATTAGTATATATTTATTGTATCACAGCATTTGGACTAATCAGGATTAATGGATTTGTCTCGCGAATTAGTCTTCATTTATGTAATTGGTTTTGTAATTAATTTATATTTAATATTTTTAATTGATGTCCAAATATCTGATATGATAGGACTATTTAGTCCGGGGGAACAAACGGGGACTAGGATGGCTTCACTGGATGGAGCAGCTGTAGCTAATTAGTGCATCACCAAACACCAATTGATCGATCTGTATCTTACAAGGACGCTAGCTATTAGTAGTTTCGAGGTTGACGAACCTTCTACATTTAAATCCAAACTGGTACGTACATTGTTTGTCAAATTGGCTAGCTAATTCAAACTTGTCGACTATATCATCGCTGCATGTGTACGAAGGAGCCATGGTTGGGCTCACACGCGATGCGTACAGGTCCCCGGAGCGCCGCCACGCGAGGCTAGAGGGTGCGCGGGCTCGACTGGTTGGGGCGGCCGCGATCCCTTTGGAGCCTGAACGCCGGCGCCTCCTCTTCTGCAGTTGGAGCCGGACGCGCCTCGGGTGGCAGCTTGATGTGCTTGGATTGCGTGCTGCAGCCGCGCGTGGATTCGGGTATCGTCGGTTTGTCAAGATCACACAGCCGGCACGACCGCACTCTGCATGCATCCCACTCTCAGGTCAGGATACAACTGATCGACGATCTCCTCATCACATCGTATGCCATGCCATGCCACGCAACTGATGCTGTCATTACTTCAAGTGCCTTTTCGCCTAGATTAGTTTCAGTTCTAAGCGAATCGATCGGCAAGGTCCGGTACTACCACCACGAGCAGCTACGAGGATCTCTCTCTTTGTACAGCGTACATGCCGAAGGCTCGAAGCTGCCTACTATTTATGGGCTAGATGGGATATGGCCATGGGAGCAAGGTATGTCAGGTTTTCAGGACCAGCAGCTAAAATGTAATCAGCATGCATAAGGTGTGCCCAGTTTCAGTTATTTATGAACACAGTATATATATATAATCATCCGCTTCGAGATCCATCAGACAGACCCGCAAAAAAAAAAAGAGATCCATAAGACAGAGGTTCCTAATACAGTAGGCTGGAACAGACATCCTGAGCCAGTTTCGGATTGGTGCCAGAACAGTGAGGTTTTCTGACGATGCTGCGCTTCTGTGAAGCTAGTCAATACATGCTCCCAATGCATCCCATTCTCAGGGAACTCGTCGGCATCTATCCTTCACAATTTGTATTATCCTCTTTCCAAATTCTCTTCTCATCAGCCAAATGAACAGGCCGGGCTAGCCTAACAATTTGTATTATTACTGTTGCTCCGGCCACACGGAGAAGTCTGCTATTTATAGCTAATTAAGGCAGTTCGTTTCTGCACTCTGCACGGGTGAGCAGGAATTTGTTCCACACTTCCACATTATCAATACAGCCGATCTGGGAAACTGTTTATCTTTTTTTTAGCACGAGCTAGCATATATTATTCATGAAAGAGTTAAAGAGGAGATCAGTCCACCTTTTCTTTTTTACTGATGTCCTTAAACGGGTTTGTCTTAGTTGCTGCTGGTTGGTGGCAGTATAGCGGAGCTCGCGAATGCCTAGTCGTGTGGCCAGATGAGATAGCTGAACTAGCGCGTGATGAGTGTGTTTATTTAACGTAACCATGTTACAAGTCTTTTAAGTAATGTGTTAAAAAGAGAATACAAGTGCAAGGTGCTGGTGTGCAGCGCCACAAAACTCCTCTGTCCGGTTGTGTTTTACATCCGTGAGCCACCGGACCAACTGCTGACCTCTCAAAGCAGCCAGGCCGAGAGTGGAGAGCGGTTCGCAGTTGAATCATGACCAGAATGTGATGGAAGGCTTCCAACCGATCATCTCGCAGTCACTGTGGTTACTGTCTCAACACCTCACATCACTAGCCGCTGGCATAAAACCGGCGGACGCTTCACCTTGCTGTTCCGTGAACGCTAGTGCACTCAGCCTTGCACCACCAGATATTCAGGGACAGCTTACATTCCCGATGCATCTCACTCCTATATATGATGCTGACGACCTTGGTATGCGACCACTGCTGGCCGATGCATCTGATGTTCCCGTAAAAACTAAATGAACCGGAAAACCTCCATAACACCGATCGAGAATTTCTGACCACAACAATTTCTCAGAGGTACATGAAGAAGATTGCTACATATATATTGTAGCCGGCTTAATTGGAATGAATGAAGCGACATGGACCTCACAGGTCTAGAAGCTATAGAGTTAAGTAAGATTAATGAGTTCACCAATCCGCATCGTCAGATCATAATGTCGTACGATCTGTCTGCTACTATATCTAAATGGTTCATGCTAGAGGCTCAATGACGGCTATGGAACAAAATAGGCACGTGGAGGCAGCTATCGCTTATCAGCCATAGTTCACACGCCGAGTTCGTCAGATGAGAACGCCTGACGGCTATGGAGATACTTGTCTTTGTTTGCACTGACGGTGCGCTACCATGAGCATTCGTTCTCCCCACTCCCCAATTCCATATTATTTGTACAGAGGAATACAAGTTGACTGCTGAAAATGGTTTGGATGATGGTCTTTCACAAATAAAGTTGTATTATAACTAAAACACACATAAGCTATCTGAAGGAGCAAATTCCCTTTATGCCATTAAAAATTGATATGTTCCCTTGTGTGCCACTAAAACTCAGCACTTCCCTTAAGTACCAAAATTACGTTCCCATTTCGTAACAAAATATCACCGTTCTAGTTGTAATTGCCATTGAAATAAATTAGATAGGTCATTTATTGCCCCTCCTCACGAGATTGGCCGAGATGCCCTACGTCCCAGCTATCCAAAGCAATCCCCTTCCGGCCCTCTCCTAACCAAATTGATCCCCTTCAACAACTCGTCACTCTGAACCTGCAACACGAGCTCCCAACGCATCCCATTCTTAGCATTACTGATTTGTTGATGCCCTTTGATGTCATCGTTCCCTCCTCCCTTCCCAACTGTTGTTGCATCTCAAACAGACAGACAGACCACAGACGGCAGCTGATTTAATTTTGCACAAAGTTATACACATATATGGAGAAGCCAATGCAACTATATTTATGTGATGCAGCTATCTGAAGGTGGGGAGTAACTCGATCAGACTCCAGCGTGCCTCACTTCTGACCAGCAATCAGTGCATCGAGTACCATCAGTATATCAGCTGAATCGATCACACAGCTAGTACCATTATATTGATATCTCCTTGTCCTTGGAGTGGAAAACCAAGTTTTGGTGTTACTTAGGGTTCTATCTCCGTAAGTGCTGTTTAATTAAACATTTTCGACCTATAAAACACTCGGCTAAATTGTACTAAGATACTAAACTATTTAAAAAAAGTTCAAAATATCGATGGCACGCAGCCAGCCATTTGCAAAAGTAATGGGGATTCTTAGTCGATTGATAGTCTCTGAAACAATCAAGTTTTTCTTAGTTATTCGTTCCTTTTCCTCATTAAACAAACCTGGAGGAGCTAGCTATAGGTACCCTGAAGAATATAGAGAGATCATAATTACTCTCTGACTTCATGTTCTTGAAAAAAACGAAATTTCATAGTACGACTCCCAAATTAATAGAAGTTAATTCTCCTTGATCGAGTGGTTATTAATTATTAATCTATCTGATTTCAAGCACATGATATTAGGATAAGCTATTAATCTAATTAGCTTGTTCTAGATGCCATATATTTAAAAATGGAAATAGTGCCTTTACACATATCTAAAAATGGAGGGGCTACCTGTTCTGTTAGTAAGCACTCATTCACCAATGATTACGTAGGGTTAGCTAGACCATTGGAGAAAGTAGTGTCATGATAAAAGAAAAGTAAGAACATAAGACTTATATAGGTGGGAACGGCACTGAATTTTGAGATGTTATATGAACTCCTTCAGAATGGTGGCAAGAGAGAAAACCATGGACTGCGTTAGTATTACAATGCCTTTGTTCACGAGGACACTGAACAGCGATGCACCCTCTCATCGTCGCCGATTGCTGGATTGCGGCCAGCCCAGACTGTGGGTGGATTCTGGATTGCATACGCGTGGGCTACTCGGACCAATGATCCCTGCAGGGACTGGTGCCTTTAAGTGGCATCCCCCGTCATTTGGAAGTTGTGTGTAGAACAAGCAGACGAAATTTTGGATCTACCATCCCTTCCAATCATGCCAAAGCTAGTAGCATAAGAACCCAGAGTCCAGCTCTCATTCCCCGTGCATCCCACTCCCAAGCAACAGATGTTGGCATGCGACCCTCGACTGCAACCTCCTTCAGATCACCTGGCGTTCTAAGAAAGACGGAGTTGATCGGCACACTTCTATAGCTACCAGTAGCATTTATCGTAGTAGTGAACACAAGCGTGGTAGTACATGCATAGTAATACAGGCTTCATGTTGAAACTAGCTATTTTATCAGGCCTAAAACCTCTGTCTACTTGACTAATGACTTGGCCTTAGTGCTTCACCAACCAAAACCACATGGCGTCGGTGTCCTCCTCTCCCATGCTCGCCGCCGCCGTCCTCGTGCTCCTCCTCTTCTCCTCTGCCGGCGCAGGCGAGGCTGCTGCTGCGCCGGCGCTGGACGAGGTGTGCGGGAGGCTGGGTGGCTACTACGTGACCCCGGCCCTCTGCACGTCCGCGCTCTGCGCCGACCCCTCCGCGGCATCAGCTATTAACAAGATCTACTATATAGTGCCATCTAAATTTTGCTACGCTAAAGAATGAAAGCATGCTTCATCATGCGTTGAGCTATATCCAAATACTGTATGCATCATTCATATCGTGACCGTGTCTTTGCGTGATGCTAGACATTATCCTGTTCAGCTCTCCTGATCTTACACAGGGTAGAGATCTAACACTGGTTAAATTGATCACCTCTGGTCAATCTGAATCTTCTTTCGCTTAAATAACAAAATGTTCGGCTCTCTCGTATCATTTAATTTGGACCAAGGTTCCGATGTTAGCTGGCCAAGATCCTGGTCACAGGGTAGAGATCTACGCTGACCGTTTCGAGCTTCAGTGAAGTGAATCTCTAAATACATTCCCATTGCATCCCATTCTCAGGATGAATGGTGGAGTTGATGCCACTCGAGTACTCGGCATACTTCGTTTCGTCATGTTTCGGATTCTTCTCCTAGTCCTCTTAGGAGCCAAATGAACGAGCAGCATCCGTAATCTCGAGTGTTCATCCGGCCACATGCGCGAAAATGAAGGATGCTATATATGACTGAGATGTACTAGTAGATGCACGGAGTGAGCAGAACCGACACAATAAATTATTTACCTTTTCTCAGCCAAAACACAATTATTCCATTGTTTAAAAAGGATTCAAAGCATCATTTGATCCTAAAAGGGCACCAGCATAATAAAGAGCTTGTTTCCTTAATGACAGCCGCATGCATGTTAACACACTGAATACAAGACTCTCCTCCCAACATGGTGCAGAGCATGTTCAACTCTATGTAGATGCAGAGAGTGAATCAACCTTGTGCGACGCCATGTTTTATAACTCGTTACAACCAATCTCGCTATCTCTTCTGACAACTCAAAAAATACTAGAGATACTACTTCTCGGGCTACTATAAACTCATTTATGTATTTTTGTCCAGTACTCTGCAACATGTAACATGTTGGTTACTTAGTTTTTTTTTCGCATGGGCACGATTGGCAGACCAATTGCAACGGAGAACCTGGTGACAGGCTTCACAAATCTTCTCGCATCCGCGGTAACAATGGCTGTCTTGTGCAAGGTACGCCTCACCACTGGCTTCCGTGGAACCGGAGGCCTCCACATCCGTGGCCTAGAGGGTTCACCTTCTTTATAATTTGTCAGCTCTAATGCCCAACGGTGATTGATGAGTGTCATGAAACAAATCCCCAAGAGCGATTATGATTTCCAAAGCAATAGTCACCGACGAACAATACCAGATGTCCCGAATATTGGATGACCGTCGGCCCCTGAAGAAGAATTCTAAGTAATTCCCCTTCATCAGGCGGCCCAACTCATATTCCCCTTGCATCCCACTCCCAAGGCTGCCTAGAGTGTGCCATGCCATCACCGCCCGATGTTGCCATTTCTACCTCTTCATCAGGTTCTACTGACCGTCAGAGTTCCCTGGAAACTTAGCAGGCGCTAGGCAAGCTTCTGCTAGTATACCAGAGAGCAGAGACCAAAGCAATTAGCAGCTTTTTTATACAACAATCTCTAATACCTTTATTGCACGGCATGCTATGCAAGTTCATGCAGACTTCCTTTTGCTTATATTAGCGTGTAAATTAACCAGAGGGCGCATAGCCATGGTTATATTGTTTGTCTGCCAATGTTGTCAAGAAATCCTGGTACGAGAAACGGTGACCTTATCGCAAGGAGATGAATTATTGGCCAGAGGCATTAAACTTTCTGTTTGAAAAAAAAAAACCCTTAAAAGGTGACAAAGAAAAATATAGTTCCATGTAAGCTAGGCCTTTTCTGATAGCTAAATCATGATTTTTTAACAAAGGTAAGCTGTTGTCTTTTAACATCATTTTCTAGTAAGTTTTGCACAGGTTTAGGATTACTATTCATTTAGTACAGGTCCATCCTCTTGGAGAGCACAGCTAGTTGGGAATAAGCAAAGAACTCAGCGACGGTATGAGCAGATGCAGGTATCTCATGCACAAATGAGATAGCTAGCCTCTGGTAGAACGGACCATCTCAAGTTCCTCGTGCCTCCTATTCCCATCCCAACTGAAGCGTCAGCCGTGCCAATTGAAGCTACTGCTTCTAGTAGACATGTATTGTATGGAGGACGCCGGTGTGACGAGCATGCAGCTTTTCTTCCTTGTCTTATCCCAGCAAAATTCAGCGTCCTAGGTGGCCTTTCGGAGCAGCTGGGGCAATCGTTACTCCTGATGCATCCCATTTTCACCAAGCCGACCGACCTTATCGCCGTCGTGCCAGAAGCACCACTTGCCGTCCACCCCTTATTAGCAGCTAGAAGTGAGGCGTGCAAGCTTCTGTTGCAGTTTCATTTGGGTGTTGGCTCAGCTAGTATGCGGCGAAAGATGAAGCAGTAACATGGTTGCACAGACTGAAAGTGACTCGGTTTAGTTTGGTCACAGAGGCTACTTCGTCAGACCAATTTATAAACAACGCATCCCAGCTACTGTCTGATCCCCCATTCAGAACTCTGACATCCATTTCGTGCCACTATAAATTGCTTTCTGCAACTGCCAGAACTTCCCAGCAATTCTTTGCCAAATCATATTTAGAAGTTCTCATGTTGATGCCGGTGATCTTCAAATTCGAAGGACCGGCCTCCAGAATCAGCACACTGTGCTCATTTGTCAGGCCGCTGTGGCCACCCTTCGGCCCCTTCGTCGCCCGCCGGCGGCGGAGCACGTGAGGTTAGGCAACGTGACCGCAGACCACGTCGTGATGGTTCTCCTCAAGTATGTGCACGCGCCGCAAGCAGCTCTCGGCTTGGCCTCGCCTCGCCTCGCTCCACAACCAACTGACGGAGCTTCAATCCGTGGAGATGGGCCTCGCTTCCGACCCCGCCACGCCTGAGCGTCCTTCGCCTCCGCATGCCATGGTAGACTTGAACTGCTTGTGCCTGTTAGCTTCCAGCTCCGTTTCCCCATGTGTCCCGTTCCCACAAGGCATCGACCGAAGTTCTCGGTTGCCACCGGATGTCCTTTGATGTTGACGCTGCTGCCCTCTCTCATCCTCCCCCATTCATGTTCAGGTCTCCGTGGCGTCAAAAGGTATCTAGATCAGAGGACTTGGCGAGCTTTTGTTCGACTGAGCAAAGAGGAGCCAACGTAGCTATTTATGGGTAGTGATGTCGACCAAAAGCTATGTATCCAACAGCCCGCCTATCATCTGAATCGAGCTTGGGCGTGCTGGTTTCCCACGCAACAATCTCATTTAATTTATTGATCTACTTTTGTTAGCCGAAATTGTTTTCTAGAATAGTTTGTGAACATTCACTTTGAGACGAATTGGGAAACTAGCCCATGAATAATCGGCAAAAATGGCTTTAGGGGAAAAAAACAACGAACACGACTTGCATATCAACCAACAGAAGAAATCAGGATAACAATGTGCCAGTTTTGGAAAACAAGAAGCATTCATCTTCCTTTTATATTGCATTCTCTTGGCTGAATTGCAGTGGTCCCTCTCTTGGCGATCTCACTCTCGGTAGAAACAAGGTCTTGCAGCCCTTTACTAGACACATGTCCCAAGTGAGCGTAGTTGAACGAATGATCTTTTGTTCTAGTTCCTGACGAATCTCGTTCCCACAGGACATGGATGCTCCATTGCCACATGATGCCACTCAATATGACCATCGCTTTCATTGCTATCAACCTCCCCCATTCTTGTTCGAGCTCTCCATCAACTAAACTATGGAGGTGCGTGGGCATGTTTTTATTGAGTGTCTGCTGAATGTTGACCGGAGAGATGCTCAAGGAGTTAATTATGGAAGCATGTAGGAGCATCGAGTATACTGAAATGAAATATTTCACCAACCATAATAACCGTTACACCCAGTTTTACATTTATCTTCTATGTAAATCAAGACAAGGCAGAAAGATATTTGATTACGAAAGAACATCATCGTTTCGTTACCTTATCAGTGGATGGCTGGTTGCCTACTGCTTTTGTGTCTTCTTGACGATAGCAAAGTCAAGGAACTTGGAACAATACGTGTACTTTAAAAAAATTCATGGTAACATGAGATTTGAGAAGGTCCAGGCTGTGCAACACCTTAAGTTCAGGAATGTCGCGGTGCCACTGAACGCCAATTTGTCGAGATTCTGCCGTCAGTTCCTCACAACCCTCCATCCTGCCCATGCGGTAGGCGGTAGCTGAGCAAGAAGTGTGAACGACTCCAACTTTCCACATCTGTTTTGAAAGCCGATCTGGAGCATGAAAGAATACACATTTCTTTATGGAAGAATCTCGTATTAAAACTTGTTTGATCATGGATGAGCGCTTTTAAAATTTTGGCCTTGATACCATGCAATAGTCATTTTCAACCATAAATCATCAAATGGTTAGACTTGGAATCTTGGATCTTCATGAGCATTTCACACGTCATCACCCAAAGGCAGCACGTAGCTTAATTCACTTGAAACACAGCGACTAACAAAAAAGTTATTGCAAACCAAACCAAAAACTAGTAGCACGAGGACTAGAGCCGACCAATTAAGCAAATGCATCCTCACATGAGCACTAGCACATTCTGCACCTGAGCCTATCGTGGGTAGGCAAACGCAGCCATTCAAAACTTCTTTCTTGTGCAAAGCTCAAGCTCATCAAAGCCTTCACGTCCGCCTAGCACTCCCGATGCATCCTACTCTCAGCAAATAGAACTTAACCGCCATCCTTAACTCCCACATGTATGACGATAGCACATCGATATCCTCATCGTCACGGATAACCAAAGGAGATGTGCTGCAAGCTTTCAGTTCAGATTTGAGTTTTGATCTCTTAGCAAACGCAACTATCTTATATATTTATTGTGGAATTTGAGCAGTATGTTTGGTTATGCTGTATGGAGAAGTGGTCGGTTATTTATAGACAAGCTATATATGGAGAAGTGAATTTTGGAGGGAAAAGTTCAGACTACTCCCCTCAAGTATCGTCAAAGTCCGGACAACCCTTACTATTTCTTGGTTCAATTTACCCCCTAAATTGTGTCATTTGGTCCAATTTACCCCTTAGTAAGATTTATCTTTTGTATTTATCTATGCACAAGCGAAGTCTTGAGTTCAAATTTTGCAGGATGATAGAGATATTTTGTAAAAATATATTAAGAATTTTTTATCATTATTTTGATCGGGTATGATATTTAATGATACAAAACTATACAAAAAATAATGATGGAAAATTCATAATATATTTTTTTAACATACATTGTGATGCCCACTACAACCTTGCAAAATCTTAAATTAAGATTCCACTTGTATATGGAGAAATAAAAAAGTTAAATTGTATTAGAAGGCTAAATTGAACCAAGAAAAGAAACAGTTAAGAGGGTTGTCCGGACTTTTGCCATACTTGAGGGAGTAATTTGGACTTTTTTTCAATTTTGAAAGATGAACAGGCGAGCCCACCAATTATGTACTGACATATCCTTCCCAAACATCCACGGTCCGTCCTCCAACACTCTTACACTTTCCTACATGTTGATGGAGCACAAAGAGAAAATAGTTCTCTCTTAGATCCTTGCACCCAACACCCTTGATTGGGCACCATATCTTCCCCTAAGCTAGATTCTGCATTGACTGATCTTTCCGCCATCACCTTCTCCACCGCTAGCTGAACCTTGCACTCTGATCTTGATGCCTTTTGTCTCCGCCTCCAATAGCTGCATGCACTTCATCATCTCCTCCACCGGTTCCATCTTCCCTCAACCTCCTCCACCGGCTCCAGCTTCCCTCAACCTGAATCTCTGGCCAGGCTGAGGAAACTCGGTGGTGGCACAGGGAAAACAAGATAGCAGATCTCGGGTGATGGCACAGGAAAAACAAGATAGCAGATTTAGGCTGGCTCCATTACAGAGACATCTCCACATGGACACGAAAGCGGGATGGGACATAGACTTGAGATCCAATCTCGGTGAGAGACCTGATCAGGCACAAAGGCGAAAGAAGAATTGCAGGAACCCTATGCCACCAAAACCCACCCCAAGTCACCTAAGAACCCTAGGCGCCAAGGACTGTCAAACGATATGGGATCTTGTGCAGATTTTTGCTGATAGGTGACTGACCTCCTTATCAAGCTGGATGTCAGGAAGTAGAACATCAGAACCGATGGTTTCCATGCTCGTTAAGTATTGATGCTCCCCATGAATTATCCCATAAAAACACATCGGAATTGGTAATATGCTTAAAAGAAGGCATATTGGAAATCCATAAGATGAATATTGCGCATTGGATTCTTCCCTAACCCAAGTTACAGCGTGCACATATGATAAACAAATTCAGCAGCCACAAAGAAATGGAAAGTTATCTCCAAGAGCTGCAGCGAAAACCTCATAAGTTTATATGCAGCATTGACTGCACCAAATTTTACAAAGACCACAGTGCCGTGACTTGGAGCAAGCAATGATGCGTGAACGAATTACACAAACCTACAATTTACTGTTTACTCCTAGTAGGATCAAGAACTGAAACCAGATTCCTCGTCATTTCTGTGCCCTCACACCTCCAGCGGGTAACTCTTGAAATGTCTGCTACAATCGACAGCTCATTTCACCTCGAGAACAAAAAATATTGAATACTGCACAAAACAATCAGAAAAAGGAAAATCTTCTACGTAGAATCATTTGTAACACATCTACATGGATTCTAAGCCTTGCCTTTCCTTTTAGCATCTAGAGCCTGTCACCCATGAAAATCAAACAAAAGGAAGCAAGTAACCACATAATCTAAACAGATAAGGTTTAAGATCAGAAATGCCATATAAAAGGGATACCTTTTTCTGGAAAGTTCTCATGACTAATACAATTAGGTCACGTAACCTACATCGGAGTTAGATAAATCAGATATATGATATTTATTTGCTTTGCAAAATGAAAAAGAAAATGTGCCATAGAGAATGTTGATAAGGTACAGTGACGGTACCTAACATCATGGTCCTCATTGCTTGGCTCCGATAGTCCCTGTGTGTTAAACGGTAGATTTGCCCCCGTAGAACTTACTAAAACAAATTGAGTAGTGCGCCCATTCGGAATTTTTGTCTGCAAGGAAAAATTGAATATAGGACAATCAAATAAACATGTTCGTGAATCAAATAGTTACTGTAAATTCATAATTACTAAAATGGCCAATGTCACATGGAAAATATACCTGTAGATTTGGTGAGTACTTCTCATCAATTATAACTTCACCAGTATGCTTGAACTTAATCTGATAGCTAGGTCGTGTAAGCACCAATGTAGCCAGTTCCCATTCCTCAGGAGAATATGCCTGCTGCACAAAAGGTAGAAATCAGCCTCAGCGCTTAGATATTGTTCAATCAAACTTTTAGTAGAAAATATGCATGACACAACTGTAGTGCAATCAAGTATCAAACGACGATTGTTCAGCTAGCAGCACCAGATGGTTGCTAGGAGGACAGGAGTACAGGAGGTACCCAGAATGAACTGAAAGTCCTAACTGAACAGCTCCAAAAAAGGAGGGTGCTACGATTACGTTCCCAGACAAGATCACAATATCCAAATACTTCTACCCAACTGTTTTTCTTCAACAGTAGGATGCCTAACCTATTCTGCACAGGGAAAAAGTAGACATCCACACACCAATTACATAAACCAAACAATAAAATAAGCATAGAACAACAAATGTCACATAGCTGTCATCCTTACACTGTAAAGAGATCAAATCGGCCTTCAAGTTCCCACAAAAAAAGGACAAAGAATACAGGATATATGTCTTCAAGTACTAACTCAATAGTTCATCAAAGACAAATTGCGGTAGTAAGCAGCACACATAGGAGTACACGTTTACAACTATGCTAGCAACAACAATATAATGCTTGATACTATGATAAAGGTTTTTGGAGAAGATGCCTTCCAAGTAAAAATCCTGTTATTTTCATAGGGCAGCATCGTGCTAACTGCTAATTAGCATAGACATATTGATGGGGTAGATAATCATTTTAAGACATACCAGGACAAAAACTTCAAAGTCAGCTCTCCCACTCGAAATACATGCTTCAATATGGCTCTGCATCTCTGGATCTGCAAACATAAAATGGAAGTTCAATTGTACAAAACAAATTACAAAAAATGGTGCTGAAATGCAACAAAGGCTAATGGAGAGTTGGGGGGTGCTTTGGAGACAGGGTGCACATCACACTACCTCAGGGTTTTAGGCTTTAGCAACAGCACTATGAAGGATCAGTCATGGCGAAATACACATCATTCAAATTTTAAAGCCACCATGGTGATATACACATTTTAAAATGTCATCTAATAGGTAAGGAAGCAAGTAGAAACACTATTATGACAGCAACTTTGTGCCTTTTTGTTCAAGTTGTTAAAGCCATGCTCAGAGTCGAAAATTTGGAATTGTGTTTCAGAAACAACTGCGTGACCTATCCTTCAGGTAACTGTAACTCGATTTTGCAGCAAATTAGTTTACCAACAAACTTGTGCTCACTACATTACCACAAATATTTAAATTGCAATATCAAGAGAAAATGCACAGAAAAAATTCGAAATTACAGTGTCATTTTCTTTTTCTGAAGCAATAGCACATGACACCCTACCTTGGGACACATGAATAGCAAGGGATCCAAAAAGTCAAAACCACAAATGCTATCTATAGATAATTTTACTTAGTCAATTGTTGTAACAGGATTAATTTTTTATTAAGAATTGATTAATGTAGGTAAAGATGCCCTTTCAGCTTTTGCCAACAGAACTCGCTATTACATAGCAAATGTCTAATTTTTTCGGAAACATTTTTTTTTGAGGAACTGTAGCAATGTGCTATATCTCCTACAGTTTATTAAAGCATGGCATGAGAATATATAAGTTCTAATGAGTTAATCCAATTATATTAAATAGAAGCATTACAATGTTGTAACCCATGAGATCAGCAATAAAAAAATGCAGCAAAATTGCAGTAAAAAACTCACCACAGGTTATCTTATTCCCGTTGTTAGCAAATTCCGTCACCAAATCCCCCTACAAAGAAAGGAGACTTATTACACTAGGATAATAGTACTGCAGGTTAAATTCAAAACTACCAAGTATCAGACAGATGTTCATCAGCTCATGTCTCAGTGGTGCCCATGATTACATATTGAACACATGTATAAGGATAAAAGTTCAAGTACACTCCTATCGTCCACAAATTAAGCATGACATTCTCAACATATGAAGAAGAAAAACAGTAGATGACGTCTTCCAAATGTACAATTAGCACATATTATTATTGAAATAGAAATGAGAGAGCGGAAACTTTTGTCATAATAGTGTTTCTACTCCCTCCTGTATGACAGATAACACTTTAAAATGTGTTTAGTGAAAAAAAATTGATTTGACCACTGGCATACACAGAAAAAAAATAGATAGACGTGCAACCTACAGCTAAAGAAACTGCTTAAATATTTTATATTTTAGATAATAACCTGGCGGCCATTATCATCCATAGGCGTGCAGTCTACAGCAAGAAGAGTGCCAACATCATCTGCGGTAATCACATAGTCAAACATCGTAGCACCTGAATTTCAAAATATAAAGAACTAGTCAGCAAAATTAAATTGTCCCTGAACAATATATCATAGAATGTAGAACAAATTCCCCTATTTACCTTCGATAGACTGCCTGATGCCATTTTCAAGATGGCGAACCCACTAGAATAGCAACATCATGGGATGAAAAGTTTTACTCACAAGATTTAACCATTAATAGTAATTATAAAGAATCATAATTAGAAGTCAGAAAACAACATACCTGGAAATTGCAAAGTGTAGTACCATTTGTAGGGAAACCACATGCTGTTAATGTAGATCCTAGTCTAGGCTCCCCAGCAATTTGAAACCCCTCAATACCAGGTAAGGGATCACCTAGATTAAATATGCAAATACATCAATAGATATGATCTGGAATATTTTTCTAGTTATCGAATTAGCTCCTTATTTACCATCAGCTGGGTAATCTTGATTGTCATGCCTGTACAATTGCGAGTCACCATCTATTCTTGCTTCTCCAGTGCGAACATTTTTCTCAAAATAATTAGAGGGAGTAGTACCTACAATATCCCTGAAATAAAGGGGTGGTCAAGAAACAGATGTCAAGATATTTTCATGCAGATCACAGGTTAGACTGGATGGCAATAAATGCTAATTAGATAACAGAATCTCTAAAAGAACTCAGATCTTGAGCATACTGCTGAAAATGGGATCCATGGTACATTTGCTCAGCATGTCGATCACTTGGACCTTGAGCATACCGAAGAGTGTTCCTATTTGCATCCTGCAATCAGAAACCACTTAACCAGTTATGTTGGACACATTTACAATGTTAGGAAAGTTGAGTGCAGGACCACATTACCATATTATAGGAAGGTGAAGGTTCATTTCTCGACGGAGTTGCTTGCTGACGATTGGGATTATAAATGTTTACAGGTTGAGTCACATCACCTAAACTGTCCTGGATCAGTATAATCAACTAAGTGTCTCAAAAAGGATAACTTGAGTTACGTCAAAATGCTAGCAGTAGGTAAACTGGTGGTAGCAACTTCAAACAAAAGACAGCTATATACAGTCAAGCAGAGGCATACCAGCACGCAATAAAACTATATCATACATAAGCTATACAACGGGTTAACATATTGGAAAAAAGCTGTCGTCCAATTATTTCAAGGCTCAATTCAACAAACTCTTGAACATGTCAACCATCTAGCAATCTTAGTTTATGCAGGTAAACTAACAACCAAAAGTTGGAGAGCTATGTCAAGAAACTCATGTAAGTCCAAATGATCATATAAAACATAGCTGCCCCAATGGAGTTATGTAAATTCTTAAAGAGAGACCATTGACATATTCTGTTCTTCTAAGGGACCCACCCACCCCAAACTGTATATGATTAAAGATAATTTAGGGCCTATTTGACGTTGAGAAAACAGGAAACTTAGCATAAACTTTAATGGAAAGGAAAATTAGTCCTTTATATAAGCTGATCACAGTATCCCATCAACTAAATCAAATTGAGATACATCAGTAGTTTGGTTACATTTTTAGAGCCAGCATCCCTTGAGCCACATTAAGTGGATCAATATAATACAAAAAAAGGGCATTCATAACTAGTTAATACCCATGTTTAAAATCTAGAACGGCATGAGTTTTCCAAAGTCAACGTGCCAATGTGACACACATGTTCTTTGCAAGTCCAAGCCCCAAAACATAACAGTATCAAACATTTAAGTGTTTCAAAATGTTGATGTACAATTGTGAACACTTACATTTAAAGATCTGATCTTCCAATACATCTGTTGGTACAAGCGCTGAAAATTTTGGCCAAAAGAAACTGTTACACCCTCATGTTAGACACTGAGTAAAAATAACATAACGAAGCTAGTCAACAGGTCCAATTTTTAAAGACTAATGTTGGGATAAGCATACTGCAGCAACCATATGAACTGAGCAAGGCACTAGAGGACAGCAGGAATGAAGGAAAAAAATGAAGACTTTAACTAACTAAAACACCAAAACAACTTCAATTCGATAAGAGATTATGATTGAAGCTAGCCATGTAACAAAAGAATACTCAAAAGTCCAGCCATGAAGAAGAAATACTCATTGAAAACAATATAGCAGCTAACCATACTAAACTGCTGCACACAGTGTCAGAGTACATTCTGCTTGGTAAGTTTGTGCAAGCAGGCCAAGAAGTCTAATAGAAAACATCTTACTAGTAGGGTATAGCTTTTGGCAAACAAGTGAATCCAGTAACATTTGAGCAAAAGAGGGGAGAGATATTATGGTGAAAATCCAAATTTCAAATAGATTGTAATTTCATCCAGAATTACTGACACTGTTAAGATTGTAACAAATCTTCGACTCTGTAAAACAGTAGTTAGATCAATAAAATTTTGTTTCCTCTCAGTTCCAGATAGTGTCGTCATAAACATAAACTGCATTTATGTGTAATTATCACAAAAGAAATTAAGAGAATGACTTGGACCACAATATAATAAATGCTCCACAGCAAGGACAATTCAAACATGTTGCTGCAGTAAGAATTACCTTTGTACCAGTTGTAATGGTGGAAGCATTTATTTGAGGTGGGCGAACATTGTATTCTGCTAACATGCTAAGCAATGATGAAGTGAAAAGGTATAGCTCTTCTTCCTCAACCTAGAAGAATTCCATAGTAAGTTTAGAAGTTCCTAGAAAGACAATATGATGTAATCGATTCATACAAAGAGGCTGACAACAACAAACAGAAGTGTAGCCAGATGCAGAAAACTAGAGGTGATATTTTACATAAATGCCACATAAAAGCATGGGGTTTAGAAAAAATTATACCCGATGTCTCATCAGTAGGCCAAGGAGTTAGGAACCACATATTATATTCAGCACAAAGCATTTTTTCTAAATCACAACCTTTGGAGTGTCATGCAACTAAAAAAATCCCATGATGGCATAACATGAGAAATAAAATAGCTAAACAGGGCATTGCATATAGAGATTTTGAGCATACATTCTTGAAATGTACAATAGCACCATACTTTTAGTTCATTTGCCAGTCTCATATTTTCCTCAAGATGGTTTTTCTTCTGGTTCAATTGTTTCAAGGCACCAGATATAGCTTCGTCCTGCTTCTCGTCAACAGCCTAGCAGAGTAAGATTTAAATTAATGCATAGTTCTACAAATGGAACACAAAGCAAAATGGCATGTATGGTTCATAGAGACCATCCTCAAGTCTGTGAGCCTCCTCTCCAGAATATGTTTTTCATTCAGCAATCTCAGCTCCTAACACAATAAATTAACTACAGTTATAAATTGGGAATAGTGATAAAAGAAAAGAATGTAGTGTTTAGGGGTTTAACCCTTTCTAACCTCCTACCTTGAGAGATGCATCTGCAATTTGCTTGCGGAGAAGCAAGATCTCATCCTCTTGCGATTGTGATCTAAAGTAAAGTTCCTGCAAAAAGAAAAATCAGCAGGTCAAGGAATTGGCACAGATGAATGGACCAGAAAACTAACTTTTCTGAACAGTTACCTTGGTCTCAGGATCCATAAGACGAGTATTGGGGTCCTCCACAACTAAGTCTTTTTGCAAGGATGCACCCTGGAGTTGATGCCTGCCACTGCAAGATATAGCCTCGCTTCACAAAGAAGTCAACAAAATGAAAGAAAACATTCGTGCAGTTATTTTTGCTCAAGAATGAAGGACCTGATTAGAGTGTCGGAGTTCGGAGCAAAGGATTTGGCATCACCATTTTGTAAACCATAGTCCCTAGCAGGCACCACACTAATCCTGGAAAGTTGACTCCCACCATTATGGTCCGCGTTAATGAGATCAACTGGCGCATCAAATGGATCCCGCATGTCCTTCCTCGGAAATTTTCCTGTAGACAGATGTCATTAGTCAAGTGGAGGATAAAAACACAATGCATACACACATGATTCATTCACTTGTAAGCTAGCAAACACATAATTATCTAGGTAATCCCTAAGAATCGCAACAAAAACGAGTCCCTATTCAGATCACGGTTGCCACTAAAGTTCATCTTAAATTCTGTATGGGAATAAACTAAACCAATGAACCAGTCAACCAAACCCCTTCTGATGAAGGAGTCAAGCAAGAAGACAAAGGCAAATGCCCCAATAATTCCAGCCAGCCATTTACAGTATCAGATGTTTGGAACTCCTAGCACATCCTACCACAGAACAAAAGGTGAACCAGAGCTTAAAAAAAATACATTGAACACAAACTCGGCATGCTAGTTCTCCTAAACAAGCATTTTGACAGCCAAATCAACCAAAACGAGTTGTATCTCACAGCTTTAACTAGCACCTGAAATCCTGAATGGCCAGGCACAGTATACCTGATGCAAGACATGTTTTAAGAAGTCATCTACAAGAAATTGACTTATTTTGACTAGGCAACCGAAATTAGAAGAGAATGTGTTAAACAAAAAAGCAGCAAGGCCTGTTGACCTGACAAATTATAGAGTGAAATTATCAGAGCACACATGTATTCTTTCATTCTCACTGTTTCTTATTCGATTCCCATGGCTCCCTTAATAGGACAAGACAGAAACACTATATCTGAAACGGAAGTTCAACTGCAAACGCCAGGCGGAGCACAGGTATAGCAAATTTCTAGGGGGAAAAACTGGATTTATTACCTTATCCGGATTGGGAGCAAGCAGCGCCGGTCGGCGTCGGGCAAGCTCCTCCGGGGATCGGCGTCACGGCCTCCTCCGGCTCCGGCAGTCACGAGCGGCACGGGCCCCTCTCCAGCGTCTCGATTTGGGGGCGCCGGCAGGGGAGGGAGGGACGGCGCGTCGGCAGGGGATGGGGGCGTCGGCGACCTCGTCCAAGGGCAAGTCGTCGGCGCAGAACCCTAGCGGCCACCGCGCTGCGACGCCTGCGCAATCGCAACTCGGCTGCGGCAGGCGACAGGGGATGGGTCCGGCGGCCTCGGATGGGGGCGGCGACCGGGGACGGGGGCGCGGCCTCGGGCGGTGGCGGACACGGAGTGGCGTGCGAGAGGGGGTGGGATTGGAGCGCCGGCCTGGGTCGGACGCGGCCGGGGGCGGACTCAGATTCCGTGACTTTAGCGCCAGCGAGTCACCGTGTCACTGGCTGCACTCCATCGCGTGCGTCTATTCCACGTCCAACGGCCCCGGCAAAACCAAGGCCCTAACTTCTCTTTCAGCAGGTACCGCAGGCGGGAGCAGAGCGTCCATTCGCGCGTGGGCTCTGCTCTCCCGCGCCGCCGGGGCCAATGCTGGAGAAGAGGGAGGAGGACCGGCATGCCGTGGTGGATGACAGAGACGTGAGCCGCTGCGGTTACGCCATGCAGACTCTGCTTCCCCCAGCTTTGCCGCCCTCCGTTGCCGGAGGCGTCCAACTCCTGCACCTCCGCCTGCCGCCCTCCGCCATCCAATCGATCCTTGCCGGTGAGACACCACAAAATCGAGCTCCTTCCGCATCGTCGGATTGAGCTCCTCTGCCTCGGAGAGAGCCAACCCTGCCTGAATCGATCCGCCGGCATGCCTGCTCGTCCTCCAGATCCCCCTCTTCTCTCTCCATCTCTCTCTGTTTTCTCACTCAGACAAGAATGAATCTTGCGTCGCTTTGCCCAGACAGGCAATGGCTGTGCGAGTGGATATGGCGGAGATGAGTGCAGGATGCTCGGCGACGGGGCTAGCGGATGTGGCCGCCGGCGAGCGCCCAGCCTCGGCCTGTACTGAGTCGCCGGCCGGAACTTTGCAAAACACACCCTGGTTTGGATCGCGATTATTAATCGCGATCCGAATACGTGCAAATACCCTCTGAACTGGATCGCGATTATTAATCGCGATCCAGATATATGCGAATACTCTTCTATCTGGGTGATTATTAATCGTGATCCGAATATATGCAAATAAACCCTTATTCTGATAGGAAATATACAAAATGCCCCCAGTTTGGTTCTCCAACTGCCCCCGCGGCTCACCCCCATCGCTTGCGCCGCCGGCCACCTCCGCCTTCCATCCCGGCCAGGCGGAAGCAAGAGCGTCCATCCACGCGTCGACTCTGCTGTCCCACGCCGCCGGGGCCGCTGCCGGAGAAGAGGGAGGAGGTCCGGCATGCCGTGGTGGAGGACAGAGACGTGAGCCGCCGCCGGGACGCCATGCAGACTCTGCTCCACCGAGCCGTGCCGCCCTCCGTCGCCGGAGGCGTCCAGTCCATTCCCGTCCCTGAAGGCCTGAACAAGAAAAAATAGCTGCAGAGCGCGTGCCGACGCGCTTTGGGAGGCAAGCTCCAACTCCGTCTAGGCTCATTCATGCGCGCCACCTATCATCCTGCCGCAGCGAAGGCGGAAGAGGACCCCGCACTCGGGCCACGACGAGCGCCTACACCTCGTGGTTTTTTTCTGTAAGCATGACGTAATTGGATTTCTCTAAGCAAGGTTCTTCCGACTCAGACCACGAGGAGGAGGAATGGGTCTCAAGCGGGGAAGAGGTGGACCAGCCAGGGATCGTCGGCAGTGGAAGAAGACGAGGATGGTGAAGGTTTTCCAGGAGAGGAGGAGGAGCACTCGACGGACTCCGGTGACGACGAGAAAGAGGATGAGAACGGCGATGACGGCCATCCCGTTCCTGCCGGCGCAAATCTTCTCCACTGGGCCAGAGCACGACGCACTCTAGTGCTCTACGAATGAATGACGGCGACGACGGCCGGCGAAGAAGAAGCGGAGGCTGGCGGGCGATGGTGCGGAGTCAAGCGGCACGGGAGGATCGGACAAAAATCATGTTGGTTATCTCTCCCAGTCTCTGCAATGTTCTGATTTTGTCTCAAATTCGTCTGCTGAGTGCTTTACATCGGAATTCTGTACCCCTAGCAACTGAAAGTAAGGGCCAGCTGTGGCGGGCAACCAAACGCACCCCCCCCCCCCCCCCCCCTCAATCTCTCATTCCTTTTTTTCGGAATTGGAGATGTCAAAATTTCAGTTGCTCGGGAGACCTAAGCACCAATAATGATGTGGGAAAGATTGGCTCTATTTCTCAACAGCAAGAAAAAAAATATATCTATGATTATGTCCATGTATTTGATCACACTATTTTTTTCTAAAAAAACACAGTACAAACGCTCACAATACGCACGCACACATATATTAGAGCCAACCAAAAACTTCTAAGGTCTTGTTGTTTGCAAGTGATATAAACTTCTCTGTACCAAAGGATGTGAAATGCAGCAGGCCACAGATCCAGATTTTGGTTGCACAACTCAAATAACCGATGCCTCCTAGTCCTAGGTTGAACAACTCCCACCTCCATCCCCACCCACTCTTCCCAAGTCCTCCCATTCATGGTTACTTATCTGTTCAGGGTGCTGATTATTTGTATTCGGAGTCCAGCTGCCTACCATGGCGTGTCAAGTTCAATGTTTCGCCCTTCACCAATCCTCCAACCGCTTATTTGTTTGGTGTGTACCTAACACCTTCTCTGTTGTGACCCACACAATTATGGGAGCTAGCTCCCATATGCAATACATATGGTACAAATTATCATTAGGCCTGCCAAATTTGTGAATGTAAATGATGTAGGACCACAAGAAAGCATTCTCTATGTGAACATAATTGCATACAAAAACATAGTGTTTCAAAAAATATAGTGTCACTCCAATTTCTTCTTCGTGACGGTTTCTTCTGCTCTCTCTGATTCTATATTCATCTGGACTGTTTCTCAAAAAAAAAGTACGCATCTGATTCTAACTGATTTTTGGGTGATACTCTGCTAGTTTCAATAAAGGAAAAGACATCTCAGTGTGTGTAAACCACCAATGATGCATGGTCATGGACCCTCTACCTCTCTATGCAAGTGCCTCTCACTGCACCAAAGCAGCTCGATTTCATCGGCCACATGTAATTTCGTCGACTTGTGGGCTGATGAAATTTGAACTTATTTTTCGTCGGCCTAGCGTAGGCCGACGAAAAACAGTCCATATTTTCATCGGCCAGGCCCGGGTCGACGAAAGAAATAGCATATTTTCGTCAGCCTACAGAAGGCCGACGAAAATACACCTAATTTCGTCGGTTCGCTCCAGCCGACGAAAATATAGGTATAGGATTCGGATGTCTTGTTCCAGGCCCGCACAGCACTCCCCCCTCGCGCCCGAGCCTCCCGCCCCCGCGCCCCGCCGCAACCGCCCCCAGCCCAGCGCCCCGGCGCCATCGCCGCCGCCCTTCCACCGCCCCGCGCGGCCCTCCCCCCTCCGCCGGCCCCGCGTGGCCACCCGCCCCGCCGCCCGCGCGGCCCCCCCTCCGCCCCCCCCCCCCCCGCGCCGCCCCGCGCGGCCACCCGCCGCCGCCCTGGGGCCCCCGCCACCGCCGCGGCCCCCCGCTGCCGCCGCCCACAGCCCCTCCCACGAGCTTGGCGGCGGCGGGGCCTCCTCCCACGAGCCCCTTTTCCCCATGGTTTTCTTCCTCCCTCAACTCCAAGACAAGCTATGCGGCCGGGAGATCCACACCGTGTCCGACCGGATCTACCCCCTCCCCCCCCCTCCTGCGGTTTCCCCTATTCTACACCCTGCTCCTTGGGTTCACCGGCGGCCATGGCCTCCCCCGGTGCAGCACGGGTCGGGCATCTCAAGGGCGGATCCGGTCCTCCCGGATCTGCGCGGCTGTCTTTGGAGGTCTGCTGCAGTCATCCAATTTCGTAGACCACAGCCAGGTACTGAAGTTTGCAATCATGCATGTTCCTCAAGATTGTGGTTTACTAAAACTTGTTAGACTGAGCAGCAAAGGTTTCTATTCCGTCATGCTGACTCATTTTTGTTGATGGAGTGTCACCATACAGGATCACCGTTGACTCCAGCAGGCTCAGTACAAATTCCCTGAGGATAGTTAGGACCCAAACATTTCCCTTCAGGCTTTTCATGCCCCGAGACTGTTTCTTTAAAGGGAGCTTGAAAAATAGCAGTATATTGCTTCTCTCTTGACTTGACACGCTAGCTTGGTAGTGAGATGTATTGATTCTTTATTTATCAAATGATCTGTCTCGTGAACTAGCGCAAAACTGTAAATAAGCCTAGAAGTTAGAAACATGCTAGTAAGATATTGCCCTGCTTGCTGTGTTCTTTAAGAAACCGTCTGCTAGCACGTGGTATGCTCTCTGTCCGAGAGACCCTTAAAGAAGAAGCCTTCTGTTTCTCCCTTTTCATTTATTTGAATTGACTTTCATTGCTTGAATGCTGAAAATGGGGTATTGCAACTTGCTCGGCACCAAGGCACCAACTTGACGATTTTGAATTTGAATTTGGCAGAAATTGGAGTTCAAATTTCCTTTGACTGTGTCGTGCGTCCACTTCATATGCTCTTCTATTGGAGCATATATCGCAATCAAAGTGCTGAAAACAAAGCCATTGATCGAGGTTGCCTCGGAGGATCGATGGAGAAGGATATTCCCAATGTCATTTGTATTCTGCATAAACATCGTGTTGGGGAATGTCAGCCTGCGCTACATTCCAGTCTCCTTCATGCAGACAATAAAATCTTTCACTCCTGCAACAACAGGTTAGTGATCTGATCTTGTCATCCAATGTTTCCTGTGTTAGTGTTTCAGCAAGTTCTGACCAATCTCTTCCACTGCGATACAGTGATTCTTCAGTGGTTGGTTGCTGGAGAGTGGATTCTTCAGTGATTCTTCAGCGATACAGAAATTCCACAGCAATTTTGTTGTATACCCTAAAATTGCTGGAGAGAATAGAGCTCAGTATATGTTTTTAAATTGAGTTAGATGGTGCTACTATGTTCTGGGTATTGTTTTGGTTAGGGTATATTAATTTTAAAGTTCCATTGAATACTGATAATGTTTTTGTGCACTTGTGTTGGAACTTCTTAGGTTAATACAGTCCCCCCTGTTGCACCATCCAGTGAGCAGGGCAACCCAAAGGACAGGTATACAACAAAACAACAATCCTGTATATGTTTTTCTTTTGTAATGAAAATTTGTTACATGACAATTCTGCATTTGTATTGATTTCAGGGAAAGGAGCAGAGAAGACTCTACAATTGTGGTGATTAATGACCGCAAAGTAAGTACTTAATGGTCACATATTCTTTTGCACTTGGTTAGTCAGTTGAATGATTTCACTGTTTTGGTTGGCTTGAATTTGCTTGACAAATCTTCCCTGTATTATTGGATCCTGGGTTCTATGATGACACGCTGTTAAGAAGTTCTTTACTTGTACTGATTAGTCATATGGTTTACCATTTCATAAGGTACTATAATCCCAACAGAGTTTAATAAACAAGGTCTAGGGGATGCTGCTGTTTTTTCAATTGGGCAAAGATTCATCTGTTTCTGTACAATGTAAAAGTCTGTAAGCGTGCCATATATTCTATGCACAGGATTGATCGATGAAATTATGAGTAAACACAGAAATATATCATATGGGGAACTCTTTTGTTGGTTTCAATGCAGTTGTTTTTTTAGCAGGATTCCATTATTTTCGTCGGCCATTAAAGCCGATGAAAATACTCCGACGAAAATATTTCCATTATTTTCGTCGGCCACTTAGGCCGACGAAAACGTGAACATATTTTCGTCGGCCGTGTCGGCCGACGAAAACCGACGAAAATAACGATATTTTCGTCTATTTTATTCCGTCGGCCGACCGACGAAAATAGCTATTTTCGTCGACTTTTGGCCTATTTTCGTCGGTTTCTGGCAGATGAAATTACGCTATTTCCCTGTAGTGTATAATTTAGAGAGATCAATAATGTGACTTTCATGCAAGCTGGCACAGGCTAACTAAGCGTCTTTCTTTCCAGCAGGTTGTGTATGAGCCGTTGACTGTTGCAGGAGGATGCAGACACTCATTGGCTTTGCCTCAAAGAGAGGAGATCAGTGGAAAATCTAAGAGTTTTGAAAGATTGAAAATCTAAGACTTGATCCAATCAGCGTTTATGACAAACAGTTTAAAAAGAACGGCAACTCTCTCCTTACATATGTCCATGTACTGATTACAAGATTCATATAAAAAATGGACAAGCAGTTACATACTCGTGCACACCAAAAAGAGGCAAGGAAAAAGTTAGGAGAACCTACATTCCTGCTTTAGAACCTTCACCGCGCTGGGTCTTTTTTTTTCTCTTTTTAAAAGACCAGAACACTGCCAGCTTACATTAATAATAAGATGAGATTACATGTGCAAGATTTATTGCAAAGAGAACTCTTTAGCCCCAGCAAGCTCTGAAGAGATCTCTAGCCTCATCCTGCATAACCCTAACCACGCCCTCTAAAGAGTTTCACCTCTTGTTGAAAAGTCTGTGATTTCTTTCTTTCCGGATACTCCGATCCAAAGCACCACTAAAAGGTAGAGTGTGTTTCCTTTCGAGTTTGGTCTTGAAGGGTCAACTCCACATCGCACTGTAACCCATAAATTGAGACTGGAGAGGGTCTGCAGCGTATCTTGAAGCGTGCTTCGACTTTTATTTCCGATGCCTCGCATTCATTAGCCTTAAGCCTCTTGTGTCACCAAGCATCCTCGTCAAACTCCAGAACTTCTGCAATTTCCCATCATGGTTGGCAGGTAAAGGTGCCAAGGTACTCTACGTGGCGAAGAAGAAGCCAGATATTTAGGCATATACATAGCCATATGGGAAAAGTGACAGAGATATGACTAAATGGTTCATCACTCAACCAAAAGGCAATTTATCTTGCGATCGAGAGTTACCTGGCTTTAAGTGGCTGCTGACAACTTGATCTTTTGCACATGTTTTCTTGGGGGACTAGAGGATACAGGCATAGCTCGTGGTGTGTATCTTTGACGTGCACTAAATAATTGAAGCCATAACTTCGATAAGATTCGCAATTCCTCTGTGATTTAAACGTTTTCTGAAATGTATTATTCATGTAGTTTCTTTTAAAATCGTTATTAATCATGCCCCTAATGAAACACGACACCTTGTCTCTCTACTTGGGGCGGATAGAAGCGTCGGACTGCAAATGTGGTTCCGTCCCTTTATTGCCCGGTGAATTTGATGAGTCTACCTTCTTGTAAACTGGCTTCAGGAGCACCCAACATTGCTTTACAAAAATATACTAGCAACTTTTATGCCAGAGATGCTGACATATAAAAATTAATGACTTAATACCGAAGATTATTACACTATTCGTGTTTTCACTTTTTCACAGCACCTAGAAAGTCAATGTCTGATGAACACAAATGTTACTCATTTGACCCATTAGTAGCGATCAATGTCTGAAGAACACAAATAGCGGTTAGTGGCTTGGTGCCCATACTTGGGGCGACTTGCGAGGAGATCTCAACACCCTGTTCATCTCCCATAACACAGTCATTAGCTATTCCCAACCAACTAGCCGTACCACCCTAACCAGCAATGGCGCATAGAACGTACATAATTGTACAGTTGTTCGTGTAGCGAAAGGTTGGCTTCACAACCACAGATCTCACCTCATGCTAGACTGACTCCATGACCTCCCCTTCAATTTATCTCGGCAGCCAGCAACTAGAGCTCTACAAGTGGTGAGCTACTATGGAGTATGCACACAACACAGGTGAATGCCATGAAACGGTACCAGCATTGAGTATTCCACTGATGGACACACGGTCTGTTTCTATTACGCCGCCCAAGCACCCGCGATGTATATTCAGTGGCAACCAATCGATACATTGATGTTAGCACATGGTCTCTTGGGGCTTTATTACAAACCTTAGCTTAGGATGATATTCTGCTACTTTCAATTACCAAGAAAAAACATACGATCAGTGGTGCAAACCACCTGTGATGCATAGTTATGGGCCATATGATGCCTTTCTATATATGCAAGTGCCTCTAGTTTAGAGATATCAAATAATGTGACTTTCAAGCAGGTTGTGCATGAGCTGTTGATTCTTGCAGGAGGGTGCAGTGCAGACACTCATTGGCTTTGCCTTGAACAGAGGAGCGACGAGACCAGTAAAAATCTAAGATTTGGTCCGCTCAGCTTTTGTCAACATTGTTGTGTAAAAAGAACCAAAATGCAGCTCTCTCTATTTATGTCCATGTACTGAGATTACAAGATTCAGATAAAAAAATGAACACGTAATTACATACTCATCATTCACGCCAATAAGACCAAACACAACAAAAGGAAGAAGAAATCTCCGAGCAGGGGAAACAATTCGGTACTACAGGCAACGCCGTCCACGGCACTTAGAAGAGGTAGCCGAAGACGAGCGCGGTCAAGGACGCGGCGGCAACGGCCGGCGCGGCCATGGACGCGCCGGACGTCGGGGCGGGCGCCGGGCCCTCGGCCGCGGAGGCGGTCGCGACCAGGGACGACGCGGCGACGGCGGCGGCCGCGGCGACGGCGAGGATCCTCAGCTTGAGAGTGACCGCCATTTGATCGTTGGGCTTACGACGACGGAATTGCAAGTGAAGCGAGGAGGCTGTGTGTGAAGCTTGCGTGCTGGTGCTCTTGGATGGAGAAGAAGGGATCAGCTACGGCTGCTATATACAGTAAGGCAGGCAGGGTTGGTAGGGGGAGAGGCTGGAACCCGGCTGGCATTTCTCCGGTGATTCGCCCGCGGCTGCCTTTCTTTCCGAAATCCATGTCCGGCCCGGCGCCCCGGCCTGGTTGGTTGGCTGCTTCGCTGGTGTTGCGTGTTGCGCACGCTGGCGATTGATTGGCTGCCGGCTTAAACTACGGGGGCGGCTGGGGGGAGCCTAGCTGGCCGGCCGGCCGCGCGCGGCCTCTGCTCGCCTAGCTGTTGGCGGGTTGGGTACTTGGGTCCCCATTCGTGTTGTGCTGGTGGTGGCGTTTGATCCGTGTTTAGCCGTGCGATTAGGTGCTTCTCTCGCTGGAACAGCGGCGGCCAAGTGTTGACAGCCTGCAGCCTGCTCACACTTCACTTGACAGCGTGTTACTAGCAGGAGTCTGTGTGTTGCTGTTCCAGCTGTCAGCCTGTCACTGCCCGGTTTCATGAGCCGATGGGCGCGGCCATTTGGGCATCAGCCTGAGCAGACATGGGCTGCCAGCCTGCTATACATTTGCTAGGCGAGGCCCCATACTGTATGGATCGTGATCGAATCCACGGCGCCGGTGCCTCAGCAGCCCAATGAGTTTCCGGATGCGCAGGGGAACTTTTTGTCGCAGGAATTCGGCCCGCAGTTTAACTGACGCGGGCCGTGGGCTCCGCCCAATGCCGCCGGGAGATGCGAGGGGGGCCGGCCGGCAGGCAGAGAGGGAGGGGTGAGCGGCGGCGCTGAAAAAAAAGTCTAGCCGGCTTGTGAATTGTGATCTTCGGAAATGGCCCAGCAAGCAGTGATGAACTGATGATCATCGACATGTACCCGCTCACCTTTTGTGCCATTTTTTATGCCTCTGGCCATGATACCCTGGTTTCAACCTTGTAGCTGTGCAAGAAGCATCTTGCGATCGGATGCTCAATCTCCAAAAACAATCCAACGAAAATCCAGCCATCTTGCGATCTTCAGCAATGGCCCAGCAAGCGGTGGTAATCTGATGATCATCGACTCGTACAGTTCCCCCTTGTGCCAACTTTGACAACAAATTTCCTAGGCTGCCAGAGTTTGACCCTGTTCTTTTTTGGGGGGTAGCTGCGCCTCGGATCAGATGCTCTTTTCTCCAAAAACAATTCAACAAAAATCGCCTATCTGTGCTCGCTTTTGCCAAGATTCTGACGTGCACTCCCTGAAAGCGAAAACGAGGGTGACGTCGACTGATGAAGCCTTGACAGCACTAGCCAATAGGATAGGCATCCCAGCAAAAAGGAAAGAAAACAACAAGGTGCGGACACGGAGCTCTGTGCCACCAGCCCACCACAGAGAATCAGCACCGCGCATGTATGCACGTACGCACCCAGCCGCGACCATGGTATTCTGAATTCCTGCCGATAAGCTGCCACCCCCAATTTTTCCTCAAAACGACCTGCAAATTGTCCGGTGCTGCGCCTTTATCCTAGCCCAGGGGACAGAGCAAACAAGCGTCACGCGACGAGGCCAGGGAGGCCGCTCGCTGTCAGCCGTGTCACTGTGTGTCGCGGCATCACACCGGGAACAGAAGGCAGGCGGCCACACGGGATCCAGGTCCACGGTGCCACCAATGGAGTACTTGCCTCTGATCTCATTTCTGACCTCACCCCCGTTCACAGTGCGCGGTTGCGCCCGGAAAGGGTTCGATAGGGAAGTCAAGTGAGGAAGGGAAGAGGAGGGGAATCCAGCTTTGGGCAACGAAAAAGACGTCCAGGTTCAATGCACCCACACAAATCCCGGGCCGATCCAGGGCCATCCCCGGTCACGCCTGCGCGGCGGCGCATCTTGGCCGCCCCGTGGTGGAGGCGAGCACATAAAAAAGTTCGTCGAAATCCCGACGCAACGAGGCAACGCGGCGGGCTCCCCCGGTATCACCGACGTGCGGGGCCAAGCTGTCCGGGCCCACCTGTCAATCTCTCATACGCGACGCGTGGTCGGCACAGTCGTCAGGTGTGGTCCGCGGGATGCTGGACCACTGCCGTTCCCGTCTTCCCCACTGCAACCCCGCCACGCTCACGCACCCGCACCGCGTGCATACACCGCGACCCTGACAAGTCACTGACATGTGAGTTCCGCAAATGGTTCTACCGGGCAAAATTGAAAGCTTTGCCATAGACCACGTCCACGACGATAATATCCACCCACTTACCCCGGTGGGGCCAGGGTCGCTCGTCCCCTTCCCCAATAAAAGCCCCGAACCCGTCGTCTCGACCCTCCACCGTGCGAAGCGCCCGCCCGCAGCGCACGAACAAATATCATACGCTCCCACGCCACTCCGCCGCCGCACTTCCGTCCAACCGCTTCTCCCGGGCTCCGGCGATGTCGGCGGCGGTCGGGGGTGCCGAGTTCCACGGGTTCCGGGGCGCGGCGGCGCAGCTCCCCAGGTCGCGGATGCTCGGGAGGCCGCTCCGGGTGGCGCCACCCGCCGCCACCCCGGCCGGCGGGGGCGCGTCGTCGGGCAGCATACGCGCCGTCTCCGCGGTGAGTGCGCGTCTCTAGGGTTTCATGCTATTTTTTTCGGGAGAGATTCCTCGGGCCGGGGCGTTTGGAATGGAGCCATTTTACGGGATCGTGGGTTTTTATATATTTTTTAAAGGGAATCAGGAGATGTTCTGTTGAAAATGGTACGGCTTATGTGATTTGAACCTGCGCTTTTGGGTGGATTTTTTGTGGGTTTAACTTGAGCATGATTTACGGTTTACTTAATGGTGTATTGGTGTTAGTGAATTTGTCCAGTGGTGGTAGTGTCGGATCGCCTGTCGACTGTTATTGTGATTCTCTGGAATTCTTTTTTTTTTCATCGGGAATCTCAGGAATTCTTGTACTAGTAAGGAAGTGAGAAATTGTATTAAATCGGTTGTTAGTTCAAGTATTGTCGTTTTATACGAGGGTGGCTCATGTGAGCGCAATCAGATAAACTCTGTGTTCAGTGCCAAATGTTCCATTTGAAAACGTTAATTAACACCCCCCCCCCCCCCACACACACACAAACGATGTCTTATATGAGTAGGATTTTGTTCCTTGCAATGTCTGTTGGAAGTTTTGAACTGTTGCAATAGTAATCATTTTTTATTTCACTTTGTAACAAAATGCTATGCTACTGAGCAACACTTGTGTTACCTGGAGTTCTGAACCCGTGAGCCTGTGACTCGTGCCTGCAGCCTCTGAAGAAGGATGCAACTGAAGTGAAGCGTAGCAAGGTTGAGATAATAAAGGAAAAGAGCAATTTCCTCCGGTACCCTTTGAACGAGGAGTTGGTCTCAGAGGCCCCAAATATCAACGAGAGTGCTGTCCAGTTGATCAAGTTTCATGGA
This sequence comes from Panicum hallii, assembly GCF_002211085.1. Classification (NCBI taxonomy): domain Eukaryota; kingdom Viridiplantae; phylum Streptophyta; class Magnoliopsida; order Poales; family Poaceae; genus Panicum; species Panicum hallii. Next base: position 14,468,132 of record NC_038044.1, read on the forward strand.
AGCTATCAGCAGACTGATCGAGATGTCCGGGGGCAGAAGAATTACTCTTTTATGCTCCGGACAAAGAATCCTTGTGGGAAAGTTCCAAACCAGCTTTACTTGGCTATGGATACACTTGCTGATGAGTTTGGCATTGGGACACTCCGTTTGACCACCAGGCAGACATTCCAGCTGCACGGTGTTCTTAAGAAAAACCTGAAGACTGTTCTCAGCACTGTCATAAAGAATATGGGCTCAACATTGGGTGCTTGTGGAGATCTCAATAGGAATGTGCTTGCACCTGCAGCGCCTTATGTCAGAAAAGATAACCTTTTTGCTCAACAAACAGCAGAGAACATTGCAGCACTTCTTACACCACAATCTGGAGCTTATTATGACCTGTGGGTGGATGGAGAGAAGATAATGTCAGCTGAAGAGCCTCCTGAGGTCACAAAAGCCCGCAATGACAACTCACATGGAACAAACTTCCCTGACTCTCCTGAACCGATCTATGGCACTCAGTATCTGCCGAGGAAGTTCAAGATTGCAGTTACTGCAGCTGGTGATAACTCTGTTGATATTCTGACCAATGACATCGGTGTAGTTGTTGTTTCAGATGATGCAGGAGAGCCTGTTGGCTTTAACATCTATGTAAGGCCTACTAAAAACATTCTGCAATCCATTTCTGCCTTTGATAACATTTTTTTCTTTCATGCTAATTTATTTTATAATGTCTCTCTTGCCCTATCTTTCAGGTTGGTGGTGGCATGGGAAGAACACACCGAGTGGAAACTACATTCCCTCGGCTGGCTGATCCATTGGGTTATGTTCCAAAAGAAGATATATTATATGCTATAAAGGCCATTGTCGTCACACAGAGAGAAAATGGAAGAAGGGATGACCGCAAGTACAGTAGGATGAAGTATTTAATTGACCGTTGGGGAATTGACAAGTTCCGAGCTGAAGTTGAAAAATATTACGGGAAGAAGTTTGAAAGTTTCCGGCCATTACCTGAGTGGCAGTTTAACAGCTACCTTGGCTGGCAGGAACAGGTATAATTCGCTAGAATTCTTTTGTTGTCTTGGACTTTTCATGATAATGTGTTCTTACGCAACCCACAACTCCCAAAAAGAAGAAAAGAGAAAAATACTGATGCTACCTTATAGGAATAATGCTCCAATAAGTTGTGGTTCTTTTGTGTTGATTTAAAGTTGATCAGTGTCAAAGGTTATTTTATCATCTAAATTCTTCTAATTTAACATGACACACTTGTACTATTTGCCTTTATTGTTTACTCCATAAGAAGCGAATCTGTTAAGTTCGCTAATTGACTTACATGCTTGCTCAGTCAACAACATTTTTGTACCCAAATTAGCTATATCTTGAGCTCTAACTTACCTCTGTTTTGTCTGCTAGGGTGATGGGAAATTATTCTATGGAGTGCATGTTGATAATGGTCGTGTTGGTGGGCAAGCAAAGAAAACTCTACGAGAGATAATTGAGAAGTATAATTTGGATGTTAGTATCACCCCAAACCAAAATCTTATTTTATGTGGGATCGATCAGACATGGAGAGAACCCATCACCAAAGCTCTTGCAGAAGCTGGCCTGCTGGTAAGATTTACTTTCTCTATTTCATATGACTGGTTTGATATGCCAGTTTTTTTGTTTGTTTACATAAATTATTTTCAGTTCTCCTTCTTGTTCTGCTGCCCTGATTGATATCATTGTTGTTCTTGTAACTACTTCATACATACTGAGGCTTTTGTCACACTGAAAATTCCATTAAAAAGCTATAAGCAAGCAAGATAACTTTCTATATAACTATTTCTGCAACATTGTGGTATGCTGGTGGAATATAACTGAAGTTGGTGTTCATGTATATAGGAGCCAAAGGATGTGGACCCCCTGAATTTAACTGCCATGGCATGTCCTGCCTTGCCACTATGCCCTTTGGCACAAACAGAAGCTGAACGTGGGATCCTACCAATTCTTAAACGAATTAGAGCAGTTTTCGATAAGGTACTTATTTTTTATGTTCTCGAAAATCACTTTAGCATACCTGCAGTATGTATTGGAGCCTTGACATTTCATATTACGTCTGCTTAATAGGTTGGTATCAAGGATTCGGAGTCTGTGGTTGTGAGGATAACTGGTTGCCCTAATGGATGTGCTAGGCCATATATGGCAGAGCTTGGTTTTGTTGGTGATGGCCCAAAAAGCTATCAGGTAATAAGAATGGTGACATAACACATCATTTTGGTTACATTCACTTGGCAAAACTTACCTCTTTTAGTAGTGTTTCTTTAGTATTTATTGTACTCTACTTTACTGTGACCATAGATCTGGCTGGGTGGAACACCAAACCAGAGCACCCTAGCAGAATCATTTATGAATAAAGTGAAGCTGGATGACATTGAGAAGGTTTTGGAACCTCTGTTTACCTATTGGAATAGCACGCGCCAGGAAGGTGAATCGTTCGGAAGCTTCACAAACCGAACAGTAAGTGGATTCTTCTCTCTGCATATACTGTTCCTGTTAGTAATTCAGTCCATTTGGAAGGTCAATCTTAGATTTTACTCTCAGGACTGCCAGTGTCAAGCTTTGCAGCGGGGGTTTTTTTTTTGAGAAAATTCACTATTTGGCTCTACTAAACTTACCTCTTCCTTCTTTGGCCCTTTTCTTTCATAACTTCCCTATTTTGAGCATTAGCGGTGTTAACAGCCACGTGAAAAGACTATTTTACCCCTATTTATATTTCTATAACCAAATTGATATTGGTACCCTATTTCACATTTTTTTTGGCTACCATATCGATGTTATATTTGGAAGTTCTATATGTGTTTTTTACACCATCTTTGCTGCTGCTGCAAATAATGCCGAAGATCGAGAACCAACAAACATGAAGACTGAAACAGAGCAGGCGATCACGAGTTACTAATTCCAGCAACAATTTTTCATACACCAACACACACACACACAAACCAAACAACCCTTAATTACTACAGATCGTTATTTGATCCAATAATTACACACAAGAACAAATTGGTGCCGGTGCATGTGTGCATGCATCTGAAGCTAAGATTAGTGCCGCACGCCCTTGCCACCTTGCTTCTTCTCGGGGTCGGCGGCGTTCATGCTGAAGCTGGTGAGTGTGTGCGGCCACCGGCGCTGTTGAAGCTGAAGCTATTGGTCTTCTTGCCGGTGGCGGGTTCGGTGGCCGTCGCGTGCTGGCTTAGCAGCAGAAGCTCCAGCAGGGCCACGCCCAGCAGCGTCATGCGCAGCTCACCGGACCTGGACGCCATCACCTCTCTACGGATGTGAGAACGGATACGACGGGATTGGCAGGGATGGAAGTCTGCGGTTTATTCGGATGGATCGCGGCTTGGTTATGGTGGACCGCGCGCGTCGGGCCTCCCGCTCCAGCACACGCTAGTCCGCCGCCTCCTGCCGCTGCGTACGTGTTGCCCATGTGCGCGGGAGCGCCCCCCGCCGGAGACCGCGCCTCTGCCTGGACGCGTGCGCATGTGGGGCCCGCGCTGCCGCCTGGTTCCTCCGGTGGATCCATGCCTCCGCCGCCGCCACGTGGGGTTTCGAAGGGATGGGAGGAATCGAGTGGGGTGGAGAGAACAGAGCATGAATCGGTTTCAACCCTATCGTTTAGCTAGGGGTATTTTGGTTTGTCCCTAAATAATCTGACAAGTTTAGGGAAGAAACTAACGGAGGTAGTAGAAGGGCTAGTTTAGGGAAGAAACGAAGTTAGGGTGTCAAATAGGGAAGTTCTGAAAAAAAGTGGCCAAGGAAGGAAGAGGTAAGTTTTGTAGGGCCAAATAGGGAATTTTCTCGGATTTTTTTTTTGGGGGGGGGGGAGATTGTCAGATCGAGCTCAGAGTAGTATTTCTTATGCCATGCTCAAATTTCTATTAACACAAGTACCAGATAAATAAGTGGAAAACAAACTATATTTTGTGATCGTCACTATTATAGTATTATGTAAATGTATTCAGCCTGGACTTTTAATCTTCACTTATTAATCAGAAGCTGAGAAGGGCTACGTGAATGTGGATACTAACTAAAAATTTACAGCAATATTGCACCTCTCGGTTCTATTTGAACTGCTAGGATAGGAATATACCAAGCTTTGTATCTTCAACCACATGGTACAACAGCACCAAAGTGCTGGTGGAGTTATGCCATGCAACAAACCCTGTATTTTCAACAATATATAGGCAGTATGGAATGCTTAGCCCATGTTCATCATTTTTTTGGTTATGTTAATTGATTTGCTGGGGCAGAGGTTGAGTTTCAGTTGGTATTTTCACAAAGGCAAGATCGCGATCCTTGAATGCTAGGCTTTTCAGTCAACGGGGCATGATGTTTGTTTGAAACTTGGAATGTGCCAATATGGCAAGCTTTTTTCAGTAAACTAGTGCATTTTCCCAGTAAACTAGTGAAGCTGACTGCTGACGTGTTGGCATGTTGCCATCTCTATACGACTATACCAGCGGCTTCCCCCTACTGAAGCTGACTGCTTACATGTTGGCATGTTGCAATCTTCATTCTCCATATGATCTTTTGGCGCTGGCTTGGTCTTTTCCTTTTTTTTCCTCTGGCATTTTCTTTTAGTCGATTATCTTACCCATCTGTCTCATTCCAGGGATTCGACAAGTTGAAAGAAGTAGTGGACAAGTGGGCAGAGTCACCATTAGCCGCATAAAGGATCGCTTTTGCTGGATAAAATCCCAGGATTGCAGCACAATTTTGGCTCCGGGATTAGAGCGTGTGACGAAAGGCCCTTTTCCAGATAAACGAGAAAGGAGGTTTGTCAACCCCGTTGACAATAGAAAACGGAGGCTCCGTTTGGATTTGTTATGTTTGTTGGGTTGAGTGATCAAAAAATTTTGTGTGTACTTTGAAGGAAACCTATGTTGACTTGAATAAATTCCTCGCAAAGTTGTGCCTGAGAATAAATTCGAGTGAGGTATTGAGTTCTGCCATCGTCCTGACTCCTGACCAGAGACTGAACCAACCGCCCTCTGGTGTGGGTTGGTTTAGCTTTGCAGTGGTTCTGTCTGGGACTGGGAAGACGCATTTCGGTGTTTGAAATTCTGTGGTTGCTAGGCTGTCTCCAACGGCATTCTCTAAAGCGTTCTGTACCCTATGTATAGAGAAGATTCTGTTCTCTATTACTCCAGCAGCGTTCTCTAAATGGTACTCTAAAATAGAGAACGCTATAGGTTTCCTCTATATATAAAGATTCTCTCTCCTCTTCTCTATTTTTTTCTTTACGTTTTAAACACTGAATTAAATAAAAATAAAATATGTCCATAGCATTTGAGGTATGATAAATACGTACGTATAAAATTTGGAACAAAATACGTTTCTAATATAGGGTTTAATGTATAGAGAACGAGATTTAGAGAACGTTGTTGGAGAGAAATGAGATATAGAGGAGAGAATCTTGTAGAGAATTCTGTAAATGAAGAATATAGAGGAGGATATAGAGAACGACGGTTGGAGATAGCCGTGGGTCTGGCCCGCATGAAATACGGACCTGGTTTGGGCTGGGGCCCTGCAACAGCATTCGTAATTCCTTTTTCTTTTGCTGCGTGTGCAGTGCAGACCTCGCACGCACTGGCAGTGGAGTCTCGGTATCCCAGAATCGAAAAGGGTTTAGCTGCAGCGCTGGAAAAGCTGGTGCTCGTCCAGCGAAAGGCCGGCCTGACGAGCTCGGCCAGTGTCACCGCGCGCGTGTCGGCACGCGAGTGACCTTTTCCCCGCGTCGTCTGGATCGAGCCGCAACGCCGCAGCTGGCGCACCTGCTCCTGCACCCGTCACCCCAGGCTGCAAAAAGGCTGGGGCGAGTGGCGGGCAAGAGCGCGGTCCCGCTGGCTGGCTGCCGCTCGCAGCGCTGCACCTGCTCGCACGCCGGCCGCGTCGGGGCTGGTGACGCGCGCGCGCCGTCCGCGTCCGGCGTCCCACCGTTTCGGTCCTGATAAAAGATCCCCGCCGGCCCGGCCAGAGCGATCTCCCCCGCCGTACGCGCGGCGGAGTGGAAAGCGACCTCTCTGTTTGGTGGAGTCCAGTGCACCGGCCCAAGTAGCACGGCGCGGCGCCCGGTGGCCAGCAATTTATCTGCTCTGCCGCCGGCGGGGCTAGCACCTGCACGGTCGGTTAACCTCTACGACGGAGGCACGAGCGGTGGACAGGCGGGGAGCGCAACGGCCACAACGGTGGGCAAGATGGGAACAGGAAAACGGAAGAGGCCGGCTGGCCGGGAGCACGAGCGGCGGACAGGCGGCCGCGCGTGCGGGTGCGTAGGCGCGCACGTCAAGCCGTCAGCGCGTGCGGGCGCCCTTGCCTGCCCGATCGGTGGGTACGCGCACGAAACCCGTCTAATCGGGTGACTCCCTGAGAACCTGACCCGCGCCGCGGGGCGCGCGTGTGTCGTCGCTGCCGATGACGACGCGGGGCGCCGCCCGGGGGTCCTTTGCGCGTCCCACGGTCCACGCCCGGTGTGTCGGTGCCATGCCGTCTCAGGAAACGCGCGAACTAACGACCCGAGCATGGGCAGAGCTCGCATGACCGATGACGCGACGCGTTACCTAAACTGAGATCGAGATCGAGCTCTTAAGCTTCATGAGAATTTTTTAATTAGCTAAAGCACTGGCCTTTCATCTAAAAGGTTAGACGCCCACACGCACCGGACTTAACGCAGGCAAGACTGCCCGAATAGTCTCGAAAGAGGCACTCACACCTCTACACGCACACACCGCCTCAGCACCCGGTTGATGGCTGAGAATCGAACCCGTGCGGGCTGCCTGCACACCTGCACAGAGCTAGGCATCCGAGCTCCGCTCGGTTCTCGTTTCAGGAGAAAATCAAGCGACGCTTTCGAGTCTTTTGGTGCGTTCGTTTCCGGATATCTAAAGTTTAGAGGGATCATATCAAAAAGAATTTTATCATTTAGAAGTATTAAATAAAATTTAATTACAAAACTAATTGTAGAACCCTAGTGCTAATTCGCGAGACGAATCTAATAAGGTATATTAGTCCATGATTAGCGAATAATTACTGTAGCATCACCGTGGCAAATTATGGATTAATTAGGCTCATTAAATTTGTCTCGCGAATTAGCACACAGCTGTGCAAAAAATTTTATAAACAGATTTTATTTAATACTTCTAAATAGTAAATAGTAAGATTCTCTTTGATGTGATGGGTCTAAAGTTTAGAGGGTGGGAAACGAACAGGCCCTTTGACATCACAGTGTCAAAAAAATACAGTAGCAGTAGCAGTGTAGGTAGAGCACAAGCACTCGAGGTAGTCTTTAGAGGGTGTTTGGATCCACCCCCAAATGGCAAAAGGGCAAATGGTAAAATTTTTGCTATTATCACATCTGATGTTTGGATGCTAATTAGAAGTATTAAATATAGTTTAATTAAAAACTAATTATATAGATGAGGACTAAATAACGAGACGAATCTATTAAGCCTAATTAAATGTTTGGATGCTAATTAGAAGTATTAAATATAGTTTAATTAAAAACTAATTATATAGATGAGAACTAAATAACGAGACGAATCTATTAAGCCTAATTAATCCATAATTAGCAAAATTACGGTAGCATCTGCCCTTTTACACTTTGGGATGTTTGGATCCAAAAGTACAAAAAAAAATTGCAAAAGAAAAAAAATTTTGCACTTTCTCTTTCCCATTCATCCTTACTACTGCCGTGGCGGCAGCTCTCTCCGTGCATCGCGTACGCTTGTCAGCCGCGCAGCCCTTTTGGCGCCTGGGCATTAAAGGAACGGGGCAGTGCTCGGGTGCAACTGCAGAGCTGGGGCGCGCCATTAAATATGCGGGCACGAGGTATCCCCGTTGCATTGGATCGGCAATTCGGTTGCACAGGCCATGGCAAGAGGGGCTTTACGCTGGCTATTTCTGACTAGAGTGGTGGTCGCTGATGAGCAGTGTCATTGAACTGCCCCGTGCGCGCGGAGGAGCCATTGAATATTTGAATCGACAGGAAGAAAATCGTGATGGGCCCTACCCATACCACATCTACATCCCGGTTCACGAAAGAGAACGAAAGAAAACTGCAAAACTATCTGAAAGATTAAAAGAAAGTGATTCCCGGTGCAAATTGAGCGAACGACGTGGTTGCTAGATTTTTTTTTTAATGGTAAAGCAACACGAATGGAGTACCTTTCCAGCTCCGAATGACTCCATGTTGCAAGCAAAAGAAACCGAATGCTACAGCTAGACAGGCACTGCTCGGAAAGATACTCTACAGATTACGTCGAGGGCACTGGAACAACATGACACACTACGAGAGCACGTCAGAGCCTTCTGATCTGCATCAGACGGCGCTACTGAAATAACCTGGGAGTAATTTTTCTCCCGGGGGTAAAAAAGACAACCCAGGGGAACGTTGCCGCACGAGATTACTCACCAAATTACGCTGCTGCTACCTACTTGCTGCTTCTGGTGGTACTAAACTAACCGTGGGGGTAATTAACTGACTGCTGAGGCGGGGAGACGGACGGCGACGGCAGAGGATTAGCAGCGAGCGCTACAGGAAGATGAAGCACTCCATGGCCACCAGCGGGTTGTCCAGGGACTCCTTCCCCTCGCCCTCGCCGGCGGTGGCTGCGGCATTCTCCTCCTCCGCCAGCGGCGCGGGCGGTGGAGACGCGGAGCCCGCGGGCGCGTCCGGCAGCTGCGCCGGCGGCGAGAGCCGGGGAGGCGAGGGCGCCTCCTGCCCGCGCCGCGGCGACGCGCGGCCGCACGGCCTCGCCGGGACGGGCGGCTTACGTTGCGTGCCGGGGGTCGCGGCGGCGGCACCCGCGCTCGCTCGGCGCTGCTCCTGCGTCCGCTTCGCCGCGGGCGACGGCGACCTCCGGCCCGGCCGCTCGCCGGTGTCGCGCCGCCGCGGCGGGGGCGGCGGCGAGGGCGACGCGCGGCCGGCGCCGACACCAGCGCGGCCGGCGCCTGGGACAGGGGAAGAGCCGCCCCGGTCCCGCCTGGCGCCGCGGGCGGCCTCGCCAGGCACGGCTGCCGCCCTCCTCCTGGCCGACGCCTTCGCCGGCGACCGCTCGGGCCCCGCGGCGGTGGTCGCGGCCGAGGACTCGGACGCCACCTCCGACTTCTCGTCGCCAGAGGGACCGGAACGGGCCGGCCCCGCCGCCCGACGCGCTCTGCCACCGCCACCATCCTTCTTCACTCTGGCACCGCCGACTTTCGCCTTGGCCACGGCCTCCCCCGCCTCTTGCCCAGCCGACGCAGCCACGCGCCTCGGCCTGGGCCTCGGCTTGGCCTTCGGGGTCTCCGAGAGCACCTCCTTGACCGTCTCCTCCTCCGGCGGCGGCGGCGGCGGGTCGCGCGCCTCCGACCGCCGCCGCGCAGCCTCCCCCACGGAGCCCGGCGACTCGTCGCACTTCTTGCTGACGCAGCAACCCATTGCCTCCCTTGTCCGGCCTCACGCTTCCTGCAGAGTGCAGAGCTAGGCAGCCATTTCCCGCGAGCTTCTTGGTGCTGTGGAGGGGGAGGAGGGGTAGTTTGGGAAGCAACGGCGAGAGAGTCGAGGGGAGTGTGGGCTTGTGGCGTTGGGTTTCCCTCCGTCGTGCTTTGAGTTATGTGAGGAGCAGAGCAGCTGTGGTGGGAGACCGGGAGTCAAAAGGACCGAGAGTTTGTTATCTCTGAGGCGTGCTTAAAATTAATCAGCTCGAGTTGTCCATTAGTGAAATGGATTTGCATTCTATAGTGCCAGCCAAGTCTGTAAATATACTCCCTCCGTCCGTCCCATGAAGATACAAATCTCCCTTCAAAATTAAATAATTTTAAATTTAACTAAATTTATATAAAAATCACTAACATTTATATCTCAAATAGATTTAGTATAAAAATATATTACATGACCAATCTAATAATATTTATTTTATAATATAAATATTAATACTATTTTGTATAAATTTGATCAAATTTGAAATCATTTGACTCGTCGGAAAGCGAGAGTTGCATTCTTTTCTGAACGGAGGGAGCATGTAATCAGAGGAGAATTGGCACATCTCTAGCTCCAAGATTTTTATTTTTAAAAAACTTGTCATGCATATCTTTGGAAAATCTTGAAACTAGAGCTACTGTGTACATTTTGTGTTTGGTTAAATACTTTTTAATAATAATAATAATTGACTTAAACTTATATATTTAAACCACTTTATCTTATCATGGGAACTTCAATTTATGTATGGGTTTTTTACGTGGAGCTGCGAAAACAGGTCCTAAATCAAAAGGAGAATCATGAACCTGTCATGTGATCAGCTTAAGATGAGATTTAAGTGTTTTAAATAGTATAGCATAGAATTCAGCGCTCCCATCATTAATAGCCCGTTATCTACTTCCATCGTAGCATCAACTTTTAGAGGCGTTTTTTTCCAGGCCGAGCATGTATTTTATTAAGAGGAAAGTAATACGACCCTTGTAAACCTTAATAGCACCACCAAGCAAGTGGCAGGCGACTCCGACACCGAATAAGAACAGCAAGAACAACAGAGGGAGCACATACAACCCACAACCCTAGACGCGACCAAACCTCAGGATAGGACTACACCTCTAAACCTACTAAAAGAAACAACATCGTCAAGGTGCAAAGGTCGACAACTCAACAAAGATGGCAAAGCATCCACCCAACCAACACAACCAAGGCGGCCAAGCATCTGCCCAAAACGATCCCCGACCAACGTGACGACGGCGGAAAAGCATCCGCCAGAGCAAGCCAAGAGACGGCGGCAAAGCATCCGCCCGACAACAACCTGTGCAACCCGGACTAGGTGGACGAGACAAAGCAAAGATAAGCGCACAAGCAGGAACTCCAGGAGAAGAGCCGATGACCACTGCCAAGATAGGCGAAAGGGCCCGACGACCGGCCACGATCCCATCGACGACCAGCAGCGTTTACAAGACGACGCCTCAAGGGAGGGAGCGATGCCAAATGCGTCGTCATTGTCCGACCAATAAGGTCAAGGTTTTCACCCGGAAAGCACACCAAAGAGGAGAGAAAAGAGGGAGAGAGTGTGTGACGCCCTGAAAATTCACTTATTAAATCATGCGCTAGAGTAATTCGTAAAAACGGTTCGACGTCAAAACCCTAACCCTAACCGGATCGCTGTTCCGTTCTGCATCGCTCGATGGCTTGTCGCCCACGCGCGACCGCCCGCCGTGATTAGCGCCGGCGTAACTCCTTTTCCCCTCGCGCGAATACCGCAAGCGTGGCCAACTGGCCGCGGCTGCCGCCGCGATTGGCGCCGACGCGTTTTCTTTCCCCCCCTCGCTGTTCTCCTCGCGCTGTGTGCGTGCGTCGCGCGCGCGAATCCCGCCGGCACGCGTCTCTTTTCTCTCTTCTCCCCATTGTCTTTTCTTTTCCTCCTTTACCATTTCTTTTTCCTTTTCTTTCCATTTTTCCTTTCTCTTTTCCTTTCTTCCCTTTTCTCTTCTTTTCCCTCTTCTCCTTTTTCCTTCCTTTCCTCCTCTTCTCCCTGTTTCTCCTTCCCCCTGCTCCCGAACACCGCACGGCCGTGCGCCGGCCCTGTGCGCCGCGCCCGCACTGCCCCGGCCGTGCCGCGTGCACGCGCTCGCCCCGCGTGCCCCGCGTGCCGCGCCGACCGCCGCGCCGCTCGTCGTCACGACGGCCGCGATGTCGCGCCGCCCGCCGCGCCGCCCGTCGCTGGCCGTGCCGCCCGCCGCTGCTCCCCTGCCGCGCGCCCGCCCTGTGCTCGCACGGCTCCTTTCCCACGTGCCCTCGGCGCCTGCGCCCCGCCGCCACGCCGCGTCGCGACGGCCGCGAGCGGCCAAACGCCATTAATGGCCGCCCGCGACCGCCGCCGGCCGAGCCCACCGCCCCACCGCCTCGGCCACCTATAAAAGGGGCCGAGGGGTACCCTGGCATCCCCACGAACACCGCAGCCCGGCTAGCCCCTCACCTCTCTGTCCCTAGCGCCGCCGCCACACACACCACCACCGGCCGCCGCCCCTCACCGCGGTCCCGCCCCCTCGCTGCGTCCTATGCCAAGGTGAGGCCGGGGATGGAATCCCCGTGCCCCCCTCTCTCTTTTCCCCCATCCCCGGACCGCCGCCGTGCCCTGGCCGGCCGGATCGGGCCGCCGCCGGCGCCCTGCCTCCCCCTCCTCTGTTTTGCACGGGGGAGAGGAAGGAGAAGGGCATTTTGCCCATAGCCCCCCCTTCTTCCTGTATTCCCCCAAAAGGACCCTTTCCCCCCTTTAATCACTTCTTTTGCTAAAAGAGACCTCACTCTTTTTATTATTTCAAACCGAACCCTCCATAACATAAGCCCAGATGTACTCGACCCCCATTAGCGTACCCTGGATATTTCTGGGATTCGCAAATAGACCCTTACTCTTTCCGGATAATTACGAACAAGCCCCTGGACCCCTGTTTAACCCCTGAACCCCTCTTTACCTCGTCATTTTATGTGCGAAACTGTGACGCCCTGAAAACTTACCAAATTAAACCACGCGCTAAAATGTTTCAATGAAAAACCATTCGTCGTCAAACCCTAACTCTAACCCTTGACGACCGACAGCGGACTTGACCGCCGTCCCAATCCCGCACCACTCACACAAGACCGCTTTCCGCGAATAGCGCTGGCGCGACTCTTTTCCTCGCGCAGCGCGCGAACGCCGAGCACGCGTGGCCGACCCGCACGCGATCACCCGCCGCGTTCTGCGCCGGCGCTCCTCGTGCCGCGCGCGAATCCCCGCGCGCGCGTGGCCGACCGGCCGCGGTCGCCGCCGCGACCGGCGCCGGCACGCCTTCCCCTCTTTCTCTTTTCTTTTCTTTTTCCAATCTCTCTCTCTTTCTTTCTTTCCTTTCCTTTCCTCCCTTTTTCCTTTCTCTTTTTTTTTCCCTTTTTCCTCCCTTCTTCCTTTTCCCTTCTCTCCTCTCCTCTCCCCTCCTTCCCCTGCCTCTGCTCCCGAGCACCCCCACGCCGCGCGCCACCGTGCCGCGCACGCGCTCGCCCCCGCGTGCCCCGCGTGGCCGCGCGCGAGCTCCTGCCCAGCCGCGCCGTACCCGCGCCCCCGGCCGCGCTGTGTCGCGCCACCAGTGCACGCGCACGCGCGTGCCGCGCCGCTCGCCGTGCCGCACGGCGCCCACATGCGCCCACCCCCGCGCGTGCCGCACCGCCCGTCGATTGGCCGCGCCGCACGCTGCCGCACACCGCCGCCGTCCTGCACCACCGCGTCGCGACGGCCGCAAGCGGCCGGGGCGCCATTAATGGCGCCCGCACCGCCCGCCGGCCCTTCCCACCGACCCCCATCGCTCCTCCACGCGGCCGCCTATAAGTAGCCTCCCCCGCACCTCGGCACCTCCACGAACGGCGCCACCACCCCCAGCCCCTTCTCGCACGCTCCCAGCTCCGCCGCCGCACGCCGCTCGGCCGCCACCCGCAGGCCTCCGCCGCCCCACTCCCACGCCTCGCCCCGGCTCAAGGTGAGCAGGGGAATCAGTTCCCCTTGGCCCCCTCTCCCTTTTCCCCCACGCACCCGAGCCACCCCGGGCCTCGGCCGCCGGGATTAGGCCGGCGCCGAGCCCCTTTTCCCCTTCCTCTGTTTCACGGGTGAGAGGAGGAAGAAGAAGGGGTGGTTTTGCGTTTAACCCCCCCCCCCCGCCCTTACTCTCTTTTCTAAATAAGGACCCCCCTCTCTAATAGCTCCCTTTCGCGAAAGAAACCCTGCCCACTCTATTAATTCAAATTGAATCCCTCCGTTACATAAAAACCCAACCATGCCCGACACCCTTTAGCATGCCCTGATTAATTCTAGGTTTCGCAGATAAACCCTTACCCCCTTTAGATAATTACGAACAAGCCCCTGGACCCCCGTTTAAGCCCTGAAACAACCTTTAGCGCGTCATTTTATGTGCAAAACGACCTCCGATTGACCCGAAACTTTACCACGCCCTTTCTAGTATAGTTTTAGCCATGCCATTAAGAAACCACCCAGAGATATTGCCCCTAACTCCGTAACTAAATTATTTCCGATTCAAGCCTATCGTAAAAGCTTTTAGTTCTTTCGCTTGATTGTGTGTCTGTTTGTTTGCGTCGTAGGACACGGAGTAAACGACGAGGTTCCCGACCGCGACCAGGCAACTGAGGACCAGTACTGCGGCCCCGAACCCGAAGGACAGTGCTTCGATCAGGACTTCCCGCAAGGGTTTGACGATGGCAAGTTCAATTCCGCCCTTTGATGCATGTTTCTGTCCTAGTTTTTATAAACACAACCCAGTGGCCTGTTTTATAAAATTGCATTGTTTTGCGTGTTGAAAACATGGTAGGATAGCCACCCTTGCCGTGATAGCCATACCTTGAATACCTGATTTTATAAAAAAAAATGCGTGTGTGTGGGAAAGGGTAAAGTGTGGATTTGAGAAACGAGTCGGACGGGATGGATGGCATTTCTGTGTGAATTGCCGTTGGTGTGCTCGTACCTGTGTGGTTGAGCGAGGAAGGGAGATATCCATCCTGTCACCCCTAAGGACCGAGTTGATGTGACATCTCACCTAGCTTCTTGTCGTGCGAACCACTTGACCGTTGTATGGGCAACGGCTTAGCATAAATCCCACTAGTTGGTCTGATAGCCACCAGGAGAGCTGAGAGCAACGGGTGATCAAGGAGAAGGGATAAGCTCTGTGTGACTTATGCCCCGGTTAAACCTCGGAGATAGGTCGAATGACCCCTTGATGGATCCCGTGGTGGCTAGTCAGGTCTAGCTAAGGTGGGTAATGGCTTTGTTGGGATCTGCACCGGCACTCAGGTGTTCGTGCTGTGGTACCCCACCTGTGGGTAAAGTTGCACACCTCTGCAGAGTTGAAATCTATTCGAATAGCCGTGCCCACGGTACTGGGCAAGTTACGGTGTGGTCACATAACTAGTGTTTCTCTCTGGGAGTGGTTGATCCAGTGTGAGTTGTTTGGAAAGTATCCGGCAGTGGTGCCGTGTGCTACGGCGGACGGGGAGTCCGGTAGCAGTTTTAAACTAGATCCTGTGTGGATCAACACCGTGTGCCCCTCGATGCTTAACGACTTGTTTTTGAAAAATGTTTTAAAACGAACCTTTGCATAAAGTCAAGTTTTCCGCAAATGAACCATAACCTCATCCTTGGATTATTCTGTGCATGTAATTCTGTGATAACCCCTCCGTGGGTGTGATTGGACTTGCTGAGTACGTTTGTACTCACCCCATTTTACTTTACAGTGGAGGATCCCGACTACATCCCCGAGAACGACGAGTAGGGTCCCGTCCTGCACCCAGTCTTGCCTGTGGGTGAGGTCACCGTTGGAGCTCCGCATGGCGCAAGACTCTGACGATCCTTTGTTCGTAGCTAGCGTAGTTGTGTGGGTTCTGGTTGTAATCCTCGCGATAGTGGCGCTTCACTGCCCATTACCGCGTAGAGTTGTACGGTGATGTACCATCTGATGTAATAAAAGTGTTATCAGCCTCCTGGGACTGATAAAGTGACACTTTTAAGTCTTCCCTGATGGGGGGACGCTTCAGAAACGATCTCCGATCGATCCGAAACTTTACCACGCCCTTTCTAGTATAGTTTTAGCCATGCCATTAAGAAACCACCCAAAAATATTACCCCTAACTTCGTAACTAAATTATTTCCGATTCAAGCTTAACGATGAAAGCTTTTAATTCTTCCATTTGATTGTGTGTCTGTTTGTTTGCGTCGTAGGACACGGAGTGAACGAGGAAGGTTCCGAGTGGGATCAAGCGCACGAGGGCCAGTTCTGCGACCCCGAACCCGAGGGACAGTGCTTCGATCAGGACCTCCCGCAAGAGTTTGATGATGGCAAGTTCAATCCCGCCCTTTTGATGCATGTTTCTGTCCTAGTTTTTATGAACACAATCCAGTAGCCTGTTTTATAAGATTGCATGATTTTGCGTGCTAAAAACATGGTAGGATAGCCACCCATATTTGAGATAACCATACCTTGACCACCTGATTTTATAAAGAAAACGCGCGTGTGTGGGAAGGGATAAAATGTGGTTTCGAAAGATGAGTCAGACGGGATGGATGGCATTTCTGTGTGAATTGCCGTTGGTGTGCTCGTACCTGTGTGGTTGAGCGAGGAAGGGAGATATCCATCTTGTCACCACTAAGGACCGAGTTGATGTGTCGTCTCACCTAGCTTCCTGTCGTGCAAACCACTTGACCGTTGTATGGGCAACGGCTTAGCCTAACCCCACTAGTTAGTCTGATAGCCATCAGGAGAGCTGGGAGCAACGGGTGATCAAGGAGACGGGATAAGCTCTGTGTGACTTATGCCTCGGTTAAACCTCGGTGATAGGTCGAATGACCCCTTGATAGGTCCCGTGGTGGCTAGTCAGGTCTAGCTAAGGTGGGTAAGGGCTTCGATGGGATCTGCACCGGCACTAAGGTGTTCGTGCTGTGGTACCCCACCTGTGGGTAAAGTTGCACACCTCTGCAGAGTTGAAAATCTATTCGAATAGCCGTGCCCACGGTACTGGGCAAGTTATGGTGTGGTCACATAACTAGTATTTCTCTCCGGGAATGATTGGGCTGGTGTGAGTTGTTTTGAAGGTGTCCGGCAGTTGTGCCGTGTGCTACGGCGGACGGGGAGTCCGGTAGCAGTTTAAAACTTGGATCCGTGTGGATCAACACCGTGTGCTCCTTGGTACTGGGAAACTCGTTTTGAAAATGCTTTTTAAAACAAACCCCCGCATGTAACCGAGTTTTTCCGCAAACGAACCATAACCTTATCCTTGGATTATCCTGTGCATTAAATTCTGTTATACCCCCCCTCCGTGGGTGTGATTGGACTTGCTGAGTACGATTGTACTCACCCCATTCTTACTTTTACAGTGGAAGACCCAGACTACGTCCCCGAAGACAACGAGTAGGGTTCCGTCCTGCACCCAGTCTTGCCTGTGGTTAAGGCCACCATTGGAGTTCCGCATGGCGCAAGACTCTGATGATCCTCTTTTCGTAACTAGTGTCGTGGTGTGGGTTTTAGTTGTAATCCTCGCGGTAGTGGCGCTTCACTGCCCATTACCGCGAAGAGTTGTACGGTGATGTACCATCTGTTGTAATAAAAGTGTTATCAGCCTCCTGGGACTGATAAATTAACACTTTTAAGTCTTCCCTGATGGGGGGGACGCTTCAGAGTGACACCTTCAAGAAGGAAACGGCACCTGAGGGCGTCGCCGTCATTAGCCTGCAGGCAAGCCTTAGGCTTTCGCCTGCACCCCACTCCCTCTCCAAAGCCGAAGGAACCGCCAGAGCATCGTCACGGAGCCAAAGAGCGCCGCCACAACGCAGACCGGATAGCCCGCCAGCCACAAAGCCACCAAAGAGAGGGCAAACCCCAGACATGGGCACGGAACCCAGGCCACGCCCCCCGACAAGGCGGCCCCACCAGCGACGGGCGGTACACGCAGGGAACCACAGCCAGCGGGCGGCCCGAGCCAGGCACCACAGCCGGCGCCGTCCCGGGGCAAACCACGACCAAGCACCCCACTAGCGGTGGGGGCACGGCGACGAAGCAGCTCACGCCAGCGCGCCCCCCGGAGGAAGGCAGCAGCAAGCAACAGAGGAGGGCCACACCCCAGCGTGAGGGGCGCCTAGGGGCAACTGTGACCCCACCCGCCGCTATGAGGACGGCGGCCACCACTGCAAGAGCGGCAGCCACCGCAACGAGAAGCTTGCAGGCACCAAAGGGCAGGGGGAGCCGGGATCCCATGCACGACCGAGATGATGCATATGACACAATGCAATTACCATAGTGCTGACCAAATGATGCATACGCCATGATGCAAGGATGATGATATTTGCAATGTATTCACATATGAAATGCATGAAGTATGATGCATACCCTCATGAGTTGATGATGCACATGACTCGCACGCCACAACCGTTCTCTCGTAGCTAACACCTGGACAGTCCTAGGATCAAAAGTTAGGACACTAGTAAGGTTGCATAGAAAGAGATTGCAGTGGGGTTACGTCACATAGACCTAGTCACCAGTGCGCTCCTAATGGCTCAATCATGTGACTGCAGTGCACATGAGGCCTTAGGTTCCGACACGGCATCATGGTCATGTGATTAAACACCACCACAAAAGAGGAATAGCAACCCTATAGTGCCAACAGCAGCAAGAAAGACTTAGGAAACCGAAAACAACCCAAAGTTGCATAGGAGGCATACCCGTTAGTCAGTCTACGGATTTTCGATGATGATGCAACACCATGCACTGAACAGAATTGGTATATGTTATGATGCATGACTCTTGCCATAAATCTTTTTATTTTACTTAAAATCATCTGAGCAAAAATTGAAAATTCAGCTCTCAGATGTTGTAACCAGAATAGCCAATAAGATAAGGTACAACATCAGGAGAGGATAGATGGATCACTAAATAATGGATTGAAGGATTTGATGATAGTTATCAAGGTTTAACCATCAAAGGAGAAGCTCAATGTTTCTGCCAAAGCAGATTTAAAACAAGATCAAGAGTTTGATTTGACTGTCAAGCTAGAATCGGTGATAGGGTTCAAACATAACTCAATTCACCGGATTCACAAAAGACTTTCTTAACTCTAAGATAGCCCAGCAGATTACATTAACTCCTACAACACAAAGTCTAGGCAAGCATTCAGATACAAGCACATGTTTCAATACATCAACATAACAAACAAGGCAATCAAGTCAATCCAAGATGTCATGATGCATGCACGTTCTACACGTCCTCACAAACAAAAATAACTGCCAAGTAATCTTGGTCTTACGTGGTTAAATACGGTGGCATCATATAAATACGTCTCTCCCTATAATAGCTAGTCGATAATCCTAACCGTTCAAAACCTATCGAATCGTGGTTAGCATTCCTGCAGAAAACACATTTTGTATATATTGAACCTTTCATGCCAGCATGTCATGAAAGCGTCCTCAATCATTACTGTTCACTATAGAAACAGCATCTGTACAATTACCGCCGTACAGACAACGTTAACATACGTTATCGAGATAACGTATTCACGGGGTACCGCAAAATGCGGAGGTATGAACTGCGATCGCCATACCCTGCGCCGAACCATATACTCCCAATGTAGTCAATCGAAATTGGTACATTGGCAGCATCTCAAGTAGGCCACTGCTTGAGAAACAGCGTTCGGTTCGCATCACCGACAGGAAGGCCAAGCTCCCTCAGTTGGCTGAGGATCCTTACCTTCTTACCTCATCGCCGAAGATGTCGTTACAGACTATAAGGTTGAGTTGTGCATGAATTTAAGTTTTAACGGAAAAGTAATGCTGGAAGTTAGGATTATATATATACTATAGCCACCTCTATTTCCCTTATAAGCATTACCCTAGGGCTTTACGTACTAAGAACAATCCTTAACGATTCCAACGTAGTTTTGCCAAATACTCTATTGGTCAAACATTTATACTGAAAACATTTTTAAGGTAAAATGTATCTCCAGAGTAACCTTATAGCTCTGATACCAGCTGTGGCAGAACCAACCTGAATTATACCGGCTCAAGTACGCGAGTCCACTTCCGAGGGCTCCAACGTGCTTCAAACGGTATAATCCCTTGGCCTGTCGGGTAACGTCCCGATAAACCACCGATACACAGGATCAATAAGGTTACCTCACACGAAGGTGAGTCCAGAGATACAATCACTATCACGATTTACATAATAGGGAATTACATTACAAGAGTTTATAAAAGTAGTACAAAGTTTCAAACCTAGAGAAAATAATACAAACCGTTTAAGCTATGATTTTTAGCAGCGGAAAACATACGCGATGATCTACAGCACGTCGACAAGACGGATGTCATGCTAAGCACGGGCACGACATCACTCGATATCACCAGCGTTGGCCGAGGACGGATCCCATTCCACGGACCAATCTTCTGGAAGAGCACAGGGCCATGACAGGGAAAGAGTAGGGTCTTCAAAGGCTTTACCTGAAAAACATAAAACTAGCAAGGCTGAGTATACTAATACTCAGCAAGGCTTACCCGGGATTGGGTATACTTTAGCCCATAGCTAGACTCATGAAGGCATTGTGAGGGCTCTGGGTTTATTTTCAGCTGAAAGGCAACAAAGAGTATGAACTACTTTCAAGTTTTAGCTTTCATCTTCTAGTTGAGTATTTATTCTAGATTAGCACCTACACTAAGCAAGCAAGGTAGTGATTATCATCCATCAAGATTATTTCTTCAACAATTACACTTTTTACTCGATGTGGTAAAAGGGATAAGCAATCTCAATCTTCGTGAGAGGCGGACGATTCGAATCGAATTTAACCTTGCAAGGTAAACCTAACACACACGCTTGGAAGATCCAACGATCGTTCCGAAGCAACCGTTTGCCTTTCATTCCGGGTCGTGGATCAGGTCCACCACAAGCGACTGTAGGACCGTACGCACACCCAATGTGTGCAGGACATACGTCTGTAGCGCGACTACAAAACCCGTATTCCTGTCTGCCTTGCAGAACGTACTCCCACACGTCGGTGCGTGTGAACATAACATAAAATCGAGTGGTGGGAGGTATGTCCACTTGCCGGGCCGATTGGTTACTAGGCTTACCGCTTACCATATTTCGCGGCATGTGGCTAGTACTTTCAAAAACTTAGCCACCACTACCACACATTTCGACCTTAAAGCTTTTATCAAAACAGACAGGGTAAACTTCCAGGTCATGATACAACACATGACCCTGTCCGTCATCCTTATAGTGGTTGCAGGAATGTAAACATGCAACTCCTATATCGCGCGAGTGACAGGAAATCACTCGACTTCTACCGGAAGGTCCTATTAGCGGAGCAACTATCCGATAAGAACTCAGGTTCAATACATTGGATTCCTATGAGATCATGCAACTAGGGTTTCATCTCAACTCCTAGACGTAATGCAAGATATATAATATAATAATAAAATTGTAATAACTTAAAATATTGGGATGTGCACCGGGGCTTGCCTTTACTGGTGGGACTGAAGTCAGAAATGTCAACATCTTCCGAACTTTGGTTCGGGGCTTCAGTTAATCCCTTGGTGACGTTCATTTGATCTTCAGGAATATCCTTCGTAGACTCCGGGGAAATCTCGTAGGTATCGTTGCCGAAGTAGTCGTATCTACATGTAATGCAACATTACATTCAAGCGTGCACACAAAACTATTTTATTTCACAACAAAGTTACAATCCAGCACTTATCTAACACACTATTCACATAACAACCAAAAAGATCTGAACTAAACCTAGACAGAGCTTTAGGGGGCAACTAACTAGAATCGGCTACTCGTTGAAGATTACAACAGAGCCGATTGGAAACAACGAGGGTTTAGCTGATTGATGAGTGCGTCGGTTTCCTAGGTGATCGATGAAATCATCGATTACCTTGGCAGAAGGATGATTCCTAAAGTAGTTGTCTTAACTGAGATGTGCTTAGGTGTTATCTAGGTAACTAAGTGTGGTTGTATCGACTCGATTACGTCAGCACAACTATTGAGTGACGTACAGCCGATGGGGTATGGTTAAGGGTATAGAACCGATAGATATGTAGCCGATTTCTCAGTTGATGAATCGACTGATAGAAGTGTATAGATAAGGGTGGGAAAACTAAGGATCGATCGGCCGTGTTTGACCGATACGGAAAACGACTAGAATCGGCTTGGATCGGCCGATAGCAAGAACCCTAAGATTGTGGGTGTCTTTTCGATACATCGTCTTTGTGCAGTCGATGTAGGACAGAATAAAAGAATTGTATCGGCAATAGCCGATACTAGAAAGATAACAATCGTATCAGTTAACCAGCCGATGGTAGAAGCATCGACTGACAGCTGTTACACAGAAACACCATAGACTCAAGAAAACTGATGCTTAGCGGCTGAGCTGATAGCCTGACACTGAAGCACAGCTGCCGAGATGTAGTGGCTAAGCAGTAGATGCACATGGACTAACAAGGATCTTTATACGAAGAGAATTTTAAGGAAACGGTAATCAAGACAAGGATAAAGTCCTGATAGCAGGGATATAAGCATTCGCATAATAGGATTAACTAGATATCACACATCTCTACTTATGACATAAATTCTATAGCTTACTCTTTAGCTATAACCCAAGCATACAATATAAAGCATAATAAAACATTCATTCCCTAACATTTGACCTAGACCACACATCAAAGACTTCAACTCAAGATCATACATAAAACTTGTAGAGTTTGACTTAGGGTTTCAAACAAAACTGATTTTACATTTTTATGAACTTCTTACGAAAATCTATGAAATGTAGAAGTTCATCAATTTGAAATACAGAAAGCTTTGGAAATTTTACAAAGAACACCCTAGAACTTTCTAAAGCATAGTAATTAAGTTCCTGATCCGGGAGAACAGGTAAAAGAATGTTAACGATGATATCCCGGCAAAGGAATCGCCGGCATTAAGAAGATTCAGAGAATCAGGGCAAACCTTGGGGTAGCCTTGGTTATGAAGAAGAATACGCGGAAAGTAAATTCCCGCGGTGAATAGTATTGACGACGATAAGATGAGCTCGACGATAACAAGATTCTGTGATTGACGAAGAAGCTTGCCGGGAATTGCAGTGGGTAGAGAATGGCCGAAGGGGTAATCTCCACGGTGACTTGTGGTCTTGCTCAGCGATCGACGAGAGAAAGGTGTTGCTGGATGTCGTGGACTCCTGGGACGAGATGATGGAGCCGAATGGGTTCGCTATGCCAAATCCTCCGCGAACCTCAAGATCCTCCTACTCATGGGTTAGGCCTTCATTGCCCATGCGCGTGTGCCGCTGAGACACGGTCGGCACACCCGCACAGTTGCTCCTTTCAAAACCGCCGCGCTATAACCGCCGCCTTCGTTTCGCTGCTTCTCCTTCCGACTCGCCATGCTACACTTCCACCTCTGCATTCGCGAAGACTGTGGTCTACTTGCATTAGGGCCGTGCCTTCCGTTGCCCTCTCCTCGACGGCCTCCGATCAATGCATTGCACATCATCGCAGTTGGCATCACTTCTCCCGCGGCCAACATTTTGTCGAACACCTTAACTGCATCTTCGATACGGCCACTCCGCCGGTCCTTGCGCAGGGGCTCGACATCGCTTGCTTCGGCCTTGCCGTATTGCCCCCTCGCACGCTCGAACCGCGCGCGCCCTTGGCCCGCATGGCGCTGCCGCTTACGCGTCTGAATCCGTTCTGCGCGCCACTGTTTGCTCCGGGCCGTTCGCCTCCGTTCGGTCCTGCTCTTGCGCTCGCATGCCTACGCCGCCTGCATCTGTGCCGTGCTTGCTCCGGCCGCCCAACACCTGCACACACCGCCAATTTCCGCGCGTCACTGCGCGCACGCTCGTGCCACTCGCTCGGCACCGCCGACGTTCCTGCCGCTCCAGCGCCTACACTGGCTCTCCAGCACGCGAGCTCCTGCACCATCTAAAACATGTCGCTTCAGCTCTCGTGCTCGCCTGATGCCAACTCGCCTGCGTCGCGCCGCATCAGCTCACTCCTGAGCCGTTCGCGCGTTCTGCTCCGACATCGCTCTGCCTCGGGCTCGCCCGCACCTGAGCCCGCGCCACTTCCGAGCCGACGCGCTGCTTCCACTGCGCTACGTTCTAGCTCCCGCTCCTGCGCTCGGCTCACGCGCGACTCCGCTCGCCCGGCCTGCCTCCGCACCCGAGCCAGCGCGCTCCCGCGCCACGTTTCGCACGCCACCAATGCCCGCCGTGCGCCCGCGCTACTGGCCCTCGCCACCCGAGCCGCTCCGCTTCACTTCCACCCCACGCGCCGCAACCGCCTGCGCCGGCTCGCTCCCGTGTGTCTCCACGCCTGTGCACCTCCACGCCGCGTCACCAGTGCCTCCTGTGCTGCGCCGAGCCGTCGCCCAGCTCCCACCGCGGCCGCCCGGCGAGCCAGCGCTGCTAGCCGCCCTGGCCGCCGCCCCGGGCCCGCCTGCCGCGCGCGCACCTGCGGCCGCCTGCCGCCAGCAGCTAGCGCTCAGGCCGCCGCTCACCCCTGGGCCCACGCCGGGCCGCACCGCGCGCGCCGCGCCTCCGCTCCCCGCGCGTCCGCCTGCCCGCGCGCCTCACCCGCCCGGGCCGCGCCCCCGTCCCGACCTGGCTGCGCCCGAGCCGCCGCACCGGCTCGCGCCCCGCGCTGCGCGACGCCGCCCGCGCGCGCCTGGGCCGGCCTCCATCCGAGCCGGCGCCGCCCCGCCAGCGCTGCTGGCCCGCTGCTGCTTCCTGTGTCTACGGATGGAAGAGAGAGAGAGGGAGGAAGGAAAATAGGACTTGGATAGAGCTGCTGTGCCGCTAGTGGGAAGAAAAAGGGGAGGAGACGCCAGGGGAGGAGATAAGGCAAAGGGAGAAGTAAAACAGAGAAGGAAGGGAATTAGAACTTCCTAAGGACTTAAGCGTAAAATTAGAAAATTACAGGGACTTGTTTGTAAAGTAAATTTTTCCGTTGATTTAAAACTCGAATGAAGAAATGCCCAAAACGAAAGTTGGAGAGTTTTTCAAACTCTACAACATTGCTTTAGGGCTCAAGTTCAGAAACTCAAAACTTATACTTTTACACGTGAATCTTTGAACAAAAGTTGGATTTGTGTTGCTTTTGTCCTAAAGAATGAAACTTTATAAAATTCAGGACCTAAATGCAAGTATTTATGACACGTCATGATGACGGGATAGACTCGTCATTATGATTGGATAGACATGTCATGATGACTTGCACTTTTACACTTTAGTCCTGAGTAAATTTGAAAATTACTTTTGTAAATCAAACATTTCCATAAAAGGACTTGTATTTTTATAAAATTACATAAATATCCTTAATTTTTACCATTTTACTCAAAATTTTTACACAATTCAACACTTACATTTCTAATGCAACTTTTGGATAAATATATATATATATATATATTTTTTTACAAGACATTAAGTAAGATAAATATATTTCACCTATTTTGAAATTACCCTTATCCAGGTACATTTTGCAAAAACAACCCTAAGTTTTTCTGTAATTACAAAAATACCATTTTTACTTGCACTTTTAAGTTTTCAAAAGTTTCACATAACACACACGAGTTTTATACAAATAAACACATACTTCACACTAACAAAATATTTGGCTAGCATTACAAATACACGAACTGTCACAAATTCGCGAGACGAATCTATTATGCATAATTAAACCATCATTAGCACAAGTTTATTATAGCACCACATTGTCAAATCATGGATTAATTAGACTTAATTGATTCATCTCGCCAATTAACGTATACAATTAGTTTTATAATTAGTCTATATTTAATACTTTAATTAGAAACTAAAAATTTGATATGACAACCAAACACACGCTGAATTTTGCTAGAGCAGTCCAAACACTAAAATGAGAAAATTTCCTATTTAACACTAGAAAAATAAAAATAGTCCGTTCTTCTCTTGGCCCTCGAAAATGTTTGCTTCCCTTTTTTCATTGAGTTTAACTTTTGTTCCCATTTGAGCTCCCAGAACCATTAAATGCCCTGTGAAAAGACAATTTTGCCTCTATGGGCCCCACCACTCTTCTTCCTCCTCTCCTCCCCTTCTCCCTCCTCAACTGGCATTTCTCTCACCAAAGACCGAGCCATGGTCTGGGCACTGGGCGCCGCTGGCACCTGGTCGTATCGCGCGGCCGGCCAACAGGGGGCCACTGGGATGGCCGTGCGGCCGCCTGTACGCGGCGCGACTGCGCTCGGCGGCAGCGGCACGGGGGAGGCGGCGGCGCGACGTGGCCCTGCCCCAAGGCACAGAGCGTGGGCTGCAGCGGCGGCGGCCTGCCAGCATTAACCGAGGTCGGGGCGCGGGGGCCTCCGGCAAGGCGGTCGGCCGGGTTGGGGCTCGCCGTCGTCGGATCCGCCGTGGCGCGGCAAGGCATCGGGATGACGACATTTTGCGCAGGGCGGGAGGCGCGCTCAGGTCCGACAGCGTAAAGCAGAGGAGGGAGAAGGGGATGAGGGAAGGGAGAAGGGTGGTGGGGCTTATGGGGCAAAACTGTCTTTTCATAAGGCGTTTAATATTCCTTGGACAGAAAATCCAACAGAATATCAAATACAGAATAAAAGTTGAGCTCAGTATCAAATAGTGGACGAAATTTTTTTGAGCGTCAAGAAAGTAAATAGGTAGTTTCTCTGGTGTGAGTTAGAGAATTGCCTCCACTATATTCCTTGCGATCGGGAAAGGGACGCCACACCAACACAATCCCGCACCGTACGGCCAGTCTGGCCTTTTGGATCTCCGGTCCCACCAAACAGGCTTACTTGACCCCACCTGTCATGCAGTACGAGCTCCAATGGTGACAGCCCCCTTTCCGCGTACTCGAAGGCAGCGCAGCAGGCAGCAGTACGCCACTAGCGCAGCAGCTGTTGGCCACCACCCGACGCCGGAGGAAGAGGCGGCGGCGCGGCGATGGCGGGGAAGCACGGCCGCAACGGCTACGACGACGATAACGTCAACCCCTTCGCGGTGAGTGCTCCTCGCTTCAGCATCTCCGCCACCCTGACTCCACGCCGTCTCCACTCGCGTAGATCTCGGTGCGCCCGCCCATCGGATCCGATCAGCTTCCGCTGCGCTCGCATTTGGGATCCAGCCGCTTCATGGTTCCTCGTGTGCCAGATCTGAGCGTTAGAGGGGCACGCGATGGCGAGATGCAGATTTGCGCGCTTGGAGTTTGGTAACCACGTGCCCTGTGTAGGCTGCTCGTGGAGCGGCTGCTTAGCTCTAGATCTGTGCGTGCCCCTGTGAGGAACTATGATGGATGGCCACTAGCTTGTGCCTCGAGGTTGGATGTGAGATATGCGGTTCTGCATTTAGCTAGCTTAGCTGTTATAACTTGGGATTTGCTGTCATTAGCTTGGTACGGCGATGTGGGGGCCTTATGCTGTGATGCGTGGGCATCTCCCAATTTTGCTGATCCGGTGCAATCTTATACGGTCTGCTATTTTTGATCACGCATGCTTAATGACTGTTTCGTAGTGCAAAGTTTAACTTACAAGTATAATCATGGAGAAAGTCTTCAGCCCACTGATCTGAAACGGTTGACGTTTTCATTTCAGTCAGTTTGTTTCACATGTTTTTCATTTTATGGTACTATATGTTGATTGTTCTACTTAATGCTTAGTAGCAGGTTAGTTGTATCTGCTAGAAAAAAATATGGTTACTGAGTTCAGTTGCTCAGAGACTCCTAATTTGGAGTTTTTTTGTAACTATAAATGATTTGTCTTCCAAATCTCCCCTATTCTGCAGGGAGGAAGTGTTCCACCAGCCACCAATTCTCGGCTCTCACCTCTATCGCATGAACCAGCTGATTTCTACAATGTAGATATTCCTCTTGATTCAACAAAGGTACTTGCAATCTCCTTGAATCTGGAGCCCTGTACAGTTGCACTGAATTGCAGTTTTGAGAACCCTATTTGCCATCTAGGGCTCAAGAAATAGGGTTAACTGAGCTTCCTGCTGTACTGTATCTGGGTGCATGCACTCTTCATTATGATTTTTTTTAGAATTTTCTTGTTGAAATAGCTCGTGTAAGTCATTCACTGTACTGTTTGTATGCCAAATTAGTTTTGATTATTTATATGATTAGTTTATCTGCTGATGATTCCTCACATCATACATACGTTGATATCTACATTTAGGATCTGAAGAAAAAGGAGAAAGAGCTCCAGGCTATGGAAGCTGAGCTAAACAAAAGAGAAAGGGTATGCGCCTATGATTGCAGATTTTTCAGCTTTTTGTGCCTTTTGCCAGCTATAGCAGCTGTGATAAATAAAATAATAGTTATGAACAGCATACAAGGTTATGTTTGATAAACTATTCTATGATGTGCAATTTGTCTTCTACCTGATGCACTGCTTTATTAAACATTATATTTTGTATCCAATCAAACCATGAACTATACTTATATTGTCAAAACATTCCTACTCCAGGCAGTACTCAAATATTCCATCTGAGAGATGTGTTTTGGTTTTTCCATGATTTATATTGCTTACTGAAGCACTCTTCTCCACACAATACTCAAAGATTTCATTTGAGAGAGCCATGTTGCTCTATATGTATTGTGTGTTGATCTTCTTATTGAGTTTTTTTTTGTTATTTTTTTATTGAGATATCAGAGAATTTTGAGTCAAAGAAGGAAATTGTCTGTTGCCTCTGTGTCCCATGTGTTTGAAACTTTGAATCCATGTACCATCTGTTTATTTACTTTGTACATGATTCTTTCTCTAAAAGGCTGATTTCATTCCTTTTTATTTGTTTCCGTTGGCCTAGGAATTGAAAAGGAAGGAAGAGGCGGCATCCCAAGGTACATTGCATCCTGTTTTGAAACAGCTGTTTATTTCATTTTGTTACGTTTGTAGCTATAAGTTTTTGAACTCACAAGAAAGGTATTGGCAAAGTTATTGAGGAAATTTACTGAGAAACCGATATCTGTCACTCAACTTATGTGAAGCATTTAGTGCTATTTCTATGCTCAGTTATCTCTGATATTTGCTGAGAAGATCAATTTTTCTAGGTGGTGTTTGCAAATACCACTATGCATGTCTTTTAATGTAGTTTGTATGCAAATTTGGCCTTTTTTTTCTAAAATAAGTTGTTTCTTTTCATAAAGCTGATTAGATTGGACACTTATTGCATTTGCCTACTTAAACGGTCTTGGACCGTTTGTGGCCAAGCAACATGAACAAATCTGGCTGGCTATATATTTTCACTAACCTTGATCATCACTTTTTTTCTTTGAAGCTGGCATTGTGATAGAAGAGAAGAATTGGCCTCCCTTTTTCCCTCTCATCCACCACAACATTTCCAATGAGATACCTATCCATCTACAAAGGATGCAGTATCTTGCATTTTCGTCATTTTTGGGTAAGCTCTTAGTGCCCAAAATCGTTGGTCAGTACTAGTGTGCTGTGCATGTACTAATAGTGTTACTTCCAGCAGGGAGTGATGTCAATAAGTTTCCACTCCTTTGCTTATTGCATAAAGGATTTATCATGGTTATTTGATTGGACTGATAAATTCTAGATAAAAAAGGATTATGATAGATAGTGGCTTTTTCCTTCATTTGGCGTAGAATTTCTGAAAAGAGGTTCTCTTATCCAGTTCTTGTTTCTCATGCAGGATTGATAGCATGCCTCTTTTTTAATATCATAGCAACTACAACAGCATGGATTAAAGGGGAAGGTACAGTTGAGAGTTACCTTATTGACATCTAATATATCTTATTCCATTAGCACTTATTTCTTTGTTGACACTTCAAACTAATATGATCACTCTACTTCAAAAAGGTGTTATCATCTGGCTACTTGCCATTATCTACTTCATATCTGGTGCACCTGGGGCTTATGTGTTATGGTATCGCCCTCTCTATAATGCAATGAGGTTGAGTATGCACATCTGCTCGGCAATACATTCTTTTCCCACCTTTTTCAATTGTTCCTTATGACCATATATCTTGTTTTTTTTTAAAATGTCTATTTCAGAACTGAGAGTGCTTTGAAGT
The DNA here is from genome assembly GCF_002211085.1 of Panicum hallii. NCBI lineage: Eukaryota > Viridiplantae > Streptophyta > Magnoliopsida > Poales > Poaceae > Panicum > Panicum hallii. The sequence goes on from NC_038044.1 coordinate 14,497,711, forward strand.
TTGGGTGGTTTTTTCTGTTTTACATGGTAAGATATCGATATACGATAAAATAAAGATTTTACACAGTGGCATCTTAGCATTAATAATGCATAAAGTTATTGCGTGGCTTGCTGACTCTTCCATTTGCAGATTCATATTATCTTCTGTGTGTGGGCAGCTGTGGCTCCTCCTTTTCCTTTTAAAGGAAAATCCTTGGCGTAAGTCTCCTATACTACTGAAAGTATACTTGTTTTTTACTTCCTATGATGCCATAACACAACTGTCGTAAGTTCTATAGGAAGTTAATTTTGAGGAACCATATGTATCCCTATTCATAATTGTTTCTCTTAGCAGCAATTTTACTCCATAAAAGTTAATTTGTTATTTCACTTAAGAACATGTGTAAGATGTAGATGCTCGAGTTCAAACAACTAAGTTCATCAACCCACTCATTGCCTTCTTCAAAACTGTTGACGTTGATCTCCACAAGGAATTGTTGCTGATATACGACAGGTGCCCCAAATTTTAAGCATAAGCACACAGACACATTCTGCATCCTGGAAGTGAATGTGTCAAATACTAGAATATAACTTAAAACAATGTCCTTGCTAAAGTTCAGGCAGCTATATTTCTTGCTAACCATGTCGCTCTTAAGCTTCAGCAACATTAATTGACAAGACATGCATCACTTGATTTGTAAGAGCCCCTAGGCCAACAAGTGCTGAACTGTTCATACAATTTAAATGGAATTATCAGCAGTATTGATAAAGTTTGGTTGTTGTTAGCATCATTGATAAATACTGGTTACCATAACTGTTGATGTCGTTTAATTTCTGTGTAAAATGCTGCTTTTGAGTGTTCATGTTATCAAAATCAGATTTTGACCTGTTTCAGTATGTTCTATTGTTTACAGTGCATATAAGGCTTTTGTGGTACTAACTATTTCTTTGCTGTTTCATCAGTGGAATTTTGCCAGCAATTGATGTTATAAGCAAGAGTGCTATTGTTGGGGTAAGTCCATACGTATGTCAGTATTTATCCTGATAATATGGGGTTATTAGGTGTATAATCTGGACTCACTTTACTTATACGGCCTTGCTATACTCAGTTACAGCTAGGAACGTTAGTATGGTGTTAAACCGCATAGAGTGAAGGGCATTTTGATTGGTCTTGTGTCCCTTGGCACTTAATGTGTACTATTGACTCTCATAAGCACTTGTAGGTAGCCTTTCTGCCAGTTTTGTTTGTAAAACTGCGTGCTTTATCAATGCTGCTGCAATGAATAGTCATATGATGGCTTACTTATTTAGTCTCGTGCTGATTTGCAATTATTTATTCCATTTGGCAGATATTTTACTTTGTTGGATTTGGCTTGTTCTGCCTTGAATCGCTTCTGAGCATCGCTGTCATTCAGGTTGGCTGAATCTATTCTTTATTCAAACGAACCCTTCATTCTATTACAGCCCAGGGAATCAGGGATATTTGTTCTCTTGTAGCCTTTTTCAGTAAGGAAGTTTGTTATGCTCTTCATATCTCATGATCATTGAATTATTTTGCTCAATATGCAGCAAGTATACATGTACTTCCGTGGAAGTGGAAAAGCCGCAGAGATGAAACGTGAGGCAGCGCGTGGTGCTCTAAGTTCTGCCTTCTGATGAACATATGGCGGTCTGATTACAGCCAGTTGAGGGATAGAAGGAAACCGGATGTGTCATTTGAGGCATGGGGTCTTGTACATCGCTGCAGTCCACGCATTTGGATCATGGAAAGCGTGCAGCTGATCCTCTTTTTGCTCTTCTGTAAGATACGAACAGTCCTTGGATGCATCAGGGTTTTGTTGGTTTCCATTTCTTGCCCCGGTTTAGATGTGGTTGATAGGCAAAAAAGTGGATTTTGTTGGTGGAATAGTAGGATCTAATGTATTTGTATACGCTTGCATGTGAGTGAAATCGCTTGGTTTATTTCTGGCCGCAGCTGTGTTTGTTGGCCAAGACGATCCTTGTGATACAGGATATGGTCTTCTATGCTCTCCATTGTACTGCAACTTTCTTCAATGCAGCGGTTATGTCGTCATGTTTTGTCGGCGCTGCGCTGTAATCTCCTAACGTTCAGGAATGTGGAAAGTTGGGACTTGAATCCTTTGTTAATTGCTCACACGGTATTTGGATATTTCAAAACACACAGGAGATTTTAGGAATTTTGGTGCTGATGTTCATTAGCAAGAGAGCCAAGGAGATGCATTGAAATTTGCCTATAAATTGCGGATAAATCTATTTCAAAGTCGGTTTAAAGAAGTCCACAAATCTTCCTGTGACACCGTTCATAGTAAATTTTTCCTTTACATTCAACTCCTTTTATCACTCCAAATTCCATTTTTGCCCTCCAAGGAGGCTTTCATTTTAACTTTGATGTTCACCGACTCGAAATCATCAGAACCCCACCTACATGAAGCTCAACAATTTTTACGAAAATAGCGATCCAAATTAAAAGATTGCCACGTTAAAAGTCCAATACCAAACATATCGGAAAACCGCCTTTCGAAATTTTGCAAGATTATAGAATCAGTTAAAAGACAATTCCATATTTATTTTTATAATTGAATCAAGGTCGGAATGTAAACCATTTTTTTTATGTTAAACCATATATTCATATATACAACATTTCAAAACATGAGAGCAATTCCTTTGTTTTTGCTTTACTTCTATGTGGGTATCCTTTTTCTAAAGGGGAATTGGTGTTCTTACAGCTACTCTGAACGCTAATTGTAACTTTACCCTCACTTTCCGCAACTTTGTGATTTTACCCCTATTTTTTGAAAATGAAGGCTCCGTTTGCCCCTCCTTTTAACTTTGTTAGTGGATTTGAAATAAATAATAAAAAAAGAAAAATTCTTCATAATTGTGTGGAAAGATAACAATACCTCTTATCCCTTTACCCTCTGCAGACCACTCTCGCGACCTATCCCCCCCTCCTTTGGTCCAATTCAAGTGGCGGCTCAAGGGGCGCCATTAGCATGCGCTCGACCTGGCCAGGGAGTGGTGGCGCGCGGGGACCCGGCCAGGAAGCGCTGGCTCACGAGCCCAGCCAGGGAGGGGGGCTCGCAGGTCCGGTGTTGGATATTTTAGAGATAGCGAATAAATCCGCATGCGCACGGATACTGTTGTAGCTTTCACCTCAGAGTATTCCAATGGTTATCGAATCCAAGGGAACATGAGTACACAAACTTCTATTCTAGTCGGTCAAGGACACACCAAGATAGGTGGCGAGGGTAGAGAGGATTCCTAAGGTAGCACTATAGGTGATCTGCCAGACGACTCTGACCAACAGCTCTACGCTATATCCGAACATGGAGGATTACAAAGGACCGATAGGGCTGTCACCACCTACGGCCTACCGCTACCTATCCGTGGGATATAAGGTAAACCAACGGTAACCCCTAGCCTAGACACCACGTCTGGGCTATTGATTAACTACTGCAGTCTAACTACGTATGACGTCCCATAGCAAACTACATCACTCTGACGAACCCGCAAGTAAGAGAATTGATCTCGCTCAACAAGAAGAACAAATAGCGTATACTATAGACATACATGAGAGCACTCAAGCCTATACTATGATAGCAAGGGAATAAGGCTATTCATGCAACCAAATATAACACTACAAGAAGGAATCATGAACGCTTACTTAACTCTGAAGAATATAGCAGCATCCGCAGAGGTACAAGTTGGAGAAGAGTGCCGACAGGCCCGGCGCCCCTCCGAACTACCCTCTCACTCTCTCCCTACTCTAAACACAAGCTAGGTAAGGCTTTACCTTTGGAACGAGGCTCAAGGCTCTCTTGGATGGTGTTGTGTCCAAATGGTGCCCCTTCCCTCGTATTTATAGGGGTGTACCAACAGTGTCTCGGCCGGCAAATGAGAGGGATTCACCTGGAACCTACCTTGTGGAGGAAGGAGGAGCTGTCACGTGCAAGAGGTAAGTTGGCGGCCTTGGTCCTGGTTCGGCCGAACCAGCCATGCCACCAACCGACCTAAGCTTCCTCTGAGAGGCTGGCAGGTGGGCCCTGGTGACTCCTGTGCAGGACTTGGCGTTGTCCTAAGGCGGTTTGCTTGCTCTGGTTGGCCCATTGATCCATGTGAGACTGAACAGCACGCTCTGATTGGTCAACGCTTTTTGCCTTGGATTGAGGGGTGTGTTTCCTTTCTCTTGAGGTGTGTTTTCTCCTCTAATTGAGCTGCATACGAATATTCGCCAACACTTGTGGAAATAGTTAGTAATAAACCACTACCACTAGGTTGATGTTTATCTTTTCGGTGTTTATGCAGGAGTTTATGGTCTAAAAATAGTACTTAAGAGCCATCAACAATAACCCCACACTTAGTCTTTGCTCGTCCTTAAGTGAAGGAGAAAGGACTAACATGGAGCACGACTTTTTATGGTAAGGATCAACATGTAAGATATTCCAAATCATACATGTACTTGTGAACTTTTTGGAGTGTCTATCATGTTGCCTTGGGTGGTTGATGGCTGGAACAGCCTTGATCCAAATCCCCTCTACTCCTTCTATCTAAGTAACTTGGGTTTTTGGCAATATATTTTTTCCAGAAGATAACCCTACCTGGCTCCTCAAATGATTCTCTCAGATCACTCAATGTGTGTAATCCTCACCAAGGCATTAACTTGTCTTTCTTCACCCTACTTCTAATAAGGCTTATGTGGAGCTCAAGGTAGGGATAAAGATGAGGCATACCTACATCACATGTGTTGCAAAGCCAAGGACTGGATCCAAATAGAATACAAGTCATACAATTCTGATCCAAATAGAATACAAGTCATACAATTCTGATCCAAATAGAATACAAGTCATACAATCTGATCAAGATGTGCAAGTGTGTGGATGGAATATGGTGGAAAGGTATATGGACTCCTTTTGAATGATTCCATCTCTCTCCTCTTTTTTTTTCTTTTGGACATGGGCCTTTTTTTTCCTTTTTTTCTTTTTTCATCATGCTTTGAGCGTGACTTTATTTTTTTATAGTCCATATCTCTTTTGCAAGAATACTTTTAGAGAGAGAGGTCACAACACATGTGGAGTTTTATTTGGTTGATGGATGGATGGGATATTAGTAGCTTCCAGTGTAGAAGTCTAGTATGTGGAAGTGTAGTGTCCGTGATCTTGATCACGGACATATAAAGAATATTCCACAAGGGTCAAAACAATTTGGCAAAGCTCAACAAGATAAAAAGCAGCATATGTGTATCAGTTTTTCAATAAGATCAATATATGGCTTTGATAGGACGGAGGCATAACATTGAGGAGCTAGCTAGGTCATTGTTTTCTTTTCAAGATAAACTTTCCAAGTACTTTGGACAGAATAGAGCAATCATGCCATATCTCAAACATCAACAACCTAGGTAGCAGGCTTTCCTAAAGATATAGGTTCACAAGCAAATAGGTGTGCAAGCAAGGGATATATAACATGTATGCCAACCATAAGGAGCATGTTTTCAGCCAAGGTTCATTTTGATTCCAAGTTTAATTTTTTAATGATTAAGAGATGAGATTCATTTAAACTCATGAACAAGGGAATAGAGAGGTAGAGTGCACATACCATCGCTCATGAAGAAGATAGGGATCAAGGCAGACCATCGGTGATTCGTCCAAACCACGGGGTGGCTGACTTACTCTTGTGCTCTCGCCTTGTCCCTTGTCATGTTGGCTTAGTCGATGTTGTGCGACATAATTGTGGGAGATCTCAAGTATGTATGTTGATGATGATCTTGAGAGATCTCCCCTACACTTGTACTTGTACCTAGTGCTGTATTCAAAATAAAAATATGGAAACAAAGGGACTCTACTGGTTCAAGAACCAGGGAAGAACCAGGTAGCCTTACTTTATTTGAACTTAAATATTTTTTGGAATTATTTTATTATGAAGCAAGATGCAAGAAATAATACTATCTCTGAACCAAATTAAGATTAGGCATGGAAGGAGCTTACTTGAGATACTTACATACCTCCCCCACACTTGGAGTTCGCATTGCTGAGCAACACAACTCAAGTGTGTGAAGTTCAAGCTTCCCTTCATAATCGTTTCTTCTCCAGGAATTACCATGTTGTTGTAGTCGGTGTAGCTCTCATGTTCTTAGGAGTCACTTGTCCATCGTTGTTTTTGATCTCCACTTGAAATGGTTAGCGACCAAAAATACCTGAAGTAGAGTTTATCCAAAAGACATGATCTTGCTTTTATTTGAAAGGGAAATGATAATCCGGGATGTCTCCCGGCGGTGCTTTGTTTTTGTTCCCAAGCTCGACCATGGGAACTTCCTCCTGCAGCTATCATAGGTGATGCCGTTCCCCTCTCACCACCAATCGTTACTGTGTCATGAAGCTTTAGCTGCAAGATTATTGCAACAGTGCATCCACAAAGTTTGCAATATTTATGATAAACAAATGCATCTATAACCAACCTTCTAAAGATTTTCCAAGAGAGGACCTTAAGGTGGTTGTAGTCCTCGTACGTGCTCGGAGCACAAAACGTGCCTAACTCTGGAGAGGTATTGATTGAGCATGGTTCTTGTGGCATTACAAGGATGAAGCTCCCATGCTCATCTATGGAATCCTTTCCTTCGGACTCCAGAGTTGGTGCCTCACAAAACTCCGTGGCCCATAGATTCTCCATCTCAAGAGAGTCATCCTGAGAGATCATAGTTGAATCTCGATCGTGGTCGAGAGCAACATACTTCAGGCTAGCGGGAAGAGGCTCGAACTCGATCGAGGGTGATGATGATCGTTCATCTTCACAACGGTGAAGGGTTTCCTCAGAGTCGTACTCTTTGGAAATGGTAGATTCTGTAACCTTAAAGAGAACAGGCTCGAACGATATGAACGGAGATACATGCATCATCCTCTCGAGCAGGTTTTTTTAGGAAGAGGCTTCGCTGTAGGATTTTCTAAGCAAGAGGTAGCAGTCGCAGAAGAAGTTTCCCTAAGCTTTTCATCTAGACACCCTTGTAGGATCACGGGACCAGTAAAGAGGCCTAGAGGGGGGGGTGAATAGGCCTGCAAAAACTCAACTCCAAATTCTCGTTAGAGGGAAGTGCGGCACTGCTGTGCCGAGTGTGGCACTGCCGTGCTCAACAGAATACAAATTACAGAATTCAAAATCTGACGAACCAAAAGTGGATCGAGTTAATTTTTAGCTTTCCTGCAGGTGTCAGCAACACATATATGGAACTAAAACAGAGAACACCACAGTAGATAAATAAATCAGCCTCAAACCTAGAACAAGAAAGTATCTTAGCAATAAAGTAAATCAGCACGCGAGACAAAGATTTATCCCGTGGTTCGGCGTCGCCACAAAGGCTGGCCTAAGTCCACGTTGTTGAGGCTGCCACAAAAGGCTTGAGCTTCACCACAAAGGTCGGCCCTTCCTCGTTCTCAAGTCAAGAGAGTGAACTCTTGAGATGAGGGGTGATTTTACTAGCTGCAAGAGAAGGTTACAGACCTCCCAAGGCTGCCACACGAAGGGGCAAGCTCAAGGGCGACGCCTAGCCGGCTAGGAGCAAGTTCCAAGAGTAACAAACCCTAGAACCGCCAGCCAAACGTGAACCAAATGCTCTTTTGAGTGGGGGAATCAGTAGATCCGCTCTCCAATCGAAGTTTGCTGCCCTTTCCCTCAAGATTTGGTGGTTGGATGTGGAGATCCGCTTGAGGGGGAGAATTGGGAGCAATGGAGGAGAGAGAGAAGAGCTCTGGTTCTTTCTTCTGCGAATCTGAACGTTTGGGAGCACTGTGCTGAGGTCTGTAACCGTTGGGGAATTTATACCCCTCTGGTCCCAACGATACATTAAGTGCAGCACTGCCGCACCCATCAAAACAACTCTGCTGGATGTGAAATTTTGCTGGCTGTTTTGGTTGAGTATGAGGATGTGGTTTTCAGGATTTGAGCATTTGGTTCAACTGTTGGACATTTGTTCTTGGATCCCTCTTTATAGTACGGCTTTTCTTAAACTCAATATTCAAAATATAAAATAAATTAAGCCTTCATGAGTCAAGATAGCCATCATATAGATTTGGGGGATCCTCCAACCTGTACATCATCCTCCTTTTAAATTACCTGCATATCATCTCGATGAATCTCATTAGTTCCCTAATTAGGTAGTCATCAACACCAAAACCCACAAAGAGCTTGATTGCACTTACAACCCTTTACATGCATCAAGAAGTTTTTGTAGCGGGTAGCCTAGGAGAAGATCAAAATCAAGGATATCAAAGATGTGGAAGTCTAGGTTGACCTCGATTTTGTCTATTGTGAGCGCCACGGCACTTGCGACCCCCCAACATTCAATGATGTGTCCAGAGGGACAACTTTTGAGGAGCTTGTCGGATGGTCTCAGCGAAACATTGCCCAAAAAAGAGTACACTAGGTGCCATGGCATGATATTAACCTCCATGATGGGGTTAAGATGGGCTTCTACGATATTTTCTTTTATAGAGCAAGGAATGATCATAGATGGTGAACTAATCCAAATCACTTTGGAAAAGCGTCTCACTCCATCCGCCCATTCCTCCTTTATGGCCTCCTCAAGAATAGCTTCATTGGGAGGATCAGGAAGAGAAGGAGGTACCGTAGGCCCGAGGGAAGATTCTGTCAAAGGGTCTCTAGATTGATTGGTGTGGACAGAAGAAGATTCCTCCCCTAGTTGGGCATCAAAGAGATTCGAGGTGTTTATATGGTTTCTAGATGGATCATCCTCGAATTGAGAAGGGAACTTTAGAGGTCGAATATCTTCTCCCTCTGATGTTCCTGGTTCGAGCAAGGGTTCTATGGCAGAATCTAAGGATGTAGAAGGTGAAAGATCAGATTCGGCCGCTAGAAGATCCTCGTGGCTAGACTTACGTTCTTCTTGGAGGATTTTGGGCTTGACTACGAAGGTGGTGTACTCGATGATATTGTCTAGGATTTCTCTACCTTCAGCCAGAATCTTATGGAGAAGTACCCCTCCAGTGATGGAGTCGAGATAATTGGCGGAACCTTTATTGAGACTCTTATAAAATATGTGAAGCCCCAAAGGACTGAGTGTCAACAGGGAAGGGTCGTATTTCACTAAGAGCAAAAATCAAGTCCAAGCTGCGCCTAAAGTTTCCCTCTCGTTCTGCTTAAAGAAGGGTATAGAGAATCTCCTTTTAAGGTTATACCAGCTGCCATTCATGACGCCTGCGGCAAATGTGTACCATCGTTCAACCCTCCCTTTACGAGAGAAGGGGAACAACTTCCACCGGAGAACATCTTGTGTCATGCTTGCAAAGGCGAAACGCGAACACAGCAGCTCAAACTCAAGCAGATGGTGGTCTGGGTTTTCACTTCTTAACCCAGAGAATGGAAGCTTCCGAACCAGAGCGATAAGATCGGGACGAAGTTCATAGCCGGATGTAAGAATTGGGTGTTTGGATGGTGGTGGCTCGTAGAACTTGCCCTTAGGAGCAGAGAGGCTTTGGATAGAAGGTTGCTCCTTGGTAGCGGGGTAAAGACAGCAGAAAGAAAATTAAAAAGATAGTGAATAAATCACTTAGGATAGAGAGGCTTTTAAAGGATGGCTTCTCCATGGGTAGCGGGCGTAAAGGTAGAAGGAAAGAAAAGCAAAAGGTATGAGGACGACTAGGTACGAAGAAAGATAAAACAACCATTCCCCGGCAATAGTGCTAGAAAACTTGTTGGTTATTTTAGCGATAGCGAATAAATCTGCAAGCGCACGGATACCTCGTAGCTTTCACCTCAGAGTATTCCAAGGGTTATCGAATCCAAGGGAACGTGTGTGCACTAATTTCTATTCTAGTTGGTCCAAGGACACACCAAGATAGGTGGCAAGGGTAGAGAGGATTCCTAAGGTACCACTATAGGTGAGTTAATGGTCGATCACTCACGCAAAATACTTGCTTCGGGCACCGGCTAACACCTGATCTACCATGCGATTCTGGCCAACAGCTCTACGCTATATCCGAACGTCGAGGATTACAAAGGACCGATAGGGTTGTCACCACCTGAAGCGTCCCCCCATCAGGGAAGACTTAAAAGTGTTACTTTATCAGTCCCAGGAGGCTGATAACACTTTTATTACATCAGATGGTACATCACCGTACAACTCTTCGCGGTAATGGGCAGTGAAGCGCCACTATCGCGAGGATTACAACTAAAACCCACACTACTACACTAACTACGAAAAGGGTATCATCAGAGTCTTGCGCCATGCGGAGTTCCAACGGTGACCTCACCCACAGGCAAGACTGGGTGCAGGACGGAACCCTACTCGACGTCTTCGGGGATGTAGTCGGGATCTTCCACTGTAAAGTAAGAATGGGGTGAGTACGCTCAGCAAGTCCAATCACACCCGCGGAGGGGGAGATAACAGAGGTGAATGCACAGGTTAATCCAAGGATAAAGTTATGGTTTTATTTGTGGAAAACTCGACTTTATACAAAGGTTCCTTTAAAACGTTTTCAAAACAAATTGTTAAGCATCAAGGGGCACATGGTGTTGATCCACACAGGATCCAAATTTAAAACTGCTATCGGACTCCCCGTCCGTCGTAGCATACAGCACAGCTGCCGGACACTTCCCAAACAGCCCATACCAGTCCAACCATCCCCAGAGAGAAACACTAGTTATGTGACCACACCGTAACTTGCCCAATACCGTGGGCACGGCTATTTGAATAGATTTTAACTCTGCAGAGGTGTGCAACTTTACCCACAGGTGGGGTACCACAGCACGAACACCTTAGTGCCGGTGCAGATCCCATCGAAGCCCTTACCCACCTTAGCTAGACCTGGCTAGCCACCACGGGATCTATCAAGGGGTCATTCGACCTACCACCGAGGTTTAACCGGGGCATAAGTCACACAGAGCTTATCCCGTCTCCTTGATCACCCGTTGCTCCCAGCTCTCCTGATGGCTATCAGACTAACTAGTGGGGTTAGGCTAAGCCGTTGCCCATACAACGGTCAAGTGGTTTGCACGACAGGAAGTTAGGTGAGACGACACATCAACTCGGTCCTTAGGGGTGACAAGATGGATATCTCCCTTTCACGCTCAACCACACAGGTACGAGCACACCAACGGCAATCCACACAGAAATGCCATCCATCCCGTCTGACTCGCTTTTCAAAACCACATTTTATCCCTTCCCACACGCACACACACTTCCTTTGCAAAATCTGATGGTCAGGGTATGGTTATCACAAGTAAGGTGGCTATCCTACCATGTTTTCAGCACGCAAAACCATGCAATTTTGTAAAACAGGCCACTGGGTTGTGTTTATAAAAACTAGGACAGAAACATGCATCAAAGGGCGAGATTGAACTTGCCATCGTCAAGTCCTTGCGGGAGATCCTGATCGAAGCACTGTCCCTCGGGTTCGGGGTCGCAAAACTGGTCCTCGGTTGCTTGGTCGCAGTCGGGAACTTCTTCATTCACTCCGTGTCCTACGACGCAAACAAACAGAGATACAATCAAGCGAAAGAACTAAAAGCTTTTATCGTTGGGCTTGAATCGGAAATAATTTAGTTACTGAGTTAGGGGTAATATTTTTGGGTGGTTTCTTAATGGCATGGCTAAAACTATACTAGAAAGGGCGTGGTAAAGTTTCGGGTCAATCGGAGATCGTTTGGCGCATAAAATGACGAGTTAAAGATGGTTTCAGGGGTTAAACGGGGGTCCAGGGACTTATTCGTAAGCTTTCTAGAAAAGAAAGGCCCTTTTCGTTTATCCTGGAAACATTGGGGGCTCAACGAAAAGTGTGAAGGACCTACTTGAAAATAGGTTTATATCGTGGAGGGGTCTAATTTGGGAAATGTCAAAAGGAAGAGGTTCTTTTTGCAAAGGGGTCAAAGGGTGGAGGGGTCTTTAACTAAATAGAGGGGAGGGGGGGCCTAAGGGCAAAAGTGCCCCCTTTCTTCCTCCCCTCTCCAGCAGGAACAGAGGAGGGGGAGGGGGAGCTCGGCGCCGGCTCAATCCGGCGGCCTAGGGCCCGGGGCGGCTCGGGGTTGAGGGGGAAAAGGGAGAGGGAGGCGCGGGGGTCCCATCCCCGGTCTCACCTTGGGCCGGGATGCCGCGGGGAAGCGTGCCCACGGGAGCAAGCGGCGGCGGGCAGAGGCGTTCGTGGCGGCGGCGCTGCGAGCTGGGAAAGGGGCAGAGGCGGCGGTGTGAGTTGCGGGGGAGAGGTGAGCCGCGCGGGGGTCCGTTTTATAGAGGGAGAAGGCGGCGGGGCGGAGGGGAATGGGCCGGTGGCGGCCGGCGGGCGGTGCGGGGCACCATTAATGGTGCTCCGGCCGCTTGCGGCCATCGCGACTCGGCGTGGCGGTGAGGGCGCCGAGGCGTCGTCGGGCACGTGGGGAGGGAGCTGTGCCAACACAGGGCGGGCGCGCGCGCGGGGTGCGGCAGGGGTCAGCGGTGGGCGGCGCGGCGTCGTGGGACCGAGCGCGCGCGTGCGCGCACGGCGCGGCAGGCGGCGCGGCGTCGCGGGGCGCGGCAGCGGAGGACGGCGCGGCGCGGCGCACGGTCACGCGCTGCGCGTGCGTGCGTCGTGGCGTGGCCGGGGTGCGACAGGTGCACGGCCTTGGGGGGGCGTGCGGGCTTGCGGCAGGGGAAGCCGGGAAGGAAAAAGAGAAGGAAGGAGAGGGAAAAGAAGGAAGAAAGGAGAAGGGAAAAAGGAAGAAAGGGAAAGAGAAAAGAGAAAGAGAGATTGGAAAAAAAGAAAAGGAGAGAGAGAGAGAGAAAGAGGAGGGGCGTGTCGGCGCCGGTCGCGGCGGCGGCCGTGGCCACGCGCGCGCGAGATTCTCGCGCTGCGCGAGAAAGGGATTGCGCCGGCGCTAATCGCGGCGGATGCTCGCGCGCGGCCGGCAGACCTCCGAGCGGCGCGGGATGGGACGGCGATAAGGTTTAGGGTTAGGGTTTTGACGTCGAACCGTTTTTACGAATTACTCTAGCGTGTGATTTAATTTAGTAAATTTTCAGGGCGTCACAAACCTACCCCACTTAAATGAATCTCGTCCTCGAGATTCGGCTGGCTCCTAAACAGATGGGGAAATTCCTTGTTTAGAGCCTCCTCGCGTTCCCAAGTTGCTTCTTCTACTCCATGCCTGCTCCATTGAACCCTGCATATCCGTACTTCAGAGTTTCTTGTCCTCCTAGTGACAGTGTCCAGAATTTTGACCGGTACTTCCTGGTATCGCAGATCCGGTTGCAGGTCTATTGTTTCCACCGGCACGTGTTCACCTTCGGGTACTCTCAAGCATCTCCTTAATTGCGAGACGTGGAATACTGGATGTATATCTGACATTTCTTCTGGTAACTCCAGTCGGTATGCTACTGCTCCGACTCTCTTTAGAACCCGATACGGTCCAACGTATCGAGGGGCCAATTTGCCTTGTACTTGAAATCTTCGCGTCCCTCGAATAGGTGAGACCTTGAGATAAACAAATTCTCCTGGGTTGAAACTTAGTTCTCGCCTTTTCTTGTCTGCGTAGCTCTTCTGTGGGGATTGAGCCACTTTCAGCTTTTCGCGGATCTCCACTACTTTTTCTTCTGCTTCCTTTATAAGTGCGGGCCCTACTAGTGCACGTTCTCCAACTTCCGACCACATCAAGGGAGTTTTGCACTTTCTTCCGTAGAGGGCTTCGAAGGGCGACATGCCCAAGCTGGCTTGGTAACTGTTGTTGTACGAGAATTCCGCATAGGGCAGACTCTGCTCCCAGTCCTTTCCGTAGGTCAGGACACATGCTCTCAGCATATCCTCCATAATTTGATTTACCCTCTCGGTTTGACCGTCCGTCTGTGGATGATATGCAGAACTGAAATCTAACTTGGTGCCCATGGCTTGATGCAAGCTTTTCCAGAACCTAGAGGTAAATTGGGTCCCTCTATCTGAGACAATCCTGCTAGGTACTCCGTGCAGCTTTACTATATTCTCCACATAGAGTTTTGCCAGCTTTTCTCCTCCGTAGTTAGTTCGTACGGGTATGAAATGTGCCGATTTAGTGAGTCGATCCACTACTATCCATATGGAATCGTGTCCCTTCTATGTTTTAGGTAGACCCACTACAAAGTCCATTCCTATCTCATCCCATTTCCACACCGGGATAGGCAAGGGTTGCAATAATCCCGCCGGTTTCTGATGTTCGGCCTTGATCCTTTGGCAAGTATCACAATGAGCCACGAATCTTGCAATATCCGCCTTCATTCTATTCCACCAATATTTTTGCCTTATGTCTATATACATTTTGGTGGATCCTGGGTGGATGGAGTAGGCTGAGTTATGGGCTTCGTCCATGATTATTTGCCGGAAATCTCCATTCTGGGGTACACAAATCCTGTTCTCGTACCATAACATTCCCTTATCGTCCACTCTGAAACCCAGTGCTTTGTTTTCTCCAGTTTGTTTGCAAATCTTTACTAACTCTTGATCCGATCCTTGAGCCTCTCTGATCCTATCCTCTAGTGTTGATCGGACGTTCAGCACCTGACTAGAGCCTCTAGGGACAACATGCACATTTAATCGTGCCATTTCCCCGCATAGATGGTCATCCTTGGGTCCATAGGTTTTCCGGCTTAAGGCGTCGGCTGCCACGTTCGCCTTTCCGGGGTGATACTGAATTTCCAAATCGTAGTCCTTGACCAACTCCAACCATCTCCTTTGCCTTAGGTTTAAATCCGGTTGGGTGAATATATACTTCAAACTCTTGTGGTCGGTGTAAACCTCACACTTATTTCCAATTAGGTAGTGTCTCCAAATCTTAAGGGCATGCACTACGGCTGCTAATTCCAAATCATGGGTCGGATAATTCTGCTCATGAGTCCTGAGTTGGCGGGAAGCATATGCAACGACTTTTCCGTCTTGCATCAGTACACACCCTAATCCTTGTCGGGATGCGTCACAATAAATGACAAAGTCCCGATGAATGTCCGGTAGGGTCAGCACTGGGGCGGTTGTCAACCTTTGCTTCAATTCTTGAAAACTTCTCTCACAGGATTCTGTCCAAGCGAACTTTTTCTCCTTCTTAAGAAGTTCCGTCATGGGTCGGGCTATCTTAGAGAATCCCTCAATAAATCTCCGATAGTATCCGGCTAATCCAAGAAAACTCCTGATCTCACTAACATTAGTCGGTCGCTGCTAGTTGGATACGGCTTCGACCTTCTCTGGGTCCACTGCTACACCTTTTGCGGTCAGAATGTGACCAAGAAAAGCTACTCTCTCCAGCCAGAATTTACACTTGCTAAATTTTGCATATAATTTACTCCTGAACACTCTTGGAGTAGATAAGTATGTCGTCGATAAAGACTACGACAAACTTATCCAGTTCGTCCATGAATACCTTGTTCATGAGGTTCATAAAATAGGCAGGGGCATTGGTTAGTCCGAAGGACATTACGGTGAACTCAAACTGCCCGTAGCGGGTGACAAAAGCTGTCTTAGGGATGTCACTTTCTCTAATTTTGAGCTGGAAATATCCCGACCTTAGGTCGATCTTGGAAAAGTACTTGGCTCCTTTTAGCTGATCGAACAAGTCATCAATCCTGGGGAGGGGGTACTTATTCTTAATGGTAACCTTGTTCAGTGCTCGGTAATCTACACACAGCCTCATACTCCCATCCTTCTTTTTGACAAACAGCACTGGGGCTCCCCACGGTGACGAGCTTGGTCTGATGAAGCCAATTCGTTGCAGTTCTTCTAGTTGCTTCTTTAATTCTGTTAACTCAGAGGCCGCCATCCTATAGGGTCTCTTGGCTATAGGGGATGTTCCGGGGATAAGGTCTATGACGAACTCTATATCCCTGTCCGGCGGCATACCGGGAAGCTCTTCGGGGAATACATCTGGGTATTCGTTTACTACTGGAACTCCTTCTAAGGGCTTGGCTCCCATGCTAAACACCATTGGGTCAAACTTACTATCCCGGGTATGGCAGATCACTTGTACCCCTTCGGGGTTTGTTAGGTGTACCACCTTGTCGGTACAGCCTATGAGACCATTGTGTCGGATTAACCAGTCCATTCCAAGGATCACGTCTATTTCCCCAGACCTAAGTACTACCAAATCTGCTAGAAAGTCTACCCCACTTAAATTGATCCTTACCCGTGGGCAACCTAATTGACAAGTGATGTCGCCTCCAGGCGTCCGGGTTAATAGGGGTGTTTTTAGTAGTACTGTAGGTATTTTGTGTTTCTCCACAGAACTCGAGGATATGAACGAGTGTGATGCTCCAGAATCAAATAACACTGTTGCCAGAGCTGAGTTGACTAGGTACTCACCGAGTACTACGCCTTGAGCCTCTTGAGCCTCCTGCGCGTCGATGTGATTGACGCGGGCTCGTCCGAATGATTGCTGGGGCTGCTTCATCTGTTGGCTGTTGTCGCGGAGAGGTACTCGGTTGGCACCGGTCAGGGCTGGTCTGGGTCCATTCACCGTGTTGGAAAAGGCCGATGTTGCCGGCTTATTCTTGGCATAAGGGCAATTGGCGATGAAATGCCCTGTCTCACGGCAGTTGAAACAGGCCCTAACATTGTTGTTGTCGGAGGCGACCAGGCTTGTATTGCTCTGCGGGGCCCTCATGGTATTCTGACTTTTAGGCTGTGCTTCAGGGGCCCGCGGTCCTGTCACTTGGGACTGAGTCCTATACTGCATTGGGGCCTGAGATCTTGGTGCAGTGTAGTTGGAGTTCCTCGGCTTTTGGAAGCGGTCCTGTTGGCGGGCTTTGCTTTCCAGGAATTTGCGTTTATTATCCTTCCTTTCTTCGGCTTTGGCTCTTTCCGTGAGGATAGCCTTGTTCATCAGGGTATTGAAGTCCGGATAGATCTGTGGGGTAAGCAAGGTCCGGAGTTCTGGGCTTAATCCCTTCTTGAACATATCTTGTTTCTTATCGTCGTCGCTCACTTCTTCCGGCGCATATCGGGCCAATTCTATGAACCGGTGGGTGTACTCTTCCACCGTCATGCTTCCTTGTTGTAGTGCGCGGAATTCATCCGCCTTGCGCTTCATGGTGGCCGAAGGGATGTGGTAGCGGCGGAACTCCCTTACGAATTCTCCCCAGGTGATGGTGGAGGCATCTTCGGCTGCGGCACAATAGTTTTCCCACCAGGATAATGCTGTTCCGGTGAGCTGGTGGCCTGCTAGAAGGACTTTGTCCCGGTCCTGGCATTCGAATGGTTCGAGCTTCCTCTGAATCACTCGCAACCAGTCGTCTGCATCCAGCGGGTTGCAGGATCCGGCAAAGGTGGGCGGCTTGGTCCTTAGAAAGGCCGTCAGCTTGTCGTTCATATTCTGCCCTCGTGGCTGCCGGTTAATGAGGGCATTGGCCAGCGACTCCAGTATGAGGGTCTGGTTGTGGATTATCTGTGCCAAGTCTCCGAGGGGTGGGGGTGGTGGTAGTTGTTCTCCTTCTTGACTTCCTCCTCGGTTCTGGCTTACTTCTTGTTCTCCTTCGGGAAGATCTTGTTCCACGGGCTGTGCTCCGGCACTAGCGGCTACGGGGTTCCGGCCACGGGAGGCCCTCGCGACGTTCCGGGGGGTCACCTGTTGATTGGGTAGACTGGGTTATGATTATGTGATGTTTAAGTTGTTTAACTCGTATATAAGGCAGAATCCACCTTCTGCCGGTATTTATATAAACAAGTAGTACACAACAAACCAGCACGCAACATCACAAGCAACAAGCACCAACCATTTTATTACTGCAAGGGGGGGTACAACTTAGGGGTACGACTAGGTCTCGTGCTACTCGGCCAGGGTCTTGTCTTAAGGGTACATCGTAAACAGAAAGGATGGGGAAGGGCATCACTGGGACGGCGTCGGTCCCTCTACTTGCGCGGTGTGCCTTCTTTCGGGGCGGGAAGGGCGAGAGGTCCTCGCTCGCCGTCTTCTGGGTTCCCATCGGTCAAGGGTTGCGTTGCAGCATCCCCTTCGTCGGCGGCAGCAGAACTTTCAGGGTTCTCGGGTGGGGCTTGTGTGCTCCCAAAGAGTGATCCCCACCCTATGACGGGTGTCCCGAGTAAAACATGGTCTTCCCCAATTGCCGGGACTGGTGTTCCACTTTGGGTCCAATCTTGCATTCGCCGGTCCCGGGCCTGCCTGAGGCTCTCTTGGGCGACTGCTTCGCTACTGACCGCGGCTGCGGCTCTCGCCTCGTCGTGGGCGGCTCGGATTTGCTGTATCCTCACTGCGAGCTCCGCTTGCTCGGCTCGATGGGTCTGCTCCCTTAGAAGGTTGGCTTGCTCATCAAAGTGTTGGTCCAGGGCGGCTAGGTAAGTAGCCACTTGGTACAGGGGGCCTTCTTCGTGGCGACGTCGTTCCAGGTTTCTCATGCGTGCTTCCCAGACTGGGGTTCTGATGGCCGGCGGGAAGAACTTCGCCGGCGTGGGGGCGAGGTGTTCTTCAAAAATCCGGCACAAATAACGGAGCGCTTTTCTGATGGCCAAGGGGTAGGTATCTTGGTGTCTAAACCCCGTGGCGGTCGCTCGCCAAGGCTGGATGTCGGGGTAGCGGTTGCTCCTGGCGATGACCAGGATCACCCTGCAGCGGAGGGTACCATGGTGCTCGTACTCTCGGCTGTAGTACCTTGGGCGTTCTGTAACGCCAAGGTCCTACAGGGTGTTGATTAAGAGGCCGGGAAAACCAGGTGCAGCTTGGCAATCGCCCTGGGTCCATCCTTCCTCAGCCATCTGAAACATGAACAGGGTAAACAGTCTAACACAGATACAAAAGGGAGTGGATAACATTTATTATTGCAACACGGGGATACAGTTTTCATGGGCACGGGGTTATTAGGGTCGGGTTCTAGCTTGGAGTGCTAATCCTATTACGGGGATTCTTCCTCGGTCCTGATAGAGCGCTTCTTTATTGGAAGGAACCGATCCATCTCATTTTCGGTCTGAGTACCCTTATCCCAATGGGTTTCCATGGGTTCTTCTTCTTCTTCCTCTATCCATCCGCCTATTCCGTTGCGGTTCTCGTATTCTTGCATCTGGGCTTGGAGGGCGGCTAAGGAATACTCGGCGCTTGCGGCTCTTGTCCGTTGTTCCTCCAGCTCCTGGGTTATCTTTTCAATCCCATGGATTAGCTGCTTCAGTTGTGCCGCCTGTTCGCGGTAGAGTGCATCCAAGCCAGTAAGGTAGATGGACAGGTGGGAGACCGTATCTTCTAGGTCTTCTTCTTCTCGTCCAAGTCCCCTCATCCGGGCAATCCAAGTGCGTCCTCTTCCCTCAGCGGGTGGGAAAAATCCCATAGGAGTCCGCTGAAGGTGGCGCCTGTAGAGCACACGCAGCCGTCGCAGGGCTTTACGGGCGGCCTTTCGATAGGTGTCGGGAAAGCGGAAGCCAGCGGTGGAGATGAACCAAGGGTCCACATCAGGGTAGCGGGTGCTTCTCTCCACACCATCATGTCGCACCGGAGGGTGCCTCCGGCGATGTACTCACGGTGGGCATACTCCGGTGGTTCCATAATCCTAATGCGTTCCAGGCTGAGCAATAGTAACTTGGGAAGGCCGGGCTCTGCGTGGCAGATTCCGTTAACCCATCCATTGCCAGCCATCTGGAACAAGGCAAAGACCAGTGGTGAGTGTTTGTGCAGAAAATTTCTAAATCGGGACAAGTTCTAGGGCCTGAAAAAGGGGTCTCGCTCCTAGGGTCACGTCCTACGGCCAGCCTACGGCTCTGATACCACCGGAAGCGTCCCCCCATCAGGGAAGACTTAAAAGTGTTACTTTAGTGCTAGAAAACTTGTTGGTTATTTTAGCGATAGCGAATAAATCCGCAAGCGCACGGATACCTCGTAGCTTTCACCTCAGAGTATTCCAAGGGTTATCGAATCCAAGGGAACGTGTGTGCACTAATTTCTATTCTAGTTGGTCCAAGGACACACCAAGATAGGTGGCAAGGGTAGAGAGGATTCCTAAGGTACCACTATAGGTGAGTTAATGGTCGATCACTCACGCAAAATACTTGCTTCGGGCACCGGCTAACACCTGATCTACCATGCGATTCTGGCCAACAGCTCTACGCTATATCCGAACGTCGAGGATTACAAAGGACCGATAGGGTTGTCACCACCTGAAGCGTCCCCCCATCAGGGAAGACTTAAAAGTGTTACTTTATCAGTCCCAGGAGGCTGATAACACTTTTATTACATTAGATGGTACATCACCGTACAACTCTTCGCGGTAATGGGCAGTGAAGCGCCACTATCGCGAGGATTACAACTAAAACCCACACTACTACACTAACTACGAAAAGGGTATCATCAGAGTCTTGCGCCATGCGGAGTTCCAACGGTGACCTCACCCACAGGCAAGACTGGGTGCAGGACGGAACCCTACTCGACGTCTTCGGGGATGTAGTCGGGATCTTCCACTGTAAAGTAAGAATGGGGTGAGTACGAGCGTACTCAGCAAGTCCAATCACACCCGCGGAGGGGGAGATAACAGAGGTGAATGCACAGGTTAATCCAAGGATAAAGTTATGGTTTTATTTGTGGAAAACTCGACTTTATGCAAAGGTTCCTTTAAAACGTTTTCAAAACAAATTGTTAAGCATCAAGGGGCACATGGTGTTGATCCACACAGGATCCAAATTTAAAACTGCTATCGGACTCCCCGTCCGTCGTAGCATACAGCACAGCTGCCGGACACTTCCCAAACAGCCCATACCAGTCCAACCATCCCCAGAGAGAAACACTAGTTATGTGACCACACCGTAACTTGCCCAATACCGTGGGCACGGCTATTTGAATAGATTTTAACTCTGCAGAGGTGTGCAACTTTACCCACAGGTGGGGTACCACAGCACGAACACCTTAGTGCCGGTGCAGATCCCATCGAAGCCCTTACCCACCTTAGCTAGACCTGGCTAGCCACCACGGGATCTATCAAGGGGTCATTCGACCTACCACCGAGGTTTAACCGGGGCATAAGTCACACAGAGCTTATCCCGTCTCCTTGATCACCCGTTGCTCCCAGCTCTCCTGATGGCTATCAGACTAACTAGTGGGGTTAGGCTAAGCCGTTGCCCATACAACGGTCAAGTGGTTTGCACGACAGGAAGTTAGGTGAGACGACACATCAACTCGGTCCTTAGGGGTGACAAGATGGATATCTCCCTTTCACGCTCAACCACACAGGTACGAGCACACCAACGGCAATCCACACAGAAATGCCATCCATCCCGTCTGACTCGCTTTTCAAAACCACATTTTATCCCTTCCCACACGCACACACACTTCCTTTGCAAAATCTGATGGTCAGGGTATGGTTATCACAAGTAAGGTGGCTATCCTACCATGTTTTCAGCACGCAAAACCATGCAATTTTGTAAAACAGGCCACTGGGTTGTGTTTATAAAAACTAGGACAGAAACATGCATCAAAGGGCGAGATTGAACTTGCCATCGTCAAGTCCTTGCGGGAGATCCTGATCGAAGCACTGTCCCTCGGGTTCGGGGTCGCAAAACTGGTCCTCGGTTGCTTGGTCGCAGTCGGGAACTTCTTCGTTCACTCCGTGTCCTACGACGCAAACAAACAGACATACAATCAAGCAAAAGAACTAAAAGCTTTTATCGTTGGGCTTGAATCGGAAATAATTTAGTTACTGAGTTAGGGGTAATATTTTTGGGTGATTTCTAAATGGCATGGCTAAAACTATACTAGAAAGGGCGTGGTAAAGTTTCGGGTCAATCGGAGATCGTTTGGCGCATAAAATGATGAGTTAAAGATGGTTTCAGGGGTTAAACGGGGGTCCAGGGACTTATTCGTAAGCTTTCTAGAAAAGAAAGGCCCTTTTCGTTTATCCTGGAAACATTGGGGGCTCAACGAAAAGTGTGAAGGACCTACTTGAAAATAGGTTTATATCGTGGAGGGGTCTAATTTGGGAAATGTCAAAAGGAAGAGGTTCTTTTTGCAAAGGGGTCAAAGGGTGGAGGGGTCTTTAACTAAATAGAGGGGAGGGGGGGCCTAAGGGCAAAAGTGCCCCCTTTCTTCCTCTCCTCTCCAGCAGGAACAGAGGAGGGGGAGGGGGAGCTCGGCGCCGGCTCAATCCGGCGGCCTAGGGCCCGGGGCGGCTCGGGGTTGAGGGGGAAAAGGGAGAGGGAGGCGCGGGGGTCCCATCCCCGGTCTCACCTTGGGCCGGGATGCCGCGGGGAAGCGTGCCCACGGGAGCAAGCGGCGGCGGGCAGAGGCGTTCGTGGCGGCGGCGCTGCGAGCTGGGAAAGGGGCAGAGGCGGCGGTGTGAGTTGCGGGGGAGAGGTGAGCCGCGCGGGGGTCCGTTTTATAGAGGGAGAAGGCGGCGGGGCGGAGGGGAATGGGCCGGTGGCGGCCGGCGGGCGGTGCGGGGCGCCATTAATGGTGCTCCGGCCGCTTGCGGCCATCGCGACGCGGCGTGGCGGTGAGGGCGCCGAGGCGTCGTCGGGCACGTGGGGAGGGAGCTGTGCCAACACAGGGCGGGCGCGCGCGCGCGGTGCGGCAGGGGTCAGCGGTGGGCGGCGCGGCGTCGTGGGACCGAGCGCGCGCGTGCGCGCATGGCGCGGCGGGCGGCGTGGCGTCGCGGGGCGCGGCAGCGGAGGACGGCGCGGCGCGGCGCACGGTCACGCGCTGCGCGTGCGTGCGTCGTGGTGTGGCCGGGGTGCGACAGGTGCACGGCCTTGGGGGGGGCGTGCGGGCTTGCGGCAGGGGAAGCCGGGAAGGAAAAAGAGAAGGAAGGAGAGGGAAAAGAAGGAAGAAAGGAGAAGGGAAAAAGGAAGAAAGGGAAACAAAAAAGAGAAAGAGAGATTGGAAAAAAAGAAAAGGAGAGAGAGAGAGAGAAAGAGGAGGGGCGTGTCGGCGCCGGTCGCGGCGGCGGCTGTGGCCACGCGCGCGCGAGATTCTCGCGCTGCGCGAGAAAGGGATTGCGCCGGCGCTAATCGCGGCGGATGCTCGCGCGCGGCCGGCAGACCTCCGAACGGCGCGGGATGGGACGGCGATAAGGTTTAGGGTTAGGGTTTTGACGTCGAACCGTTTTTACGAATTACTCTAGCGCGTGATTTAATTTAGTAAATTTTCAGGGCGTCACACCACCTACGGCCTACCTCTAGCTATCCATGGGATATAAGGCAAATGAAGGATAACCCATAGCCTAGACACCACGTCTACGCTATTGATTACTACTGCAGTCTAACTACATATGAAGTCCTGTAGAAAACTACAGCACTCTGTATAAATACAGAGGGACGAACCCGCAAGTAAGAGAATTGATCTCACTCAGCTACAAGAACTAATAGCGTATACTATAGACATACATGAGAGCGCTCAAGCCTATACAATGATAGCAACGGAATAAGGCTATTGATGCAACCAAGTATAACACTATAAGAAGGAATCACGAATGCTTACTTAACTCTAAAGAATGTAGCAGCATCTGCAGAGGTACAAGTTGGAGAAGAGCGCCGACAGGCCCGGCGCCTCTCTGAACTACCCCCCTCACTCTCTCCCTACTCTAAACACAAGCTAGGCAAGGCTTTACCTTTGGAATGAGGCTCAGGGCTCTCTTGGATGGTGTTGTGTCCAAATGGTGCCCCTCCCCTCATATTTATAGGGGTGTATCAGTAGTGTCTCAGCTGGCAAACAAGGGGATTCACCTGGAACTGACGTTGAGGAGGAAGGAGGAGCTGCCACGTACAAGAGGTAAGTTGGTGGCCTTGGTCCTAGTTCGGCCGAACCAGCCAAGCCACCAACCGACCTAAGCTTCCTCTGAGAGGCTGACAGGTGGGCCCTGGTGACTCCTGTGCAGGGCTTGGCGCTATTCTAAGGCTGTTGCTTGCTCTAGTGGCCCCATTGATCTATGTGTGGTTGAACGGTGCACTCTGATTGGTCGACGCCTTTTGCCTTGGATTGACGGGTGTGTTTCTTTGCTCTTGGGGTGTGTTTTATCTTCTAATTGAGCTGCATACAAATATTCGCCAACACTTCTGGAAATGGTTAGTAATAAACCCCTACCACTAAGTTGATGCTAGTCTTTCCGGTGTTTATGCAGGAGTTGACGGTCTAAAAATAGTACTTAAGAGCCATCAACACCCGGCCAGGGAGTGGTGGAGGCCGCTGAGGTGGGGCAGACGCAAGGGACGGTCCGTTCATCCGGCTTGTCATGGATTTCTCCAACATCGAGGAAAACTCTCGGCAAAATCATAGCCAAATCGATTTTCATTCCCGTGGTACTGGATGCAAGATTTTCGTTCAAATCGATTTGCAGGATGAATTAACTTTGATCTTTAGGGCGATTTAGCTACATGTATGTTCGCTGTTGTGGTTTGTAGGCCAAATCATAGCCAAATGAATCTTGTTATTAGAGTACGGTCATTTTTCAGTTTGCCTGATGAGGGACCAAAGTTATGGATGCAGGGCAAGACATTGCCAACTCAAAGTGTTGACATACATGGCTGTGGTGTGCTGCAATTAGTTGATTTCATTGCCGAACATTACATGTGGGGCTCAAAGCAGTACATAACTTTTTAGCATGAGTTGGACACCGATTTTATTGAGATAAAATCAGATGAGGATATGCTTGAGTGGTTTGAACTCAATCTTAACGAGTGAGTGGACCAAATCAATGCCCAAATAAATAAATTTGCAGGAGCATTGCAATTTTCACCAACGAAACGTAGGTGTGACCCTTCTCTTAGGAATAGAGTATGTGCCAATAAGAGAGGCAATAATGAGACACAAAACTAATGAGGCAGCCATAAATGAGAGAGTGACATCTACCACCAAGAAAAAAAAGCCACCAAACCCAAAGGCAAAGGTACACATGATGATGAATGTGTAGGAGTTGATGAGGAGAGCATGTATTCTACACTGATTTTCTTGTGGCACCGAGTGATAGCAGCTATGACAGTGATTTGGCTGCATCATCTGACTTTAGTGATGATTGCTCTGACCTAAATTTGACCCTGACGGTGAAATAGTTGATGATGATGATGATGAATATGATCCTCCTCTTTTCAAATGATGTTGATGATCCATGTATTGATGCAGATGTTGTGTTCCCAAATGTGGATCAGTGCAAGTCTGCAATTATCCGTCATACAATTCTGCATGATCATGCTTTCCAGATTGTGATAAAAGGATAAGATTAGATTTAAAGCCATATGCAAGAGAGCCGATCAAGGTTGCAATTGGAAGTTTTTTGCATCTACAAGCAAGAAGTACCTCAGCTGCAAGGTAAATTCAACATTTTGTGTCAATTTGCAGCAAGTATGAAGTACATTTTTATGCTATTTTTCAATACTTGGGTGTCAAAAAATAAAGGATTATCAAATTGTGGATATGCATGACAATATAATACAATGATTATTGAAAAATTTATTTTGAGAGCCAAGGTTGCTAGTAATATGACAGGAACAATCATCCTAGCTATCATAGGATCTCTAAATGCTAAAGCTAAGACTATCAAGGACCACGAGGTACTAATATGTTGTAACATCCCAATTTTCATCACTTTGAAGAAGATGCAAGGCAACTCTCTAAGATCCTTAGCCACTAAGCAATAGTGAGATATTTCCAAGGCAACTCTCTAGATCCTTAGCCCCTAAGCAAGAATAAAATATCCTCAAGGATCCTTCTCCACTAAGCAAGGGGGGAGATATTTTCCATGGAAGACTCTAGAAATAGTAATAAATAAAATTTTGAAAATGTTAAGATATTTTGGAATTCTCTAGAAGGAGGACACTTATCCTAATACCATGGCTTCCCTTGACCTATAAATAGAGCCCCCCCTCCTTGCCATGACATCCACCCATGAGCAAGGTAGATAGGTTGTGGTAGGGCTAGGAGGGTTAGTGCTGGACTAGCCACTTAAAGGCGCGTGTTCCTTCGGGACTTTGCCGCTCCAATAAGGTAAGTGTTTTTATAAGCGTTAGTCTCCTAGTTAAACTTAAGTACTTAGTATATAAGTTGTGATTCAAAAGGACCCGGTACACTAAGTAACCAGAAGCCTCTCAAGTCACCGCACCACGCCCTAATTCTAAGATAATCATAACAGCGCCTACTTCCTTCGCAATAACTTCATCATCCCCTGGAAACCACAAAGTACTCACACCATTGACCTTGGAATAAACCGTCAAGCACAGTGCCGGCCGAGATATTTTTCCGCCGCGCACGCTCACTCTCGCCCGCGCACGTGCGACACGCCGGCCCCATGACGGGACCGCGCACTGCCGCCGGCACCGCGCCGTGCCGCCCACCTCCACGTCCCCACCTCGCCCACGCCACCGCAGCGTCCTCGCTAGCTTTGCCGCCTCGACGCTCGCGCTTTCAGCACCGTCACTGTTTGAGTTGACGGTGAGCTGCCACAGCCCACGCCGTCGCCCGTCCCCGTGCGACGCCGCTGCTACTCCCCTCGCCTATAAAAGGAGCGAGGCTGTGACGAACTCCATCACCAGCCCAAGCACACCGAGCCGCTTCACTCCGCTAACCACTCCCCACGAGCCCAGCTCACTCACGAGACGAAGCCCCAACAGTTGACCCTATTCCTCGAGCTGTTGCACGCCAAGGTGAGATGGCAGGCAGCCCGGACCATTAACTCCGCAATACTAATAAAGGTCCAAAACATCCACCAGGCCGTGAGCATCTAACCCAAATCATTCTATTTAAATACCAACCAAAACTATAAACCCAATATCTCCTTCATATCAATTCCTATTGTCATTTCCATTTGAGCTTGTTTTATAGCTTGCTTGTGTTTGTTTGCCGGTTGTGCCGTTTCCGCCCGTAGATCACGGAGTGACCGAGGAGGAGCCTGCCAAGGAGCCAGAAGACCCATACCGCGAGCAGGAAGCCGCCGCCGACGACGCGTACGTAAGCGAAGGCAAGTTTCATCGACCCCTACGTGAGCGGTTGCATCCATGTGTGAAAGATTTGGCCGATCTACAAGAGCAAGCTGCAAAGAATAATGGGTTAGCTCTTCAAGCTAAGTTGAAAGGCAAGGAAAAAGCAACCCAACCCTCAAAGATTGATGACTCTAGTGATAGTGAAGATGATGAGCTTGATGATGAGAAAATGGCCTTTTTCATCAAGAACTTTAGAAGAGTTCTAAGGAAGGGTAACTTTCAAAACTTTGGCAAGAACAAGAATGAATCAAGAAGAAGATCAAGCAAGCCATGCTTTGGTTGCAAGAAAATCGGGCATTTCATTGCGGATTGTCCGGAAGAAAAGAAGAAGAACAAGAATGCCAAGGAGAGTTCATCCAAGAGGGATAAGCCAAGATATAAAAAGCATGTTGGTGAAGCTCATCTTGGTCAAGAATGGGATTCAAATGAAGAAAGCAACTCCGACAATGAAGATATTGCAACCATGGCATTCAAGACTTTATCCTCACATCAACGAAGCTTGTTTGAAGATCTCACCGATGATGAAGATCAAGATCCAATTATGTGCTTGATGGCAAGGAACTCAAAGGTAATATCTCCAAACTCATCGGATGATGAAATAGAGGATGATGATGAAGTTGCTAGTCTTATTAAACAATATGGCAAGAGTGCGACAACTAGAATAATGAAATTAATAATGAAACTAGACGATCTAGATGAGACTCTTGAATCACAAGAGGAATTGTTTAGGTTTGAGAGAGAAAAATCCGAAACTCTTGAAAAGCACCTTACCAATGAAAGGAAGGAAAACAAGAGGCTTGGAGAATCTCTAAAAGCCAAGGATAACATGCTTCTTGAGGTAAAAGAGTCATTTACTAGTGAAAAGAGGAAAGTGGATGACTTAACTAAAGAACTTCTTTTAGTTGAAGACACTCATGCTAACTTAAAGAGAGACAATGATAAACTTCAAGAAAGCTTAACAAGCTTGCAAGTCATGAACACGGCACTTGAAGTTAAAGTTAGCACTCTCTTAGCAAATTCCTCTAACACTTGTAAGGCATCAAAATCATCTAGTCCTTCAACTAGTAATGGTTGTGCACGATGCCTTAATGTTGATATTCAAACTTGTGTGACTAACCATGCCGAAGTGCAAGCCATGAGGAAAGAGATTAGTAGACTCACCCAATTGGTGCAAGAAGAGGCAACATCTCACAAGGAAGTACTCAAGACAAATCCCTCACCAAGGGTAGATGAGTTTGAGAAGCATACCAAGGGTTTTGGTTCAAGATACTTAAGCAAATATGGTTTTGATAAAGGTAAGGGACTAGGAAAGAATGAAGATGGCACTTCTCAAACCATTTCTTATGTCAAGAATAACAAGAAGGCCGCCTTAGGGGCAAGAGGAGGCCTAGTGAACATGACAACTCCCATCCATAGGAGAAGTAGTGAGAAGCAAGTGTTAAGTCAAATCAAGTTTGTCAAGAGAGGCATAACATGTGATGAAGGTGCCAAAATTGTTGCATCCTCTTTGAAGCAAGACAAATTCCAAACACCCAAGACACCAAAAATATTATCTCAAATGTCATTTTATGCGGATTATGTTTTAACTAGGAACCACCATGATAAAGTGGTTGCTAGATTTGTGGGTCACCGCTCATGGAACACTAAGGTGAAAAGCCATGTGTGGGTACCCAAAGTGCTTTTGACTAACACTCAAGGACCCAAGTATTGTTGGGTACCTAAAAGAAAGGAATAATCTTGTTTTGTAGGAATACTTTTCCGGTGGATCAACATGGGTGATTGATAGCGGATGCACAAATCATATGATCGGAGAAGGAAGCATATTTGAGAGTTTGAAAGAATCAAATGATGATCATTACATTACTTTTGCCGGAAATCAAAAGGGAAAAGTGCTTGGTACCGGTAACATTGATCTAAACTCAAAATTCTCTCTTTCAAAAGTTCTCTTAGTCGAATCTCTTGGGTATAATTTGTTATCCATATCACAACTTTGTGCATCGGGTTTCAATTGTTTATTTACTAACGAAGGTCTGACTGTCATTAGGAGAAGCGATGGCTCCGTTGCCTTCAAGGGTGTACTCAAGGGAAAGCTTTATCTAGTAAATTTTTCACAAAAAAGGCTCAACTTGATACATGCTTGGTGGCAAAGTCTAGCTTGGGTTGGTTATGGCATCGCCGACTAGCTCATGTTGAGATGAGAAATCTCAACAAGCTCCTAAAGGGGGATCACATTCTAGGACTAACAAATGTTTCTTTTGAGAAAGATCATATTTGTAGTGCTTGTCAAGCCGGGAAGCAAGTTGGTGTTCCTCATCCGTCAAAGAGCATCATCACCACCGTTAAGCTATTTGAACTACTACAAATGGATCTTTTTGGCCCGGTGGCTTATATAAGCATTGGTGGTAACAAATACGGACTTGTCATTGTTGATGATTATTCTCGTTTCACTTGGGTATTCTTTTTGCATGACAAAAGTGTAGTGCAAGAGACATTCAAGAAATTTGCAAAAAGAGCTCAAAATGAATTCGAGATCAAGATCAAGAAAGTGAGAAGTGACAATGGCACCGAATTCAAGAACACCAACATTAAAGAATTCTTAGAAGAAGAGGGCATTGGGCATGAGTTCTCCGTTCCATATACTCCACAACAAAATGAAATTGTTGAAAGGAAAAATAGAACTCTCATTGAAGCCGCAAGAACAATGCTTGATGAATATAAGGTCTCGGATCAATTTTGGGCGGAAGCAATCAACACGGCATGCCACGCTATCAATCGCTTTTATCTTCACAAGATCTTGAACAAGACGGCCTATGAGCTTCTACTTGGTAAAAAGCCTAACGTGTCATATTTTAGAGTTTTTGGAAGTAAGTGCTTCATTCTTAATAAGAAGCCCAAGAACTCTAAATTTGCATCTAAAGTTGATGAAGGTTTTCTTCTTGGTTATGCCTCAAATGCTCATGGATATCGTGTCTTCAACAAAACCTCCGGTTGTGTTGAAGTTGCGTGTGACGTGACATTTGATGAATCTAATGGCTCTCAAGAAGAGCAAGTTGATGATGTTGTAGGCATGGAAGAATCACCAAGCAAGGCAATCAAGAAGCTAGCCACTGGTGAAATAAAGCCACAAGAACACGAGGATCAAGATGTCGATGATGTGTTAATGTTCAAAGGGTCATCTACATCGACTTCCGCGGCGCAACCCGAAAACTCCGGTAGTATGTCCGGAGACTCCGGATCCCCTGTCCGGAGTATCCGGACACAGGGCCGGAGTATCCGGGTTACAGAAAATGAACCGTCATCTCCACATCAAGATCAACCTCAGGCTGAACAAGAAGTCGAGCCTATACAACATGAAGCTCAAATTCCTCATCCAAGAATTCATCAAATTATCCAAAAGGATCATCCCGTAGATAACATCCTTGGAAGCATAAACAAAGGGGTAACTACTCGTTCTCATTTAGCAACCTTTTGTGAGCATTACTCGTTTGTTTCTTCTTTGGAACCACTTAAGGTTGAAGAAGCCTTGGTTGATCCGGATTGGGTGATGGCCATGCAAGAAGAATTAAACAACTTCACACGGAATGAAGTCTGGTCCTTGGTAGAAAGACCCAAGCAAAACGTCATTGGAACAAAGTGGGTCTTTCGAAACAAACAAGACGAACATGGCGTGGTAACAAGAAACAAGGCAAGGTTGGTTGCTCAAGGCTTCACACAAATTGAAGGTTTGGATTTTGGTGAGACTTATGCACCCGTAGCTAGGCTTGAGTCAATTCGTATCTTGCTTGCCTTTGCAACTCACCATGATTTCAAGCTATACCAAATGGATGTGAAGAGTGCGTTTCTTAATGGACCAATCTCCGAATTGGTATATGTTGAGCAACCACCGGGTTTTGAAGATCCTAAGCTACCTAATCACGTCTACAAGCTACATAAGGCGCTCTATGGGCTTAAGCAATCTCCTAGAGCATGGTATGAATGCCTTAAGGATTTTCTCTTAAGGAAAGGCTTTGAGATAGGCAAAGCTGATCCTACTCTTTTCACTCGCAAAGTTGACAAAGAAATTTTTGTGTGCCAAATATATGTCGATGACATTATATTTGGTTCTACTAATCAATCTTGGTGCGAGGATTTTAGTAGGATCATGACGAAGAGATTCGAGATGTCCATGATGGGAGAGTTGACATTCTTTCTTGGCTTTCAAATCAAGCAACTC
Organism: Panicum hallii; assembly: GCF_002211085.1. Classification (NCBI taxonomy): domain Eukaryota; kingdom Viridiplantae; phylum Streptophyta; class Magnoliopsida; order Poales; family Poaceae; genus Panicum; species Panicum hallii. The sequence goes on from NC_038044.1 coordinate 14,528,802, forward strand.
AAGGAAGGAACATTTATTTGTCAAACCAAGTATACCAAAGATATGTCGAAAAAGTTTGACATGGAGAATGCCAAGCCCATCAAGACACCCATGCCGACTAATGGACATCTCGATCTAAATAAAGATGGCAACGCCGTAGATCAAAAGGTATATCGCTCCATGATTGGATCCCTTCTTTACCTTTGCGCATGTAGGCCCGATATCATGCTTAGTGTGTGCATGTGTGCAAGGTTTCAAGCTAATTCTAAGGAATGTCATCTTATGGCTGTTAAGAGAATTCTAAGATATTTAGTTTTCACTCCGTACCTTGGCTTGTGGTATCCCAAGGGCTCCACTTTCAATCTACTTGGCTACTCCGATTCGGATTATGCCGGTTGCAAAGTAGATAGGAAGAGTACATCGGGGACTTGTCAATTCCTTGGCCGGTCCCTTGTGTCTTGGAGTTCCAAGAAACAAAATTCCGTTGCCTTATCCACTGCCGAAGCCGAATATGTTGCTGCAGGTGCTTGTTGTGCACAATTACTTTGGAAGAAATCCACCTTGAGCGACTTTGGTTGTAAGTTTAGCAAGATTCCACTCTTGTGTGACAATGAGAGTGCAATCAAGCTAGCTAACAATCCCGTTAACCACTCAAGAACCAAACATATTGACATAAGGCACCATTTCTTGAGAGATCATGAAACCAAAGGAGATATCGTTTTAAGTCACGTGAGCACCGATAAACAACTAGCCGATATCTTCACTAAACCACTTGATGAGCAAAGGTTTTGTACCTTGAGGAGTGAGCTAAATATTTGTGTGCTGTAGAGAAATTATTTTTGAAAAAATCTACTAGAATTGCTAGGAGTGTGACTTTCAAAATAATTTGAATCTTTTCTTGCTTGCTTGAGACTATTGTTCCCATTGTTGATTGCTGGCTAGTCTCAAGTTAAGTAAGTCTCTCACATCACTAGATCTCTCATATCAAAATTCAATCCTATTCTCATTGGAATCCTTCACAGTTTTAGGGGAGGCCGGATACTCCGGACAAAGTCCGGATACTCCGAATGGTAAAACCATCTTATATATACCGCGGGGGGGTCGGTCAAAACGGTTCTATCTCTTATTTTTCACCTGCACCGCGCCTCTCCTCCTCTCCACTGCCTCCCACTCGCCCAAGGGGCGATTTCCACCACTTTTTCCCGTAAGGTTTGCGAATCGTTGAAGGGAGTGCTCTCTCTTGTCCGGAATCTCCGGAGAACGCTTTGGATTTGGAGTTTCCCGTGTTTTCCTCTTCATTAAGGTATTCAAACTTCAAATCGCCCGATCTCTCAATGTAGTGGTCAAAACTAGACATCCTTTGGGGCATTATCTTCTCTCAAGTGCAGCAGCTTATGCCCCAAATTTCTTTCAAATCCCATGGGCAAATCTCTAGATTTCATGAAAGTAGGGTTTACATGTCGATGCCCGGAGACTCCGGATGTTCTGTCCGGATACTCCGGACTGTCCGGAGTATCCGGACATATATCCGGACTCTCCGGATTCTTAGAGTTTCAGCCTACGTGTCTCATTCCTATTGCCTCTAGCTTGCTCCTAATCGATATATCCTATGTCCAGGCTATGGGACGTGAGCGTGCACCTGCTTCTTCCGGTCAGAGACGGCAAAAACGCTGTCATGATCCTCAAATCCAAGAGGAGGAAGTTTCACCTCCTAGCCCTCCTCCAAGAGAACTTCGTTCTCGTCACCGTCCGGGCAAAGAGCCTGCAGGAAGCAGCTCACAAGCCCGTCCACCTCGTCAAGCTCCATACATGATGCCAAGCATGGCAGCGCCTCCTCCTTCTCGGGCAAATCCATCAAGACGGGGAATTGCTTGGGATATCTGCCCTCGCACTCCTCCTCGTCTTCAAGTTGAATATCCACAAGATCAACGCCAATATCCTCGGTGCCCAAAGCTTCACCGTCCTCAAATTCTCACTGAGTTTGCTGTTTCCATGGGACGGAACTACTTCAAGCAGATAGTAGCTCTCACCGATGCGCGTAAGGAGGATGTATACAAGTATGAGAAGGCTGAAAATTTGGAAAGGAGATTTTGGTGTCAGTTGCATCAAGATTTCTACTCCTCCGTTGTCATGCGCAAGGGCAAAGCTCCCATTGTTCCTTGCAAGTATGTTGATTGGGAGTATTTTGAGAGGATGAATGACCCATTCTTCAATCAAGCTATTGCAAAGTGTAAGGAATTTGGTCTTTATGACATCATGGGATTTCGGTATGATTGGAATGAGGAGATTCTTGCTCAATTTCACTCCTCTCTATTTTATGATGCAAGGCAAATTGGTTTCTTTTGGACCACCGAGGGAGTGAAATATGGAGTTGACTACATGACATTCTCTAGACTCCTTGGACTTGGCTCAGAGGATGAGAAGAGGGATCCTATTCATGTGGAACATCAGTTAAAGCCAAGTCAATTACCGGCTCTTTTCTACAACCCTATTCTAGCGGAAGCCGGCAATGCAAGCACTCTCCAACCAATCTACTACACCATGAACCAATTCTTTCGTGCCACCATTGATGCTAAGGATGGTGATGCCACTGCTCTTAGGTACTTTGCTTGCAATCTCCTTGCCCGTGTCATGCCCGGTGGGCGACCCTTCTCCATTATGGATTTCATTTGGAATGAGTTAAGGAGGACGATGAATGATCCACAAAAGTTTCTACCATCTGCTCCTTACATCATGTATATGATTGAGAGGGTTACCAAGGTTACCTTTCCCAAGGATTGCAAGCATGCTGCTCTACACCTTCGTCCTCGATCCGGTGATGCCCCGCACGCCCCTCCTCTTCATGCCGGTGCCACAAGGAACCCAAGGTTTGACCCAGCTCCATCTTATTCGGGTCCGTCTTCATCTCGCCGTGGTCATCATGATTCTTTTATCCAGAGGGCTCTTAAGAGCATTTTCTGCATGTGCAAGACTGCAACTCAAGAGATAAATGAAAACCGCCGTGACATTATTGAGATTAAGAGTCACTTGGGGCTTCCGGCGGATCCATACCATGAGTTGCCCGAGTTTGATGACCCATTTGCCGAATGGGATGCTGCGGATGAGGCCGCCACTGCTGCTGCTCATGCTCCTCTTCCTCGCCCACGTCAGCGCACACGTGCCCCTACACGATCCCATCGCTCTCCTCCTCGTGGCCAAGAGATATTTGATGAAGAGGAAGAGACCGAGGAAGAAGCACCTCCAAACTACCGCGAAATCCCCGATTCGGATGAGGATGAGGACACCTCCGATGAGGATGCCCAAGATGATGATGAGTAGAAGACCTTCTTGCCATTTTTCATTTCCTTTTTGGCACTTGATGACAAAGGGGGAGTGAAAATGTCATTTATGTACTCATTTGGGCTATGTATCAACTTTATGCGTTTCTTTTGAACAATTCTCATGTAAGAACTATGTGGTGTGAGGAACTTTGTAATGTGTGCTACTCTGTGGTTCACTAGTTTGCAGTTTGTTTTTTAAGGATGAGCTGATAGTGTGATCTTAATTTGATTATGATGCAATGTTTTTTCTCTGTGTTTTGACCTGATGGTCCGGATACTCCGGAAACTGTTCCGGATACTTCGGACACATGGTCCGGAATCTCCGGATATAAACCCGGAGTCTCCGGGTTGCCTAGTGTTTCTTGATTATATGACATGACATTTGCATCACACACTTTTCAGCACACATATGCTCACCCCACTGTAGAATGTATAAAGAGTTTCCATATCTTTTTCTAATATGCCAATCTTGACTTTAGAGAAGTCAATTTGAAATTCAAATTCATGGCATTCATTAAGGGGGAGCTCTTTACATGCTTAAGATTATATTTTTATGGTTATCAAATGAGATACATGTGGGTTGTCATCAATCACCAAAAAGGGGGAGATTGAAAGATATCTAGGCCCCTAAGTGGGTTTTGGTGATAAATGACAAAGCACATGTATATTTAATCGTGTTATTAAGCATGTGTGCAGGTGGTAATGGTGACTAAGAAAAGCTTTTAGAGAAGCGTGAACCCTCAAAAAGGATATGAAAAGCGGCGTCCTCAAGTATTCTTGAAGACTAGATTTTATTTTTAAAATTGAGTGTAGGAACGCCGTACTATCAAGGAGAACTGTGATCCACTAGTGTAGACATGGTAGGTGTGCTCAAGAGAACCCACAAAAATCATAAGAAACCATCTCAACACTCAAAAGGGACTTAAATGTGAAATTCAGTGTCCAACCCGGAATGTCCGGGACACGTCCGGAATGTCCGGACAGAATGTCCGGAGTATCCGGACGTATTCCTGGAGTATCCGGGTTACTGTTACCGATCAGCAAAACAAGTTTGGTCCGGGATACTCCGGACCCGGACATATACCCGGAGTTTCCGGGTACCGCTCTCCCAACGGCTAGTTTCTGGGAGAGGGGGTATAAATACCCCCCCATACCCCCTCTCACTCCCTCTCTTGCTCTTTTTCGACCAGAACTGCAGAAAACTCATAGAGAGCCCTCTCACTCCCCATTTGTTCCATTCTTGAGTGATTTCCTTTGGGGTTTGAAGTGAGATTGTTGCAAGAGCTAACATTGTGCAAGTAAGCCTTGATTTCATCTCTTGAGCACATCAATCCAAGTCTCGCCCGTGGATTCTAGTTTATTACTCTTGGAGCACCAAGCTCCTAGACGGCTAGGCGTCGCTTGTGATTGCGTGATTGATTTGTGAGCATCACAGCTGGTTTGTAATCTTCATTCCTCTCCGAGGAATTCATAGCAAGTGACCCTAGGGTTTGAGCGTTGGTCTCACCCTTGGGAGAGGAGCATAGGAGTTCTTGAGCACCGTCTCTTGAATTCTTCCTCAACTTCGGGAAACAAATTCTGTGTCACTCTTGCAATTCTAGCTTACACTTGTGATTATTTGCTTGCGAGACTAACCTTTTAGGGTTTGAGGGCGATCTACTATTATACAAGTCTCAGGAGTAAAACAACTGGTGAGAAACACCTCAAAGGTACCACCAGTCCCTCTAAATTTACTGCACTCAATTTACAGCATCTCAATCAGTGATTAGTAGCACTTTCCTTCATACCTGGATAGTCCGGACAATATCTCCGGAAACTCCGGACACTATATCCGGAGTATCTGGAAATATATCCGGAGTATCCGGACACTTGTGTTGCTAACCATGTTCAAAGTGTTTTAAGTTGCAGATTAGCCTATTCACCCCCCCTCTAGGCATCTTGAGGTCCTTTCAATGTGAGGACGTCTAGTTGTAGTCCTGGTTTAGGATCGATTACATATATCGGTGCTTGAGTGATTGAGTGTGCTCATACATGCATATGAGTAGTTATGCATATCCAGAGTTGAGACTAGGATATGAAGGGATTTGGCTGAGGCTAGGGCAGTTGGGTATGCTGGAGCCGGCGCTACCGTGGTGGTAGACTGGCAGGTGAGCGCTACCGTGGAGGTAGGCTCGAGTTGACATGTTGAGGAATGGTTGCTGCCCTGGTGAACCATAAGAACCGAGTTGTTTTGACATCTCACCTAGCTTACTTTAGTACGACCACAGGTTCCGTTATGGGCCGGACTTAGCCTAATCCCACTGGTTAGCCTGACGATCGCACGGATGGTTTTCGGGTATAGACCATTGGGGTCAGGGCCCGAGGGTTTGTGCGACCAGGCTGGGGCGTGACCACGGCTGGGTGTCGGCTATGTCGGTTGTCCGTTCGGGCAGTCGAGCTTGTGAGTACAGTGTACGACCTCTGCAGAGTGTAGAATCCATTTGAATGGTCCGTGTCCACGGAATGGACAGGCTACGGTGTGGTCCTAACAACTAGTGAGCTACCTACTGTGGGTTGTGTCGGGAAGGAGGGCGTACCATGAGTTGCATTGCATATGCATTGTAGTTAATGTGTGTCATGCATGTCATTTCCCTCCCGTAGGGTGAGGTGGAACTTGCTGAGTACTTTTGTACTCAACCCTTGCTGGTTTTTCTCCAGAGGATCCCGACTTTGTTCCAGAAGACTGTGAGTAGATCGTGTCCGCACCCAAGCTGGTCGAGTGGAGTTGTGATGGATGAAGAGCTAGTCCTCCATGCCGTCATGATAGTCACTATCCTATGTTTGAGTTGTGTAGCTCTATGTTGTCGCATTACCCCTCGTGTATTTGTTGAATAAAGCTCTGTATGACTCTGGACTCCACTTGATGTAACATGTATTATGCCGGAGACTTTATTCGGTAATTAATACATGGTTTAGCCTTGATCTTCGGGTCGGGGCGCTTCATATGTGGGGCTAGAACGGCTAAAGTTACTATGAACAGATTTAGACATGCAGTCAACTTGGAGCAACATACATACAATTGTAGAGCTTGGCAAGTGACTGAAAATCTCTGCACACATGCTTTAGCTTTCATTGCTAAGCTTAGTAGGGATATACAAATAAATGACTTTGTCCATGAGTATTTCTCTATGGATAGGCTCAAAAAGATATATGGATGCACTTTCAATCCAATGACATCTAAGGATAGATGGCCACGTGTTGATTTAGGCTATAAAACCAATAAGTCTAAATTGAGAAGGAAACCAGGGAGGTCAAGAAACTCTAGGATCAAGTCCTATGATGAGACAAGCACTAGTAAGAAAAATAGATTTTATTCTGAATGTAGTGAACTTGACCATACAGCCAAGCATTGCCAAGAAAGTCCCACTGCTAGTCAAAAGAAAAAGCTCTTATGTTCACAAAATGAGTCATCTTCACAAACATCAAAGCGAGTCATGCATTTCTTTGCATATTTGGTCATACTTATTTAGTCAACTTGTTAACTGAACCATTTTTCTTCTTTTCATGTGAAGTGCGAGTGCAATGGGAAGGGGAAGGGGAAGGGGAAGGGGAAGAGGAAGAGTAAGAGTAAGTAGAAGCACAGGTGCAAGTGCAAGTGCAAGTGCAAGTGAAATAGGAACAGGAGGTGCTGGATGAGGAAGGAGAAGAGGAAGGGTGGAAGAAGAGGAAGAGGAGGGAGATCAGGAAGCTTGGATGCATTGTTAGGAATACATGCATGGATTTAGCTTCTTTTAATTTTCTAGTGGATATGTAATCTCTCAACTGGTTACTGCTTTTGATGGACATGTATGTAGATGTTATCTGGTGTTGTAATGTTGCTTTTGCTCCACTTACGATGGATCTTATGTGGATATGCATGTGTTCTGGACTTTTATACATGTAAGTTATGTCATATGCTATCCATATGTTTCTCAGCTATTTTGTTATTCCCCAATCTTAATCTTGTTGATTTTAGTTGACAAGATTATTCTCAAATATGTGATAAGATGTTGTCCATATATTTAATGCTAAAATAGGATAAAATCACAAAGTATTTACAAAAGTAGGGGCAAATTTGTAAGTGTAAACTCGTCTTTTACCGGCTCATTTCACACCGTTAAGTGCTGTTCACGGAGTAGGGTAAACTCTCTCTTCGTTTTCAAAAATTAGGGGCAAAATCACAAAGGTTGGAAAAATAAGGATAAAATTACAATTCGTAATTAAAATGGGGATAAAAAGGTATTAAGCTCTTTTCTAAACCAGACAAGTAATTTGTATGATTATCCACTGGACCGCTATATCGGTAAAACCCTAGTAGCAGCTAAAATTTATTAGATATTGCATGAATAACAGAATGAAGGCTCTGCTTCTAGAATTCTAGACGAAAAAGAGGAGTGGAAAAGACAGGTGAAAAAAGCCTCTAGCTCCATATGGCCCTGCCTCCAAAATCCATCCATACCCGCCGCCACAACCGAAAACCCTAAACCCATGGCGCCGCCACCGCAAAGCCTCCCTCTCCGTCCCCAAAACCCCAGCGCCGCCACCTTCCCCACCCATGGTGCGGCATCCTAAGCCCCCTTCTCCCTCCCCGCGCCCGCCGCCCTCGGACTCGGACACCGGCATCGGCTTTGACCCCGTCGAGGAGTGGCTCGTGGACTTCGACCCCGCCATGTCGGGCGAGCTGGGGAGCCCAGCCAAGGGCCTCGGACCCGCCGAGGAGGCGGTGCTTCCTCACGCGCCGGCGCCGACGACGACGACCTGCGACGACAGCGCTGGAAAGGTCTCGGATGGTTCGGCGGCGCTCAATAGCTGTGAGTTCGGTATGAAACGGGAGCCCGTCCAGGCCGGAGATTTTTGCGGCGGCGAAATCGGAGAGAAGGCTGAGATGGTGGGCGGCAGACTGGACGTGCTGCTTGCCCCGGATCAGCTTCTGGCGTCGGGGATTGGTGATTTGGCAGTGAAAGAGGATGTCTCCGAGCAAGCAGTTGCTATCGAGATGGCTGCCGCCCCTGCCGATGTTGAGATGAATACCGCGGTGTCAGGCGGCAAGGAGGAGCAGGAAAGCAGGGAGGAAGAGTCGGAGAGTAGCGAGGAGGAGGAGTCGAGCGAGGCTTCCTCGAGCAGCGAGGATGAAGAGCAGGGGGACAAGAAGGATGAGGAGTCGAGTGAAGCCTCGTCAAGCAGTGACGAGGAAGAGCTGGAAGCCATGAAACTTGGTGGTGCTGGTGGCAATAGCTTGGAGGCCCTCCTTGAGGAGGGTGAATTGATGGTTGGGAGCGATGAAGAGGATGAGGAACCGAAGGGCCGCAGCAAATCCAAACATGAAGCAGAGGTATCGAGTTGCTCTATCTGTGATAGTGTGATTGCATCTTCATTGATATTCATTTTCAGTGATATTTTTTTCTTGCTGCAGTGGTGTGTTAATCATTTGTGAATGGGTTACAATTATGTTTCTTGCTGAGAGAAATTTGTGTTACATAGTTAAAGTCTTGAATAGCTTAAGCCTATCCTTTGTGTAGTAGTAATTGTACAAACCGTGTGGCAACATGCCACTGTATTGCTATGTAGTTACAATGCTAAAGTCAATGGTCACAAACAGTACGTTTAGTTGCTACAAGGATGTACAAAAGAACATAAGCTGCCTTTTTCAGTCTTCCTTATTTTTTTTCGTTGTATGTGTATTCTAACATAGATATACCTTGCAGATCCTTCCTCCAGTCCCAAAGATTGAAATACAATTGGAGCCACATCATCAGACTCTTCCAGTAGGGACTATCTCAGCTGTAAGTCCTGTACCTCCTGAGCAGCTTCTTTTGTGTTTTATATTTATCCCTGGAGCTATACCCTAATGTTTTGGGGAGAAACCTGTTTCTCCACCCTGAGTACATTTAACCATCTCCTTGTTTCGTCTCATGGTTGTCATTTGTTGAAAATAAAGCTAGTTCACTTCATATTTTTAGGTGAAAAGCACTAGGGATTTTTCAAAAGATAATGTACTGAATCCTTTGTTTATGACTCAGTTGTGGAATTTTTGGCCCTCCTGCATATTTGTCATTACGTCAAACCATGAAATTTAAGCTGCGTGAATTGTTGGTAACCAGACCTGTTTCTGGTCATTGAGGTGCCCTGACCACCCTGAGAGGCAAAAAGCTAGAAACTAAGATACTCCCTCTGTTTTTATTTACACGTCGTATTAGGTTTATCCTAAGTCAAACTTGTCCAACTTTGACCATATTTATAGAAAAGAATAATAACATTTACAATACTAAATTTGTTTCATTGAATCCATCATGCAATATATATTGATAGTGTATAGGTTGAGTAGTATAGTTGTTGATATATTTTTCTATAGATTTGGTAAAAGTTAACCAAGTTTGACTTAGTTTATCCTAAGTCAAACTTGTCCAACTTTGACCATATTTATAGAAAAGAATAATAACATTTACAATACTAAATTTGTTTCATTGAATCCACCATGCAATATAGATTGATAGTGTATAGGTTGAGTATTATAGTTGTTGATATATTTTTCTATAGATTTGGTAAAAGTTAACCAAGTTTGACTTAGGACAAACCTAATACGACATGTAATAAAAATGGAGGGAGTAGAATACACTGAGTTCCTCTGTTGTCACGGCCACCCAGAGATTCAGATGAAATCTACTGAATCTTGTTGGATACATTTTTTTCCTTTTCATGTCTGTACACTTGTGCAGAGACATATCATGACAATGTATTTAGCGCAATCTGAAGCATGTAGGTGCCTGGAGTTCGGTAGTTGTTAGCATTTTCGGTAATGTAGTCTCAGTTGTGTTTCAGATTGTTGTTATAGAATGGTCAATTGAGGCCTATATTTGTGAAATGCTCCTATGCTATCTATGAGTATTTTGACTGTCTGTCTGTCTGTCTGTCTGCTATCTATCCAGATTATGGGGGAGAGAGTGATTGTTGAAGGATCAGTCCAACACAATCCCCTGAATGAAGGCTCAATTCTCTGGATAACAGAAAGCAGGATACCCCTTGGTATTGTCGATGAGTTATTTGGACCTGTAAAAAATCCGTACTATCTGGTGCGGTACAACTCTGAGGAAGAAGTTCCTGCAGGGATCAGTGCAGGAACCAGCGTCTCTTTTGTAGCGGAGTTTGCTGATCACATCCTGAACATGAAGGAGCTCTATGCGAAAGGTTATGATGCATCCGCAGACAATGACGACCAAGAAGATGAACCTGAATTCTCCGATGATGAGAAGGAGGCCGAGTACAAAAGGTCACTTCGCCAAGCAAAAAGGCAGACTGATAGACAGCATGAGCCAAATAAGCATTCTGGCGATAAGAAGAGATCACAGCCCAGAGGTGGCGGCTTTCGGAAGGACATGCCACCAAGGAACCGGGATGCACCAATACCAGGTCAGCAGTCACATCCCCGTTTTCACTCCTCAGACATGGCTCCTGCAGTTGCTGAAAATAAGGCACGCTCATTGGGGCCTCAGAACGCTCCTATGAGTTCTCCAACCATGCTGCCACCTGGCCCAATGAATCCTGCCATGCCATCACCAGTTCATCTTGCAAATCAGATGGGCGGCTGCTTCATCAATCCAGCACAGCAGTTCTTGCCACAGCAGCCGAACATGGTTTGGCCTGGTGGGCTTCCTCCACCGCCCCATGCGAACATGGGGGTAGACGGAGCTGCCCTCGCTGCCAGCATCATGCAGAACCTGCTTGCCGGAGCAAACCAGTTCCAGCAACAGATGCAGAACCAGAACTTTGGCGGTTTCCCGAACCAAATGCCCATGCCCTTCCCGCAATTCATGCCCCAGACTGGAATGCCCGCAAATCAGTTGCCATTCGGTGGTGGACCCCCGGCTGGGAATTCCCTGTTTGGTGCAGCACCTCAAATGCCTATGGGGCAAGGCAACTTTGGCCAACTGCCTCCACACATGGTCTCCGGGAATAGGCAGGAACAGGGACCCCGTCCTGGGCTCCCAGATGACCCCCGAGGATTCACAAACCCAGCGCAACCCCATGGAGATGGAGCTGAGCATTCACCTCCCCAGTTCAGTTCTGGGCAGTTTAACCAAGGGAGCTCGTCCTTCCGTGGCGGAAGGCCGCAGCGCGGTGGCCGGCATTCCTCAGGCAGAGGTGGCGCACGAGGTGGCCGGCATCGTAGATAGGTGTCTGGCACCCGGACTCGGGGGTACTCTTCCCCCTTGTAATTTTGACTCTTCGTATCGAACTTGTGCTATGTTCAGTATGCGTGTTCCCGTCTATTCTTAATCGAGATACCGGGTTGCTATAATGCGAGAAAGTTGTTTCTTGTGATGAAGCTTACTGCATCGATTTATACGGTGCTAGAATATACATCTTGTGCTTGTCGCCTAACGTGCTCATATCGTTGTCCGTCTTATTTATGCTGAAAAGAAAAGATAAATGCTGTGATTTTTGGATTGATATTTATGATGAAAATGATAAATATTTTTTTCCTGGAGAGGAATAATTGAAATGTTCCAAAACTTTTCGAAAACTCTTGCAAACATTTATCCACTAGATATGTGGAGTTGACAAGTTATATATATCTGGTTTTCAATCCAGTTGAACGTCGTGTCTGGATTCTGGAAACCGACTGCGTGCGGAAGAGAGTTTATTTTCCGGTTGCTTCCAGTGTTCCAACTCCATCTCCGCCGCTGCAAACCACATAAATGTGGAAACATCAAACTCAAATGGGGAAAAAATTGAATTTAGAAGAACAGTTGCGGAGTGATAATTCCTGAAGAGAATCTTCCCTACTCGTCCCTACGCCTCCATGGCCTCGCTCCAGTCTGCTCTTCTCGCTCCTCCCCCGCTCTGCAGCTGTTCGCACGGCTTTCTCTTCCCAAGGTTCAGGAAACTGCCTCCAAGATTCTCAAATGGGTCTTGTTCCACGGCGGGACCGTCGGCGCGGATCGAGTTCTTGGGGAAAAGCGGGGCCTTTCCTTGGAGAACGGCTGGGCGACAGCGGCTGCGACTTGGCGCCGCCGGGGCCGGGAGAGGCCCCTTCTTCGGCGGCGGCGGGAGGCGCATGGACAAGGGCACGAGCCGGGTCGTGGGGAACCTCGCCTTCGCCGCCGTCTTGACGTACCTCGCCGTGACAGGCCACCTCCGCTGGGTTCTTGACGCCATCGTCTCCCTCTGGGTACGAGAATTCTCTTGCTGCCGCTGAAATGAGCTGTAACTCGTTAGCTTTCATTAGTGTTTATTTCGATGATAACATCTGGATTAGTGGCACTAAACTGTATTAGACTTTTTAGTTGCTTCTTGCCTTCTTCGATGCCTGGCGGTAGGAAGCAAATGTCAGCTCAGCTAAAGTTGATACCTGGTATTGACATCCAAGAATGCCTTGCAATTTTGCGCCATGGTTTTCCAGTGCGTGTCGTAATAGATAGTTGACCTCAAATTTCCTATCTCCAAGTATTGTTGTTTAGCAGAGCTAAGATGTGCTGCTATTGACTTACTAGTCCATGATTCTGCACCGTGACAATGACTCATGGAAAAATAGAGCATTTGGACTCCATAGAACCTAGAGATTGGATATGAGGACATCTGAAACCTTGACTTAGCTTACCCCATGGCGCAAGTAACATTGATAAGTTTAGGCTAGCGATTTGCACATCACAAAAAGGTTTGGCTATTCTCAAATAACATCGATAAGTTTGTATGACCAAAATTTGGCTTTTCAATACCACAAAAGGGCGTACCCTGTCAACCCTTCCCCAGACCCCGCGCAGTGCGGGAAGCCTACGGCACTGGGTACGCCCTTTAATACCACAAAAGTTTATTTATTCTTCAGATCTTTCTTTTGTTTTATGATTCTAATTGGTTAAGTTGACAATACTTTGTGTTTACATCTCTTGTGACAACAGCTCCTCACAATACTGCTGCCTATTCTGGCTCTGGGTGCATTTTTCTTCTTTGCAGGAAAAGATATACTCCAGGGTGAGGTAAGTCTCCCCATAAATTTGGCATTCAGTGATTCCTTCTTTCTAATGATCAACTTTTATGTACTTGTGGAAAAGGTTTCTGCATAATCCTCCCTACTTCTAAAACATTGCTTAAAGTTCCTTAGGGAAAGGTGATAGGTTGAATACCAATTAGCATCTTTTATTCCTACCCCAAACTGGAAGAAGAAACTCTGCTGTCTGTGTGCACAATTCTGTTAATGTTCCCTCATTCATATTCTGTTTCTTTTGTTGGCAGTGTCCAAACTGTGGAAAAAGCTTCCAGATATTGAAGTGAGCATAAACAGAACTATATAAACTTCTATCGCAGATTTGTACTTAAGGTGAAATCTGATTAGCTTAACTTTTCTTATAGGTCAGCTTTAAAAGATGGACCACAACTCTGTCCTTATTGCACGCAGCCTTTCTCTGGTATGCAATATTTTTTTGTTCTATTTCCTGCTTACTTTTGAATTCTCAAACTTTTCCTCTGTGTTTTTATGTCATAGAAGAACTGCTTCTTGAAAGCGCATGTTTTTGCATAATTACATTATTGATGCTGCTACTAGAAAATCACATAGAACCTATGGTTGTACATCTGATAATGTACTGTACATATGATATGGCAACCAAGTATTGTTGAACTGGTTGAAACATTCACAATCATCACTTGTGTATGTATTATAAATTTTCAATTGAAAAGACAAATGACACTCTGGTGATGGCATCAGTCACTTCTCTGCCAATTTATGCTATCTCAACCAAGATAGAATGGAGAATTGTGGAATTGTCTTTGTTTAGCATCTTTATTACACTTATCTGTGTGGAACATGAGTTGGAACTAATAGATCCTTGTACATGATGCAGTTCAGGGCAACAAATTTGTTAGAGAATCTGCTAGATTTTCATCTGGAAGGGGTGCTACTGCTACAAATAGACGAGTGTTCAATGAGTTCTTCAATCGCGGCATGAGAGGTCCCAGATGATTCTGTTTTCTTCTTCATATTTTTCTTAGCTTGCATTTGAGCCAGCCAAAGTGACTGTTGACGGCCTATGCTTAGTAAACATCATGGATAAAAAAACAAACCTTATTGAATTTCTTCTAAGTCACTTGTCAATGAGCTTTCTGCAATCTGACCGGATAATCATCACTTCATCAGTAACCACACGCTTCTGCATGTAGGAATGGCCCCTTCTGGAACAATCGTGGATGTCGAGGCTGAAGTCAAGGACGTAGAAGCTGAAGTCAAGGATGTCGAATGATATCTCCGCAAGATCCAACACAATATCAACACTCATCAATATTGGTTCTTCTGCCCTTCAGTTGAACGCCAGTTTTGCTGCAGGCGATACGAGTCTGCAGCTGCAGCCTCATCATATATGTTTGAATCAAAGATTGTGTCCACGATGTCAGAACTCAGTAGAAGCTGGAACTGGGTGGGCATCTTTTGGCAAATGTATATAGTTTACCGATGCATATAGTAGCTGGGTAGCGTGACCGGAACAGATGAGTTGTGCGAAAACCGGAACAGGAGTAGGCACATGGTATGTTTAGTGTTTTGTATGTGCATGATAAAATTGTGACGGGAGTAGCTAGTAACAGACGAGTTGTGGTGTGGGTGAACCTGTTGTAGATTGCTTTGTTTGTAAGAGAGTTACAGTGCCACAGACCTGGAAAATTGCAGGCTCTCCAAAAATGACTTTCGTTTGAGGGGAGGGAGATCATCGCCATTCCTCCGCTTTAATTGATTGGTTTTTAGCATACCTGTTAAAAAAAAGGGTTCCTAACATACTTCCCGTACTTTTGAAACATTTTTTTTCTTAAAGTTATACTTAGGAGGGATGAGGTCGGATGCTTGTTTAGTATTAATAATAACTACGGTTATCTTATTTTTTTCAAAAGAAAAACTACGGTTATCTTGTTCCGTCCGAGCTGTGAAAAAGGCTTCCAGATACTGAAGTGAGCATAAACGAAATTATAGCATTGAAACTGGAATATTGGTAGGAAGAAATGGTTGTGCACCGTGTACATTTAAGTAACTCTAGATTTGTAGAACTGGAAAGAAGGCGACTTGGAAGGGACCTGTGCGTGAGATGTTGTGTAATTGTGTTAAACACGATTAGCCAGGGAAAAAGAATAACAAAAAACGCCGTTGCCGGGGATCGAACCCGGGTCGCCCGCGTGACAGGCGGGAATACTCACCACTATACTACAACGACTTTGATGCCTTGTTTTGTTTTGGTATCATTCCAAATATATGAGTTCTCGCTATCAGCAAGCGGCTTTTCCAGGTCGGTGATGGAACGATGAATACGGCATGGCAAACTCGAGAGCCCACTGTGTAGATGATGCATCCTGCTACTGCATTCCCAGTGCCATCGTTCAGACACAACCAGCGGCGGAGAGCGAAGCAATTGAAGCGTGGACAATCATCAGGAGCACATGTACGCATGGCTGTACCGGGTTACCTCCCTCAGCTCGTCAAGACTAACGAGCGAATTGGCTCATTTGGCCTGTGAGTCAGAGCACAATGCGACATTAGTATCGAAAGTCGAACTGATGTTGAGCAATCCACATGAACTACTGGTACCCTCCAAAATGAAACTAGCAAAATCCACATTATCCACATAGTTTTAGAGGAGTCTCAATTTGCTATGTAATGTTACACTTGTAATCCTTGAATTCGCTTGCTTCCCTTCTTAAATGCATCGGTAGAGCTCCTGCCTAGTTTTAAGGTAGAAAAAAAAATACTCGCCTCCAGCGCGCTTCGTCACTTGTCCAATTTCTCCCACTTGCGTGCCGGCCGGCAGCTGCCACCGCGGCCTGCCGCGGCACCCGCTCCGTAGTGCGATCACCACGGCCTTGCCGACGCGCAGCTTCGTGCGTTGGCCTCGGCCTCGAACGCCCCGGCGCCGTTTGTGGCCTGACGTCCGTCGCAGTGGGACCCCAAAAATAAAATTTCGCCGTTGCCGGGGATCGAACCCGGGTCACCCGCGTGACAGGCGGGAATACTCACCACTATACTACAACGACCTCGCTGACTATCTAGATCCGTCAACAATGAAATCGTATCCGACAGCGAACGTATTTCTCGTCAAATTATTTTCGCTAGGAAATTAGCGAAGGGCTTTTGCAGGTCGCGAGATGGAACGGTGAATACGGTAGAAAGCGATATAACTCCCCCCCTTCCCCTCCGAACGGATTGTATTACAGCATTTCCAGTGTCATCGTTCAGGCATGCAAAATTCTAGTGGCACCCGGGATAACCCCATTCAGGCCGTCAGAGTAAGTTGGAACGGCGAGGTACAAGATGAGCGCGAGTAGAACCATCTCACGAAGAAGCAGAACATCACACATGGCGTCAGAGTCACCGCGAGTTCATAGCCGCTGCAAAGTGCCACTGCAAGGCTGCAGCGCGACAATAAAGCCGGAACAGCTGAACCAAAGGTCACGAGTCCAGGCAAAGAATACTCCCAACAGCTGAACCAAACACAATGTTCCCAGTAACAGATACACGTTGAACTCATATGCACATACACTCCGGGCGTGGCGGTTCCGAGCTGTGCCATCCAGCTTTCAGTTACAACACAAGTTCAGAATCAAGCCACCTTCGCACGGGTGCTCACCTCAGGGGAACCTATCAGCTGGGGCAGATGTATAGAGTAGCAGGTCGTGACCGTAAGAAGCACACAGCTAAAGGCTACGAAAACCTTGAACCACACGGACGAGAACAGGGTCAGGTACGTGAGGATGCCCGTAGCACTGACCACCGCTGTGAAATTTGCGAGGCATTTGAGTGTTGACAGTTCCCCTTCAGTCCCTTCGTTCGGGAAGTGGCCTAGTTTCGAGTAATTGGACAGGAGCTCGTCCTTCAACCGGAACCGCTCGATCAACCAGGCAGCCACTTCGTCTTCTGATGTCGGTATGTCAGAGACTTGGATGCCGTTGATATGGATGTGGACTTCGGAAGGATCAATGCCATAAACGTTGTCCAGAAAAGTCGGTAGCCGATGTTTATATGCGATTGTGATATCATAAACTGCATCAATCAGCAAAGTACAGGTCATGCAACCAAATGGGTGAATCTTTGTAGCAAAATGTAGCGAACTGTTCACACTCAACCAGGTTAAAGTATCGTTACCAGAAAGTCCTGCAGTTCACCACCTCAATGGTATATAACTTACTATGTTAATACGTTTCACAGTAAATGCCAATTGCAGCATGGCTTCTTGGCTTCATGCACTACAGTAACATTTCCAGTATAGTGCAAAACTATTACAATATTTGGATTTTTTGTTTCGCAACTTCCATGAATAGAGTTTTCAGGCAAAGCAGCCAGCTGGTCCAACTACTAGTGAATTGAACTGGCCACTTGGCCAGAACAGTCCATAGTCCAGAGTAAGATGTCAACTTCTAATGAATGAACAGATGCTAACATTCAGTTCAGGACACAGCTTTTCCAAATAGTCGTTTGATAATGCTACAATAACGAAGTGAAATTTCCAAAGGAAAGTATGAGCAGTTACCAGCATCTATAGAACTCCTCAGCTCTTGCAAACAGCAATTGAATCCCTTTGTCTTTGGAAGTAGTACATTTTTCAGAATAGGCAAACCATGCTCTACTGCATACTCCTGACTTCTGATACATTTCTTCTCACTGAGACATTAATATTAGCACTAGTCAGCATCCAAACAGATAAAAAAAGGGCAGGCATAGAGCACACCAGATTCTCACAGATGTAGAATGTTATGTATATAGGCAGATAAAAAGGCAGGCATAAAGTACAGCAGATTCTGACAGATGAAGAATGTTGTTGTGCATGCAACGGGACAATTAGCATGTATCTAGACCATGTACATGCATCTAGAATATAAAATCAATTTTAGAGAATACCAAGCCTGGAGTCTAGGCAACTTGTGTTACAAAAAGGAGGAATTGATAAAGGTGAATGACTGAATATCCTACCAGAACCCCAAAATATAGAGTTGCGCCAGTTATTTAGGCAGACATGTGGCAATAAAGTGAATGGGACGGGACCTTACGTATAATCAGTGCCTTCAGGAAAAACTGCCAGCCAAAGGGGATCCCTGGGATTCTTAAATTCTGATAGCCTCCTTCGGATGATTGCCTCATCAATCTCCCACTTGCGCTCTACCGGGATAAACTCAATAAGGTGAAATGACCAGTTAAAAACAGGCAACTTCATCAAGCTTTTCTTAAGCATATACTTGATACACTGCAAATGGCCTTTCCTCAGTGCAAAATCCCACAGATACATCCAATCAACCTCAGTCCTGTGGTTAGCAAACAACAGCACACGCCCCTTTGGGGGCACACTTTCACCAGAGAAAATAAACTTGGTCTTGTTAACCTTCTCAAACAAAAAGGGCCACAATGCTAGCCACATACCAAACAGAAAACATGTTGACTTTCTGCTGTAATGCACGCTGAACAACCGTACAAGGAAAGTAGTTATCGGGGACAGGTAAACCATCATCATGAATGCTGTTAATAGCATAACCACCAAACATAATACTCCGCGGCATTGTCTCATTGGAGTCAGTGGACGGTGTCTTGGTCCATTCTTCACGATGGCAGGACCAGGGGGATCGATGCTTTGCTTTCCATTCACATGATGCCCTTGGGAACTAGTTGAACTTGGACACTCCATTTGGTATGGCTAGAATAAAAATCCTTCTCCCTCCAAGAAATTCACACCCCCAGCACAAATGGAACCACCATTCAAACTCCACATATGATGGGAGAAGTATGAGCTGAACAGAGTCATTAGAGATCGTTGTAAGTATGGCAGTATAAGGACAACTCAGAATAAAATAAGCTCCCCTGTGCCTGCTGGTGCAAAAAATGACAGAAAATGGAAGAGCTATGAAAAAGCACGTCTATCACAATTGATGTGTGGTCCTCCGTGGCATGCATCATGCAAGAGCTATTATAAAAGAAAAGACACGCTAATTTCTGTCCAAGACAACATCATCTGGTGATTATGACTAAAATAAAATTAGATTATGCTTGACTAGTTCACACTTCGGTGCTACACTGCTACGTCTGTATTTTGCTTTCTGCTTTTAAAATAAACACCTGCCAGTGCCGACAAATACAAAAATGAAAGGAGGAAAAAAAAACAAGAATGCCTGTTTTCTGAACGGAGTGTCCATCCGTGTGTGATGGCAAAATGACTAGGACAGCTAGCAAATCTGGGCAGACACTACCAAAAGGTTGGCGCACTCTTACACCGCGTGCCGCGGGAAAGCGTCCGAAGCGCTTTCAGAGTAATGCACTGAGCAAATCTGGAAAGGGCCGCTACAGAACGACGCTAACGCTTAACCAACAGTGCCACAGCGCCTCACTATCAAAAGCTCCCCCAGCTGAATCGACCGCGTAAACCCGCCTGTCCGGCGAGCAGAAGCCAGCCAGCCAACCGTTTGTGGGAAATCGCATCTGCACGCAAAGCTCGTCCGTGCGATGGGCGCAAGGGACTGGATGGCCAGGCCAGGCCGCCGTCCGCAGAGCCGAGCGAGGTAAGGGGGATGGAAAGCGGGACTTACCGGGACGGGAGCGCCGGCTGCTGCGGCGGGCTGGCCGGCGGCGCGATGCGAGCCGCAGCCGCTGGCTTGAGATTCCGATGGCGATGGGGAGGGTTGGAGAGCGAGGTGGGGTTTGGCGCCGCGGTGTATGGGGCTCTCTCGTCTCTGGTCGGTGGAGGGGAAAGCGAGAGGAGTGGAGTGGGCAGCTGGGCATCCCGTTCCCCGCTCACTAGTCACTGCAGGGAGAGAGGGGGTTTAACCGCGGGATGGATGGACGGGCGTGGGTGAGCCGGGCCCCGGGGCCGCGGGAGCACACGATCCCGGTGCCCCGCTGCCCGTCTGCCCCCACGGCAACAAAGGCGTGGCACGGTGCCATGCCACCCGGCGCGGATTCACCGGTTTAGGCTTCAGACGTGCCCGGCAATTATGCTGCTCAATGAGAGGGTGTTTTGGATCCATCAACTAATTTTCCGTTCGGATCTCATCGAATATTTGAATATTAATTATAAATACGAAATATAAGCTAACTATAAAACTAATTGTATAAATGGAGAGTAATTCACGAGATAAATCTGTTAACCTAATTAATTCATCATTATCATATATTTACTATAGCACAACATTATCAAATCATGGACTAATTAAGTGTAATGGATTCGTCTCGCGAATTAGCCTCCATTTATTCAGTGGGTTTTATAATTAATTTATATTTAACACTCCTAATTAGTGTCAAACATTCAATGTGACGGGATTAAATTTAATCAAAAGGAACCAAACAAGCTCTAACTCGCTAGGAGATTAGTTGAACACGAGTGGCATTTGACCCTCGAGAAGAAGAATACAAAATTACCACTTTGTGTAGCTAGTCCGGCGAAATTAGCTTATTTTGAGGATCCGGCTTTGGACCGCGAGTGCAGAGTGTGGAAGGAGGAACCGACTCAAAATATAACCCAAATGCAAATGTTCGGAGCAAAATCTAGATCCAGCATGGGTTGGCGGTACCAATAATACTAAAAGATAAGAAGCAATGTGGAAAATAACAGAGATACGGATGCATCAACTTAGTAAGGATACCTAACCGTTCATGAGTATACTAGAGCAGCAGAATCATAGTGAAAAATGGCAGCTGAAATGGATTAAAACAAACCGACGAGACGTATATTGCGTTTCATTGCATTATTAGCTCGATAACGAAGATCCTAAGGCCGTGCATGCAGCCTCTCTCTTTCTTTTTAAGAGGTAGCGTCTACCGTTGCATTTGACGGCGGCCTTCCACCGTCACCTGCAGCGGTGCCTGCGGCGGGCAGACGGGTGTCACACCTGGGGCACACGGCTTGGCAAGTCGGCAGTTCTCAACCGTTTTGTAGCAGAGAGCCGTTGGCTTTTGGTTTTGGGTCTCGCAGCAGTAGCAAACGACGTCCCACACCTGTACTCTGTACTTGTTACTCTCTATATTTTAAAATATAATTTATTTTGATTTTTCTAAATTTATAATATTTGTTATGCATCTAGATCTAATATATATCTAAATGCATATTAAAATCTATAAATATAGAAAGCCGAAATGAACTACATTTTAGAATGAGTAAATTGCACCCCAAGTCTTCAAACTTATCCTGCAGTTTCACCTAGATCCTTAAACTCTCAAATTATTCATCTAAATCCCTAGACCGTGTTAAGTGTTCCATCCGAGATCCCAAACGTGTCATGCGAGCATCCGACACCGACGTGGCATGCCACGTGGCGCCACGGTGGCAAACATTTATAGAAAAGACCCTCTAATTTCTCTCTGCTTTCCTCCAACATTGATGAACATATACAGATGACCCTCCAAATTCTATCATATTTTACTTTCTAGTTGAAAGGATCTCACGATGCCTAACATGCTTAGAGTGGGGTGAATACGCTAATCCGAAACTTAAAACACTTTGAAAACTGTCGGTAACATAGATGTCCGGAGTTGTGTCCGGAATTTCCGGAGATATTATCCGGAGAGTTCGGGTATGAAACAATCTACACAAACAAAGACACTAGTGCTGTAATTTAAATCGAGCAAATTTAGAAGAGCTAGTGGTATCTTTGGAGTGTTTCTCACCAGTTGTCTCTCTAGAGACTTGCATAAAGTAGATCGATCACAAACCCTAAAATATTAGTCTCACAAGCAAATAACCAATAGTTCAAAGTAAGGTGACACGGAGAGGCAAGAATTTATTTTCCGAAGTTCACTCCTAAAGGAGCTCAAGAGTTCAAGAGACGGTGCTCAATGACTCTTATGCTCCTCCCCAAGGGCGAGACCGATGCTCAAGCTCAAGATCACTTACTATGAAATCCTCTGAGAGGATGGTGAGTATAAATTTCTTGCGAAGCTCACAATACGGCTGAACACTCACAAGCACGCCTAGCCGTCTAGGAGCATTTAGCTCCAAAAGTAACAAACTTCAAGCACCGGCTTGACAAGGATCTAGTGCTCAAGTAATTTGAATGGCAGCTCACTAAGCACAAATCTCTCCTCTTGCAACACTCACACTTGAATCTCCAATGGAAATCACTCAAAAATAGAAGGAGGGGTGTGAGATGGTATTTTCAACGTGTTTCAAACTGTGCAGCACGAAAATGGGCAAGAGAGTTCCCTGTTGAGGATATGGGGGGTATAAATACCCCTACTCCAAAAACTAGCCGTTGGAGCAAAAGGTACTCGGAAACTACGGCCAAATGTCCGGATACTCCGGACACTGGGGTCTGGATACTCTGGACTTAGAGAAATCTACTAACGGGGAACAGATACCCGGATATTCCGGGTATATCTCCGGATACTCTGGACTTTGTGTCCGGACATTCCGCACCGGAGTCTCCGGACTCATCAGGGACACTCTCAAAACTTTATGGTGTAAGTTTGACTCATAAGTATAAGTATTTGTATGGGTTCTCTTGAGCATTAGTTATAAGTTAAAACCTGTAGATAAAGTCCCTCTTAATAGTACGGGGTTATACTAAAAAAATAAAATAAAAGTCTACTCTTTGAGTAAAGTTCAACCACCGCTTTTTCATTTTCTTTTGAGGAGTCGTACTTCATCTTGTTCAACTTTAGCACCTGCGCACATGCTAGATAACGAGATTAAACATACATGTATTTTGTCATCTAAACACTAAAACCCACTTAGCGGCCTGGATATCTTTTATTAGTCCACTCCCCCTCTTCCTCTCTCTCTCCCCTTACTGTCTGGCCGCCGGCGCCTCTACACCTGCTGCTCCAACCTCTCCGACAGCCTTCACTCCACCTAGCTCTCCCCCGGCCAAACACGTCGGTCACCTCGGCCACCTCGACGAGCTTGGCATGTTTATCTCTTCTTAGTAGCTCGGCATGTTTATCTCTTTCCAGGCGCTGTGAGGGTGAATTTCCGGACAAATTCAATGTGTACACGCGTCTGTTGCAGCTGGGACACGAGCAGACGAGCAAGCGGGAGCTGGCACATGTTGAGGCGGTTTTGATTCCCATAAATTGCCCCCGAACTCATCTGAATCGATACTCTCCCGCCATTCTTTCCCCCCTGCCCGAGCTGATTTCTCCGGCGAAATTCACCGTTGTTGCTTTCCCTCCTTTCAATTCCTCACGCACACAGCCTCACCACACCATCAGAGATCCATCTGAGCCGTTCCCGAGTTGAATCCACCATCGGAGCTCCGAGATCGCCGTTGCCCTCCTCCCTCGTACCGGCGCCGTGAAAAACTCGAGGTCCACCGGTGAGCCACACCCTCCCGAGTTCTGTGTCCTCACTAGTAGGTCTAGGTGGGGTATGGGGGCATGTGGATGGGGTGAGAGCTGTTGTCCGGCCCGTTCCAAGGCCGAGGCAGCCGGAACGCACGGCGTTGCCGAGGGTGCCACCGTCGAGCCGTGTGCTCAAGCTGCCCCAAGGCCAAGCTGGGGTCGTGGCGCGTTCTTGGGGTTGGGGGGGAGGGGGGCTCTGTAACGCCCCAGTTCCAAATATGGCTCAATTCTACTCGCACGTTGAGTAAAACACGCACTCGCACCAACCCCGCTTACGCTTTCGTCCTCGCTTCGCGTAAAAGGGTTAACCCGGGGGTTGAAATGCACTTGGTACTTGGGTTTATATGTTGGTAAGACTCACCCTCAACTAGCAAGGTGGGACAACTCCCCACACATGTCATGCCACTTACACTTGGGCCACTAGTGGGCTCAAATTCATCCTTGTTGGGCCGGGATGTCACATACACCACCCCTAAAGGACCCGACGTCCTCGTCGGCAACATACCCGCACACTGGGGCAATCGACCAGGAACTTTCCCTCTTAGCACACGTCGTCCATGCGTCTAGTACCGGCACACATGCCATGCCGTGTGACCACACATGGGTCCACACGCGCCATGCGCCATATGTCCGCGTCCCTAGCACGCACACGCCCGTGTAACCGCGAGGGTCGGCTCTGATACCAATTGTAACGCCCCAGTTCCAAATATGGCTCAGTTCTACTCGCACGTTGAGTAAAACACGCACTCGCACCAACCCCGCTTACGCTTTCGTCCTCGCTTCGCGTAAAAGGATTAACCCGGGGGTTGAAATGCACCTGGCACTTGGGTTTATATGTTGGTGAGACTCACCCTCAACTAGCAAGGTGGGACAACTCCCCACACATGCCATGCCACTTACACTTGGGCCACTAGTGGGCTCAGATTCATCCTTGTTGGGCCGGGATGTCACAGGCTCGCAGGATAGTTGGTTGGGTCGGTCTCGCCATTGTTCGGCATGGCGCCATGTTCGGGCCTCATCGACATGGGGGCCACCGCCTCTGGTTGTCATCTTGGTGAGAGAAGGAGGAAAGGGAGGCAAGGTAGTCCGCAGGCACCTGTGGGTGCTTGCTGGGCCGGCGCTGGCTGGTGGCGGGCTCGCCGCCGGCGAGCCAGGGAGAGGAGCCGCTGCCCCTGTTCCTCGATTGAGCCGAGCCTTGCGTGGAGGAGGGAAGAAGAGGTGGATGGCCCACCTGTAGGAGAGAGAGGGGGGAGGGGAGGGGTGGAAGTGAAGGAGAGAGATGCTCGGGCGCGCGAGGGGATGAAAGAGAAACAAGGGGTCTTTTTTTAAAATATTTGCCACCGTGGTGCCACGTGGCATGCCATGTAAGTGTCGGATGCTCGCGTGGCGCATTTGGAATCTCGGATGGAACACTTAATATAATTTAGGGATCTAAATGGACGATTTGAGAGTTTAGAGATCTAGGTAAAACTGCAGGACAAATTTGAGAACCTACGATGCAATTTACTCTTTTAGAATGGAGTACATAATTTCACGGTGAGCTTGCCCTCTCCCAGTGATGTGGTGATGACCCCAATAGCATTAGGCATCTGAACTCGTCGCCAGTCTCGAGTAGTAGCTGACGAGGACAGCCTACACACGTCTCGTTCATCAGTACGAGATGACATACATGCATGTACCATTTCGTAATACAGCCTCGTGTATTATTGCATGACGCCGCCAGCCTCGATCGAAGGCCCGGACGCCGCCTGGCCTGGCCTAGAAGTCGTCGTCCTGGTTGGGCTTGGGCGAGGTGAGCATGGCGGTGTAGAGCCGGAGCTTCTCCTCCCCGAGCGACGAGCACCGCGACAGCGGCCGCCGCGGGCGGATGAAGGAGAGCGACGCCAGCGTCTTGCGGTGCTTGTACCGCCGCCACGCCAGCTGCACGGCGACGGCGGCCCAGGTGCGCCACCCGGGCGAGTAGTACCGCGCGCTGCGCCGCACCGCGTCGTTTGCGAAGGTGTACCGGAAGTGCCGCGTCACGTACTTGACGTCGGCGGCGTCCAGCCCGAACGCCTCCGTGCTCTCCAGCGTCACCAGCGTCGCCGACGCCGTCGGGAGGCGCTCCCGGAACGGCCGCCGCAGGCACCACGACAGCAGCTCGTCGCCGCTGAAGTTGCCCGGGCCCAGCGTGCAGCTGCTCGTCGCGCCGTTCCGGAGCTCCTGGCTGCACCGCAGGTGGCCCCGCACGATGAACAGCATCCGCTGCACCACGTCACCCTCCCTCACGATCTGTCGCATTGGAGGCAGTTAACCATTCAGATCGACTCCATTGCTGCCTGGAGAGAAAAAAAAACACCGAGATCGGCTGACGACGACTTACGGTCTCTCCCTTGGGGAAGATGAGGGACTTGACCCTGTCGCAGATGTTCTCGAGCACGAGGTCGTCCATGTGCTGGAAGAGCGGGACCTGGCGGACGAGGTCCAGGCACAGGTGGTACTTGATGTCGCGGCGGAGGCCCTCGGGGAGGTCGCGCACGATCTGGCACTCGTCCACGCCGCGCGTGGCGGCCCACCGCTGCCGCTCGAACTGGCGCACCCGCTGCCGGACGCCCCGCGGCAGGTTCTTGCGCCGCATCCACCACTCCACGGCGCGGAGCCGCGTGTGCATCGCCTGCTTCCGGGAGGTGGTCGCGTTCAGGAACACCTTGATGTTGCCGATGAGCATGGTGACCAGGACGAGGCCGCCCGTGATGGTCACGATGTTGAACACGACCTCCAGCCACTCGGTCGTGCTCTCCAGGTTGCCGAACGTGCTCAGCGTCATCAAGCCCCAGAAGATGGGGAGCAGCACCCGCTCCAGCCGGCTCGGGTTCGCCACCAGCATCACCGTCCACTTGTACGCGCCGTACTGATAGCTGTCGCCGCTGGCGAGGCACGTGCCCCGGGCCTGGGCGTTCCGGGCCCACGCGAGCCTGTCGCCGCCCGGCGCGGCGGGGGCGCCGCCGCCGTAGTAGAGCGGCGCGGCGCAGGCCACCACGCCGCGCGCGCACCCGGCCGCCTGGAGCCGGCACTGCTCCTGGAGGCACTTGCTGGCCCGCTGGACCCCGAGCAGGTACCAGCACGCGCCCACGGCCTGCACGTCGATTCAGCACCGGCACGTTCAGTGATCAATCAGCAGCAGGCATCCGATGCTGCTGCTGCTGCAGCAGCATGTGCGATTCAGTAACCAGAGCAAGGACTGACGACGTACGTGGGCGGCGACGAAGTAGGCCATGAGGTTGAGCACGATGCCCCACCAGATGGTGCCGAAGACGTAGCCGGACTGTCCCTGCATCCGGCGGAGGAAGCGCACCGCGTGGCAGATCTTGGGCAGGTACTCGAGCAGGAACGCCAGCAGCAGCACCGTCATCACCGGCGTCGTCAGCCCCGCGCGGATCATCGCCGGCGCCGCCACCCACACCACCACCTGCGGGCACATTGCTACCATCATCGTCATCATCATCAAATCAGCACACGACACGAGCACCGCGCCAACGGCTGCAGCTCGAGCCTTCAGGGACACGGGGAGGCGCAGGACCAAAATAATGCGCGCGCGCGTCGGGACAAGCAGAAGCTAAGGCGCGCGGTGCCCCACTCGAGTCACCGATCTGCGAAGCCTGGGCGGCAGATCACGTCGCCGAGCCAGTGTGCCGGTGCAGTGCTAGCGACGTGAGATCAATGCAGTGGCATCGTTCCTTTCTGGCAGAGAACATTTCGGACAGGGTGATGCAACCTTGAAAGCTCCAAGCTGCGCCCTGTCCTCTGTGTGTGACAGCGATTTGGGTAAGATCAATCTTGCAATTATGATGCATGGACGATGGGCCATAGGAAAAAAAGGCAGTCTCGACTATGTGGATGTCCTATTCAATTATTCTTCTGCTTCTCCATTCTGATTTCTGTCTGCTTGTTTGTTTTCTTTAAAAAAAACTCAACTGGATGGAGACCGATCTCTGTTTGGTTGGTTGGCTAGTTCTAGCCTGTTTAGAAAACTAAGCCAGGCCAGACTTCACCAGGCTTAAGTAAGCAATTGATCTGTGTTTGGTTTGGGTGGCTCGTACTAGCCTGTATTGTCTAGCACTCTAGCTCATGTTTGGTTGGTTGTAGATATTGGTAGGATGACCTTGCATTGGATGTTGGTGAAGTTACCACCTCTCCTTTTCTCCTCCTCTCCAACTCCGGCTGGACCTTCGCCACCGCTGCGAGCTCATGGCTGGTGGAATCAGCGCGAGTTGGTCGGTGCCGCCACCATGCCGTCGACATTGACTAGTGAGTATAAGCAAGTTGTGCACCTGCATCACGGGGAGCATGACGAAGAAGTCCAGCATCAAGGCCTTCTTGGACCTCGCGTCCGCCGGGAGCTTGCGCGGCGCCTCGGCGCCCGCCTCCTCCTCGTCGTCGTCCTCCTCCGCGGCCGCCGCCTGGTGCTCCTCGTCGCCCGAGCTGCCGTCCACCGCGCGCTTGTTCCGCGCCGCATCGCGCCACAGGCGGAGCTGCGTCGCGACGTTCCACACGTGCATGGCGTCCACCGCGCAGCGCAGCGCGGTGACCGCGGCGGCCAGCCAGCCGTCGAGGAAGAGGCACATCAGCGGGCCGCTCACGGACACGGTGTACAGGAAGAACGGGTCCACCATGAGCCCCGCCGCGCAGGCGAGGAGGTAGGCGCGGTTCCACTCCCGGACCCACCTCGCCCGCGGGTCCAGCGCCCACGCCGCGCCGAGCCCGCCGAGGCCCAGGCGCCACTGCAGCACGCGCCGATGCCGCCGACCCCGGCGGCTCCTGCCGCCGGCGTTGTTCGCCAGTCCCTGCTGCGGCGTCGTCTCCTGCAGTTGGTCTCCACTAAGCCGCGCGTCACCGGAAGGCGACGTTGTGGAGGAGGAAGGCGACGAGCGCGCCGAGAGATCGCTTGACATGGCGGCGGTGCAGCTGTTGGCCGCGCCGGCGAGCTGGCCCTTTGATGCGATGATGCCGCAACAGCAGAGGACATCAGCCTGCAAGCAGTGGGAGCAGCGAAGGGCGTGTTGTGAGTTGTGACTCAGCAAGAAGTGAGGTGGACGGAGGGATAGCTTATGATGGGCTGACGGCGGGCGGTGTGTACTATACAGCGCGCTGAATGACCGAATTGCCCTCCACTTCAATTGTGTTGTATTGTACTTTATTTGTAACCTATATGTGTTTCGATGCATGCAAGCGCAAACTTGAACTCGAATTCAGAATACCAGTCACTTATTTTCAAGCTACAAATATCTCATTTCAGCTCCTCCTGCATTGCCCAAACAAATCTTCTGCCTAAACAAGTGGAGCTGGATCTAGTGCAAAGCTACAACCGTTTCGGCTATGTATACGTAGCTGCTAACCTGACCGGTGTGGAAATAGCAAAAGTCTCTTATGTTAAAATTCTTATGTATGGAAGTCTTTACGCCTTTGGCGAGGGCTAATCCTTTAAAACAACTTTAAGGTGAGAAGGATCTCCAATGCTTGTGCTTCTTTAGCGCCTACATAGCTTCTTCACGAGTTGCATTGACCCTTTTATCTTATATAAGTCAGGATCCATGTAGGATGTGGATTTTCTAGGCCAAATATAAATAAATGTGATGTGGAGGATTGTCCGTGTCAAGATGAGGACCGCAGAAATGGTGAGAAGCCGGAAAGTCTTAACAACCTGCAATCTCAGTGGACTGTAGTGAGAGGTGGCCATTGTGGTTGTGTAGGATCCAGCAGCTAGCAATAGTAGAGTCTTTCTGATGGAGAAATTCAAAGAGCACAGCGATGTAACGCACAATTACTGTTTCTAAGAGGAATGTCCCTATCTGCAAAAGGAATATGCATTCCTGTTCCGCATAAAAAGAAAGGACTTCTCGCATTAGTGTGTACCTTCCATCCCAAAAACAAATCATTACAGAAATTTTAGGATAAATTAACAAGAAGGTAAAATAACCATATTTGTATTTATTTATTACCTATATTTTGTACTAATTGATTCTTGCATGCGCATGCATTTTCTAAGTAGGGTATGATGATTTATTCTTTAGATAAATTTTAAATCATAAAATGATTTGTTTTTTAGATGGAGGGAGTAGTTCGGAATGCAAGGGAGCAGCGACGAGCCAGCGACAGCGTGTTCACGGATTAGTCTTGCCAAAATTTGATATATCAAACCTCAAGAATAAACTCGTTCAAAAAACCCCAAGAATAAACTATTCGCAGTCCGGTAGCTTTTAGCAGGTGCCGTGATTGATCGCGGATCAGTCGCCGATCACAATTCATTAAGACATTAAAAGGAATGGGAGAGTGAGCCAGAACGAGACTATTCTGCATTCTGCATTTGTATGTGATATTGCGAAGAGCCGCGTTATCGGGGATCCCATCTAAACCGGTAATCTTTATATTATCTACTCACTCTATTTTAATATATAGATTATTTTAATTTTTCTAAATTTATAGTATTTGCTATATATTTAGATGTATAAGTAAAAGCTATGAATCTAGAATGTCTATATTTTGTATGAGATGGAGTAACATGCAGGAAGAGATGGACACATGTGTCGCTACGAGACTCGTTAATCTCCAAATGCGGCACCTAGAGTAGTGTAACGTTTTTTCTTCAAGAAATCTCGTAGGACAATAACGTCCGGATTCGCAGTTCACTGGAAAAATCCTCCCTGCCCGCACCAGAAACGATCGCGGAGCGATGGATGCCACCGGAAACATTTTAAAATGCGAGACACCACATGGACAAAAAAACAGGAGCATTGCAGGATAGCGGGGGAGCTGCGCCTACTGTGGCCCCGGAGCCCGGAAAACGACGAGCCACCGTACGTGAATCGACGTGTTTGTCCTCGGTGTCTCGATGCGCGATTCCGCTCTGAATGCAGATGGGCACTTGGATTTCACTTCCTCAGCCGGCGACCCTGATCTGTCTGTCGCTTGCTTGGAGAGAGAGGGAGAGAGAGAGAGGGAGAGAGAGAGAGAGCAGTCGTCTCGAGAAAACGACGTGCATGTTTAGCTGACAGAAAATCTAACCCTGAACTTTCTTTTGCTTCGTCGCCGAACGCCGCTGCCCGAAGGTTTAAGAGACGACGACGGCTGTGACGGGCGGGGTCGATCGAGTGGATCGTGGACGGAGCCGCCGGAAGTTTCTCAGCAGCTTCGCTCGTCTAGTCGTCTTGTTAGCTCGCTACTACTCAGTGGTAGCTACAGCGTGCGTGGAGCCTAGCGCGAGCAAGAATCTACCGCGCCGCGTCCGTCCGTCCGTGTGCGCACGCGCGCGTCGCCGTCGAGTACATCGCGAGCGATCTCGCGTCGCAGCCTCGGCGGCCGAGCGGGATAAGATCCCATTTGCGGTGTGCGGCCGGCGGTCGTCCGAGCCGGCGAGCCTGACGCCCTCTGCTGGTCGCGTCGCTTCACCCCGGCCGTACGGCACGTGTTGTTCTCGTGTCGCGACGTGATCACCGCGTGTCTGACGTTGATGATCCAGACATTTCATCCAAAAAAGGCTTCCAGACAGCATATAGAAACATGATTGTAAAAAAAAAATCAGGCACGTTGACGCGTAGTCACCGGATCGTTTTGCAAAGCAGAACCCCGGACGGTGTGCGTGCGGAGAGCGGCGCGGCAGGCGGTCAGCCGTCAGCCGATGGCGGAGCCGCGGACGCAGACCCACTGGCCGTGGAACATCGCGGCGCAGGTGACGTTCGGGTTGAGCCACGTGATCGAACTGGCCGACGGTCAGCCCCGCGGCGCGCGCCACCGAGGCGCACGTCTCGCCCGGCCTCACCACGTGCAGTGCACCGGGACGGCCAGCGGAGCCGGCGCCGAGGGCCGCGGCCACGACGAGAAGGACCGCCGCCACGACGGCGCGGTGGTCTGGCCTTGTTGTTGCCATGTGTACGACTGCGCAGCTTGTCCTGGCGTTGGTCGTCGACTCGTCGGGCGATGGATGCGCCCTTTTGTGTGTGCATCCGTGTGTGGTATATTATGGCTAGCAGCCCAGAACGAGCGAGGCATCAGTTTGTGCTGTATCGTGCAGGTGTTACATTACATACAGGTGGAGCTAACGGTTTCGATCGATGGAAGCGTAAATAGTGAGTAGTAAACTGACGAGGCTCTCCGGGAAATAGTAAAAACCGATCGACGAGGCACGAGTAGCTACGGAAGGGCGGAGAGTAATAACAGGACGCACCCGATAGAGAACTTCGAGCCCACTGTACATTCGACGTGTCGTGGATTCGGCGTATCAAGCCACCTTGAATTCGGCATGATCTTGAATTTCATCATGCGGATATATATAGTTCGTCAACAAGAATAGTTCTATGTTTGCAACCGAATACTATAGATTATTCTATGCTATATAGTTTTGATGTTTATTTTTCCTTTGCGCATTAACTTGCCGTGCCCCTGCTTCTACCTTTTCTAGTCCCTTATTTTATAGTTTGTAGTTTCTCATTATTTCCGATCTAATGATCTTTTTCCTTTTTTACAATTTTCTTGGAGTATTCGTTTATTCTATAAGTTCGTGCAATTTGTTCGATATCTACAACTTTTTGTTATGTAAGTAAGTCCATATAAACTGTTCTAGATTTATAAATTTTTGTTCAGTGAGTCCGTATAATTTTGTTCTATAGGTTCATATAATTTGTTGGGAGTGTACTCATCTTTGTTCCGTGAGCTCGTATAATTTATTCTAGGATTATATATCTTTGTTCAGTGAGTTAATATAATTTGTTCGATGCATATAATTGTGTTTGTTCTGTGCACTTGTAAAATTGTATATGTGAATATCATGTAGAAATAATTTACTATTTATAATTATTTGTTTGTTATTCAATTTTTTTGTTCACATGAAATAATTATTTGTTTTGGTAGTTCAAGTATTTGTTCGCAGTAATCAAAATCAATATTTTATATTAAAAATAATTTTAAAAAAAGTTCGTCCGAACCTAAGTAAGTGGAATCTTATTCTGAAAATTTTAACATAAAAAATTGAATGGTGCAATCGGAATTTTATTCTAATGCTCCGTTTGAGATTTATGATTTTTTAAGTTTTGGATTGCATGCATAATGTTGATGTCATCATTGTTTGTATTTTCTGCATGCATGCACGGAATCTACACAAGCGCACCCAGTTGGGCCAAAACTGCCT
The DNA here is from genome assembly GCF_002211085.1 of Panicum hallii. NCBI lineage: Eukaryota > Viridiplantae > Streptophyta > Magnoliopsida > Poales > Poaceae > Panicum > Panicum hallii. Next base: position 14,561,563 of record NC_038044.1, read on the forward strand.
AGTATTTGGCTGAAAGCAGTCAATCAGCTGATAAGGTTCCTCTCCGGAACGCGTCGGCGTCAAATCCTAAGGTGATATTTTGTTCCTTGTCACCTATAGTGACTGCTAAGGCCCGTCTTCAATTGTTAAGCAAGTGCACTGGCTCTAAGCTTATCCATCTTATACAAAAGATAGAAAATATTATCTCTCAATTGATTTGTCTTATAGCACATTGTTCAAAACATCTTGGATCCACAACCTCTCTCTCATTAATAAAGTGGGTTAACTACTTTTTCTCTAAGCTAGCTCTTGAACTCTTGAAGAACTCTCTATTCACATTCTCTTTCATCCATGTAAGCAAAACGATGAGATGGACTTGTATGACGAGCTAGCTTGAGATGGTCTTGTTGGAGGAGGTCTAACATCACCATCAAGGTAGCCCATGGGAAGTGGAAATCCATCCGAGGCCCAACGAAGAAAAGGAGGCAAGAGAAGTGGATTCAGGGTGTGTTCGTTTCTCATTATAGAGCTCTAAAAATTTTAGAGTGATTACTTTCTCTAAAGAATCGCGGTTTTATTGGAGGCCGGATTAGAGGGCTGTTCGGTGCCGGACCTCTAAAGTTTAGATGTTTCGGGTTCTCGGTGAAACCAACGGATACTCATTTGCTTTCATGGTGGATGAAGGAACATGCATGGTCCTTTAACAGGTTTGTCTTTATCCAAGTTCTTCATTCTTTTTTGAAAAGCTGCTACTTGTTTCTCAACTTGCAAGAGCTTTATAGCTTTCGAACAGTTTGGTCAATACCTACCCAAAATAAATAAATAAATAGTCACATCTGGTTTGCAGAGATTTCTCATGTTTTTTGTCCACGGACTTTCCTCCACTAAACAATAGTAGTTTGTAGTTATATGCTAGGCCAGGCACGCATTTACGCACTAATCCAATTGCCTTCACTTTTGATGGCAATGGCATAAAGTTTACGCACTAATCCAATTGCAAGGTAGGTGGTAGGAGATCCAGCGGTGTAGTCTTCCTAAACTAAAGCTTGGTCAAAGACGGAGGCGGTGACGGTTCTTGCTTGCTGGAGTTGGGATGGCAATTCTACCCGTGGACACAGAGCCTGGCTAGGACTTTATACAGCCTACCAATCACTAGCTCACCTCAATCTGCTTCGCATTACAGATTCATCTTGTTCTCAGCTTGCGTTGCCTTGAGCCAGCTGTGCCAGCCACACTTTGCTGATTTCTTCCATGCCGTGCTCGTTCCCCTGCTAGTGACGCTCGCCAATGGGGGCTGTGAAGCGCGTCTCCCCGCTGTCCCGGCCTCGCGAGCGCGCGCTGCCCACCTCCCCCCTTGTCCTGCTTGGTTGCGCATTCTTCGCCGTCGCTGCCTTCGCCGGAGACAACATCGTCCCCGGCGACGGCATCTCCGGGAACGAGACGTTGGTCTCCAAGAACGGCGAGTTCGAGCTGGGCTTCTTCTCCCCGGGCGACAACATCCACTTCTTCCTTGGCGTCCGATTCAAGAAGATGCCCAGCACCAGCCCCAAGTTCTGGGTCCGGAACAAGGTCCCAATCACTGACCTTTCCGCCTCGGCGCTCGAGGTCTTCAGCGGCAGCCTGTGCATCAAGGAGGCCGGGGCTACCCTCTGGTGTTCGAGCGGGGCCGCGCCCGGCCCCTCGCCGCCCGCCGCCGCCGCGGTGCTCCTTGACAACGGCAATCTTGTGGTGAGGGATCAGGCCAACTCCTCTCGGATCTTGTGGCAGAGCTTCGATTACCCCGGCGACTCACTGCTACCCGGCGCGAGACTCGGGCTCGACAGGGACACCGGGAGCAACATCTCCATGACGTACGAGCACTACCCGCACAATGGCAGCATCAGCGTCGATCAGAGCAGGAGGAACGGGTTCGTGCTCACCACCGATGGGCTCGATATTCTGGGGACCTTCCCGGATTGGATGGTGACATCTCAAGACAACGGCAGCTCACTGGTGCTGAATCGTCCAAACCCAAATGTGATTGAATTCTTGCAGCTCCATCTGGGGCAAGTCAGCTTGATGCGGTGGTCAGAGGATTCTGCATCAGCAAACAAAAGTGGTTGGGTGGCTCGTTGGACCTTCCCTTCAGATTGCAAATCCAGCGGCTTCTTCTGTGGTTCATTTGGTGCTTGCACAAGCAACGGCAAATGCGGTTGCCTCGATGGATTTGAGCCTTCGTATCCAGTTGAGTGGGGGCTTGGATACTTTGTCACCGGCTGCACGAGATCTCTTCCACTGAGCTGCGAGGCGAATGGCCAGACTGAACATAATGACTCGTTTACCCTGATAGACAAGCTACAGGGGCTCCCTTATGACCCTCAGGATGATTTAGCAGAAAGCGATGAAGACTGTAAACAAGCCTGCTTCAGCAACTGTTACTGTGTTGCGTATGTGTATGACTCCGGATGCAAGCTGTGGTACGACAAGCTGTACAACATGAGTTTTGCTTCTAGACCTCCATACAGCAAGGTTTATGTTCGTTGGGGTTCCAAGCTCCGGGCCAAAAATGGTCTACACACAAGAGCTATTTTATTGTCAGTGGCAGGATTTATAGCATTGGCTTCTGTGATATTGATGCTGGCGCTTCTATGGAGATACAGGAGAGATTTATTTATTACTTGCAGAAAGTTTGAAGTAGAGGGTTCTCTTGTTTTCTACTCTTATGGGCAAATCAAGAAAGCTACAAGGAATTTCTCTGATAAACTTGGCGAGGGAGGTTTCGGTAGTGTTTTCAGGGGAACAATGCCAGGGCCAGGATCAACTGTTATCGCTGTGAAGAGTCTCAAAGGCCGTGGGCACGCAGATAAGCAATTCAGAGCAGAAGTGCAGACAGTTGGAGTGATCAAACACACTAACCTTGTCCGCCTTCTGGGATTTTGTGTTAAAGGGGATGCGAGGTTGCTGGTCTATGAGTATATGCCTAATGGTTCTCTGGAATCACACCTCTTTTCAGAAAGGTCTAGTCTTTTGAATTGGGATGTTCGCTACCGAATCGCACTAGGTATTGCAAAGGGTCTAGCCTATCTTCATGAAGGATGTGAGGACTGCATCATACACTGTGATATCAAGCCTGAAAACATACTACTTGATGAGGAATTCTGCGTTAAAATCTCAGACTTTGGCATGGCGAAGCTTCTTGGACGTGAGTTCAACTCTGCATTGACCACCATCCGAGGAACCATAGGATATCTCGCACCAGAGTGGATATCTGGACAGCCTATCACTAAACAGGCAGATGTTTATAGTCTTGGCATCGTGCTTCTCGAAATAGTCTCGGGGAGGAGGACTACAAAGAGATTGAAATTCGGAGATCATCGGTATTTCCCTCTTTATGCAGCCGCTCAGGTGAATGAAGGGAACGTGATGTGCTTACTGGATAGCAGGCTGGAAGGGAATGCTGATGTCAAGGAGCTTGACATCACCTGCAGAGTTGCCTGTTGGTGCATCCAGGACGACAAGGAAGACAGGCCATCGATAGGGCAAGTTGTTCGCATGCTGGAAGGCGTTGTGGACACTGAGATCCCTCCAATTCCACCTTCCTTTCACAACCTTATGGAGGGTGAGGGCAGCGGTATATATTCCGACGAAGGGTAAAGTTTTACTAGTAGAGTGGGGAGATTTGGTACGTGCTCGGTGCTCCAAGGTTGTGCCATCATTGTAAAAGTTTTCCTGTTGCTAGACAACAACACCGATTTCTGAACTGATCGATTGACCTACTAGATAGATATGGGTAGCATATCCATCCTGCTTATATTATGAATAAGTTTGTAGGGATTGTATTTGTGTATATATACCCAGGAAATGCAATGGAAAGTTGAAAATTCTTGTCCTGTTGCCACTTGTCACCTTACCATAGCATTATACATGCACAAGTGCAGATAGTCCAAATGTAAATAGAAGGCGTGACTGCGTGAGTTATGGTAATTATAGATAGCGCTTTATCGACTAGTTCAGGGCAGCAGTGTCACGGGCCTGATCCAGGGGCGGAGTGGTCAGACAGCCTCGGCGCCCGGCCGGCGGCCGAGCAGGATAAGGTCCCATTCGCGGCGTGCGGCTGTCCGTTCGAGCCTGACGCTCTCTGCTGGTCGCGTCGCGTCACCCCGGCCGTAAGGCACCTGCTGTTCGTTCTCGTGTCTTGGTCACCGCGTGGCTGGCATCGAGGATGGCACGATCCCAGGCAGTCAGGCTTCCAGCCAGACAGCGCATACAGAAAATTATTGTACCAATCACGCGCGCTGACGCGTGGTAATCAGATTTCATTTTACGTACAAACATACGGAGTAGTAAGCAGCTAGTACTGTAGTTACTGGTAGTACTGCAAGCTGCATGCAGAACCCCGGACGGTGTGCGGCATGCGGAGAGCGGCGGAGACGGTCAGCCGTCAGCCAATGGCGGAGCCGCGGACGCAGACCCACTGGCCGTGGAACATCGCGGCGCAGGTGACGTTCGGGTTGAGCAACGTGAACTGGCCGACGGTCAGCCCCGCGGCGCGCGCCACCGAGGCGCACGTCTCGCCCGGCCTCACCACGTGCAGCCCGGTGCAGTGCACCCGGACGGCCAGCGGCAGCGGCACCCGGGCGGCGCCGCCGGTGCCTGCCCCCACCCCCGCCGCCGCCGCCGCGGCGGCCACGACGAGAAGGACTGCCGCCACGACGGCCCGGTGGTCTGCCCTTGGTGTTGCCATGTATGCGACTGTGCAGCTTGTGCTGGCGTTGGACGGTCGAACGATGGATGCGCCCTCTTTGCGTGTGTATCAGTGTATATATAATGGCTAGCCCAGAACGAGCAGGGCGTCAGTTTGTGCTGTAACGTGCAGGAGTTACATTACAATGTTACATACAGGTGCCGTGGAAGCTAACGGTTTCTATCGATGGGAAACCGAGAGGCGGCGTGAATGGTGAGTAGTAAACTGACGAGGTTCCTATGTAAACGGTAAACCGACGAGGCACGGACAGTAAACGTCGCGTGTGATGACTGAACTAGCCTCCGCAAAGAGAGCCCGACGCAGCGGCCTGCTGCGAAGCCCAAACACAACGATTTCGGCCCCCGACAGAAATCTTCGAGCCCCGCCATAAAAGCTGAGGTTTGCGAGTCGCGTCGTGGATTCGGCGCCACCTTAAATTCGGCACGTGATCTCGGCCCGGGCCGCGACGCGGTGGCGCCGGCGTGCGCCGCCGCTAGGTTCCCGCGAGCTGCCGGGACGGGGACGGTTTCTTCCTCCGGAAAGGATCTCCTGCACCACTGCGCCTGGATCATCTGCCCGCATGCCATTCGAGCCCGGCTGCCGGAGGCAGTAACCATCGCATCGACACCGATCCGCGCCACTGACGTTGAGCAGACGGGAGATATCATATCACCGTCGCCCTCCCGGCCGGCGTGCGCGTAGACGTCAGGGCGCCCCCAAATCTGGTTCAGCGGCTAGGCCCCCGCTGCCACGCTGCCTGCACCCACAGTTTCGGCCTGATGCTGTATTTAATTTTTTTCTTTTTTGAAAAAGAACTGGTGCTGGATTTATCGACGCGACCTTTTCCGGTTCAACAGTCAATGTTCTCTGATTCTCTCCCTTCACCGCGCCTCTGATTCCAACCCCAGTCAATGCTGCGCTGTCGCCTCCCCTCCGCCTGCTTCGAACTTCAAAACTCTGTTTCTTTCTCCAAGGCCACGGTTCTTCTGACAGGGAGAAAGGGAGAGAGCGAACCGACCAAGCACGAAGGTGAACGTGGCACATTGCCATCGCAACAGCCGCCGCATGCGTTTGCGGACACAGGACACGGGACCTTCCCGACGCCTCCCATCCCAGGACAGCCGCAGAGCCTTTCTTTTCCCGCGGCAGAGGGGACCAAGCCGGAGACCGCACCGCGCCGATGACTGAGAGCAGCATCTGCATCGATCCCCGATCCGGCGATCCCCAGTGCCAGGCGCCGGCGGACGGAGACGGGCGCGCGTTTCGTACGGCCACTGACCAACGCGTGCACCTGCCGCTGCGGCAGCCGCATGCTAGCCGACCCAACAGCCGTGCCGGTGCCGGTGCCGCGGCGCGGCGCGGCGCGCAGGGCAGGGCATGGGAGGGGAGAGGGCACCGCCCCCAAAAGTATTGATGGCGCAGCGGGCCGGGGCGCGGGCTGGATGCGGCGCGCATCCCAGTCGAGATGCACCCGATCTTCTCGAGTACTACTACTACCACCCCTGTATCCACGCTGATCTGTGCGTGATCCTGTGGCCAGTGGCCCAGCACCACCAGCAGCGCCAGCATCGGTTTCTCCTTTGGGGCCTCCTGCGCCCGCGTGGCCGGCGCCTAAAGCCGGCCCTGCCCCCTCCCCGTTTCAGCACGGTCATAGGTGCCCTGCTTCTGGCCCGTGGATGTGGTCCTCCACTCCCTCCTCCGGGGAGGTTGCAATGGCGAGCCAGGCCAAGCCTGCAACTGACCGATGCCTGATCGCAGCAGGGGCCAGGGATGCTGGCCGGCCGGGCGCGGGGGGCCGGCTGGCGAAATCTGTGGCAGCGTGTCATGCAGTGCCGCGCAAGCAGTGCCTGTGCCAGTGGCAGTTCAAGCCAGTGCTTTGCTTTAACCATCTGGCACTCTTGCACTGGCAGGAGGTTCTCCTTTTGGGGGCGGCTACCGTTTGCTTTTCCAAGCCCGGGCATTGCCCAGTGCAGGAGGGGACTCTAGGGGGGTGAAAGCCGAGCTGTGGCCTGGCCTGCGACTGCGAGGTGCAAGTGCAAAAGGGGCTCCCCTTTCGCTTTGCAATGGGCAGGCAATGCGCCAATGCCCTCCTCCTATCGCCAGATTCAACACGCCTACAGCTTGCAAAACGGACGGTAGCTTCGTGCTGTTGCTCGAGTTCGAGTTGCATGCTATCATTACCATGCCTGTACGTTACTGTATTCCATGATGAACCTACTGGCTACTGCTATGTATGATCTTGTCATCAGCACGCATTAGGCTTGTGCAAACGTTACATCATCTGGGTAAAGTAAATTTGAGATCCAAACTCTTCAAATGCTACGACCTATGTACAAGCTAATGAAGCAGACGGACAGGGTATCCATGGCCTGACCTGATTACTCCTGCAACTTATTGCAAGATATGCCTGCAAGATGGTTGTCCCCACACAAGAAAAGAGATGCTGGGTGGGCGGCATCTTTGTACTGACTACTGAGGACGAAGGCTGCTAGGTTATGCCCCCCCCCCCCCCCCCTCTCTTTCTTGATGATTCTTTGTAACAAAAAAAAAAGATGTTCCATGTAGACCCCAATCATTCTCTGCAAGGTAAGATCCAAATGAGCAGACGATCAAGTACACTTTGTGCATGGCTGCATATGGGAACCAGGCATCAAGCAGTCACTGAAACAGATCGTCTCCTCTTAAATGAACACCAGCTGCTGGTCAGGTCTGCACATTGAGCAAAATCAAATAATCAATCTCTGTAATCTTCATTCCATTGGTCCTTTTTCACTAGTATTTCTTAACTGGAACCCAAACAAAAAAAAATGAAGAAGGAAATGGACTCGAAGAAAACAAGCAAAGCAGAGACAAAATACAGATCAATCTACTAGAGCAGCATCTAATCTAGAGAGCACAGCACGGTTTGATCCTGTGATGCAACCTACCAGATACTCTCCGGAGACGCGTGATCCGTGCGATGATGTCCCATCTAAAATCTGGTGGTGTGTGCATGCATGGACATTGCACAGGCACAGGCTGGCTGCCCTGAACCTTCTGCACCCGGCTCGTGATCTACTGCAGGCGGGACACGATGATGAGCGCAATATGCAGCGTCACCTGCCTGCCCCCCCCTGGCTTCAGGTCAAAGATACTGCAGCTACGCATCCATGGATTTTGTTGTGCACGTTGCCATCCCGCTGTTTTGTTACCTCTAGCTCTAGCGATTTCTTCTTTTTTTTTATGCTTCTGATGAAAACAGAAGCGATGGTGAATCACTGCGAGATCGCGGAAGGGTCTGGATGTACGTGTGCTGGGTGAGACAAGTGAGGTGAAAGCGGACGGCTAGGATTGGATCCGGTGGATAGCAAAATGACAAGCGCGGCCAGAGTGCCTGGTCCACTTGCCAGGCTTGTCCCTGGCATACGTATAGGTGCCAGTATCGGATACGTATACTGCATGCAGTTTGTGCAGACCGAATAATGTACGTGTATGCCGCTAGTCCATGATACTACACTAGTACTGTGCTACTATACATCTCTGGGATGCTAACGCGGCCCCACCTGTCAGAGGAGCAAGACCACCTGTCTCCCCTGATCCCTCCTTGACTTCTTCCTCCCGCTATAAAGCGCAGCACCCCACAGGAGGAGACAACTCTCTCCTCGTCTCGCCACGAGCCCACGACACGCACCACAGCCGCCGCGCCGCGCCCACGCAACTGCTAGCACGACAAGCCCCTCCGGCGCCTTCCTCCTCCCATGGCGACCAAACCCTACTTCCTCTGGGGGGACACGAACGCCGCCTCCGCCGCGGCCTCCGACTCCGACGCCGCCGCGGTCTTCGGCTCGCGCGCTCCGGAGACAGCGACGCTGCTGGCCGCCTCCACGGCGGCGGGGGACACGGCCGCGGTCTCGCCGGAGCTCGGGGCAGCGGCCGTGGCGCGGCCGCGGATGCGGCGGAACTCGTCCGGGTCCGGGAAGCAGCAGCAGCCGGGCGGCGGCGGGGCCAAGAAGCCGCCGCAGCGCGGGCTCGGCGTCGCGGAGCTCGAGCGGCTCCGCTGCGGGGGCGACCCGCTGCGCGAGCTGGTCGCGGACGCCGCCGGCGCGCAGGGATACCCGCTGCTCCACTACCACCAGCAACACCTCCTTCAGGTGCCGCCCTCGGCGTTCGACTCCGCCGCCGGCGCGCGCTACTGCTCGCAGCTGCTGGCCCCGGCGCCTCCGCCGCCGCCAGGTCCCGCTCCGGTCTGCTTCCTCCACACGCCCGCGGCGGCCAGCTGCCAGAGGGCTCCGCTCGTGGCGCTGGAGCAGCAGTACTTCAGGGACCGGTGGGGCCGCATGGGGGGCTTCCCTACGGCTGGAAATGGCTCCGGCGGTGGCGCCGACCACCAGCCCCAACTGCTGCCGGCGACGCTGGCGCCAGAGCACCCTTCAAGCCAAAACACCATCTGGCGTCCTGCTGCGTCCTCCTGCCTCCACACCGGACACCGCTGCGACATCTGCTGCAGGGTAAGCTAGTAACCTTCCGAATTCCCCCCTGATCATGCCTTCATACAGTCCCTTATCTGCAATTCTTGGCGCTTCCATAGAGGATGAGGGCCTTGGCAGAGAGAGGAGCACTGGCACCGACGCCTCCTGCGTCTCCAAACGCCGCCGGCTCCAACACCAACGCCACGCCAGACTACTCCATCTACGATCTGGCCGCGGCCATGGGCACCGCTCGCCAGGTAACAGCGTCTATCAACAATGCAATTGCTCGTTTATTAGTCCACTCATCCGCTCGTGCGCGCAGTACTGTCTTTTTTTTGTCTGCTTGTGAAAGCTTCACTCAGTTGCGATGTACGCCGGCCCTGCGCAGGGAGACACGTTCTTGGCCCTGGATCGGAAGGGCGGAGCGCCGGCGGCGGCCGAGGCGCCGGCGAAGAAGGAGGTGAGGGAGATCGAGTTCTTCCCGGCGGCGAGCGCGCACCACACAGGCAGCGGCGGCGGGGGCGGCCGGGTATCCGTCCGCGGCGACTCGGAGCTCGCGGCGCCCTTCTCCTCCCCGTACGGCGCCGCCGCCGGCCGCACCGCACCGCAGCTCGACCTGTCTCTGAGGCTGTAGGGGCGTCGATCGATCGCTGTACCTGCTCGGCGGCGTAGGGTTTTAGCTTGTGTTGTTGCTTAAATCGGTCGTGGCGTGCTACGCTATAATACTATTCTAGATCGTTTGGTTTGTTCTTGTGGGACACTTGGATTTTATTAGACTTTGGTAGTACTTGCCGTTCTTTCAATTTTTCTGAAACACTGGCGAATCTATTATCATGTATGCAAACATAAAATACGTATCTGAACGAAGGCAATTTTGACGACAGTGAGACGATCCCGTATTTACACGCAAATTCAATTTAGTGATCGCTCGCCAGAGGTACTGCTGGCGCGCGCCTGACAGGCTGACACGCACCACTCTGGAAATATCCTTCTCACGTGAGTACGTTCATTTCCCTTTTCTTTCCCTTGGTTTCTATTTTGAATTTACTTCTCAGCACGTGGGTAGCTACAATTATTAGCATGGGTAAATCATTAGTACACGGAATGTTTTCTTCCATTTCTTTTTCTTTCCTTTCATTCCCCTATATCTTTCTTATTTAACATATGGGTAGCTACAACCATTAGCTATATGGCTGATAAGTTAATGTGTTTGAAAAGTTTTTCTAGAAAGAGTTATGCACAAAGTTGTGCAGAATAAGTTGTGTATATAGATTTACGATGACGTTGATTACTTGTATAAGTTATTTATAAAAGTTGGGTTAGAAAAATTATGCGGAGAAGTTTTTATTATAATTTTACTTGTAAATTTCATTGGCACTAGTTTCATGTGAACTTGTGATGAAAGGTTATCACTAAAAGTTATTTTGAAAAAATATAAGGATAAGTTATACCTAAAAGTTTATTCAAAACTTCTGTGACAACAATTTTACTAAAAGGATATTCTAAAAAAGTTGGATATAAAAATTATACATAAAATTTATATACATAACTTTATTAACTTTCTAAAAATAGAAAATTGTGGAAAATAAAACTTTTAAAAAAAGAAAAGTTCTGTGTTGTTGGAGATATCGCTCGCAAACCGTAGCGAGCGCTCGCGAATTTGAAGGACTCGTATTTATATGACGGGCTACTCTAGGAACGGACGGGGCGGGGGGGGGGGGGGGTGTCGGTCCTCAAGTACACGGGGAATCGGAGGGCTCCTATCTATATTTCGGAAAGTGAATAAACCATACGTCGCCGCCGTTCTGCACCATGGTCGGCCTGCTAATATTTACGCGTGGAGATCACCAGCAACCAGCAGCTTTCCCACAAGAACAGCAGCTGCTGGCCAACATGCTCCTTTTTAACGCGTGAGCACAGACAACTGCATAGGGCAAGGTAACAAGCAGTATGCTATCTTGTTTTATTCTTCTTTTAAACTATACCAGTAATATGTTATCGTGCTAAACATTTTTTGACTAGTATACTCAAAATATTAGATTGATATAATCAACATTTCTAAATATTAGATTCAACATTTATTAAAATTTAGCATAACATTTCTAACAATCCAATTCAACATTTTACATGAAAATGTTGAAGAAGTATATTAAAGATGTTGAACATGTACATCAAAATGTTGAATCAGGACACTTCGAATATTGATTTTTGAAAACAAAAATAAAAATATCTATATCGGATCTTATTTTGTTGCATAAATTCTAAGTAACACGATTATGCAAACGGAATACAAAACACATTTATAGCTTGAGAGAAAAATAAAATCAAAGCTTCAATCCAAAGAAATCTCTTCCGTCCTCCACATCATCCAACTGAACGCTGACACGTGTCCCCCTCCTTCCCACGACGAACAACTATAGCACGTGCTTTTATCTGATCCATTCATTTAGCTTTGCACGGTCTCAAATATTGAACATGAAGAAGAAAATATCTTCCGGAAGATATATATGCTTCCTGTGGAATTGGCCATGGGGTGTGGGCCTTTGCCCTTTGTGACACGGGGGTTCGTATTGACATCATTTGAAGCCCATTTAACCTTTTAGATCATATAAAATTGGGCCTATTATGTGGCTGATAAGTTTCCAGGTTCTCATCTAATCATTTGTAATAACCTACTATTATGAGGATCACTAAGCCCCCTTCTCCTAGAGAACTCATTATTGTTTTGAGAGCGAGTGAGAGCTAGGGTTACAGTTACATAGTGAGGTAAGTGCTTGATCCACTAAATCCACCAATAAAAGTGAGAGATCTTTTTTTGGATAATAAAAGCGAGAGATTTGTGGGGGATTTGCGGAGTTCCTTTATTTGTTAGCTCCCAAATCGTATATTTCTTCATTACATAGTGAATTTCTTATCGCGGCCCATATTTTTTCCCCCACAAGAGGTTTTGCATGCGAATCTTGATGCCCGCTTTTGACTTGGTGTTCTCTTTGCAATATTGTTTGTGTGTTCACAGAGTTTGCTTGCTATTGAGTGATAAAGTGGTGCTTGAAAGTTTGAGTTGCCATATGATTGATGTACGTACTGGTTGCTGCAAGTATCTTTGGGGGGGGGGGGGGGGGGGGGGATTGGTTGGCTGGTCGAAGCCCGGCCAGGCCCGCGGCATGCAGCTTCACGCTATTCGGTTATCTGCACTGAGGTCTGAGCCTGGCTCGTCAGGTGCAAAAAGCATCCCTATGCTTGGTTCTGCAGGTACAAGATAGACTTCTGTTTGCACTAGGTATATGATGAAGCTATTTTTAGAGGACAACCATGTCATGGCTGGATTTACGATAGCTCCTGCCCCGGTCAGTAGCTCTGCGAGCATGGTAGGGTTGATTGTGAGCTCCTCCGTGGGGGTGGGGGATCCGACAACACCTGTTGCCTCATTGTTTAGGTTGAAGGCCCAAATCTCGGCATGAGCTGGCCAACCGTGAGGGTTAGCTATGGTGATCTCGAAACATGCACTGCTTGCAAGCACCACATCCGCACGAGCTCTCATAATGGTCCCATATCAATGGCGTCTGACTCCGAACATAGGAAAGAGTTTGTGTATAATCTTTGTTTCGTTTTGCAGGTTGGAAGGCTGCACGACCACCATTGTCCATCAAGGTCATACATTGCAGAATCATTAGATGCATCCACGATTCCGAATAGGTCCCCTTTAAGCCTTGAGATTACTCTAAACGGAAGTTCGAGCATCATCATCCGAATGAAGCAACGGAACGTCAAAAGAGCGTCAAAGCTGGCATTGTGCGTCGTCCCGGTTCTCTTTGCTCTCAAACTCTTCGCCATAGCTGCAAAATTAGCATCACCTTGTTTTGACTTCTCACAGTGGAATCCCAACTCATGAAATGTCTTGAGATCATAAATGCTTGGGAAGAATTGCTGCACCAAAGCAAGAAAATCCATTCTGGTCGGAGGTAGAGCTTGAACCCCCTTAAACCTCGAATAAGATAGAAAAAACCTACAAATCCTTGGAAGACCAGCCATGTAACTCTATCATTATTCAGTATATCGGAGGCTCCGAGCTTATTGATAAACTTGTAAAGTGGGATTCCTCTAGTGGCATGGGCAATAAGATAAAAACCCGAATTCCTCAAGAAGCCAACCTTTGCACTGTTCTCGCTTTTGGTTCTTGCGTCAAACTAAAGATTGAACTGGTACACTTTCATGTATATGGATGAGTCAGCATACGAGAGAGCCAGAACGATCTGGACCAGGTCGCCACCATCAACACTCGTGCGCATCTATGCGTACACTTCATCAGCGGAAGTCGACTTAGTCCATAGGGCATATGCGGAATCACGGGGGCAAAACTCCATGTTGATCTCAATCATCCATTCAGAATCTTTGGTCAGGGAATGTTGTAAGAGCTCGTGAAAAATCTCTTTCAAATCATCTGATCAGACATCAATCCATGGTGATGCTCTAGTGCTCTGGTACCTATTGCAAAGTGATTGTTAAGAAATTGGTATCTTTAACCTTAACACCGACTTCCAAGAAGCGGTAACAAAGTAGTATGATATTATTTCTTTTTACGGACCATGTACCCACACTGCACTGAGGAGATCTTCATCTAGACACCAACATGGGAGACCAACTCTATATAAGAAAACTTAATATTTTTATACTCTGTATATAGCTACCCTACCATGATATAACTACACTACATGGCCACCATGCCACCTCCTACTTGAGACCTCTAATGCCATGGTATGACAAGAGGGGAGGGGAGCACCTCTATTTGTAGGTGCTCATGGGTGTTGTGGTGTTGCCATGTGGCAAGTTCCACACTCTTCTTTATAAAATTTCTAATTCTAGAATTTTCCTCATCCTTATCCAACTATATAAAATATCTAATTCTACAGAAATCTTATCTCGCCATGAAGTATGACAGCTCCTCTCTCTTACTATTTCTAAATTTTTCTGGAATTATGCATGCATTGTTATTTTCAACTGTCATGAACCACCGCCAACATGTTCAAAACCAAAAGAAGCCAGGAACGATCACCCGATATTGTCGGAACACAAAATAAGCAATAAAACTGCCCAGATGCATACCTGCAGGGCAAGATTGGCACAGCGCCCAACTAGGGATGTACCGTGGAAGCGTCAAGCTTCCTCACGTTCTCGAGCTCCTCACGCAGCTTCTCCTGATCCAGAATATATAGAGGGTACTGCAGCGTCGGTGGGTTCTGCTTCGCCATCAATTGGCAGTAGCTCCCAAGCCATGAACGCCGGCCGCGGCGGCCCTGGAATGTTCACCAGCGCATAAGCCTCGTTGTGCATGAGTCTGCGCGGGAACATTGATGCCGAAGATGCCTTGCTTGAGGGCGAAGTAGACCGAGTCGGGGTCCGATGGGCACACGACCGCGAGCACGGGGACGGTGCACGGCAGCCCGGTCTCCTTGTAGCTGGCGTTGTCCCATATCTTCATGAAGCTCATTGAGTACCTCTTCTCCCAGTACTGCTACTCGCCTGGAACACGACTCCATCTCCAGGACCACGTGGACACCGCCGTCGCTGCTTCGCCCTCTGGAATGATCTCCACGTACCGCAGCTTGTTGCTGCTCGCCATGACGCAGCGCTTGGTGTGGATGTGCGGTTGTTTCTCCTTGAGACTACGGGCATCTGCAGGGAGCTCATGGAATCGCATGTCTGGCTCCGTGAGCGAGGCGTCGTAGCCGAGGATTTCGCATGAGAGGTCCAACCACCACAGCATGGCGCAAGGTTAACTTTACCGGTTTGGAAAAAAAAAACTAGAGGTCGCCGACAAACGCATTTATCGGATTTCTCGGGAAGTTATCAGATTTGCCGAGAAACCACGTTATTCAACAATGATTGATGCTTAGAATCTTATGACTATTTATGGTCTTGATTGGTCCATAAATACTACCACTAACTTATTTCTTCACCCTAGCATGGATTCATCGGTGCCAAGCGCTTTGCTTGGCCTTCTCCCTCGCTTAATACCTCGTAGCCAAGTTGTTACTGAACTTAACCATCTTACCATCCTAAATCACTTATAGCCTTGCACCACAATATGTACTCATTGAATTCCATTTGTTCAACAAATTGATCAATATATCAACTTTATGATCAAGCAACCAAGAATCTTCACTTCTATTGAATATTAAGCTTTTGATCATATTTCTTGCTTCTTGATCAAACTATCAATGCATTATACTCATTGAATTCCATTTGTTCAACAAATTTATCCATATACCAAATTTATAATCAAGCAACTAAGAATCTTCCCTTCTATTGGAATATTAAGCTCCTGATCATATTTCTTCCTTCTTGATCAATATACCAATACATTATCAATCTTTACTCATTCGTACAAGCAAGCTATTATTGAGAATATATAATAGCCTTCGTAACTATGTTTATTTTATCTTTTCAATTTACTTGGTTTTTCTTCAATTTAAGATATTATAGTTTTGGTACACTTCTTTGCAACGAAAGACTGATCCAAAGCTCATCAAATTTATTATTTTGTTAATTGTATTGTCATTCAACCATCAAAATCTAAAGGGAGATGCACTTTCAGGTGAGCAGAGGCCGCTGGCGGCGAAGATGTAGGGGTACTCGTCCGGGTTCTCGGGGTCGGGGTGCGCTCTGCGGCCCGCAGCCATGACGGTGACCCGCGGCGGCAGCGCGACCGGGAGGACGAAGTCGGCCACGGCCACGGCGTGCTCCGCCCGTGCGTCCTCCTTGACATCCGCGGCCCCGACGTGCTCCGCCTGCGCGTCGGCGTCCGCGCCGCGGCGTGCTCAGCACACTCCTAGCTCCTCCTCTGCGCCCGCGCCGCCTGGGACGAAGCCTACGTGTAGGACGCGACCGAGGATCACCCACGGCGTCGCCATTGGGGTCGGTGCGCTTGGCTTCCCGCAGCGAGGGAGCGAGAAAGGCGGCTGTTTCGACCCAACTGCGGTTTGATCCAGCCCAGCCCAGCCCCGCATGTCCACCGCTGATGCATGACCGGCAAAACGCCACGCTGGCGCCGTTCCTCATCATCCATCCTAGAGAGCGACGGGATGGAAACGCAACGCCCAAGGGCGTGTTTGGTTCGTTGCATTTACCCCAACCTGGCCGGTGGGATGCCACATCGTGATGATTGGTTGCCTGATCCACTATCCGAACCTGGTCCTGGTCCTGGTCCTACGCATGCTAAATGCTCCGCAGAGCCTGCTGCCGGGAAGCGAAAATGGAACCCGTTTCTTGGCAGCCTGGCTCGCGCGAGCGCGAACGAGCTGCATGCAAGATAGAAAAGTTTGCTTCACCCTGCAAATACATCCATCTAAACAAGTGCTCCGCTCATCCAGTACAAATTGATTCACACTACTTAGATTTAGAACAATCACCGACAGAACTTTGTAAGTGTAAATGAATTATTCTCTGTGAGTGAAGATAAATTCCCGGCCAGGAAACTCAGAGTATACGAGACATGGTGTCAAGTTTGATCAGGCTTTCTAAATTAAACGTGGTGCTTAGGTCATAATATGCGGTGATCATGCCTTCATGCTCCCTATATCTATTCTCGCGTGGGACCGCAGCGCCACCCCACCACCCTTTTCTCACCCATGCTCTCTACCGCGCCACGCCCAGCCGACCAGCGACCTCTGCTCACGAGGCCACGCCACGCCGCATCACCTTCTCTCCCTGGATGCGGGGCCGCTTTGGATTGGGTGGATCCCCTTCTACTTGAAGCACCAAATCCCTCTCCAACCATCTCGGATGAATGTCAAAGGGTAAAAATATGCCCTTTTTTAGAAAACTACAGTTGAGATCTTCACTCGCTTCGTAAGTGTGCAACTATGCAATGTCGTAGCATTCTCAAATTTACTCTATCGGTTCTAAATTATAGGTTATTTTAATTTTTCTAAATATGAAGATATAAAAGCTACGAATCTAAAAAACTAAAATGATCTATAATTTAAAACGGAAGGAGCATAATGCTTTGTAAGATCATCCAAGTGCTACTCCGCTGCGTACGTGATTGCCACTACTTGCGGTATTTCTGAGTCACGCGCTGCTGGAGTCTGATGAGCGGACATGGACATGAGCGTCGATGGGGGTCTGTCGAGCGGTTGCCCGACGACGCTAATGCCGGTGAGCGTCACCACGTTGAACGTCGTCTGCTCGTCTGTAGGGGTCCCATGGGCGAGTTGCTCGGCGCATTGCCGCTGAACTTTTTTCACGGCGACCCCGGCCACCGTGACGTTGGCGTACACGGTGAAGTAGTAGCAGGTGTCGAGTTGCTTACTCCTCCATGCGTGCCGTCTAAGCGAAAATGTGCCGCACCACGGGAACTGACCGCGCTGCCATAACCATCTGGCATCTGCGTCACTGCGTGTCACCGCGTTCTACTCCATTTGTCTTCCTGAACATGCTATGCAACCAAATGAGCTGGTGGCGTAGAGAGCCAAGCAGAAACACACCCTACACGGGCAGAAGCACGCAGCAGCGACCCACGCATGCAGCAACCGTCTTTCATTTTACTAGCACGCACGAAACATGTCACGAAGCAAAAAAAATAAAAAAAAGCAGAGGGGGACTCGTCCACGATCTACAGTTTCTGGTTGGTACAAACGCAAAGGTGCAGAGGAGCATGGGTGGCCACAGGAGCTATGGACACTCATGTTACACAAGGGCTGCCGACGTGAAGGCCTCCGCTTTCTCCCTCTCGTAGCCAGGTGCCCTGCTCTTCCCTCATTTCTCTGCGAACAGACGAGGAAAACAAACATCAAGGCGTGGTCCAAGCATATAATGTGCAAGTAGTGAACAACTTGTCAATCAAACAGGCAAAATGACGCCAATGGCTTAACTAAGGAAAAGCAGGGAAAGAAGACATGAGCTGGAAATAGTTCGCCTGAAAATGTTAAGGTGCAGTTTTTACAATGCCAATGAAACTGGAACTGATGAAAAATAGAGCATGTTGTAGCGGGATGCAGAATATGAGTGACAACATTTTGTGTTTGGAACAACTTTTGTTTCCTGGTATCCATGCTGAATTATAGGATTTAGAATGAAAAAGCATGCTCTGCTCGAAATGGCTTTCAAGTTTGAACTTCAAGGTCTGACATTATACATGTGAAAGACAGCACTGAGGTTGGTCAAGTCCGCAGTTTGACTTTCATGTGGGACTAGAGATGCTGCATGTAGATGTTTACATGCTTATGCATCTTGGTTGCTACATCAATTACTCCAACATTTTGTTCAGTAAGCGCAAAGGTCAAATAATACAACCTAGACTAAAATGAAGCCGTAGGGCAAAGCATTTGCGGAAATGATGGAGCCTTAGGAGTGCAAAATTTTAATAAATGAAAGAACATAATATGATCTGAAACGTAAAAGGTTTAATGTGCATAGTGCAGCTATTATTTAAAAGCGAAAATAAGTCTTCTATGGAATATCTAGGAAGGCTGACTTCAAGAGTTGAACATACTCATCTGCCAAGTTAAGAGTGCACATACATAATACACAGAGCTTCAATCCATCATGTTTTTAGCATGAATCCACCTATTGTGCATGCCTGTGACATTGGGCTGGTGGCGCAGAGCCACAGCTCCAGCTCAATATCTCAGGACTAGCTAGCCCTATATTAGACTTACGATATAAGTAAATTTATCAGGAAAATAAGCTACTGAATCATGTAAGCCTCAAGCTTCTTCCAAATAGCACACAAGCTTTTGCAAACTTATAAGAATGTTTGTCATTCATCACAGAATTTAGCTTCTTTAGAGAAGGGTTTTATAATACAACGGTATGCAGGAACTTAAAACGAAGACATCTAGCTGTGCTTTTCTGTCCAAATGAGCTAAACTTTACAGACCAATGCAGTACCTCATTTCATTCTTCCTTACTATGTCCTAGAAAAATCAGTTTTGATAATGATTTTATAGGGACAAAGGTGAACAAAAGAAAAAAAACAGTGGCTAGAAATGTCAAGCAGCCAACACTTTTCATAGCTATTCAACAACCATGCAAACAATGAGAGGGAGAACATCCACTATGTGTACATTCTATGTTAATGCTTATTATCACACTAGCAACTCAGCACTTGGCAATTCCCTTTTCACATCATATATAAACATGGCTATTGTACATTTTGATGTAAACATAAAACCAATGCTCAATCATGCAATTATTAGCATTTTTCTGTCCTAAAACATATACAGAACTACAAATCAATCATATACTCAAAACAAATGTTGGATCAAGAAAGAACATTGTTGACATGATTTCACACACAATGTTCACAGTCATATATGCTATCATTTTTGCAATCAGGAAATTCTACCAGGCTATGATTTTTTTTTCTTCCTATAAACATCGCGATGTCTATGTGATAGTTGTCCATTAATTGTTTTTTCTTGAACTTGTTGTCAAGACAAAATGAGAAAGTTACACATCTACTGGAAAACTACGTAACAAGGGCAGATACTCAGACTGGGTACTCGCATTCCCATATCAACAAAATAAGTGTCAAACTTTCTAGGGGGAATTTCTTGTTGGATTAGTTCAACGCTTCTAATGCAATGCCCTCTTCTTACTAACTACCGTTATTAGATGCAATGCTCTAGTTTGCAACTGATCCTCTTCCTGCCATTTCTCCTTGTCAATGCAATTGATACACTCCAATCCCAAATTATTCCATTAGCTACTTCATAGGAAACTAATGGGCAAACAAATGGAACGCGTGGAAGATTAAGCAAAAGGACAGACCTTTCTGCGCCTCTGGCGCCTCATGATACACAGGCTCATTTTCAGGCACCGGGCGCAGCTCATCCCCGAAGGCGTCGCCACCAGCAGCTCCCGCAGCATCATCAGGGTAGCGCACAACCACCACGGGGCAGACACAGTGGTGCACGCAGTAGTCACTGACGCTCCCGAGCCTCCCTTTGCCGGCCCTGCGCGAGGCGCCGAAGCCACGGCTGCCCATGATCAAGGCGGACAGGCCGAGGCGCTCGGCCTCGAGGCAGAGGCGCTCCTTCATGTCGTGGTCCTTGACGATGTGGATCTTGAAGGGGGTCTGCGCGACGACGAGCGGCTGCGCGAGGTCCTGCGCCTTGGTGGAGGTGAAGGCGTCGAAGTCCTCCTCCCGCTTCTTCTTGGCCTCCTCGGGCTCCTCCTCGGAGGCCGCGGCGCGCGCCGCGCCCTCGGCGATGTCGGCGTCGGGGTCGTCGTCGACGGAGACCGGGATGGAGCCCCAGTCGGCGCCGTAGAGCACGGAGGTGGGGCGGACGTGCAGCAGCACGACGGCGTCCCCGGGGCGGAGGTAGTTCTGGACGGCCCACTTGACGGCAAAGGCGGACTCGTCGGAGAGGTCGACGGCGATGCCGATGCGGCGGTGCGGGGAGGACGCCGCGGCGGAGGCCGCGGCCAGCGAGGAGAAGAAGTACCGCGGCGAGGTGGGCTGGATCGCCGCCACCGCCTGCGCCGCGGACAGGCGCACCGGCGGGGGCCCGGACGGCGACCTGTCGCCGGAGCCGGAGCCGGCGGTCGGGGAGGCCGGGTGGGTCGCCATCGCCGATTCGCCTACGGGGGCTCCTCCTCTGGCTCGCGAGATTCCTTCCGGCCGCGGCGGCTCGAATCGAATCGAGTCGGGCCTGCGCTCGATCTGGTCACGGGGAGAGGACAGGGGAGGCGAGAGAGACGGCGAGGGTTTTGGCTGCAAATGACGCGGATTTGCGGAGACAGCGACCAGTGGAGTGGACTCTGATGAGTAAATGATGATGTTGGATTGGGGAAACGGACGGTGGCGACGGTCCACGTGGCTGCCGACCGCCTGCGCTTTCTTGTCGCTCGATATGCACTGGATCTTGCTGCTGCTGTGCTCCCTCTCCGTACATTCAGCTTCAGGATTTGGTTGCCATTATGGCTGCTGTACCAAATGTGCAGCCGAGAGATAACTGATTTACATTTGCCTAGTTGATTGAATTCATTTGTAGCTTGCATAATCTTCATATTCCAATCAAGCTACCGGAAATTTGGGAGAGATTAGCTCTCCTGATTTTGAAGGCCACAAGAAAATCCGATATGATTTACATGATCTGAAATTGGGGCTGATAGCTGAGGACCAATGACGGTCACTCTTAGATGATGAGTGATTGATAATGTTGTGCAGATTTGATGTATTTTTACCTTGCGATGTGCAGGTGTAGAATGCGACGTGATGGTCGTGTTCCTACTATGGACCAAGGACACCAAGGATGGTAAAGGATGGATGCGGGTAGGCTCGGACTCATAGATCCCAGAAGTCCGTACAGAGTCATGGCCGATCCAAATGGTGCACGGAAGAGTAAAGAGTATACGTATGTGGTCGAGTCAAGCGGGACGGAGACGTCAAAGATTTGGCGGAGGCCGGACACGCGCCGACATCAAGAGGGGCGTGTGTCAGCCAAGCGGAGATGGACAATTTGGATGGTTTAGGCTTCAAAACCACCATGCATGCAGGTTTCCCCGTTTGGCCTTAAAATCGGAGGCGCGTTCGGTGCCACTAGAAGATGGAGATGGGGCACGTGGTGCCATCACGAAACTTGCGTCGAGGCGGAATAAAATCGTGAAGATGGCATATCCCATCCGATGCTTTAAAAAAGATGAACCATTTTGCCACTGGCATGTATCATAGCTGTTGTGTAGGGATATTTCTATTTTTCAACACGGACCATATATATGTGGCTTGGCTGGTTTGTGAGGATCTCTTGGAGAAGATGATTGCTCTTGATTCTAGTTCCATCTAAAATGGGAGGTTGGGGGAGGTTTCTAGCTAGATTATTTGTTCAAGATGATCTTTTGAATGTCTAATTCCTCTTTTTGTTGAAGATCTCATGCCTCCTTTGTCCATCCCGAGCGTTTTTCATTTTCCTCATTTTCAGATGATTTTAGGATGATTTTTCGTTCGTGATGGTTACATGATCTTTTTGTGATTTTTTTTGATAGATCTGTTAGCCATTGAGGTCGCGGATCTATGGCTGAAATTTGATTCAAATTCGTTGGGTTTGAGGAAGCAATTTGAGATTGAAGTTTCGGTAGTGTTCTTGCTTTCTCTTCCTTTTCGTTTGCTTGCAGGGAGGCTCGGGCTTCAGCGCACGCCAGGCGCAGGGGGCTCGGTGCCGTGAGCAGGCGGCTCACGCGCGGCGCCCCAGCGCGGCGGCGGCCAGCAGCAGCGCACGCGCTGCGCACGCGGCCCGCGGCGCCACGGCACGCGCACGCGGCCAGCAGGCCGGCTGGGGGGCGCGCGGCCCAGGCGTGGGCAGGCAGCCCAGGTGGGGCGCGCACGCCAGCGCCAGCCCAACCGTGAGCCAGGCAGCAGCCCAACAGCAGCTGCACGTGGAATTTTTCTAAAAAAGGGTTAAAAAATTAAATTCGAAAAAGGGTGCCGTTTTGTAAATTTTAGAAAAATGGGTGCCTCCCGAGAGGCGTGGGGCCGGAGACCTCCCGCCCATCCAACGGGCGGGAGGTCCTAAAATTTTTTCCAGGCCCCTCCCGAGGGCCTCTTCGCGAATAAGAAAGCCCCTAAGGCATCCCGCCCGTTGGAGGTTCTCATTCTTTCTTATTTTTTATTCGAATTTATATTTTATAAACTATTTAAAATTCATAATTTTTTCAAATACAAGATTTATTCGCCATACTCTTTTGTATACATATAAAATTTTAATTCAATTTTACGAAAAAGATTACTGTATCTAAAACTCATATGAAGATGGTTAAATGATAACATTTTGCAACGTAGAATCCAAATATTACGATAGTACGATACATCAACCCATTAAAAATAAAATAGTATCATACAAAAAATAGTTTAAATATACAGAGTCCACCGAATCAGGAATATCTACTCCGCCTGTCCTGGTCCTCGCGTTCTCTTGGTCCTCCGCCCCCTAGTCCTACGCCGTCGGCGTATGTGCCCCTCCGAGTACGTGAGTGCATCTAGAGCACGGTGAGGATGAGGCAGAGGAGGCGGCGTGAACGGGTCATCCTGGGACCGTGGAGCTGGAGCGTCATACGTATGGAAGGGGCCAATGATGTCAGGCCCGGCGCCGCCGCCCTCCAACTCCGACAAACTGACGGAGCCGCCGTCCCAGTCCGGCACACCGAACAGACCACCATGTGCAGGAGCTCCCATCGACCAAGCATGCTGAGTATAGCCCTGAGAATACGGAGCAGCTGGCGTCGAACCCGACGGGAGAGACGTTCCTAGAGCATAGGCGCCAAACGTCTGAGGCTCCATTCTTGCAGGAGGAGGCCCCGTAGTCGTCGAGTGCATGACTATAAAAACAAATAAAATTAGTCGTGCAAATCAAAGTTGATCGAAATGGCAATTATAAAGGACTTACAGCTCGAACTGGCGGCAGTACCGCTGGACGCTACGTGCGGTGCTGCAGAGATCGACGGGCCAGCTGTGTACACGTGGGCGGACGCATGAGATGAACTGGAGGCCCCCACATCGTCTCTGCTATAATATGTCAGTGCACGTAACCCTCGCGTCAAGTTGTCATGAATCCGACGAAAGCTCTCTTTGCACTGTGCGTCTGGTAGACGTACTCCACGTTCAAACAACGTGATCTGAGATGCAGCTTCGACCTCCGCGCAGTCGATGAGATCGATCTGCATGAGTAATGGGAGGCAAAGTAATATTGTTATCTATTTTTTAAAAAAGATTTAATAATTAAAGTTGCGAAAGACGTACTGCGCCACGTTGTGCCTGATCACGGTACAAGGGATACGTGTCCGAGATTGTCGGCGGGTGCTGATGCTCCGCGTCATCAATACGTGAAAGAGTGACGTACAAACGCGTGCGAGTGAGATACCAGTGGAGGTATGCGCCGTAAGACGCCTCTGTGTGTGGCTGCGGCTCGTCCCACACATCGTCAGGTGCGTCTAGCCACCCTCGTACTCCTGCAGCTTGACAACCCAGTTGACTTCATTAGCATGATATCCCCTGCGCAACTATCTGTTGCAAATATTTGGAAGACAACATTATTTCATGATAACGGTTATATAATTAATAGAAAATGAGTTATCACAAACTTACTCGTGTACGCTGCGCGGCACGGCCCGGAACGATCGGGGTAGGAGAGGGAAGTGCTGTCATCGCCCGAACTGTCTTATCACTCGCTCGACGCAGTACGGCTCCACGACAATATCGAACACTAGGTTCGCCTTTGTGAGCCAGTACGCCTCGTCACGCGTGCAGAGGGAGGACAACCCGTGCGGCGCACGTGTCTGGATAGCCGCACCGGTGTACGGGGTCCAGATGACATCCTGTTGCCGCAACCAATCAAATTTGGACACGAACTGCGGGTATGCTTTTCGGACCTGCCGATGTGCCCAGCTCATATGCAAAATTACACAACTGCATCGGTACTTTGCATATACAGAAATGTACAACAGTAAATTAAAGAACTTACCCGTCGATCGGTCCAAAGTGAACCTAACGTGGGGCTATCCTCGTGCCACAGCCCATACATCTCGGGGGGGATAAGGCTCCTCGCTGATTAGGGGGCGTGCTACGTTGAATCGCTCGTAGACCATAGCTGCAGCAGAAGTGGACAGCCTGTGATGACGGCGATCCTCTCCGTCTTGAAACAGGCCTGGCAAAGGCTTCGGTACGTGGCAGCAAGCACTGCCGATCCCCAGCTCCACCCAGGTACCTGGCCCAGCTCTGCATCCGCAATCGCGCGCACGTACTGGATGAGAACTTTGTCCACATAGTTGCCGCTAGAGTTGCAGAAAAGAGCCCAGTCGAACAACCACAACAGATATGCCTCCAAGCAGCGCGACACCTCGTACTGCCCAGCCAGAGGGTGGAGATCCTGACCGTGAAATATATTTGTTCAATGCTTAGAGATAGTCACATATGATTCAATTAAATTAATTAAAAATAATTGTATGTACCCTATATTGTATTACCTAACCCTTGGCAGGGCCGGGCGCGTCAGGTACATTCAAAAAATATGGCGGGTTCACTGGAGCAAACCGCTCCTGAAGCTCCGCCCTCCAGGTAGGTGGCACGGCAACCGGGCCAACAGCTTCATCCGCAATGGGAAGCCCGAGCAGGTACGACACGTCCTGCAACGTGGGGGCCATCTCCCCGCACGGCAAGTGGAACGTGTGCGTCTCCGGACGCCACCTGTCCGCCAACGCCGCAAGTAGAGAGTGGTCGAGCTGCATCCACTTCTTGGCGCCACCGTCTTGGCCGTCGCCGGCCAGAAGCATACGTGCGAGTGGTAGCAAACCAGCCTCACGTAACCTGTATATTTTGCATTATGGTTACAATTGTCGTACAAGCAATACATTCATTCCATAAAAAAAATACAAAGTATCACCTGTCAAGCCAGTGGTCATCTAGATGCAATAACTCCTTTGGTACACGAGGACGCAACTCGTGAAGCTGCTGCCTCTCCCCCGCTGCCAGGTACGACCTGTGCCGTTCGTCAGTGTTCGCGTCAAGGAGCTCCGGTGTCTGCGCCATATCTGCATGAAAAATATAACTGCCCTAAGAAATATTTCTAAAAACAATTAAAAGTACTAAAAACTATTCAAAATATAACTACCCTAACAAATATTTCTAAAAACTATTAAAAATACTAAAAACTATTCAAAATATAACTACTCTAAGAAATAGTTCTAAAAACTACTCAAAATACTAAAATCTATTCAAAATATAACTACCCTAAGAAATAATTCTAAAAATAATTAAAAATACTAAAAACTATTCAAAATATAACTACGCTAAGAAATATTTCTAAAAACAATTGAAAATAGTAAAAACTATTCAAAATATAACTACCCTAAGAAATATTTCTAAAAACTATTAAAAATATTAAAAACTATTCAAAATATAACTACCCTAAGAAATAGTTCTAAAAACTATTCAAAATATAACTATCCTAAGAAATATTTCTAAAAACTATTGAAAATACTAAAAACTATTCAAAATATAACTACCCTAAGAAATATTCCTAAAAACTATTGAAAATACTAAAAACTATTTAAAATATAACTAACCTAAGAAATATTTCTTACATTATAGTTATTTTCAAGTAATTATATGATTAGAACGAGAATATACCTCCAAACCGACGTGTGAACAGGGCTTCGCCGCTTCCTTTCCTCCCTTTCTTTTTTTCTAATTTTTGCCGAAGAATATGAGAATTTTGGGGTAGGTGGGGGCTTATACATTGGTGGTGGAACGTCCTGCCCGTTGGCCGAGCGGCCGCGTCAGGAGCCTCTTCGCGAATCAGAAAAGTTTCTTATTCGTGAAAAGACCCTCGGGAGGGGCATAGAAAAAATTTTAGGACCTCCCGCCCGTTGGATGGGCGGGAGGTCTCCGGCCCCATGCAATTGGGCGGGAGGTACCTATTTTTCAAAAAATTTCAAAGCGGCACCCTTTTTCAAATTTAATTTTTTAATTCTTTTTTTAAAAAAATTCCTGCACGTGGCCCAAGGAGGCAGCAAGCACCAGCACGGACTTGCTGAGAGCAGAAGCAGGCAGCCCAGCACAGTGACTGCGAGAGAGCACACGCCCGACAGCTGGTTCTGCTTTGCAATTTGTTTACTTCACAATTTCACATGATTAGCTCTACTCGTTTGCTTGAACTAGATGATCAGTACTTCTGGTCTCTAATGCTTGTTAGCCTTTGCATGTTTTAGTGATTAGTTTTTATTCTCGCTAATCTTTGTTAGTCCTTGCATGCTTAGTTAAGATTCCTTTAGCTTGGTTAGCTAGTGTTTTGAAGCTTGTTCTAACCAATCTCTAGTGTTTTGAAGCTTATTCTAGCTAATCTCTATTAGCTCTTCGCGCGCGCGGTTGATAGAACCTTTGGTGGTAATTTTGCTTGTGTCGATTGATTTCGGCTGCTTCCGCTTCGTTTCAAGATTTGCTTTTCGATAGCTTCCGGTTTGCGCTGAGCTCTTCTGAACCGTTCGTAGGGTGAGCTTGTCACCAGTTGATTTGCGTTATCTTAGTGGCGTAATGTTGGGATGAAAATCAGGATACAAGGCTTATTCTTTGGAGAGAATTTTTTAAAGCCTTCCATTCATCCCTTTGGTCGCCCGTTTCGGATCCTACAGCAGCCATCGTAGTTCCCTGGTGCAAGAATAAAGTAGGGGAAAAATATCACCGGGTGGCTCAGAATTGGACTAGTATCCAGCAGATCGGAGAAAATTGTGGCGCCGCACATGGCAAGAAAAATCAAAATTGGAAACGTTATTTATTTCCCTTGTACGGCACTACCTCATGTGCCCTATAAAAACCCAAGCAATACAGACTGTTTGTATAGCCAACATAATCTAACTACAGTTGTCGACGTTTTCACCAGCTGCATCAGGTCATCGTCCATAGCTTCTTGAGGTTGCAAGTAGTGAAGGTGATGATGCTACGGCGGTCGACTCCACTTCCACAGCACTAGATGGGGCCGGACTGATATTTTATGTCAAAAAAAGAGTGTTCTTCTATTAATAATTCGTGCTATTGTTGCTTGACTGTAAAGCCATATAACTGTTACCGCACAAGGGATGACTGTTGCAACCCCAAATATTTGAGTGGATGTTATTGTTGTGACATGTTTTTCCATTTATCTGCATGCTTTACTATGACTTTGTATGTATGCCATACGCGTAAAGTATATCAATGAGCATCTACAAAAACCATAGGCAATGCAAACATGTATAAAAAGTTTTATACGAAAAATTAATGGTGGTTCAACAAAGTATATCAGCACTGAGCTGCTTTAGATCCTAATCCAAACAAGGTGAGTGCAGTTAATTTAATGCACTGAAACAAGGTCAATACAGACCAAAGAAATAGTTTGGAACTCTGAATATATGCTAGTACTAGTGCTTGTTTCAGATACTAACAATAGACATCATGCCAGATTCTCTATGCAGATCTCTAAACTAACTCGGTATACTTAGAGATAGTGAAAGTGTAATGTATAGTTCAGTCCTCTAATTCTTAGACTAAACTAGTAGAGTTCTCAGAGCTTAGTCTAGAAGGTGCTCTACCGAATGATATTTTATAAGTGATTTTAAACTGGTAAAAAGATTAGTCTTCCCTGACCGATTTACTTGTTGCACAGAATCACTTTATACTCGAAATTTAATCTAGAGAATCACTTCTCTCATGGAGTCACTTGTCACTCGGAATCAGAGAAGTTTTAGCAAACGTATCTGTCATTTCAGACAGCAACATAGTCACCAATGTTTAAGATATAAACAAATGTATAATACTTTGAAACTACTATTAAAGACGAATTTAGCTATACCATTTTCAAAAGTCTCTCAGGAGTAGTTCAATGAAACTTTTGTGAAGTAGGGCTGGCTTATTAGAACTTCCGGATACTCACGTAGAAGACACATGCATATTGTTCCACCGTGTTTTTTTATGAGAAATTTATATTCAAACAAAATGCATGTGAAGAAAATAACAATCCTTTAAATTACATGTAATATAGTTGTTTTAAAAATACAACGGATGCTTACAAATTCCATGAACCAAATAAGGATGATGAAAAATAGCACAACAACTCTTATATTTGTACAATTTTGCACATATATACTCCAGTTGCAAAGTTCTTCTTAAGCCATCTTTTTAAGTCAATTCCTCTAATCCTCTTGCTTGCAAAAGTATGTAGAGAGTTCAACGATGATCATGGCGAGTTAATTTAAACTTAAAAGTCTCCTAGGTTTCTTAGGTCATCAATGAACATATATCCGAAGATCACGAGGTAGGGCCAGAAGAGATATATGATGTTGGCGAAGAATCCGGTACCGAGCTTCAGGAAGGTCAGCTTAGTTCTTCTGCTGAGGAGGGCCGTCGTGTCGTGGAAGCTCGTGATCAGGAACCAGAGCCCGTCGAGCAGCGCGAGCGACGTCATCACGCAGGCCGCGATGGCGGTCCCCTTCTCCACCGGGGACAGCAGCAGGTAGAGGGAGAAGGCGAAGGCGGCGCAGAAGCT
Source organism: Panicum hallii (assembly GCF_002211085.1). NCBI lineage: Eukaryota > Viridiplantae > Streptophyta > Magnoliopsida > Poales > Poaceae > Panicum > Panicum hallii. Next base: position 14,590,725 of record NC_038044.1, read on the forward strand.
CCGCGCCGCGCAGAGCAGCAGCGCCAGGGAAAAGGACACCAGCTTGAACCGCCGCTGGATGTCGACGGCGGCGACCCCGCAGTAGACGAGGCTGAAGGTGGCCAGGGTGGAGCAGATGAACGCCAGCGTGTTGGAGACCACGAACCCGTCGAAGGCGTACTTCCCGGTGAGCACCGGCGTCCCGGCGGGCGGCGGCGCGGCGAGGCCGGTCTGCTTGCCCCCCGCCACGTCGCCGGGGGTGCTGACGCCCCCCGGTATGGTTATGGCCGCCGCGAACGTCACCGTCGCGACGAGCACGGAGCCGATGCCCACGATCTGCGCGAAGTCCTTTATCTTGCCCGATTCCTCGTCCTCGTTTAGACTCGGATTGTACTCCTCCATCTGATCTCGCCGGCGGTTGCCACTGGAAGTCTGAGCATTCGCGAAGGTTAGCATGCCGAGTATCCTCCGAGGTGCAGTCTGCAGCAAGCAAGAATCAGCAAAAAATTACTTCTCATTCTACCAAATCAATCATAAAAAAATAGCTATTAAACAACAACGGCAGCTAGAATTAGTGTTTTTTTCCCCTTCTAATTACCAGTCCGAAGTAAAATCCAGAGCGGACTTTCCCCAGGGCGAGATCCATCGGAGTATTCCCCTGGTCATTCTGCAGATTTATCTTGACATTGCGGTTCCTGATGAGACACCTGAAGATGTCCAGCTCTCCCTGGTTGATGGCCAAGTGCAGGGCGGTGTTCCCGTCCTCGTCCTGCACGTTGAGCATCGGCCTGAAAGATCGCGAGCAGTGGCACACGAACTTGACGACGTGGAACCGCTTCTTCTCGACGGCGACGTGGAGGAAGGTCCGCCCCCTAGCGTCGCGCAGCCCGGCGCAGCCGGGGTACCTCGTGAGCAGGACGATGATGGCCACCATGCTCTCCGCCGACGCCGCGACGTGCACCGGGTACGACCCGTGGACGTCCGGCTGGAACGCTACCGACGGCTCGGCCTTGAGCAGCAGGGGGAACGGGAGCTCCCTCCGCTCATAGAATCTCGTCAAGCATCTCTGAGGTAGCAGGTAGGAGCCCAAGAAATGGCTCTCCAAGTTGCTCGTCGTGAAAACGAAATTCGTAAATTGGAAGAACGACGGGTCTGCTGCTGATGCGGCGAAGTGCATCGGCGTGCTCCCGTTGATGTCTCTTTGGCTGACAAGGTCCTTGTTCCACTCCAGCAGCAACTTTGTTATACCTGCATTTGTAATACGCTTCGGATTAGATAAAAATTAAATATAATGCGCTATATCAACATTTAGAATGGCACTTTGAAATATAGTCTGACTTGAAATATACTCCGTCAGATAGAAAATATATAGAAAGTTTACAAAGTGAAATTTGGCTAATGATTTATATATAAAAACTGAATTTTAGAATAATAAGTATTATACATTTATGAGAGTAGTTTTCATGATAAATCCACTAAGATCAATCTCACATTGCTTCTCCTTCTTATCTTTCTATATTGATTATCAAATTATTAGAAAAAGTTTGACAGACAAAAGCCATAAATAAAATAATTTATATGTATTTAATTGTGGTGTGGGGTTGAGGGTGTGGAACTTTGTGATGGCTTGGATATCCCAGTTCCTTCAGTCAATAAACTATTTAAACATGGGAAACATGAGTTTGAAATTTCTTCATGAAAGTCTATTTTGAAAAATAAAATGTATGAAGCGGATGATGAAAATAAAAGTACCAAATTCATTTGTATAGAACTTTATTAATTTCGTAATCTAGAACTTATACAGGTGAATAATACCCAAAATTTCATTAATAATAAGTATGGTGTGTGCATGTGTTTATATGGTTGAGTACTTTATGCATGTATCTGAACGTTTTGCACAATATAACAGTTAAAAAAACTATGATCTTTATGTAGATATTACTCGAACAGAAAAAGGATATAGTTCACCTCTATGGTGGAGGACAGCGGCATGCAAGGCATTTTGTCCATCCGGCCCGGAGTAGGACAGCCCGTCTCCCTTTTGATGCAGCTCGCGAGCGATCTTTTCGCGGCCCAACGAGCTGGCAAGATAGAGCGGCGAGGTGCCATCGTCCGCGACCACGCCGGCGAGCCCCCTATCCCCGTCCATCAGCACCCGGACCATCTTCGTGCCGCCGAAGCGGACGGCCTCGTGCAGGGCCGTCTCCCCCCGCCCGTTCCGCGCGCGCACCAGAGCCTTCACCTCGTCCTCGCCTCCGGCGAGCTCGACGAGCTGCGCGACCATCCTGGCGTTCCCGGCCCTCGCGGCGCGGTGCAGCGGCGTGTCGCCCTTGCGGTCGGGCGCGTCCAGGAGGCGCCTGGCCCTGCCGCAGATGACGCGGGCGCTCTCCAGGTAGCGGTCGCCGTCGCCGGCGGCCGCCACCACGTGCAGCGCCGAGAAGCCCGTCTCCTCCGTGACGGCCTCCACTAGCGCGGCGTCATCACCGTCGCAGCTGGCGACGTCGATGGCGACTTGGTGGTGAGCCGCCGCGGCCAGGGTCTCTGTCTCTCCCCGCCACAGCTGCTGGCGGTCGCCCGTGCTCGCGGCCATGAGCATCATGCTGGTCCGACGCGCGGCCAGCTCGCTCGACTCCTTCCGCGACGCCATGCTTGATGACTTTGTTGGCTCCATCGCGGCAGCAGCACTGCAGATTTTAGTTTCAGTACTGCTGCGATGGCGATCAGCTGGCTAGCGCCTGCGCAAGCAGCTCGTCGGGCGATCGGGGACGACAACAGCAGTTTGCATATATATAGTTGGCCAACTATTCATTGCGTATGGCAATAAGTTTATCTCTGGATTCTTCTTCCTTTCTGCATAAAAATATGTTCATTGCGTCCGGTGATGAGGCCCGACAGAGACAATGACAGATTGACAGACCAGATGCTCATGGGGGTGCCCATATATAGGCATACACGGTCTTTCTCTATTCTTACTTGACTTGAACAAGAGGAGATGCGCCAGCTGGATGATTCTATCCAGTACTGCCACAAGGAAGCAAAAACTTTTGCGGTTCTGCCTTATGGGGCTCCTATGTATATCCCGGAAGATGAATATGGTGTGTTTGGTTTCTCGGGACTAAGGTCACGATCCTGTTTGATTTTGGAGGGTTAAACTTTAGTCCCGTCGTATCAAACAAGAATTTTTATCATTTAGAGCATTAAATAAAATATGTTTATAAAATCTTTTGCACAGATGAACGCTAATTCGTGAAACGAATTTAATGAGCCTAATTAATCCATGATTTGCAACAGTGATGCTACAATAACCATTCACTATCATAGATTAATATGCCTTATTAGATTTGTCTCGTGAATTAGCCCAGAGGTTATGTAATTAGTTTTATAATTAGACTTTATCTAATAGTTCTAAATAGCAAGATTCTCTTTGATGTGATAAGGCTAAAGTTTAGCTCTTCAGAACCAAACATTCCCTAAACTTTAGTCCCATCATATTGAATGTTTGGACACCATAATATATAGGCTAATTATAAAATTCATTACATATATAGGCTAATTCGCAAGATGAATTCATTATGCCTAATTAGTCCATAATATAACTATATTGTGCTACAGTAAATATATGCTAACGGTAAATTAATTAAGCTTAATAGATTCATCTCATAAATTAGTCTCCCTGCAATTAGTTTATATTTAATATCGGATGCGATCCGGACTGCTGCATCAAATACCCCGTAAGCCCTCCGTCGCACGGCCTGCCACGGCCCATTCTGCACCATCGCCGGTCTGCTAATATTTTAGGCATGAAAATCACCGGCAAGCAGCAGCTTTCCATCAGAACAGCAGATTTGAAGGGCCGCGCGATACCACAATGGGCCGCACGCCTAATAGGCCCAATGGAAGCAAAGCCTTTCGGCCGCGATTTGAAGGGCCTTCAGAGTTGGGCTAAAAAGGTTGCGACGCCGACGCCCGATATCTCTCGTTCACTTTGTCCAGTCCTCCTACTTTTGAGGCATTTAAGCACGCCGTCCCAGTATCCCAGTGTGGAGACAATCGGGGAAACCAAAGGCAGCAGATTAGGGAGCATGAGCATCTACCGCCATGTGCGTGCTGCGTGTTGAGGTAAAAGCGGAAGGAGTGAATATATAGCCAGGGAGAACACAGAAAGGTGTATGAGACATCACAGGTCTCGTTCAGATTTAATTGAGAGCCTAAATGCGGGTGAAAACCCGTTACTCCTTAGGCTAGGGTGGATGGCGCCACTTGCGTCTATTGATACTGTTTTTTAACACAAGTCTAGCACGTGATAAGGTAAGGGAAGTAGCTGATGTTGAAATAAAGTTGGCCAATTGACCGATACAGTGTCGCAGCCGATGGAGTAGAATTGGTGCTGATGGATTACGTCGGCAAAAATATTATATTCGAGTCTTGTACGAGTCGTTTTGCTTTAGAAAACTTTTTAGTCAAGTTATATGGTGCCGTGATCAACTAGGTTTTGTTAGCTTAGACTATAAATATTAGCCTACGGACTTGTCAACAGAGATCCAATCAAATACAACAATTACTTTTTTTATGGCGACTTCGCCAAACCTAGTTTCGCAGTTTTTTTTTCCAATGAGTTCTTCTGGTCGGCAGGACTGCATCGCTTTGATCTCGGGTATGCTAGTAAGTTTGCGTCTACCGAGTAAATTAGGTCTTTGATCGACGGCGCATCGCTTCTTTCTCGATCTTTTTATTCACCAATCATCGATATTAGTTTTTCTTCGCAAGATTAATTCGTTTAGTCTTGTTCAGCTTAACTCTTATCATAGTTATCCAGTTTAGATTTCAGTTATCTATCGGATTTTACCGCAACTTTGTTGTTTCAATCTATTTCGTCAAGTACAGCCGATCAGATTTAGATCTAGAGGTTATTTTCGAAGCACTATTAAGTAAAATTAATATTGCTTCCACAATTGAATCGGCTGACTTTAACCGATTGCTTTTTGACTTGTATCGGAATCTCTAGCCATTATCATCTATGGAACGATTCGGAACACCAGCCGATACTTTCAGAATTTGATATTTTATCACTTGTCAATTTACAAGTTAAATTGATTGGTATGCCTTGCACCTACTCGAAGCTAATCGGATCCTGCACTGGTGGAAATCAAAACTCCCAAGTGCTCATCTAGGATCACGCAGGAAGCCAATGGCTGAGGCGGCGCCAGGCATTTTCAGCATGGTGGTCCGGCTGGCTGTGGCGGAATGCTCCTTCATTTTCTTTTTCTTGTTGTTTTCTCTCTCTCTTTTTCTAAAAATGGAAAAAAATTGGTGGTGATGTGGACGCCGGACGTCGTGTGATGGTGGAGTGGCAGTGGATAATGCCACGGGCATTGTAGTCATGTTTGAAGAGTTGTGGCGAAGCAATGATGTTGTGAAGCATGCCTCATGTATTTTGAGTTTAAGTAGTGCGATGAGTGTGAGTTTAAGTAGCGCGATGAGTGATGCGGCGCGATTAATATTCAAATTCAACCGGTCAGTGTTGTTGTTGAATTAAGCTTGAGTGGTGTGATATGCGACGGTGTTGTGCGGCTTATGTTGATGTTCCAATCCAACTGGCCAGAGTTGTTATTTGTTGACTATTCAGTCTCTAAATCTATTCTTATTTTTAATATAATTGGTAGCTCTCGCGTTTGGTTCGTTTCAAAAATTAAAATATCTTGATACACTTGTAGCAAAACACATTAGTTTGTACACAAATTATTAAATGGAGAAGATACTATTCTTAGTGGAATAGCATTTCACTATTTTTTTCTCGAACACGCAGTTCTGCGCATCATTACGGTAATAAGTTGAAAAAAAATCCGAATACATGCGGAATCGATGGCTTGGGATAGTTTTTATTGTTACATACTCGCTCCGAAGCACGCATTCCACCAAGGGCTCAGCGAAATCGCTGCCCCTAGGTCCTTTATACTGCAGGCGTGCCAACTCAACACAGGTAAGAGAATACTTAGCATACATGCAAAATTTAGATTTGTTGATTTATACTCCTTCTGACCTTTTTTAAGGCGTGTGACCTTCTGTCCTAAGAACAATTAACTCCACCATTTTATCAATTGGTGTATGGAGCTGCCATCAATTTGTATGCATGCCATGAACTTAACTTTGTACCTTATTAAGTTGGAAAAACAATGAAGCCAATAACTGGACCCATGCAACTGAGATTTAATCACCCAATCACATACAAAACATTTAATCCGTGCAATGCAACTTGAATGGCTGGCTGGTATTAAAATGTATCGGAATCTACATCAACGCTTTACGTATCGGTCAAAATAGAAAATAAAGATACGCTTATAAAAGGATCCGGAGGGAGTATGTACTACGGTCCCATGTGCTCCTCTCCCTTCAAAAAATTAAGGCAACATCGTGTAAAATAAAATACATATAGCTACAGAGAACAAAAATATTTAAATACAGCAGGTGCATTCATAGAAAAAAGTACAGCAGGTGCTTACAAATGCTCGAACAACATATGACGGACAATGAAGAATAACACAACCAAACTCTTACACATACGTATATAAAGTTGCCTGCCTAGTGCATGCTAGCTATGTGCCCTATCTTTTTTCTGGAAGTGAAGCAACAAATAGCCAAATATTATGAGGTACGGCCAGAACATGTATATGATGTTGGCCACGAATCCGGTCCCCAATCTCAGCACCGTCCGCCTTCTCGCTCTTCTGCTCAGGAGCACCGTCAGATCTTTGAAAGTCCAGAGCAGGAACCAGAGCCCGTCGAGCAGCGCGAAGGACAGAACCACGGAGGTCACGATGGCCGTAGAGTGATCCACCTGCGAAAGCAGCAGGTGCAGGGAGAACCCGAAGGCGGCGCAGAAGCTTCTCGCGGCGCCGAGCAGCAGCGCCAGGGAGAAGGACACCAGCTTGATCCGCCTGTGGATGTCGACGGCGGCGACCCCGCAGTAGACGAGGCTGAAGGTGGCCAGGGTGGAGCAGATGAACGCCAGCGTGTTGGAGACCACGAACCCATCGAAGGCGTACGTCCCGGAGAGCACGGGCGTCCCGGCGGGTGGCGGCGCGGCGATGCCTCCTCTGCCCGCCGCCGCCGCCACGTCGCCGGGGGTCCTGACGCCCCCGGGTACGGTTATGGCCGCCGTGAACGTCGCCGTCGCGACGAGCACGGAGCCGATGCCCACGATCTGCGCGAACTCCCTTATCTTGCTTGATTCTTCCTCCTCGTTCAGACTTGGGTTGTAATCCTCGATCTGATCACGCCGGCGGTTGGCAGTCTGAGCATTTGCGAAGGTTAGCATGCTCAGTATCCTGCGAGGTGCGGTCTGCAAGAATTAACAAAATGAATACCAATATAAAAATTAAGTTATGGATGGAAACAAATTACTATGAGTTTTCCTTTTACCAGTCCGAAGTAGAATCCGGATTGAACTTTTCCCAGGGCGAGATCCATGGGGGTTCTCCCCTCCCTGTTCTGCAAATTTATGTGAACACGGCGGTTGCTGATGAGGCACCAGACGATGTCCCGCTCCCCGGCAAGGACGGCGAGGTGCAGGGCAGTGTTCCCATCGCCGTCCTGCGCGTTCAGCACCGGCGACGCGGAAGGCTGCTGGCACCAGCGGCACGCGAACTTCAGGACGTGGCGCCTCCTCCTCTCGACGGCGACGTGGAGGAAGGTCCGCCCCCTGGCGTCGCGCAGCCCGGCGCAGGCAGGGTGCCTCGTGAGCAGGACGACGACGGACGCCATGCTGTCCGCCGACGCCGCGACGTGCACTGGGAACGACCCGTGGGTGTCTGGCTGGAACGCTGAGGACGGATCAGCCCGCAGCACCTGGGGGAGTGTGAGGTTCATGCGCTCGTAGAGCTTGGCGAGGCATCTCTGCGATAGTAGGAAGTAGGAGCCCAAGGAGTAATGCTCGAAGCTGCTCGCGGAGAAAACAAAATTTGTAAACTGGAGGGAGGGGTCTGCTGCTGATGCGGCGAAGTGCATCGGAGTGCTTCCGTTGACGTCTCGTTGTTTCAGAAGGTCCTTGTTCCACTCCAGCAGTAACCTTGTCATCTCTGCGGTTGCAATTCAGTGTTAGAAACAAAATTAGATTAGGGAAACAAGAGTTGTTCACGTACCTCTGTCGTGGAGGACAGCAGCATGCAAGGCATTCTGTCCATCCGGGCCCGAGTAAGACAGGCCATGGTCCCTGTCGTGCATCTCGCGAGCGATCCGGTGGCGGCCCCACGTGCTGGCGAGGTACAGCGGCGAGGTGCCGTCGTCCGCGACCACACGAGCGAGCTCCCTGTCCCCGCCCACGAGCGCCGCCACCATCTCCGTGTCGCCGAAGCGGACGGCCTCGTGCAAGGCCGTCTCCCCGGCCGCGTTCCGCGCCCTCAGGAGAGCTCTCGCATCGCCGGCCTCGCCTCCCCTGACGAGGCCGACGAGGCGGGCCACCGTCCTGGTGTTCCCGGCCCGCGCGGCGCGGTGCAGCGGCGTGTCGCCCTCGCCGTCGCGCGAGGCCAGCAGCAGGCGCCCGTCCCTGCCGCAGATGGCGCCCGCGCTCTCCGGGTAGCGCCCGCCGTCCCCGGCGCCGGCGGCCGATGCGTCGTCGTCCTCGCCGCCGCTGGCGACGTAGATGACGACTTCACTAGGCCGCGGCGCCGCCGCCGCTCCTTCCGCCTCCCCCTGCTCTCCCACCAGGATGTCTTGCAGCCGCGGCTGGTCCCAGCATTCAGCCGCAGCCCGGCTCGAATCCATCACACTAGCTAGGCAGCAGGCACTGACTACAGATGTCGTTGGCGCTTGCTTGCCGTACCGGTCGTGTACGATGGCAGCATATGCATCCGTGCGGCATGCATGTAGTTGGCGGCCACGTGAAGGCGCTATTCATTGCGTACGACGATAAGCTACCCCTGGACGCTTTTTTCCGTAGAAAAATACGGAGTGTTTTCGTATCTGCTTCCGGCACGGAAACACCGCAGGGCATAAGCAAGGTTCTAGGTTCCTTATTCGCATGTCACGCTGTCCTCGATCGATCGAGGTGAGGCCGTCACAGATGGATACGGTCTTTATTCTTACGTGAACAATAGGCCACCTGGAACCAAGGCGCCAATTTTTTTTTTCCATGGCCGCAAGGCGCCAACTTTGTAGGTTCTCCTTTGGAGATCATGCATGCCAGCTTCCTTTTACGGTCTGTGTGTGTAAGGCGGCGCCTTCCACTTTTCCTCAAGCACAAGCCAAGCTGAATTTTCTCCCACTTCCATTTCCACTTCCACTTTTACGCCCGAAGTCATGAGGATATGAGGTCGGTGGACTGGAACTTGGAAGCGAATTGGCTCGGCTCATGTTGGAACATATATTTTGTGCTCACAAAAGCTAAATTTTTTTTTAGCGAAGCACAGTACAGCCACCTGGTGGTAATAATTTGGGGTCTCTTACAAATTAGATCGGTATATCTTGAGATTGGCAAGCAAACTCAGTTTGTCTTTTCAACCGCAAGGAGTAATCCCCCTCCGTTGACAAATTTGTAGATTATTAAGCTTTTTATAAATTTGTGGGCATGGGCGTGATGTTTCTATCTATAATATTTCATTGTCAAAATCAACTTAATGTAAAGATAAAAAAAAATTTTAAAAAGAGTTTTCAGAGGCGGTTTACTTCCACGGGAGGAGTATATAGGACAAAGTGAACTAGCGAGAAGGGTAGCAATATGGACTTCTTTTTCTAAATATTACGATTGTTATATTCTTTTGACGCATGGCTAAAACATAGCTAGGGACCTAGGGTGTTACAACATAGAAGTTTTATAAACAAAAAAAAACCCTACAACGAACAATTTTCCGGCGACCCACATACTAGGGATATCATTCCAGCTAGTATTCTCCTGAGGTTGTTCAATAAAATATAATTATATACAAACCAAAATGTAGCACAGTTGCATATAAAACAATATTAGACGTACATGTAAAGAAAAATGACTTGTTTCACAAATAGGGAGTCCTATTTTTTATATTAGTAGTACAGAGATGTGGCACGTGCTTATTATAGTCCCGTGAAACACGCGCGGGATGACGAAGGATAAATACACCTAACTTCTAGATATATAATATATTGGTTCAATATTGAATACAAATCTTACCCCATGTTTTGAATAAATAGGATCGATGAGGGAGTTTTACGGTCTGTTTGGATCCTAGGTTCTAAGTCACTTTAGGAACTAAAGTTCTAAACAAAGTGACTAAAAGTGACAAAAACGTTTTAGTCCCATCAGCCTCCAAAGAGGAGCTAAAGGAGCTAAAAGGAGAAGTTGAGAGAGCCTGCCCCTCATTTTAGTCATTTTATTTGAAACTCTAGTCACTTTTAGTCACTTGATCCAAACAGACGCTTAATTTCTTCTTCCTAACCAACCCATATATACCAAGCCAGGATTATGAGAAAGCAAATCATATAGATACTAAGAAATTCAACCGGAAATCCGGAAGGGATTAATTTCCTTGTGCTTGCTGCATAGAGAGGCTAGCTTCAGTGATGGGTGAGGCCATCTGCCGTTTTCATGAACTCATACGACAAGAAACCGGCGATCACGAGGTAGGGCCAGAAGAGATATATCATGTTGAACAGGAACCCAATCCCTAACTCCAGCAGCGTCGCTTTCGTTTTCCTCTTAAGAAATGCTGACATGTCGTTGAAGCTCGCCATCAGGAACCAGAGCCCGTCGAGCAGCGCGAGAGATGTCATGACGCAGGACGCGATGGCCGTCCCGTGCTCCACGTTGGCGAGCAGCAGGTAGAGGGCGAAGGCGAAGGCGGCGCTGAAGCTCCGCGCCGAGCAGAGCAGCAGCGCCAGGGAGAAGGACACCAGCTCGATCCGCTTCTGGATGTCGACGGCGGCGACCCCGCAGTCGTAGACGAGGCTGAAGGTGGCCAGGGTGGAGCAGATGAACGCCAGCGTGTTGGAGATCACGAAGCCTTCGAAGGCGTACGAGCCGGTAAGCACCGGCGTCCCGGCCAGCGGCAGCGGCGCGACTGCGGCCAGTTTCTTGCCCGCGGCGTCCCCGGGGCTCCACACGCCCCCGGGCATGGTCAGAGGCTGCCGTGAATGTGGCCGTAGCGACGAGCACGGAGCCGATGCCCACGATCTGCGCGAAATCCTTGATCTTTGCGGATTCTGTTTCCTCATCTAGACGGCGGCTGTACTCCGGTATCCAATCCCGCCGGCGGTTGCCACTCACGGCATCTACGAAGTTTAGCATGCTGAGAATCCTACGACGTGCCGTCTGCAAGATTTTCCATTCATCCGAGGACATGAGAGAGAGAGAGAGAGAGAGAGTTTCCTTTACCAGCCCGAAGTAAAATCCGGATTTAACTCCCCCGTTGGCGAGATCCCTGGGAGTTCTCCCTGCGTTGTTCTGCAGGTTTATCTGAGAATGCTTGTTCCCGATGAGCCATCTAGCCATGTCCAGCTCCCTGTCACGGACGGCTATGTGCAAGGGCAAGGCGGTGTCCCCGTTCTTGTCCTGCACGTTCACAACCGACTTGGAGTAGGGCCGCCCCCACCACCGGCACACGAAGCTCACGACGTTCAACCTCTTCTTCTGCACCGCGAAGTGGAGGAAGGTCCGCCCGTCGGGTCGCGTAGCCCGGCGCAGGCAGGGTACCTCGTGAGCAGGATGATGAGAGGCACCATGCTGTTCCCCGACGCGGCGACGTGCACCGGGAAGCACCCGTGTTTATTTGTCAGGCCGGAACGCCGAGGTCGGGTCGGCTGCCAGCAGCTGGGGGAGCGGGAGCTTCGCCCGCGCGAATATCCTCGTCAGGCACCTCGGGGGCAGGAAGTAGAAGCCCATGGAGTAGTACTCCAGGCTGCTCGCGGAGAAAACGAAGAGCGTGAACTGGAGCGTAAAGAAATTTAAAAAAACAATTTTCATTGTTTTAATCACAAATGTTAATCATTTATTAATTGCATTTGTTTAGCCCTTTATTTAGCAATTTTGCTTCTCGGTTCGCATATAAATGAACTTACTAAATTTTTTATTTTAAATTTAGACATTTATTAGTTATATTTAATATAGACTCTTTGCTCAACTAATATTTTTCTTTTTTAATTCTAATTTTATTTATTTGTTGATTGGATTCGACTGATTCTTTGGATTTTCTTTGGACTATTAAATCATTATAAAACTCAGTGGTGCCTATTATATCGTATGTTTTACTGGAATTGTAATAAAATATTTCTAGACTTTGCATGTACTATAAAATCACGAAAAAGAATGCACCAATCAAATTTGAGGATTGGTATTCTTCTACATTGCCACAATGCTATCTAGCCTGACCATGTATGACTATTTTATTTCTATACCGCAACTTGGCCAATTAGCCAAAGGAGTATTGATCCCATCGATTCAGCAAGAACTGTTTCTCTCCATGTGCAAAACCTGAAGCTTCCTTTGCCTGTTTTCACATTGAGTCAATTCTACTCATTAAAGCAAACCCTTTTATCTAGTCTCTCGTCTCTCCTTGCTGCGTAATCTACGTGACCTTCCACTCCACTTTAGCACGCTCGCCAACGTGAAAGAGCTCGAGCTCAAGTATCGCAAGCCCACCAAGTATAACCATCTTGGTGGAGGCTTGGAGGAGACGGGATATAGGAGAGATGCAGAGGAGGGCACGACCCTAGAGACAATGAAAGACCTGCCATCAAGGACCAGGCTAGCGGCTAGTAATGTGGAGCACGGAGGAACTATAGGTGAGTTTCTAATGAATGACTAGCTCACGTGTTCTTTCGGATTTTTCAACATCTAAACAATTGCTTGCTATTGTTGACGGCGACGGCGACGGCGACGGCTCAGAGCCTCGAAGCTCATCTATGGGCTGTGGCGGCGCGAGGCGAAGGCCGTGGGACCAGGCGGCGCCGGCGCGGGGCTGCTACTCATCCGTGGCACAGCCCGACGACGGAACTGGGTGGGGGTCGTAGGACGCGGAGCCGGCCGGTCCGCCGCTGCGCGTGGTGGAGCCGCTCTCATTTATGTACCACAGATCCACATAAGCCAGCAGCAAGCTGTACTCAAAGGGAAGTACATTGCGGGCAGCGCCCAAATGCATTACTGTACAGAAAAACAGATTAAGAATATTTAAAAACGTATTTGATTGCTTCACGCTGGTTGTCTTCTATAGTTAAAAATGATCTATCTTTATTTACTTTCCGTACCATATGTAGGATTGTAGAGTAATATAAAGTTCAAATTAAATATGTTTCTATTTTCATCTCATGCCATATCTTGTAGATAACGACGGAGTCAGAAGAAAAGTATAGATGTGGCGAAATATAGGAAGAGACTGAATCAAACATACGGAATATGCACCAATTCACACCCCATTCACATATTGCAATCGCACGAACTATAGCTTAAAGTTTGAAAATAATTAAATTGTAAAAGTTTTCAATCAAACAATGATAATTAAGTAATTAATAATATCATTTGGCTTGTTGCCAAGCATCAATCTTGCGACCTTCTGCTGGACCCTCGTCTTTGACTACCGAAGCTGCCCCTGCTCCGTCTCTAGCGGCTTGCCGGCAGCCACGACAATGCCAACACTGTGTTGCTCGTGTTCCTCCTTTCCATGAATCAAGCTGTCGCCGTGTCACGCGCACGCCACACCTGTTCAGCTGCTCCACGCGGCGGGCGCCCCGCGAGCGTGCTGTCGGCCGATTTGCCTGCCGATGCTCCAGCTCTGCGCGCTTGAGACCGCTGCCGCTGAGCCGCGCGCTAGAACCGGTGTAGGAGAATTGATTCGTTATCTTAGGCAGTTGGATCTTTTACCTATCGGCTGTTTCTGGATAGGTTGGGTATGTAACAGCATGAGGCCCAATACGATGCAATCTTCTTCTTGCGCTCACCTGTTCTCGCTAATTTCCATGGTGGCCAATGCTCAGCTCGGGAAAAAACGGCGGGGCAGCTGCCATTGGAGGAAGAGGGGAAAAAACGGTGGGGCAGCTCCGCCTTGGCTTGTAGATAATTTTCTTTTTCCTTTAGTTCCAAATTAATATATTTATTAGTTGTACCCGATATGAACTCTTTAGATTAATTTAGATCGTTTGATCTTCATAAAATTTAACGGTGTAAATTCTTCTCTTTTTTCGATTAATGTGAAAGTTTCTAGACTCCGTCAGCGAACGTGGTGGCTTCTTTTAACACTATTGTATTAAGATAATAATAGATAAATTCTTTTAATTTGCTCGAGGGTGGCAATAGATGAGAAGCCCCGCCCGACAACATGCATATGATTCAAAATAAATGTTCAATGCCTAGCTGGTGGTGGTGATGGTCAAGGGTCCTTCTTTAGATATTTCATACGTGAGGTACTAGGAACTAGAGCAGCAGCTATGAAGCAACCTTTTGGTTCTGCCAAGGTTTCCTACAGTTCATCGATCCCGTTTTGGTCAGGAGGCTCATACCGTTATACGTTGCCTAAGCACAATTTTGGACTAAAGCTAAATTTACACCAAAATCACTTTCCCATTGGACGCCGTGTCTAAGTGCCTATGTAAATAAATTGTGTGTTCCTCGCAAATATAAATAAATAAACCGTGTGTAAAATTTGTTCCCCAGCAAATTGTGTGTTCCTCGCAAACTGTGTGGAAATTTCTAGAACGTGTGTAAATTGTGTGTTCCCAGCAAGCATAGGGTTCCTGAAATATTCGCAAGTTATCTGGTGGTCATAAACAGGTAGTCTTTCTTTATTCTTACATGAACGAGGGGGCAAGCAAAGGTTTTGGTCCTGCGAATTGGCTCCCCGAACTCTTGCAAAATTATAAATAAATTAAGTTTGTGCCCGTGCATAATTACAGGAGACGAAATTTTGTGACAGTATCTGCATGAATATTTAGCGCAATATATTTTCCTCGGTTCCTTTGAAGGTCAAAGTGTTCCAAAAAGGTGCACAGCAATTAGCGCAATATATTTTGGCCCGCTCTGAAAGATAAAGCCCATTCGTTTTATAAAGCCCACGTCGGCGGGCTATGCTCCTGGGAATGCGTGGGCCTTATCTTTCAGAATCTGTTTGCCCCCCTTCCAGCTCTTGCGATTTGTGGGCTGGCCTTGACATATTTCAGTTTCTTCTGTTGCGCCGGCGACGACGACCTTGCTCGGCCTCGCGCCGCCAGATTGCGGCAAGCAGTTCAGCGCGCCGGGGAGCAACGCCTGCCTCGCCGCCACCCGGACCGTACGTCCACGACCTCCACTACTGAAACCTAGAACCCAAGTACAGAGAGGGAGACCGTTCGGAACTAAACGGATCGGAGAAGGCTCTTGGCGCCGCCTGCAATGCAACGTGAGGTCTCAATCTGCCAGCCCATGCATTTTGCTCTGCAATCTCTAGATGTGTTTTTTGCAGTATTAGGATGAATTGTACATCTTTTACACACTATTCACTCCTAAAAGTAAACAACCACAACCCACAAAACTATAACACCCCTGCATTTCTGCATTCGCCAAACAAGATAACAAAGGAGCCAATAAACGCCACTCTAGTACTCTACGATATACATCTCGTGCCATGATAAGTAGGGGACACAGCCTTCTACCGACCCTCAACCATGGTGATGGTCATGCTATCCACAATGCTGCAGTCGCGCTTGCTCCACGACGTGTCTTCGGCAGCAGCAGCTGTCCTTGCAGCAAAGCCTGGCTGCTTCGGAGTTGGCAACGAGGCAGTGTCAGTGCTGGCCAACATCGTCAGCACCTGGGACATCAGGGGACGGTCGTCGGGGTTCTCTTGCACGCACAGAAGCCCTACTTTGAGGCATTTAAGCACTTCATCTGAGTCGAAGGAGCCATTCAGATTTTCGTCGACTAAATCTAGGCCCTTCCCCTCATTCAGTAAGCTCCAGGCCTGGTAAACATTCAGAAAGTTATTAAAATGATAATAGGTTTAATTCAGAATTTTAAATAGTTACTGGATGGGAGCTCACATGTGCTAGAAGGTTGAGGTGGCCAGAGTAGCTGTAGACACCTCGGTTCCTTTTACCAGCAATGATTTCCAGCATTATAACACCGAAGCTAAATACATCTGATTTCACCGAGAACACTCCATCCATTGCATACTCTGGGGCCATATAACCGCTGCAGAAAGCCATGTAAATGTCATCATGATTAGGATATTACATTGCATCATCAATATTAGATGATTGACATGTCTGTCAAAACTGAGTTACTTACTATGTGCCAACTACTCTGAGAGTATTGATTTCTGTGTCGTCACTGCCAAACATTCTAGCCATGCCGAAGTCTGAAATTTTAGGAGTCATCTCCTTATCCAGAAGAATATTGCTTGTCTTCAGGTCTCTGTGGATGATTCTATATCTCGAGTCCTGGTGAAGATACAGTAAACCTCGGGCGATTCCCTCAATTATACGGTATCGTGTTTGCCAGTCAAGTAGCTTGCTCTTGGCTGCGTCTGGTAACAAAGATAGGTTGTTATTTGTTCTTTGATAGATTTGGAAATTCTTTTCGAAGAAAGGTTAAGGGCATTACCAAATAGAAAGTAGTCCAAGCTTTTGTTTTCCATGAATTCATATATAAGTATCTTTTCTGGTCCAGAAATGCTGCACCCAATCAATCGAACAAGATTCCGATGCTGGAGTTTAGCTATCAACAAAACCTCATTCTTGAATTCCTCAAGACCCTGTGTTGATGTTCTTGAAAGTGTTTTAACAGCTATTTCTTGTCCATCCTCAAGCTTACCCTGTAGTTATGAATTCATGCATTTCCAATCAGACATGAAGTGAGAGTAAGTCTATAATCCTTTCATTAAAAAATTGAAACATTTTCACTTTTGGGGAACTATCAGTGATGTAATTTAATACATCGTTACATGGAAGAACATTCAATTTGGAAATGCTTGAAATTTTTGTTCTTGCTGGTGATGTAAAATTTAGTCAGGAGTTGAGCCATCCTGGTGCGACTTTTTGTTTCCAAAATTTATGATGTATCTGCATTACACCTATCATTTAGGTTGAGGTTGGTACCTTGTACACAGGCCCAAAGCCTCCTTCACCGAGCTTGTTCTCAGTTGAGAAACCCTCTGTGGCTTTTGCTATTGTCTCGTAATCATACAGTGGCAGCTCCAGATCATCCCCATGATTCTTTCCTTCACTCCCCTCCATACTGTGCGAAACAGCTGTCCATGTTCCTGCTCCTATAAAAATGTAAAAGTTAGAATTGCACCAGCCAATTCAACAAGGTGTCACTTGTTTTGTCTTTTTTTTTTTACATTTGTACTTCAAAATACGTATTTGATGTCCCTTTAGGGGAGGTCAATGGTCTGTAGTGATTGTATGTCACCTGGTTTTCTTGGTTTGGTCTTCTTTGCTTTCCAGATGAAACCTGCGATTGCTAGAAGAATTGCCAGTGCAGTAATGCTGACAACAATTGCAACCACAATATTGACCTTCTTCTTTGACTTGCTTACTGAAGCTGCACAAGAAATCGTAAAAAGGTTAAGTTTGATCACAGACTTGGGTGCACCTAGCTTAGAAATAGTGTACATAATAATATAAAGCTATTTATGAATTGTGAGTGTTACTGTTTATGATAAATATGTAAACATTCATAGGGCTCTTGAGTGAAGAATATTGCCAAGAGAGTAGTCTTGCATATTGCTACTGTTAAGAAAAAGCTTCATGATGAATCCGCCATTTTCAAATAATAACATTGCATTCAAGGTATCTGAATCTAAGAAATATTATCCCATGGTCCTTTTCAGGTAGATCTTTTGACTTTTGTGCTGCATGATACAGGATTTATGGGATCCAAATGAAATAGCGCCACTATTTCATATAGGTCAACAGTATGATACTCAGATCTGAAACAATTCATGTCAACTTTGCTTGCGGATAACTGGATATCATGGGATCAACTACGGTAGGTGGTCGTGTTCTTCCCAATTACGAGGGTCTTAAATCTCTGGTCCAGGTTTGAAATATGAACACAGCATACAGCACACAAGGGTCTATGCCTACCCTGGACCATGGCAGTATGAATATGGGATGCTCGCACACGATTCACAATCTATGTTCATATGGAGAAAAGGGGCGTTCATGATATTGCAGTGGAAAGAGAAGCCGAGTGTTATCACTGTTGGCACGCCTTGGTCCAATGATGTCCTTCTCAACCAAATTATCAGCATGATGGTGTGCCGGACCTGGCTGATGGAATGGGTCCAGTAACATGTGGTGCACTAAGTGGCATGCCAATGAATTTTACCGATTGTGAGGAGGATTTATCCACATACATAATGGCGCTAATAGTGGAAACAGTCAAGCAGATGCTGCAATGCCCATGCAACTAGGGAGTGATCTGCAGTTCATGCTTGGTTTCCATACACAGTACCAACAACAATTCAGCAGGAAGGAGGCAGAGAAATTTACCTGTGTCCAGCCTTTAAGGCATGTGATGGTGCTAGAAAGCAGAGGGGACGACAGTACCATCTTGACCCCAGAAACAGCACTGCCCTACCACACGACAGAACCTAGTGTGCACTTTGGATTTGAGTATCACTCTGTACCTGTTACTTGTAAAGGAAACGGCGCCCTTTGTGATGGTAACAACTAGTCCTGGTATGTTGATTAACGGTTGTTGCATACTTTAGTGACATTTGTGACTTCTTGTTCTTTCTTTTGATGCATATGGTATTAGTCCTACTTATTAACTTTGATAATTTTGTTGTTGCAGCCTTGCAGGGGAACTATTGGCTTTTGTTGAGTTCCGTTGAAGAAATTTAATTGCTGCGTCTTCTTATTAAAAATGATTAAATTTCAATATTATTTATTTGACCAGTCTAATGCACATTTGTTAAAGAAGCAACAACAGAATAAGCACATTGTTTCTAGTGGGTGCGGATCCAATGCATATCACAACATAAATGACATGTATCCCCAAGTAGAGAGAGCCCTAGCCTGCTTTCTACCTCTATTGTTGTTCTCCTTTTAGAGATCAGTATATACAGAAAAGGAAATGACTTGAACACTCAGTAATTCGTCTTGAAATAATGGCATCTTCATACTAAAACAACCATGTGGATTTGAACATGGCTGAATAATGGGTCTTAATAGTTGTACGCAAAACTCTTATATGTTTTCTATAAAAGCAGGGAAATACTTTATCAAAAAAATAATGGGTCTAAATTTTATGTAAATTGTCATAGATCTTGTATGACCTAATTAAATGCAACCCTATCATCCCTACATTCCAGCGTTTTAGAGAAAAAAAAAGATTTCCAGAAAGATCAGTTCATGCACATAGCAGCACTAGTGCTTAACAAAAAATATCCCCTTGCGCTCTGGCAGCACTTTTGCAGGAAAGCACCATGTCAGTGCTAGCGCTAGGATGCTTGTGCACTGGAGTACCAAGCTTCAGAGCCGGCATCAGCATGTGACATTTCCTGAACTTTGGACTAATTATTGTTTGGTATTGAAGCGGATTCTTCACTCTTATGGTTTCATACTTCAGTGTGAGGTTTCAGAGCAACTATTATCCCATGGATAAAATAACTATTCTGGGTATGTCCATCCATGCTTATTTAAGTTACCTGATGATTTAATTTCTGCTGAACATGGGGCATACATAATATTTCCAGGACTTAATTGCAGCACCTTTTTGTTTGTTGCAGACAGCTCAACGTCCTCCGTACGAGTTCCGTTGTTCACTTGCAACATTGCAATTTCTCGAGCTTTGTAGCTGCAGGTTTGCAGCAAACAAAGGAGGAGGTATTTCAGGCATATCATTTACCAATCTATCACATTTTTATTGAGTCACAGAACATGCAAAATTTCACTAATTTTCTCTCTCTTCTAGCTGAATATAATGCATATATCTAGTAAAAGTAGAGCCGTAGTAGTTAGTCAGCTGTTCCCAAGCTGTAGCCTGTAAGGCTATTTCCTCTTTCCTGCTGCTTTTGGTAGTTTCTTTGTTTGATTGAACCCCTAGACAGAAGATAAGAGTCAAAACACCTCTCCATGGATTCCTCATGTCCTGGTAGTTCACCGCACACCAACCTCATGTGAAAACCACATCTACATCCACAATCCAGGACCGCATCCACTGATCCACATGCACTCGACCTGGACATTGTTGACTAGTTGGTCCCATGCTGCATTGCTGTCGATCCTTTGTTCGCAGTGTCTCATTATTGTTCATCAATGGTGCCCAAGAAAACCCTACCAACTGGTCACTATCGCTGTTGCCAAATTTGTACTCGTGCACTCACTATCAGGCTCCTCACCGGAAAAAAGGGGGGGCTTTTAGATGAGATGTGTCGTCGGTGACTTGCACCGCCGCAACACGGAAACATCGTGCCAATATCTTCCTGGCGCAAAGGAAGAACCGTGCGCAGGGCTGGGACCTAGAACTGGGAGGAAGATGCTGCTCGAAGTCTGGAACAGTCTTTCAGCAGCTACCAGCAGCACACCACTATGAACTGAAATTGACGTGCTGTTTAGCTTCGCCGAAGTCAATCCTACTGTGTTCTGATCATGTGCAGCGGCGTGGGATTCAGAACTGTGTGTCTGCTTGATCATGACAGGCACCAGGATAAAAGGTCTTCACAGGAGGGCCAGAGTTGCTTGGAATGGAATCTATTTCATCTCATCAACGTTGAGTCACCAGTCATGTGCCTATCCTGATCCCCCTGCATTCGTTGGGCTGCACCATCAGGCGACACCGCCGGGGATGGAATTGCTAGGTGCGCCTAGAGCATCTGAAAGAAAGACCTGGAGGCCTGCCTAGACGCTATCGGCGCTGGGAATTGGAAGCTGACCTGATTCAGGTGGCCAAGTTCAACTTGTACCCAGCTCGGTCGCTCGGTGTGCGTCGATTTCTTCGCACGTCGTGCTCTCACTCTACCTGTCTGCGTCAACAGTGGACCTGTGACTTTGTATGGTATACGTGTGCACTGTGCAACGAAGGCGCAGGGGAATGTGAGATGACTACTCTTCCGGGGTTGTGGTCCAAAACTTTCTTTTGCAGATCAAGACTGGAACTCTGCTGGTTATTACTACTGTCATCTGACATTAGACAATGTCGACGGCAGAGAATATGCTTGCCAATGACAGTGACACGAACTGGAACTCTGCTGGTCTGTCTGCTTATACGTTGATGCTCCTTTGGTTACTGTTTGATGGGGACGAACTATAGATGCTGGAATTATTGAAGAAACTAAAGCATAGCCCGGATCAGATGCTGCTAATGAGGCTAGTCTTTTTTTTAGTTGGTATAGACTGAGCAATTCTGGGCACACTGTGAAAAAGGGTAAAAGGTGGTCAGCTGAATTGGCTGGCACCAGGTGAAAATGTTCACCAGCCAAAATGCATCATTGCACGGCAGAGAAAACACCATGTCCATCATCGTACGGAAGGACGGAATAAAATAAGTTTTTTTACGACGACAAAGCGGAGCTAAGATTGCGCACGTGTACGTACAGAAAGACGAGGTGATGGATGGAGGTGCGCAACGTACCGAGGTCGGCGGCGGCGAGCCGGAAATAGAGGTCCTGTCCGAAGCCCGGGTACACGCGGAGGTCGTCGAGCCCGCCGGTCCACGTGACGCAGCCGCGGCGGCCGGGCTCGCCGGTGAGGTTGGCGCTGGCGTACGCCGTGCAGGAGCAGTTCCTCAGGCACCGCTGCCGGCACTGCTCCAGGCTGGCGTTGAAGTCCACCGTCGCCAGCGTCGTGTCGGGCACCTTGGCGTGCGGGAGCACCGCGAAGCCGTCGGTGCGGTTGGCGCAGTCCAGCGGCGTGGCCCGGGCGCAGCCGTCCCGCCCGTCCCGGAGCGCCCACGTCGCCGGCGACCGCGGCGCGAACCCGCGGAGGCAGGAGCAGGGCGGCACCGCGTTGGGGTCGCACACCCCGTTGGGCCCGCACGGCGACACGGCGTCGCACTGGTCCTTGGGCGCGTACCAGTAGAGGTTCCACGCGCGGGCGGCCTCCAGCCACGTCCACCGCTGCAGCAGCCCGCCGCCGGCGGCAGTGCTGTTGAGCGCCAGCCGCGACACGATGCTCGCGTCCCGGACGTGGAAGCTGTAGGTGGCCTCCTGGCCGTCGTTGACGAAGCGGAAGCTGAAGCCCAGGGACTTGTAGGTGACGGTGTCCGGCACGCCCGTGAACTGCACGCCGTCCCAGGGGCCCGACCGCCACACCTTGGTGGGCCCGTTCCAGATGAACACCTCCGGGTCGCCCGACGTGTCCATCGCCGCCACGACGGGGCTCGGCGACGGGTCGGAGGGGCTCGCCCACGCCGTCAGCGTCATGTTCTTCCCCGCCGCGAAGTCCACCCCGAGCCGCATCCCCGGGAGGAGCGTGTCGGTGGGGTGGTCGAACCCCTGCCACGCCACGCGCCCGCGCTGGTCCGACACCACCAGGTTGCCGTCGTCCTGGATCCGCGCCTCGCACGTGCCCTCCGCCGCGCCGGCCGGCAGGGACGCCGACCACACCACGGTGCCGTTGGCGTCCGCGACGGCGAGCGCGCAGCCGGTGGACGACACGGAGAGCGTGGCGCCGGCGGCGCTGCGGCCCACCGCGCCGCGGACCGGGTCGGCGCGGTTGGCGACCCAGACGACGGTGCGGACGGGCAGCTTGGCGTACCAGACCCCGACGTAGGTGTTGTTGGAGCCCGGCGGGGAGAAGAAGCCGAGCGCGAAGCTGCCGGTGCCCGACGAGACGAGCGTGTCGTTGCCCCGGAGCGGCTGGCCCGGCGCGATGGTGTCCCTGGCGCGGGAAGCCGCGGGGAGAAGCAGCAGCAGCAGCAGCAGAAGAAGAAGACCCACGGCGAGGCGGAGGCGGAGGAGGAGCCGGTTGTTGGGCGCCATCGCGGCGAGGTGAACTAGCGCAGCAGCAGCTAGCTCGCTGGTCGACGACAGGTTGACAGGAAGGACAGCATCGTTATGATTCTATCGTGTAGTGGTCAGGTTCAGGTCAGTGCCAATGGGATGGATGCTGCAGTTTTTGTTTCCAGCGAAGTGGCGGATCTGGGCTCCGCAAGGCTTCCAATCAGGCCGGCCCATTTGTCCATATTCTTATTGGAGGGTGGTACGTGGGCATCAGCTAGCATTCGGCGATAGATGGGCTTCCGATCACACCGATTGATCTGTTTTTATTGGAACCGGTGCCAGTGCGCTTGGAAGTCTTAACTGGGCTGTGTTAGGATGTTTCAGTTGGGCCATATATGTCGCCTCTTCCCAGAACTGGCCCATGCAGCCGGGATGATGAACTTCTCGCCTGTCGGGTCGGTGACGTACAGATCGACTCCCATCATTTTCCTCCTCTCTGTCCGTGACCACGAGCTAGAGTCCTAGAGATCTACCATGCCTTCTAAGCAGATCGTCGCAGGCCGGCCGGCTGGCCGGCGGCCGAAAGAGTGGGGAGCAGAGCTCGCCGCGAATGATGGATGGGGCAGACAGCCTTGCGGCTGAAGACACACACGACGGACACGAACGTTCCATCCATGAACGCATCAGCTCACGCTGATGTGCCGTGGCCCTGCATGCGGAACCTTTTCGGCTTCAGGGGTCCGGGCGTCCGGCACAGAAGCAGGTGTCGCGCGGATCGCCGCCGGAGTTCTTCTCCGCCTCCGACTGCCATCATTGACGCGGCTGCTTTACTGCAAAGATACGCCGGATGAAATGCTAGCTTAGCTCCAAGGTGAAATGAATGCTCCGGCTTGCACGCCGGGCCCGCCATGCAAAGACCCAGAGCCCCTCCCGCTGGCCTACACCCGCTGATCGAAAAGGTGCGTGATCACCGATCGGTCTGTTCTCTGTTCCGTGACCAAATCTTTGTCTGAAATGGCACCCTCATCGTGCAGCCGGACCCGATGGTCGACGAAGAGTCGCAACCTCATCGTGCAGCTTCCAGAACCATGGCCGTGTGAGTCGCCGTCAGGGGTGTTGGTGGTGACAGCGAGATCACGGAGGCATCCTGACGAAACTGGAGACGAGTCGGGCCTTCTCCGGAGCACGGGATCTTTTTTTTCTTTCTTTTTGATCCCCAAAAAGTCCTGCGGAAATTGAACACGGGTCCGTTAAGAAATTGCTGTGTTCCCAAGGAAGAAGCTCCAGAAACAGTTAATGCACGCGGTAACATTAGCTGCCGCTGAAAGCGTTTAAACCGTTAATGATGTGCAGTGCCGTGAAGTATCGATGGCCTGACGTGGCGCCCGCCACGCTGGACGGCACCTGGCGCCACGTCACCCGCGCGCGAGCCAGGCCGCTGCTCCTATAAATACTCTCTATCCGCCTGCCCCCAAGCCTGCACGCTGCGTTTCTCGAACCCATTAAACAAAGACAAGGCCAGCCTCCCCGTCCTCGATCCTTCGCCTACCTCCAGATCTCAGATCCGAAGAGCTCCGGCCCTTCTCCAATGGCGGTCAAGGTCTACGTCGTGTAAGTATCCGCCCTGGTCATCTTCTTTTCTCTTTACGAACTCTGAAACCGCCGATGCCTTCGGATCAAATTGAACCGCGTGTTGCTGAACCCAGTTGTTTGGAATAACATCGAAGTAGTCCCATAATCAGAATTCACAGACCATTCCTATGCTGGACTATTTCTTCTCTTAAAAATTGCTCTCCGCAACCTCCATGCGTCCAGACGGTTTCTGTTTCGATCGCTGCCACCGTGTCGAGGATCAATGGACTTGAGGTAGTTGGGGAGGGTTTAGCAGACTACTGAATAATTTGGGTTTCAGTTCTTGGCTGTCAGTGTCTCCATCACGAGGGTGGGTTAGGCCACGGCCCCTCCGTGATGCCTTGATGGAGGCCTGCCGCTAACGGTGGTGGGAACAACTGGGAACGCTTCCTGCACTAGTGATGGGCGGTTAGCTTTACTGAAATCTTTTCCTCTTGCCGTGGGAAATGCTGACAGATTTTTCGCCCCAATGTATTGGCGATGCCGCGAGAGTTCTTGCAACGATTTACAGTTCTGCGGCGTCTCTTTAACACTGGTGGCTCACATCATCACTAATATTAGTGGGACTCATGGACGGTTGCTTTGGAAAACATTTGATTTAGAGCCATGTATGATATCCTTACCAACTCCCTGTTCCCACCAGCTACCAAGCGTTATTGGCCATGGCCAATTACAAATCCAACTTTTTAATGTTTTTTAATGCTCAGAGCCAAAAACATTTAGCGATGCATCTTTTATTTTCAAGTTAGAGTAGAACTCAACATTAAAAAGATGGAATCCACATGTGCATTAGGCAAAGTCAACCACATGTTAACTGCGCTCAAGGACAAGGTTAATCTATCATTACAAAATGAATTTGTATATGGGTTCCACTGGCCGCCTATAGCTACAACTAAACTGTATTCCCCTTTGTTTCAACTGAAATGCATCCGTGGATTTTTCTTACTATTTTGTTCTGTTCATGTGCGTGCAATTTGTATTAGTTATTCGAGATGGAAATCCTAGCAAAATAAAACCTGGCCTAAAATTAGAAGGAATCCTTCAATTTTCCATTGTCTCCAATAGAAGGATTTTTAAGCGTGTCCTAAAACTGTCTTCTGTAAAGAAGCAAATTTTCATCTGCTCATGGATCTGGAACTATAGCACAATTGCAAACTGACCTAAAATTTCAATTAAAGCATCTCCTAAAATGCTTTTGTATTTTTCACATAGTGCTAGTTCCAGTTTCTATTCCTTTCAATGATCAAAATTCATCGGTACCGCTTACATATACCCTATTCCTATTAAAGTTTTGATGCCGTTCTTTCTGTCTGTATATGCAGAGCTTCTAGAACACCTCAATGATACATTACTTTTCTTTCGTGGGCAATTATGAAATCCACGGATGCCCTTTTCTGTTGATGTGGATTTTCCACTACAACAGTACAATCCCACTCTGTCTTCGGATGGGCATGCATGTTTGCTACCTCTTGTTGCTTCCCACTTTCACATCAGCGCGTGGACCCTTTACTTGATGCACAAATTTTCATCCCTTTCTTATTTGCATCGCAAACCCAAACAATTGCATAACTAATAGTCAAATATTTTGACCATGAAGTTCATTGGTCTTCTGAACATTTGAACTTAAGTACTATTCACCACGACACATGCTGAATTATTTGTCTCCTCAGGCATACTTGTTTGTTTAATTTTGGGTGCATGGATCCTGTTATTGGTAAACATCAGTGTAACTGTCAGTCCACATCATCTCTTTAGTTGAGGTCACATGTATATGACAGCTTGAAAAGGCAAACAACCACTTAATATCGTTTAATTTAAGTAATAATAATTCACCCATGTCTTAAATTTTTCTGCCAGAGTGGGATTGTCCAACTACCGAAAAAGTGAAAGCATCTAGAAACCTTTGAATAAAAAGATGGGTAACACTTGTCTCTTTCTAGTACATCTTTACACCTAAATACCTAATTGACACTTGTCTCTTTCTGGTAACGTTATTGGGGAACTTTAGTTTACAGAATATTTGTACCATTTGGAGGCCTGGGGCAAATATTTATGATGAATTTTATCCATAGGATATACCAGCTTTGCTGAAGTAGTTGAAACATATATTGGTGTGAAAATATGGACCTTCATGACTGATTTTTTCAATAGGTTCTACTCCACTTACGGGCATGTCGCCAAGCTAGCTGAGGAGATCAAGAAAGGCGCCGCCTCTGTCGAAGGTGTGGAGGTTAAGATATGGCAGGTCAGTCTCAGCATCCATGCGGTATCGCAGTTGGCAGCACTGCAATAATCTCTGGTTTCTAATGGTCATTCGAGCCTGCATGCTTGCAATCGCCATTCTGCTTGTGATGAGCCATGTTAAGATAATAAAATTCATGCCGACAGGTCCCTGAGACTCTGTCCGACGAGGTGCTCGGCAAGATGGGCGCGCCCCCGAAGACGGACGCGCCGATCATCACGCCGCAGGAGCTCGCGGATGCGGACGGGATCCTCTTCGGGTTCCCCACGCGCTTCGGCATGATGGCCGCGCAGATGAAGGCCTTCTTCGACGCCACCGGCGGCCTGTGGCGGGAGCAGAGCCTGGCCAGCAAGCCAGCCGGCATCTTCTTCAGCACCGGCACCCAGGGCGGCGGGCAGGAGACCACGCCGTGAGTCGTCGTCGCTGATCGGAACGGATAGGGAGGGACGGCCGCGTAGTACAATATATATATACGTGCGTGCTGACGTTTTCCCTTGGTCAGGCTGACGGCGGTGACGCAGCTGACGCACCACGGGATGGTGTTCGTGCCGGTGGGGTACACGTTCGGCGCCAAGATGTTCGGCATGGACAGCGTGCAGGGCGGCAGCCCGTACGGCGCCGGCACGTTCGCCGGGGACGGCTCGCGGTGGCCGACGGAGGTGGAGCTGGAGCACGCCTTCCACCAGGGCAAGTACTTCGCCGGCATCGCCAAGAGGCTCAAGGGCGGCTCCACCTGATGGCTCGCGCGCCATCTATCATCACCGGCGGCGGCGACGCGGCGATCGCCATGCATGGCCATGCCCATGCTCGCGCGTAGCTACGGCGCCTACATATACAGTTACACACCCTGCGCGGCTGTGCAGCATCTACATATAGCTGTTCCTGTGGATCTCGATCGTTCGCCACTCTATACGGCAGCGTGTGATTCGGTCGGTCTTATTGTGGTCTTTGATTGAACTGCTCGTGGATTGGATTTGGTATGCGGATTGTGCATTTGTGCTTGACATACCATCGTATGATCGTATCACCGCGTGCTCTTTTATTTGTCTTCTTTTTCGAGCTGTTCCTAGACGAAATGAAATGATACGATAATCCCCTCCAGCCCCGCTTGGGTTACCACTAGACGACGGAAGAACGCCTTGCTGATTTCGGCCCACTTACCAGCCCACGTCCTTTAAGATTTTGTTGTAGAGACCCACACCCACATGATATTTTGCGCTCGACCTGGAGGTGAACTGTCACAGAAAGCTGAACAATTTTTTTTATTATGTTGGAACAATTGTTCTAGTTTCACAACAAAATTTTTCTGCATTCAAAAAAATTGTTACACCAAAATAATTATCTTAATATACTCAAGTGTGATCTTATTTTGAAGATTTCATCGTAAGGAACATAGTGATGCAGTCAGATTTTGATTTGGATATACGGTTTGGAAAATACGATTCTTTTTACTTGTTATATTCTTTTGGTTTCTTCTTAGACCACGTGCCCGACCCATTCTCACTTCTTTGATACATTGATTGCTGATCACACATGTGACTCATATAAGCCCCTGCCCATGTTTAGTTTCATCCCTCAAGAGCTAAGGCTATGTGATACACTTATGTCTGTAGGCACGTTTTTTAGTCTAAATATGCATAGTAAGGTTGCATACAATGACTAAAAGCAATTGAGGTAATGACAATACAAAATATGGAGTCATGCGAACACTCAACATCCAGCTATGCTTCCTAAGTATACAAAGCCAATTATCATGTAAGACTTATATAGATACATAAGTATGAGTAATCATCCAAGCACTCTCCATGATTGAAAACGTTAGGTGCCTTATATGTATGAGGGGGGACAGAAAGGGAACCCAACCATGATACTTGGTGCGCTTATACAATAATAAAATCACTATTGGAGCTAGATGACGCACGAAGCTAAGTTCATAAATTTTGATTTGCATTTTGAGAGTATATGGATCTAAATGACATTTGAGGCTAAGTTTAAGGAGCAAGATCTGTAATTAAGAGTATAGGGACATAAGAGCATCTCCAACAGATTACTCATATCTCATATCCAAAACACACACTCTCCCCGTTACCAATAACTACTTTTGTATTTTGGTAATGGTTGCTACTGCAGATTATCAAAATCTAATCACCAAGAATAGGGTACAGAGAAAAATCCCCTTCATTTCGGTAAGCGGGGAGAGGGAGGTGTGTTTTGGTAATTACCAAAAACTTAAACTTTTAGGTACTGGGGATCGGATTGGTAATTTGCTGGAGCACTTCCAATCACCAAAATATTCATTATATTAGGGAGAGGGATGAGTAGTCTGTTGGAGATGTTGTTGGAGATGCTCTAAGTGACACAGCCAAACAAAAATAAATTTAAGGACCGACCATGCACTTTACTCTTATTTTAAATTTTAAATATTAAAAAGGTATTGGTTGCCAAAGTTTAAACGTGTAATCCGAAATGACACTTATTTAAGAGCGGAGACACCAAGAGAGTAGTGTGGAGTACGATGGCATATTATCCGTACTGCCACATATTTCAATTTACAAAAACTTTTTGATAACTTTTCCAATTTTAAATTAGTATCTAGCTACTAGGTATGCTTTTCAATAAATTACGCAATGTACTTGTTTAATAATTCGTGATTAACTTCTGTTAAAAAAAAAGGCTAACTGCTCACTATGCCTGCAAAGCTGACCTCTCCTTGTTTGCTTCCAAGTTTTAGCACCATCCTCCACCCAACCTGTCAATACAAAGGTACTACCAATAACATTATTCTTTGGAAAGTTGCTTATTATATATGTACTACTGTAACAGCACATCATTCTCTTTTGAACCTGCCCCAGGAAATATATCCATCTGAACCTTTGAGTACTTATGTGTAGGCAAGGCAAGTGCACCTGGTCTTTCGGCTTCCCCTATTCTGATCGGATTTCTTCTATTCAATCCAACTAAACACCCTTTATACACACGTGATCCGTCAGGTTTTTCATTTACTTTTGCTCCAACACTACTGCCATGAGAATACCGCTTACACAAATACCTGCCCTCTACCTAGAGCTACATGCATGTCTCTGTCTCTACCGAAATCTGCCGCCAAAGGTAGGGTGCCAGAACTCCGGCGCCGTCTCGCTCGCCGCCACCGCATAAGTGCTCGCCACCGGGACGAGGCACAGCCCTCGGCTTCGCAGGTCCTCCTTTGCCTCACAGCCCTCCTTGATCTGATAGGCACCCTTGTTAATTTAAGGGGAAAACTGAAGTTTGTACTTGGTAAGAGGAAATAAGGAACAAAAAAATCCGAATAATATTTTGGGAGAAAGATTTCTGGATATATAACGTTACACTCAAAATGATGCTTATTAAGAGCTGGTAATAATGCATATACCTGTTGTTGCTGTAGCTGCTGCACAGGTCGTCCGCACCTCAGATACGGAGAGCTCAGGGACTGCAGGGGTCGGTTCATTAGCTCAAACCACGCAAAAGCTGTTCAGTCATTTGATCATGGTGATGAGCTATAAATCCGTATACTTACTGCTACTTGATGGTGCAGGAACCTGATGTATTCGATGGCCTCGTGAAGGACCGATGCAGTATCCGTCTAAAAAGAAATCCACGGATGCGACGGATCGAATATGTTCATCAGCTTGGAGTGATATGTTTATTTGCTCAAGCGAAATTCAAAGGATCGGATGATGAACAAGAGAGTAACCGAAACGGGGGAACAAAATAGAAAAGGGCACCTTTCCAAAAGGCGAGACCAGTTGTTGGAGCGCGGTGATTCTGTCCCCGAGCTTCTCCTTCCTCACCTGCCCGGGGGAATAATTATCAAAAGCAATCATAATCCAATTGATGATCATCATAGCTAACGAGAATATATGTCTAGCCTGAATCGCATGTGCTGAGCTGGAAATCAAAAGTTGTCCGGATAATTGAAGGTGGAAGGTGATATAATCTCTTCGGATTGCGTCACAGGCCGGCGGCCGGCCGGTGCACACCTTGAAGGTCGGCAAGGGGGATGGCGTCGCGATCCGGGGCTTCTTAGCCGCCGCCGGCGGCGAGTTCTCGGGAACACTTCTTCTCGTCGCCGAGGAGCAAGTGTCCTGAACAGGTTCCTTGTTGGACTGCACTGGAGGCCGAGTCGTCAGAAGGAACCCTAGCTAGCTGCTCTGCAGTAGAAAGAAGCGGCGGCGACGCCCCGCTGCCGACCATGCCATACCTTGAAAGCTTTGTGCTCCCAGGCCTGCAACAGAAGTGGCTTCGTCGTCATCGGCAGCGCCGACGGCATGTCGCTGAAATTCCGCGTCGACGAGCCAAACAAGCCGGAGAAGTGCTGCTGCTGCGAGAACGGCTTCGTCATCGGCGCCGCCGGCACGTCGCCGTAGCTGGAGTACTGGTTGTCCGCGTACAGGTGCACGCTCCGCGACGCCGCTGCTGGTGCCACGGGCTCCGCGCCGTCGACGACGTCGGGCTGTTGATCAAGCAGGAAGTAGCGACCCGCGTCGTCGCCGTGGAGTTGGAGGAGCGCGTTGAAGCCGGTGGTCGCCTCTGCACCAGCCGCTCTGCCGCCGCTCCTGTCGAGCAAATCGCCATGCACCGCGCATGCAACCGTGGAGGTCGATCTCAGTACGCCAAGATGAATCGAAGGCACACACACACACAACGCGGGGAAGCTGAGATTCTCTGCTTACATGTAGGCTTGCGTCCAATTCACCATGTGGGGGGCTGGATCGGCGAGGAAGGACGGCGTCGAGGCGGCGGCAGCGGCGCCGACGTGGAAACTTGGCCGGAAATAATCCGTCTCGGTGGCACTCGTCGCCGCCGACTCGTCGGCGTCCTGGTTCGTCGAGCAGGCCGACGCGCCGTCGCCGGTACGCGCGGAGCTCCACCACTCGTCTGCCATGGGGATGGATCGGACGATCAGCTTGCTCTAGAGGGAGAGGCACGCCAGCGCCTCTTGCTGTACACGCCGCGCGCAGTGGAATCTCGTCGCCGACGACGATGTATTTATGCCAAGTAGTGGTCGAGCTGAGGGATTCGGCCGGTATTTGCTTGCCGGGCTTGGAGTGAGAGTTAACGTGCTGTACACGGTGGACTTCGTGATCGATCAGCTTGTGGAGAGCACAGGGGTCTCTGACTTCTAAATTTGTTATTGTAAGTTCTGAAGTTTCTGACCTTTGGACTTCTTTTTGTTTGATTGGATTGGGACGGTACCAGGCTAGTAGTCCTGTGCGTGTACAGCCACGCGCTCATGGTGTCGCCGAGCGCAAGCACCGAGCACCGCGTCGATGAACAGTGCGCCGGCGACATTTCGAGACCCTAGTTGACACAGGGAACGGGAATGGGGCCCGCCCCAACAAAGCGGCCGACGATGGCGGACGCCGGTGCTGGTGGAGAGGGAGCGTGGCACGAATGGCCGGAGCACAAGAACATGTAGGTTGAGAGTATCATCTGGGTGATTTCAACACAGCGAAACGTTATATACTGTCGTGGAGGGTGCTAGTATTTTCCCAAGTGTCCGGAACTGTTTTATTGTTCAATCTAGTATGCTGGAAAGCTAGCAAAATTGCATGAGTGGAATGATTTGCATCTACCATTTCTAGGTTATTATGAACATTTTGTTTTTCTTGTGGACACTTGATGATTGTAGCGTAAGGTTTGATTTGCCTCCGCATGATTTATTGCATTGCTTTGCTTGCGACCAAGCAAAGCTTGGACGCGCTGGTCTGTACTAAGTGTAAAGCAACGGTGATCAGCTGAAGCTTCAGATTCGGTCAACCTCAAACGCGTCTTCCAGTTTTTGTTTTTCTTAAACAAAAATCTCTGTTTTGCTCGTCGACACCGAAATTCTTATGAGGCCATCAGCTAGCCTACAAAGGTGCAGGGATTGCAGATCTTTTCTTTATGAAGGTCAGCACTGCTGTCTGTTGATTGCTGCCTTCGTGTAGGTGATGTCAGGCTGCCGTAGCGCCGGGCCCGGCGTGCGGGGCCCAGAGGCTCGCACGCGCGCGTGCCTCCGGTCGCCTACGGCGTACACCGTCGGTCCGGGCTCCGGCAGCAGGCCGGAGCCGATCGGCCAGTGCCCCGTTCGCAGTCAAAAGGCCCGAGAGGGACCGCCGCCGCCGCCTGCACCACCCTTCCTGCTGCAGTGGGCAGTACTGCACTCATCCAGCAGTAGTGCCCTGCCACGCCAATGCCAATCTTCCAGCCGGCTACTCTGGCTGTCTGACCTTGAAGCAAGCCGCTGTTGCCGTGGAATCTCTGCACGTAGCGCCGCCTGCCACAAAACTGAAAACCCTGAAGATACTGAATCAGGGCGACTGGTTCTTGGCCGATATTCAGAGTCCCAGCACCGAGACTGGCCCGGCACTAGCCCGATCGGGTGGAATTGATGGACCGTTTGGACTTTTTAAATTTGGAGCAGGTCAGGTCTCTAAGGGTACGTTTGGATGAGAGGAGAATAAATTTTAATCCTTATCGCATCGGATGTTTAGACACCAATAAAAAATATTAAATATAGGTTAATTATAAAACTAATTATATAAATGGAAACTAATTCATGAGACTCCTAATTAGTCTATAACTTGATTATATTGTGCTACAGTAAACATATACTAATGATGGATTAATTATGTTTAATGGATTCATCTCGTGAATTAGTCTCCATTTGTGCAATTAATTTTATAATTAGCCTTTATTCAATAATTTTAATTGTTGTTCAAATATTTGATGTGACTGGACCAAACTTTAATCCGGCGAATTCAAACAAGCCATAACATATGCCTCTTCTCTTGCTCAATCACGAGCGGAGAGGGATCGTCAACGAGAACCGCGTGGAGTGCAGGAGCAGTGTCAAATTGTCAACGCAAACAGAGTGAGACGCATGCAGCTGCACAACGAGCAGCGAAGAAAATCGAATCGCACGCTCCCTATCGACAGTCAATTCGACATGCGCATCGCCAGAATCCGCTTCGGTTTGGCGTCACGACGCGGCGGCCGGTGCGCCGCCGACGGGGACCGACTGTCGCCGGCGGAGACGACAAATAGAGGAGGCCGACGGCCGCGGCGGGGCTAGGCTAATCAACCGAAATAACTACTTCAAGGCGGCTGCAACCTGACAAGGTTAGTTACGACTTACGACCAGAGGCTAGCTAGCGCGACTGCTACGAGGAACCTAAGCCCGGTCAGTTCGGTGTTCCGGCTAGAGCTAGCGGCTTCGCAGAAGTCTTTTTTTGCAGAACTAGCAGCAGAATATAGTTAATCCCGAGGAGTCAACGACAGCACACCGGCTCTTGGTAAAGCATGACGGGTTCGTGGCCGTGACTGCTCATTTTGTATGCAACTACACTATCGTACACTTTCAGAATCCCTGTTCCTGCTGCGGTCGTAAGCCTTGCCAACGAACCTTGTTCCGTTCTGGGCATCGTATCCCCAGGTCACCGTGCAAAAATCAGCCTTGTTCTATATAGTGCTTCACAAATCATAAAGTTCATGTTCATAAAGTTGATGTTATTGATGTTATCGGTAACTGGAAGTGTTCCAGCAGATTACCAATCCAATCCTTATTATCTAAATATTTTCGATAATCATCAAAACCCTCCCTCTCACCTAAATGAAAGGTATTCATCTCTTCATCTTATTTTTGGTGATTGAATTTTTATAGTCTACTACAGCAACTATTGTCAAAAGTAGTTTTTCTAACGAATACAAAAATAGTTATTGGTAATGGAGGGAGAATATATTTTAACTACGAGAGATGAGTTATCTGTTGGAGAATACGAGATCTGCCTGGTTACCGCCCAATTCTTTTCAGTCAAGCCCTGACTTTCCTGGCGAAGCGAGTGGACTTGTTTGGCGTCTGAATAGTCAACACGTTCACGAAGTCAACTCGAGGAGTTGACTCGCGTTCTGCATGCTTAGCTTTATTCATGCAGCGCCATCAGTCGATACACCGAGAGTAGAAGCTCGACGGCTAAGGCGTTTACCAATAAATCTAGGATTATTCCACATATCGAGTTGGTGATTGTGGTCTAGATTCCATGTGATTCTCTGTAAACTTCTTGGTCGCTGACTTAGTTTTATAAAGAAATCTGCTGCCGAGAGATTAAAAACGTACGAGTGCACGCTAATCTTTGGTCGTCCATAAGATTTTTTGGAATTTCCAAGCTGACGTTGACCGCCCATTTTACGCCTCCATCATTGGGCCAACAGCAGCGAGACCCGCACGGAGTGGACTTGGAATTCCGTCCGGCCCACCTCTTGCCTGGGGGAAGAAGAATCTCACTCGGAGAGAAACTAAAAACAGCTGAGAGCGGGCCCTCGCCACACAGCTCGCTGGGCAAGCTCGGCCCAAGGCCGAGTGGCACGCCGACGCACGCTGGCTGATGGTGCCGGAGGCTGGATGGCTGAAAGCGGCCGCTTCCACTTGCCCTGCCCGCTCGCCGTCCACTGTACACGCTACAGGTCCCGTGCTCCCCGAGCCGCGAGTCGTGACGTCGCGCAGGTCACGGTGCCTTATCCGCACCAGCTAATCCGACATCCGTGGGCCACGCCCTGCGCGACAGATCATCGATCCGTACGCGCATCGCGCACGTGTCCCCCTGTCTCTCTCCGCGGGCGGAGACGGACCATGCGGCCAGTACGTTTTTTTTTTTTGTCACGGGAACAACGGAAGCAGCTGGTGGCTGGCTCTGCCTGCGTGGCTGGGGCAAGCGCGCATGTCGTGCGTGCCAGCGGTTCGGTACCGTACCGGCTGGGCTCGACGTGCGTACGTGCGCGGGGAACTGTTTATACATGGCGGGCCCACACAGCGATACTGTAGCCGAAGAAATACATGTTGATACACATAGTCCGGTTAATCCCTTTGCAAAACCAACCGGCAAATCGCGACACGGGCTACAGACACGGTGCCA
The DNA here is from genome assembly GCF_002211085.1 of Panicum hallii. Classification (NCBI taxonomy): domain Eukaryota; kingdom Viridiplantae; phylum Streptophyta; class Magnoliopsida; order Poales; family Poaceae; genus Panicum; species Panicum hallii. Next base: position 14,626,316 of record NC_038044.1, read on the forward strand.
TAAATAAGAACCCGAATGCAAGTATGCGAGCTGCATCGATTGATCTTAAGCCAGCTGTGCCGGTCCATGGACGCCGGCCGCACTGCTCGGCGTGTCGGCAGACGGCGGCGAAAGACCGGGACACGAACACGACGGCCCGGGGACGAATTCCCCTTTTGGGATCCGTCCTCCGTCCGTCCGTCGCCACGGGCCTACCTGCGTGCAGCTAGCTAGGTCTAGGCGGGTGCCCCCGGCACTCTTCTAGCTATCTTGCTGGTACGGTGGCGCTACTGCGCGACGCCGCCGTGGCCACGCTCCCGAAACGAGCTAGCGGCGGCGCGCCACTGCAGTTACGCACCGGCCGGCCGGCCACCTGGTGCGGCGAGACAGTTGCGGCGGAACCAGCAAGTGACCAGCGGCGAGGAACCGCAGACGCACGGAGCGGATCTATCGGTCGGATGATCGGATGGGTTGGGGGAAGGAAGAACGTGAGGCGAGCGCCAGCGCGCACGTCGAGAGGCCACGGCCACAGATGCCGCCGCGCCCCGGCCCGCCTTTCTAAAAGGCGGGGCGCGGACAGCGACCGCACGGGCGACACCAGTTCACGCTCCCGCTGGCGTCCGCCGCGCCGGCCCGCGCGCGATCCATCCACGCGACCACGCCCACCGGCCGATCGAGCCGCCCGGCGAGGGCTCCGGTGTATCCCGGCCGGCCGGGCGGGCCTGGGGGAGTGGGCGTAAATGGGCTGGGGCACACGGCCGGCGCGGGTGGCAGCCATGTGCCGCGAGGGGCAGCCAAAAGGAATGTCCCGACATGTCGCCGGGCGCGGACACGCGACGTGATCGGTCGTCGCCCGCCCCGCGCCCTCCGCACGTACTTTCGCCCGTGGCCCGGCGTGCCCGTGTGGGCGCCCGTCGCGGTCGCGGTCGCCAGCCATTATCAGCATGCGCGCGCGCGGGGCGCTACTGTGCACGGTCCCCGGCCCGGCCGGCCGGTGCCGCGTGCGTGCGTGCATACGAGCGTATGCGCGCACCGGCGGCCGCCGTGTACGCGTGGACGCCGTACGTATGGCCCGGCGGAGCCCTCGACAAGGGTGACACGGCGGCGCCCCTACTCGCTAGTAGCGGCTAGCGGCGCGGCCAACTAGCGAGTTTCAGAAAGGTCGTGCCATTGGCATGGCATCCATGTACACGAACGTACAGCACGGATAATCTTTTGGTGGCACTGTGTCATTTTCAACGGAAATGCAGCTAGCTAGGTTAGGGACACGGAGTCAGGGCAGATTATTCTCGCAGATCTCTGGACGACGCGACTCGACGGGAGCTAGGGTCTGCGCGTAGCCGTAGTAGGTAGGGCAGGGCAGCCACCATGCGAGCGCACTAGCGAGCGAGCTACTGGTACCTCGCGTCGCGTCAGCCGGAAAGGCGCGGGCGTGATCTGGAAATCGTGGCGCGCAGGCGCGTCCGAGCAGGGGCCCCGACCCCGAGATCTTGCCGGCCGGGCGCGCGCGCGCGCACAAGTTGCGCTCGCGCTCGATCCGCGCGGGCCGCGACCGCTTTTTGACCCGGCCACTCTGGGGGCGGGGGCGATTCGTCGGGACGTACGGGCGGCAGGCAGGGCTGGCTCCATGATATTCCGAGACAGGGAGCGTCATGGCCGTCGCATGCGTCGCCACGGCCATGCCGCCGCACCGGCTCAGTGGCCGGCCGTGGGAAAGGCTACAGCTAGCGGCTACTCGACATGGGGCCCGGCCTCCTCGCTGCTTGCTGAGGGCTCGCCTTGTAGCTGGCTACGCGTGCAGCTAGCGACGGGCCGACGGCGGAACGGGGTATAGTGGATCAGGAAGGAAGGCTGCCGGCCGGCGGTGTACCCTCTTCCGTGCGACGTCGCCGTCCCGGGAGCTAGAGCTAGCTCGATCTAGGTCTCTGCCGCCGACGGCTGGCCCCGGCCGGCTGTCGCTGTCCGCGGCCGTGCCGTGCGCCGGCGCCAACCGCGCGCAGCACGCCTGCCTTGTGCGTCAGTGCGTGGAGCCAAAGCACATGTATGGATGATGGTGGATGCACGTTGGTGTCGTAGGGATCGACGAAGTACAGCTCGTGAGGTACACGTACGTACAACATGACAGGGCCCATGTGTACACGCACACCAGGCGTCTTTGGCAGGCCAGATGCTGGTGGCTGATCGATCGAGCGATGGAGGAAGAAAGCGATGCACGCCTGATTTAATTTTATATTTTTTTTTCGTTCAGTCCTGAGTGACAGTAAAGGGGCACCAATCAGGGCTCAGCATCAAACATCAAATTACAAGTTGCGTTGCTTTAACTTAAGAAAGACAAGATCGTTAGGAAAGTTTAGCCGGCCGGCCGGCCGGATTTCCCCCCAGAAAGACCCAGAAAGATTGCAATCATATTGTCCCAGCAGAAGCATTAAGGGCGCGCTTTATTAGCTAAAGCGACATTTAATTTGACCGGCCAAGAGCAACTAACCAGCGGCCCAAAGCTAGGCAGCGTACGGCCAGGATTAGAAGAATTGAAGCTGCAGCAGAGAGACATCTAGTCTCCATTGGCCACTGCCACCGATGCTAGATAGACCACCAATCACTAGCTAAGCCTAGATTGCATTCCTAGGTGCCTTTTTTTTAGGGAAAATTATTAGGTACTTAGATCTAATCATATCACTGAGGACCTATATGCTTGTTGGTGGCAATGTCATTTAGTTAGTTTATGGTGGCCATAAACTACTCACTAGAAGTAAATAGGCAGGGTAACATGGTTATTTCTTAGGATGAGTAACGTGTTTGAAATTTTCTAAAATAATATTTATTTTTGGACGGAGGGAGTATATTTATGGATAAGGATGCACGTATGCAACTATTTGCTGTCTCCGGCCGGAATCAGTAACACGTAACAGGAGGAGTAGCTTTCATCCAAAAGCTAAGAGAGCATGGTTTATGGGGGGCAGATAAGCCCTTTATAATCACCCAAGTTGCTCTGTGTAGGGAACAGTGGAGTACATCGATTTGAACCGAGTGGCCATTATTGTTACGTGTTCTACTTAATTAGCGCCGTTGGTTCTTACGGCGAGAGAGATACGGCCGTCTCCGGGTTTCTCTTTAGAGAGGTGTGACAACATGGCGCATCGGCAATCAAGCATCCTTCTCGGCAGCAACTGCACCTAGTATGTGCACCTCTAGTCACAAATACACTCGGTTATAGGTATATACTAGCCAAACTTTTGAAACATCTGCTGTCAACATCTTCTGTTTATTTATTCTTTTGAAAAGGATGGCAGGAGATCTAGCGCTTTTATTTCAAGAAGATGTGAAAACAGATACAAAAACAAAACATAGTTGCGTGGAAAATCTCCTTGGCATATATATCCTCAACCAGATTATATGTATAAGTGTGTACATTTTATTTAAATACTTTCATAATTTATAATTTGATAAGGTTTACAAACATTTCACATTTTGCAGTTCACCCCCCCAATGGAAATCTACTTTGAAAAATCACAAAGGAGAGACCCCTGCAACATAGACATTCATACTATCTTGGCCATATATACTAGATGCAATGGACTTGGTAATTTTGGCCACTATATTTTCTAGTACTTACAATATTTAGTAAATGTAGGGGATTGTGAAATATACTTTTCAAGACAAATCTATGCATATATATATATATATGATTTCTATGTCTACAAGCTAAATATATATTTTAAAAACTTTGACGATCAAAGTTGCAGAAGCACGATCAGATCTTGGCAAAGTGTCGAGCTAGCATTCATATCTGGGCATAGTAGTATTTATTTCAGTACTTGTCAGCGTGCGAAGGCAGAAGCAAGGAGCACGCATATTAGCGCGGACCATCGTATAATAGATAACTCCATTGTCACGGGGCCGGGGCGGCTTCTTTATTTTTGTAGAGTTTGATTTTAAACAAGTGGTTGCTTGGACAGAATCCCTTCGTATCTGAAATAGAAACAGTTTATCTCTTCTTACGAAACCAAATTGATGGGACAACCCTCCACCTCCAGTGCACAACACACGCCCTAGATGTCAGATATGAAACAGACCGGGCGGGACATGCATATGAATTTATCCCCACCGGCCATGAGGACATATATAAAATCAAACCCTGGTTAGATTTAGCAGATCGATACGCAAAACCAAGCTGTGCTAGCCATGAGCGGATCAAGTCTATGTCAATGTCACGAAGGCAGCAGGAACGTGCTCATCAATTTATAATGGGAGACTTGGAATTTCGTACAAAGACCTGGGGATTAGTCAATAGGGGTTTGGGGGTAGTGGGGGGTGGCTTGAATAGGAGAGTGAAATCTCGGTTAGCAACCTAAGGGTCCAAAGATAGCCCCCGCTGTAACCGTGAAATGACTTGGTGGTAGGTAAGTATATGTATAGTCATAGTCTGCCTCGTATGATTATGGATCAAGCTCAATCTCCCTAGGTGCAACGATCTTTTATGGGCGGAACACCGTTACCATACCCTAATGATATAGACTGACTGAACCTTATTATCGATAAATATTGTGCCTCGATGTCGTTCTTGTTTCGTAAATCTTTGGTTATAACATCTGTTGTTTTTGTTACTTCGGGGTGTTCGAGTCACTGCTCGAGAGTCGACGCTAGCTAGTCCCAGTTGTAGTTCTAACAATCCCAACAATATATATGAAAACCAACTCACTTTTGGTCCTACCTACTACCTCCTAAGTAGTGGCAAATAAAAAAAAAAGTGAACCTGGTCCTAAGTTTATTTACCAACCAAGTTGCTTACTACTGTATGTTTCTGCATCTCGGGATAGTACACGAAGCCAATGTGAACATGAGGACACCGAGTAGATAGCAGTACTGATCATTGTAGAGTATTGGGAGATATGGTGCTAGCAGTTCATTATTACTTTGCAGCTAGCTAGGTTGGTAGCCTCTGGGAGACAACGCAAAGACAGGCAAGCTTAAGCTGGATTAGCCATCACTACAATACTACGCTGGCTGAGGTCCGGGAAGTGGTTACGGGGGACAGGAGCCCCGGCAACGGGCTCATCAGTAGTGGTGTTAGCCGTAAACAACTCCTAGTCCTAATCATAATCCTAATCCTACGCCTGTACAACATGCTGCGAGCTGCATCAAAAGCTACTACGCACAGGATGTGTCTCGGGCTCTCCTCAGTCCTCCTTGCATTGCCCGGCCTCTCGCGCTGCCCAGAGCTAGCCTAGCCTGCTTGTGGACGCACATCTGCCGCAGCCCGTCGACCACTTCTTTTAACTTTTCTGTTATGTCCGCGTAACAAGAAGACTGAAGAAGGCAGCGCGTCCAGGTGTAATTTCGTGTGTTCAGCTCAGACCAGGGATGGGAGCTGACGTGTGGTACTTGTTGTCGTCGCGTGTATTATTTAGGAGTGCCATCGTTATTGGGTCGCCGTCGCCGGTGACTCGCTCCGCCTGCTTGTCCTCTGGATGGCCGGATCTGGACCGGCATCCTCTCCACGGCCTGATGCGATACGAGAGGTGGTCGACGAAATTAAAGGACCGTCGTTGATGCATGTGTGCCGCCAGAGCCGCAATGCCGGCGTGGAGATCGAGTGAAGCGTAGCGCGCGGCGGCGCATTACAAGACTACTTGCTGCGTGTATAATATAGCATGTGGTAGCTACACCAAAATGTATGCGGTACGTACGGAGAGTCCCTGAGACGACAGCAGCGCAGTTACATGATCCAAGAATGGCCATGCATGCATCTCTGGCGGGTGCTCGGCTACCTTACTGTGCGGTGCGGGTGCAGCTGCAGAGTTGGGCGCGGCGCTGTCTGTTCCATTACGTGTTGTGCTGTGCGCCAGAACGGTGGCTGCAGCTCGGGGAAGGCATGCATGATGCCAGGGCGGTGTTTGTTCTGCTGCTGGTGCCAATACCGAGACCCGATCGATCCCCAGAGGACGCCGTACGGCGATGGATGATTGAGACTGCTGGTGGTGTTTGTTTGAGAGACGATCTTTCTCAAAAGACTACACCCACTATCTTGATTCTTGAACAAGAAGAGACGGCGCCATTCTCTTCCCAACTTACCTCACCACAATCCTTGCATATATACTCCTAGATGACACCGTGGCCGTAGCGAGACGATCGCCTCATCCGAACTCGGTCATCGTCCTCAACTTTCACTACGACGACGGCATGTCAAGGTGTAAACAATCGACGTTCATATAGGACAAGGACACAGGCGCATGTGCCGGGCGATCGAGCCCACCAAGCTGCGGCTGCGAGCTGTACGCCTTCAGTACGGTACGGGCGAGGACGTGGACGGACGCCCCCGGCGCCGGCGGGGCTGGCGCGCTGTCCCTGCTCACCGGGAACCGCTACTGTTGCCGACCCATCGCCCGGCAGGCGCACGCGCCATCGCGGCACGCAAAGGCCCCCGCCAGCCGTGTCTGCGGGGCGCTGCCGGCAACCATTTATTTCCAGGTGACCTGCTCGCCTGCCTGCCTCGCCCTCGCGCTCAGCTCCTCCTCCATCTCCTGCCCAGCGGCCTCCTTGGATTCAGTTCCACCAACCTTCGCTGCAGCTGATCGATCTTCTGCAATGCCCGGTCGAGAATTCAACCTGTGCAGATTCAGAATGCACACCCACGACGGCTTCCTAGAAAGCTGCCTGCGTGTACTAAGTAAGAATATAAACGAGCCGTCAGATCAGGGGGACGATGGCTCATCGACGACCAACATGGTGCGACACACACACAGAGGTTTATCTGGGATGTGCATGGCGGCTAGCTCGTCGCCAGCCGGAGATCGATCGAGATCAGCAGCTTTTTCCTCAATTCAAGGGGCTTCGGCGTGAAGGTACGACCAAGCTATCCGAGGACATATCATCGATCGGCTGGTCCCAAAGCCGGCGAAGCGGCGTTGAACGCAATACAAAATCCCTCCCGCTGTTAGGGCCGCCGGAGGCAGGGTGAAAGCGCTGATTTCGTAGCGCCTTCGCCGCATCATACCAGCAAGATACGTAGGAGTCTATCTTGAGTATTCTATACATCATCCACTACTTGGGCACTACTGGATTTGCATTTTCTTTTTCTATGTAGTTTCCTTACTAGTGAGAGGGAAAATTAAACCACCAAGAAATCAATTTAAAAACCTAAAATCTGCTGGTGATCTCTAAGATTGTAGCACGAAACTACAAGGAATTTTTTCTTTAAAAAAACTAAAAGAAAAAATACAGCTCCCTGCAAAGGAATCATTTTTTCCTGACGACCATCACTCTAAGCAAAGCACTTCAAGAAGCAAACACACATATCGCGAATGGTGTGCAACACGCACGCACACCACGATCATATGCCACGAAGCGTGTCGCGTAAAACATTTCCAGTTTTTTTTTTTATAAACACCGGTGGCTGGAGTCACGCCTTTACCACCAAATCAAGAGGTGGTTAGCTCTTCGCTCAAGCAAAATTACCCATTTTCTGGGGCACCGTCGGTTACCAACTGGATCAAAAAGGGCTATTGTTGCATTGGAATACAATACGAATACACGCATCATCGTTATTTCCGATTTATGAAAACTTACATCTCAAACTAAAAAGAGAGAACACTCAATCTGAGAAAAGAAGTATATAAATTAAATTCCGGCTGCGCAACCTACGTTGGTATATTGTCCCCAATGCAGGATCACAAGCGGAGAGGATCATGCAGATCGTATGACGTGTAACCTGAATCACGCCGGAACGAACCGTTTCGCCACTTGCAGCCCTGCACATCATTTCTGTGACTCAATCATAGAAACCACGCCTCTTCCGTATGCGTCCAACGGATCGCCATGAGATCGATCGAAAACCCTCTCGCGTACAGGTGCAGGGACACTGGCAACAAAACCATTTCCATTTGGTTTCTCGTTATCCAAAAAAAAAAATACAATTTCAAGCTTTTTTCCCCCCGAAAGTGATATTCCATTTCGTACGTACGGGACAAGCGCTACAAGACACGAACAGTGCCAGCACGGGCCAGGCACGATGCCATCCACCCTCGCGAGCACCCCCCGCCCAGGCCATCTATAAATAGCGGTCACCCCACTCGCCTTCCCGTCGCACAAGAACACGAGCTTGATCTCACACTAGCTTGCCACTGATCGATCACTTGCCACTCGAGAGCGACCGAGCGAGGGGGGGAGAGAGAGAGAGAGAGCCTGTCGCGAGCTAGCCTAGCTACACGACACAACCAGCGGCGCGCCAGCGGGGAGAGACATGCCGGAGGCGCCGGGCGCCATGCGAGAAGCGGCGGCGGCGGCGGCGCCCGAGGCGCACCGCGAGGCGCTCGAGTACATCGAGCGCGTGACGGCGGGCGCGGGCCAGGTGCAGCGCCGCGTGCTGGCGGAGATCCTGGCGCAGAACGCGCCGGCCGAGTACCTGCGCCGCCTGGGCGTCGCGGGGGACGCGCCGGGCGCCGCCGAGGCGTTTCTCCGCGCCGCGCCGCTCGTCACCTACGAGGACATCCTCCAGGACGTCCTTCGCATCGCCAACGGCGACACCTCGCCCATCCTCTCCGGCAAGCCCATCCGCGAGTTCCTCACCAGGTACGTTACTCGACTGCGCACCTTCGATTGACGGGCGCCCGCCGGACCCGGACGGTGCGTGCGCGCATGCTAGGCCGACGTGGTAGCGACTGACTGATCGTCTCGATTCGCGCAGCTCCGGCACGTCGGGAGGGGAGCGGAAGCTGATGCCGTCGATCGCCGACGAGATGGACCGACGCTCTCTGCTCTACAGCCTGCTCATGCCGGTCATGAGCCAGGCCGTGCCCGGGCTGGACAAGGGCAAGTGCATGTACCTCTACTTCGTCAAGGCGGAGTCGCGCACGCCGGCCGGCCTCCCGGCGCGCCCGGTGCTCACGAGCTTCTACCGGAGCCGCCACTTCCTCGAGCGCCCGCACGACCCCTACACCGTGTACACCAGCCCCGACGTGGCCGTCCTCTGCGTGGACGCGTACCAGAGCATGTACGCGCAGCTGCTCTGCGGCCTCGTGCACCGCGCCGACGTGCTCCGCGTGGGCGCCGTCTTCGCGTCAGGCTTCCTCCGCGCCATCCGCTTCCTGGAGAAGCACTGGCAGCGCCTGTGCCGCGACATCCGCGCCGGCACGCTCGACGCCGAGATCACCGACCGCTCCGTGCGCGCCGCCGTGGAGCGCGTGCTCCGCGCCGACCCGGCGCTCGCCGACGCGGTCGAGGTCGAGTGCGCCAAGCCGTCGTGGGAGGGCATCATCCGGAGGGTGTGGCCCAGCACCAAGTACATCGACGTCATCGTCACCGGCGCCATGGCGCAGTACATCCCCACGCTCGAGTTCTACGGCGGCGGCCTGCCGCTGACGTGCACCATGTACGCTTCGTCCGAGTGCTACTTCGGCATCAACCTCAACCCGATGTGCAAGCCCAGCGACGTCGCCTACACCCTCATCCCCACGATGGGATACTTCGAGTTCCTCCCCGTCAGCTCCTCCGCCGCCGAGCCACACCACCGCGACCTCGTGGACCTCGTCGACGTCAAGCTCGGCCACGAGTACGAGCTCGTCGTCACCACCTACTCCGGTGAGCGTGCCTGCCTGCTTCGTTCATATATTCTCCGGCCGATGAAACAGCCACCGATCGAAAAGTGCGTGTGTGTGACCGTGACGGTGCAGGGCTGTATCGCTATCGCGTGGGCGACGTGCTGCGCGTTGCCGGGTTCAAGAACCAGGCGCCCATGTTCAACTTCGTGCGCCGCAAGAACGTGGTGCTGAGCATCGACTCCGACAAGACCGACGAGGCGGAGCTGCACGCGGCCGTGGCCGGCGCGGTGCAGCACCTGGCCCCGTTCGGCGCGTCGCTGGTGGAGTACACGAGCTACGCGGACGCGGCCACCATCCCGGGCCACTACGTGCTGTTCTGGGAGCTCCGCGGCGGCGGCGCGACGCCCGTGCCGGCGTCGGTGTTCGAGGACTGCTGCCTCGCCGTGGAGGAGGCCCTGAACAGCGTCTACCGGCAGGGCCGCGCCGCCGACCGCTCCATCGGGCCGCTGGAGATCCGCGTGGTCTCGGAGGGCACGTTCGACAAGCTCATGGACTACGCGCTCGCCCGCGGTGCGTCCATCAACCAGTACAAGGCGCCCCGGTGCGTGCGCCCGGGCCCCCTGGTGGAGCTGCTTGACGGCCGGGTGCAGGCCCGCTACCTGAGCCCCAAGTGCCCCAAGTGGAGCCCGGGCGGAGGCAAGCAATGGAGCAGCAACGCCGCCGCCGCCGTCGTCACGAAGGCGGCCGACATCAATGCCGGATCAGGGGCGGTCGTCGCCTGATGGATCGGAGCTGCTAGGATTTAGCCGGCTAATCTTGGAAATCGTTAGTGGGAGGCTGTGACCGATCGATCCGAGCCGTGCATGGCAACGAGTGATTATAGCTAGCTAATCATCGAGTGCGGTAGCTTCATTATTGTACGCGTCGTCTGTTCATCGTGGCGTTTTGTTTCTTTCTCTTTTCTGTGGTTTTGTAATAAAGCCGTAGTGACCTGTGCCCCTTTTGTTTTTATCAGATCTTGGCATGTTGTGTTAGATGTTGATCGCTGAACTTATCTGCAGGCCGAAGCATCATGTCATCTATAAGGACTAGAAGCAGACCAACGCCGTTCCGTGCGCCAGTTTTGCAGGGTATGTACAATAGCTAGCCGTGCTAGGCTGGTGCCATGAGGGGTTCAACGTCGTTCGAGTGTGTTGTGGTGTGTGTGCCACACCGTACCAGCGCTTGTTTTGTTACTGATTTTGGAGCAACGTGCTCTGATTTGCTGGCGCATAATGACAAGCTTGATCGCCGGTTAGTGGTTGAGCCGTGCATGTTTGCATAAGCACAACTTTAAACATATCCTACCAATTCAGCTTTTGCCACCGGCCATTCTGTCTCTCTCTTATCACCCATTGTCCTTACTGAAGTAGTGAAGTTTTACACATTAATACATTATCCCTTTGAGACTAGAAAACGTGCATGCTATATTGCCATATTTTGGTAGGTATAATATTTGGTACTTAGGGCGTGTTTGGGAGGACTTGCTGCGGCTTCGGCTTCACCTGTTTTGTGCAAAACGAGGTACTATAGTGTGAAGCTATTTTGTAGGTCTAAGTTAAAATGAACTAGAAGTTGGATGATGCTGGTTTTTTTCTTCACCAGTTTTAGCTTCACTAGGGAAGTCGTTTTTGGAGAGCCCTGCCAAACGGCCGCTTAATGTTCATAAATATATGATGTTTATAAAAAACTAATTAATTGAAACATAAATTTGCTTGTCCTGTACCTCACGTACTCCTTCACTTTCCAATTGCCACTTGATGTTTATGATTGTTGCTCCTCATCTTGTTTCTCACTTCTTTATCATTTCTCACGGTTACCTGACGTCCTCCCTTCTTAAACTATTATCTTAAAAATCATAATGCTTCAAAAAGATCAGGGGAAATTATGCATGAGAAAAGGTTGAGAACCGATGTGCTTAACTTTTCTATTGCAGTATTTTAGCATGAGACTAAATTTGTAAGAGCTAACAGTTTTGACCACGTCGTCTTTACCATGGCACACGCAGTGGCGAATGCATCAGATAGTTGGGGGGGAGGGGGGGGGGCTGAGCTCCTTCCTCCTCCTCCAACCTCTATTTTTCTTCTCCCATTCCCTCTTCTTCTCTCCCTTCCTCCCTACTATCTCCATTGATGCATAAGCTGTAGGGGGCTCCAGCCCTCCTAATCCACCCCTGGGCACACGACTAATATGATATTATCATCCACCTAGAGTGGCATGGTAAAATCGAACTTTTAAGATAGATGGTAGTAAGTGCAAGCAACCAAAAGAGTTGTATAGTTCAAGTAAATACAATATATTATGCGTTCAAAAAAATTGGAATAATGGTTACGTCTAGTTTTGGTTGTTAGCTTCGCGAAAACTTTTCTAACAAAAAGTCGGGCGTTGTGTCAAACGGCGCCTCCTATTGTATGAAAAGTGTGCACTAGCAGTATACATTTCTGAATTACCACGCCTACCTCTCTCTATCTGCACAATGCGCTTATCTTTGAAGCAAAAGAGATTTATTAAGGATTGGTTGTATGGTCGTCTAAGATGATCAATATTGGTTGAATAATAATAATGCACATAGTTTTCACGTGATCACCTAATCATAAAGGAAACAAGAGTCTTCTAGAAGAGCTAGTGGCTAACCCTAGAGGTGCACTAGACAGCTCCTCGCTTCGCAGCATAGTGTGAAACTATAAAGAGAAACTGACCTAGGGGCCGGTTAGGGACGGTGCGTCTTTAGTTAACACATTGCTGCCATGGCTTAGGACGCAGCATCTGAAATAAGGTTTGCACTTGCCTGAAGGCTCACGCTGAAGAAAAGAACCCAAATGGCTAGCTACAAAAGCATCAAATATGGCGGGCTACTCATCAGTCAGTCAATCGGTCAGTTATCAGGGATGATAAACAATCTTGTTCGTGTTCTTGATGCTACTTTGCCTATTTGCTGAAGTGCATGATGAAGACAAGTTGGCGCTCTCGCCCGTCTCCAGTGCTGATCTCGTACTTCTTTTTTGTGCTCTTGCTGCTACTTTGCCTACTTGATGAAGTGCATGACCAGAGCAAGTTGGCGCTCAAGGGGGCGTGCCCCGGCACGCCTGACTCCAGCACCTACTTTGAGCTGTAGGGGGACTGAGGCCCCCAATCGATCTCTGGCACATGACTAATATGATATTGCACATCTGAGAAAAATACGAGATGTGATTTATTTTTCTATTATCTACTTAAAGCGGTATGGTAAAATCAAACCTTTAAGATACCCCTACGTCCCAAAATAAATGTAATTCTAGCGTTCAAAATTTGTCACTAAATAAATACACATCTATGAATGGGGCAACTAACTCTAGTTGTCTTTCTCTACTCTCTCTCCTCCCAAGATGCAATAATTACTTCATATAGGGATATATACACAGACAAGACGAGGCTAAAATACAACAAGATGCATTTGCTACAGCAAATGCACAAATCCTCCATCGGTCTCGCATATTTGATGGTCCACCCTCATGCATGCAAAATTAGGTGGAGGCAACCAACCACAGCCCACACCTCCGCCACCCATCAGGAAGCATGCATGTAGAGAATCTTTTTTTTGATTCGGATTGAAAAAATGCAATATGTCTGGTATAGCTCCGATTCCACATCCATTTGCATCAGGTTGTTGGAAAAAATATGCTTAACAAACTGAGATCCATGAAGACTATATTAATAAACTTTTTTTAAGTATGTAATTGCAACTTAACTGCACTATGAGTTGCCATCACAGCTACAATACAATCGCAACTTGACTGTAGCGTAGTTAGCACTTGTTGCAACCACTTAGAACCTAGTTTTTACCCAATTGCCACTCGTTACAACCTAGTTGCAAGCCTAGTTAGTGAAAGTTGTAACCTGTTACTATCCGTTTACTACTTATTGCAAGCCAGTTACTATTAGTTGCAATCGGTTATTACTAGTTGCAATCAATTACTACTCATTTGCAACCCAGGTATTACTAGTTGCAATCAGTTACTGGTGAGTTGCAACCTCTAATTACTACTAGTTGCAACCCAGTTACCGTCTAGTTGCAACCTAATTACTGCTAGTTGCAATCCAGTTACGTTGCAACTTAGTTGTAAGTCAATTGCTACTCTGGTTGCATTCAGAATTATATATGAACCTAATTATAGAGATCGGATGCAAATAGTACATATAGTTATATCTAGTTGCAACTCGATAATGTACAGAGTTGTAATCGGTAGTACATAGAGATGCAATTAGCATAAAAGAAATAAAATATATTGATATTGGATCTAGGTTTGTTAAGCATATGTTTTCGAGTAAGATGCAACAAACGGTTTGTCATCAAAGTTACGGTTTAGGAGAAATTTTGTTTCAAAGAATCAAACCAACAAAAAATTCCATCCATGCATGCATGCAGTCCGGTGGAATTTCTGTGACATATGGTTCGGCATGGTAGGTAGTTGGTACAAATTAATATAGGAAGTATGCACATATATGCGGTTAGGTGCGTTGGTTGGTCCAATCTGGCGTGCCCACCGGCCTGGATGCATTCTATGTATAGAGTGCACGTTGCATTATATCAAAATAATATATATATATAATTATAATTTCTCATTAACATTGATCTCTTCACCAAAATTCTAGAAGTATTCTTATTTTGGAACGTAGGGAGTAGGCGGCAGTAAGTGCAAGTAATTAAAAGAGTTATATAGTTTAAGCAAATACAGTAGGGTAAAATCAAACATTTAAGATAGGTGGCAGCAAGTGCAAGCAACTAAAAGAGTTATATAGTTTAAGCCAATATAGTATGTCATGGGTTCAATTTTTTTTAAAAAAGGTTACAGTAAACAAAAATAAATTTCAATACCTGGAGGTGTGGAGGTTGTCCTCGGTTCGGTAGGTGATCGTGCAGGCGCATGCATGTGAAGCACCAAATAAACATGCACGCTATAGAAAGCGGAGCGACGCCCATGTCGGCATGTCGCCGCGCAACGGCGAGAAGCAGCAGCGAGCGAGCGATAAAGCGGGGGGAGCAGATTCCTGACAGCCACAGCATCACCTCTGCTCTGCAAAGCAAAGCAGATGCTGGCTGAGCCCTACTGCTCGAGCTCGATCGATCGAGCGCATGACTTCACTGCCCTGGCCAGTCCAGTCCAGTCCACTGCGCGTCTGCGTCGCCGATGGAGCACAAAAGCTGCAGTGCGGGTACAAGGCGTGCCCGTTTTTCCACGCGGCTACAGCGCCCTAGCTACCTAGACTTCAAGGTCAGGCCCTCATGGCAGGCGCTGCTGCCCCGGACTGATCAGGACAAGAGAGGAGGAGGATAGAGCGAGGGCCAGGCACAGAGCCTAGCGGAGCGGCTTATCCAAATGTCCAGTCCAAAGGAGAAGGCATCCGGGAAGGACGACGACGCTGCAGGAGCAGGACTGCAGGCAGGGATTGGAGGCCGGCAAAGGCCTCGAGCTTTTGCTCTCGATCGACGGAGGAGCTAGGGGAGCTGTAGGGGGCTAGCTGCCTAGATCGGACATGCATGATTGTTCCGTTTGCTGCCGTTTTAGCCAACAGTATCTTTCTTGATTTCGCCTAGCCAAAAGGGAGCACTATCTATCTGCTGCTTCGCCTTTTCTTTTGCTCTCGTTCGCTTCCCTCCCCGCCGTGCAATAATTTAATCTTGCATTGCAGTAGAACGATGTGTTTCCCTGGTGGTGCACTGCTGGATTCTGTGAGATAACGGATAGATATGCCCCGCCCATTCACTTATTTATTATACGCAATGTGTGTAGCAGCAGCAGGTGAATCAGGGGAAAATCTTGGCTCGTGCAAACGCCTCAATCCATCGTATGCGTGTATGTTTTCTTTTCCTAGAACGTGCGTCGTCGCGCGTATTTTATTGTTAGGGCATTCGACGAACGTGAGCTGTGGTGGTGCCGTCGTGGAGTGGTACCGGCTGAGATCAAGTAGTTTATAAATTCAGATAACAATAAACTGCACACAGTGTAGTTAACAATAAGTACAGAAGGTATAACTGTACACTACATATACTTAACAATAATAAGTACAGAAGGTACCGATATGTGATTTTATCATTTTATGGCTGATGGACCTCTTAGACACACCTTCATAAGTCGAAGGATGGCTCCGCACCTTACCCGTTTATAAGGCGACCATACACGAAAGACCACATATCCATATTACCTTAGTAATTGGCCAACTGAAGTATGCTCTCGGAGACTAGAAATTACCGCACTAATCGGAGAAATACATGCAACTATAATCTTTCGGATACATGT
This sequence comes from Panicum hallii, assembly GCF_002211085.1. Taxonomy (NCBI): domain Eukaryota; kingdom Viridiplantae; phylum Streptophyta; class Magnoliopsida; order Poales; family Poaceae; genus Panicum; species Panicum hallii. The sequence continues at coordinate 14,642,148 of NC_038044.1, forward strand.
AGTGTGGGAGGAATGTACCCTTTAATTAGATGTGGGGAAGGGAGAAGCATGTATATGGGTATTTTGGCTAACTTTTCTATTGGCAGAGGTGGACAATTTATAAACTTGGGTGCTTTGGGCTAATTTCGAAATAGAAGTGCGTGCTTAGTAGATGACACGACAGCACGACCGGAGGTCCATGCCATCGCCCCGCTGCGAGCGTGCACATACACGTGCAGGAGCGGAACATGCGGGTCGGCCTCCCCCTCACCACCCCAGCAAACGATGCACCGTTAGGTGGCGCGCGCATGTCCTTCCCGTTTGTCGCCAACCACACGGCCATCCACCTCCGATCCGTCCAGCAGCGGCAATGATCGCGCCACGGTGTACTCGACACGCTCCTCGTGCCGGCCGGGCGCGCGACGACGCGTCGAGACTCGAGCCACGGCAGAAATTGAACACACATCGATCGGCAGCAGCCCGCGGCGGCATCATCCGACAGTGCACGCGCGCGCCACAGTGCGCGCGGACGACGGCCGGGGTCGGGGACGCACGCCGCGATGGCATCGCTGTGTATGCACAGAGGTGGTGCGGTTGCGTTGGGTGATTGGGTCCGTGGCTCCGGGCCGGTGCCTGCCGCCAACAGCTAGCCGGCGAGCGGTGTCGTCGCTGCAGGACGCGCGCGCAGCCCCCCCCCCCCCCCCCCTCCTCTGGAATCCTGCAACGGAGGAGGATGCACGCGCGGACGAGCGGGGACATTCCGATCTCGCCGGGGGATCCCGGCCGGGTCGCCGTCCCTCGCCAGCGCCCTACTGGCCCGGGCCAGCTGCCGAACGAACAGCTCCACTGCACGCGCGCGGCGCCGTCGGCTGGGAGCTGGCGACCTGGTGTTACTCCTGAAGCCGACAGGTGCACGACCGGAGGCCTCTGCAGACGCACGGCACAGTCGCCTTCGCCTCATGGACTCTTGGACATGATGAGGAATTACTATGGCCATTTCAGGATTCAGAGGCGCGCCGCAGCGATTGCGAAAAGGAAGCCGTTTCTGAACCTTCTCGAAGTCTAGACTCTAGACCATGCCTGGGCACTGTAGCAAAGAGTGGTTTCACGCTAATATTGTACGGATCGCTACGCTTTTTTCACAAAATCTCGTGCATTCCCAACGGATGTCGGATGCAGCTACTGATCTGCCTTGTGACGAAAGGCCGTGGACTGTTACTACAAGTTCTTCGAGGCTTTCTCATCTGGCGGTGGCTGTTCAAGCGTGCAGAATTTTCCAACGCAACTGTCTCCCCACTGTTGGCCCCCCTCGTGTAAAATTTTCAGTGTGATGCACGCACAAGCAAGCTAGTTGCCGGGCTACGGCCTATAGGCCCAAGACAAGTCGCCGGCCGGGCCTTGAGATGTCGCCCATCAGGCAGGGTTAGGCCGGCAGGAATAAACATTCACCCCAGTTTGTCAATGGTGAATAGTTCAGCTGAATTGACCTGAAGTGATGGTAGATAGTGTCATTCACTAATTCGGATGAGGACCAATCATTCTACCGTTCCTAAAAATAAAACCATCCTGTGTACAAAATCGTCCAGCCAGGGATTGTTACACCAGAACGTGGTGCTGGTGCCAAGGCGATCCTGAATTTACCTGCTAACCAACTGTGAAATGCACGGGGCCAACACCAACAGAGGGGAGCCAGAGCCACGGCCGACCAAGATACGGTGCAGTTCCTATTGCAAGTGCACATGAATCTTAGCCATCCATAAATAGCTTCCTGGTATACTACATCTGCTACAATTGTCATTGAAGATTTTAGAAGTCATTTGGACAGATAGTTTGCTTGCGAAAGAGGGTTGCATGAAAACATGGAGTACACGGGAAAACATCGCAGAAGCTTCAGTCAGTGACTGAATTTGCATGTCCACAATTCTCTAGCGCAACACTGCCACACTGGTTTTCTGACAAAGCAACGCGAGAGGCGAGACCAAGTAATGGTAATGGAGTCACTGTCCAAAGAACTGCATCTTATTTCATCTGCTGCTTCCATTTTCCATTCAATTATGAAGTGCCTGCCCGGTTAACTGCTCACACTATGGGCTATAGCTTTTTACAAAGTTAAGAGTACATGTTATGCAGCTTCAGTAATGTTTTAAACTGGTGCCTTCTAATTTTCATAGATTCATCTTTTCTTCTCTACTTTGTAATCTAGAATCTGAATATGGAAAGGTGATAGAATAATGTTTAACCAATTGGAATGCACTCAATGAGTACTTGAATGTCATTGCATTTATAGTTCCTAGCATCTGCAAGCAGCCATTTTAGCAGAGTATAAATATTTCAGTTCCCTGCTTAGGAAGCATATGCATGGATCAAACTCTAGGAAGCTTCATTTCGGTGTGGAGCTAATATACGTCAATCCTAATACCCAGGGGTGTGTTGCACAACTGGAGAGATTCAGCAGAACAGCAGAAGGGTCATGGAGGGGCCTTCAAGCTGTCAAATCCTGAGAGGGCTGCATTCAGTTGTGCTTTGTGCTTTGCAATCTTTCAGGCTGCACAATTGTGTGGATACAGGTGATTTTGGAGCGAGGAGTTTGCAGCAGTGTAATTGAATGCTCAAGAGACACCATGGATGAGTGGATGCTGCACATCATTTGGGCAAAACATCCCATGCACCTGACTTACTGACAATGAACAAGTTCATCTTTTTTTTTCCTGACCATGATGAATCATACTTCGTATCCACAAATTTAGCTCCCTAAAATGCATCTGGTTCCAGAGAATGAGCCGACGATCATCACTAGTAAATGACTATAACTGAAGTGAATGCTACACGAATCAATGTGGGATTGAAGTGGTGCCATTGCTCTGCAAGATGAGCAGCCGAACCTGGGAGCCATCCAAGGTGACATCCTTCACATCCACGATGCGCGATCGCTTGAACAGTGCGGCGACGGCGGCGGTCTCGATCTGCCGGTCGAGCGCGAGCGCGATGCCGCCACCGCCGCGGACGGCGCGCTCAGCTTCGGCGGCGAGACGGGACGGGAAGAGCGCGCCGGTGATCGCCGAGGGGTCATCCGAGAAGACGAGGTCGAAGGCGCCTCCGGAGAACGGGAGGCGGTTGGGGTCCGCGCGGCGGACGAGCGGCGGGAAGTCGACGAGGTCGATCCCGGTAACATCCCCGACTCCCGCGGCGTGGAGCGCGTCGACCGCGTGGCCGGCGCCCGCGGAGAGGCAGAGAACGCGGGAGGGGCCGGCGAGGAAGCCGAGGCCGCGGAGCGGGGGGAAGGCGGACGCTGCCAGGGCAGCGGTGCGGCGGCGCCAGCGCGGTGAGACGCGCAGTTTAGCGAGACGGCGGTCGGGCGGGACCACGCGGCGGGAGGCTGCATCGCAGGAATTGCGGGGAAATGGGGCGAGCGAGAGGGTCAGCGCGAGGGAGCGCGGCGCGGGGAAGCAGGAGGCGGATGCGTGGCGCAAGAGGTACAGGAGCGAGAGCGTAGCGAGGGCAGCCAGCGCGACGGAGACGGGCGCGACCAGCCCCTGCGCGCGCCGGTCCATCGCCGGCGATGAGCTCACGGTGGAGGCCTCAGATTGGATCGCCCTCATTAATCGTCACTAGAAACCGCGCTCTTGTCAGAGCTAACCAGCACCAGGTCGCCGGCGTGTCCTCCGCCGAAGCCGGTGAAGCGCGGGAGGATTTTAAGCTTTAAGGTGGTCTGAGTCTCCATCCGGCCGGGAACCCCGCGGGCTCGCCGTCAACGCCGGCTGTGGGCCGCCGGCGGGGAGGGAGGGTGAGCGGTTTTGCAAATTACCCCCGATTCGAATGGCGATTATTCTTTGCGATCTAATAATTTACATACAACCCCCTGACTCGGATAGCGATTAAGAATCGCGATCCGAATATTTGCAATTAACCCCCTGATTCGGATCGCGATTAATAATCGCGATCCGAATATTTTCATTAAAGACCCTGATTTGGATGAATATTTTGCATATTCGTCCCTGGTTTGAGCCTGCTGTCTTCTCGGCGCCTCGTTCGATCCGCCATGGCGATGGCTTTCGTGCCCACCAGCGGAATGGACTCGCCGGAGATCTGCGCCTGCAAGTTCTCGCGCTACTACGCTAGGTTCTCTACGTTCTGCGCCTTCCTCCCCTTCTCCGCCGCTGGATGAGGACCTTCCCCAAGTTGATGATCTCGGATTCCGCCGTCGTCTCTGTGGGACGGGACCATGGCAGCTCAACTTGAATCGCGCCGCCGGCGAGTTGTCCCGAGTGATAGCACAAGCAGGTCGCGCGTTATGAGGCGTCGCTGGGAGAGAAACTCCGCGACAGCACGCGATGCCTTCCCCAGCACGACCGATTCCGGCTGCCGCGGCGGACAGCTGATCACTGCAGCTGTGGCCTGTTGCAGCCTTGCCCCTGACGCCCCTTGACGCCTGGTAGGCTGGTAGCCTGCTGGTACTCGCAGGCAGCGGGGCATGATGGTTCACCTGAACTGTACCGTATGGCCGTGGTGATTAGCTCAGTTGTCCAAGAAACTACTTGTATCGTCATGATCGATCAGAGTACTTATTTCCGAACCGATTTGGGCTCTTTTTTTTGTTGTAAAGAACAGATAATCTCTAGCCACGCCGTGCTATGATCAGAATCTGGGCTCTGAACATTATCAATGCAAACAAGATATGGTAAATTACTGAAACGAGAAACAAGATAGCATGAAAGATGGTGGCCTTTTCAGATGGATCCATCTTGTTTCCAGAAGAACCCTGAGGCATAGGCAGGGATATAACCAGCTGTTGCTGTTGATTCACATTCACTGTAGTCTGTTGCAATATCTCCTTCCGTGATGCGCCAGCAATAATTCTTTGCAGGGCTCATCGGGTCATCCGTCGAGTCGATGACTGTTGCGCGATGCTCCGGTAGCAATAATTGGCGTCCCGGCGGGCAACAATCACCCACTACACTGTTCTATTCCTCTCTCGCCGTACATGTTGTCTTAGCTATAGTCTCAATCCAGTGTACTGCCATCTCAGGAATTAGATGTATGACTGGAATTGTTGAACAGGAACTGCACCTCTTTGGCACCTCACATCATGATTGTGTATCCCTGAAAAATCAGTGGTTTCATTTCTTCACATAGTATAGTCCGGTTTACACATCAAACTGATAGGCTTTTCTGAATATCTATGCAGCTGAAGAAAATGTGCTAGGAGGGTGCATACTCGGGTAACCAATTGACCAATCTGTACATTTTGCCACTTAACTCAAAAAAATGCTTCTTTGCCTCCTTATTCGTCTATACTGTTTCTGAATTTATAGCTGCATGGTGTATGGAGTGGAAAGGGCCCGTGGTCTGTGTCTGGGTAATAATTATTTCAGTATGGAATCTTTAAATTTAATTGTGATTAATCCAACATGGTGTCAAGGGAATTTTATCTACTTGCGTCAGGGGAAAAGTTTCTTGTTGACCTTATTACAGTCTGGCTAAGATTTTCCTAGGCATAGTACACTAGGAGGCCCGGCGCGCTTCATCGCGCCCGTACACCTGCTATGGCAATATACCCGCGTCACATGTTGTAGCCGTATGTGCTGCTTTTGGTTCTCTTTATTTTTTGCAGTCTTATGGATCACTTGCTATTTGTAATCAAAATATAATGTACTCCCTCTATCCCATACAAAAATGCAATTCTAATTTTTTTTCAAACATCGTACCTTCATTTGTTTGTCACATGCGGTTAGTTTTAGCATGCAAATCAAATCTGACCGCTTAGTTAGGTAGGTAGTTGAGATCCAACCTCTAGAATTGCACTCTTTGTCGAATTTTTTTTCAAACACAGAATTACAATTTTTCTGGATGCGGAATATTTTTTTCTTTGCATATGACCTTTAGTCCCGGGTATCGCAACCGGAACAAATGATCCGAATCTTTGGTTCCGGATTTCTAGTTCCGGTTTCCACACGTGGGACTAAAGAGTTAGGAATCCGGACTAAATACCTTTTTTCTAGTAGTTTAGCTGTTCATATGAATATACTTGTCATCTTGTAATTTCGTGAGCCCTAAACTTGGTGATGAATTTTTTTATGCACAAGAACGTGGCCTCACGGTATACGTGCAGAGATACAATTTTTGGAGGCACAAGGACATGGCCCCACAGGTATACGTGGCGAGGGAAAAGAGCAGGTGCGACCAAGCTAGCGTTGTGCAACAGCGTGGGCAGTGCGTGCAGCGACGGCTGCTCCTGCATCACACACGCCAACACAGTATTCCTGCAGCGTATTAGCAAATCAGTAACAGTAACCAAAGGGCCTCCCGTCCCTCCTTTTTCTTCAGCGATAAGAAGGTACTTATTAGCACAAGTGAAACTTTAGGCTTTATATTTATATTTAAGTTGTAACATCTTTTCTCTCCACTTTGCCCAAAGAGCAAACATGATGTTAATTTTGTTGATATCTATGGTTGCAGGTAAGGACAATAGCATCATATCCAATTGATTTTGTGGAGCTCACCGGTGGTCCAGAATATTTAGTGAGGAATATGACGGTCTTTTGGCTTACCGCTTAAATTGTACTAAGATTCCTAGAATGCTTATATTAGGTACAGAGGAAGTTAAAAACTTTTTTGTTTGTTCAATAAGGAAATGTAGTTGTTTGGTGAGTAAAAAAGCAATTTTAAGTAGCAATGTACTATGCCTAAAATGTTGCCCGGTTCGGTTCCAGGAGTTGAGTTTAGAGATTACGGGCTCAAAGGTGGACTTGGATAAATATTGGGCAGCTGAAAATTCGGGCCAGACGATTTTGAAGGAACATTTAGCCCAAAACAGATTTGTTCTTTGAACTGAACACTTTTCCGAGTCGGTACGAGGCCAACAAAAGACACATTTCTTAATGACACAAAATCACGACAATACTCGTAGTTGCGCATGCGACTCTGAGCGCACGTGTCGTAGAAGTGCCAGCCACACTACTGCAAGTGGACCCGCTGCTCCTGTTCATCTTCCATGTGGCAGTGGTGCCACTGTTCAGAAAGGAGGGGCTGCCAAGGTGTTCCATTGCCGTCGGTCTTAGAAAAGGAAAAGATTAGGGACAATAGGGAAGACCGGCTGGTGGTGGCTGGTCGAGGGAGCGGCGTGGGAAGCTCCGAGAATGCTGTCGGACGCTGATGGTGCGAAGGGACGGATCTTAACGGCAGAGAGACTTATGCCACTGCTATGTGGATCTGATTGCACTCGGACCCACATGATAGAGGCTCATGGTATTGCCATGTGGGCCTGATTGCACTCGGACCCATATGGCAGTGGTAGAGATAACCGATGAGATAGATATTTGATTTTGGGGGACCGATGCTAGTTGCAACGGAGACCAGCCGGTGCAGAGATAACAGGTGAGGCAGGATCAAGAGGAGCATCCTCTTGAAGGCACGGTTGCGGATCTGGCAGCGGGGTGAGGTCCTCGTAGGCCTCCTGCGCCTTCCACGACGCAACTGCTGCTGGTCACCGCTGCAACTAGCATTGGTTCCCAAAATCAAATATCTGAACTTTTGTGGTGATCAAATCGATTTGCTGTTCGGGCTTTTCATCACAAAATGGGCTCTTACGAAAACACTTTTTGTAACTTGATAAGTTTAGAGTCCATGTCTCATGAGGTCTTCATTTCTTTCTTTTTTTAAAAAAAAAGTCCGTATGCATTGCATTTTGGACAAATAGGGTTTAAACATTACAGCACAAATGTTCACATAAATCTTCGTTCCTTTGAGTCACGATCGTTCTGTCGCCGCGATCATGGTCGAATGGAACTGACTATATTGAGGAAATTTGTTTCTGTGTCAAATCCGTTTAGCTTGATTCTTCTTGAGCTAATCGGAAACATAGGCTACCTAGCCTACTTTCTTCCCATGGTGCCATCTGCCATGCATCCTAGGCTCCTAGCAGCAGATAGCTAAATTAGCTTGGCGCCCAGGCGCCCGTGTACACGGCGCCATGGCCTTTCCAGGTGAGCACGAGCATGTCCTCCTCCCGCTTCACGCCCCAGCCAGTCGCGTGCTCGCTCAGCAAGCGCCTCACCTCACCCGCCGCTTCCTCGTCGAACGCTACGCCGGCGAACCCGTTCCGCTGCATCCGCTCCGCGAGCCTCGCGCCGGACTCGGACCGCTCCGCGCCGTCGGCGTCGTCGGCGCCCACGACGCTCTCGATCTTCCGGCCCACGGCCGCCTCGTGCTCCACCCGCCGCGGGCTGTCCCTGGGCGCGGACGTGTCCAGCGCGTCGAACAGGATCCAGTGGAAGTTGAAGCACCCCTCGATGCGGGACGCGAGGCTCGGCGAGTCCAGGTCGGCGTCCTCGTCGGTCACGGTGACCAGGCACGGGTTCAGCGCGCGGACGGCGTCGAGGAACGCGTCCCTCGAGCCCGGCGCGACGTGGCGGATCCAGCTCTGGCAGTTGACGACGAGCGCCTCGCCGTCCCGGAGCGCCAGCGACGGCGGGTCCGACAGCACGGACGCCAGGTCCTGGCAGAGCGTTGCCTTATTCTTTGTAGACGACGTCGGGCTGGTGCTCGGGCCTTTGCTGACGACGTTGAACTCTAGCTGCACGCCTTTGGACTTGGCGAAGTTGGCCAGACGGACGCCGAGCTCCTCGTCCGGCACGCCGAGCAGAGGCGGCACGGCGGGGCGGGCGGACGGCACGGTGATGCGGAGCGCCGGCGGGCCCCCAGGCCGCTTGGACATCATGTCGATGAGCGTCGGCCACTGCATGCAGCGCGTGACGCTGAGGTCGACGACGTGCACGGCGGCGCTGCCCGCCACGGCCCGGAGGATGGCGCCGTTGGAGGCCGTGAAGCCGAACCGGTGCCACGGCGTGAGGTCGACGTACTCGGCGAGCTCCGTCACCGACATCGCACGCTCCCGCGGTGCGGGCGCCGCCTGGGTGGCCCCGGCCGGACCGCACAGACGGCACGCGCGCGCGACCAGCGCGCGGAGCAGCCACGACGTGAGGCGCTGGTTGGGGTCCCCCTGGGACGACGCGATGTTGTTGAGCACCCACATGGCCTGCTGCGCCAGCGTGACGTCGTTGGACTCCAACGCGGCGGCGCAGTGGAGCAGCAGCTGCTGGATGCGCGGGCCGTCGATGAGCGCGCAGGAGAAGCACACGGAGCTGTGCGCCCTGAGGCCGCCGCCGCCGCCGCCGGTCCTCAGCTCCTGCTCCATCCCCCGGCCTAGTCCTCGTACGGGCGTGCCAATGTGCTCAGGATTTTCCGACGCCAAGCCAAATAGTTAGGGCTGGCTAGGATAGCGACACTTTTCGGACTCGCATTGGGCGGCTGCGGATCATTTATGGAGATGTGGGACGAGGCAATCCCTAGAAGGATTAGGCTGCTGCCTGCTAGTTCCTACACTAGTTTGGAGTTTGGTAGCATGCAATTGCAAGGTGATTTGAGTGAGAGAATTGGCAGGGTTTAGGCGCTTGTAGGTAGTTTTGGTTTGCTTGTTGGAATGGCATGGGCTATTTATAGGAGCTCCGGGAAAGATCCTCCCTTCACCCCCATGGGGGAGGAAATTAGATAGCAATTTGGACTCTTTCCATTGGGAAAAAGACAATCTGAATTCTCATTATAACGCCTTTGTCTGATTGTGTCTGAATTGTTGTTGTACTACCAGCTTTATTTGTACTACTCTAGATCGTGGAATCTTTAGTTGGTCCATAATTCTTCTCGACCGAATTGCTGCTGACTCCTAAACTGAATTAAGCAACTCAATATCAAAGCAGAAAACAGAAGCCTAGTGTTGAAATACCGAAGTTCAGACTTCAGAGTTCAGACAGCATAGTTTCAAGTAATTGTTTTCAAATCGAATTATCGAACCTAGTCGTAAGAGCACCGATAACATGACTAATCGTGATTAGTCATTGATCAGGCCGATTAGTCGAAGCTAGTCCAACCTAGTCGGAAGTCTAGTTGTCCTATCTAAATCTCCTGTTACTTAGGATGTATATATATTAAATAGATGGTCAATTATAAATTACAGTAGAGAATAAGTAGGCAAACAATAAAGATTAAGATTCAACCATGGTTGGTTGGTCAAGCACATAAATGTCTCACTGAATAAGTATCCCTAAGCAAATTATCAAGTGCTAAGCTATAATTATGAGGGATTAGTGATGGTTACAAACTTGAAGAAGTATATTATGATTCAGATGTTAGTCGTCGTACGTCTAATCAGATGACTAATTAATCGTGGTTAGCCGATAACTAATCGGACAACTTGCAATCTAGTCGAGCTAATTGAGTCGGTGGGTATAATCGGTATCAAGGAACCGATAAGGGTGATTAGTTGTGACTAATCATGATTAGTCGGACGATATGGTAACATTACTTTCAACCAACTTTTTTCATGTTTTCCTCAAAAGGTGGTTCAGCTTAACGACACTATAATGAGTTAATGACATGTACAATGTACTACTATGTCGTTAGCCGTAGTGTTTCCACTGTTAACCTAGATTAAAAAAACGGCCGGTGAGAAGGCGACGGCGGAGCAGACATAGCCGTCCGGACTCTTTTGGCCGTTGAGAGTAACGGACGAAGAACTCCGAATAAACTTACCTCGCCTTGTCATTCTCTGCACCCCATTTTCTATGCCGGAGGGCGGGCGTCCCTAGAACCGAACAAGCAAGCAGGGCCAATTCTAAACGGGGTACAATCCACACGAGCGGGCATCTCCGGGCGCTGACGAACAACCTGTTGTTCTCGTCACTCTTGAGCCTGATTGATTCACAGTTGGGGCGTGTCCGTGTCGCTGCCTTGTCGTATCTCTGTCCTCTAGCCGTTGATTTTGACGAGCGCGATTGGCTGGCGAAGAGCGTGGAGGAAACAATACTGAGTTCAGCTCCGGCGATCCTCTGGCGCCACGTGTGCACTGATCGTACGTGTGTGCCCATTCTTGTCAGTTGTCAGTCAGGATCAGTCAAAGATACCACCATACAGCATCGGGCTACCAAGGATGGAAGGGCCAAGGAGGAATTCTGAAGAACACCTGTCAAGTGCTGGATCACTGGAACTGTAATCGAGTACGATAAGAGCATCACGTAAAGGAGAAGAAACGAATGTCCGTTAGATCTGTTAAACAACTTGGTGCACACTGAAAGATGTTTATTTTACAGCAGATCTTGATCAATCATCTGGCCAATCATTTCTCTGAAGAATATCCTGACGAAACGAAAGCGCCGGCCTTCCGTCAGAGCTCTGAATTCTGATGGTCAAATGCCTGATTGTGGAGGATAAAGGGACCCGGGGGTGATAGAGAGCCTTCATGCCGAAAGAAACGGGAGAATCCGCATCCGCCTTCCGGAAAGCCGCGACCTTTGAATTTATATTCACCTATCCCGGAACGATGACCAAAGCGACAGTGACACTGCAAATTAGCTAGTCAATTCCAGAGTTGGCACTGGAACGAAGAACATAGTACATACATCGTTTCAGGGACATGGATTAACGCATACTATGCTGCAACATGGAATGATCTTAGTTTGCTCCTTTTTCTGCCTCCATATCTTGCAAATTTTTTTTATCAGGATTGTGCCGTCGTTTTCCATTTCAGCCTACTGTTCGAAGAATAATGCTCTCCTCCAATGGGGGGCGGCGAGGTTCGGATTCTCACTCAGCCTCAGGCGGTGGTGGCCTGGTGGGCATCACCGGCCTTGGGAACCTTTATCTCCAGGGACCCCTCGCCGTCGTCGAAGTAGGCCTCCACTTTCCTCCACTCCGCGTCCTCCGGCAGCTCCACGCGCCGCGCGAAGCCGTGCTCCCACCACCGGCCGGCGCGCCAGTCCCGGCCGTCCGCCGGCGGCGCCCGCCACAGCCCGCTGATGTCGATCACCTTCATCGCGTCCCCGCTCACCTCCACGTCGCATTTCCTGCCACCTGAATGAAGAGATGGGAGAGCCAAATCAATCTTTTGATCGGCCTAGAATAATGCAACCAATTAAAGTGATCGCCATGGTTTCTTGGCTATCGCAATCGTCTCGAACACTCTTTGTGCCTGCTGCCTGCTTGTCTACACCACACCTCTGTGTGCCACACGCAAACGCAAGGTATGTTTGTAGAGGAAAAGTATGTTACTATAGGGAAGCTATGGTAGATAAAGCCAAGGGAAGCTAGTGGGGGGAAAAGAGGCTGCACACATGACTTCGTGAGTGTTGCTTTCGTTCTACAGCTCTAGCTGCTGCTCTGCTAGTTGCAAAAGATTTCTCTGGAAAACTGTAAGCATCTGGACTCTGAAGCGTGGATGGACGGCACACTACCACCGCAATCTGCCCGGTCACAGCTGCCGATATTCCGAGAAGACGCAACCGCAGCAGTAACGCTAACTGGGTGGCTGATGAGGCAGGAGCAGGACTGGGAGCAGAAATATTACAAGGAATCTATATGTGCAGCATCTCATACCAAGTTCTAAAGCTCTGAATTTGAAGTACTGAATCCAAATCATCCTATGTCAGTTTATCTGAAGTTTTCACGGGGATTTTGATGTCTGTAAGTCTGTTACTGAACACTGTTCTGAATTGAAACCGGTCCGAAGCTTGCAGTTTTGCAGAAGGATGCTGTATGTGTGTTAATGAACAGCGTTCTAGAACTACGTGCAAAAACCCTGGAATCGCGGCGATCGATCGAGCTGCGCATACCTGGTACGTCAGCCCTGAGGTAGTACTCGGCGTCGGTCTCGCCCCAGTCGACGGTGGTCCTGGCGGCGCCGCGCCGGAGCGCGGCGAGCAGCACCTCGGGCTCGAACTCCCACAGCGGGAACGCGTCGGCGGGGTCGAAGAACTTGCCGAACAGGAAGGGGCTGAACAGGGAGCCCTCCGCGAAGACGGCCCTCGCCGCGGAGTCGGCGCCGGCGCCCTGCAGGAACCCGGCGAACGTGTTCTCCAGCAGCGACATGCGCCACTTGGGCGCCGCGGCGTCGACGGGCTGCAGCCGGACCTCGATCGCCCGCCGCCCCGGCATCGCCGCCTCAGGATCTCCCGGGGGGGAAGCGCGCCGAGAGGGAGGCGGCGGTTTATAGGAGCGGTGGCGCCGTGGTGGAGCTGGCCTTTGGGGAAAGCAGAGGATGGGAGGCGCGATTCCGTTTGGTGTTGCCTGGCTAACGCCATTGCCATCGATGTGATTCCCGCCTTTTCCCTCTTTCCCTTTTTTTTTTCTATAATGGATCGACATAAATGGGCTGTGATGGTCATCATGGCGGGCCTTTTTTAGGTTTGGTTTCTGGGCTGGAACGCGCTGACAAATGGGCCGGCGGTCCAAACCATCAGGATCTTCACGGCCTGGTTCTCTCACGTCTCTCTCAAACCAAACAGGCCCGAGGTCGGAACCCTAACCCAATCTCGTTTTCCACGTCTCTCTCTCGCGATGGGGCTCTTCTCGTGGTGGAGGGGAGGAGGGCGACGCGGCGGCGGCCCGCCGGAGCAGCCGGGCCAGCAGGCCGCTGCGGTCTCGGGGGCCGGGGGCGCCGAGGCGGCGGCTTCCGGGGCTCAGGGGGCGGTGGAGGTCCGGCGGCAGCGGCAGGCGGCGGACGCGACGGTCTTCGAGTTCGGGTCCGCGGCGGAGTCAGGCGCCGCTGTCACGCTCGCGGGGTACTGCCCCGTCTCCGACGACCTCGAGCCGTGCCGCTGGGAGCTGGTGCCGGCCGCCGGGGAGGGCGCGCCGCAGTTCCGGATCGTGTTCTGAGCGTGAGGAGCGCACCCCCGACTGGGACTGTACCAGGTTCTAGAGGTATAAAGGTGTGGGTGCGGTACTTGGGTTTGTACTGGTTACCAGGCATTCAGTGAATAAAACTTGAGGTACAATTGATGAATTTGATGATTAGATTTGGCCGATCATGGTTGTCTGTGCTTGATTTGCGTGCTGATGATATGATTGCTGTTTCTAAGATGAACAAATTAAGCACTACATGCAAATAGTAACGGAAGATGTCAAATTAGCATCTCAAAGTGAAACTGTGTTTTTTAATGGTTTGGTAACAGCAATGAAATTTATGGATGAGTTATATAGCGTGATTGAAAACTTTTGCAAGATACATGTTCGGTGCACATGGGAATTACTGCCTTAAAATCACTATATTAGCTGTTGACATAATCTGTGGTGACAATATGACATAATAATTGAGCTGGAAACTGGAAATTCTCGTACATGGGTTTTATGGTGTGTAAGAAGAGAAGGATGGCTTCTGGGTATTTAGGAGACACCAGAAGATAGTTGTCATGGCTGTTCATGTGTTCTTGGCATGCTAATGGTTTGTTTGGTCGAGTTTACCCTCCTGCGAATAAACTAGGTAGCCAATTTGAGAACAGTAACAAAAATATGAAGTTAGAGCAGGTGGATTATGTTACTTTTGAGGGTGTGGTAACAGCACTGTATTTTGTGGTTGAGCTACAGCATGATTGAAAAAAGACATCAGCATGCAGGGTCATTTTATATGGGAAGTTAGAAGCGTTGGATGTTGTTCTGTGCTATTTGTGGTTCCATATTACTTGAGCTGGCCATTGAGATTTGAGAATTTTATATGGACTACTAAATTCTTATATCCTGAAGGTGTTCACCGGCTATGTGCTAGCATCTCAACCTTGGGTTTGTTTTGATGATGGAATACAGTTTCTTTTTTTTTCTCATTTGAACTGACTGTTAAAACCATCAGTATGGCTTGAAATCCAGAAGTTCAATATTCCTGAGAGTATGGAGCAGATGAGAGTACATTTTTGTTTACGTTGTTTCGGAGAATAACTTGAATGAAAAATTTGTACATATGTGATCAGAAAACGTAGCGCATTGCCGATTGTGTTGATGTTTGTCAGTCACCTTATACTGTCTTATGTGACTGTGTATGGGTAGGGTGATGCAAGTACGTCTGTTTACTTTTTTGTTCTGGTAACTTCTTCAATGCTTGATACAAAAATGAAACTATTTTTATATGATTTTTAGAAGTGATCGTTCCTTACTTCCTGTTAGTGGGGATGAACCTATAAGATGTATATAGTTAGATTTCTTCAATCTCTGGTGCAGTAAGCAAACTGGATGGAGCTCTACTTCTGTCGGGGACTCGGGGTATGCTTTTGTGGATTGTCCCTGGCATCGAGGCCCAAACAAGCGAGTCCTCGACTGCTTTGCATATTATTTGCTCGCATGTGCAGCAATCTTCATGAATTGTAGATCTGTGTGTGATGCTGCACTGGTTCCAGTGGTTTGACCACAAGCCCCATTGGCTGTTCACTTACAGTGTTAGCTGTTCTGCTTAGACTGACCTATTAATCTGTACATTGCTTGGTTTCCTGTCCGAAGCTTATGGCATTTTCAGATCCGGGACGAATGCGAAGTTCAGGATCAGAATCATCACGCTGATACACTCCGCAAATCGTAACGTGATTAGCTGAACCGCCGGTGAAAAAAAAAAGAAACAAGGGTGTGAGGAGGACGAGGAAGGTGTAGGAGGCAGAAGACAAACCTGCGCCGTTGGAGTTTGATATGACCAAGAAACTGATGCTCCACCTAGATAACACGTTATCTTCTCTCGCACCGACGCTTCCCGCGCCAATGGCCCTGAACAACCTCCTGAATCTTCCTCCCTCCAAGGCCGCGCTCAAACCCTCGCTCCCGACGCGCCCGTCCCTCTCTGCGCCACCGCGAGGGACCCCTCTCCGTCGCTCCCTCACCTTCCGCAGCGAGCCGCCGCGGCCGACGCGGCGCGTCCACTCCTCCGCGTCGTCCCCGGCGTCGGAGGCCGCGCCCTCGCCACCGTCGTCGAGGGAGGAGGCCGTCGCGCAGGCGCGGTCCTGCCTCGCCGCGGCGCTGCAAAAGCCGCTTGGCAACTCGGTCCCGCCCAAGAAGCTCAAGAGGCAGCGGCAGCCCCGGCTCCGCGCCGAGATCCCCGTCGTCGACGACTCGCCGGGCTCCCTCGCGCGCCTCGCGCTCGACGTGTTCTCGGGCGGCGCGGGCGTGTCGAGGAAGGGCGCGCCGGCGAGGCTTCTGCTCGTCTGGCCCTCGGCCGAGGCGCTGGCCGTGGCGCTGCGGGAATTCGAGAACTCGGGGGACTTGGCGACGGCGCACGCCCAGCTGGGCTCGGAGGAGTCGGGCGCGCTGAGCGCCTGCGACGCCACGGTGTTCCTGGCCCCGGTGCCGGCGCAGGTGGAGCAGGTGAAGGCCGCCGCCGCCGCAGTGGACCCCAAGCCGGTGGTCCTGTTCAACCCGGCGTGGAGCTTCGACGAGGAGGAGGGTGAAGCGTTCGGCGCCGGCGCGAGGGGCTTCGTGGGGTCCTTCGACGTGGTGTACTCCTTCACGGGGCTGGAGGTGCGGGGCCTGCTGAGCAAGAAGACGGGCGTGCTGCTCCGGTGCGTCGACGGCGGGCGGTTCGGCGGCGAGAGCTGGGTGCTCATGGTGGAGAACGACGGCGGCGCGCCCGAGGGGCAGAAGTTCAGGGTCGTGTCGCGGCTTAAGAAGCGGCCGACCATCGGCGAGGTGGAGACGATGCTGTACAACCTCATGGCCGCCAACTCGCCGGTGACCAAGTCGGCCAGGTTCCTCAGGGAGATGGTGTCCAATGTGACCAGAGGAAAGGGGAAGCGGTGATTCATGCTGCCTGCATGAGTGCGAGACTGATGGTTTCCATGATTTTATCACGCTGTCCTCTGAATTCCTTGCGCCATGCATGCAACTGCTTCTGACACGGATGAGTGGTAGCACACACAAGCTGTGTTTGGTAGGTGATTCAGGGTGCATTTGCAGTTTTGCACAAAAACCTTTGGATGAGGACACTGCAATCCTGGTGATCAGCAAGCAACTTCACAAGATTGTGATGCCGCACACTCTATCGTGCGGTTGTAAGCGCTTCGCGATTCGCGCAAGTCAACACAGACCATTCTGCGCCAGGCGGGAATTTAGGCAAATTTCGCGACTCTTAGGCAACTCTCGCGGGCACTACTAACTCACGTGCAGCAAACACGCGACCCATTGTACCTCGTTCATCTTCAACCTCCAGCTCTAACTCCTCTCTCCATCGACCTGCAGTTCATCCGCCATGCCCCGGATAACGCTCATCTCTAGCGATTCCAACCCCTAGGTATATCGCTCGTCTTCAACCTCCAGCTCCAACTACTCTCTCCTTCGACCTGCATTTCATCACAATGCCCAAATCATTGCTCATCTCTAGCGATTTCAGCTCGTAGATCTTACAGTTCCAAAAAAAATTCCAACCTATTCTGCCAACAGTATCTACTATGGATTCAAGTACAGCCAGTTGTGCCGCCATTATCGCCTCAGATCTAGATGGTCCGCTGACAGAGCTGCGAAATGATCTTCAAAAAGGTATGCCATTCTCTAATCAGGTATAATAAACCTATTAGTATCTCTAGGAGTAATCTAGCCATTGGAGATCTAAATGCCGCTAAAGATATTAGTACCTCCGGGCACTTCACTTTTGGGCTAGAAATGTAGCTACGTAATAATAATGCTGTTCTTTATCAGTGACACAGCTGCTTTGTGAATCAACCACGCGATTATTTATAATGACAATAGTGGTATTGCTTCTGTTTAATCCAGTGTTTTTTCACCAAATACTTGCACCACTACGAGTACATTGAACATGCAATGAAATAGTCTACTCATGTTACTTTAATTTGAAGGGGTGCAATCTTCTTTTATGGACTACTCGGATAAGGCTGGGAAAGGTGGTGTTACACAAACAGACACACAGACCTGGGTAGCTAATGTTGCACAACAATGTTTGTTTGCCGGTCAATTTTTTCTTAGTTGTCCTTTGGTTCTGAAATACTATCACTATTGGTTGCACATTGATATATCCAAGAAACAAACCATTTTACAACATAAGTACTGATATTGCTTTGGGTTTAAAGGGTTATCTACTACTATGCTGGACTTGGCGGATAATACTTCACAATATGGAGCACAGATGCCTGTTGGCAATGTTGTTCAAGCAGGTTGGTTTTTGAACTAAAATATGCAAAAAAAAGAAGTCATTTTGATCGTGCAAATAAAAATGATACTGCTGTAGAGGAGATGCAGTAACAAGGTAAACAATCCTATTGGTGTTTGTGCAGTGGTGATGAATCTGTGTTCTTTCAGTGAGCTGTTGATCCATGCAAGCAAAGGGTCATTGTGCACTGAATATAGTTCAATGATGACAGATTATCCAATGGAAATGTACCAGGAAAATGGTGGAGCCTATTATAGTGCAGTGGAATCTGAGCATGAGACAACAGGATACCAGTCAGCTGATGACTTGGATGATGACGGATATGGTGCAGATGTCGACCAACAGCAAACGCATTTTAAAATTAAATGCAGTTCTGATGATGTTTGCATAGCTGATTTTGATGACAATATAAGCAAAGAATGTTTTAACAATGCCAGAGACTGTATAGGCTGTGTATCTGAGTATCCAGAACTTGGAGTTGATGACATGGATATGACTGAAGATGAATTAGGGGAAGAATTTACAGAGCCGGGCGAGTTGGTGGTTGGAAGTGGTTTGATGGAACTAAATGGAGTTCAGCCCAAAGATGGTGAGCATGAGATTTTTGTTTCAAATGAGCAGACAAACCTAGCAGCAGGTTTACTTGTGGCTGTGGCTGTGTGCACCAAGAAATAGCTCAAGATTTTCTATCAGTTGATCCATGATTTTGCCTGACCTCAGTTGATCTTAGGTGATTGCACCTGTGCTGATACACTGGCATTGGTGCATGTATGTGTGGGACTTTGGAAGGAACAAGATAATAGTTTTGGATCCAATGGATATGCCGCTGGGAGAAGAGTATATGGCAACAAAGCACAGACACAGTGTAAGCATCATGCGTGCTGCAATGCAGGAAGCAAAGCAAAGGTATTTTCCAAATACACCTGCAAACATGGAAACATGGGGGATTGAGTATTTAACAGTATGTGAAGCGCGACAGGTGAGAAAACATTGCAAATGCCCAACCTGTCTCTGTATCTTACCAAACAAATTAAGCTAATTCATTGCACCTTTAAATCTTTAGCACTACATCCGGTCTGTACGCCATGTTCTACGCGAGATACTTTGATGGGCAATACCTGACACGGATTCTAACACAGGTAAGCTGAAAGGAGACAACCTGAAGAAAGTATATAGACTAGGAATTATCTTGGAAATTATTGGGTTTAATATACTTATATTGTGCAGGAGGCGACTAAACTTCAAAAGTGTAGCTTGCTGCACCAGCTCCTAACTATGTTTGGAAACATAGGTCAGCCTCCACCAAGTATCATGGAAGCCATCTCCAGCAACTAATAGCAGAGGGATTAGGGTACTAACTGAAATGACTGCCGATAAATGGGGTCGAAGTTTGGGCTCTGAATGTGAATGAGACCTAGCTTAGAAACTATGTTGTACGTACCATGTATTTTGTTCTGACGTCAGCAGAATTTGGGTAATTTGGGCAGAATTTGGAGAACTAATCAGTGTTCCCCCTTGCGGAGTGCTGTGACCTTATATTGCAACGAGTATTCCTACCTATGAGGTGCTGTCATCGTATGTTTTAACGAGTATTGAGATCAATTAGGAACATCTAGTGAAAAAAATGATATACATCGTGAGTTAATTGGGATAATAACTTTATTGCACTGGATGATGGTGTCTTCCCAAATACAAGTAGGTGACAAAGGAGGAGGTAAATATACCTGGCTATTGCTTCGATCCAAAATTTTAAGAACCTCTCTCGAATAATTATACAGGAGGGTGGGCCTGGCAGTTCAAATATTTGTTGAAAACAGCTCCTAGAGCACATCACACAGACTACAGGGAAGCAAGGCACTGGTGATGTGGTGCAGAACAAGAGCTTAAGGCAGGTGGATGAAAAAATAATATAATGCGTATGGCCGAGGTGGCGACGGCGGGCAAAAAATGGTGACCGCCGTGAGCAGAAGTTCAGAGAGAGAGAAGAGAAAGAGATAAAGGGAGAGGGAGAGAGATAGAGGGAGACAGGGAGGGGGAGGGAGGGAGAGAGGGAGGCGCGCGGAGAGAGAAAGCAAAGGGGACGGCGGCAGCAAAGAAATGGCGATGGCGGCAAGGGACGGAAGAACAGGAGGACGGGGAGAACAATTCTGGCCGTGAAAAAAAGTGCGCAGAACGGGAAAATTGGAATACCGGCAAAGCGCCGGTGAACTGACAGCCGGCGGCGAGTTGCGCACGGGAAAATTGGAAGACCGGCGAAGCGCCGCCGAACTGACAGCCGGCGGCGAGCTGCAAGGGGGCGTGGGACTGAAAAACAGTGCGACGCGAAAGAAAGTGGAGCTGCAAGTGAGCCCGCGCTACCATCTGCCTCGGCAGTGAGGTAAGAACAGGTGGACCGGTCAGCAGCGCCAAAAGAGCCAGGCACTCCGAGCGCGAATGTTAAAGCGAGATGTGTGCGATCCTAGATAAGATGTGCGTGCCCACACGTGTGTGGTGTTGATTTTTCGGACAGTGTAATGTAATATCACGAAAACGTATGTAACAGTTCTTTAAAATGGGATTTTATTAATCTCTGGTGGCCAAAAATAAGATGTTTTCACCTACTATTTGATTAGGTGCCAGTGGCCACCAAACCAAAAAGAAAATGAGAATTAAGGTTGTTCTTATATACTACTAATTGCCATGAGGTTGGCTCGCTGAAGCATAAATAAAGCTAGAGCGTTCCTGCTGCCCTCTCAACCCAAATCCTCACACCAACACAGAGGCTGCAATCAGCCATGGCTGCAGCCAAGCAGAGCAAGAAGCTGCGCGTCCTTCTGATACCCTTCTTCGCCACCAGCCACATCGGCCCCTACACCGACCTCGCCGTCCGCCTCGCATCGGCCAGGCCGGGCGTCGTCGAGCCCGCCGTCGCCGTCACCCCGGCGAACGTCCCGGTGGTCCGGTCGATCCTCGAGCGGCACGGCCCGGAGGCGTGTCGCCTGGTCGGGATCGCGACGTACCCGTTCCCGCGCGTGGACGGCCTCGCTCCGGGCGTGGAGAACCTCTCCGCCGCCGGAGACGACGCGTGGCGCATCGACGACGCTGCAGTCGACGAGGCGCTCACCCGGCCGGCGCAGGAGGCGCTTCTCAGGGAGCGGCGCCCCGACGCCGTCGTCACGGACTACCACTTCTACTGGAACAGCGGCATCGCCGCCGAGCTCGGGATGCCGTGCGTCGCGTTCGCCGTCATCGGCCCCTTCTCGTTGCTCGTCATGCGCCTCCTCGACGGCGCCGTCGGAGACGGCGGGTCCGAGTCCCAGGTGGTGGTGGTCCCCGGGTTACCGGGGCCCGAGATACAGATCCACGTGACCGAGCTGCCGGAGTTCTTGAGACTCCCGCTGAAGCCCGACGAAAGGCTCAACCTGGGCTGGGCGGGGCTCTCCAGGTGCCTCGGCGTCGCCTTGAACACGTACCTGGACCTCGAGCACCCGTACTGCGAGATGTTCGTGCGCGTCGCATCCTTGAAGCGCGGCTACTTCGTCGGCCCCGTCTCGCTGCCGCTGCCGCCGGCCGCCGCAGGCACCAGCGAGTCGCCGTGCATCAGGTGGCTTGGCTCCAAGCCGAGCTGCTCGGTGGTGTACGTGTGCTTCGGCACCTACGCTGCCATCTCGGCTGACCAGCTCGATCAGGAAGCTGGCGCTCGGGCTGGAAGCGTCAGGGAAGCCGTTCCTGTGGGCGGTGCGTGCCGACGGGTGCGCGCCGCCGGACGGGTGGGCGGAGCGCGTCGGCGAGAGGGGCATGCTTGTCAGAGGGTGGGCGCCGCAGACGGCGATACTGGCCCACCCCGCGGTGGGCGCGTTCCTGACGCACTGCGGGTCGAGCTCGCTGCTGGAGGCGGCGGCGGCCGGCGTGCCGATGCTGACGTGGCCGCTGGTGTTCGACCAGTTCATCGAGGAGCGGCTGGTGACGGACGTGCTCAGGATCGGGGAGCGGGTCTGGAGCGGGCCGCGGAGCACGAGGTACGAGGAGAGGGGGGCCGTGCCGGCGGATGCCGTGACGCTGGCGGTGGCGAGGTTCCTGGAGCCCGGCGGCGCGGGGGAGGCGGCGAGGGGCAGGGCGCGGGCGCTCGCGGCGAAGGCCTGCGCCGCCGTGGCGGAAGGCGGCTCGTCGTCCCGCGACCTGCCCCGGCTCATCGATGACCTGATCGAAGGCAGCGCGCGCGGATGACAGCCGGACGACCTCGCGGTCCGTCACACCCGTGGAAACGAGCAACTATGCTGACGGCAAGTAGAGGTGGGATTGCTGGAGATGTCTCCGGCGAGCAGTGAAGTTTGTCATGTCGTCGGTGAGCACAAAAACCGCTGCGTCTTGGATTGGATTTGTGTTGTTGATTTTTTTTTTTTGCGGTTGAGTATTTGTGTTGTTTGCCATTATGCAATCAGTTTTCGACTTTTCGTCACTAGTGGTGAACCAGCAGTACAGAGGTGTCTGATTTCAAGAGACCAAATTAGGAGACCAAAACATGATTTACATTTTTCGTTAAAAATTATTTGCAAGGAAATTTCTAGGCATTTTTGTTGAGAAGATTGCAGGAGTGCTGCATTGTCATTCAAGAAGAAGAAGCAAGCTGGTTCTTACATGGAGATATTACATAAAGTAAACAAAAGCTCAAACTCTAGAGAAAGACTTAACATAGATAACTAATGGTTCTCAGGGATCTCAGGGCTTCCACAAGCCAGGTTCCTCGCTAACATTTCAGCCTTAATCTCATGAATGATCTGCACAGGTTCCTTCCTCTTGCCTTCAAAAATTCTTCTGTTCCTCTCTTTCCAGAGGTTCGAGGCAACATACATCATGACTGCAGCCTTGAAGCTTCTCTCCTTCGAAAGGTCACTCAGATTGTTGCTCCACCAATCATGAATGTCCAGACCTTGTACTGCCACCTGTACTGTACAGCACCCCCAAGCCAAAATGATACTCTGTTCCAGGTTTCCAACGCATATGGGAACTATAGAATCAAGTGAGCTGCTGATTCATCCTCATGGGATCAGGTGAGCAAACTACGTTCCCTTGCCAACCCCTTTCAGCTAATTTGTCAGCCGTGAGTATCTTGCTTTGGATCAGTAACCAAACAAAGAATTTATGCTTTCCTTCCGCTGCGCTTTCCATATTGTCGTACCCGGTACAGTAATACTGTATCCAGGGGCGGAGCCAGAAGAGCTTCCAACCGGGCTGATCAGTGGACAAAATCTAGGCTAACTAAAATTAGATTGAATTCTACTATTTTAAAATCTAATTATTGCAGATTTACATGGGAGAAGCCAGGCCAGGCCCATGCTGCAGCACGCCCAGCACGGGCCCCGGCTCCGTCCCTGACTGTATCCCCGGTGAACTGAATGTCATATGCAGATTTCGCTGTATATTCTCCATTGGCTGTCCATTTCCAGGTTATTCGGTCTTATTCTTCAGACGGTGCTACGTGCTGCACCAGATCCCATAACTGTACAAAACCTGTCGTCTATTGGACTGAGTTCATCCTCCATAAACCTCTCATCCAGCTCTGGTGCATTAGTTCTTCTCTCGTCCTGTCCTTCCTCCACGCCAACTTGTACAGGTCTGGATCTTGCTGCGTTATGCAACATCGGAAGCACACGCCGAAGACAGTAAATGTGCGCTTACCTCGTTACTGGAAACAAGATTTGATCCGGGGCACGCAGCTTTGCGCTGTTTACTCAAAATTTCTAGGCATTGACGTTTGGTTTCTGTCAGTGATAACTGTTACACTGTACGACATCGTTAACCTCCGTCTTCAGCCATGTGCAAATGCAGTTTGCTCTGCTTTTCATCACCAGCAAAACATGCGTCTCAGTCAGGGGTCAGAGCTACGGAGCGGAGCGAGTTGCATCAAGGCATCAGCAGAGGTGACGTGTGGTACTAACATCTCACGTCTGCGGATGCGGATGAGATCTGTGGCAGTGAGACCAAAAATTGTTAACTATCCTAGTATCCTTCACGTTTCCCTTGCAGCAACGAAGAAAAAGGAGACTGATCGAGACTTACACCTACAAGCAGAATCGTTCTGATCTAACACCATGCTCAAGTTGGTGCCGCTGAGCAAGGTGACTGCAACTCCGTGCACCGTGCTAGGTACTTGCAAGCTGAAAATTTTGTAGCTAGCCACACCACGAAATTCTCGAGACAAGCTACGCCGGATAGAAGCAAAGAGCTACAATTTTTTAGTAGTTTATATTGCCAAAGAAAAAGCGAGCACCAATGCTCCAGCAGGCAGGCTCGCTCGAGAACCTATTAAAAACACCCACTCACGGTGAAGGAACGGCTTCACCGTGTTAAATTTAGCCAGCAGTTCACGGCAGCTCCACGCTTTGGCTTCGTTCTTGCAGGCCTGTAATGTCTGCCAAGGTGAAGCCGTTCCTTGGTTTCCATAGCTGCCAGCAGTATAGAAGAACGAAGGTGTCGTGATGAGCACCTGGAATGGTCGCTGGTCGAGGAAGCCGTCGAATGCCATGGACAGCAAAGTCTGATGGAATATAATATCAAACCCGAGAGGTTTTCGGTGTCGAAAGTGTTAGAATATTTGTGCTAGGTCTATTTATTTAAATGATAAATTAAGAATTAAAAGTTCAACGGGTTACTATTAGGGAGTTATAAGGTGGTTGTTACCATATGGGTAATTGAGAAGAGTAACGGTTCAGTTGAAATTGGTGATTAAAATAGAGGATTGATGACCAGTTAATGGTGTGAATTGATGGCCATTGAGGTGTCCAGGTTTATCCTTCCTTCCTCTCAGAAACACCTATACCAGGAGCCAGTCTTCTCTCTTCTTTTGCTTAACATACTCTTGCTTAGGAGATCTCTCTCTTCTTCTTTGTTCTTTTGCTGCCGCTGCAAACTCATCCTCAGCGTAAAGCTCTGCGTGCGTAGAGATTTGCGTGAGCAGACCTCGGAACCTCCTCGTCTACGTGATCCTGCTCGGGATAGGCGGGTCGTAAGGTTTTGGGTGAGTGTATGACTACGCGACTGCTTGTTGTACGACTACTTTCTACTACATCGAGAAGACCATCGCCGTACGACTACTTTTGACTACATCCAGAAGGCTATGAGTACTTTCGACTACATCCAGATTGCCGTACGACTACTGCATGCTACTTTCACGAAGTCGTCGTTCGGGGAACTCTGCACTGCAACGACTAAGTTCAACTACTTCAAGTAAGTCAAATCGAGTAGCATGTCTACTCCAGTCGGTGATGGCGCATTCAATATCGCCAGTAAAGGATCCACCTCAGGGCATATTCTAAACGTCTGCTAGCTCATATTTTGTTTTACGTTCTTATTTAATAGGTTATTAAACTTGAACACATGCACTTGTCATAATTAAATTATTAATTCTCAAAATAAAAAATATACCATAAAACGTCTACTTTTCTAACAGAACGCACATTGGAAGATCAAGTGCGAAGCCGTTTCTGGCTCTGTCAGACCTGGGTACACGGGACTGTACACGTGGCATACTTTTCCTAGGATACGGAATGGGATATGACCCACGCCCTATATCTGTTGTAACTACTCATAATGCAGTAGGATTACTCGTACAGCAGTGAAACTGGTCGGACATGGTAGGAAACTACCCGAGGAGTACTCGGGTAGGACTTCTGCACTTGTACCCGACTAGAACTTCCATGTAAACCTGTCCTTCTGAACTATATAAGGGCGGACAGGACCCCTCCAGGGGAGAACCCAGCGATCATCCAAGGAATCACCCAGGAGACCATCTAATCACTATCAAAGGCAATACAAATCACATAGGACGTAGGGTATTACGCTTTTGGCGGCCTGAATCTATCTAAACCTTGTGTTCCTTTGCACCTTCAAGTTCCTGATCTCGGCAACACCCTACCTACAAACTCACCACCTCGGGGGTATCCCTCAATGGGCGTGACGGTAAAACACCGACAGCTGGCGCGCCAGGTAGGGGAGTTCATCGAGCATCCACTGGAGAACTCGATGGCATCTCTCAGCTTCACCAGCAACGTGCTCGACGAGGGCACAACCTTCATCTGCGGCTCCTGGATCTGCGTTGCCAACGGCTTCGGTGGCTTCATCAGTGAAAGTACGCCTAGAGGGGGGTGAATAGGCGATCGTTGCTTAAAACCTGCACACAAGAATTCAGTCCGAGGCTGCCTGGCGGACCGTCCGCTGGGACTGTCCGCTGGGCACTTCCAATGTCCGTTGGGACGTCTCGGGTAAGAAATGTAACCGATTGAAAACTAAAACTTGTATACAAAATCTATTTGAATAGAAATGCTCTAATACAAGTTAGGAACACTAAATGCGGAAGCAATCTAGCACAAGATAGGTATACAAGTAGATCGGGCAAGAATACTACACGGAGGTACAAAAAGCAAGTATAACAAATGTGCAAGAGATGATGTGATGTAATCAAACACAAGAGACACAAGATTTTTCACCCGAGGTTCGAATCCACTCAAGGATTCTACGTCCCCGTTGAGGAGTCCACAAAGGACCGGGTTTTTCTCAACCCTTTCCTCTCTCAAGCAACCACAAAGGTCAAACTTGAGCTTTTCACTAGCAACAAGGGTAATACAAACTTCTCAATCCAACCACACCACGAGTTGGTTGTTCTTGAGCACCTCTAACCGTCTAGGAGCCAAGCTCCAAGAGTAATAGATGTGGAAAGCGTTGGAGAATGCCAAGAGATGCCCAAGAGAGGTGAATCTCTTGGGGAAAGCTTGAGTCTTGCTTGGATCTTGCTCAAACCCAACCCTAGACCAAGGATTTGGAGTGGAGAAGCTAGGGTTTTACTTTGGGGAGCTTTGGAGTGCTTAGAATGTGCTTGAGGCTCAGCTTATGCAATTTTGACCGGTTGTTTTTCGTTGGGGGTCGAAGGGGTATATATAGAGCCTCACTAAAAACTAGCCGTTATGCTGTTTTTTAGTGTCCTGGCGGACTGTCCGCCAGGACCACTCTGGTTTGCATTTTTCTGTTCAAGGCATGGGTTCCGGATTTGGTTTATTTGAGTTCTACCACATACTTTCCACATCCCCCTTGATAGTACGGTATACCTAGACTCAAGAAAATATAAAACAAAGAATTATCTTCGCTTGAACCACATTTCTTGAACCGGTACCGTTCTCCAATTTTAACGAATCGTCGGAATTGGTTCTTCTTCTTTTCTCCTTTTTGGTTTCTTTGACCCCTGCTCATTATTCTCAATTGAAACATTAGATACACATTTAGGTTGTTATAAATCACCAAAATAGGTCAATAGGCCTAGATGCACTTTCAATCTCCCCCTTTTTGGTGATTGATGACAACCTAAATGAATCAATAAAAACAATGAATTCAATAGAGCTTGAGGAAATAAATATGTGATGAGCTCCCCCTAAATCTATGCATCCACAAGATATTCATGAACTCCATTTCATAATGAGCAAACCAAATAAAGTCAAAGCATCATGATGGGATAAAACCAAGATTAGATAAACAAGGATAAGCAATAGGTTCACAATCATAGCATAGCATCATCCATAAATAGGTTATTACAACCCAACTTAGTTCAAATACGAGATATGCAATAAACACATAGTCTCACATACATCCAAATATCCAAATAAGTTTTTGACGACACTCAAGCTCACCATGAGTCTAAGAACACATGCTAGGATACAATCTTCTCCCCCTTTGGCATCAAGCACCAAAAAGAGAAAAGACAAACGGAAGCTAGGAGCAGCAATAACTCATCATCTAAAAAGACCATGTTAACCAATTCGATTCAAACGATCAAGAGAATCCAAGATTTTCACAAACAAGGAATACATCATTTTGAAAATCATTTTGTTGTTAAACGGATTACCATTGGACAAGCAGGTGTGCAACACTTCATTCCAAATTTCTAGAATCAATGATGTTTAACTCATTCCTTAATGCACAGAATCTTTTCTCATCTAAGGGTTTGGTGAAGATATCGGCAACTTGGTCGTTTGTTCTCACATGAGAGATCTCTATGTCTCCTTTAAGATTGTGATCTCTCAAGAAATGATGCCGGATATCTATGTGTTTGGTTCTAGAATGCTCACAAGGATTTTCGGCTATTTTAATGGCACTCTCATTGTCACATAGGAGTGGAATACGATTCAAGGTGTAACCGTAATCCTTTAGAGTTTGTCGCATCCACAAAAGTTGGGCACAACAATGTGCGGCTGCAACATACTCCGCTTCGGCTGTGGAAAGAGCAACGGAATTTTGTTTCTTAGATGCCCATGATACAAGGGATTTACCCAAAAATTGGCAAGTCCCGGATGTGCTTTTCCTATCAATTTTGCATCCGGCATAATCCGCATCGGAATAGCCAACTAGTTTGAAATTTGAACCTTTTGGATACTAAAGACCTAGGTGAGATGTATGAACTAAATATCTCATGATTCTTTTAACAGCTCTCAAATGGCATTCCTTAGGATTTGATTGAAATCTTGCACATAAACAAACACTAAGCATAATATCGGGCCTAGATGCACAAAGGTAAAGTAGTGAGCCAATCATGGATCGATATACCTTTTGATCCACGGATTTACCTCCAATATCAAGATCAAGATGCCCGTTTGTCCCCATGGGGGTCTTGATTGGCTTTGCGTTTTCCATGTTAAACTTCTTGAGTATGTCATGAGTGTACTTGGTTTGGCATAGGAATGTCCCTTCCTTGAGTTGCTTGACTTGAAATCCTTCAACTTGTGAGTAACCTTTTGCCACAAGTCGTGCTTTATTTCTTGTCACCACACCATTTTCATCTTGTTTGTTGCGGAACACCCATTTGGTTCCAACAACATTTTGCTTGGGTCGCTCCACCAATGACCACACTTCATTTCTTTTAAAGTTGTTGAGTTCCTCTTGCATGGCCATTACCCAATCCGCATCTTGTAGAGCATCTTCCACCTTAAGAGGTTCAAGAAAAGAAACAAAGGAGTAATGTTCACAAAAAATAGCAACACGAGAACGAGTAGTTACTCCCTTTGCAATGTCACCAAGAATGTTGTCCACGGGGTGATCTCGTTGAACACTTTGGTGCACTCTAGGATGTGGCACTTGATTTCTTGACTCCTCTTGTTCATCATCTCTCTCTTCTTCATCTTGTTCAACACTTCCCCCTTGATCATTGCCATCTCCTTGATGATCATCATCTTGAGTTGGAGGAGATGCCTTGGTTGAAGATTGTTGACCTTGGTCATTGCTTGATTCTTGAGGACGTACATCTCCAATTGACATGTTCCTTAAAGCTTCAATTGGAGCTTCTTCATCATCTAGTTCATCAAGATCAACTTGCTCTCCTTGAGAGCCATTAGTCTCATCAAACACCACATCACATGAGATTTCAACACATCCGAAGATTTTGTTGAATACTCGATATGCACATGAGTTTGAATCATAACCAAGTAAAAAACCTTCCATAGCTTTAGGAGCAAACTTAGAGTTCTTAGCTTTCTTGTTGAGAATATAACATTTGCTCCCAAAAACTCTAAAATATGAAACATTGGGTTTGTTACCGGTGAGAAGCTCATAGGAAGTTTTCTTTAGTAGACGATGAAGATATAGTCGGTTGATGGCATGACAAGCGGTATTGACCGCTTCCGCCCAAAACCGGTCGGAAGTCTTGTACTCATCAAGCATTGTTCTTGCCATCTCAATGAGCGTGCGGTTCTTCCTCTCCGCCACCCCATTTTGTTGAGGTGCATAGGGAGCGGAGAACTCATGCTTGATTTCTTCTTCATCCAAGTAGTTATCTACTTGAGTGTTCTTGAACTCACTCCCGTTGTCGCTTCTAATCTTCTTGATCCTTAAGTTGAACTCGTTTTGAGCTCTCCTTAAGAATTTCTTGAGAACCCCTTGAGTTTCACTTTTATCATGCAAAAAGAATACCCAAGTGAAATGTGTATAATCATCAACAATGACTAAGCCATATTTGTTACCGCCGATGCTTATGTAGGCAATAGGACCAAACAAATCCATATGAAGTAGTTCCAATGGTCTACTTGTTGTCATGATGTTCTTGGTGGGATGGCTAGATCCAACTTGCTTTCCTGCTTGACATGCTCCACAAGGCCTATCTTTCTCAAATACAACATTTGTTAGTCCTAGGACATGACCACCTTTTAGGAGCTTGTGAAGATTTTTCATACCAACATGGGCTAGGCGGCGGTGCCACAGCCAACCCATGTTGGACTTTGTGATTAAGCATGTATCAAGTTGAGCTTTATCTTTAGTGAAGTCCACTACATAAAGCTTTCCCTTTAATATACCCTTAAACGCAATTGAACCATCACTTCTCCTAGAGACGACCACACCCTCATCATTAAAAATACAATTATAGCCCATGTTGCAAAGTTGTGATACGGATAATAAGTTGTAGTCCAAGGTTTCAACAAGAAAAACTTTTGAAATGAAGTGCTCGGAAGATATAGCAATGTTACCGAAACCCAATACTCTTCCTTGGCTATTGTCACCAAAAGAAATTAAGTCGGTTGGATCGTCATTCTCTTCATAAGTTGAAAACATGCTTCTTTCTCCGGTCATGTGGTTTGTGCATCCACTATCAATGATCCACTTCGATCCACCGGAGGCATAGCCCTGCAAAACAAATTTAGGCTTTGTTTTTAGGTACCCAAACTTGCTTGGGTCCTCTTACATTAGTCACAAGTGATTTGGGCACCCACACACAAGTCTTTGGACTCTTGTGGTGTGGCCCAACATATTTAGCAAACACTCTTCCAAACTTGTTTCTCATAATCACATAAGATGCATTAAAGTCATAAAAATGATTAGTAGGAAGTTTTGATGCATTGGAAGAAGTGGGGCGAAAGGTCAAAAATCTGCCACCCGAGGGTTCCTGGCGGACCGTCCGCTGGGTCCTGGCGGACTGTCCGCCAGGCACTCTCGGGTGCCCAGTACCGGAAGCAATTTTCCTATTTGTTGCTTCCCTTACAAACTTAGGGAACTCATGCCCATTGATCTTGATTCTTGCGTTATACTTTTCAAAATGTTGAAAACCAATACCATCCTTGATGTTGGGGCGTCTTGAGTTCAAGTATGCACCTCTTGCATATTTGAGTTTTTCCTCCTCAAGATCCTTCTTCTTTTGTTGTGCCTCACCTTCTAAGGATGTGATCTTAACTTTCAAGCTTTCAATCAACTTTACATTAGTAGCACAAGCATCAACATCAATATCCTTGCATCTAATGCATGATTGTGCTATGGAGAGACTAATTGATGAGTCATGTTGAGATGTTGAGGCATTGGACAAGAGAGTGTCAAATTGCAATTCAAGGCTTTTGTTTAAGCAAATAAGTTCATCTTGAAGTGCAACATTTGCACTCTTAAGACTAGTGTTAGTCTCCTTGCTTTCCACAAGTTCCTTGTCCAAGGCCTTACATTTTTCTTCTTGCTTAGTTATGATCTCCTTGAGTTCAAGGTTTCTCTTCTTTTCAAGAATGAGCAAGTCCTCTTGTTTATCAAGGAGATCATTCTTCTCATTTAGCTCTTCTATGAGTTCATTAAACTTAGCAATAGCATTTTTATCTAAATTCTTGAACATGGCAACCATATCAATATCATTATCATTTTCATTAGAGCTACTAGATGTACTTTCATCATCACTAGTAGTATATTTAGGAGAAGAGCATGGGATGGCTTTTACCTTTCTTTTACCTCCCCTTGCCATAAGACAAGTGTGAGTGATATTTTTCCCATGCTTGAGGTTGGGGAAGAGAGAAGTCTTGTTAAAGGCGAGTGTGGCCGCTTCTTCTTCATCCGAGTTGGAGCTCTCATCATCGGAGTCCCACTCCTTGCCAAGATGTGCTTCACCACTTTGTTTCTTCTTGAAGAACTTCTTGTCCTTGGTGAAGTAGTTCTTTTCCTTGTTGTCCTTTCTCTTCTCTTCCTTGTCCTCTTTCTTTTCATATGGGCAATTTGCAATGAAGTGCCCACTCTTGCCACAATTATAGCAATTTCTTTTTGTCCTTCTTTTGGAGCTCTCATGCCCCTTGTTGCCCTTGTAGTTGTGGCTTCTCATCAATTTGCTAAAATTCTTCATGAGAAGAGCCATGTCATCATCATCAAGACTTGAACTATCGCTATCATTGTCACTTGATGAGGATTCTTGCACTAATTTCTTGCTCTTCTCCTTCTTGTTTGCCTTGAGGGCAATGTCTTGCCCTTTTGAGGTTGAGGTTCCCTTGGACAGGCTCTTCACATACTTAGCTTCACTTTCCATCATCTCATGGTTGATGATCTTGCCAAGTACTTCTTCCGGTGTCATCTTCTTGTAGTTAGAGCTTTCCCTTATCAAGGTACATAAGGTTATGTTCCTTACCGAGAAGGCCCTAATCATCCTCTTGACCACTTCATGGTCAGTCCACTTCTTGCTTCCAAGATTCCTCACTTGATTGATCATCTTCTTGAGCCTTGTGTACATCTCTTGGGGAGTTTCATCATCCAAGATGGCAAACCTCCCAAGTTCTCCTTCAAGCATCTCAATTCTTGCTTTCCGAATGGTCTTGGTGCCTTCATGTGCCACTTTGAGAGTATCCCATATCTCTTTTGCACTTTGCAATCCATCCACTTTATCAAATTCCTCTCTACTCAAGGATGAGAGGAGGATGGTTGCGGCTTGAGCATTGCGGTGGAATAATTGTTGCATGGTTGGTCCAAAACTTTCATCATCGCTATCCGGTTGCTCAATACCTACACAAACAATCTCCCAAAGACTAGGGTGAAGAGAAAACAAGTGCCATCTCATGTTAGTCCTCCATTGGGAGTAGTTAGTTCCATCAAAGTGTGGGGGTTTTCCAAGAGAAACGGAAAGAAAATTGTTGTTGGAACTCATGTTATCATAATTGAAAGGAGTGCGAGAGTAGTTAGAAGTAACCGATTTCTTCTTCTTCCTTCTCTTGATGTAGATGGACCCTTCATCACTACTTGATGTTGAGGATGAGGATGACTCAATCACTATCCTCTTGCTTTTGCTTTTGCTCTTACTCTTTTTCTTGTGATCTCCAC
The DNA here is from genome assembly GCF_002211085.1 of Panicum hallii. Lineage (NCBI taxonomy): Eukaryota > Viridiplantae > Streptophyta > Magnoliopsida > Poales > Poaceae > Panicum > Panicum hallii. Next base: position 14,675,146 of record NC_038044.1, read on the forward strand.
TCTTCTTGGAGCAATCGGATACATCAAACTTGGCGTTGTCATCTTCCTTGTGCATCTCACCTTCTTTGCCCTTGTTCTTCTCAAGACTCTTGTGTGAATCTTCTCCGGCCATGATCTCCTCGAGTTGTTAGACTCAAATTTGAGGAACCTGGCTCTGATACCACTTGAAAGTACGCCTAGAGGGGGGTGAATAGGCGATCGTTGCTTAAAACCTGCACACAAGAATTCAGTCCGAGGCTGCCTGGCGGACCGTCCGCTGGGACTGTCCGCTGGGCACTTCCAATGTCCGTTGGGACGTCTCGGGTAAGAAATGTAACCGATTGAAAACTAAAACTTGTATACAAAATCTATTTGAATAGAAATGCTCTAATACAAGTTAGGAACACTAAATGCGGAAGCAATCTAGCACAAGATAGGTATACAAGTAGATCGGGCAAGAATACTACACGGAGGTACAAAAAGCAAGTATAACAAATGTGCAAGAGATGATGTGATGTAATCAAACACAAGAGACACAAGATTTTTCACCCGAGGTTCGAATCCACTCAAGGATTCTACGTCCCCGTTGAGGAGTCCACAAAGGACCGGGTTTTTCTCAACCCTTTCCTCTCTCAAGCAACCACAAAGGTCAAACTTGAGCTTTTCACTAGCAACAAGGGTAATACAAACTTCTCAATCCAACCACACCACGAGTTGGTTGTTCTTGAGCACCTCTAACCGTCTAGGAGCCAAGCTCCAAGAGTAATAGATGTGGAAAGCGTTGGAGAATGCCAAGAGATGCCCAAGAGAGGTGAATCTCTTGGGGAAAGCTTGAATCTTGCTTGGATCTTGCTCAAACCCAACCCTAGACCAAGGATTTGGAGTGGAGAAGCTAGGGTTTTACTTTGGGGAGCTTTGGAGTGCTTAGAATGTGCTTGAGGCTCAGCTTATGCAATTTTGACCGGTTGTTTTTCGTTGGGGGTCGAAGGGGTATATATAGAGCCTCACTAAAAACTAGCCGTTATGCTGTTTTTTAGTGTCCTGGCGGACTGTCCGCCAGGACCACTCTGGTTTGCATTTTTCTGTTCAAGGCATGGGTTCCGGATTTGGTTTATTTGAGTTCTACCACATACTTTCCACATCCCCCTTGATAGTACGGTATACCTAGACTCAAGAAAATATAAAACAAAGAATTATCTTCGCTTGAACCACATTTCTTGAACCGGTACCGTTCTCCAATTTTAACGAATCGTCGGAATTGGTTCTTCTTCTTTTCTCCTTTTTGGTTTCTTTGACCCCTGCTCATTATTCTCAATTGAAACATTAGATACACATTTAGGTTGTTATAAATCACCAAAATAGGTCAATAGGCCTAGATGCACTTTCAATCAGCCACCTAGTCGATTCGGGGAACCTAGAGGCCTCTGCAGCAACTCGATGAGTTGCTGCTCCCCGATCTGCCCAGGCGGATCGAAAAGACGTCCGTTTTCGACATGACTTCAACTTATTCTGCACCAGTACTACTCGGATCGGATTCAAACCGATCTGAGGAGGCTTCGCGATCTAAGTCCCTTCCCGACTTGGAGGAGGACTTGGATCGCCTCGTCAAGATTCGAGAAAAGGGAGCCACCGCGCGTCGGGGCCCCCGGTTCTCGACTACGACTCGGATTCCAAAAAAGAGTCAGCCACCTCGCCTGCGTTCACCTGCGGCTTCTTAGTCTGCATCGTCGATGAGGTGGTGGCTTCAACTACCACCTCGCTGAAACCAGGGAGCCGATGGCATCTGCTCCAGCATCCTACCGCGACATTCACGATCTCGCCGAGGATCTCGGCGGAATTTGATTTTCCGATCTAATCGGAAACCGTATGAATGAGTCTGGATCCAACCGGCTCCTACTCGTGATGGAGTCGAATTTAGCTTGTGCCACAACGGCGACGCGCCGTCGCCGCCGATCCTGACGACGCTGCTCGACTTTAGCTAGCGGCGCAGCGCAGACGCGGTGCTACCACGGGCTATAACTACTTCGACAAATCTACATCGCTAACGATTACTTCAACTACTTGTATCGACTAGAAACTAGTCGTGGAGGAGCTTTAAACTACTTAATGACTAGTTCTGCATGACCAACAACTGGTCAGGATCAAATCTGACTAGTTGGCTTCTTCAACAAAACGTCGCAGGTCCATCAACGACTGCTGCGGTTTCATCGACAATCATCCACGAGTGGGCGTGATTCGACTACTCCGACTACTTGTTTCGGCAAGAAAACTAGTCGGGAGTGGGCTTCACACCGTCAACAATTAGTCGGAATCGACTCCGGCTAGTCGGCTTTATCAACAAACCGTCATGGCTCCATCGACGGCCGTTGCAGCTCGTCAACAATCGTCCACGAATCAAGCTAAGTCACTTCTACCTTTTGCGACTTGTTCTTCACAGCATTGGATTCTTTTTGCGCAGCGCGCATTCTCTTCACAGGCCATGCTATGCCTGTTCCCGATTGCTTGCACGGTCCGCCCTGCAACACACGCGGTCGGGTTACACTCTATAAGTGTGCTCCACGAGCGCTCTTTTTTTTTTGCGCAGCGCCGACTGCTTTAGTTTCCTCTCAACGGTTGCTACAAAACACGGGTAGTGTACGCTTATCGTGACACCTCGACTCTTCTGTACGCCTATGCAACTATGCGTGCACGCCGCCAAGCTTCCTGCAAAATAGTTTATGGCAATCAGGGATCAGAAGCCTAGCATAACAGGCTACCTACCCGGCATCATTATGCGACCCAGCAAGAGTGCAACGCAAAAAATTTTACGTGCATTTTACAATGCTGGGATTTGCTCCCAACATGATATCATGTATATCAGTTATAACATACTCTTAGGTTTACCTTGCAAGGGACCTGATCTGGATCGTGCTGCTAGGCAAGTCGGATTCAAATCCGACTAGTTGGCTTCATCAATAGTCGCCCACAACTACTTCGACTACTCGCCAGATACGACTCCGACTAGTTGGGCTCATTGCCAGCCGTCGGCGACTACTTGACTTCGTGAAGATTGCACGGTGATACGCTGACGACTACTTCAACTACTCATTTCGCTTACAAGACTAGTTGGAGACGACTATGCTTGGTGAAACACTGGCGGCTACATCGACTACTCGTCTCGCCTACAACACTGGTCAGAATCAACTCCGACTAGTGGGCTTTATTGACAGTTCAAAATCCATAGACAATTGGCCAAAACCTAGACTCGGGGGCTGGACGCCACTGACTCCTAGGCATATATCTTATGCGATTCATCTAACTCCCAGGCTCGGAGGCTGGATACAACACGGCTCTCAGCAATGAAGATTGCATACCACGATTCTTTGGACCCTTTATTCCAAAACTTGGGGATTTGGATTCAAGGCTCGGAGGTTGTGGGACACGTGTCATCAGCGACTTATTTTTCAAATCTGCTGGAAGATAAAGATAGAAGACTCAAGATTGAATTGACCCTCAGCCTAATTCTGCGAGTCAACCTAAGGCTCCGGGACTACTCCATATGGAGTGCGAGTTCAATCACACCCATATAAAAGAAGATAACTACTCGGAGTATAAACACCTCACAACCTTGACTCAACCAAGGAAGTACTCGGATGATATTTTCAAGATGAAGTTCGGAAGAACTTCAGAAGTACTCGGACGCCTGCAGTACTCAGCTACGAAGAGTTTGGGGGCTTGTCAGACCCAGGTACACAGGACTGTACACGTGGCATACTTTTTCTAGGATACAGGATGGGACACGGCCCATGCTCTACATCTGCTGTAACTACTCTTAATGTAGTAGGATTATTCGTACAATAGTGAAACTAATCGAACATGCAGGAAACTACTCGAGGAGTACTCGGGTAGGACTCCTGGGCCTGTACCCGACTAGGATTTCCATGTAAACCTGTCCTCCCGGACTATATAAGGGTGGACAGGACCCCCTCCAGGGGAGAACCCAACGATCATCCAGGGAATCACCCAGGAGATCACCCAATCACCATCAAAGGCAATACAAACCACACAGGATGTAGGGTATTACGCTCTCGACGGTCCGAACCTATCTAAACCTTGTGTTCCTTTGGACCATTGAGTTTCTGATCTCGACGACACCCTATCTACAAACTCACCACCTCGGAGTATCCCTCGGTGGGCGTGGTGGTAAAAGACCGATAGGATCACCACCACACATCGCCGACCTCGCCTTCCACCTTGCGGAGGCTAGGCCGGGCGTTGTCAAGGCCACCATCACCGTCACCCCGGCGAACGTCCTGATTATCCTGTCAGCGCTCGCCCGGCGCGGCCCCGGCCGCCACGTCGCGGTCGAGGTCGCAACATACGCGTTCCCGCCCGTGGACGGCCTCCGACCGGGGGTGGAGAACCACTCCACCGCCAGGGCCACGGACGTGTGGTGCATCGACGCCGCCGCCGGCGACAAGCGGCTGATGTGGCCAGGGCACGAGGGCCTCATCAGGGACCGCTCACCCGACGCGGTCGTCTCCGACATACACTTCTAAGCGAACGCCGACGTCGCCGCCGGTCTCTGCGTGCCGTGCGTCTCGTTCCACTCCATAGGGGCGTTCCCGATGCTGGCCCTGTTCAGTTTGACAGATGCTGGTGCGATGGAGGCCACTGGCGGGGTGGTGTCCCTTCCCGGGTTTCCGGGCCCGAACGTACGGGTCCCGGTAACCAAGCTGCCAGAGATGCTAAGGAGCTAGCGAACCGAAGGTCACGCCATCGGAGCTTGGGTAAATTCAGCTCACAAGAGATGCTTCGGACTCACCGTGAACACTTTCTTCAATCTAGAGGACATGTACTACGACATGTACGTGCGCCATGGCTACGTGAAGCGTGCCTACTTGGTCGGGCCCTTGTCGCTGCCGTCACCGTCACAGCTGGCTGCCGGCGACGACGGCTCAAGGTGCATCGACTGGCTTGACAGGAAGCCATCCCGTTCGATCATGTACTTGTGCTTCGGTAGCTTGACTCACGTATCCGAGCCTCAGCTCCGTGAGCTCACCCTCGGGTTAGAAGCCTCCGGGATGCCGTTCCTGCAGGTGGTCAGGTCGGAGGCATGGGTGCCGCCAGAGGGGTGGAAGGAGTGCGTCGGGTATAGATGGTCAAATGGGCGGCCCACGACTCGGCATGCATCCGTTCAGACACGACCCGTTTAGACACGGCCCATTAAAGCACGGTTGCTAAATGGGCTGTGCTGTGCCTGCCCACGGGCTGAGGTGCTGGCCTAGGCACGGCACAGGTGCACCCAAGCCGTGCCGTCCTGGTCTATTGCCCATTTAACCCATGCAGGTCTGGCTAGCTTATGTAGCCTTGGGGAGGGAAAGCGGGCACCATCGCCGGTCAGACGCCGTCGCGCCACGCGTGGGGAGGGGACAACGGGCCCCGGCTGCGCGGCACCATGGCGAGGGCGGAAGGAGGTTAGGCGCCGGCCGCGCTGGGAGGGTAGACGACGAGGAAGGGATGGCTGCTGTGCGAAGGGGGGGGTGCCAACCGGCCCGCTGCTGTGTAGGGGAGTTGGAGAGGCGTGCGCCGCTGTGTTTGGGAGGGAGGGCGGAGGAGGAGCTGCGAAAGGGCCGGGAGAGGAGAGGCGAGTAGAGGGGAAGGGTAGAGCCGTAGAGGGTGTGGCGGTGGGCGGCGGGGGTGAGGGATTTGGAACGGGAGGAGTTAGGATTTTAAGGAAAATTGCTATATATATGGGGCGGTTGTTAAACGGGCTAGCTGGGCTGACCAGTTAATCATGCCGTGATGGGCCGGGCGTCGGCCCGGGCATGGTACGACACCCGTGCCGGGCTGGCCCAGGTCCGATTAATCTCGTGCCGGCGCGGGCGTGCCAGGCCAAAAAACCGTGCCGTGGGCCAGCCTGTGGGCCTCGGGCTGGATGGCCGCCGTCGGGGACAGGGGGATGGTCGTAATGGGGTGAGCCCCACAGACGGCGATCCTTGGACATTCAGCGGTGGTGGCGTTCGTGGCGCACTGCGGGTGGAATTCGGTGCTGGAGACCGTCGTGGCCGGCGTGCCGGCGCTGACGTGGCTGATGGTGTTCGAGCAGTTCATCACCGAGAGGTTCGTGACGGAGGTGCTTGCGATCGGTGAGCGGCTGTGGCCGGAGGGTGCCGGGGTGAGGAGCACGAGGTCTGAAGAGCACGAGCTGATCCTGGGCGAGGCGGTGGCTCGAGCGGTGGCCAGGTTCATGGAGCCCGGAGGGGCAGGGGAAGCCGCGAGGAGGGTGGTCAAGGGGCTCTCTGCGAAGGCTCATGCGGCCATGGCGGAAGGTGGGTCCTCAAATTGCAACCTGCGCCGCGTGATTGATGATCTCATCGAAGAAAGAACGGCTGGGGCAGGGACGATGTCATAATCTGATACTCTGGTTTGAGCTCGCGAGGCGTCTCATGTATTTGTCTGTTTTCGGTTTTCCACTGTTTGGTTAGTAAGCTCTAGTACATCCGAGCTTGGCATCAGGGCGTGGCGTCTGCAGAGAGCAAGGTAAATCACTAGGTGTGGTGCCAAAAGCTCGAGACCGAGAGACTGGGGGGTGTTTGGTTCAGGTCACATTAAAAAGAATTTTATCATTTAAAAGTATTAAATACTATCTTAATTACAAAACTAATTGTAGAACCCCAAGGCTAATTCACGAGACAAATCTAATGAGGTATATTAATCTATAATTAGCGGATGGTTACCGTAGTATCATTGTTGCAAATCATTGATTAATTATGCTCATTAAATTCATCTCGCGAATTAGCACCTATTTGCACAAAAATTTTATAAACAGATTTTATTAATACTTCTAGATGATAAGATTATCGTTTGATGTGACGGACAAATGGGACCAATCTTGGTTGGTTACCGAAGTGTTTTTCACAGTGAACTGGTTCTGTAACATGTCTGTTGTCTGTGCTGCTGAATGTGTCGTTGGTGACTGAGAAGCAGTGCTGTGTGTTTGCTTTCTGGTCTGGTCGCTCAGGCGGCGTCTGCACAAAATCGTCAGATAGATATACTCGCTGCTACTTGATATGGTCTCTACGAAATGGTAGCTTTGTATCTTGCAGTCAGACACTTGTGCTTGGAGGCTTTTTGTCACTGCTGAAAACAATTTATTGCAGACAACAGAGTTCCTAACGCATCAAATTAACACCCACAGTGTTCTTAAATCCCGCATGGCCATTCCCAGTTTTCAGCAGTCTCGTCTCCCGACAACAACCAGCCCCGGCTCACCGGAGAGACCTCCGGCAATCCCAGCTCTACACGCCGGCAGCATTGCCGCTCATTTTCGCGGGGGCAGCGGACGGCGAGGTCGTCCCGCCGACAGCAGCTCTCGCTTCGGTCAGGCCATCGATGAGCGCGGCGCAGGTGGCGGTATGACGAGCCGCCCTCCGCGCCCTACCGCATGGGCCTTCGCCGCGAGCTCCCGCGCCCTGCCCCTCGCCGCCGGACTCCAGGAACCTCGCCACCGCTTGCGCCACGGCCTCCACCGGCACGACCTCCTCCTCCTGCTCGTACCTTGTGCTCCGCACCCAGCTCCACACATTCTCCCCGACGCTGAGCACGTCAGTCACTGGCCACTGGTCTCACCCACAAATGTGTCGCGAACGCTCCTATGGCTGGATGTGTCAGGAACGTCGGCGTTCCAGAAGAAGTGCATGTCGGTGATGACGGCGTCCGGCGAGCGCTCCCTGACGAGGCCTCCTTGCTCCGGCCGCACCAGATTCTCGTCGAAGGCAGCTGCATCGACGCGCCAGGCGTCCGCGTCCGCGGCCGTGGGGGGAGGTTCTCGACGCTCGGCGGTAGGCCGTCCATGTACATTGTCCAGGCCTTCTCATCCGCGACGTCCACCATCGCGCCGCGCGCGCGCAGCGGGCAGGAAGCGCCGGTTGCCGGCTCTGCGAGCGACCGGGATCGGGGAGGGGCGGGGACGCCGGGGAGGCGGCGAGCTGCGCCGTCCGGACCCAGCGCGAAGTCAAATCAAAGGTCAAGCAAGGAATCAAGCCACGGGACGGGGAGTCCGCCTCGGGCACGTCAGAGTTACCGTACCATCTGGGGAAAACACAAAGCGGTCGATCGGACGGACGAGGCCGCGCCTCTGACGTCGACGACACGGATCCCAGCCGCTAGCCCCTCCCGGGCCCACGAGCCAGAGTCCCACCCGCACCCGCTGAGGACGGACGCGCCTGGTTCTCCACCCCCCGCGCCCCCACCACCCCCCCCCCCCCCGCGCCCGCACCAAATCGACGCCCCGGCGCCGCATGATCCGCGCACCTCGACTCCTTGCCGAGCGCTGGCCACCGCCAATCCTTCGCCGCCGCCGCCGCCTCCTCCCCGTCTCCCTGATCCCGCGTGGCTCCCGCCCGCCGGGCGCTTCCTTCCGAGCAGCCCAAACCCTAGCCCCGACGCCGCGCCTCGCGCCGTCCCGCCTCGACCCGCTGATGGATCCGGCCGCGCCCGCCGCCCTCGCCCCGGCAGCCGCCGCGGACGCCGAGGCCGAGGCCAACGGATACGAGGACGCCGCGGAATTCGAGGACGCGAAAGCTGTGGGCGAGGACGCGGAGGCCTTGGCGACGCCGGTGGGCGGTGACGAGGAGGTGAGTGAGCTGCCCGAGGAGCTCGCCAGGGGGGTGGTGTGCCTCGAGTGCGAGACGTCGGCCGAGGCGGCGGCTGCCGGGGTTGGCGGGACCTGCCGTGTCTACGTCGTCGGAACCGCTCATGTGTCGCAGGTGAGCTGGTGTTGTCAGTGGTAGTCCACCCATGTGATGTATCAATGGTCGACGCCGACGATCTTGTGCGTGAACTGTAAGATGTTCGAATTGGGTAGTCAGAACGCAAGTTCTGCCTGTAGGCATTGCATTGGATTTAGAGAACACTGCAGGTTATACTTCTCGAGTTGTCGTGCGGTTGTGCCGTGGTAATGTTACTTGGGAGACAAATTGGTCCAATTGATCTAACAACTGTATAAATCCTGGTACGAAATTAGAAGAACGAAGCATGGGGAGCTTGTACTGCATAGCTATGTGAACTAATGCAGTCTGCCTTTTCTAATGGGATTATGTCTATACTATTTGTTCTGATGTTTTCCCCTACTAACTAAGCCACTGCGCGTGGTATCTAGAGGTTGGAGTGCGAATATAGCAAAAGTACAGAATCAGTACAATTCATGGCTTGGGTATTTGACACTTGATTTTATTGCAGGAATCATGCGAGCAAGTGAAGGCTGTCATCAACTACCTGAAACCTCAGGTTCTTCCTCTATTTGCTCATCATCAGTAAATTTTGCAAGTGGTGGATTTTGGCAGGTTTGCTGCCTGCTTTGGAGTGTTTCTACCTTAATTGTTTGATATAACAGGATATTCCTCTTATTCCTTTGCATCTCTCTTGCATATGTAGGCTGTTTTCTTGGAGCTCTGTGCCAGCAGGGTTGCAATTTTGGCACCTCAAAACCTTCAGGTATCTCCACTCAACATTAGTAAGATGATGAATAACCAACCATCTTACTGTTAGGGGCATTCTGCTTGATTGTGTAAAGTTGAGACAAACAATAAGCCAGAATGGTATGCCCTGTCTGTATTGTTAACCATCACATAACTAGGATATTTATGCTTGTGTGTTTTCTGTGTAGTAAAGATTTTACTGGACCTTCCTTATAAAGCTTTTAGGTGTATACTCATAGAGATATACTATTTACTCAGAAAACTTCGAGCATTACAGCCTTACTAATGGAGTAATGGTATCATTCAAATAGAAGATGTTTACTTCTTTTATTTTCTGGTGTATCACATAGTTTCCTCTAACTGCTCTCGCAGGTTCCTACTATGAATGAAATGATTGACATGTGGAAGAAAAAGAAGATGAACACTTTTGGGATTCTCTACAGCTGGTTTCTTGCAAAGGTATTGGTAGATGTTTGTCTTCACAGTTAGCAGTATTTCACTCATTTTCTTATCACATGATATCGTCATTGTCTTTGTTATCCAAGGTTGCTAGCCAACTTGAGGTGTTACCTGGAGCTGAGTTTCGGGTGGCATTTGAGGAAGCAATGAGTTATGGTGGCAAAGTAATCCTAGGAGATCGGCCTGTCCAGGTATGCAACCTTGCCATGGAGTTTGGTTGTAGGTGCAAGGAATGGATATGATCAACTATTGATCTAGTTGTTTTTGTGCTTTGACATAATGATTCAAACAACATGGCCATATATTTTGATTGGCACAAGTCAACACTTGGTGCGTACTCCACTTTTCTTTTTCTGAAAAATATCAATTTTTCAAAATGACCTTTGCATAGCGCTGCTTTGATTGATTGAAGGACAGTTGTCACCTCTTGCTTTTTTCATAAGTATTCTGCTGTGAGCCTGTGCCATTCCACACCTAATAAGGGAACCTCTTGGTATTTGACCCAAAGATTGAGATACACCTACTAATGTAGGAATAGCGTTTTAGGAATAGAAGATGAAGCAGTTTAGAGGTTCACCCCATATTTTTGTTCTTGTTGACAGTAGCTACTTGTTGGCACCACAAATTTTTTCCCCTTACATATCGGTCAATGCCTTTTGAAATCATGGCTTCTGAAATATGCTGCATAATAAGTCTTAGTTTGATCAATGGTTCGTTTCAGTTAGCGACTGAGACCATCTCATCTCTGTTCTTTATTTGTTTTGAAGATCACTTTGAGGAGGACCTGGGGAAAGATGTCACTCTGGCACAGGGCAAAATTTCTGTACTCTATTATTTTCCAATCCATTTTTTTACCAAGCCCGGAGGAACTTAATCAGATGGTATGCTGTTCTAATGGTTCATTCCCTCCATGCTACTGTGAAATTTCTCAGTTCCCTTGTATGCCACTTATATCTTGGTGACATGTGGCCCTGGGCCCCCATGTCAGTGAGACATCACGGAAGTTGATCATCTTTTGGAATGTTTAGACTAATATATATACAAAAAATCATTGTTATTGTGCTCGTGTTGTAACGACAGCCCTCCTTGTCTACAGTTGAAGGACATGGATGATGTTGACATGCTAACACTTGTTATTCAAGAGATGAGCAAGGCATTTCCTAGTCTGATGGAGACGCTTCTACATGAACGTGATATGTGAGTTCCTTTCGTGCAATAATTTTGTATAAAGCAGCTATTTTTGTAAATTCCAGTGTTATAGTAATGGTAATCTATAATTATTAAAATTTGTCTTCAGGTATATGTCTTCAAAATTGTTGAAGGTGGCGAGGGAACATTCTTCAGTAGTTGCAGTTGTGGGAAAAGGGCATGTTTCTGGAATAAAGAAAAATTGGCAACAGCCAATTCAGGTTTGTTTTTCTGAAGGAAAATATTTCAAGTAGCTTGTCCTATAGTATGTACCATAGGAATAGAGAAGTCATCACTGATTTATATTGCCCTATAGGTTGATGTTTGATTAGTTACCAATAATACATGTTTTATAATTAATATGCACACTCTAATCTTCAATGTTCCTTGCAGGCAAAAAAATTATTAGAACTAACAGTAGCTGACGAAGGTGCTTCAAAGCTGAAAATATTGGCATCCATTGGAGCATTGAGCGGTGTAATAATAGCATCCGGAATATATATATGGGGTAGAAAATAACAAACGTGCACGCAGTCACTACCGAAGACGGCACCTTTGCCGAGCGCACAAATTTTTGCCGAGAGCATTTCGTCGGGCACTCGGCGAATAAGACCTTTGCTGAGTGCCGCACTCGGCAAAAAAGAAACACTCAGCGAACAATAAATTTGCCGAGTGTTAAGCGTTCGGCAAACAATAACACTCGGCAAAATCTGTTTTGCCTAGTGCACTACACTCGGCAAAGCTCCGTCAGCTGCGAACGACAGCAAATGGCCGTTAGCTTTGCCGAGTGTCGGTATCGCGGACACTCGGCAAATGTGTGATTTGCCGAGCGCTTTTTCTGGGCACTCGGCAAAATATATTTATTTTTTTCTTTTTCACCTAAACTTTTTCTGTTGTCATTCTAAATTAACTTGAACTACATATGCAAGTTTGGCATATTACTCGAATTGTTTGCTATATTTAGTCAATTTATTTCATTTGATTGAATTTCTTGGAATAATTCAAATTTGAATTGCAAATCATTCAAAGAGTGGAAAAAAATGAATCAAAAAATGATATTCATATTATTGAGCCTACTTTGACACCTTATAAGAATTTTAAACATCTCATGTTCATGAAGCATGACCACAAACTTAGGGTCCGGTTATTTTTAAATTGTATAAAAACCAAATTTGGTCAGAAAATCATGAAACTTGCCCAGATGTCATGATATCATATGTGGAGACTGTGATAAAAATTTAATAAAGTTCCGTGAAAGTTTCATGTGAAGACCAATTAGGTGTTAAGTATGGTAGCTAACAAACCTTCATGAAACCTAGCTAAATTTTTATCACAGCTTCCACATATGATATCATGACATCTGGGCAAGCTTCATAATTTTCTGACCAAATTTGTATTTTATACAATTTAAAAACAATCGGACGCCAAGTTTGTGGTGCACCTGCATGTGCTGCACAAGTTTTTACAAGAGTTTAACGACGAAGTTAACAAGCAATGCAAAATAGTTTTACAAGAGTTCAACGGACAAATTCACAAAGTTCACAAACATTACATTAGTTCCCGGCTCGAAGAGTAACAATACATTATATCTCATATCTCACAATACAAATCATCTTACAGATGCAATTGGTCTAGCTAAATTCAGTAATTATTATTACATCGATATTAATTATTACATGGATATTAAATCAGGCAATGCAGCTTGCTTACTAGCGCTAGCTTGGCTTTCTGATTCCTGCCCCCCGTAACTGTTTTTGGTTATCGTGCCTCAGCAGCTTACGTTGGTTGAGCAGTTGCTGCAGGGGAGGCAGCTGCCGAAGCAGCTAAATAGCTTTGACCAGCTCAGAAATTTCATCTTAGACCAGCTCGGGTTTTGTGAGAAAATAGAAATCGATAGAATCCTACGACTACAGCAAACAAAGAGAAACTTTGTCCGTGGGTTTTGTTGGTTTTGCTGATGCATATACAGGCAGAATGCGATGATTCCAACAAATACACGTAACAATGGGGGTACCCGATCCTGATGCGCGGGGGATGTTGGTGGTGATGGGCGCTATGGTTCCCGTGTCGGCGCGCTCCGGGAGAAGCTCGCTGGTGGCGGTCTCGGAGGAGGCGCCGCAGATCTGCCGGTGGTGGCGACGACCGTGATCTCCAAGGCGGTGCACTCCGGGAGCGCGGCGGTCTCGGAGGATGCGTCGCGGAGGGTGATGCTGCTGATAAGATAGTAAATAGCTATCAAATGATATGTGAACAAAAATGAATTTTCAGTTACAGAAAATCCAAGCATAGGTAGCAAGGTAAAACTGTAATATAATTAATACGTACTAGCAAATATGCCTGTGTGTTGCTACGGGAAGCCATATAAATGAATTGATTAGCATATAAAATATATATATTCTACACCGTACGTATTTTATCATAACATAGCACGTGTCGGTTGAGAACTTTAGTCTTTTTCTATTTTACTCACCGAACTTAATTCTAAATGGTTTCAGACCCTTAACTCAACATACGATCATCCAAATTCTGACTAAAACTCCAATTGACGGACCAGGGAATCAATGCTTGCTTTAGTAATTGTAGAGATTTGTCTGATCTGGTATTATCGATCTATCATTGATGTTCGAATTTCATATTTCCTAATGCTTTAACCTTATATTATCCTGGGTGATGATAGCCACTGGAAGCTTAGCAAACAAATCAGATATTCAGCAATCTGTTGCTACCGAAACATGATGCATCATTTTATTGAAAATTGTTGTCTTTTTTGTGACGAGTTTGTGAAATTATCAGTAAGGAGCAAAATGTGATGCGGTGAGACCGCTTTAAGTTTTGTGGACTTCACTTACAGATAACTATTATTGTGGTTCAATAATATTGAAAGTTTGCTATAATTGTAGGCTACACTTGGTTAGAACTATTTCCTCGTAAAGGAAGGAAGCATCAGGTAATTGTAATACTCCTATGTCAGTTTCTGTGAACAAACTAGTTTCATGATTACTTACTTGCAAGGTATCATGATCATGCCCGTGATCTGGTGCTTGGCAAAGAACCCTTTGCCGAGTGCACGTGATCTAGCGCTCGGCAAAGTGGTGGTGAACGTTCATTGGTGCCCCTCGCCCCGCACGCCCGCACTCCACTCCCCCGACTCACACGCGCGCCCGCCATTGCAGCCCCTCCTTCGCTTTCTAGCAAGCTCCCCTGCACCCTCCTCCACCGCCGCGCCGCCGCCCCCGCCACGCCCCCTGGTCCCCGCCACGCTCCCCTGCCCCCTCCTCCACCGCCGCGCCCCGGCCCCCACCGCGCCCACGCAGCCCGGCCCCCGCCGCGCCCCCGACCGCTGCCCCCGCCGCGCCCCGGCCCCCGCCCCCTCCACCGCCCCCGCCGCGTCCCGGCTCCCCTACCCCCTCCTCCACCGCCGCGCCCCCGCCGCCGCCCCGTCGCCGCCGCCGCCCGGCCCCCGCCGCTCGGTCAGTCCATCGACATAGATTGAGTTCGAGTTTTTGAGTTCAAGTATGAGTATCTTCTCCCACTGGCAGGTTTAGCAGGAGCAGGGGTGGTAGAATGCGATGAATAGTATGGACATTTAGGATGGGGGATGAATAGTATTGGACACTTGGGATGGTGGGACGGCGAAATGCGAATTTTTATAGTGGATATATAGTTTTCTAAATATCTAGTTTTCTTTTTTTTGGAACAAAGAGCATGAGTGCTACCAAATTATTTAAGCAAGAGAAGCAAATAAGTTATTTCAAATGTTCATATTACAGAAAAATGTGGATCCAAATTCAAACACAAAGACATTATTTATAAAATAGTTATGGCACTTGCGGTTCTCCCATTGCTGCCTTTCTCATGACAATTTTTTCTTTGATGAACCAGGATACTTATCTCAGTGTTATCATCACGGGCACGCCGCCGCCGCCCCGGCCCCAAGAACTGTGAAGCAGGTTAGTGCGCACTGAATAATTAGAATATGTACATAAGTCTTTCTTGAAATATGGCATGAATGCATATAACTTTTTTTTATGATAGCGTAGTCAATTATAAATTTGGAATAATATAGCTTTTTTGAGTAATATAGTATCAGATTTTGAAACAATTAGAGACCTACAAAATACAAATAGTTCATGAAAACTTGTATCACATGCAATTGATATTATTCTCGGCTGTATATGTTTAGAGGATGGAAGACCGTGAGTGGATGTACAGTGGCCGCTTAGGTCAGGGTCAGGTCACCAATGAATGGATCGACAAGACCGATGCTTTTTTGGAATGGGCGTTTGGCAAAGCTGCTAAAGGAGCGAGTAAAATAGTGTGTCCATGCAGCAATTGTGTAAACAGGAAGAGACAAACAAAGAAGGTCATGGGGGAACATCTTTGGAGGAATCGATTTACGGCAGGCTATACCCGGTGGGTCTACCACGGTGAAGACGGTCGTATGAGAAAGGAGGTGGTGAGACCATGCGTGGAGGATTATGATGCCGATGCCGGGGTAGCGGACATGCTAAATGACTATCACGAGGCACAGTTCGCTGAAGGACGTACGGAGGAGGAGCCAGAGGCAACCGCAAAGGCGTTCTATGACATGTTTGCCGCGGCACAGAAACCCCTTCACGAACAGACAAAGGTTTCTCAACTGGATGCCATTGGACGCATAATGGCGTTAAAGTCGCAGTATAGCTTGAGTCGAGACGCCTTCGATGGTATGTTGACAGTTATTGGCAGCCTGCTTCCGGAGGATCACATTCTGCCAAAGAGCATGTACGAGGCACAGAAACTCCTTCGTGCACTCAAGATGCCGTATGACCAGATACATACTTGTCCGAAGGGGTGCGTCCTGTTTAGGAAAGAATACGCAGAATCAAAGTACTGTACAAAGTGTAAATCCTCTAGGTTCATGGAGGTAGACTCTGGTGATGGCCGCAAGAGGCAGCTTGACATCCCCGTGACAATCCTACGTCACCTTCCGTTCATACCGAGGATCCTGCGGTTATACATGACTGAGGAATACGCGAAACAGATGACATGGCACAAAAATGGCAAATGATACAATCCTGACAAGATGGTGCATGCGTCCGATGGTGAAGCATGGACCCACTTTGATAGCATTCATCATGAGAAAGCCAGAGAGGCACATAATGTACGCGTTGCGTTGGCAACAGATGGGTTCAATCCTTATAGAATGATGGCTGCCACGTACACATGTTGGCCCGTATTCGTTATCCCCCTCAATCTCCCACCAGGCGTATGCTTTCAACGACAGAACATATTATTGTCGTTGATTATTTCTGGACATCCGGGGAATAATATGGGTGTGTTCATGGAGCCTCTAATTGATGAATTGGTCCATGCTTGGGAGGAAGGGGTATGGACGTACGACCGGGCCACGAAGACAAAATTCAAAATGCATGTTTGGTACCAATACTCCCTGCATGACTTGCTGGCATATGGGATATTCAGCGCCTGGTGTGTTCATGGGAGGTTCCCATGCCCAGTATGCAAGGAAGGTCTTAGGTTCATTTGGTTGCAGAAGGGTGGCAAGTATTCGGCGTTCGACAAATATCTGCAATTCCTCCCTCGTGACCATGCATTCAGACGAGACCAAAAGAACTTCACAAATTGTGTCGTGGTGACAGACCTTGCACCTCCAATGAAGACTAGTGCCGCCGTCCGTCAGCAGATAGATGGTCTCGTGGGCAATCCAGAAGGTGGCTTTGTGGGATATAGCCAGCACCATATGTGGACTCATAAGTCAGGCTTAACTCGGCTCCCCTATTATGATGATCTTCTCCTTCCACACAACATTGATGTGATGCACACTGAAAAGAATGTCGCTGAGGCACTTTGGGCAACAATCATGGATATTCCTGGTAAGACAAAGGACAACGTTAAGGCTAGAGTGGATCTGGCAATGTTGTGTGATAGACCAAACCTAGAGATGAAGCCTCCTAGTCGCGGTAAGATATGGAGAAAGCCTAAGGCCGATTTCGTCTTGACCAAACCCTAAAGAAGGGAAGTACTAGAATGGATCAAGACGTTGATGTTCCCTGATGGGTATGCAGCAAATCTGAGTACGGGGGGGGGGGCAACTTATCTACTATGCGAGTCTTAGGGATGAAGAGTCATGACTACCACATATGGATTGAGCGGCTTCTTCCGGCGATGGTTCGAGGGTATGTCCCTGAGAATGTCTGGCTAGTGCTTGCAGAATTGAGCTATTTCTTCCACCAGCTTTGTGCCAAGGAGTTATCTCAGATCGTGGTTGCAGACTTGGAAATAATTGCACCGGTGTTGCTCTGTAAGTTGGAGAAGATCTTTCCACCCGGTTTCTTCAATCCGATGGAGCATATGATTTTGCACCTCCCGTATGAGGCATGAATGGGGGGTCCCGTGCAGGGTCGTTGGTGCTATCCAATCGAGAGATGTCTAAAGGTTCTTCGGAAGAAATGTGGAAATAAATGCAAAATTGAGGCTTCCATTGCAGAGGCATACATTCTGGAGGAGGTGTCAAACTTCACAACAACATACTATGGTGACAACCTCCCTAGCATGCATAATCCACCCCCTCGTTACAATGCTAGCGAAAATGAATCGAACCTCAGCCTTTTCCGAGGGCAACTCGGAAGTGCAAGTGGTTCGACCACCAAGACATTGAGACATCAAGAGTGGCGCCAGATCATGCTATATGTGTTGACCAACCTTGGCGAGATGGTGCCGTACATGGAGCAATTTGTTCATGAATTCTGGCGTCGATCAAGGGATCCTACCCAGCAGGAATGTGATACCCATCTTAGACAGGGTGCGGGAAATGGATTGCCCGATTTCATTTCTTGGTTCAAACAGCAGGGCTATAGGATGAGTGCCAAGTTGAGACAGGTTGCCGATGGCTTTGCCTATAGGGTCAGGTCATATTCTGTTTATGACGTGAATGGATATCGTTTTTGTACAACAAGCTACGAGGCAAGTCGACCCAATCGAAAGACCACAAATACTGGAGTTTTTACTCCTGGCCTTGACGGGGTCGAGTATTATGGAAGAATTGAAGAAATATACGAACTCAGTTTTCATGGTTCCAAACCTCTTAATCCTATCATATTCAAATGTCATTGGTTTGATCCTGAAATAACGAGATGGACATATTCTAATCTTGGGCTAGTCGAAATTCAACAGGATTCCGTCTTACCAGGAGACAATGTCTATATTGTGGCCCAACAGGCTATACAAGTTTATTATCTCCCATATGCGTGCCAAACCAAAGAGCATCTTAAGGGTTGGTATGTTGTGCACAAGGTATCACCGCACGGTAAAGTACCTATCCCAAACGATGAAGATTATAACTTAGATCCTAACACATATGACGGAGAGTTCTTTCAAGAAGAGGGGTTAGAAGGATGATTTGAGATAGACTTAACCGAAGCGGACGGAATGGAAGTTGAAACGTTTGTTGATGAGGAGGAGGAGGATGAGGTGCAAAATGCGAAGGACTTACAAATGCTACAACGATTACATTTAGGCAATGCCAATGACGATATTGATTCTTCAGATAGTGTTGATTATGACATGGTTGATAGTGATGATGAGACTTATGATCCAGCTACTCCCGATTATGAAGATTATTTTTAATCAATGTAATACTATATTATTATGTAATTATGTTTTATTTATTTTGCATCTCTTTCTAAGTACGTCTTGTTTATCTGTACTTATTACTTTACTCTTCTTGAACAAAGATGGTGGACAGTGGGATGAGGAGCGTTAGGTCGCTTTACCAGAGGGTTAGGTCTGCTGAAGCTGGGTCGTCTGAGAAGAGGAGGGGGAGGAGGAGGGGGACGACGCAGGTGCCCCTGCAGGAGGCCAGGGAAGAGGAGGCGCAGGTGGCCTCGCAGGACGACACGGAGGAGGAGGCGCATGTGGCGCAGCAGGAGGACGAGGAGGCGCAGGAGGAGGACAAGGCGCAACAGACCGCCTCTGGTTCCGCGGCCTCTGGTTCGTCGAGTGTCTACTAGTGAGGTAAGTAACTTTATATATTTTTATTGCTTCTTCATGTTATATGTTCAAATTTAAAATAGAAACTAATAATTTTTCTTAATCACTTGTGCAGGTCCCGCGAGTCTGCCTAAGCGACCGATACCTCGTGAGAAACGCCTGTTGATTCGACCGGAGGGGGGAAGTAAGTAAATTTTTATATTTTCATTGCTTCTTCATGTTATATGTTCAAATTCAAAGTAGAAACTAAAAGTGATGGCTAATCATTTGTGCAGGTCCTAGAGGATTGTGGAGAGTGCAGGTGCTGCTCACAGACGCTCTGTCAATGGCATCCTCGGTCTTCTGTGCAAGGAACACTTCCCTGGCCTGGTTGAGTACGCTGGAGTGGTGGGGCCCGCCTATACGTTCGACCAATACGCCACCGCCCCCGATACTGAAGATCGAGATGGCAGGGTATTCAACAATATGGCGGAGCGGGTGAAGCATGAGCTATGGGTAAGTGCTAAATACATCGCATTCATTGCACATTCTCGAAATAATGAATGGTATACATCGTGTTTGCATGCAGTATTTCTTCAGATGGCAGGATGGGTTTGAGGCCAAAGCTGATGTGGTGGCTACCAGATACTGTAAGAAACTAGTCGTGGACATGTACTATGAGGCGCGTCTCCAGGCCATTATAAGTTTCCACACCACCATCCTTGGAGAGAAGGTCACCAAAACGGACGCAAGAACCATGTCGTTGACTGAGGAGCAGTACTTGCAGGTAAATATAGAATATTAATGTTTATTCTTTTTACATTAAGTATTCATTCCTTTTTACATTAAGTACGATTAATTTCATCTTCTAATATGTCATGTACTTATTGTCCTGTAGATGATTCTTTATTGGTGCGCTGTGCATGCCAAGTGCTGGCAACAGATGGTGCAAAAGTGGTGCTCCAACGAGTGGGAGGAGTCGCACAACGCTTGCCGGGAGCGGCGTTTGATGATGTGTGGTGTATCACACCATCAAGGCAGCCGCAGCCTCAGCGGATACGCAGAAGCATGGGTACGCGAATTCATTTATTTAATTCAACGCTCAATTATGCATGATTTCTAATTGTCTTGCTGGTTTTCTTGCAGTCGTTGTCACATGGTGGCCAGCCTTGCTCCCTCTTTAAGGCATTTGCTATGGCCCACAAGGGCAAGGTGACATCTGATGTCAACTACAACCCGGAGGACGGGCCCGAGGCATACAGCAACGCGACCGCCCATAGCCACCTCAGTGAGTATACATCAATGGCAAGGGAGGTCCATGGTCCAGATTATGATCCGACCACCGAGAACCTTGACGGTGAAGTTGTCATGAGGGTCGGAGGAGGTAAGAAGCATGGGCAGTACTGGATTGCCGACGGCGCAATCGACTCATCCTCTACTCCTACTCTATCTCAGATTAGAGCAAGGAGCACCAGCTCGAGCCCAGCCATACGACCTCGGCAGGACACTTCACAGTACCTGATACAGGCACTCCAGATTATTCTTTCTTTATATGTCGTTTATTGATTATTATAGATCTTTTCTTTGCATTATTGTAATATTGGGGTGAAAATTTTGCAGGACCAGCTAGAGGAAGAGAGGAGGCTACGTGTGGACTTGGAGGCGAGGATGAGGGCTGAGCGTGAGGCCGAGCGGCTGGCCGAGCAGCAGAGGATGAGGGAGATTCTTGCTTACATGGAGAGCCTTGGCGCCGCAACGGGTGTTGCTCTGCCAGCTTCGTTGTTTTCTCCACCTCGACCTCGACCTCCACCTCCTGATCCGTTTTCTACTCCTATGAGTATGGATAAGTTTTAGTCATGTATGATCGTCATTTTTCTTGTCTCACACATGTAATCTCTTCTACTTTGTGCAGAATCAATCGGCGGCTTCAAACGATCCTCATGTTTCTCCAACTTGGTGATGGTTCTCGAAATCAGTCTAATTGGCCAACTTGGTGATGGTTCTCGAAATCAGTCAAATGATTCTTTGTTGTGAATTTGTTGTTAACCTGTTGTAATCAGTGGTTTTTAGAACTGTTTGTAAACTTTGTGAATTTGTCCGTTGAACTCTTGTAAAACTATTTTGCATTGCTTGTTAACTTCATCGTTAAACTCTGTAAAACTTGTGATCGATCATCTTGTTTGATGCATCTGTGTAGCTATTGTAAACTTGTAAAACTATTGTGCGAGGCTTCCCAACCGGGGAGAGATAGAAAACAGGCGTTTCCAAAAAAAATTTATACCTTTGCCGAGTGCCTCTCAAACGGCACTCGGCAAATAAATCTCTTTGCCGAGTGTCAATCCACCAGCACTCGGCAAAGAGCATACGCTTTGCCAAGTGTCACTAGACCAGCACTCGGCAAATAGCATACGCTTTGTCGAGTGCTGACCTGGGACACTCGGCAAAGAGCATACACTTTGCCGAGTGCTTCTCTCAGCACTCGGCAAACGTCCGTCACCGTTTCTTCCGCCGTCACGTCCATTTCTTGGCCGAGAGCAGGATTAGGCACTTGGCAAAGTGTTTGCCGAGTGCCCGACAAAAAACACTCGGTAAAGAGACCTTTGCCGACCTTTTTTTGCCGTTTCCTCTTTGCCGAGTGCAACACTCGGCAAATATTGTTTTGCCGAGTGTCTCAGACACTCCGCAAATGAGGCTTCTCCCGTAGTGAGTGCATTCAGGGTGCCTTAGTCTCTAAAACTGTATTTAGTTTATTTACTTACAATTTGTTTCAAATAAATGCAATTTCTGAAACTAAAGTTAAACAAATGAAAGTACAGGACAACACTGGTGCGCCAGATACGAAACGTGGCATTCTTTTTACAAGTCTAAATTCTGATAAATAACTCCTGTTCAAGGCATCAAGCATATGCACCTGACAGCAGACTGGGTCGCATCTCATGCTTATTCATTTGGACAGGTTATATTAGCTTGCATGGACGCTGACGCAATCTTTGGCATCGCTAAAGTCTCGTGGTCTGGCAAGATTTGGTGACCAAATTGTGGTTGACCAGACCGATCTGACTGTCCATACTTCGTCAAACCATCAACGCTCTGAAGAGTATATATATATATAATTTCTGTAGTATGTATCGATAGATGAAGAGCTCATGGTTGACAATTCTCCAGTGAGTCCATGACGGCCATGTGAACAGAACAGAAGTCCCGGATTACGAGTGGAGCTAACAGCGTAAGCAGATACTGACAGAAAACCGTAAACATTAACTGCTCCTGAACCTAGTCAACAAAAATGCCGCAGGTCGGCCTGATCTCGCCAAGATCGCCAACGAGCACGTCGGTGCGGCCCATCTTGAGCATCGCCGCCGCGAAGTCGGCGTAGTACTCGTCGGGCGACGACGCGTTGGCCACCTTCTCGACGTACCCCCTGGTGACGGGGTCGTGGAGGAGGCTGCCGTCGGACTGGAACAGCCCGCCCGTGGCGAGCACGTGCCGGTAGTAGCTCAGGTCGAAGGTGTAGTTGCTGCCAGGGTCCAGGGGCACCTTGGTCTTCCCTCCGACGGGGACGCCGTCGTTGTCGCCGGGACGGGGCGGCGGGCAGAGCTTCCTGAGCTCGGTGGCGTAGGCCGGGTCCAGCGATGGGTCCTGGTCCATGTTGCCGGTGAAGTTGTAGAGCCGCTTCCGGATCGGGCCGCAGTGGGAGGTCCCGATGCTGTGGCACCCTGTAACGTGTCGGAGGCAACGCGGCCGTTAGCTAGCGGTCGACCGGTCGTGGAGTGGTTGGCTACGCCGTTGTTGTCGCTCGCGCGAAAAGCGAGCGATGAGGTGTGGTGGTGGTGGAGACTGGAGGAGAGGAAAGGAGGAGGAGGAGTAGGCGGGCGGGCAGCTAGCTACCGAAGAGAACGGCGATGTCCTTGGAGTTGAGCGACTTGACGCTGAAGAAGGTCTTCACGTCGATGATGTTGGAGTCCGGCGGCGGCAGGTCGTTCTCGACGTACTCCGCCGCGGTGACGTTGCCGTCGCGCCGCCCGGTCTCCACGTCGTACCACGGCCCGTGGCTCTGGACGTACGCAGACAACACGAGCGCGGACAAATTCAGCAAAGCAAAAACTAGGCACAAGAACGGCTTATTTAATTCGAAAACTTAATGGATGCTTACCAGGTAGACGGCGTCCCTGGCCGCCATGGCGATGATGTCGGCGCAGGAGACGGTGAGCGGGCAGACGGTCTCGAGCCGGGCCTTGATGCGCTCGATGGCGTCGTACCCTCGCATGCTGCGGTTGGGGAGCGCGTCCCGCTCCGTCTTCCCCTTCCTCGACTGGAGCATGATCGATCCGTCGCAGCCCTTCGCGCAACGAATAATCGACTAGAGCATCAGGATCACCGGGCACGGATGAACCTTCAGCTGAGAACGAAGCTGGGCTGGTTGCTTACCTGAACGAAGCAGTCATGGTAGTGCATCCGGAGCAAGGACGGCGCGAGCGTGTCGTCCTCCATGAGGATGAGCCGCATCTCCGCGAGGACGACGTCCTCCGCGATGGGGCACGTCGCGCGGTAGAACCCGACCCGCAGCGCGGCCTCCTGCGCGCTCGCCAGGGCGCTGCCCACCACCACCACGGCTGCCGCCGCCATTAGAAGCAGCAGCTGCGCCCGCCGCCGCCGCCGCTCCGTCCACATGAAGAAACGGCTGCCGGGGATCCGATCGGAGCGCGCCGCAGACAAGCCGAGCAGCAGGACTCGATCAGGTGGGAGGGATCGGGAGATGATGCTGGCGGGTGCGCGAGTTGTACTACGCGCAGGACACGGTTGGCGATCTCGCGCGGGGGAAGTCAGCGCGTCTGGTTGCCCGGTGGCTTTCGGATGGTGCGCGCGACGAGACCGGCCGCCGGCGATTGAGTGCGACGGACCCCGTCGCCTCTCGAGGCTCCGGGGGGAGGGAGGGCGTTGCGGTTGGTGCGCCGTGCGCGCTCGCGCGCGTCTCCACTGGGATGGAACGCTGCTAGCTAGCTAGCTCGAGTGGCCGGGGATTTCATCGAACGTCGGGTACGATCCGTTCAACAGTTTCGGCTTTCCGGATGCGTGTTTCTTGGTTGGTGGATGGCGCGTAGCGGCCCAGCTCCAAAGCAAAAGGTTCCGGACACCGGACAGCCTTTGGATAACAATAGCAGGGCAAGGGAGATGCTTCCCCGAGGTTGAGTAGCTTCGTCGCAGGGACACGTCAGCCTGAAGTGAGCGGTGAGCCAGCCCTCCGGTTCAGGATTGGGATTCCCTTCCCGTTTCGCTCTCGCGGTCTTTCCTCTTGCGGAAAATAAAACAACCGTCTCTTCCAGAATTTCTGCCGAAATTTTTGGAGACTATTTTAAAAAAAAATCTCGAGATTCCTTTTTAATTATGTGTGTGGAGACTATTTTAAGAGAAGTCCAGCGCCATTACCGTCACAGCCTCACTGGTGTTTTTTTTTTGCCGTTGACCATCCAGGTGGTCATTTGCGACTTCTGCAGCAGGGAAATCATTGAGATGGAGACACTGCGCGCGACGCGTTGGGCCGGACGTGGGTGTGCGCGCGCGCGCTTCGCGTGGTGCTAACGGGCCAAAATTCGATAACCTAGACCATTGGCCTGGTCCAACTTCATTCATTCTAGGCCCAGCCGGGCGTGGCCCTCAAATATTAGAGGCCAGCCTTCCCCCTAACAATAATAAATCCAAGTCACCCTAAAAAATAAATCCAAGTCTCTCCGACTGCACATATCTTGTGAGAACCGCCCAATTTAATATCCTTTTAAGCGAAACCGTCGGTCTTTATCGTAAAGATGAGAGCTAACACGCACTCGCACCAATGGCGCGCTACGGGTGAACCCACATCTAAACTACTAAGGACCAACTTAGCCTTTCGCCGAAAATGACATTAAACCCGGTAGTCCCGGTATGCGCTCCAACATATGCCCAGAATCACGCATATGCGCGTACCGTCACAAGCTTATACATTGCCATTGATTCACCAAGAGCAAATTTTAATACAAAGTTAAGCCATTAATCATTACAAATTTAACATAAAGAAAGGTTCCAAGTCTATTAAGGTGCGAAAGAGGGATACAAGCCTCGGGCTCACAAATAACATAGAAGATATAAAACCATGAAGTTTAATGTTCAACAAGATATCCCAAATACGATACGCAGCGGAAAGATAACGATAAATAATAATATTAATGGCGTCTTGCTCAAGGACGCCATTGACCATATTGACCTATTCCTCGCCCGCGCCGGGTTTGGCGGGGTAGAAATGGCCAAACACCACTTCCGGCTCACCTGCAACTTAGTTAAGAAATATAGCAACATGAGTACAAAGGTACTCGCAAGACTTACGCGGATAAATAGATCAAGGAGTATGCAAATGAGGGCTCACAAAAAGGCTTTAGGGTTAAGTAAATTAATTAAGCATGAACTTTCTAACCAAACCTATTCTAGCATCCTAGCATTTTTATTATCTTGCCCAACCCACCACAAAATTTTAGTTAAACATTGACCAACCATAGGAGGTGACAAAAGCATCATGAACCATGTGCGACCAAGATCGATACACTACGAAGAATTCATCGAAACTTGAGCTTGCTCATAACCGAGAGCGCGGCAATTCGAATTGATTCATTAACCTTGCAAGGGTGTACAACTTTACCCACACGACCCAAGGACCATGCGACTCACCCAACCGATCACGTGGGGTGAGGGGGTACTCGCGTCAACCGTTCCCGACGAGTTCTAACCGTTGAACATCACGCCTAACTTGCGCGGAGAGTTACCTAGGTCCACCGGGGACACCCCTAAGGCTCTCTACAAAGCCCCACGGCCACGCATCTAGGACCGTGCATCAACGATTAAAACTAGAGGGTATTTGGTTTATCCACCCCATGAATGGATATGTGGTAGTACGATAAGTGCTCAATTTCCAAGGTCATCCACGGACGGTCCTTAATCGGTTTAAGCGGACTAAGCCTCCGAGACTCCTTTCTCTAGGCCCTACCTTCCGCTCAAACCCCCAAAACCCACTTCCGACTAGACCGATCCAACCAACAACCCGACACCGGGTAATACGATCAAGATAAACAAAGGTGGTGAAACAAGTGATCCTATTCCAACTTTCCCTACAAGAGATATACCAACTCTAAGCACAACTAAGCATTTAGTTAATTAAGTTGCAACTAGCTACGTGTGCCAAGGACATGGATATACAAATCAAGGGAGGACATTGCATGTAAATAGGACCAAAGATGTAATAGATAAGTATTTATCATAAGCATAGATACCCAAGTGAAATAACTAAATTTAAGCAAGTTGAATAGGTCAAGGAAATCATGCTTAGCTGCTTGCCTTGGTTCTCTTCTTGCTCGACCACACACTCGGCTCCCGGCTCGGTCTCAACGAACTCGGCGGGCTCAACGGGTACGTCCTCCGGCGTCTCGGTCACTAAAATGCATGAATGAAATGTATGCATTAGGATGATGCCAATGATGTGAAAATGAGATGATACGCAATGATATAACAATAGAAGAGAAATGTCACATCAACACGAAAGCAATACCATCATGGCACTACAAGCTCGATTACTAATTTAAATACTAAGCCCGAAGGCAAACTCGCTCATGCAACAAATTAACAAGAACAAATCATGATTTACTTTCTGCACCCAGAGGATATCAAAATAAACTCATGAGAGTTGAGTTTGCATCAAAAACTTATTTGTAGAATTACTTATGATATTTACAATTTTCAGCAGCTAAACTCAAGATAAATCTTACAAGCCATGCAAAACATTTTCAAAAATCCTAATAAAATTACTGGAGGTACAAGACATGATAGCAAGGATAACAGAAGTGGTTTTACCATTTTATCAATTTTCTATCAAAAGATATTCATTTTATAAGATTGCAGGCAGCAAAACTAAAAACACATTAAAAACCTATCAAACAGTACTGGAACATATACACCACTTGCACTATGAGAAAGAGCATTTGACAGGGAATATAACAAACTTTAGTTTGATATTTTTAGAGCTCCATAAGATAAGATTAAAGATTAACTTGGTTTAACAAGAATAATTTATAACTTAAAATACAGAACTCTAACATGCATGAACTTAATTTATCTAAGCAGATCTACCATAGAGGATTCAAACAAAACAAACTTCACAAATTTTGGAGGCCTACAACATTTCCTATGCAAATAACAAGATCACATGAAATGATAAACGGAGGACGAGGCGGCCGGCGCTAGATCCACCCGGGCCGGCACCCAACCGGCGCCGACAGGTGGGCCCAGGCGGCCAGCGCGCGGCCCAGGCGGAGTCAAGGCCGGCCGCGGCCTTGACCCGCCACGAGGGGCGCCAGCACGCGCCCACGGCGCGGCCCGCGCGCGAACGCGCGCGCACGCGGCGCGGCGCGGCGCGACGCGGCGACGGCCGGCAATGGAGGGCGGCAGGGGGGCGCGAACAGGCGGGGCGACGCGCGCACGAGGGGCACGGCGCGACGGGGAGACTCACCCGCAGCGCCGGCGGGCGGAGCGAGGCGGCGAGCGGCGGCGCGACGGAGCGCGGCGGCGGCGGAAGGAGGCGGTCGCGGGGGAGGGTGCTGCGGGCGAGGGGAAGGCCGGCGGGCGAGCGGAGCGGGACGAGGAAGGTGAGGGGGTGGTGTGGCCGCGCGGAATTGGGCGGAGACGAAGCGGCGGCGGCGGCGGCGGATTGCGGCGGCGGCGGCGGCTCGGACTGGAGGGAGAGGAAGAGGCAGGGGGCGCGCGGTAATGGCCGGGGAAGGGAAACGGGCGGATTTGAAGAGGGGAGCGGGAGACGAGCGGGCGGCGCACGGGAGACGAGGAGGCGGCGGCCACGCTGGACGGCCCAGCGGCCGCCGGCGTGCGCCACCGCGCGGACGCCCAACGGGCGGGCGCGGAGGGCCGGGGGACGCGGAGGGAGGCGCTGACCCGTGGGCCCAGGCGCGCGGGAGAGAGAGAGGCCGACAGGTGGGGCCGGGAAGAGGGGAAAAAAAAGAAAGACAGCGGTTCAACTTGCAATTTCAAAAACGTGCACTTCCCGGGCTCCAAAATTCACCAAATTTTTACTGGAGCTAGATTAAAACATCAAGAACACAATGCAACAACAAGAGCTCAAAAATCCGTTATGGATTGCTCACAAAAATTCGAACAACATTGCAGTTTTCAAACTTTCCAAGAATTTTATGGCTCGGGTTAGGCATTCAAAAATTGCACAAAAATATCTACAAATCATCATTTGAAATCTAGTATTTGAATAAAATATTTGGGGGCATAGTCACATAGCAAAATTTAAACTTACTTCACAACTTGCACCTAATTTACACAAGAAAATGGATGGTCAACATGTAATTAAGTGCATATGATGCTCCATAATGCTTGGATGATGCTCATGATGATTTTGTTTAATTTTTAATCTCGTGCTTTTAAATTTTTGGGTCGTGACATATCTGATCTGAAGAGATCTGCCAACTACAACTCAATCTTGATGCAGCTATGTCTAAAAATTCCGGCGTTGTGTCGATGGCTGCAGTAGCCTGTGACTCGACCGAGCTGTTCTTGGGAGCCTCAGCGGTGGTGTCCGGTGACATCACGGACCCAGAGACCTTGGAGGTGCTGGCGTGCAGGGAGGGGCTGGCTTTAGCTAGCGACTTGCTGCTGCGACGTCTAGTGCTGGTGAGGGACTGTGCAAATGTCGTCAAGAGCATCACGTGAGCGGCGATGGGGCACTATGGCCAGATTGTCCAAGAGATCAAACCGACGGCCACAAGTTTTCAGTCCATCAAGTTTACTCATGGAAAGCGAGAATCAAGCTTAGATACTCATAATCTTGCTAGAAGCTTTTGTACAAAGGTTTAGGCCGCTATGTGTGGTATGTCAGTCCGCTAATAGATGTTTGTAACTCATACTCTACCCTTAGATAATAAAGTCTGGCGGGTTTGCTAAAAAAAATGGAAACAGGAGGAAACCACACAACCACCACCACTAGACCACTGGCCACTGCACTGCAGCCCTATTTTGGCCCGTTCCAGCGCTCCGGTCCGGCGAGATGCCATCGGCGGCAGCGAGCCATCCCCATCCCCATCCAGGCCATGTGAGCTGCTGCTCCAAGAAGCCGTCCCCTCCCGTTGCAGACATTCGGGAGGGCTCCCCCGTACCAGTAAACAAATGGCGCCAGCGTGGCCGCGGGGGCAGCGCTGCGCGCCACCAACAAAAACATCGGGGCTCCAGCCCCCATTGTGTGTGTGTGTGTGTGTTTTTTTTTTTGGGGGGGGGGGGGGCGCGATCATGATCAGCGCATCATTGACCGGTGCTCCTCCGGCCGGCCACGGCCCGCCGCCGCCGCCGCCAGCAGGCCCCGGTCGAGCACGCGTGTCGCCTTGTGTGCCGCGCATGTGCGTGCACAACTGGATCGCCGATGCATGGGCAGGGCTCATTTTTGTATGCGCACGGCAGTGGCATCTCGACTGACACGGAGCCGGTAATCGACAAATCAAAAAGGTTTATTGTATCATCATCAGATCCTGATCCTGGTCCTGAAGAGGAGGGAGATTTACATACATACATACATACATGGGCTGTAACAAAAATAATCAATCAATGCAGTGAAAAAAAAGACGGAGGTAACACTCATACATCTTCTGAAACCAAAAGTCTGAAGTCTGAAGTCTGAACCCATACTGACGGACGATGCACCTGCACATACTAACAGTCCATCGATCGCCAGTCAGGGTTAGTTCACCACGCTGCACTTCTTCCTGATCTCACCCTGGGTGCCGGTGAGCACCTCGACGGAGCCCATCTTCACCATGGACGTGGCGAAGTCGGCGAAGAACTCCTCCCTGTAGGCGCCGCCGGCGTGGCGGAGCACGTAGGCGCGGGTGGAGGGGTCGGTGAGCAGCGCGCCGTCGGAGTGGAAGAGGCCCCTGCGCTTGGCCACGTGGCCGTAGTAGCTGAGGTCGAAGGTCTTGAAGCTCCCCGGGTCCATCTCCACCAGCGTGGTGTTGTCGTCGAGGCTGGGGCACTTGGCGCGGAGCCGCGCCATGTACAGCGGGTCCAGCGTCGGGTCGGTGTCGCGGGCGTTGTCCATGCCCGTGAAGTTGTAGAGCCGATCCGAGAAGGAGAAGCAGTGCGAGGTGCCGATGGTGTGGCCCGCGGAGAGGACGACGAGGTCCTTGGCGTCGAGGTTCTTGGCGGCGAAGAGCTGGGTCAGCTCGGTGAAGTTGCCCGAGGGCGGCGGCAGCTGGTCGGTCTCGTTGGAGATGGACACCCGGCCGTCGCGCCGGCCGAGGGGCACCGCCCAGAACGGGCCCTTGCTCAGCCACACGGCGTCCCTGGCCATGAGCGCCAGCACGTCGGCGCAGGAGACGGTGTCCGGGCAGGCCTTCTCCACGGCGGCCTTGACCCGCTCGATGAAGCCGAAGCCGCGCAGCGTCAGGTTCGGCTTCGCGTCCTTCTCCGCCGTGTTGCCCGCGGTGGAGTCCAGGAGGACCGAGCCGTCGCAGCCCTGCACCGATCGAGCAACGGGTGGTGTTAGCAACAAGCCAAGCCGAGCCGCACAGAGCAGCTAGCTAGCGATCGAGCTCCCAAGCCTGAGATGCAATGCGATGCACGTACCCTGACGAAGCAGTCGTGGAAATGCATCCGGAGAAGCGGCCCGGCGAGGCTAGGCGCGGCGGCGAGCGCGCGCACCATCTCCTTCCGGACGACGTCCTCCACGCTGGGGCACGACTGGCTGTAGAACTTCACGTCCAGCTGCGCCGACGCCGCCGCCGCGAGCGCCGAGAGCAGCAGCGCTAGGACGGCCACCCTGGACGCCATCTCCGCACAGCAGAAGCTGGAGCCTGAGCTCGCTCGACCAAGAGCGAGGCCGCTCGCTGATGAAGAGGAAGAACCGAAGAAGGGAAGCGTGTGCTGCTGCTGAATTGGCTGCCACGACACGGGGCGGGGATTTATAGCGCCGGGCCGGGGCCCTCCGCCCGCATGTGGTGGTAGGCTGGCTCGAACCTGCTGCTTGCATGGTCCAGTGAGTTGTTCTTGCCTGCGGAATCTTTGCTGTAGCAGGTACAGCGGCCGGGTTGCAGCACCGTAGACAGACTGCTGCTTCAGCAGCAGCAGCTGCTGAAGAAGAAGAACTAACCTCACGTTCGATAAGTTGCAAACTAAAACAAACTCATGTGGAGTTTATTTAGCAACGGTACCACGCTAACTGATGGCGGTTAGCATTATAGTATGTATTAGCACCGGTGAAAATTCACTATTCGTGGGTTTGTACTGTCGATTAAAGACGTCTGAAATATCTTTACGGGAAGTTCTTGGCATGGATGCTAATAAAGCAACTGATTTTTTTGCTGAGTCTGTTCTGGAGAACCAAACTCCGACTGAATTTGCAGACGGGCGCTGAGACTTTGTGGTTTCAAGTGAAGGATCATCCAGCTGTTTTTACCTGCAGACATCTTTGGTATCACATCGTAACTTCGAAGAGAAGACTGGATACCCAGACACCGAAACGAAGCACAACGATGACGATTGCCCATGGCCTCAGAAGAAGAGGATAGGGAGCAAATCGCAGTGTACTTACTGTACCACGTCTGGCCATTGGAAAACGTCAGTACAGTGTGTTTGTTTGCAAGTAGCAATCCTGCGGCTCCCTCTTCCCCGAGCAGAACCGCGAAGTACAGCCTCTGCCTATATGCAGTACTGCTGATCGGCTCCAAGCCCTGCATCGCACGCAAAGGATGATGATCCCGGCAGGAGCCCGTCAGTTTGGTCAGTTCGAGTCATCAGCCGTCTCCCACACACCTGAATACACACTTTCCGAAAGTGAAACGGATGAACTGGTTGTGGAAATGGCACAATCATCGTCGGAGCATGCGTACCGCCCCAGCTCGGATTTTGTTCACCTGAAAGCATCAGCAGCAACCGGATTGCAGGAACATGCATGTAGTGCAGACACTGGCCGGCTGGTCGGTAAGCGTCCCATAATTCCGATGCATGTGCGAACTGGGTTTACATTGCAATACAGGGCGGCTACCTGCAAGGCGCCGGCCGAGCCAACGCAATGAGCTCCCCATCATTGGGCCGGCCAGTGGTGAATCGGCGTTGCCACAGGCACGCCAGTCGCGTACCAAGTTCATCTATCAATCATCAGCGCGCCCAACAAGAACCCCCAAAAGAACTGGGAATTCGACGACCCCAAGACGAAGCCCGTATTAGGTAGAGGCAGCCAGGCCTGGCAGCAGTGAGGATAGCTTCATGATTCATGGCCACATGGGGGAAGCTAGCTCGAGAGGAAGGGTAGCGAACTGGAGGTTATGGGCCGGTGAGCTGAGCTGCCCGGCCGAGCTGTCCACTAAACTACCGCGGCCAGGAGGAGCTAAGCTAGCCGCCTGTAGCCCCCACTACGTACTGACCGCCGGCTGCGGCACAGCTCTGAACAAACTGGCGGCGGCGCGCATGTGGCCGCTCGTACTTGCCTGGATTGAGAATCCGGCGCTGGTCGGAGCTGACGGGGAGATCGCACCCTCCTGCGTTGCAAATGATTGGTGGTGACGATGCCTCTCCCGTTTCGTGGTTGTTGGAGAACTAACCGAGCTGCGACAACGATCCTGTTCAAGGGCCTCTGAGCATGTCCAAGGGAGGGGTGGCTGAGGGGAGCTCCGTGTCCAATGTCCGGCCGGGTTTCTCTGAAGCTCCGACGAGATTGCGAATCGCCAAGATTGTAGGGGAAGGGGACTGACGATCGTGTCCGCTTGCCACCTGCTTCGAACACGTGAAAACGATGGGTCAGGACTCAGGAACAATGTTATTGCTCGGAAGCGCGCCACGGGGAAGAAGTACCAAAGAAATTGTTAGTGCTGCGAACAGAAGAGAGGAAGAAGAGATGAACAATGTTGGATATGTTATTTTTTAAAAAACAAATTGTTTCCAATCTCTGTGATCACAATCGTACACGGCTATGTTCTTGCATCATTTTTAGCATAAACGCTGATCACAAATAATAAGGGAACGATTATATATAACAAAGGGAATAATCAAAAGTATAATCTATTATTGCTTGTCCGTTCGCTTTTAAAAGAAATAGGGAACATGAAATCCCTTGTCTGATGCCTCTTTTTGTTGGATATGTTATGGCCCATTAAATTAGGTCCTATTCAATATTCATCGACTATAACATGGGCTATTTTCAGACTTTTGAATATCAGATCATAATGTAAGTAATTGACCCTTTGAAGAATAGCATCAATGTTTTTTCTTGTAACCTTTATTTGGTGACAAGTTTCAAATCAAGTAACTTCAGCTCTTGCACGGATGCACCACACACCTAAGACTTATTTTAGGCATTTTAGTTTTTCAAAAAAATATATGGTTTTCAGTTACAATTTTGATTGAGACACTTAGCCGAAATGATGTCAAGTTGGGCCTGAGCATAGACCACTGGTTAAACAGAAATGGAAGCCCACAGACAGTAGCAGTTCGACAAACTTTGAGAGGGGATGACACAATTAAGCCCGAGAGAGGTGAACACAGATCTTGGGCCCAATGTTTTTTTTCGAGCAATATCGGGGGGCAAGATCCCCTTGGGCCCAAAATTTAAGTTCAGATGGGCCTAAATCAGCTAGTCAGTGTAAAAGTTTGCTAAGCAGCTTGGATTATTGCATACCTGTACAAGATTCTCAGCTCCATGCAGCAGTATCTATTTTCCTGTAAAAATAAACTACAGGGCATGATAACCAGAGCCAGCCACAAAGAAAATAAAGTACATCAATAGTTATTTTCGATGATTGAGTTAGCATGGTAAGCAACTTTCTAGTTCGCCGTACATCCTTTGGAAAGTTTATTAAGTATACCCCCAAAAGCGTTTTGGTTCTAAACAAAAATGTCATTCGTTTGGTCACACTTTATCTCCCTTTTACACTTCCGATGGCATCAACCTCGCAACACTCCCAGCAAAACCCAAAAGCACCAAAAGAAGACAATTTGCACATCTACGCCTCGGTGAGAGCACATAGAAACAAATTAAAGCATGCTTATTATCCAGTAAACCAGCCTTGTAGGTAAGTCCACTAAGCACACAATGGCACAAAGGCAATTATCCCACTACTACACACTAGCACACCGTGTCATCCCAGCTAGATACATCCATGTGAATGTTAACGTGAGATGTTGCCTTACCAACACGAACAGAAACTTTACAAATCCTTCCAAAAAGATCTGTTTTGCAAAGCTCCAAATCATTGCAATGTTCCTACAAGCTAAGCATCGACCTTTGCAACTAACAGTGCGTGCGTGTGTTTTCACACACAAAGTAGCCAAAGCCACGGTCCTCAGCTGGATTCTATGTATAAGAAACCTAGTCCGATCTCATCACCATCATCTCATCATCAGCAGAGGACGCAGCTAGCCAGACCAAACAACAAGCGATAGATCTGATTGGCCAGTAATCCGTGCTGAGATGGCCAAGTTCGTCGCCGCCGCCGCCGCGGCGGCGCTGTGCCTGGCGGCGCTGGCGGCCGTGGCCGTCGGCCAAGGCGGGTTCGAGCGGCAGAGGCTGAGGGACCTGCGGTGCCATCGGGAGGTCGAGGAGAGCCCGCTGGAGGCGTGCCGGCAGGTCCTCGACCGACAGCTCACCGGCGGCATGCGCTACGGGGTCGGCCCGTTCCGGTGGGGCGTCGGGCTGCGGATGCGGTGCTGCCAGCAGCTCCAGGACGTGAGCCGCGAGTGCCGCTGCTCCGCCGTCCGGCGCATGGTGCGGGGCTACGAGGAGACCATGCCGCCGCTGGAGGAAGGGTACGGCGGCGACGAGTCGGCCGGCGAAGGTTACTACGGCGGGGAGGGGTACCTGCCGTTCCCTTTCGGCACCGGGAGAAGGATCGGCCGCGTGAGGTTGACGAAGGCCAGGCAGTACGCCGCGGGGCTGCCGATGATGTGCCGCCTGGAGCCCCAGGAGTGCAGCGTCTTCTCCGGCGACCAGTACTCCTAGGGTGGAGTGAGGTGGCGCGGCGGCGTGCGAGGGCACGCACGCACGCGCGGTGATCCTGAATAAAGTGGCTCCTGACGTGGATCCTCGCACTGTCGTGTGCTACAAATAAGATAATGATTATTATAAGTGATGAATAAGTGAATGAGGCCAGCTAGTGCTGGTACGATTCTACCAGTGTATGAGCAGCTCAGAAAGAATTCCAAAGGGGGATTATACTGTTTCTAGCTAAATTGATATAGCCCGATCGGAGAAGATCAAAAGAAATTCTGCGAAATTCGGACGATTCAAACTGGACCACTGAGAAAAGTGAAAGGTATCACATAAATCCAATGTCTAAGTAAAACTGTCCCGTTCTACATTATTAATTCGATAGCCGCAAGCCTTGCAAAGGCAATATGCAGCTCCTAATAACACCGTGTTCAGCAATTATGAGTTCCTATTAACATCATGTTAAATAATTATGTACTCACGTATTGGAGAGAGTTTTTATGTAAATAAAAATAAATATGAAAATAGATGGACAGAAGAATCATACAAATTTTTCGAAGATGCCAGGATCCGTTTCGCAATAAACATGCATCATTCCCAATTGCATGGCTAAGCTCGAGCAGCAATAATTATGCCCTGACCACAAGATTAACCAGCTGACGTGGATTGCCGCTCTTGCTCAGGTTGATCAGGCATCACTTATCAAGAATTCAAGGTGGATTGTATTGTTTTCTGCCCAAAGGATATGGATAAAATGATTAAGTGTATAGTATGGGTTAAAAATGTTAGGCAACGCATTGTTTGAGCGTTCTCCAAACCACATCCTTGTACACAATCAGAATGAGACAGAGACACCACACGTAATTGTGCCGCACACCGTACTAATCCGTGTGCCTAGAAGGTTTCAGTGCCCATGGATATACAAGACCATCATGCGGGTGCGTCATGCTTCATTATACACCCTGAGCTCATCGCCAGCCATTGGGTGAAAACTGAAAACAAGCTCCTATTTCTCATGCGAAAGATCAGGGTGTGGCAAGACAATTACTAAAACGAACAGCAGTTCAGAGGAGAAACGAGCGGACCAAAAATGGCTTCTTGGCCAGAGAACTTCCATCCAAGGAAAAATAGCGGCTGCCTCATTCCCAATTTACCATCCACAGAGAAAGGAGCGCGTGGCAAGAAACTAAGTGGACGAAAAAAAACTAAAGAGAGAAAGGGAATAATATTACCTCGCATCCTCTTGCTGTTCTTCGTTTGCACGCAGGGATCGGCACGAGGGTGCTCGCCCACTCTCGCGTCGATCCGGCAATTCCATGGGTATACTGAGCTCGGCCACCAGATGTTGCTGCTGCAAGAACCTCCTGAGCTGCAACCTCCTCAGATGTGCATGCTGCTGCTCGTGGATCCGCGGTGTCTGTGGCAGGGCGAACAGGAAGGCGACGACACAAGAGGCGTCGGACACGAAGAGGAAAAAGAAGAGGAAGTGGTTTTTCGGCTTCTGTGGTGGGGCGGTGCGAGAAAGGGAGGATCCGGTGGTGTCATCAGAGTCGAATAAGAAGAGGAAGAATCCGGCGACGATCCCTGAGCCGGAGAAGGGCAAGTGGACAAACAAGATATGGAAGAAGAAAGAAGAGAACGGGTTGGCAGCCCTAGTCAAAGAAATTTCGCTCTCAAGTAACACCGCACCCTTCATTTTTCTTCCCCTTGATGTTTCATCTGCATGCACATGTAAAAGAATATATTATAGTAAGAAGTTGGCCATAGTCTTTATCCACCAATTCTTGAAACAGCAAAGTTGCAGAAGAAAAATGAATAATACATGGTAATAACATTGAAGCATTGGATTGGAAAAATTTGAGGACTTACAGATATCATCGCAGAAAGGTTACTGCACTTCAGAATGGGCCTCTTGAATCCCACCGTGCATATATCAATCAGTGCTAAAAACATTGAAAAATATTGTTCAGAAATATATAATAAACAGCAATTAGCATGTTCATGGAAGTCTGTTTGCCCATTGCCTTATTCTTGGACTTCATTCACCCTGGAATTCACAATTGCCAAGCTACAAAATTATGATGAAACCTAATAACAGTAAATTTTTGCGTGCAGACAGTGCCAAGCACAGGGCTCAAGCAGGGGAGATATTACGGATCGGCAACCATAACATCCCTAGTAGGGTGTTTACATTCAGTGAATTGGTTGATGCCACCAACAATTTCAGCCTAGAAAACATGCTGGGTGAAGGCGGTTTTGGAAGGGTGTACAGAGGATACACTCGAGACACTATGGAAGTAAATAAATATTTCTTCTCCACATCCACCCTTTTACGTTCCACTAAACTAAGACATGAAGAAACAATTGTGAATATAGTGGTAACTTGTTTATGTTAATTATGCCAATGTCTAGGCCATAGCAGTTAAGCAGCTTGACAAGGATGGGTTGCAAGGAAACCGCGAGTTCCTTGTCGAGGTGCTGATGCTTAGCCTACTGCATCACCCAAACCTAGTCACCTTGCTCGGGTACAGCACTGATTGTGACCAGAGGATCCTAGTGTACGAGTTCATGCCACTCGGTTCATTGCAAGACCATCTCCTGGGTAATACAAACTCACTATCGAAGATTGTTTTAAGAAAATGTATATTTGTGAACTGTACCTGTACCTGTTTGTTCGTTGAATTGTACAGATCTCACTCCAAATTCCCAGCCACTATCTTGGAATACAAGGATGAAGATTGCAGTTGATGCAGCTAGAGGCATTGAGTACTTGCATGAGGTAGCCAACCCGCCAGTGATCTACCGTGATCTCAAGGCATCAAACATTCTCTTAGATGGAAACTTCAATGCCAAGTTATCAGACTTTGGCCTGGCGAAACTTGGTCCAAGCGGCGACAAAAGCCATGTCAGCACTAGGGTGATGGGCACGTATGGCTATTGTGCTCCCGAGTATGCTATGACTGGCAAGCTAACTAAGACGTCAGACATCTATAGCTTTGGTGTAGTTCTCTTGGAGCTCATCACTGGGAGGCGAGCAATCGACACCACAAAGCCGACTCGTGAGCAGATTCTTGTTCATTGGGTGAGCTTTACGCCTAGCTTCGCTTCTCATTTGAGCAAATATGCAGCATTGAGATTCTTTTGTTAGGAATCATATCTGAGTGTACCCAATTAAATAGTTCAGAAATCCGTACTGTTAGAATTGCAATGCTGCTCTTCTAAATGTTGTTTATCTGCAGGCAGCACCATTCTTCAGGGATAAGAATTGCAATGCTGCTCTTCTAAATGTTGTTTATCTGCAGGCAGCACCATTCTTCAGGGATAAGAGGAAGTTTGTGAAGATGGCTGATCCATTGCTGGAGAAGAAATTCCCCCTCAAAGGTCTATACCAGGCACTTGCAATCTCATCAATGTGCTTACAAGAAGAAGCAAGCAGTCGGCCACTGATCAGTGATGTGGTGACCGCCCTTGCATTTCTTGCTGATCCAAACTATGATCCTCCAGATGACATCAAAGATCCTCTACCCATAACAGTTCCAAACATAGACATAGAAACTAGACAAAAAGAAACTGAAGGAGGTGAAGAACAATTACAACAAAAAGAAGAAAGTAGCTGAAACGGCTTCTTAAATTAAGAGATGACAAATCAAGCCAGAGAGGTGTGTACTGGATCCAGATGGCTCACATAGGCAGGATGTAACAACAGATCATGTTCTTGAATGAAACTGATGTATGTGGTTTGGTAGGTGTAATCAATTTTTCAACAGTGTGTTCTTCATTATTTCATATATAGGCAGGATGTAACAGCAGATCATTTTCTTGAATGAAGCTAACGTATGTGCTTTGGCTAGCGTAATCAATTGTTCAACATCAGAAGAGATATCCTGTGCTAGTATTGAGCCTATTATTGATGGTAATTCATAGTTATAGGCATTTAATGGCTAAATCCTTTTTCAGTTTTATGGAGATTATCATTTTTCATATCAAAAGGTTGCATTTGATGAAATGATGTAAGAATCTGAATACAAACCACAACATTCACATAATACTAAATCGTGCGTTTTTATTAATGATAAAATTTTACTTTCCACTGAAAAAGTACTGTAATGCCACACTTCCATACCTAAAAATGGATCTGCAGTTATAGCCACCTGTAGATTTTAGCCTTCCCACATAAATAATAAAGCTGAAGGAATCCTGGGTGCTATTTGTATCTACAGGATCAAAATCAAAATTCTGGAGAATCCACGATATGAGTTGGAATGTACACTATTCTTTCATTAACATAGGATAAGTATGGCACACAAAGATCAACTGTTGCTAAAAATTAGAGACTATAAGTATATCAATAGGCTAAGCTAAAAATTAGAGACCCCACAAAATCCCATAAGTGTGGGTGATTCTTTATTGAGAGCAAAAGACACGTATTCTTCGTAGATTGCTTGCTTATTACAACCTAAATAATATATCACGGTTACCTGAAATTTTACTGCAATACCCTGAGATAAAATAAATAGATTATAGATAATTAGCTCATGCTAACTACCCACATTATTGTGATAAGTTTCTATTGGTCTCTTGTTTAGGCATGCATGCAAGAATGATATCATGTGCCCCTACTACTTATCTAGTGACTATTTTGACCACCGTAATTTCTATTTGTATACGTGCATGTGTGTGAACAGAAAAGGTTTGAGCTGACCTGATGTATACGTAATGCCTAGCTGCTGCCCACGCTAGCATATCCCACCAGTTGCCTCTTTAGCGCAGCAGTGTATATCAGCTCCTGGTGATGAATACCAGCCCACGATAAAAAAAAATAAATTAGCAAAATAATCAGGATATTGACAGCCATATTGGCCGGCGGCCTGGCCCCTTCTACACTCGTGTATATTATTCCGCACTATTCTACCGCACTCTACAATAGTTGAGAGCCTTGCAATGCTGCCTGCCCGCTCGCCTCCTATAAATAGCGCTGATGTGCTCCTGTCGATCCACGCACACACCACATGCAGTAACAGTGCACGTAATAGTTAGTGCCGCCGCTGCCATAGGAAGTCTCTGCTAGCAGTAAGAAC
The DNA here is from genome assembly GCF_002211085.1 of Panicum hallii. Classification (NCBI taxonomy): domain Eukaryota; kingdom Viridiplantae; phylum Streptophyta; class Magnoliopsida; order Poales; family Poaceae; genus Panicum; species Panicum hallii. Next base: position 14,715,282 of record NC_038044.1, read on the forward strand.
AGTGCTAGAAAAATAGTAGTAGTTCGCAGCTGAGTAGCGTCCGCTTTAAAGGCAAGCGAGCCTCACGCCACTGCTTATTCATATTCTTCTCTTGTTTTTTTTCATGTGCGTTTTAAATACCAGTTAACGTGTTGCTCTTACTTTTCCTGTGTGTTTTAAATTCCAGTTGAACTGTTGCCTTTACTTTTCTATGAGTTTTATATTATCAGTAGAGGTGTTGCCCTCACTTTTTGTGTGAGGTTTATATTTTAAGTTGAGGTGTTGCCTGAGTTTTATATTTCCAGTCGAGGTGTTGCCTTACTTTTCGTGTGAGCTTTACATTACTAGTTGAGGTGTTGTATTTGCTTTTCGTGTGAGTTTTATATTCCCAGTTGAGGTGCTGCCTTACTTTTCATGTGAGTTTTACATTTCTGGTCGAGGTGTTGCTCTTATTTTCGTATGATTTTACATTTTCAGTTAAAATGTTGCCCTTACTTTTCGCGTGCGTTTCTAAATTTGCACTGTTAATTTACCTTCCAGTACCATCTTTAATTTTGGCATGCATTTTATATTATACTGGTATTGCGACGGCAATAATATTGTATCGGTCACTGTTCAGAAATGGGACTGTCGAAATTCAGGAATACCTCTTGTTCTGAGTAGGGTGCTAGGTGATAGATCTGTAGAAGCCACCAAGTGCCAGTAGGTCAAGAAATGTATTCCTTGAAGGGCCTATGAATTCCGCTCTTCTAGAATATGCTATTATAGTAGAGACTGTCGATGTTAGAATACCACTCTATAGAGTTTTAAAGTGTGAAATTTTACCCCTGTGACTCTCGGGTTGGGAAGCTTGTAGTCATGTGTAGCACCAGTTAATCCTTTATATTGATATTTCTACTTCTTGAATTTCATATCAACCATTATATTTGCTCGTTTGTTGAGTATAGCTTCATACTCACCCTTGCTTTTGAATTACCCTTTGCAGCATCAGAATAATGGACCTATCAAACGGGGAACGGGAACGACTAGGCTGTAGAACTATATTAGTTTGAAAATAAATATGTACTACTTTAGTTTGCTTTTGTTCACACCTTTATAAAATATATATGAAATATCAATAAAGTGAAAGGAAATATTATAACCACTTCTTGTGTCTATTGATTTTTAGCCTTACAGAGTTATAAATTAATTTTTATAACCGTGTGGCCGCGGCTGTTACGCCTAGGCTCTAGTTTGGGCGTGACATGACAATTGATGTAACATCCCGGATTTTTCGGAATGTTAAATTAGTGCAAAATCGTGAATTTCAAAAAAAATTGTGTTGTGCCTTAGTTAGAACCTAAATATAAGATTAAGTTCCCGCTACCTCAAGTTCTTAGTAAATTTAACTTGAAACTAAGGACCATTAGATGTTTGTGTGATTATTTGAAGTCCTTTCGGATTTAATTGCAATCTTCCTTGATTTGAAATTGTTGTTGGATTTTACTTGATTGAAATTTTCAAATTGCTGCTTTAATTGTGTGGGATTTGAATTTGATTAGGCCAATCAAATTCAAATCCAAAACCTATCCTCTAAAAGCCCTCATGGGCCACCAGCCCAAGCCAGCCAACACCACTACCCCAGCACAGCCCACGCGCCACCACGGCCCAGCCTAACTCTCCTCTTCCTTCCTTCCTTCGCGCAACGCAGCCGCGACCCTAGCCCAGCTCCGCCGGCCCAGCCCACCGACAGCCGCACCCCCGCGCGACCCCTCACCTTCCCTTCCACTCGGGGCAGCTGACAGGCGGGACCCACTCGTCAGCTTTCCCTTCTTCCTCCGCCCGCTCCCTCTCCCGGGTTTGCTTTCCGCCCCGCGTCGCCGCTTGCCCTGCTCCGCGACAACGAGCCGTAACCGCCACCCTCTTCTCCGCCCGCGCCTTTTTCCCCTTTTCTCCCCCGCCGCGGCCCCGCTCGCTCGTGTCATCCGCCAGCCCCGCGCGCCGCCCCGCTCCGCGACAACCCGGCGTTACCGCCCGCGCGCACGCTTCCCTATTTCCCCCGCTCCCCGGCCGCCCGCGCCGCGAGCCCTAACCCTAGTCCCGCGCCGCAGCCGCCGGATGCACGCCGCGTGGCCGTGGCACGGACGCTGGGCATCGCCGCCCTCGACGTCCGGGCCCGCGCCACAAGCCCTAGGGCCGGCCCATAAGAACCCCACGGCCGCCGCCCGAAACCCTAGCCACCCGGGCCCCCTTTTCCCTTACCGCCGTCGCTGCACTAGAGAGAGGGAGAGAGGGAGGAGGAGGAGCAGCGCAAGAAAGGGGAGGAGGAGCAGGAGCAGGAGCCGCGCGAGGAGGTGGAGGACGACGAGCTGCGTGAAGAGGAGAAGGCCGTCGCCGCCGGAGCTCCGCCATGCCTGCGCTCGAACGACGACCCCGACGCAGCCGCCCGTCCTGCACAGCCCCGGTCCGCCTGTGCCGACCCGTCACTGCGCCAAGGACCTTGCCAGCAAGCCCGCGGTGAGGTTCACCGCCGCCGCTCCTTCTCTTCCCCCACTGCTGCCGGCAATGCCGATGATCCTTCCGTAGCAAACCCTAGGGATCCCCTTCCCCTCCTGGCCTCTGTGCCGCTTCTTGTGCAGGGACCCGTCGCGCCGTCGTCATCCCCGCAGCTGCCATCGCCTCTCCGCCGCCACGTCGTGCCGCGGGCCTGGGATGCCGGTGCCCCGCGCACGGTACGGCCACGCCGCGGCCCTGGGATGCCAGGACCTGCGCACGTGCGTGCGCACCCGTGCCGCGAGACCAGCCGTGCCCCAGCCTTGCCATGCCCGCATCACGGCCTCGCCGTGCGCGACGACCCCCGTGACGTGGCCGCGACGTCGCGTTCGCGTCACGGCTAGGCCTTTGAGGCCTTTCCCCGAGCACCCTTCGGGCGCCACACACACACACTTTGGCACGCACACACGCACGCCCACTTGCCGCACCGGATCCGAGCCCCGCCACACTGAATCCCGCCGAGACTGACGCACGGGGCTGACTTGTCAGCGAGAAGGGGAAGGAGCAGAAGCAAACCGGCCAGACAGGAGGAGAAGGCAAAGGGGAGAAGACCGCCAGCCCAATAGTGACCCATGATGGAATCAGGCCCACGAACACAGCCAGCCCACCTACCCGAGCCGGCTTGCTGAGCCGCAAGCCGAGCTGACCCCACGAGCCAAGCCGAGCCTGTTGGGCCGAACGAGCCGGCCCAACTCCTTTGGGCCCAGAACCAGTCCGAGCCCTTTCCCTTTTCTTTTCCCGGCCTGACCCGAGGGGCCCACCTGCCAGCCTCGGGGTGAGGCTGACCAGTGGGACCCGTTGACCCGTGGACCCCCTTGACCGTTGACCGTTGACCGGTCAACACTGACGTCAGCAGGGCCCACTGCTGACGTCAGTAGACCCGAACCCCCTGATGACGTCATGCTGACGTCAACATGCCACGTGGCACACCCTGGTGCTGCCACGTGTCACTGTTGATTGATTTTCTTTTCCGAAATTTTTTTATTAATTTCAGAAATAGGTTTTTCCTTAGAAAATTCATAATAAATCGACCGGACCTCCGAAAATTACAAAACCAGTTTCGTAATTCTTCTGAAATCATAAACCACCCGTTAGAGTAGGTTTCGTGGTGATTTGGATCTTATTTGAAGAGTTTTGTACATTTTTGCACTTTGGTCCCTACTCTTACTCGTATTTACGAATAGGACCCGACCACGAGGAGCTGACCGACGGCCAGGACTACCCGGAAGCCCAGGAGGACTTCGAAGAGACGCCAGGTTCACGCCCATCTACGATTTGAATACCTATTAGGCATTGCTTGCTTAGATTTGCTATCGCTATGTGTGTAATTTTATCGAGATGAACCTGCATGGCCTATTTTATGTACCCATACTCCTTGCAATCCTATTTCACTTGTTTATTATATGAAATGCCTTGTCAATCCTTGAATGTGTATGTGTGGGAATGGATGGATAGTCTTCGCGTGTGTGAAGTGGTACTCTTCAGGAGTTGGTGATTAGGGTTTTAGCCGGGAGTGGGCAACCTAACTCGATCATGGATCGAGGGCTTGGGGTGTGTATCTTGGCACACCCTACGGAGTACCTGTGGCGAGTACATTTTTGGTTACGAGGTTGAGGTGTTGGAGGCACCCGTTAAGGGTGTAGTCGCGGACCACCGTGGTGGATACGCTATTGATGAAGATGCCCGCTTCGGCAGTTAAGGACCGAGTGAGAGTAACTATGACTTGTGGGAATCTGTTAAGCGTGCACACCACTTACCCATTATGAGGGTGGGTCCGGTCCGGGGTTAGCAAGCGCGGTACCAAGCCGGTGGGAGGATCGAGTATCAGTGCAGGGGAAGGAGGTGCTAACCTCACGTTCCCCGAGATGCATGGGAGGCTTCACAATCTCGGGGCGACCTCCTGTGGGAGGATGCGCCCAAGACCCGGGAAAGCCGGATGGTGCCGTGGCTCCTAGTTCCGTTTCAGTAGACCAGTGTTTCGTATATTAGTCTGCTGATCTCCGGCTAGTGTCGATTCGAGTGGGTCCAAGTGTACAACCCCTGCAGGGTGAAAACTATACGTATAGCCGCGTCCTCGGTCATGGACATCCCTACTCCTCTGTTGCTCTTATTAGTTAGTGTTACTCATGATTTCTACCTCCCTCTAGTTTGACTTCCTGCCAGGGGGCAGCTGAGATGCGAGGAGAGGGAGTCCTCGCATCGACTTGGTGGTTTGGAAGGTGTGCGTTGACCGGGAGTCCGGGATACCGGAAGGGCCCGAGTCGGAATTGGAAGGAGAAGTGTATACTTACTTATATATATATTGCATGCATAGGAAATCCCAACTTTACCTCTTGAACATTGATACATCCATAGTGTAGACCATAATAAAGCTTGCGTTCGGATGGTGACGTGAACCTATCCCATTCCTTGAGGATAGCCTGGTACGATGCAGGATCCGATCCGGAGTTCGACCCCAACGATGACGGTTGGTACGACTGAGGCCCGTGCTACGCTCAAGTCACCTGTGGAGGAGGTTCCCGAAGATGAAGGACGGCCGAAGACCTAGCTACCGCTTTGCGCTTTCTTCTTGTTCGTTCTAGCCGAGAGGCTTGTAATAAATTTCGTACTGCAGATCTTTTGGATTTATATAATAATTAAACCCATGTTTGACATTATGCGAAGTATGACTATGATATTATGCCCGAAATGAGTTCTGTATGTGATAGCGCTTGATCCAGAGACTATCACAATGATATAGGGAGTCGGATTTCTCGATTTGGAAATCCGGTTCGTTTCAATTGAAGTAGTATCCGAGCTCTAGATTTATAAATAAATAAATAAAATGAAACTTGACGTGGGCAAAATGGGTAGCACATACCAATATCGTGTGAATTTTCATTTCTTAATTTTTTGCTTTATCTATTATTTACTTTAATACTCCTTGTGGCATGTGGATTAATTATTTCTTCCAGCATTCTATTCTTTTATTCACGTAATTACCTTTTATTTTCTTGTGTACATATTGCTTTATTTATCCCCATCGGCTTGTTCACACGTACACAATGCGTTTATGTATCTTTTTTTTCCTGCATCGTTTCATCCCCAGGCACCACCGTCGTCTGTCGTCACGACTGGACGGCCTCGGGAATGGTCCGCAGCGCGGGCTCCCACCGGCCGTCAACCACCACCTCGCCGCCGGCGCTCACGATCTCCGCCAGCACCTTCTCCACCGTCATCCCTCCTCCGGCGCCCCCGGCCGCCGCCTCCGCCATCAGCCTCTGCAGCCGCCTCTTGCTGATCCTGACCGTCACCTCGACGCCCGCCCTCTTCCTCTCCTCGCAGCTCTCCCGCCGCTCCGCCCACGCCGGCTCGCCGTTGTCGTCGTCGCTCCACGGATCGGCCTCGGCGCAGTGGCGAGACCGAGACGCCTGGCACGCGCAGTTGCCCATCCGATCGATGAGATTTCGCTGCTCCCTCGAAGAACGAAGAGCTCGTTCGTGCGGAATCAAAATCCCGGAGCGTGCACGCGGGCAGGCTGGTTGCATATATAGTTTTGGCGACAAGTCTTCTGGAAGAATGGAATGGCGTGGCCACCGATTGTCAGAGGCGGAGGCTGCGGCTACTTCCTTCCTGTGCGTCTGCGTGCCAGCTGCGGAGTTCGCCCGCGAATCCGCAGCAGCCGGCAGCACACACTGCAAATTCTCTGAATTTCCGGTGCCGGGTCAGACGTGTTAAAACTGACAACGATGTGATGCGGCCGGACATGCAGGCACAAATGGTACGGCAAGGTACGTCTTCAGACTTCAGCGGCAGCATCAAAGCCATCAGTCTAATCGAACGTTTTAAAGAATTGCTTTTCTCAGGTTGCAGTCCGTAGATGAAAACTTGCCCACTTTTCGTTGAACTGGACAGACGCTTTCGCCAAGCACACAACACAACACAAGCATTGCATTCCAACGTGTGATGGGAGCGTTCAATCGGTAAGTGGAACACGAAAAGTCACCGGCGGTTTTGCCCGAATCGTTCTCGTTGAAGAGCACCGCATCACACCGCACGTGCGTCTCAGGAGTTACAGGAGCTAGCATCGTGTCGAAATTAAATTAATCTTCTTCCTTCATTCCTTATATGAAAAAGAGAAATTGGTCTTCTTCCGATACCTCGCCCATCACGGGGAAAGAAGCGGTCGTCTGGGGCAAACATGAAATTCGTAGACAAGGTTGGAACGCCTTCCCAATTGACCAGCTGCTTACAAGACACTCGAGCAAAACTAAATATCCCCTTCATAGCTGCACTATGTTCTAGAATGGCTTGCTTGGATCCCTCTGCAGTTATTGGATTATTGCACAGGGACTGTGTCCCTAGCAGGTGGACCCGCTTTCAAAGAACGGCTGTTCTCTGCAGTTATTGGATTATTGCAGAGGGATTGTGTCCCTGGCAGGTGGACCCGCTTCCAAAGAACGGTTGTCCTTCTGTTAAGAAGTACTTCCTCCGTTTCAAATTGCAGATCGTTTTGATTTTTTTAGATTTACAATATTTACTATGCATCTAGATAGATATTATATCTAGATACATAACAAATATTATAAATTTAAAAAATCCAAAATGATCTAAAATAAAATTTCAAAGTTATTTCTTGGGGACAGTGTAGGTGGCTAGACTCATTAACCTGCAGACGATGTGCACATTTTACCTACCAAAGATTTATTCAGACTCAGGCAGCTGCAGACTTTATTCAGTTCAAGGAGATCCCGTGCATCCCAAATCCAAACCACGGGCTCCTGGTCTGTGAGGATTTCAATGGGTAACAGGGGCTGCTGCTACACTGCTCATCCTGTTTATCTACTACTAGTTTGGCCTTCGACGTACAAAAAAACAAAACTATATTTCTCTTTTATGAGAGGAAGATAAAGATTTATGATCATTGTAGCAACGTTTACATCCTCTTTTCAAAAAAGAAAAGAAAAGAAGAGAAGACAACGTTTACATCCAGCAACAGGGGTGAGGCCAGCCAAACATGCCGGCCATCCCAAGAGTACAAGCTACTTCAGTAAGATTGTGAGCCTCTAGGTTAGAATCCCTACCTTCGTGCACAGAGATCACTTTGAGGGAAAAAACGAAACTGTAAATAAAATGGCCTATTGGGCTAAAGACAGACCTGACAAAATGCTTGAAACTTTCATGGCCAAAAAATTGTGATCAAGCCCACCTAGTAAGATTTTTTATTTTTGCAAAAAGTATATGTTGGTTTCAAAAAATTATAAAAAGGGACTCCTCCCGCAAAACTCAAATGCAGCCAAGGTATATAAATCGCCGTTTCAGTGGAAAGTTTATTAAAAATTGCCATCGAAAAATGACGAGAAGCTAGGTGGGCTCCTACGTTGCTGCCAAGTATCTTCGTTTGATTCGTGATATTTTCAGAAAACAATTAATCCCATATATTGCTGCCATTTCTTGCATCCAAGTGGCGCTTGCTACAGCCATTACGTGGCACATTCAATCCATCAGTATAGCTTACATGTGGGACTATATCTGCCCCCATCTTCTCCAATGCTAAAAGGTGGCGGAAAATGAAAACTTTTGGGCAAAAACTGGGTGCAAGGTGCAACAAAATGCTTAAATCTAGTGCAATGTTACAATATGGCTCCAAAAATGTGGTGTTTCGGGCAATTCACTCTGTAAGGAAATTGGAAATGCTTATATATTTGTTCAAATTGTAATGGAGAACACAATTGCCAATTTGCACGGTTGAACTCAAATATTTAGAAATTCAAAAAATATTGATACTGATTGGGATGAAGAGTATTTATAAAGTTGTATAGCTCATCAATATCCATAACTCTATATTTACAACATTTTAATTTGAAATAATTTAGATGCCTGATATTTTCCAAAGTTTTCGATACAGAGGGTCGAAAGGAAAAAATATATCCAAATTCCATTAGCATTTAGTGGTATGTGATATAGTAAGGAACATTATTAGTTTAGGGGGAGGGGGAGTACTCCATGAACACATTGCTCAAGCTGATACAAATGCTTTAAACCCACCGCTATAAATTCTTTTACGATAGGATTATCAAAGTTCATATATTCGATCCACTTCAAAATATAAGTCATTTAGCACTTGGCATGGTGTGCAAGCTTTGACTTTGGCCAACAATTTTCTATTAAAACATTAGTTGTTTAGGTACTTAAATATCTATAAATTATTAGTCAAAATGAGATTACACGTGCATCATTTAGGACCTTTTTGGATTCATTAGAGCTAAAATTTAGCTGTCTGCTCGAATCCCTAGCTAATAGGTGGTTTGATTGTTCGTTTTTGCCACCGCTGCTACCTTTGCCTTATTGCGAGGGCAAACAGATTTTTCACCAAGCATTAGCTGAAATTAGCTTGGAAGATCCGGGTAATATGAGAAAATGGTTAACTAGCTATTTTAAGTGCATATCGACTGTGGCACAGTGGAGTACTGGAGTTAACTCAAGAATAATCTAATAAATGCATTAATTGATTAATCAAGCTACTCCTACGTCCTACTACTACTACGGGCAGTCCCAATCAAGAAACCATGTTGTAGTATCTATGACATTTCATGTCACATAGACGGTGCCCAAGAAACTATAGCTCCCAATGTATAATCTGTAATTGTGGTTACAAAATAAATTCTTCCAATAACATTTCTCTTCTTTATACCAATCCCCTTCCTCCCCACTCTTTAATTCTATCTTGGTATTTGTGATATCTATCCCAATGGATTTTATGTAGTTTCTTCAACTTTGATTTTTGTGTAAGAAACCATTTCTTGCATGAGACCTAATTTCTTGAATTTTTCATCTCTCCTCTTTAATTGCATTGCCAAATCAGCAAAATATTCTACATGGCAGCCTATTAAATGCTATGAAAATTATTCTAGTTATAGCATTGGGACTGCCCTACTACAGTAGTAGCATAGTTTAGCCGACTTAAATTCTGCCTTAATTTCATAAGCTGCTGCCCTTGTTTAATCATACATAGGATGCAACAAACCACTCCTACCATACTAGACTACTGCTAGTACCATCATCTCAAGCAAATCAAGGTCAAAAAACAACACGCCCGCATGCAGACACATGAACATCGTCCAAACTTCTTTTCCCTCTTCCCAATGACATGCTCAACCACTATCCCTAAACTTTAACTTGAGCTCTGCAAAATCCTCACATTCAGATGATCAGATCTCAGTATACTGCAGCATGACTCGGGCCAAAAAGGAGAAACTGGTCATCAACCAAGACCCAAGAGGCTAAGACTGAACTCTTTCCTGACGATCGATCAATTCGGCAGTAGTCCACATGTGCACATCTCGTTAGGCCTGTCATAATATAATGACCTCCAGCAGTGCCTTAAGAAAAAAAATACCAATAGAATGTCTGAATGTGCATATTTTCAGCAGCTACCAAGGACCATCTTGCCGTTTCTTAATCAGGGAATGATGGCCGATGGATGATCCCTGTGGGCAGTGGGGCTGGCCGCCGCACATGACACATGCCCGCGTGATGCTCGTCTTGACCAAACCAAACCACCCACACAACACACAGCAGCAAGGGGAGTAGTGGTGGATGCAGACTTGCGAGCACGCACGCAGGGGCGTGCCTTGATCGATCGTGCACCAGCGCTAGTATGGAGGGAGGGGTGGGCGCGTATGATTGCGGAAGGCTTCAGGCACCGTCTGGATCCATGCTGACTCAAGCTTAGTTTCTATCGTATTAGATATTTAAATACAAATTAGAAATATTAAATGTATGCTAATTATAAAATCAATGAAGACTAATTCACGAGATGAATCTATTAAACCTGATTAGATCATAATTTGCTATGTTTGCTACAGTAAATGTATGCTAATCATGAACTAATTATCATTAATAGGTTCGTCTCGATAATTAGCCGCGACTTATGCAATTAGTTTTTTAATTAATCTTTATTTAATCCATCTAATTGGTATTAAAAGAGAGGACTAAAGTTTAGTTCCTATGATAAAAAGGGTCTCATACCTTTACGCTTTCCTTTCCATCTCCTGGCTTTGCGGCTCAACTGATGCTGCCCTACTGCTAGTCTGGTGCTAAAAGAAAACGTCCCAAAAGCTTCGAGTTCCCACGCTACGACTAGTAGTAGCTGCTTCTTTTTTTTCCCTGTTGTCGAGTTGGGGGCACCTTCCATCGTGCGATCATGTTACATTATTGCAAACAACGCAGATGAGCTTAGAAAGTTGCTCGCAAGTGAGAGAGAGTCTGCATGTGCCTCGCTTTCTGAAACCACTGCAAGAGTCTCAGGTTCATAAACAGACCTGTCTGTGCAGCATAGCCTGAAGTTCAGCCGAACTATTTTGCGCAGTAGTAACCTGTGTGATTGTTCCTTTGACAAAACTGCAAAAACCAGCTCATCGTTTAACATCATGCGTTACAGTGTGTCGGGCTATCGGTACCCTGCAGGTTATTGGCAGGCTTCGTCTTGAGCTTGACAAGTTGACCCTGTAGTTCTGGGTCGCTGCCTGCCTGTTTGGATAGATAAGCCTCCAACCAGAGGCGTACAGAGATGAGATAAGGCAAGCACAATCGGCCAATGCAAGCTGCGGCTCCCGAGACCGCCGAGAAAACGCCGGCCGCCCCCACCGCGCCGAGGATCCGGAGGCCACCGCGCCATGTCCCCGCCCTGTGCGCACACAGCGCACTGCCCTCACCTCAGGGCCCTCCGCCCGGCATGGAGAGGTGGTGGAGCTTTGGTTTCGACTTTGGAGCTTCGTTTCTGCTCCAATCGACGAGACAAGAAGACCACGAGGCTCGCTCACTCTCGGCCAAACAAAGTGCACAACGAGACGGCAGGCTAGCTCGTACGAATGGATGGAGATGTGCAAATTAAACGTACGTGCTATATAGACCTATAGTTATGCGATCTCAGAGACAGAGAGAGAGGGGGGGGGAGAGAGAGAGAGAGATTCAAATTTCAAAAAATTTCGTGCGGGCACTCTTCAAGTTCGCAGAGGCAGCATCCATTGTGGCAAAAACAGAGTACCACTTGCATCGCCATTGCTCAACGGCGGTACACTACCAACTCATGCTACTGCAAGTATCCTGATTCTGCAAATCCCTTTGCACCGAACAATAGACTCCGGACCAGTACATTTATGCAGAGCCCGCACGGGCCCCTCACTTTCATGTGAGCGCTCTCAGGCCTCAGCTGCTCTCTTGCCCCTGCTAGCTGCAGCCAGCCGCGAATTGAAGGGACACGCCGCGAACTCCGTGACGCCCAGCGGCGCGGGCGGGCGTCGAAAGCCCAGCCGCCCGCCGCTCAAGCCCCCGTTCCGTGACGATCCGGAGGAGGTTGGCCTGGCAACGTCGCCGGCGACGTCGCTGCGGCCGGCTGGGTATCTTACACTCGTCGGCGCCGCCGGCTGGCCAATGGAGCATGCGCCTTGTGTCATCGGTCGGTACACGGCACGTCTAGGTGCTTGGCTCTGGACCATGCCTGCAGGCTCTGCAGGGAAGAAGAGGCTTCCCCCCCTCCGTGTCGATCGGTCGAGGCACGTGTGCGCGCGGTCGCCGTGCCGTTCGGGCGTCGCCGTCCTCCTTTGCTACTATAAACTCGACAAGACGCGCGACGTACCCCCAAAGTGGGTGTGTTTCTACACTGCAGTACTGCACCAACGCTCCGATTGTCTGCCGAGCCGAGCTGCTAGCAAATATGATGAAGAGCGGAGACGCAACAACGACCATGCGTTGCCGTCGCTACAGTGAACAACCTCGCCGTCAGAAGTGCGCGCTAAATGTAGAAACGGACCACGAGATGCTTTACCGATTCTCATGGGAACGACGTGGGCACGTGGGTGAGGGTGCTAAATTACAAATATAATATTATTCTACACGTCTCCATAAAGATTATAAATAATTGATCATTTTTGTTCCCGTATCTTTAGGGAGAAAATACTCGAAAAGGATGTGAACTCGTAATAATATTTTTAGAAAATTATTGCACATAATTGTTCTATCCTCTCTATCTCTAGGACTAGTTCAACAAAATAGAATTTTAAATTCTTGTATAGCTCTCGCATGTACCATGCTCACGCTACAGCTTGCAGTCAAAATCCTAGCACCTAGAGAGCTCTATGATTAATATCCTTCTTGATGCACCCACAAAGTCAGAACCAAGCTCCAAAACCATTCCAACCTCCCAAACATAGCACCTCTCACAACCCAATAATCCAGAAGATCTAAAAAACCCTAGGAAAAAAAAGAAAAAAAAGGCGAAATATTTCCAGTCCCTTTCCCTTTCCCCTGCCCACGTTCTCCACTCTCCAGCCTCCTCACAGGTCTACAGCTATAGAGTACCCGTCGTCTCGCCGGGCCACCACCACTGCGCGCTACCGCTACTGGTACTAGATCTCGCGCGCAACCCACCCGCCCGCGCGCGCTATTCGCGGCAATGCCACTGGCCACGCCGCCGTCTCGGCCCGCGTACCTGTGGTGACCCGCGGCCGGTATGGCGCGCCCTCGACGCCCGCCGCCGGTGGCGAGGTCCCCGGCCAGGGCCCAGGGCCCGGCAGCAGCTGCCACCCCACGCCAGGCGTCCCCCGCCCGCCCCCGCCGCGGCCGGCGGCTGCGCGTCCAGAGCCCCTCCCTCGCCTCCGCTCGCCGCGTGCCCGCCCCGGCGCACGCGCCGCCGCCGGCAACCCCGCCGCTCCGGTGGCCCGGGGACGCCGTGGCGCCCCGCGAGAACGCCGGCTCCGGCGCGGCCGCGTCCGTGAGGAGGATCGCCGCGGCGCTGTGGCGGGCGCACCCGCCGCCGCGGGAGCCGGGGGAAGCGCGTCGACGCCCGGAGGTGAGCCTGCTCTCGACTCGAGATCCGCGCGCGTTGTTGCTCTCTAGGGTCCTGGGTCACCGCTCTGCCGTGTGCCCGTGTATTCCGCGATAGCGGCAGCGCCTTGGGCTCGTTATGGGAGTGTTTTCCGCTGCTGAGCTCGGGTTTCGCGGAGCAGCTGTTTCGACTTTTGAGTAGCATGAATTTGAATGGGCCGGTGAGCTGTGATCATTTGGTTAAGGCGAAGTGCGCGTTTCTTTGTTTATTTGCCGCTGTTGGGGAAGTGCGGTGTGATGCTACTAGTGCCTTGGCGTTTCTCTGAATTTTTTGAGCTGAATGCTGAATGTTCGTAAAGCTTGGCAATTTGTGCATCCATGAGCGACGGATTGGTTGTTCCTTCTGCAAAATTTCGTCCAAGTTTCATTAACTTACATGGGGTCTTGAAATTTACGGTCATTGTTCCACAAATTCAAGATCGAGCTGAGGCTGAGCATTTCAGCTGGATGTAGAAATTTTATCCAGGATAAAGTTGGAAGAACTCTCAGCCGATCTGAAGTTCCGCTTTGCGATTGCATAATTCCGTGGTTTTCATGAATTTATCTTTACATATTTCCATGTCATGCATTGCTTAAATTTCGGCTTTTTGAGGAAGAGCAGTCTCCATCTGTGTGGACCAATCGTGTTGAGTTTCATGCTAGATTATAGTAAGCTCTTCTCAGCTGCTCCAATTGGTGATCCTTATCGTTCCGTATTGCTTTGGGTTCTTTCCATGCATCTCTTTCAACTAGGCCTGAAGATGTGTTCCATGTGTCAATCTACAGGGTTGTTGTTAGGATGTAACCTGTGTGGTCCCCAGATATTAGCTGCTCTTAGCTGTGAAATGAAGACCTCCAGTGCATGGATTTTGACAAGTTTTACTCCATTTGCATGCAAATTCTGTATTACTAGCAGCACACATCTTAAGTATGTTTCTTAAGTATTAGTGGTAAACTAACAGTAATGAAATTTGCAGCCTAGCCCAAGGCATCCGCATACTCCTGATCGTTGCAATTACTATAAAGCGGTCCTTGAAGGCAGGACGGGGAGTAAGCCCCTTGGCAATGGCATCATTCGTGAGGTATATATCTTATTCATAAATTAATATTTCTGGTATAGATTACCACCTTCCAATCTGATCCAGTTTTATTTTGATGAAATGCTTATAACAACAATTAGGTGGGAGCTTATTCTTCATCACCCCGAATTGAAATGGAAGTCGCAACAAAATGGGACCGTCGTTGCCTGAACACATCTGGTGGTGCTGACTATGATTTCTGTGAACGCCGTGCAACTGCTGCTGATGAAGAAGTATCTGCACTTAAAGAAGAGCTCATGCAGGCCCGCAACCGGATTCAGGAGCTTGAAGCTGAAAGCCTATCTTCTAAAAAGAAGCTTGATCACTTGGTGAGGAATCTCGCTGAGGAAAAGGCTTCCTGGAGGAGCAGGGAGCACGATAAGGTTCGAAGCATAGTAGATGCTGTTAAAGGAGATCTGAACCGGGAGAGGAAGAATCGACAAAGGGCAGAATTTATGAACTCCAAGTTAATGGATGAGCTATCTGAGCTGAAGTTGTTGGCAAAACGATATTTACAAGATTATGAAAAGGAAAGAAAGGCCAGAGAACTCATGGAGGAGGTGTGTGATGAATTAGCAAAGGAGATTGCAGACGACAAAGCTGAGGTTGAGGCTTTGAAGCATGAATCGATGAAGGTGAGAGATGAGGTGGAGGAAGAAAGGAAGATGCTACAGATGGCAGAGGTTTGGCGCGAAGAGAGGGTACAGATGAAGCTTGTTGATGCTAAACTAACACTAGACAGCAAGTATTCACAGCTGACTGAGCTTCAGGCTATCCTTGAGGCCTTCCTCAGTTTCCACCAAGGTAGCAGTGCAGACAAAGAAACAGTGAGAGATGGAGAAAGGCTCAGGGAAGCAATTTGCTCTATGAAGTTACATGGTAAAGAGTTCTCGTACAAACCGCCGCCTCCTTCAGAGGACATTTTTGCTGTGTTTGAGGAACTTAGACAGAGGGAAGATATTAACGAGAAGGAAATTGTACAATGTAATGGAGATACCCCCGTGAGCCATGCAACAAAGATCCACATGGTGAGCCCTGAAACTGACATCTTTCTGGAGAAACCGGCAAACAAATATTCCACTCAACCTTGCGCCAGAAATGAGGATGAAGATGATAGCGGATGGGAGACTGTCAGCCATGCAGAGCAAGGCTCTAGCAATTCACCAGATGGAAGTGAACCATCAGTAAATGGTTTCTGTGGAGGAAATGATGCATCAGCAAGTGGAACCGATTGGGAGGAAGATAATTGTAAAAACTGCAGGTCAAATAGTGGCATCAGTGGAGTTTGTTCAACAACAGGAGAGAAGTACCGTAAGAAGGGGTCTTCTTTCTCCAGACTCTGGAGATCATCAAATGGCGACGGCTGCAGGAAAACAGGATCTGAGTTACTGAACGGTAGGTTCTCAAGCAGCAGGATGTCCAATGCTGATCTTTCTCCCGATCCCAAGACCAGTGAGGTGTGTCAACTCTCACCGAGTGTCGGGGACTGGAGCCCAGACTTGCTAAACCCTCACGTGGTCCGTGCCATGAAAGGGCGCGTGGAACGACCTCAAGGCGCACAGAAGCACAACCTGAAGTCCAAGCTCCTGGACGCAAGGACTAATGGCCGTAAGGTACAGCTGCGCCAAGCGCTCGAACAGAAGATATAGCATGGTGTACTCGCTCATCATTCTCCATTGTCGAAGACAACACCGTGATCCTTCCTGGTGAGGGCGCCAGGGAGGTCTTCTGGTCACCTTCAGCTCTAGGAGGTGCACCATTATTGTTGTAGTATCTCTGCCTTGGTCCTCGATCGGGTCTTATCACTCGCTGTACCTAATTCACGTCGATGTTGTCCGTTGAGCCCGCTTAGAAAAATTGGGGCTCCATGTAATCAAATGTAATTGTAGCATTTCTTTTTTTTCCCCGATGCATTATTCAATAGTGCTATTAGCTTTTTGCAGTATTCTTTCAGTTTCCTTTGCTTTTGAGTTCAGATCTATGCAATGCATGCATAGCTTTAGTGACTGTCTTTCAGGTGAAGTTTGAGGCTGAACTGGACGCACTGAACCGAAGTCCCATGGGTGCGTGTAGTGACTGTCTTTCAGGTGAAGTTTGAGGCTGAACTGGAGGCACTGAACCGAAGTCCCATGGGTGCGTTTTGCTGCTCCGTGTCCAATGTCCAGAAAATGGGATACGCAAAGAAATGGAGGCTGTTGTTATTATTACATGACTTGATGGTAGATCTCAAGGACATCGCGTTACTGTAAATGAGACGAGATACTGTACAGCCGGGACATGATATTTTCGACTTTCAACTACCGATATGCGTGGCAATTATTGTTGATCGTCGGGGAACATTCTCCATGTAGAAGCTACTTTTGTATCTCCTGGTCCTGGAAGCTGAAGCTTCCTTTAAATATTAAAGTATTCTTATGGTATTTAAGAAAGGAGTAGTTCTAACTAAGGATAGCCTGGTGAAAAGAGAATGGAAGGGATGCACCAAGTGTTGTTTCTGCAGTAAGGAAGAGATAATCCATCATTTGTTTTTTGAGTGTCATATGGCCAGGTTCGTATGGAACATGCTGGTCATTTCCTTTGGCATTCAGCCACCATCCAGTATATCTAATCTGTTTGGGTCTTGGGGTAGAAGTTTTCCTTCAAATCTTAGAAAGACAATTCTAATTGGAGCTTCGGCTCTTTGCTGGGCTATTTGGCTTAGTAGGAATGATGTTATCTTCAAAAACTCTACCACTGACTCATTTTTGCAGGTTATCTTCAGGGCGACTTACGGGATCAGATGTTGGTCACTGCTATCTAAAGAGGAAGAGAGGAGCTTCCTGAAGAAAAATTGCCAACGCTTAGAGAATGTTGTGATGGAGATCTTCAACAAGTTTGGCTGGAAATTCAGAAATAGCGTTGAGAACTAGTGCTTGTCTCTTGGTCTTTATGACCCTGAATTTTGTAAACGTTAAGTCATTCTGGCAGGCTTAGAACTGCATGGTCTGTACCCATTGGCTGCAAGCTTTCATTCTGTGATAAGCTGAGGCCGGATATTTTCCAGATTCTAAAAAAAAAATTACTCGTGCCGAAAGCACCCATGAGACGAATGATAACCTTGGCCGACTTGGCCGGGACCCCAGGGCGTGAACGACTCGATGCGATGAGGTAGTACTTGGATCGCGTTGTCGCGGGATCCGTCATGTCTGTCCCAAACGACGTCTCGTCCAATTGAGTCGCGCGGTACGCTGCTGGGGTTGGTGAGGTTGATTGCGTGTGCGAGACTCGGCAGCCGGCGACCGTGAACGTGCGCCGCCACCAGTCTCTGGCTGTTGCGAAAGCGCCGTGGGATTGGGAAAGGGATCCATGGAGACAGGCATCTGCCGTGGCGGTATGCTGCGCCCGTGCTCCAGTAGCCGACCCCGTGTGCCGGGCGAGCTGCATTCATCCTGTTACCGACCCCGTGTGCGGGCCGAGCAAAATCCACCCCCCGAATAGGCACATAGCTAGGCAATTAGGCATGGACCAACAAAAGATGGGTAGAGCGCGGACTCGGAAAGAAAACGACCCGTGACTACCCAGCAACCGGACCACAATTCAGTGCTAGATCATCCGATGCACATCTATCTGGAACGAAACCATGTAAAACCAGAAGGTTACTGAAATTAAACCCATCCCAGAACAGGAGACCAACATCAAGCATTATAGTTATACAGAGAGTACTTTTATTAAGGTGGCAACAATATTCCATACATGCCATACCCATATGCTGGTGGCGCATAATCAGGAGAAAACACAACTTGCATCAAGCAGAACACAATGATAATAGCACAATACTTATGTTCTTATAGAAAGCAGTAACTATAATATCACTGCTTCAAGCTTCCGAATATGCGGTAGGGCGCAATTACGCACACAAGCATTTACAGGCCCCTTAGAACCCGTGAATTTTGATGTTCTCCTTCTTTGCAATCCCAGCCTACCAAGACAAGTAAACAAATGATGAGCTTATATAACAATGGAACAGTCTTCATCATATCTTACAAGCTACAGCTTCGAGATTATTGACATACCTGAACTAGGAAAGTGGCGACATTCTTACGCTGATCGCCTTGGAGCTGAATGACCTGTATAGACAGCAAACAAATCATCAGTACTATATCAGCAGAGAGCATTTGTGAACTTGAAAAGCATCGGTGTAACATTGTACCTGGCCTAGCTCTGGATCCTGGACTACAGTACCATTGCAGCAGAATTCCTTCTTGAGATCCTTGAGGATCTTGTTGTAGCTGAACTCTTTCTTCAGTCCCTGAACAGTAGTCAGACTCTTTCTGCCGTTGCGTTGCTGGATGCGCACATGCACATAATCCTTTGTTCCCGGGCCAGCACCAGAGTCCTCAGCATTTGCCTCAGCAAACGGGTCTACCAAAAATGATGCCATACCATCAGTCAAGCATGCACACAAACAATACTAGTGTATCAAAACCAAATCAGAAGCATATTCAATATGAACTTGCTCATGCTTGATCTCAACACAGCATTCACTAATACTGTAGAAAAGCTGCAGCATGCTATATGAAGCCAAGGCATAAGAAAACATGGACAAAGGGAACATACCAAAGGCAGATGGAAGCTGGACGTCGAGATCAGACATGAAACTTGGTTGTTGAGGTTTGATTGGCACCAAGCTGATCACGCTTTGATTTATTGGTTTTTAAGAAGCTGCACACAAACCATACCATCAATCACAGGCTCTACAAGCACAAAAAATTCAGGGAATAACAAATCACATGCTAACACAAATCACCTACGGTAGCAGCAAAGCGCAGTAACAAGTAAAACAGGATCTAGAGTAGAGGGCAATCGTTCATAACCGTCGATCCGTTAAGAAATCTACCACTGAAACTAGGGTTTCACAAATTTTCGGTCAAACTTGGGGGGTTCCAAAATCACACTCGAACAACAGCTTGGATATTAGATCCAGAAAGGGGCTAGACGAAAACCCGGAATTCCCCAAATCCCATCACATGTCCTCTAACCCCCGCGGACGAATCGAAGTCCGTAGACTACAAACAGGCCTACATCTAAAACAGGGACCACGACGGATCGGGGCGAAACCCCATGATCCCCCAGAGCGGCCACAAGGCTTAACTTTACCCAAAAATCCAGCCGCTTACCCTCCCAAACGACTCTAATCAATTCATCAACCGCAACCCAGACGCCGAGAACAGCCAATCCTACCAATCATACGAATCATACAAAGGACACTCGCACACCTCCCGGAGAACCCGATCCGAGATCCTTTCGTCCCCAGAAGCAAATTCGCGGCGAGACGCGATAGAACCCCTCCAGATCCCCAAGTCCTAGGTCTACGAACGAGACGGATTGAATCAGGGAAGGAGAGAGGGGGATGGGGAAAGGGCGTTGTTGGTGCTCACCTTTCTCTTCCCTGGCGAGGAGAGGAGGCGTGGAGCGCACGCGGCTGGGGGCGAGAGGCGGATAAGACTAGACCAGGGGCTGTCTCGCCTCGCCGGGCGGGTTGGCTTTATAGGCGCGTGATGCGTATAATTAGGTGGGCGAACCGCCGTTCCGGGGGAGCGCTGGCTAATTATGCATCCCCACACGGCTCTAGCGGGGAGGCCCGGGAGGCTCTGGATTCCTGCCGACCCATCGAGACGGAAGCGTTTTTTTATTCCTTTTCCTCTTATTTTATTTTTCCTCTCGATGAATTGAATAATGGATTTAGTGAATACAGCCGGTACCCTCGCCAATTGCCGGTTGACGTTAAGCACTTCGGTTGTTCACTCTACAAGGCTGACCTTTTTTTAATACTAAAACACACAGATATGGAGTAGTATACTAGTAGTTTTTAGAGGAAATACACAAGAAAATATACTTTTTAGAGGAATATATGCAAGATAATAAGTTGAGGCTAACTGATGCACGGCCCAAATCGGTGTCAAAAAGGTCAAAAGAGGCCCACTGACCCACATTGGCTAGTTGGCCCATCCAGTGAGGTCGGCGCGGTTCTCTCTCGCGGCGTGCGTATCACGGCGTCAAGAATTTTCATTGCAACAAACAGCAGCTTAATGTTCACAGTAACATTTGTTCCGAATCTGGGCGCTGGCAACTGGCATCGTAGAAGAAACGTAACCCGGACCGGACCCTAGAGGAATATCAAGCATATTATTGCGCGTTAAGTATAAGAAAGTGTAGTAGATTCCAAACCAGGTCATATCCAATCTCATATCGATACGCATGCGCAGCCGTGGGTTCACCGGCGCCAATGCTTTGCAAGTTGCGTGCAGCATATTCTGATTGAGGGGCCGTTCGGTTAGACAGTTCCGGGCGTGGAACGGCCAGAAATCATTCCGACGCTATGTAAATTAACGAAGCAACAGTGCGTCTAGGAATTATTCCCAAGTAACCGAACGAAGCCTTGAATGATTTCTGAGCCCACATCCACTAATCACCACAGGTGTCACATGATACTTTGATGTAGCAATGTTCAAGGGCAGATAGTACATAATTGCGGAAAACGAGTAAACGACACTTATCTATACTGTAATCTGGGCATCTAACACCACTAAAATAAGCATGCGAGAGAAGCAAGCATGTCTAACAGCGCAACAGACGAACTGCGGTACTCGCGGCAAATAACATTCCAGCTTTCACTTCTTCCCCTGTGGGTTCCTGTACTAGCGAGATTAAGCATTGAATCGCAGTGTTAGGATTCGGAGGCAAAGAGTTCCTGGAAGAACCTGTCCAGGTCACCTTTTTGTGTATCGAACGCCATCAGTTTAGCCACGGCATCCTGAAATTTTTCAGACATTACGTTCAGTTAAAAATTAGTTTCGGCAGTTTGTATGCAAAATCAGCATAGATATTTTTCCTCGTTAAATGTCATTGTCCAGCAAGTTATGCACCTGGTACTGCTTGTCTGTTGCTGCTAATTTCTCGCTGACCATGCGCCCTATAGGTCTCTTCGAATGGATGTCCTCCAAAATATTGTCAGCTCTCTGGACAACTTCATTTGGTACACCTGCAAACAAGCAAACATAAGGAATATACATCGCAGCCTAGAGTGTTATGATAACCATCCAGGTGACAAATTTACGGTTTAAGACTACAACTGAGTTTAATATCACAATGCGCTTCATCATGTCAATCCCTTCACTACAGTGACAACTTGTTTTTGAAGCAGGGGCTCCCCTGCCGATTCCCTAAAAAAAAACTTATTTTTGAAGCAAAACAATGACAACTAAAACAATCTGCGCAAAATAGTACACTAGTTTATGGTTGCACTAAAAAGTTGCTCATGTTATCACAATATACCAGGTGAGTAGAATTTTGTCAACATACATACCAGCAAGCCGTGCACAATGCAGACCTGCAAGGGAAAGAAAACGTTACCTTGTATCTGATCCAAAAGGATGCATACGAATTGTTGGTCAAATGTAGTACATAAGCTTACCAAAGCTTAAGAGCGCCTGCCCAGGTACAAGTCTTCACCATGTGCATTACAATTCACAAATTAAGCAAGACATTAGTACAGACGGAAAACATAAAAGGAACAAGAAAAGGCATGATCGGTTTCTTGGATAGTTACCGATAAAGGAATGTGATATCATCATTGCTTGTTTGTCCATCAGGATTCAGAACACTCATGGTATAGCATTTGATATGTTCAGACTGCAAAATATCTCAGATTTCTTAAAGTTGTTATAAGCAGGGCTAGACAAGATTAACTGTAAAAGAAAACAATCATTTCTATGCATCAGCAAATGGATATTGACTATTAACCTGTGGTAGGTAGTTCTCGGTGAAGATCTCCGTCAGATGTGTTGACAAAAGGACCTGCAATAATTAGACAATATTGCAACATACAACACTAGTAAATGTTTTTGCTAGGCTAGCCAGTTTAAAACATTATAAAGCATATATATAGATATATTGCTCATCCATGTTTGGATAAACTATTTACAATATAGACAAGAGTCAATCAGAAATTACCACAATTTATTTTCGCTTCCATTCAGTATGATAAATGACACAGAGAACAAAATTATTCTATGGTTATTATGTTACAAGGTGTAGGACTGCAGGTGTAATACACAACCACAAAATCCCTTCCAAAAGACAGAAGGAATACACCATTGCCAATTACTCCCTCCATTTCAAATTATAGATCCTTTTGGCTTTCTAAATACATAGATTCTGCTATGTATCTAGAAATAACGTATATTTAAGTGCATAGCAAAAGTTACATACCTAGAAAAGCCAAAACAACCAATAATTTGGAATGGAGGGAGTATGTCAAATTCACAAAGTTTTTACTCATGGTACTAACTAATAGTTTTTATTTAGTACACCAAGAACTTGCATGGACACTAATGTACTCGTGCTTGAAAATGTAATGTCAAATTGCTTTTTGTGTGCAAAAGCGTCGTGGATGAAATAAACATGGAAGAGGGTATAGGGGAAAGAATGATATGATTGGAGAATCTGGCATTAAGTTGGTCATTAAACAAGGATAATAATTCTTGCACGAGTTTTCACAAATCTATTCTCCACTTACAACAGAAAACAGCATCAAAATTTCTAAATGGCCTGAAAAGAATAACGAGGAAATAAACTCTGCATATTTGTCCTTTGTGCGTGGGGTTGTATCTTTTTTTGGTTAGGTGTTATGTGTTTGTTTTGTCTGTTTTTGTAAACTCTCTTCTTCTTACGAAATACATGCACAGCATGTTCTCGGGGAAAAAAGATAATCAGGAGGAAACTAAAAGAACTATTAGAATCCAGAAAATCTGAACCAAACAATCATGCAAAGAAGTTAACAGCTTCGAAGTGATTGAAAGGAAGGCCAACAGACCAGACTGGCGAACCTATAAGATTGAATTTCTACAGCAACATTTAGCTGTCTAACCTTTGGAGGGAAATCAGAGTTTGCAAAATGACCAATAGTCCCTCCAAGAAGACCAATGCCATCTACAAAGAATCAGGAACGAAAAAACTAGTCATATAATCTTGAGCCATGTTGAGAGGAAATGGAGAGGAGTTTAAGATTTTCTGTGGTTTCACTCTCACCTTCAGTTAGAGTTCCCTTACCGAATTCATCCAACAAGCACAGAGATCTCAATGTTGCATGCCTGAAAAACATATTGAGCTTATTGGCACAGCTGAAAGATCATGAGACAATAAGCTTGAGGGTCACTACTAGGATATACCTGAGCATTGTTCCAACTTGATGTAAATCAACCATAAAAGTTGACTGTTCTGTTGTCATGGATTTGCTTCCCATTGCACAAAATATCCTGCAAGACATCTTGAGAATGTCAAGGATATCGCTAGTCAAGTGTTAATAGGTACCATACTGTGTTTGGTCCAAACCCATGAGCACCATGTACATACATAGGGTCTTCAGTCTACAACCGTAGTACATAATCTTTTCTAGCATAGAAATCATATGATATACAAGGAAAGTGCATATATGTTATACAAACCTATCTGTCAATCCAACAATAGCAGAATCAGCAGGAACGAAGCTTCCGATATGAGCAAGAAAAACTATCAAGGCCACCTGAAAGCAGATATATAATGCAACTTGATCTATTATATAGTTTGTGCTTATCAGAGTTTTAAGTGTTCTAAAAGTCAATCACCTGCTTAATGTAAATGCTTTTTCCTGAGTAGTTGGGCCCAGTTATTATGTTTATTCTTCCTATAAAGAAAAAACATACGTCAGAAGTTTGCAATAGTTCTAGTAGTGCCATAAGAATGAAGATTTACATCTCTCAATAACTATTCACCTGTATCACCGATTTTAGTATCATTTGGAACAAAGGTATGGACAGTCATTTCCTGCAAAGCATGTCTAAATGCTACTGAAGTTTAGAAAATTGTAGACATGGATAAAACTGAAGACTGCTAGCCATATTAAACTATCATGTAACATACAAATCAACTATAATAAATACTAACCTGCCATTATGTATCTCGAGTATTGAATCCTCAGTTAAGATGGGCCTCACGTAATTGTTTTGGCGAGCAACAACCGCTAGTGATAAAATGCTGATGTAACAATATCATGAAGAGCAAATTAGAGTATTAGACTGATGTACTGTCAACAAGTTGATCAATACTACATGTTTGCCCAATAAAAGCATACTTACCAATCAAGTTCTGCTGCAAAGTTCACTGCTTTTGTCAGTTGAGGTAGAAATTGAAGGATGCGACACACTAAATCCCTCATGATTGCTCTCTCCATATCTGTATGAAATATGACAAGGTTTGAGTCAAACTACATTATGTCTAATGGTCTATGGTAGGTATCCTAAATATGTTTGCTGAGTTGCCTATAATTTTCATGCGCAGCACCAGCACTAGAAAGGTACTTTGAGATATATGGCATCTCCAAGTTTGGGTCCAAACAGGAATTAATAGTCCAGAGAGCAGAAATAGAAATCAGCTTGGCTTTGAAAAAGAAAGGAACCAATTAAATATAAACTTGAATTACAGCACTCCAGTCATTTTGTTTTACTTCTAGCCCTAAAATCGTGTAGATAACCTTACTTGCATACATATATGACTTGCATAGACATTATAGATTCCGGGACCTTAATTTTTGAATAAAAATAACACAAACCATGTCTATAATTTGGTGAACAAATTGCAATAGTATAACAAGATCAAAGAAGTGAAAAAGAATAAGCTACCAAGAATTTTATGATAAATATCTCCAAGAAGGTTGTCCAGTTCTCTTGTCTTTTGGGTATGATAGTAGAACCTTCTCTCCTCACCTTCCTCTGAAAACTGATGAAAACAAATTGTACCGCCTAGCAACAAATTAAACTAAAAAAAAAGAATAAAGACACTGCATACCGCAAATTCGTAATCTGGAAGTCCTACTAACAAGGCATCACTAATCTTCTCATCAAAAAAGCACATTAGGTACCCTGGAAGAACATGTGAGGATATAAAAATTTTGAACACAAATTGTAACATGATCAAGTAGCAACTATGTTAGTTGTCTAAGTTTTGAATTTTTCCACAGTCCAAAGAGTATCAAGTAGTTATCTCCTATAGAAATTTTACAGAACTTTTTCATGACAGTTTAAACAGCATCAGCTGAACCATGATCTCAACCTTTCGAGAAGCAAGATTACATCCAATATCCCTCAAATGGAGGTCAAAAGACTTATTATGTGTGTTGACCTTTGGTATAGATAAGGCTTAATTTAAGTAGTAATCTCTTGTGCATCAACACAATAATTCAACAAGCAAATCTAGCATTATTTCTTAAGGTAGTAGGTATTTTAGCAATATAAACATTAGTTAGTTGAAATGCAAATGATTTAGTTAGAATCCCTCTTATATACAGCCCTACAGTTGATGAAGAAAAGATACTTGCATAAGAAAAACAAATGAAGCGGATTGTGTTTGAGCACATAATAGAAACTTTCGCATACAGAAGGCTAGGTAATATCAAATGAATAACAAGAGAAGAGCAGAGTTCTAATTAGAGCCAAGGAAAGGTCCTACCTATTTGGTGTACATAGACTATCAGTGGAGGTATTCTGCATTCAAACAAGAACGGTAAGGATGCGTTTTCATAAGCTGACACCTAGAAGCAATTGAACTGTCAGAAATTACCAAATAAATACTTAAAATATAAATTTTTCTAACTCAATTTGGGTTTGGAAGATCTATCACCTGCTCTAGAAAGTCAGGTAATCCTTCATAAACCATCCTCAGCTCATCCAACTGATTTATGTAAAGAGATGACATTGGATTATTAAAGTGTCTCCTTAACTTCAGTAACTACACAACAATCTATAACCGCATGTTTTGAGATACATATGGAAAGAGCAAATGAATAACAGCATAATGAATAGAATGTAGCAAATAGTTTTCTTGTAGAAGTTCTGAGACTTGGCTATTGAACAATCGAGAAATTTCTTTTGCAACTATACTACAAGTTGTTGCTACATTGATGATGTTCAAACTCCAAATTCATGCACCCACTCTAATGCATACAAGCGCACACAAGGTGCACAAATACGATTGCAAGCATAACCTATTTTTTAAGACAGAATATATGTTTGGAAAATCCTGTCATGACACTCAGTGGAAGATAACTAAATTTGAGAAAACTTCAGGTAAACACAACAAAAAAGGCACTGAAATGGCAAGAGAAATGAAACATTATGTTCTTAAAAAAATTACAACATACACATGCAACGTGGGAACCAAAACTGCAACATCTGATAAGGATGGAGACAAAATATTGGATTTATGCAGTTGCATAGCAACATGAAAATACCACATACATTCTGGTTATGCAGAAAGAATACCAATATCGCACAGAGAGATAGGGAGTTCCCACACTTTTTATAGTCATTGAAGCCATTATATAACAGGACACAACTCAAGGATAGAAAAGACAAGTCTGACCTCATCACATAACCCTTCTTTCACCACTGTTTCATAGCCTTTCTCCTTACCCCGTTGCACATCAATAACACCAGCTACCTATCCATAATAGAAGGAAATGATTGCCAGTTAATGGTGTATGAGACAGTAAACATAGGTCCATAGAAAGATCTAAATATTCATCAATAGTAGCAAAAAAGAGACGCGTTTTCCAGCAGAATGTTCAAACACAATGGAAAATTGTAACAGTAGCAGGAGATTTTTTTAAATCAAAATAACCAAAAAAATTTGCAACCAGATAGCTGTCATTAGTCACCCAAAGACCTAAAATGAAGCTGTACATAACAACTGCTCCAGAGGAATACAAAAGAATGACTGTTACACAATTTGTCCTCCTATTTTTCAATTACATTTTATGTGCTTAGTTATTTGCAGTAAAAAACAAAGTGTCAACCAAATTTGACCCCAATGGTCAGTTGACTGGGCCAAATGGCAGTGTCCATCCAAGCCTATGACATTTGTTCAAGCTTGAAGCAACAAAATTTCATAGATAATTGTCTCATAAACACTTTAACAGTACCCAAAAATCATGCTATATAAGTTCATGCATAATGTTTAATTATACTAATATCATTGTCAGAAAACGAGGTCAGATATAACATAAATCTCTAGAAGAGAGGGAGAGGAAGAAGACTTAGTCATAACCGAAAAAGTAAGTGATGCTTAAGAATATTTGCAGTCATACCTTTATTGTGCCCATCAGTATTTTTATGTGTGTTTTTATCAAACATACAATTTAAAAAATTCCAAACAAAAATGAAACCTGAAAAGGTTTTGAACTGACCAGATCTGACACGTAATCCAACTCAGCTGTAATGGAAGAATTTGCCTGATAACATAAACAGTGAACAAATTATGAAAAAAGTTACAACAACAGCATGAAACTTTACCAAATTTCAATTTTGAATTGGTGGAACTGATGCTGCCCCTGTTGGAGATTAATACCTTTCCTATCAAATCGATGTTCATATGTTGCAACTTATTTGCCAGATGCTCTGATATTCCTACTTCAAAAATCTTATTTATATGCAGCAGAGAGCAAATGCACTGAAAAAAAGGGGGAAACATAATTACCAATAAGTAAATGGAGAAAAGACGAAGGATAAAAAAAATGCGGTGGTGCAGATGTGCACACTGAATATCTAACATTTCAGTCATAGTCTTGAATGCAAAATAGCAAAATCGCTAGGCAGAACAGCCAAGAGAAGAAATTACTCTAAATGATTGTGAATTAATTTTCAAAAGATTCTTTAAAATACACATGACAGCTCTAAAGTTATAATATATTGTCAATGACTCAATGTATAGCTTCATTCAACTTTATAAATCAGAGGTATAATGCTCACTAGAAACAGGGGAGCATGTAGCCTTGTGGTAAAGCACATGGCTGTGGTGATTGAGATCCTTGATTCTAAGTCACACTTCCATTAATATTAAAGAGTTTCTCCTATGTATTCTAGTTTTATAGAGGAGCTTGAGATACTTGATTACTAGAAGTTCTGACAAGAAGAGTAGGTATAGCAGTTATGCTAAAACCCATGCACCAACAATGACCGATAATCTTACTTTCCCAACACCTACTTTCCCAACACCATTAATCAAAAAAAGGTTGCATGATGAAATGCTATGAAGCATAATCAAAACATGTGCCTGAGAATATTATTCAGAGAAGCCAGAAATTCTAACTGTTGATCTTAATATTTAGCCTGTTCAAATAAGCAATACAACATCCATGGCTTGGTATTAGTATATTACATAAACTACTTGTGGGGACTAGGGAGGCATGTTTTCAAATTTAAGTTTTCTATCAGTACTGCACTGCACAAGCATAAGGCATAAAAGAACTAACATTCTAAAAAGACAGATATTTTCTATGTTTCAGCATAACATGTAGGAATTTCGAAACAAAGACTTTTGGGTTACCTTAAGAAATGTGTTCCAATCACTGCTTGTACAGAAGGAACTTGGAGAGTTGAATTTCTAAAGAAAGGGAAAATATCAGGTATGCATGCTAAAGCTGAATCAGCATGATTGGAGAAACTTTTAAGAATAGCCACTGTATCATACAAGCAACACATGATTATCAAGATTCAACTATGTTACACAAATTTTGAGGTTTTGTTTTTACCATCGAGACGAAAACAATGCCTGTTATTAGAAACAAGTCATGATCCTGTCCAAACTCATAATATTTGTAGCAACATATTTTTTGAGAATGTGCTGAGCACGTGTTTTATTAGAGGAAACATTGAACAGAACAGGATGGGCAAAAGAAAATATCCAAGCCTATGGAACAATTGGGGAGCAGGTGAAGGTTGAAACCACCCGGACCCAACACTCTAAGAAGCGCAACTTAAGGACTGTTTTCCATAAAAGAGAGCATAATAAAAAAATACAGTAGATATTAACTTTATTTTTGAAAAGGCCTTTCTATAACATAGTAAAAGGGTTACGATTGCAGTACAAGATAATAACCAGAAAATGTACAAGTACCACCACAACAAAATATGTTTGTATTGCAAAATAAAAGGCACCTTAAGCATGTGGGGAACATCTCTGACAGACTTTAAAGTCTCACGCAATGCAGACATTACTTCTTCACAGCAAAGAAAGAATGTTATCTACTATTTCTAGGAAAACAGTACACAAAACCAATGGTGCCTATTGGGCATCAAGAATTGAGAGAGTGAAAATTATAATGATTCGGCAAAACAAGGATACTGTGTTGAGGCGATTATTTATCACATCAATATCGATTATAGGACGTAAGAACCATGCCCTGACACCAAAGAGTAATAGTTAATACACTTTCGGATTATTTTATTATTATTATTGCAAACATTATTATCAGAGGTTGGAGATACCTCAAGAGGCGTCTTCCCATTGGTGTGACACACTATATTCAAAACAGTCAGTGACTTTAAAAAAATTAAAAGAAAAGAAAGAGCTTATTTACCTTGTTGAGCATGCCAAAAACTGAGAACCTGTGGTTCGTCAATATTATTAAAAATTGAAAGCCAACAAAAGCTAGCACAAAAGCCTTGATGAAAGATTCTTACCCTTCTTTAGCCCTTCCAATTCCCATGTAGCTAGGGTGTTTATCTACTTGAAAAATTTGTAGTGCTTCATGAGCAGTTGCATCAAGTTTAAGGAACTTGTCTCTGTGAGAAGTCAAGGCATGCAATTCTAACCAAAAATAGATAGGAGAATGGCACCTGTTATAAATGCATTCAAGCAAAAATTATGTTGGTTCCAAATTAAACTATCACTGAAGATTTAATTAAATCTCAACACATCAGTGTGTTGGTTTATCCAATATCATTAAAGGATAAAATGAGATCTGTGCCACAGAATCGATCGCAATGGATGCTCCACCTTCCATCTGCTCGATGGTATCAAGAAGTCTCTCATTGTCTAATATAGCTAGGAGACCTCCAGCAGCACGAACTTGAACATCGCTTCCAAGATCCATCATGGAATTAAGCTGCAAGTAAACCAGAATGATGTTTCCATCTCGTAATTAGAAATGGCTTACAGAATTTGGGAGTGAAGATGAATGATAGAAGAAAACGAATAGCCAGAGGTTATCACTTATCAGCAAAACTGATGTTAGACAGATATAGGATACCCTAACTTGACATATTGGATAGTATCTGTTAATAAGGGAACAAGAAAAGGAGCTGTATAGTGGGGGCCTTGTTGCAGGGCTTGGTTACATATTATTGGTATGTTTTTTTTATCTCAGAGATGCAATAACAGGTATTTCCAAAAAAAAAAATCAATAGTTTCTAAAGATATCCCAGGGGATGAATCAAGACATATAAGTAAAAAATAGTGCAGCAAGATTCTCATTTAAGATCACTTACAAAGCAGATCCTTTCTTTTACACTTAGTCCATCATCCATAGCTGCAACTTTCAAGTAGATCAATCTGCAGTTGAGACATGCACACGAAAAGTAATACACCATCAAGATATCAGGTTAAAATGTCACAGAGAGAGACAACAAAAATACTACAGGGCTAGGTGGTTACTAATCACGATGAACTTTCAGTAACAGACCAAGTTTGCTATTTTGTTTCTTCAATTACAAGTTACCAAATAGAGATATATACCCAAAAAAAATTGCTAGTCATAGTATAGGTGTTACCACAAAAGTGTTACAAAACGGACCAAATTAAACATGTTTGATTGTAGATGCCCATCTAATAGAGTTTTCCAATTACAAAATAATAATGTCAAAACACCATCATATGACATATATACATCTTACTAAAATGAACCAATTTTGCATGGAAGCATGCTGAATTGGGTTGGACCATGTTTGAGAAGGAATACAAAAGGAATCCATAAAAGCATGTCCAGTAAATTAGTTTATTTGTAAGTTTTGTATTATGCAAATCAAGAAAATATCAAAACAATCCTTATAATACTCATGTAAGGCATATTGTAAGACACAGAAATAATACTTCTTAATACAATTAAAAATGCCTGGTTTTGTAGTATATAGAGCAACTAACCTGTGCCAGGCTTGCTCATAGCTGAATGTTGAGCTTTTCATGAGCTTCACAACAGGAGCCTCGTCGTTACCATCTGCATGATTCCATGCAAAACCATCAAAAGAGAACTAAAGATAACAGTTTGAAGAAGGGGGTGTGGCCCATACCATTTCGTTGTAATGCCGATAAAAGTGCTTCTTCCGTTTTTGTACTTGCATATATTGTGCTTGGTTTTGACTGAAATTTCACTGGTGCAATACCAGCATCAAAAAGTGTCAGCTATGTGGGGGGTTTTACCTATTCTAAACGTTTAATTTCCTAATATTGAAAAGCACAAAGAAGTGTTTTTGCCATAGCAACCCCTATGTCTATATTCCAAACAAATAAATAAGAAATTTTCATTTCCTATTTATCTGAGGAACATACCAAGATCAATCAGAGGAAATTCCCCAGCGATGTCTTCCCAGATTTCCAATACAAAAAGCTGGCGTGTATTTGAATCATAGTATGCTACTCCAACTCTGAGATCGCAATAAAGTAGAAATGAATTAAAACAACTTAAATATCTGCTGTGCTAGTAACCCACAAAACAAATTTTAGCACTGGACAATGGTGCAATGATAAATAATGATGTTTACTTGCCATGCAGAGAAATGCTCAAATCAGGAGAGTTTGTATTATTTCTATTAAAAAATATTCATAATATTATTTGGACTGAAGTCTAGCATTCATATTTTTGAGAAATTCTATGAAACAGGATCGTAGAAAAAATTTAAGTAGAATAGAAACTGTTCAACTGACACGTTGTATGTTAAGTAAAGAAACATATATCATAAACTAGTAATAGAATGATATCTAATGGACAATGAAATACAGCGTGCATCTAAATTTACCTACGTCCTTGCATTACACAAGCCATATGAACCTGAAACAGAATCAGAAAGACATTCAGTGAGTACAGTGATAGCATGAAGCTATGCACATTTGCACAAAACAACTGATAATGACCAAAATGACATGTGCAGGACGTATGATACCACATCCCAGATTCAAAGAGCAGCTGGTTAGAACATAAACTTAACTGTCTAGCACAAACTAAATTTTGGGTTACAGATGAAACAATCTACTAACGGAAGAACAAAATCTGCACACTCCAAACTAAGCCATCCAAAGTTTTCCATTCCTCTCACGGTTCATACAGAACTAACCCAACACACTGCAAATCCGATCCTAAAGGCTAGAACTGTGTACGAACCCGAAGACCATTCTAACCAGACGGAAGTTAGAAAACCCCATTTGCGTGCAGCGGCGCGAGCTACTAAATGCGCTAGATGGAATCAACAAACTCATAAGCTAAATCAGCGGCTGCTCGATACAGTTCAAATTAGGACGGCGAATTGCACGAAACTGGGTTCCCGCAAAACGATTCGATCGGGCGCAGGGACACCAGAGAGGGTAAACCGAGAAAACTTCACTCCACATTATGCGATCGGAGGCGAGGAGGTGGTAGGAGGCTAGGAGCGGCTCGATACGCACCTGGGAGTCGACCCCCGTCTCGGCCATCTCCTCATCGTCATCCTCCTCCTGAAACCCCTCCGCCTCCATTTCACCCGCTAGCCCAGTGGTCGGTCGTGGCTTGGCTCACCTCCTCCGCTCCGCGACTCGACGCCGCCTCGCCTCGCCTCGCCTTCTCCGCGGCTCCCCGATTCGATGAGGCCGCCCCGTAGCCTCGCCTCCTCCGCGGCTCTAACCCTTGGTTCCGGAATGCGGATGAGAATTGAGACGGAGTGAGGAGAGAGGCTTGCGGCAATCGCGGTTGGCCGGGTGAGGGCGTCGCCTCGCCGGCGTGGGGACTTCAGTGATGATCGCTGGGGACTGGGGTGGGGGAGGCGGAGCGGCGAGCAGGCACGCGCTGGGTGCGAACCGCGAAGTGCGTATGGGCTGCAATGCGGGCACGGGCCAGCTGGCTTCTTGTACGCCAAGAAAGAACGAGGCGAGATGATGCGCGCGACTCCCGTAAAATGGTCATGAGCTGGTCGCCTGGTCCCGTAAAATGGTCTGGATGGAGTGATTCGAATCTGCAGCCAACAAATTGCGTGGACAAACACTCAGGTGTCGAGGTCGGACTCTCCGATGCACGACGTGTTTTGTGTACAGTGCAACGTTACACGGGGAAGAGTTTGCCGAGTAGAACACAGAAAAGTGAATCGGTTTCCAAAGGCAATTTTTTTCACGTTAAAAACGAATCACATCCGTGTTCATGTCCCAGTGCCGCTGGCTTGACTAGCTACGCAGCCCACGCGCCAGGTCCCAGCAGAGTTCGACACAAACTCCGAACCCCCGGTGCGCGGGCGTCAACGAGTCGGAGCACCGTCCGCGCACGCGCCGTCACCTCCGAGATACAAATACCGAGCCAACGGGCGTCGCCAGGCGAACAGTTTCCCATCGCGCGTTCGGATTTCGCAAGGAGGCAACGCACGCGCACTCGGCGATGGCTCTCCTGACGCAGCGGCGCCCCAGCAGCGTGCTCCTGCTGCTCCTCGTCAGCCTCCTCGCGCTCACCGCGGCCCCAGGCTGCGCGCACGCGGCCCGAGTCCCCGCGGCGCTTCACAGTGACGACGACGACGCCGTGGCCGCTCCCACTCACTAAGGACAGGCACCCGCGACCGCGCCGCTCATTGTCATGAACCTCTCGTCCGGCGGCGGTTCTCATTCCGGCGGCGGCTCCGGAGGGGGTTTGTTCCGGCGGAGGAGGAGGTGGCGGCGCTTGTTCCGCTTCAACAGGTGGCGGTTCTCGTCGCGGAAGTGGCTCAACCGGTGGGGTTCTCGTTTTGGCTATTAATCCTCTTGTGTAGGCAGCGTTCAGGATACATCACACGGCTCGTAGATTGTGACCGCATTGGTATTACTGCCTGCATGCAACCCGTGGACTAAGATTCTCTCTTTTTATAACTTGAGTCTGGTCTTGTACCCGGCGCCACTTCATTGTACCCTATACTTTTTAGATATCTATTTAAATCAAAGCTCACAGCAGCAATAGGGATCTCGTCAGAGCCCTAGTGCAAACAACCTTAAAGATGTGTGTTCATCCCCTCCCAACTTAGGCAAACTGCTCGGTTGTGCCTGAGAAACCACTCGGTGGGAGGCGAATTTCCAACAATTGGTATCAAGAGCCTAGGTTAAGTATCCTATGGATTAATATCTCCACCCAGAAAGCCCGTTAGGTCTAGGCATGGCTCGAGAGAGAGCAAAAAGCTGATCAAGGATGAAGAAGATCTCCTTGGTAAGGAGGACCTGACGTCCAAAGACCAGCGGCCAGAGAACCTGACGCCCAAAGACCAGCGACGCTACCGGAGGCGTCCCTCCCCTTCCCCGCGCTGGCGGCGCTACCGGGATGGGGAGTGGCTGGTCATTTAGAAGGTGGACACATCACTGTAAGCCAAGCACAGTACGCCGCTCAAGTCGTGAAGATTGGCGGGATGGAGGGGTGCCACCATGCCCAGATGCCCATAGAGGAAAGGTTGCGCCTGAGTCGCGACAGGACCGCTGCAGAAGTTGACTCCACCGAGTACCGGCGACTCGTCGGAAAACTCCAGCATCTCCTCCGCATGCGACCAGATCAGGCCTTTGCGGTTGGGTTTGCGAGTCGTTTCATGGAGAGGTGAAAGGATCTTGGTGATGCCTAGAGCGGCGGTGAATAGGCATAATGGTAAAACCTGAAAAAAATTCAGCAATTAAATCTGTCGAAACTTACGACACTGCACCGGAGCTTTCGACAAAAGAAAAGTTATTATACAAAATTCAAAATTAAACATGACACTGTAGAACCTGACTGAATCAAAAGTTGCACAATGATATTAAAAGACTTCTGCATGTGATCTTTACAAGCACAACAACTCGAGTACGTAGATCGGCACAAAACAAACTCTAGATCAGCGAGAACTAATTAAATGCAATAAACACAAGACACAAAAGATTTATTCCCGAAATCCACTTCCACTAAGAAAGCTACATCTCCATTGACGAACTCACAAAGAGCCGAGTCTCCCAGTAACTTTTTACCTAACTCAATCAACCACAAAAAAGGATTGAATCACTTACTATGAAATCCACAAAGGATAGGGTAATATAAACTTTCCGGAACGCGCATACACGAGAGGATGCTCCACGGGCGGCACCAAACCGTCTAGA
This sequence comes from Panicum hallii, assembly GCF_002211085.1. NCBI lineage: Eukaryota > Viridiplantae > Streptophyta > Magnoliopsida > Poales > Poaceae > Panicum > Panicum hallii. Next base: position 14,750,879 of record NC_038044.1, read on the forward strand.
AGCAAGCTTCAAGAATAACAAACGCGAATCGAAAGATAAAGATGCTTCAAGTACTCTTAGCTGCCCTCTCACTTAAATGGTTGAGTCTGATACCTCAATCTTGCTCTCACCCAAGGTCTATCTCAAATCAACTAAAGGATTAGCTCAAGAAGGGATTGGGAAGGAGTAGTAAATTCTCTTGGAGGTATTTATCTCGGGTTAGGTCAGCAACAAGTGAAGGAGGGGCTGAAGGGTATAAATATCCGAGCCCTAAAAACTAATCTTTAGTGTACTGGTTAAGTGATTGTCGGAATTTCCGACACAGTTCCAACCCAGCTAAACTGGCTGGCCGAGAACCCCTGTTAGTAGATACTCGGAACTTCCGACAGGTGTTGCAACTTCCGACCCCATATTGGAACTTCCGACTACACACCGAAAACAGTAAAAAAACTAGGTGCACAAGTGTATGATTACGTGTCTCTTCTTGATGGTTAGCATCTCAAATAAGTATTTAGATATTTAGATATCTTCATGCTATCCATTCGCATCCTTGGTACGATGTTTTCTGTACTTAAATTCTAAATAGAAAAAATATTAAAATATCTTCTTTTAAGTCCAACACCATCCTTTAAGCAAATTTTACATCTTTTCTTACTCTTTTTATTTCATTAAATTTTAACCTGTCCATAACACGATAGAGTTTTATATGTTATCAACACCAAAACCCACTTAGAGGGCCAAATGCACTTTCAAGAGGCCGACTGTCAGTATATATAGGCAGGGATACCTCCTGCTAGTGTGTCCAAGCCGAGGAGCGCGAGGTTAACCTCGCACTAAGCCTTTGGGTGACAGGATGTACGGCCCGGACCTGACAGCTGGGATCACGGTCTCCAGACCTTACCCCGTGCTCTGACAGGTCCGGCGCCTCCATGTGCCCACAAGGACAAGGTGCTCAGGAACGGCCACCGCGGGTCCGAACCACCGCGGGGTGGTCCGGTGCCACCACGTGGGGAAGCCGGACCCCTAGGGGGCCTGTGCACCTGGGCCGGCCTCGGGGACCCGGACCTCCCTTCCCTCCGAGAAGGAGGTCCGGAATCGCTACGTGTCCCTGAGGAACCAGCTGCTAAGCTAGCTACGTGCCCCTGAGGAACCAGCTGCTAAGCCAGCTCTGCCACGTGTCCGGTGGCAGCCAGCCTTCTGCGGTTCGCTAGCTCAACTACCGCATTAAATGCGGGTAGGTGGGGTGCGCGTGCCCGGGTCAGGACGTGGGCTGTCCACTGACACGTCGGGCAAGTATGCTGACACCACGGTAAGCCCGCCAGTTACCGAGACGGCGCGTCGTATCACTACACCGCATACGAAGGCGGGCGACGTGTAGTCACATCACAGCGCCGTGCGCTTGGGCAAAGGGCAATTATGATCTGCTGCAGGAGGGCTGCGGCGTGCGCTGCTACAGTGTGCGCGGAAGCTACAGCATGGCTGGTCAACACAGCCCCTTCGCCTGTCAGCGGAAATTGACCCAACAGTGACAGCACGACTTCCACTGTGCATGTCACTGACAGCAGGCACTGTGCCGGTGAGACATCACATGACCATATCCTGGTAGAAGATATGCACATCAACTTCCCGATCGAGGACTACAGGGAGGAGCCGAAGAGGAAGATTTCCGAATCTATGGCTCCGATGAGTACATTATTTAATATGTCACCGGGTCCACCTGTCGGGGCCCCGCATGGTGTACGCGCTCCCCTTAAGTCTATAAAAGGGAGAGCGCACACCATAGAAAGGAGGATTCAAAGACCAAGCTCTCGGAAGTTTTAAGTCTCACAAGCAATACAACATACAGTGGACGTAGGGTTTTACGCTCCGGCGGACTGAACCACTCTAAACCCTTATGTGCTTTCCGTATTCATTCACCCCTTGATCTAGCGTTTCTTGACTTCCCCCAAACTCATCCAAGACTAGGATTAGGCGGGTGCATTTCGCCACCCGGCTGGAGATTTCCTCCGACACCGACTGAAAAACACATGAAGGCGGTGAAGCGCATCCTCCGCTACATCAACGGCACGCTCGACTACGGTCTCCGCTAAGAGAAGTTGACCAAAACAACTCGGTTGGCTGGCTACAGCGACAATGACCACGCCGGCGACGTCGAAAATCGCAAGAGCACCAACGGCAACCTCTTCTATCTTGGGAAGGGCCTGGTGAGTTGGTAATCGCTCAAGCAACGGGTGGTGGCTCTATCATCATGTGAAGTAGAGTATGTTGCAGCCACCGCGGTAGCAACTCAAGCAGTTTGGCTCGCGACACTACCTAAGGAGAAGGCTGAATGCGTGAAGCTCATGATGGACGTCAAGTTGGCACTGGCGTTGAGCAAGAATCCCATCTTCCAGGAATGAAGCAAGCATATCGATTTGAGGTACCACTTCATTCACGACTGCATTAAGAATGGATTCATCGACGCTGACTACATCAACATCAAGGATCAGCTCGCCAGCATTCTAACCAAGGTACTCGGGCGAGTGAAGTTTTAGAAGTTGCGATCCAGGATCGGAATGATCCAAATTCCCTCGAGCACAATACACAATGCTTAGGGGGAGAATTGTTGGGGCATTCACTCTGATGTGTAGGTAGCATGTAGGATACATCATACTAGTCGTAGATTATAGCCACACTAGTATTACTGCCTGCGTATAGTCCGTGGACCAAGATCCTCTCTTCTTGTAACTTGCGTTGGTTTTTTATCCAGCGCTACTTCATTATACCCTATCTTAGGATATCTATAGCTCACGGCAGCAATAGGATCAGTCGGAGTCCTAGTAAAAATATTTAAAAAGCATATGTTCATCCCTTTCTTTCTTGCTTAGCAAATACTTGATTGTACCTGAGGAACTGCTCGATTAGGAGATGGATTCTCAACGCGTTCTTCCGGCGGTGGATCAAGAGGCGGTTCTCGTTCCGGCGGCGGCTCGAGAGGTGGTGGCTCCCATTCCCGAGTCACCACGTACTATGACGACGAGTATGACTGGATCGATTACGACGACTACTCGGCTGCCGGTGACCGCGGCGGCGTCCGGAAGGCGGGAGTTGCTGCCACGGTTCTCGCCGCCGCCTGGCTCTTGCAGTTGTAGACACAGGGGCTGTGCTCAGGGTGCCTGAACTTCGTGGCATTGCACATGCGCGCTCGATACTTCGATCAGCGATCGTCACAGTTTTTTTGTAAGAACGATCAGCGAAGTTAGGATACACGTGGCACATGCTTTGGGCCATCCTTGTGTATAGGAAACAGGTCGTGTCATATTGTTCATTAGTGCTATTCTTTTTTGCTGCTAAATAAATGTAGTAATGACTGTGGATGTCATGACAGCACTTGTTCTTTTTGAATTAAAAAAAAAGAAAGAAAAGAGATTCTAGCGTCCTCGCAAAAAAATGATTCTAGTCGTGCTCAGCTTATGTGATCCGGAATACGTACAACCGGATATGGCATGAACACCCAGTTTGCTCAAGATTATGCATAATCTCAAAAAAAAATTCTAATTCGATGTTAATCTCCAGAAAACAATAAATAGCGGAAGCAGAGACCTCCATGTATGTGCCTTGTGTTGGGGTTCAAGTTAGCTTTTGAGACGGTATTACCATGGCTAGCAAGCTCTAGAGGCATTGCCATGGGTTTCGGCATTAGCGTGAGGGGGGAGCCGGGATCGTATCGAACATAATGCGTCTGTTAGTCTCTGCTGAAATTGTCTACCTGTGGTGGTGTATGAAAACAACAAGTTGCTACGCTTGACACTTCCAGCTTAGAGCATCTCCAATAGCAGTTCTAAATTGGATCCTATCTTGAAATATAGGGCTTAAGAGAAAAAATAGTCTCCAACAGGAGTCCTATTTTACAAAAAACTAGCAAATCAATTTAGGACTCAGTCTCCCGGGTCCTAGATATAGGACTCAATTGGTTGAGTTCTATCTTCCTTTTGCCACGAAATCTAACTGACAGAGTATAAGCTTTTGAGACCCCGCTGTTGTAAATGATATGATTTGAGATCCTGTTGTTGGAGTATAAGCTTTTTTAGACCCTAAACATATCAAATATATCCCTAATACAAATTATAGGATCCAAATATAAGACTCATTGTTGGAGATGCTCTTAGCTTTGGTAGTCGCTACAGAAATAACAACGCGAGGAACACGTGGCTAACTGTCAAGAACATGCAGCTACAAAGCGGATGCGCGCACACCTCCGCCAATCCAGCCAAACCGAGCTGTACGCAGCCATTCGCGAAAAAAGAAAAAGGAAAACTCAAAACTGAACTCGTCGATTCCACGCCGCCACGCCGCCACGAGCCCGCGCTGCCACGCAGATAAAGATGTCAATGGGTACCCGATACCCGAAACCCGACAGGTAAAAACCCTATTAGGGGCCGGATTTGGGTAAGATTTTGTACCCATGAGTATGCAAACGGGGAAAAACTCATACCTATCGGGTACAACGGGTATGGGTATGGTAACTAAGTACCCATCCCCGTTTACCCCGTACCCGATTAAGGGCAGGAATCTCACAACAAATAGCCCATTAAAAAGCAAGCCCAAGAAGCCCGTTAAGATGCAAACCCTAACCGAGCACCTCAACTCCTTTCCAACTGCACGAATGTTGATATTTTGAATCTAAATTTTAATCTCTGTTTAATGCTAAATTTTAATCTTTTGAATGCAAAATCCGCGGGTATGGGAAACCCGCGGGTACCCGTTACCTATGTGGGTATGGGTATGGGACGAACTCCTACCCGCGGGCGGGTATGGGTACAGATTCGCTCTGATGGTATGGGTATAGGTTGGCAAAATCCGTAGGTATTATAACTGTTGACATCTCTACACGCAGATATCAGCCTAGCACGACGGCGAACTGCAGCTGGCAAGCCCCAAGTCCCCAACTGCCCGCAGGGCCCCACCTGCCGCCCATGCCAAATCGTCTAGGCTACTGCGCGCCACGAAGACACGGCTCCTGCCTGCCCTGCCGCAGCAGGCAAAAAGACACACACCCCTCTCGCTCGTCCGGTCGTCCCTGCTCTTTCCCCATCTCCAGTTCTCCACCGCGAGGCGGGGGACGGCAAATGAGAGGCGGGGCGAGGGTGCTCTGGGCGCTGGCCCTGGCGCTGCTCTGCGTGGCTGCGCACTTCCAGGGCGCCTCCTGCCGCGGCGGCGGCGGGAGGGGAGGAGGAGGCGGAGGCGGAGGAGGCGGGAGGGGCGGGTCAGGAAGAGGCGGCGGGTCGGGACGCGGTCGCCCCGGCCGTCCGTTCCTCGGCGGGGTGGGGGCGGGCGCCGCCGCCGGCGTCGGCGCGAGGGCGGCCTCGGGAGGCTCGCACGGCCACGGCCATCACAACGCCGCGGGTGGCGCGGGCGGGCGCGGCGCTTGGAGGACGGCCGGAGCCGCCGCCGCCCTCGCCGCCGCGGCGCTCTCCTGGTGCTGATCGCACGTGCTGATGGCGTATCACGTTCCAGATTCGAGGGGTGTTCCTTCTTTTTTTTTGGTGTGGAGAGGTGCGGTTGGTAGCACGAGCTGAGTAGTAGTAGTACCAGCAGCAGCAGTAGATCGGCTGATGCGTATGTACTGGTACGCTGTTCTGGAATCTGAATCGAAGATTGTGATTAGATGTAGCTCTGTAGTCTAGACGAGTTTGCGATTAGCGTTGAGTAATTGTCACGCACGAAAAATGCAGAGGAGTTGAAGGCATTGCCGGCTTGCTTTTGCTGTACTGTACATTTGAATCGGCAGATGCTCTCTGGTTCCTGTAACTTGTGGTATGAACATTGCTTCAGAAATACTTGGTATTGGTAATTTGGTATAGCCTTCTGGGAATTGAGCATGTACGGTGTGCACTTCACTTGAGTAGTACTAGGTTACAAGTTCCTTTTATTTGAGGGTGTTTTGAACAACCCGTGTCAATCTGCAACCATGTTCAGAGTTTAGCTTTGAAGACAGATGGAAGTTCGGATTGTGGCAAACTCTGATGAACTAATTGACGAGATCATGAAAAATTCCACTGACAAATGAAAGAAGTGTGCTGGTTTTCTTCTTCCAAGGGACAACAAAGTTGCCGGTTTTCTTGCTGTTCTTGTCTGACAAATGAAAGAAGTTGCTGTACTTGGCGGTTTTTTTGTGTGTGTGTGGTTTCACAATTGACCTGTCGGCGTTGTGTCGAGCAAAATGCAGATGCGCAGCTTGCGAGCCGCGGCCTTCCGGGAAGCAACCTGGCCTTATTGTGATTTGGGACCGGGAGTCCGGGACTGCGCTGGCTCGCTGCTCAGTCCAGCAACATCTGTCTGCTAACAAATGTGTATCGTTTAGGCTCTGGCATCGGCACATATATGTTTTAGCTTGAGCATAATAAGAATTACCGGTGTAATCCGAGGGCAAAACAAAAAAATAAGGACCCGGCTAATTGACGGCCGGCTATAAAATAACCTACCGGCCGATCCATTTATGGAACGTAAACTGTATTATCGCTTTCCTATTTCGGCAACTCTGCCTACACCTCCTTTTCCTCACATTTTTGGCGCCAACGAAACCTGCACGCACATGAAACCCCTTCTCCCTCCCTCCCACGTCCACCCTGCGGCAGCACACATAGGCAAAAAAGAGAAAAACACAACAGATAAGGTGCATGACACACAGATCAAAAAGTCTTTTCATACGGCCATCATCTACAAATTTGTTTCTAGGTTCCAGCAATAAGATAGATCCACAGGAAAACACATTCCCCCAGATGCAAAAACAACAAATCTTGAATTACAAAAAAGAAATTGCTACGTCACAGAAATTAAACTGCATGTGTAAGAATCTGGACAGATGTGTTGTTGTAGAATCCACTGATGTAGACCTGATTTGAATCAACTGCTGTAGAGCCTGATTGAATGCAGATAAAAAATGCTTGATTAGATTGATTGTGATGCCGAACAAACTATAAAAGGTTGAATACAAGAAATGTCTGAACAACAACTACTGATCTGCCTGTTTAACAGTACATTATTGCCTGATGATTCAGATTTAGTTGCTTTTTGACTTATGTAAAAAATGCTCTTGTGCTGCTGCTGTCTAATTAGGTTTGTGACTTGCTGAATTGTGCAGGGGATATAGAAAGATAAAAATGGATTTAAACGAGCTCCCACCAAAATTTAATTATGATTTCATAGATGAGTTAAATGCAAATCCACCTATTACACTCAGGCAGTAGTTGGAGAGGGAGCAGTACATAAAATTGAGCATGCTCCAAATCAAGAGCCAGCTACAGTTTCCGATAATGTAGTTTCTGTTGGCAATAATTTAGTTGTTGATGGCAATAACCTAGCTGAAAACCACCTAGGATGTGCAGGCAACAAAATGGATTGGGTTCTAAATTCGTACAGGACCTTCACGCCTCTCATGTTTAACAAAGGAACAGTAGAAATGTTTTGTTTGTTTGTAACAAAAAAGGCATGGGAGGAAAGGTAAAAGAAGGCAAGTTATGAGGTGGAGGATTTTGAACCTGAACATGACTTGAGGGTAACCTAAATTAAACGTTCAATAAATTGCCTAAGGAGATGCATGAATTTGCCTATGCTAAAAAGAATTATTGCCTAACTAAAAACCATATAATAGTATTGCAGGAAAAAAAGGCGGAGACAAACATACTACATTGGATGATGTCGCATGAGCTTGTTGTGCTTCTGCGCTCTTGGCATTTTAATTGGTGTGTGTTTGGAAAAAAAACTGCACATTACCAAATGAAGAAATTAGTGATGGTGGGGGAGCCAATGGCTAAGTCAAGTGCATCGAGGGGGCACCATGACGGAGAGGTTGTAGGAAGGGGTTGTAGGATTTACAGAGAGTGAGAGATGAAAAACACAAACTCTGCCCTCTCTGCCAACTCTAGTTCAATTAACAATTTTTTTATAGTAGAATAAGTATGTGCGCTTAAGCAATTATATTTATAAAAGTAAGCATGTTTTATTCAAGATTGTTGTGCATGTATATCTGGACATGTTCAGAAATAATTAGACATGTTCAGAATAAATTATCTGAATAGAAAAAGCTAATAACTAGATATGTTCAAAATAACTAGACATGTACTTACGAAAATACGTCTGTTGAACTAATAAATGACAACATGAGCTGTTTTGTTAAATCAGAAAAAGCTAAATACACAGTGAGTTGAAGACACAACCTAAGTAAAAAAACACCAGCCTATTCGTTCAACCTGATATATGATCATCGGGCTATCATCAACTTAAAATATCCAAATCACAAAGAACATGCAGCATTGACAGGGGAAAAAGCATCGAGTTCACTCACCTTGTGAGCTTTTTCCTGCTTCCAACACGGAAAAACCTGACATCACGGATAGGGAAACCCCGTCAAAATTCCAGTCATAAGCACGAGGGGGGAGGTGCTGGGAGGATGGGGAATTGCTCACCTGATTCTGACATAAGCTTCCGCCACATCAGATCGTGGAGAGCAGAAGCCACATCAGATCGTGGAGAGCCGCGAGCTGCTGATGATTTTCATTTCCAGTTGTCCCGGATTCCAGATGTGCTTGCCGATGAGCTCTACAAACAAAACCCAAAAAACCAAAAATCGAAATGGACAGTCAGGATAAGGGGGTGGAGGGTTTGATGTCGTGGGGGTAAAATCGCTCACATGATCGCCACACTAGAATCACGAGAGAACCCCACCTCCACGAACTGTTGGTGGTTGCGAAATCATCCAGGGATTTTGACCACATTTGCGCACAAAAACACACCAAATCAAAATAAAAAACTCACGCAGAGCGAGAGAGAGGAACCCTAGAGAGAGAGGATAAGCAGAGGAAATGAACATTTTGAATAAATTTCTCCGCTGTGGCCGATACGTGGGACCGCCTGGTCAGCGGCACATGGTCGGGCCGGCCGCGTTGCCTCGTTGGATGCAGGTGGCCGTACAAGTGGAGTAGAATACGGCTAGCTGTAATAAAATCATTACCTAAATACAATATGTCTGCACACGATTACTAAATTGGTATTGAATAATCAATAAACTGCTTGGCTTCGACTTAAATGATAGGAAAATAATATGCATGAACACAACTAATCAGCAAAAAGGAGTGATATTATCTAACTATGTGATTTGAATCTTAATAATGTCTAATATCTCTGATACTCCTTTCACAATTGCAAACAAGAAAACTCGACTTACCTGAATCAGCATGATGCCCCTGAAAATGATGTGTGTGCTTAATCAACTACTCTGGCTTATTGCTGATCCTGAAAAAATTCCAAATAAGCAATGTAAGGGCAAAAAGCAAGACAAAGAAACTCAGTATCATTTGCTAATAAGTAAGGCATTTAATTCAGATTGATTTCTGTATAAGTATTTTACCAATCCATACATGCCACATGTCCTTTCGTTATTTAAAAATTATAACTAATGCAGAATGTCAATTTGGACTGAAAATATTTCCTTTGTCAGTTCTCAAATGGGCTAACTAAAAATCAAACATACACGAATGCACTTCGTCAATTTCTAACGAGCTGACAAAAATCAAACGTACAAAATAAGCTAGCAAGCTAAGAATGCTGAGAAGCTGAAAAAATAGCTCGAAGTTTAGTATCTTACTACTTCACAATCTAATATAATCTTATACCTCTCCCTTTTGTTTTAATTTTTTCTCATTCTTCCCACTCTTTCTCCTCACTTTGTACCACCCCTGTATGCCGTACTTATTTTGGCAACATGTTGCCTCTTCAATTAATTGAGTAGGTGGGGATCCCCCAGAGTTATTCGAAAAAAATATGTAGAGCAAAAAATGCTAGGATTGAAAAAGGCAATTCTCGAGAGAGAGCAACCGGGGATACACAGAACGCGGATCAGAAAATACCCGGAGCCAAAAGCTAGGAGCAAAACAACATGGGGGAGGGGGGTGTGTGGAATGTGGGGAATATAAAATCAGAATGCACCAATGTATCGATAATCTCTGATTCTGAACCTGCGCTTCCGCTCCACTAAATCCTAGATTATGGATGCGAAATAGAAAACCATGGGTGGGGTGAGCAACTAATGTGCACAAAAAATTACTCGAAAAGAAAGAGGAAAACAGGGGGGGGGGGGGCGGGGGAGCGAAGGGGCAACTAACAACAACTAATCTCGCGCAGCACAATCTCCAAATATGTGCTTCCAGCCCACATCACCCACCACGAATAACCCCCCTCGTTTGAATCCAAATACACATCGCAGATGAGGGACACTAGAAAACAATCCACGGAACGCAGAAAATCAGATGAGAACGCGAAGGTGCATGAACTCACCTGGTCTGATTGCAGCTTCCAGTCCCCCTCCTCATAACCTGCGGATGCCTCGCCGCATTCCAGAAGCGCACGCCGATAACCTCCACCAAAAAACAAAATAAAAAATGATGAAAACTAGGCGCGACGCAAGCAGGGGACCCCTCACCTGGTGTGTGATTTACGTTTCCAATCGCTCCCTCGGATCTTCCTCCGCCGCATCCAAAAAATAATGAAGAGAAATTATCTCAAAACCGTATAGTAGCTTACATCTATTATTCTATTATATTAATAAGCGAGGTTTAAAAGAAGCCACCATATTTGCCGAGAGGATCTAGAAATTTCCAAGTTAATCTAAAAAAGAGAAGGATTTGCACTATCAGATTTTAACGGTCTAAAATAACTTAAGAGCCCATATCAAATATGATTAATAAATAGCTAATTTCGGAATTAAAATACTGAGAAAAATTAGGAACGAAAGAGTTCATGCCGAATACGATTAGTAAATATCTAAATTTAAAATTAGAAAATAAGGAAATTAGCAGTTGACCAAAGAATTTATGGGGAATACGATTAATAAATAGGTAAAATTTCAGAATTATCATGAAAGATACATGTGTTATTCAAGTTGGCATCTTCACCCGTCTGCCCTCCTGCTGCTTGGCCATCCACCAGCAGACTGTTCATGTCGCCTTGATTGCCTTTCCAGAGTTCACGCATCCATATATACCTATGGTTTGTGCTGCGCTTGCCTTGCACCATGGCAAACAGGTTCCCTCCCGTGAGAGTGTTCGCTGGGGCAAGGAGGGAGCTCCGGCACACTTCACTTCATGGGCTCCCGTACTTGCTCGATTGAGAGTTGCTCGGTTCAAGTTACAGGTGTCATGGCCTGTTATAGGATTCAGGATCTCGGGCTCTCGGCTGCAATGAGTGCTAGGTGGCTGGCAGATTGTTGCTGCTGCTGTTTGCATTGATGATCATCGGAGTAGATTGGAAGCATTAGACAAAGCAAGCAAGGCAGCTTCATATCAGTACAACAAAAGGAAAAAGTAACGGCACCCTCCATGCAAACACAACTTGATACAATCATGTTTGCCTCTCCTGCAATGCATGCAACGCTGAACAAGGACAATATGTGTTGTTCAACCGATAATGTGAGCCTGATGTGCTCATATTGTTGCTATTAATCTCGATTTCATGTGTATGTGGGCTCGAGAGACATTGATTTCGGTGGTGATTGATAAACAGCTCAATTTCGACCCAATAACCTAGATGCTACACTTTGTGGCGAGAGAGAGATTGAAGAGAAACATCATATAGAGAGAAGGTGGGAGAATCTTTCTTGCACAAAGGTCAAAAACGCAGTATGAGGGTGGTATATTGGTAGAGTCTAAAAATTTAGCTAGACATTTTAAGGATCGTATTAGAATTGGGCTTATATTTTATACATTTTTGAGCTTAAAATGATTAAGAGTTGAATTCGATTGTGATTGGGGTATTAGGATCATGCTCCATTACCATGCTATATATGGGGTAGACAAAGAGCCCATACAAAACACAATTGATCCATTACCACGAACCGACTGGAAATTATTGAACCGAGTTATCGTATTATTGAATCACATTCAGTAAGACATTGTCAGTAATCGTAGCAGTAGTTATTACTGGAATTTTTTCCGGAAATTTTACATATAGCTACACCTAAGATGTAGAGTAACATATATAAGTATACCTAAGGTGTAGAGTAACATATATAAGTATAGATTTAATTAAAGAGAAACAATATAATGATAGAAAAATATAATGATAGAAAAAGACAAATAATGAAATCGGCACCAAGAATATAATAATAGAGGTACCACAAATGATGAAATTTAACCAGATAATAATATAGCATCCTTTGCCCATTTAAAATTATGATGGGAAAAGAAAAGGATTCACTCCACCAAAAAACCAAACGGAGTGTGGTATATCATCTCGCCGCCATGCATCATCACATCTTATATATTTGTTTCCATACCATCTCTCACCTCAAGCCACCTCATACTGAGATATCAAATTTGAGCGGCATTGCTGTTGGCACCATCAACACAGAGAAGAGCGCTTCTCTAACCGCCTACAAAGGAGAATGACTCTAGAGCAGGCAGCCCAAAAAGAATAATACTAGAGATTTAGAAATTTGCATGCTAATTAATGTGAAAAAGAAAGCTTTTTATCTTTTTGGTAAATTAATTGCATCAACACTAGAGAGCCCATAAGTATAAACAAAAGTTTAGACTAAAAAGAAGTAAAGAAAACCAATCAATGTTGTTATATTATATAGAGTTGTTAGTAGGTTTAACTTAAGTTACTACAAAAGCAACATCTGGTGTAGGCTTGGAATGAAAAAAAATATAATATAGGGGTGTCTGGATTGGCTAAAATAGGAGCGCTAATTTATCCATAGGTGCCCTAATGGGCTAAATATGGAGTTTAGCCATAATTAGGACTAACCAGGACTAACGGGCTCTAACAACCAACTAAACATTATTGTGCAATTAGATTACCAATTAGCCCATATTTGGCCCTCTTATTTGGCATCCAAATAACAGAGCTAAAGTTTAACTCTGAAATCCAAACACCCCCTTAATACTTAAGTGTTAAATGAATCCAATACTTGCTTATGGGTTTATAAATTACCACAATAATAGGTCAAAAACTATAAATATCTCAACCATTTATCTTAGTGGATTCATGTCATAGCGGATCTATTTTCCATGATAAAGGGTAAACTAAAAGCATCTCAGGATGACACACCTATAACTATTACTTTAAAGGCATAGTATATAAGTGCCACGGTGAATTAGTGTTTGTAGAATCATCAAGGTGCAATGAGGGGAGTCGAGGAGATCCGCTGTCCTAAATTTCTAGCACCAGTCTAGAGAAAGATCAGTGGAGCAAATGTGACAAACGGAATACAATAGATGAATCAGCTAGCAGGAGGTAGAGAGGCTTCCTAGCTACATGAGGACGCACGAGGCATTGGTACACATTAGTGAAATAATTTTAGAAGTAAAGGCTTTTCGTGAAACCATAGAAACAGTAAGTGAAATAGAAAACTATGAAACAATTAAAAACTAAAGATATAGTGAGTCCAAGAAGACAATAGAATTTAGTGAAATTAGCATCCTGATTTTCATACAAGTTTATAATTAAAATAATCAAGAGTGTATGTCAAATACATAAAAATAACTCCCAGAGTTTATAAACAAGTTAAGAAAATCTATATATTTTCATACATATTTTTTATGAGACTATTTTCATAGATTTCGGGAAGAAAAAGACGTAAACAAATGACTTCTGTAAAATCTAATTCATAATAACTAAATGTTTAGACAAAAAATGGAATAAAGAATCAAATACAATATTAGGAAAAGGGACACTAGCGAGCAAAGGAGGATTGAAGGAATTATAACATAATCCCTACTCTCAGTTTTTTGCTCTTAATTTCATAATTTATCCAATAAGGATTGATCAGCCAAGAGTATGTAGAAGCACCATCAAAATAATGCATATGCATTTAAACAATATCTATACATAGATATTCCCTTTTATCATGTATATGTTTTGCACAATGAAATAAGATGATAAAAAAATGTGATATCTTAAACTAGGTTATTTGGACAGAATAATGACAATGAAACAGCAAAACAAAATCACTTGAATACATTTAATTTTAAGTTAAAAGGATCCCAAATATTATCTTAAAAAAAGCTAGCTAACCGCGCTAGTTTGCACGGACCACCTTGCTAGTTTGTTAAACAATGGGTACGGATAGTTAAAGCTTAAACCATACTTATCATTTTAAATTAGACAAAAGTATACTATTTGTGCTTCCTCTGTCCGTAAAGGCGAGATGCGTAGATACATCTCGTCACAAAAGTTGAGATGCAAAACTTGTCTTTTCTTTCTAAAATGTTATTTTATATTTTTTTCGAGAACGTGCAGAAGATTTATATTTTTATGGCACATGCACCTAAAATTGAGTTTGCATTCCAGTTTGTCATCTTTGCATCACCATTTGTCAAAAGTACTCGCGTCCTACCTACCCAAACGACCAAGGCGCAGAATGACACCAGAGGCTTGCCGTTGCCTTGCCTTATCACTAGCACTCGAGGTAGTGGCACAGAGCAGGTCCCCAATCCGGCAATCCCCATAACCATTGGAGTCTGCATCATCATGTGAACTCTGGCATGAAAGCAGGCGTAGTAGATGGTGAAAAAGCAGGCTTGGTTTCGGGGCGGTGGTCGATATTGGCAATCAGCTGATCCTGGGTCTCGCTACGATGTGAGAGCAAACAGATGTGAGATCAGCAAATTTGAAGATGTGAGATCAGACATCTTCAAATTTGCTGGACTTCGAGCGCCGTTCGTTCACGCGTCGGCTCCAGGGCTCCAGGCGCCCTCGGCTACACACTCGGCCCTCAGCGCGCGTTCGTATCCCGCAACACATGCGTGTTCTCGCGTGCTGCGCGCTCGACATGGCTCTCCCGTCACGCGGCCCCAGCGTGCTCCTGCAGCTCCTCCTCGCCGGCCTCGCGCTCGCGGCGGCCTTCAGCTGCGCGGACACGGCCCGAGCCCCCGCGGCCCATGAGGAAGGCAAAGCCACGGCCCCTGAGGTCAGCGACGCCCTGCCGGTCGAGCTCCCGCACGTCGACGTCATCGACAAATTCGGCGGAGGCCATGGTGGTGGCGGGGGCGGCGGCGGTCACGCCGGCGGAGGAGGCGGTGGTCACGCTAGCGGAGAAGGCGGCCGCGCTCACTCTAGCGGAGCGGGAAGAGGCGGCGCCGGCCCCGGTGCCGGCGCGAGGGCCGCCGCCGCGGGAGCAGCGACAGGCAACCGGCGTCGCAGCGCCGCGGCCGGCGCGAGCGAGCGTGGCGCGTGGAAGGCTGCCGGCGCCGGCGCCGCCCTCGCCGCCGCGCTCATCGCCGTCTGCAGGTGAAGAACCGCAGCTGCTGATCGCGCGCCGCGCTCGTCGTAGTATATAGCTTGGTACGGTGCCATGGTTTGGCAGAAGTACTATAGCAGATCCTGGTGGAGTAGTTGTGATCGCGTATCGTGTATATATGAGTATATATATCGAGTCCCTGTCATCACGTACTACCAAGAAACTAGCAGAACTCATCAGCAAGGCTCTACATTGCCTGGGCTGCTGCGTTTGGGGTTGTTAACTTGTCAGTTGTACCACGATATATCATAGATGCCACCGTCGTCGCTCATGATGTGCGACCTTTTCCTTTCACTAGCCAGCCGTGGTCTTGCTTGGGAGAAGCAGCTCGAGCTCACGGGTGACGGGGCACTAGGCGCTCATCAGTTTGCTATACTACCACCCGTCGAAAGTACGTACTCTCCCCGGCCTTCTGCGAGAGGGGCTTTCTTGATTCTTGGTATAGTAGAGCGCTAGAGGTCGCCATCATAGCCGTAGCCATAGGCGTCTGCGTCGTCACCATGTGAATTCCGGTATGAAAGTACTCCTAGGCGTAGTAGATGGTGAAGACGCAGCTCCAATCCGGGCAGTTGTGGGTGTGGTTTGGGGCGATAGCCGATATTGGCAATGAGGCTGATCTGGCATTTATTGTACGTCACGGGTCATGTTCTCACCACTGCTAGAAAAATGGGGCTTTCGTCCCTTTGATCAATACCGATTAATTTTTAACCCGGTACTAAAATTGCCATAGAGCTATTTTAGTACTAGATCCAAATTTAAAAGCCCCTAGAGCTATTTTAGTATCAGCTAAAGACACCGGCTGGTACTAAATATCGCATTTTAGTATCGGCTAGTGTTTTGGCCCGGTACTAAAAATGACGTGGCCATTTAGTACCGGTATATAACACCATGCGTACTAAATGGTGACATTTAGTACCGCCGGTGTCTTGGCCTGGTACTAGATAATCCTCCACGGGTTACTTCAAAAGGAATGCATCATCCACCCAGTCACCCATGATGCATAGGTGGGATGGTAAGGAAGCAACGTGCGAGGCCAGACGTCGTGGGTTCGAATCCTCACGACCGCGCACATGTATTTACGCGTGAAAAATTCGCGTGACTTGTGACTTGGGACGATACGCGTACACGGGCTGGTACTAAGGAGGTTTTACACCCGGTACTGAAAGTCGGTTATCTAGCTTTGCACCGATGAGATAGGCGTGTCACCCGTTACCATTGCATGTGAGATCTGGCTCATAGGCCAACAAAATATCTTACACGGTTACACCTTGTACGTAGTAAAAGAAGTCCTTCCCTCCATTTATCTATATAGAAAAGCTGATGAAATATTGTTTCAAACATTTTATTTAGGTATGTTTTGATGAGCTAAAGTCACTACGCCAGAAGCCCTAATCTGAGACGCGCCCTAGGCAAAATGCTAGACGCGCAGGGGTCGCGTCCCGCATTACCGCGTCGCAGATAAAAAAGTAATCTGAGACGCGCCTCACGCGCGTCTCAGATTACCAAAACGCAAGACGCGCCTCACTTACGGCTCGTCTCGCCTTGGCTTCACACAGGCTTCCCTGGGAGCCAAATGCAAGACACGCTCTAGGCTAGGCGGTCTCGCATTAGTCTAAGATGAGAGACGCGCCTCACTTACGCCGCGTCTCGCCTTGGCTTCACACAGTCTTCCCTAGGAGCAAAATGCGAGACGCCTCTAGGCTAGGCGGGTCTCGCATTAGTCAAAGATGGGAGACGCGCCTCATTTACGGCGCGTCTCGCCTTGGCTTCACACAGGCACTCCTGGGAGCCAAATGCGAGATGCGCTCTAGGCTAGGCGGGTCTCGCATTAGTCACAGATGGGAGACGCGCTTCACTTACAGCGCGTCTCGCCTTGGCTTCACACAGGCGCCACTGGGAGCCAAATGCGAGACGCGCTCTAGGCTAGACGGGTCTCGCATTAGTCACAGATGGGAGACGCGCCTCATTTACGGCTCGTCTCGCTTTGGCTTCACACAGGTGGCCCTGGGAGCCTATTGAGAGTCGCGCCCCAAGCGAGGCGTGTCTTGCATTAGTCTACCTCCAACAGGGGCCTTTTCTTTCCCCAGCTGCATCCTGGAACTAGCCAGGATTTGGCAGCTGCAATCAAATACCTGCAAAAGATTTCAATTCACAGAATTCACCGCAATCATCGCACGCATCCATACAATTCACATAGTGCGATACACACAAGGAAAGATGGTATTATATAACACATGTACAATCAATTAGCAACAATGATCGATAAGAACAATAGAGTACATGCAAAGCAAGTCTCTCAATCTAGCTCAATGTCGCGGGCCGTGCTATCGTGGATGGAACTCCCCCTTTGTGTTGACCACCTCCATCATGAGGAATCCCGCTAGCCTCTCTCGGATATCCTTCACGTTACCAAGCGTCGTTTGATTGAAATAATCATCTTCGTCCTTCGAAATATAATTACAAGCAGTTAGAATACAAGATGAAGACAGATTTTTTTTAATTATAACATGTGATAATTCTTACCGTGAAATCCGGTTTCTCTGCAACTAGAAGCATGTTGTGGCAAACATAGAACCCACATGAGTTACCCGAGGGTTGCCGTGTGCACTACATGTCAAAGATAGATAGAAATTAGCATTTTGCGACACTTAGAACCAAGAAAACATCGTAATAGTAAAGCGATTTAGTATAGTAGTTACCGTCCACGCGGTGTGATGTGTAAACGCAGCTTGACGTTGCTCTTTGTATCCTTCTTTGGCCCTAAGATGCCTGTCAAGAGACCTAAACACAGACATCCGGATGTTATATTACAAATGCTTCTGAAATGGGCAAATGATAAAAAAAACTAAAGCAAACAACAAACTTACTCGTCAAGGATTGAGATGACTAGAGAATAATCACGTATCTGAGGTGCGCCCGACTCATCTGATGGATGCTCGAGTCAAGGTAGAAGACTTGCTTGCTCCTGACATTGATGATGAGTGTAACCAATGGTTGCCTGGGTTGTACGGCACCACAATGTGCTCCTTGTCAGCATGTACTCCCATGCACTTCACCATGTACCTAACCAAGTTGAAATGGAAACAAGCGGTTACATGTGTTAAATGGAAACAAGTGACTACATGTGGCTACAAGTTGAAATGAAAACAAGTTTAATTGTTGCATGTGCGCACCTGACCAAGCTATCTCTATCTGTCAGCATAAATGTCACCGTCATCAGCTGTGGGTCAATGTACCCACACTTCTTTCCGGTTCGACGCCATGTCTCTTGTTGCATGTGCCTACACGATCCATATGAATTGAAATAGAAACGACTTAAATTGTTGAACGTATATCAAATGCATTGAAATGGAAACAAGTCTTAATCGACTTACAATGCAAAGCACCGAATGAGAGAAAGATCCAAAGCGTCGAGGTTGAAAAGGTCGAACAAATCGCTCCAGGCAACAATAAAGATGTTGCTGTTGCCCTCAAGCTGCAGAAAGTGCCGCTCTTCGTATGACACCATGATTTCCTCGGCTTGATTGACATTTTGCATGTAGTACTTGTGCAGGTCCATACAATATGGACCTGCTGCCCGAAGCTCAGAGACACTAAGCAAGGCCTTTCCAACCCTGTACTTTGGATTCTCAGAAGTGTAAGCCCTTGTGACCGGTTGTTTTATCCGCTCCACCTTTTTCTTACCCTCTGAGATCTCCCGCTTCGTCGCCATCGGCCTACTCTGCTTCTTCCTCACAGGATTAGCCTTGCTTGGCTTCTTGGGAGCGGTAGCTGGCTCTGTCGGAACAGGTGGAGGGGGGGTAACCTGAGGCTGAGTAGGGACAGGAGGATGCGGTTCCGATAACGATTCCCGTGTATCCGGCAGCTGTGGGCATGGCTCAGAAAACGTCGGTGGCACTGCAGCACTCTGTGGCTGAGGTTGACTGGTCGGTACTGAATCTGCATCTGCTGGATCAATATGAATACCAGCTCTCCGCCACTGAACCCTTCTCGCAACTGCATCCCGCAAAGTGGTGGTCATGTCATCTGGTGGCACCTCCAGCTTGATATTCTTAGCAAACTCATGCACGTAGTCAATCTTGACCACAGCACAATCAGCCCTGACCTGCAACAACATCAACAACAACAACAAAGCCTTTAAATCTCAAGCAAGTTGTACATACCAAAAGAAAAAAACAAAAAGAAATAGGAGAAAAGAAAAGAGAGGCAAAGACCAATGCACTGACCTGGACACCTTCAAGCTGGGACATACCGGGATACACAAGCTCGTTCCCGACCTCCATGAAAGATGAATCTCCGACCAGCTGCACGAGAAGACTGCATCGGGTCGGACGAGCCAAGCCATCTATCGTATCCGGCTCCACTGATGTAGGCACAATTGCCCTCTCTGTCCCTCTACTCTGAGAAGCACCCGCTGCAGTACAAGCGAAGCTGTCCCTTCTCTCTTCACTCATCGTACTCCCCGGCATATCAGGGAATGACAATCCCTGAGACTCGAAGATGGTCTTCAGCTCTCCAAACATCTCCATCTTCACCTGCTTTTTGATCTCATCTATGTCAACCTTTGATGAGGAGTCTCGAGTCCGCTTCCGGTATCTGCCTTTGTGTTCAGGGAACCCCTCCTTCCAGGTCAACTGACTGGAAACACCACGGACACGGCCCCGTTGCTCACGGGTTCCCAAAGCCCTGGTGAGCGCATCAAACTCCCTCACTCCTTCATTTGAACCTTGGCTGCTCTCCATCAAAGCCCTTTGAGCAACTTCCTCAGCGCTCGTGCTGTAGAAATTGATATTGCCATCCTCCGTGAGCTTTGACCTAGCACGCATAAATGGTGCCAGCCGTCCCTCAAACGATTCATAGGGATTCTCAATGCCCCTCGCTGCCAGCATCTCATCCTCCTGCTCCCACTTGCGTTGCTTTCCAGCATATCCCGCTGAGCCAAGGTGGTGGTCAAGCTCGTTCCGCGCTCGGAGACCCCGAAAATACTCACTTGACTGTTGGAACTCGGGAGTATTCCACTTTTCAACAAGCTCGTCCCAGGCTTCTTTGGTCAAGTCCGCATACTTGTCAAAAGGGTTCTCTTTCTTCTTCCAACACTTTAAAAGCCTGCACGACAAAACAATAAATCTGCATAAGTGACAGTAGATAATGAAAAAATGTTAGTAAATGACAATAGTAAGTGACAACACTTTACTTGTTCTTGTAGCTCCTCCAGGCTTTAGAGATGATCTTCATAGCATGCTTCGTAGCCTTATCGTGCAACTCTATCGGATATTCAACATAGGGTTGAATATTGTTTTCGAAGATTCTCTTTTTGTCGTCCCAAGACAAGTCATCGAAATGTTCCAAGGTGAGTGGCACCCTTTGCCGGGCAGTGAGGCCACAAACCCGTGCTAATCTCACCAAGACTGACGATTCTTCGGGTGCTGCCTCAGAATTGAGCCGGCCACAACTTTTCACATCTGATGGCCACTTTGTCTGTGACCTTTTCTTTCTGCCAGCACCAGATGTGCTAGCTCCTGACTGTGACCGTGCCGGCCGTCCTGATGATGCTCTGTCATCTGTAGGTTGCTGCACACTGTCCTCACCGCCTGCAGCTTGCTGCACACTGTCCGGACCACTGGACATCGTCCTACATGAGAAAGAAAAAATAAACAGATACAACCATAGAGTAAACGCTCCGAATCAGATACAACCATAGAGTAACCGCATGAATCCCATACCTAGGCCTAGACATGCTTAATGCTTTAGTGATACATATTCTCGCAAAGTAATCTCCATTTTTTGAAATATATGACTCAATCTTTGGTCATTAACCGCTCTTTTTTTTTATTTGGCTAGGTTGGTCTCTTTTTGCTCTTGATAATTTGATTTAAATTCTGTGTAGGGTATGAACAGTGACTAATTAGAAAGGGGGAAAGCTCACCTACGGCGGCAGTGGACGACGCTACGGTGGCTTGGGGCGGCGCCGCGGGGCCGGGGACGACGGCGCGACGGCTCGGGGAAGGCTCGACGGCGGCGGCACTCGCGGGGACGGGAGCTCGGGCCCGGGGGGCGCCGATAGCGCGGAGCGGCGCTGCGGGGCCGGGGACGACGGCGCGACGGCTCGGGGAAGGCTCGACGGCGGCGGCACTCGCGGGGACGGGAGCTCGGGCCCGGGGGGCGCCGATAGCGCGGAGCGGCGCTGCGGGGCCGGGGACGACGGCCGCGAGGGAGTGACGGTCTGGCTCAACGACGACGGGCGGCGCGAGACGACGGCGCGGCGGCGGGGAGCAGAGAACGGTTGTATCTGATTTGAAAATTTGACCTAAGTCCCAGAAGGCCGAGCGTCGCGTTCTAACCGGGGAATGCGCGACGCGCGGTACCCACGGCACGTCGCGCATTGGTGTGGGACTGGGCCCCGAGGGCTCACCCGTTCAATCTGTTCGTGGTCTTATGCGCGACACGCGGTACCTACGGCGCGTCGCGCATGATGATATGCGCGACGTGCCGTAGGTAGCGCGCGTCTCGCATTTGAGGCCCCCGAGATGGTTGCATGATCAGGCGCGCGTTGGGAGGGGATTTTGTCCCACCTCGCCAACGCAAGGCGAGTGCGTCCAGCTTATAAGCTTGGGCGGTCTTCGCCGTTTCGAATTTACAATACATGTACCTTTGAGCCGCAGTTTCCTCTCTTTGCCCATGCTGGCGGTGTGGGTCTGGGGTCCGAGGGCTCCCTTGCCGGTCGAACCCGTTCAATCTGTTCGTGGTACCCTACGGGGTTGAGCCCGGTGGCCCCGGACCCCCAACCGGGGTGTAATTTTTTTTTGTTGCCTCTCTGAGGCACAAGTGTTTTCCGCCCGGACCCCCTTATAGAACCGGAAAAATAATTGCAGATACCGGGGAATGCGCGACGCGCGGTACCCACGGCACGTCGCGCATTGGTGTGGGACTGGGCCCCGAGGGCTCACCCGTTCAATCTGTTCGTGGTCTTATGCGCGACACGCGGTACCTACGGCGCGTCGCGCATGATGATATGCGCGACGTGCCGTAGGTAGCGCTCGTCTCGCATTTGAGGCCCCCGAGATGGTTGCATGATCAGGCGCGCGTTGGGAGGGGATTTTGTCCCACCTCGCCAACGCAAGGCGAGTGCGTCCAGCTTATAAGCTTGGGCGGTCTTCGCCGTTTCGAATTTACAATACATGTACCTTTGAGCCGCAGTTTCCTCTCTTTGCCCATGCTGGCGGTGTGGGTCTGGGGCCCGAGGGCTCCCTTGCCGGTCGAACCCGTTCAATCTGTTCGTGGTACCCTGCGGGGTTGAGCCCGGTGGCCCCGGACCCCCAACCGGGGTGTAACTTTTTTTTGTTGCTTCGCTGAGGCCACAAGTGTTTTCCGCCCGGACCCCCTTATAGAACCGGAAAAATAATGCCGAGCGTCGCGTTCTAACCGGGGAATGCGCGACGCGCGGTACCCACGGCACGTCGCGCATTGGTGTGGGACTGGGCCCCGAGGGCTCACCCGTTCAATCTGTTCGTGGTCTTATGCGCGACACGCGTTACGTACGGCGCGTCGCGCATGATGATATGCGCGACGTGCCGTAGGTAGCGCGCGTCTCGCATTTGATGCCCCCGAGGTGTAACTCTTTTTTGTTTTCTCTCTTTAGGCACAAGTGCCCCAGGGTCCCTGGGTTCCTCCCGGAGTAGGTATATGAGCGACGCGCCGTAGGTAACGCGCGTCTCGCCTTTCTTGTTCAGTTCCAGAACTGAATGTCCAGAACAATTAAAGTCACAACCATTCAGTTCTGGAACTGAAAATTCACACATATTGATATCTCACAAAGGCACAATTAAAGTCAAACTTTTACCATATTTCACAAAGGAACAATTAAAGTCACACAATTCCCATACTTGACAAAGGAACAATTAATATACATTGTGTGCCCAATCATTTTGCTACTTTCCGTTGATCCCTTGGTTTTTTGAAATTCTTGACTTTTTCTTTATGGTCGTTGCGCAAGTAGGGAGTTTCGTTGGCCGATGGTATTCTTGGCTTGATCATTGAGGTGGCGAAAGGAGGTATCTCATCAAACTGATCGAACTCTTCCTCGTCGACCGCATTCTCAACACCGACGATTCGCCGTTTTCCAGGTATAACCACCTTGAGTCTTTTGTTTGTGGTGTCAGAAACATAGAACACTTGAGCCACATGTTGTGCGAGGACGAAAGGGTCCGTCTTGTATCCGTGACGGCTAAGATCGACACTAACGAACCCGTACTTGTCTTTTTGTACACCTCTATTTGCATCAACCCAATTGCAACGGAAAAGAGCAATTTTAAAACCGTGAAAGTCAAGCTCCCATATCTCTTGTATTTGACCATAGTACGCAGTTTTGTCCTCTCCGTTAACATCGTAAGCATCAACACGTACACCACTATTCTGATACATGCTTTTCTTATCTTGTTGTTCGGTGTAGAACGTGTATCCATTTATGTCATACCCTTGGTATGTGATAACGGTGAATATAGGACCAAGAGCCAAAATTTTGAGTTGTTCACTTATAGGAGTATCTGATCGTGAAATTCGATTCCGGAGCCAACCACAGAATTTGTTCATGTGTTCCTTTGCTAACCATGATTCACTGTGTACAGGATTCTCTCTAAGCAACAGCTCCTTGTGCTCATCGAAGTACTCAGACACAATGTCCATTTGTTGCAACACGTGGAAATGAGCCCTATGAAATAAATCTCGATCTGGAATTATAGCCTTCTTCCCGATCGTCCCCGTGCCTGTGAGCCTCCCCTCATGACGAGACTTGGGAACACCAACCGGGTTACTCGGGTCAGCGTAGTTTAGAGCCCACTCAATGGCTTCCTCTGTACAATATCCTTGTACCATGCTGCCCTCGGGGAAAGCTTGATTTCGTACTAGTGACTTCAAGATGCCGTTGAATCTCTCGTACGCATACATCTGGTGAAGGAACACAGGACCAAGTAGCTTTATCTCCTTGATAAGATGGCCCGTGAAATGAAGGCTGATATCGAAAAAGGCAGGTGGAAAATACATCTCAAGAACGCACAAAGTTTCATAGTGCTTCTTTTCCAATGACTCAAGATCTTCTTCACTTAGAACCTTTTGACCAATTGCATTAAAGAAAAAGCACAGGTTCATAATAGCCTCCCGAACATTGACCGGTAGGATATTCCGAATTCCTACGGCAATCATCTGCGTCAGCAATACATGGTAATCATGAGACTTTATGCCGGGAGATAGCTTTAGATCAGGCATTGATACAAGCTTCGAGACGTTGGTTGAGTAGCCAGTTGGAACTTTCACACTTTTCAAGAACTCGCAAAACTCCTTCTTCTCATTCTTTGACAGGGTGATGCATGATGTGGGCAGCTCCATTCCTTTAACGGAGTCATCATTGAGCCACAACTCTTCTCCAATTTTCATTTTCTTCAGATCAGCTCGTGCATGTGCGTGATCTTTCATTTTTCCATCCATGTTAAGCAATGTGCCGAGAAGGCTCTCACAGACATTCTTCTCCACGTGCATCACATCAATAGAGTGACGGATGTCTAAGTCCTTCCAATACGGTAGCTCCCAGAAAATCGACTGCTTCTTCCACATGTCATCTTCTTCAACAACGACCTTCTTGCCCCTCTTGCCTTTCTTCTCTCCTTTCCGCTTACCGAGGACAACATGGACATTCTTAACCATTTCGTAGACATCATGACCTGAGAAATGCGGAGGAGGACGCCTCTTCTCGGCCTTACCGTTGAAGTGATCACACATGTTCCGGAACGGGTGTTTCATTCCAAGGTAGCGTCTATGTCCCATGTACACTATTTTTTTTGACTCACTCAAGTACTCAGAGTCTGTCTCTCTCAAACAATGTGGGCACCCGCAACCTACTTTCTTGCTCTGTCCGGACAAGTTCCGTGCCGCTGGAGAGTCACTGATAGTCGCGAACAAAATGGCTCGAAGCTGAAAGTACTCACGCTTGTACTCATCCCAGACCTCCACTCCTTCACACCACAGCAACTTCAGATCGTCAACCAAAGGACTGAAATAAGTGTCGATGTCATTACCAGGTTGATGTGGCCCCGGTATCAAGCCCGACAGCATAATGTACTTCCGTTTGTTACACAACCAAGGTGGAAGGTTGTATATCGTCAGAACAATTGGCCAGGTGCTATGTGTGCTATTGTTCATGAATGGGTTCATGCCATCTGTGCTCATTGCAATCCTAATATTCCTCGGATCTTCCGCAAATTTAGGATATCGCAAATCTATGTTCCGCCATTGTGTGGCATCAGCAGGATGTCTTATCAACCCGTCCACCTTATGCTTCTCCTTGTGCCATCGCAACAATTCTGACTCCTTTTTGTTTGAAAACCAGCGCACCAATCGTGGAACAATTGGAAAGTACCAAAACACCTTTTTAGGTCCGCCCTTTGTTCTGTTGCAGTCCTCATCATCACCACCATCTTTTCTACGGTTGAATCGATCGAGTCCACAAACAGGGCACTTCTCAAGGTCCTGATAATTCGAGCCACGATAGAGAATGCAATCATTCTTGCACGCATGGATCTTTTCCACCTCCAATCCCAACGGGCAGATAATCTGTTTGGCCTCATAAACGGTCTCAGGGACGGTGTTGCCTTGTGGAAGCATGTCCTTAAGGAGTGCTAACAACTCCTTGAAACTGCCATCACTCCATCCGTGGATTGCTTTCAACTGGAAAAGCTTCACCATCGCAAATAGCCTTGAGTATTTCAATCCACAACCAGGATAGAAAGGTTTCTTAGAGTCTTCGATCATCCTCTTGTACTTTCCGAATTCGGCTCCTTTGAACTCATCGTCGCCGTGTCTGTCAGCATTGCAAACCATCTCCTCTATGTTATCAACCTGTCAAGCCAGACATGAAAAGTCATATTAGCACGACCTTATTATTCTAATTGTAAGCTTTATTATGGGGCCGGGTTTGAGTACTACCTGTTCCATGATGTCGGCATTGCTCAACCCTAGTATATCCGCCTCATCCACATCGTCGTCCTCTTCTTCGACAACACTATGGACCTCCCTCTCCACATAGGAATCCCTACTCTCTGCTTCATTAAGTCCTTCTTCACCGTGTTTATTCCAACATCGATAATCCTCCATGAATCCACGTTTGATCAAGTGTGATTTCAACACGTGCTCTTGAAGATATCGCTTCTCATTTTTGCAATTTTTGCATGGGCAATAGAGATACTGTATACCATTGTCCACCATATCTTTCTTCGCGTTCTTAATGAAGGCTTCAACACCATCCATAAAGTCCTTGCAAAGGCGAGGACCATACATCCAACGCCGATACGACATCTATATAGAATATGAAATCAAAACGTTAGGATTCTCATAGTTTGGGGCCATGCACAACTAGTGTTTAAGTTCAAATATTGTTAGCAAGCATGGAATTATTGCTTGCTTGGAAGTGTAGTTCTGCGAAATATTATTCTGCATGTAGAATCTGTGGTTTTATAATTTTTTAGATGATGGAATAAAATTTATTATCCCAGCTTCTGTATCTTGACGTGTCATCTACGATATATATAATACATGCAGGCAAGAGGCAATATTAATTAGAGACACGAACTCTTACAAGACAAACCATAGCCAGTAAGGTCATATGTGGAGCCAAATATTGCCAATGATGCAAGAATGTAAAAATATTTTAAGATCTTCATCTTTACATGCTATATGATTTATCTCGGATTTATTTAGTATTAGATGCTCTTAACGTCTGAATGAAGACAATCATGGAAAAATCTTGGTGTATTTTCGAACATAAGTTATAATGCCCTATTCTAGCCATAAAAGTTTGAACTTAGAACTTAATTATTACATGGTGAACCAAAAGAATCGATATCATATCGGAGTTACCTTGCCACTGCCCCCGCGACACACGACAGCAAGAAGAGGCTCGATCGTGCTCCAGCCGCCCGCCGCGAGACGCTCCCCACGAGATCTCCACCGCCCGCCGCGGCAGATCCACCCAGCCGCACATCCGCCAGCACCACTTTCCCCAGATCCACCCAGCCGCACCACCAAAGTATCAGACTGCAAGTTCGGATAGCTTGTTCGGACCTCCAGACCCCCAGGCGGGTCTTGTCTGAGGTGGGAACAAATGCAAGACGCCCATGATCTGAGACGAG
Source organism: Panicum hallii (assembly GCF_002211085.1). Lineage (NCBI taxonomy): Eukaryota > Viridiplantae > Streptophyta > Magnoliopsida > Poales > Poaceae > Panicum > Panicum hallii. The sequence goes on from NC_038044.1 coordinate 14,778,311, forward strand.
CCTTGCAGACGCGCGTCTCCCATCCTCATGATCTGAGACGTTCCGTCCAAAGGCGCGTGTCCCATCTGATGATCTGAGACGAGCCTTCCAGTGACGCGTCTCCAGACCCCCAGGCGGGTCTTGTCTGAGGTGGGAACAAATGCAAGACGCCCATGATCTGAGACGAGCCTTACAGTTGCGCGTCTCCCTTCCTCATGATCTGAGACGATCCGTCTAAAAGCTCGTCTCCCATCTCATGATCTGAGACGGGCCTTGCAGTCGCGCGTCTCCCATCCTCGTGATCTGAGACGTTCCGTCCAAAGGCGCGTCTCCCATCTGATGATCTGAGACGAGCCTTCCAGTGACGCGTCTCCAGACCCCCAGGCGGGTCTTGTCTGAGGTGGGAACAAATGCAAGACGCCCATGATCTGAGACGAGCCTTGCAGTTGCGCGTCTCCCATCCTCATCATCTGAGACGATCCGTCCAAAAGCTCGTCTCCCATCTCATGATCTGAGACGAGCCTTCCGGTGACGCGTCTCCCATTTGTCTCAGTAAAGTAAAGCGAGACGCGTCCCGGCTATTTATCGAAAGAAAATTATAGTCACGAGATGTACTGCTGAACGAGATGACCACGGCTGAAATCCCCCTCCCCAGCGTCCCGGAGACCGAGGACCTCGCCACCGCCAAAATCCCCCTCCCCAGCGTGCCGGAGACCGCGGCGCTCGGCATCACCCTCCTCGGCGCATCCTCCGAGACCGCTGCGCTCCCGGAGTGCACCGCTTCGGAGATCACAGCGGTCGCCACCGGCAGATCTGCGGCGCCTCCTCCAACGGGCTTCTGCACCACCAGCCGCAGATCTGTGACACGGGGACCGCAGCTCCCTTCACCACCAACACCCCCGGGCTTCTCCACCACCAGCCGCAGATCTGCGACACCGGGACCACAACGCCCTTCACCACCAACATCCCCCGCACATAAGGATCGGGTACCTCCCATTGTTGAATGTATTTGTTGGAATCGTCGCATTCTGCCTGAATCTGCATCAGCAAACCCACGGAGGAAGCTTCTCTTTGTTTGTTTTAGTGGTAGTACTCTATCGATTTCTATTGTCTCACGAAACCCACGAAACACGAGCTGGCCCAGGATGAAATTTCCGAGCTGGTCGAAGCTGTTTAGCTGCTTCGGCGGCTGCCTCCCCTGCAGCGACTGTTCAGTCACCCTAAACTGCTGTGGCTCGGGGAACAACAACGTTTACAAGGGGGAGGACGGTGATTCAGCTCGCGAAGCTGCTAGCGCTCGTAAGCCAGCGCCATTGCCTGATTTAATATCTATCTAATAATTAATATCGATGTAATAATAATTGCTGGATTTAGCTAGACATTGTAATGCTGGATTTAGCTAGACATTGTAATGTATTGTGAGATTATTTGTATTTCAGACATTGTAATGTATTGCTGGATTTACTAATGTAATGTAATGTAAGCCGGTTCGTTCGGTTTCAAGGGATTGATTCCATGTAATATGTATTGTACGCTACAGACGCGCCACCGCCACCCCCCCCCCCCCGATCAATGCGAGACGAGCCTTACTAAGGCCCGTCTCGCATTACTTGTCAACGATTTTTATAAAGCCACAGAAATTAATGCGCGACGAGACTTAGTAAGGCGCGTCTCTCATTACTTTCTGTGGCTTTATAAAATGATCGGAGACAAGCCCTCCCACGGCGCGTCTCGCATTGAGGTGGGAACAAATGCGAGACGCGCCGTGGGAGGGCTTGTCTCCGATCATTTTATAAAGCCACAGAAAGTAATGAGAGACGCGCCTTACTAAGGCTCGTCGCGCATTAATTTCTGTGGCTTTATAAAAATCGTTGACAAGTAATGCGAGACGGGCCTTAGTAAGGCGCATCTCAGATCTTAAAATGATCGGAGACTTGCCCTACCACGGCCCGTCTGGCATTTGTCTCTTACCCTCCCCCACCCCACGCAGCGCCGCGCCCGCATTTTTAGCGCGTCTTTCTTTCTGTAATCTGCGACGTGCCCTTAGAGGCTTGTCTCAGATTGCTTGCTCCTATTTGCTGTTTTGGCGTAGTGAGTTAAGTACTAAAATTTAGCACTTATATTTTTACTAAAGTTTTTAAATCTTATCTAAAGTTAACCCACCCTATTAGCACTCATGTTTGGATAAACTAGTGCTAAAGTTTAGCATTATTGGGCATTATATCTTGCATTATCAAAACACAGCACGATTACAATCTCGCCGCAGGTGCAGCTCACTAAATCACAGGTTGCTTTGTTTGGCCGTTTTTGTTTGTTTCTTTTTAAGAAAAAGGAATGCTTCAAAAGCGCAGCAGAGTTGCAATGTCCGCGCATAATAAAACTCAAATCAAGAGGAGCAAGACTCCCGCTGAGCTCCCGAACATGAGACACCTCGAATCGGCAGCGGCCAGGTTTGTGTGTGGCGACCATCCCACCAGCGTCTGCCTGCTCATTGTCAATTTCCATGGACAGACGAGTTGCGCCAATGGGGCCATGCTCCTTTATGTTCCTTGCCATGCATGCAGAGGGCCCAGGCGCGCCACACCCACACATGTAACGGTTTTATAGCTTAGCACAAAGTCGATCGGCCGCACAACACCGGGCCAGGGCATGCACAGTCGTTCCAATCAGCACCACAAATAAACCTCGCAGATGCCATTTGGAGAAGAGGAGGAGCACGCATCATGCGTGTGCATACATTGTACCAACTGTTGCGCACGACCAAACCGGTAAGCCGCTAGAGAGACCCGAGTGAGCCGCGACCCCACCTGCCGAGATCAGGAGCCGTGGAGCTAGGCTATCTCCAACCGTCGTTCTCTATATCCTTCTCTATATCCTTCATTTTACAGAATTCTCTACAAGATTCTCTCATCTATATCTCATTTCTCTCCAACAACGTTCTCTAAATCTCATTTTCTATACATTAAACAGTATATTAGAAACGTATTTTATTCCAAATTTTTGTACGTATGTATTTATCATACCTCAAATGATATGGACATATTTTATTTTTATTTAATTCAGTGTTTAAAACGTAAAGAAAAAATAGAGAAGAGGAGAGAGAATCTCTATATATAGAGGAAACCTGTAGCGTTCTCTATTTTAGAGAACCATTTAGATAACGCTGCTGGAGCAATAGAGAACGGAATCTTCTCTATATATAGGGTAGAGAACGGTTCAGAGGGCGCCGTTGGAGACATACTTAATAACGACCCGTGCCGTGCGCAACAGCTTCCCGGTTCGTGCGCGTCGGCCAATCCGTTCCGCCCTCTCACCGTATAAAATGCGCGGCACCGGTACGTGTCGTGCACCATTGCCAAATACCCCGGCCTCATCATTCTCCTCCATAGTACATCATCTGATCTCGTCGGGCTTGATACCATGGGGGGCAGGGCGAGGCTGCTCTGGGCGGTGCTCCTGCTGCTGCTCTGCGTGGCCGCGCGCCTCCGGGGCGCCGGCTGCGCTGGCGGCGGCGAGATTCCGGTGGGAGGCGGGGGCGGGGGAGGGAGGGGCGCCGGCGGGTACGGCGGCGGCGGCCGCCCGTACGACGGCGTGCCTGCAGGAGCGGGATCGGGCGCGCACGCCGGGCGCCGGAACGACGCGGGTGGCCCTCGTGGCCGCGGCGCCTGGACGGTGTCCGGCGCCGCCGCTGCCGGCCTCGCGGCCGCCGCGATCTTTTAGCGCTGACGATCGGCGGCGCAAGAGAGCATTATCCGTGTGATGAAGTAGTAGCCGTAGTTCAGCAGTGGCAGATCGGTTCTTGTACGTGTGAGTACCAAGCTCTCGCCTGATTATTAGGAGTGGCTGGCTATGATTCAGCAGCCAGTAGCATCTCATCTAACCGTGCTTTTTTTGGGAGAAGATTGGACGAATGCAGGCGGTTTCGGATCAGTTTTCTCGATCGGGAATCGTCGGGCAATGGAAGTAGGAGTACAGAGCTAATCGTGTTCGCGTGTGCCATGATTGGGCTCTTTGATGCATGCATTGTTTCTTTCCGCCAAAAACTGTGACAAACTTTCCAGTGTGTGATCTCCGCTTGGGTAAAAGGTCAATCCATCCCCAACGACTTCACTTCCTATACAGACCTAACCATGAATTCAATCAGAGCTCATAGCTACCGACTGTATCACCATAATATCAAAATTACCATCAACAACCAAACCTCTACCCTGCCCAATCTCTGCAGCCAATGTCTGCCTACATCTCTTCACAAACGGTTACCACAACCAAGATCAGCTTAAAAGAATTCTGAGTATATCCAAGGTCTCGAACCTCACATCACGGAGGATCACTGTTGTCCATTGGAGAGCCAAAATATTGCACAGCCAACCATTCAGATCTGAAATCACCAAATGCAAGTAAACCATACCAACGTAAACTCATCAACTATGTGCTGACCTGCCTCAAATTATCAAGTGTCATTTTTTCGATACAGGGATCACCAATGTCAAACTGGTCATGCAATCAATACGTAGATAGGGCAAGCAAAATCTAGACTGAAAAGAGATGAAGCAAATCAAAACATGCAGACACAGATAGATGTCCCAAACTTCCCAGATATCAACAACACCCAATTGAAAGCACAATCAACCAGTTAGAACGACAGTCAGTCAATCGTGGTTCTTTTCTGAGATTAGTTCGTTAGACGCTAGATAAACACCAAATTAAAAAAATGATTTCAGGTATTCTTTGTAAGCACAAAATCTATAGATAAACACCAGAACCGCACACGCAGCGCGTAAAAATGATCTCAGTTATTTTGCAAACACAAAATGTAGGAGATATACGTTCAGCTCGCCCTCTCTCGATCAACGTATAAAACGCCAACAACCAGCCCAGGACGATACGGGACGCGGTCCTGGGCTACTGCGAGTGCGAGATATCATCTGTACATCGATCTGAGTGTGCCCAGGACCAGAGACGACCGTGGCGGCCATGGAAGGAAGGAGGAGGACGAGGCTGCTCTGCGCGACGCTGCTGCTGCTGCTGCTCTGCGTGGCCGCGCGCTTCCAGGGCGCTGTCTGCGGCGGTGGAGGGGCGGAGGCGGCGGCGGCGGTGCTGGCGCCGGTGAAGGTGGAGAGGAGGGAGGGTTCGTCGGAGGAGGCGCCGACGAAGAGGAAGGGAGCGGAGGCGGGCTCTCCGGAGCTGCCGTTGGAGCGGCGGCCGCCGCTGGACCGGTATCGGTATCTGATGGGAGCGAACCGCGTGGCCGTGGCTCCTGGAGGGCCACTGGCGTCACCGCCGCAGCCATTGCGGCCGCTGCCCTCGTTTGATCAGGTCTGGGTCAATTATAGGTTAGAGCCGCCGAGTGAAATAGTTGCAGCAGTTTGGTAGTAGCAGATCGGCTCCTGTAGGTCGAATGAGCACGTGAGCTGTGATTTGGTTTAGCAATGGTTGGGTGAAGCCGTGTTATCGTGGAAGTAGATCGATCATCAATCATTTAGGGCCCGTTGGTTTACATGGGAACAGGTGTCTGGACCTGTTCCAGCTGGAATGGCAGGTTTATTTACAGTAGCAATGATCAGCTGGATTAGTTCCGAGCCAGGAACGGCCCGGAATGGAGGTAACCGAACGGGGCCTTAATGGAGACGGTTCCATGTTGCCTCTACTATCGATCTGGATGGATTCCGGAAGTATCATGCACTTGCAGGGAAAGAACTGTGTGTGTGAGAGAGAGGAGTTTTATGCTCCGTTCCCCATTTTGGATTATTGATTCAGTATTTCAGCGGTTGATTTGATTTTGTTTACCAAGGTGCTTGACCGCTTATCTAATCAATCAAGTGGTGAAAGCTTGCTACGCGCGCTTTGATCCGCCAATCGCTCTCGCCGTTCTGACTTCCGAGAGATGATTGCATACCCTACCCACGCGTCTGCCAAAGGCAGTAGAAGTGAAGTGTAAGGTGCACCTCCCCTTCCCAGTTGTCTTCCCAACTGCCAATTCGCCCCGCTTCCACTCCCGCACTGTATAAAACGCTCGGCTCGACAACCGTTACCATTCAGGCCGGCCGGGCTGGGAATGTGCACCGACGAGACATCCATGTGAGGCAGGGCGAGGCTGCAGTTCTTCGCGGCGTTGCTGCTGCTGCTCTGCGTGGCCGCGCGCCTCCAAGTCGCCATGTGCACGGCCGGGCGCGGGGTGGCAGTGGAGGAAGCGGCGGGAGCTCGGGCGGGAGGAGTGGCGGAGGGGTGGAGGGGGCGCGGGCGGAAGGACCGGCGCAGGGGGTGGAGGAAGCGCGGGCGGGAGGAGAGGCGGAGGGAGCTCAAACAAGGGTAATGGCGGCCGGTCCGTAGGCGGAAGGAGCTCAAGCAGGACTGGCGGCGGCAGATCCGTCGGTGGAGGAAACATGTACTGGAACGACTACGGGACTACGGAGGATACGATGAATCTGACGGTGGCGATCCATTTGGGCGTGGCGCCTAGAGGGTCTCCAGTGCCGCCACCGCGGTTCTTGTGGCCGCTGCGCTCGTTTGACACCGAAGAATGTGCTAGCGAATCATATACGCCGCCGCCAAGTGAATTTGTACATTCCATGGTTCATTGCTTTGGGATAAATTGTAAATGCAGTGTACAATGGACGATGGGTGTGGTAGCAGGTGGTCACTAATATTGTGTCTTAAATATAAATATAAGTTGTACATGAAACAAAATAGAAAAAAGCTCAAAGAACTTTTGTAGCCGAGTTCTTGCTGAATCAGCTACAGTGGTAGTGGTACATCAATTTTTCTTGAATGGACAACAAAGGCAACTTTTTTTTTAAAAAAAAAGCTTTTTCTCATTACAAATGGCTGTATCTGATAAAAACCCAGGTTCTTCCTAGCAATCCAGTGGAGTACATGCTAATTTCCAGGCGCCAACCATGCAAAACGATTTCCATAATTCCATGTAGGCAGGTCGATATAGTTTTCAACTCTTCAGGCCCAGATATGTACCATGAGCTCTCAATGGAGACGATTTCAGTATTTCTCCTTTGGGAAATATAATGCAATGCTAATGCTCAATAATGGACGGGCTAACGAGGAGTCTGATGACCGCATGGAACATTTTAACCGCTAGGGGACTGTATATTTCGAGCAGGGTGGACCGATCTCGAGATATCTATTTAGCCGCCGACCGCACCCTAGCTGGAGTACCAGAGCATCTCCAATCAGACTCTCTGCTTCTCACTACTTCTTGAGTAAATTCTTGAGTAAAGGCCTTTTTTAACGACTAGATTTTTAACCTACTTCGGCAGTAGTCTCTAAATCTCACCCTCTTTTTTTAATCTAAAGGGTGAGACCCATTTATCAGTGAATAAAAGGCTCCCTAGAGATCCTCCAAGAATAGAGGGTGGAAAAAAGGATTTATAGACCTTCCTAAGATACGATCTTTAGTAGAGAATCTGCTGGAATGTAATCTTTTTATTTTATCCTTCAAATTTAAGATGAGGATTCTAATTTAAGATGAGGATTTATTTAGAAGATCTACTGGAGTTACTCTTTATCTCATATCTAATCCACTGCAGAGTCGAGTGTGTGCCATCGCGCTGTGTCAATCTGTCACGCGCCTGCAGTATATTGGTCTCGTGTAGCCTGATTGCAAAACAAGCCGGTTGGAATCGGGCGCGGACGAGGAACGATGCACACGCAGCCACGTGACCACATTCTTCTCGCTGTCTCCTTTTGGGCGCGTGAAGATTAATATTGATTGATTTGAGTGTTTTGTGCCACTACGATGCACGGTTCCTTAGAATGATGGGAATCTGAGTAACGACGACCCGCCTACGCAGCAAGGCCTCCTCCAACGGTTCTAATTAGTTCTAGCTAGTTCCATCTAAGATTCTACTAGAGCCAATGTCTCTAAGACCAACTCTAAGACCAACTCCAGCAACAGTACCCATCCATTTACCCATATTGGGGGAAAAGAGCGTGGGACCCACCGGAGATGGTCTGATTGTAGTTTCCAGCGGCTCCTCCCATCGCGTCTGTAGAGAGGGATTGAATCAACCACACTTGTATTGATTCAGAGTGTAGTATTTATACACGTTACATGCATGCATGAGACTAACTAATCTCTGCTAGATTGCTAGATTACAGGAGAGTCGCGGGAAGCCATGCGGAGCGTGGCAAGTGCGCGCGGCGCGCGGGGCGTGGAGCGCATGGCGCGGAACGGAACGCGCAGAGCAGAGCGCATCAGACGCGAGTCGTTCGCGTGACCCGCGCCGTGCAGTTGCATGAGATCCAACACCCCCCGCAGTCTCAGCTCGTCGATCCGACGCAGAGGCTGGACCTAAAATCTTCAAACAACGCCGTCGGGAGCCCTTTGGTGAAAATGTCTGCGAACTGGCGAGCGCTTGGAATCTGTAGAACGCGAAGTTCGCCGACGGCCACCTTGTCCCGAACGAAGTGTATATCAATCTCGATGTGTTTGGTTCGCCGGTGATGAACGGGGTTGCGAGCCATGTACACACTCGAGATGTTGTCACAGTACGCCACCGTCGCCTGAGGAACAGCACATTGGAGCTTGCCAAGAAGCTGCCGGAGCCAAGAGCACTCTGCCACTGCGTTGGCCACGCCGCGGTACTCCGCCTCGGCAGATGATCTGGAGACGGTGGTCTGTCGCTTGGACGACCATGAGATGAGCGCGTCGCCGAGGAAGACAGCGAACCCAGATGTAGAGCGGCGAGTGTCGGGGCACCCTGCCCAGTCGGCGTCTGTGTACGCGGTGATCGTTGGTTTCTTGTTGGCATGGAGATAGAGCCCAAGCGTCGTCGTTCCCTTGATGTAGCGAAGGATCCTCTTGAGCATCGCACCGTGACACTCCTTGGGCGCGTGCATGTGCAAGCATACTTGTTGAACGGCGTAAGCTATGTCGGGCCGTGTCAGTGTCAAGTATTGGAGTGCACCAGCCATGCTTCTGTACCAGGACGCGGCCTTCAGAGGTACACCTTCAGTGCTTGAACACTTGGACTTGGTGTCGGCAGGGGTCGCTGTTGGTTTGCAGTTAGTCATGCCGGCGCGTTCCAGGATGTCCAGAGCATAGGCGGACTGGGAGAGAGCGAAGCCGTCGCCAGTGCGCCGGACGTCGATGCCGAGGAAGTAGCTGACGGGACCCATGTCCTTGACGGCGAACGCAGACTTGAGGTTGGCGATGATCTTATGTAGCAGGGCCGTCGTGGAGGCAGAGAGGATGATGTCGTCCACGTACAAGAGTAGGTACGCCATGGATGTGCCTTGGCCGTAGACGAACAGTGAGGAGTCGGAACGACATTGCCGGAAGCCAAGGGAGATGGCATGCTCCGCAAACCTGGTGAACCAGGCACGAGGTGCTTGACGGAGACCGTATAGGGAACGGGATAGGAGGCACACGGCATTCGGATGCGCCATGTCCTCAAACCCCGTCGGTTGCTGGCAGTGAACGCGTTCCGTGATGTTGCCGTGGAGGAACGCGTTCGTGACGTCCAGCTGGTGCGCAGGCCATTTCTTGGAGGCGATCAGCGTTAAGACGGTGCGGATAGTGGCTGGCTTGACGACCGGGGAGAAGGTCTCGCCGAAGTCGATCCCCGGTCGTTGATGAAAGCCACGAACCACCCACCTGGCCTTGTAGCGTTCGAGGGTCCCGTCGGACCGGTACTTGTGGCGAAACACCCATTTTCCGGTGATCACCTGGGCGTCTGGGGGTCGGGGAACCAGTGTCCAGGTGTTGTTGCGGAGAAGGGCGTCGTACTCGAGCTGCATCGCCGCACGCCAGTTGGCGTCTTTGAGTGCTGCGCGCACGGAGCGTGGGATGGGAGAGATAGCTGACGTAGTACCGGCAAGGGCGTACTTGGGGTTGGGCTTGCGGATCCCTGCTTTGGCGCGAGTTACCATGTGGTGTTGGGGTGGCTGCGGTGCGTCTCGCACGGTAGCAGGTGGAGGCGACGGCGTGGCCGTGACTGCGGCCGGCGAGCAGGTGGGTGCCCCTGGAGATGACGGCAACGAGCCGGTGTGGACTGTGGGAGGCGATTCCGGCACAGGCCCAGGCACCGGACAGGGGCGCGGGTCATCATCGTCGGTGGGCGCTGCCGTGGACGGCGACGTCGGGGGTGTACAGGCCGGCGTCGCAAGCCGGAACGGGAAGACGGTCTCGACGAAGTTAACGTGGCGAGAGGTGTAGACGCGGCGCGTGGCGATGTCGTAGCAGCGATAGCCACGATGGTCGTTGGGGTAGCCGAGGAAGACGCACGCCACGGAGCGCGGGCTGAGTTTGTTCGCGGCCGTTGGTGTGAGGTTGGGGTAGCAGAGGCAGCCGAAGACGCGGAGCTCGTCGTAGAGGGGTGGGGAGCCGAGGAGGAGCTGGTGTGGCGTCATGGTTCCAGTGGCGCGGCAAGGGCGCCTGTTGATGACGTACGTCGCCGTGTTCAGGGCCTCCGCCCAAAACGAAGAGGGAGCTGCACTTTGGATTAGTAGCGTGCGAACACAATCGTTAATCGTGCGTAAGATCCGCTCAGCCTTCCCATTTTGCTGTGAAGTGTGCGGACAGGAGAGACGAAAGCTAGTGCCATGGGCAGCTAGGAAATGGCGCAGGGCATGAGTATCAAACTCGCGCCCGTTGTCAGTTTGGAGAGCTAGAATGGGGAGCTGAAACTGTGTATGGACGTAGGAGAAGAAGGAGCGAATGATATTTTGAACATCAGACTTGCTGCGAACGGGGAAAGTCCATATGTAATGAGTGTAAGCATCAATCAAAACAACATAATACTTGTAACCCGAATTGCTATAAATTGGTGATGTCCAGACATCCGAATGCACTAATTGAAAAGGGAAATAAACTGGTGTTTCTGAAGAGGCAAAAGGCAGTCTAACATGTTTGCCCAGCTGACAAGCATGGCAAGAATGAGCTGCTGATTTATTACATCGGAAATCAAAGGTTTGCAGGATCTGATGGAGAGCGCGCGAGCCTGGATGCCCAAGACGGTTGTGCCACAGCTCCACCGAAGGTGTTGACGAAGCAGTGAGAGCATGATGTTGTGGCAGCCGCAGAGGGTAGAGGTCGCCGGAGTTCTCACATCGGAGCATCACCGTTTGGGTGGCCAGATCCTTGACAGAGAAACCAACGGGATCAAATTCAATTGAGACATTGTTGTCGCGGGTTAGTTGTTTGACGGACACCAGATTTTTTATCAGAGAAGGAGTAACGAGAACGTTGTTGAGATGGAGAGGAGAAGAAGATGTAGGAATGGTAGCGACGGCTGTATGGGTTACAGGCAGCCGGGCGCCGTTTCCAACGGTTACGAAAGAGGGAAAGGGGAGAGGCCGAGGGGAAGAGGTGATACCGGAGGTAGACGACATGTGCGATGAAGCGCCGGTGTCGAGGTACCAATCTGCGGAGCTCGGCGGCTGGGTGGCGACGCCGGCAGAGTTCAGGGCGGTGTAGAGCGCGCTGGTGTCCCATGGCGACGCACCGTAGGAGGAAGAAGGCCCCAGAGCAGTAGGAGATTGGTGATGGGCCATCATCGCCTGCTGGGCCTGAAACGGCGGACGAGGACCCAGGACGCCGGAGCCGGGCGCGCGGAAGGGCACGCCCCAGGCCTGGACAAGCCCAGTCCACGGGTTGAAGTTGCCCATCCACGGAGCGGGTGGGCGCTGGGGTGCGCCGCCGGAGCTGTTGCCGCCGAATGTGGTGGAGCCGGTGGTGGGGCCGCGTCCGCGGCGCTTGTGCTTGGAGCGGGAGCTGCGGTTGCCGCCAGTGTCGCCGCTGGAGGAGCCTCCAGTGCCGGAGGAGGGGGCACCGTGGCCGGAGGCGCCGCCCTGCGGAGCGGATCCGGCAGAACCACCGTGGCTGGCGAGGAACGCCTGGCCAGCCTCCGCCTTGTCGTCCTGTTGCAGCTGCAGCTCTTCGAGGAGGAGGTAGGAGCGCGCACTCATGAAGGTGTGCGTCTTGGAGGTGAGCACCGGCTTGACATGGCGAAATTTCTTGTTCAGGCCGCGAAGCAGATTCAGCACCTGGCTGGGCTCGGAGACGGGGTGGCCGACGTCGCGCAGGCTGTCGGCGAGCTTCTTCAACTTGGCGCAGTAGTCGGAGATGCTGAGGTCGCCCTGAATGATGCTGCGGAACTCGGCCTCAAGGAGAACCGCGCGCTGCATCTCATTATCGCGGAAGAGGCCCTCGATATCCGTCCAGATGGTGAACGCAGAGGCATCGGGCTTGTAGACGAGGTCGAAGACGCCCTTGTTGATGGTGGTGTAGATCCAATTGGTGAGGGTGCAGTCAACTTGACGCCACTCGGCATCGCGTTCGTTGAGTGGCGGCGGCGAGCGAACGTGACCGACGAGGCCAAACTTGCCGAGAACAGAGTCGAACAGGCAGCGCCACTGGCTGTAGTTGGAGTCGAAGAGGTCGAGGAGGATGGGGACGTGGTTGCGGATGTTGACCGTCTGAACCACGGCGAGGGAGGCAGGTTGAGGCGCGCCGAGAGGGAGGCCGGAGTCGCCAGAGTTGGAAGAGGATGAGGAGTGCGCCGGCGAATGCGCCATGGCGCTGGAGCGGAAGCGGGGATGTAGGATCACACGGTAACTGATACCATGTAGAGAGGGATTGAATCAACCACACTTGTATTGATTCAGAGTGTAGTATTTATACACGTTACATGCATGCATGAGACTAACTAATCTCTGCTAGATTGCTAGATTACAGGAGAGTCGCGGGGAGCCATGCGGAGCGTGGCAAGTGCGCGCGGCGCGCGGGGCGTGGAGCGCATGGCGCGGAACGGAACGCGCAGAGCAGAGCGCATCAGACGCGAGTCGTTCGCGTGACCCGCGCCGTGCAGTTGCATGAGATCCAACAGCGTCGTCTTCTTCCTCGCTCCGCTCCCGAGCAGCAGCAGAAGTGAAGCCGACGCCCTTCCGAGCTCCGCGAGCCCCTTCCACGAGCTCCTCTGGCCGCCTCCCCGAGCTCCTCCCCGAGATCCTCCAGCGTGACGCGATTCATGGTGAGGATGGGGTTCTTGACCCTGAACACGGTGAGCGCGAGCACGAGGGCGACGATGGTGGAGGTACTGCACGGAGCGCCAGCGCCCTGCTCTAGATCCGGCGTCGGGGTGGCGGCCCTACCGCCGCCCCCGGCCACGACGACCGCGACCGGCTCTCCACGGCGGCGCTCCTCCACGGCGGCCACGCCCCGCTCCTCCGCGCGACGACGGCCACGCCCTACTCCTCCGCGCGCCGCGTCGTCTCCACGGGACGGGAAGGCATCCAACAGCAAGCGGGCCCGCTGCCATGTGTCGCTACGGTATTGGATGGCCGCGAATGGGGGAGAGAGAAGGAGCCTGTAGGAATGGGTAGCCGCGGGGTGCCTCCGGATTTTAGGGGAGAAGTTTGGGGGACTGCTGGAGAGGTGAATAGTAGCAAAAATTCCAAAATAATAGGGAGATGGGAGATACTGCTGTGCCGGAGATGGTCTAACGGACTATCTATAGGGTTGCTTCTTATTGCTTTTAATGACGGCAAGTGTAAAGAAGGTACGCTGATAAGCTACAAACTATCTCTGTGGCCCTTTTGTGCTGCTGCACAAAAGGTCAAAGTAAATAGGCTGAAAATAAACATCTCAACTCAGCCCGGATAATATGAATCATTAGCTCATCACAGTAGTACAGCAAAGTCAACTCGCGAACGGTTGGAGTCGGTCTTACCAATCTGCAGGTGCAAAGCCAAACGAGTTGGTTTGTGGTATAGGTCCATTCCACCGAGCTGCAGAATGGAGAGAACATTACTCTAAACACATCCACGAGCGGAGGTAGAAATTAATAGTTTGCTGCAACTGAATCACATCTGATTTACCGGTTTGGGCTCCTATAGGTGGAGCAATGGCACGAAGGGTCTACAGGGAGGCTGACATGGTGCCGTCGATACACCTAGGAGCATCTGCAGATCCAGACGAGTTTGCGGCGGCGGAGCTACTACTCGCTTGGACCGGTCGTTTATCTTGCCGCGCGGGTCGTCGTCGACGTGGGGAACGTCTTCGTCGCCGCAGCCTTCGTTGACGGCAGGCCCGAGCAATGAGCGGAGAACGGGAGCTGTCCAGCAACAGCTATGGCTAGCAAGTAGATTCACGAAACAAGAAATTGGAGGAGGAAAATAAAGGGGGGGAAGAGGACGGAGAGCGCAGTCGCGCGGGCGGGAGGGGAGATTGGCGCGTAGGTGAGACGCGGGGAAGGATTTAGCCGGAGAATTGGCGCGCTTCCGAGGCGGGACGCGCGACGCTCAAAGGGAAGACGATTCGGTATGGATTTGGGGAGGGAAGCGCAACGATCCGCGTCGATGTTTAGGTTGACTCTTAACGTCCTCTGTTTCTATCCGAGACTATCAGGGAATAGTCGCTGGCTCGTTGATTTACTCCTCTCTCTCTTCCACGTCGGAAGGAATCCGACATAAGCTGGCGACATCGCCACCCGTTGGAGGAGGACTAAAAGGGCGAGCAGATGCTAAACGGCACATCTGAAACTATATGAATTCTGACTCACCGGCAGCTCACATTCGCTTTTGCATATCCAGACCCCGAGCAAGCAAGGAGAAGCTTCCCCAACGGAGAAGCAACCGTAGCTATCGGCTATTCAGCTCTGCGGATCAGTCCCCGCGCGCGCCACTTCGCCGCCATGGAGACGCAGGAGATCGCCGCGGCGGCGCGCCACTTCGCCGCCATGGCCCGAATCGTCGGCCCGGTCAGTCCCCGACTCCGCACCACCACCTCATCTTCAATCAGCAATACCTCGCTAACCGCCGTCGCCGTGCTCCTCCCCATGTCCGGCGCCTCCGCTTCCAGGACCCCAAGGGCCTGAAGATGCGCCGCCACGCCTTCCACCTCCACCAGTGCGTCCCCCCTCCCCCCGATTCGTCGTGTCGCTGGCTGAATTCGAGCTTTCCTGAAGCCCTGTGCTGACTTGGTGCTGGGTTTGGTTTGGGTTCCAGGTCGGGGTCCACCACGCTCTCGGCGTCGGCCCTGCTCCTGCCGCGGGGCGCCCTGGCGGAGCCGCCGCCGCTGCTCGACCGTGTCTGCGCGGCCCGCGGGCACGCGGCGGGGGACGTCGCGCTCACGGCGGCGTCGCTCGTCGAGCCGTTCCTGGTCGCGGAGCAGCGAGGTAACCCCGGCGAGGTTAGTAGGTTACAGGACTCTGTAATCACTCGTTCTAGTGCTAAACTTTTGCTTGCTTGTTTACTTGTTTGGATGCCTGCAGGAATTTCAGCCGAGGCTGGTACCGCAGGCACGTATTGATGTGCTTGTTGAGGTAAGGATAATAAGCGTCTGTGTGGACTTTGGCATCCTAGATCACTTCATGCTTAGCATTCCAGCACCGATAATCAGTTATTTGCGAAGAAAACTTAAACGGACTCACACTGATGATTGATGGAAGTGATTCAATGACATGTAGAACTCAAATATGTAGCTAATGCATGATATACTATCCGGATACTTGTACTGTTGTAGGAATATCTTTCCAAAATACCAGTTTCAAAAAACTTTTTCCTGAATTCCTGAATATGCTATGCCGTGTGCAGCATGAGGAGTTGGGGAACACTCGAGATGGAAAGTCTGGACCTCCACGGTGGCTTTCAGCTCGATTGCTTGCCATGGTAAGTACTGTCATTTCTTCAGTCAGGTTATAGTGCTACAAATAGATGCGTGAAATATTAGCAGGCATTAATATGTAATAGGATAAAGGCTGTTGTTTTCTTAGTTCATTTAGATTTTGAGGGTGTTCTGTGTTCAGAAAAAGCGGTGATGCACAAGTGGACTTTCGAATTATTTTTTTTTACACACCATGTGCATTTACTTTTCAGTTGAATGGGGTATGCAACTCTGCATTGCAGCAGCCCCTTATTGGTTTTAATTAAACCACTGTCAAAATTGTGTTTTATGCAGTGTTCTACTAAATATTTTAATCTTTATTAGCTGTTGATGATTCATTTTTTAGGTAAGGACTAGTTGCTTGGCTTTCCACTGAAATGTTCTCTGTCATCCACTCATCCTACCAATTACCTACAATAAGAACTTAAGAATGGCTTTGGGCTGCTCATTTGGAATAGACTGAGATAAGTAAGAAAAGAGTAATTTCATTTAAATGTCCTTGTTACATCTTACAAATATTATTTTTTATATTATTTTGCTTAGCTACAAGTGAACTGTATTTACCCTTAGTTATGAGTTTTATCTACATTGCACTTAATGGGAGAAAGGTTGCTTCTATTGAATAGTAAGAGAAAAGTTTGTAGGTTTTGGTTAGTCTTCACCCTCAATGCTTATGCTTAAATGTTTGATCAGCAGCCTGATTTCTTCATTAGGTTGATGTCCCTACAGCTGCTGACTCTGTTTTATCCTTACTAAAACATGACGACTCATTCATCGGAAGACCATCATGGGATGTAGGCTGGTCATTGGCCGATGATAATCAGAAACAGGTCTCTTTGTTTATCAAATTAAATTGCTGTGCCTCTTTGTCTTGCACTAAAATTGACTAACATTAGTGTTTCTCAGGTTGAAAATGATATCAGATCTTCCCTGAAGTCTAACAGGAATAATGCATCTGTAGAGTCAATAGGCACATTGATGTTGGCCAAGTCTGCCACAAGAATTGCTATTCTAGGAATTTCAACCATCAATTCAAATGTAAGGCACAGGTTGACGTTTTCCTTTCCTGGACATTTAGCACCTTGAAATTACAAGCTATAGTTTTTTTCCTGTACTTAAAACTCTAGGTCATTTGTGATCAGAATGCAAGACGAATCAATGTTTCAGAGATGCAACACCGAGGAGACTCTTTGCTGGTAGTAGGATCTCCATTCGGCCTCCTGTCACCCTTCCATTTCTTCAACAGGTATTATTTTATTCTACTGGTTTTAGCAGGATGTCTATTAGTTGCACCAGAACTTAGCACATGCAACCCATCAAATCTCTGGATTTGATAACAAGAAAATAGGCATTCATAATTTTGACTTATGTAATGTTAAACTCCAGACTTTGCAAAACCTGATACTATTCCATATGCTATATGTATGGAGATAATGTAAAACTGATGCTATCTAGCATTTTATTAACTCTTTGCTTTGCATGTCATCACTACAGCTTCCAAAGCATATGCAATCGTAGCTTTTGTTCCACGTATGTCTATTGACCTTGAAGGCATATTCACTGTAACTAGATGCTGATATTCTGGAACTAGAACAGCATGACATTCTATTATTCAGTATTTTTTTTGTGCCGCATTATCCTAAAACAGAGTAAGAGTGTATTCATTTGTACACATGTGCGTTCATTAAGCAGCATATCAGTTGGTGCTGTTGCGAATTGCCTTCCTCCATGCGCTATGAGGAGCTCGTTGCTGATGGCTGACATCCACTGTCTCCCTGGTAAATATCAATCCATTTTTCTTTTCTCATATACTATGACATTAGCTCTTGATAATGTCTTAATGGACCAAGGTATGGAAGGTGGTCCAGTGTTTGACAAAAATTCTTGCCTTGTGGGGTTGCTGATGAACCCATTAAGACAGAAAGGCAGCAAGATAGAAGTTCAGGTGAGTTCACTGGTTTCAACAAGATACATTTGCACATCGAATAAATGTAAACTTAGCTATCTTAAAATCTGCATACCAGCTCGTGGTTCCATGGGATGCAATATGCACTGGATGGAACAACAAGAAACTGGAGGAAATTGGGGGAGACCCAAGTGAGCTACCTGACAAAAATGCTGATAGTAAAACAATGGAATTAAGGATGTCTTTCTCTTCTATGGTCAACAAAATTAACCAGTATTGCATCTCACCCTCTTCTATAAGAGAGGCTATATCCGCAGTTGTTCTTGTTACGGTTGGTGAATCATCTTGGGCTTCAGGAATTATTCTGAACAAAAGGGGTTTAGTTCTGACAAATGCTCATCTCTTGGAACCTTGGAGATTCGGAAGAACTTCACCTTCAGGTGTACAAACCTCATTTGCTGGAGAATATCTCAATGCCAGAGAAAACAAATCATTGCAGCCGCAGCAATGCAAATTTTCTAATGAAGATGCTGTCAAACATGAGGTTTCATTGTTTAACTTGGGTTTCAAAAGAGAGAAGAGAATATCAGTTCGTTTGGACCATGCGGAGAGACAGATGTGGTGCAACGCAAGTGTGGTTTTTATCTCGAAGGGTCCGCTTGATGTTGCATTGCTTCAAATGGAAAAGGTTCCAATTGAATTAAATACAATCAGACCAGAATTTGTTTGCCCAACAGCAGGATCATCTGTATATGTTGTTGGACATGGCCTTTTTGGACCTCGATCAGGTGACAAATCTTAGAATCTGGTGCTTGGAGCAGTTTGATGCTTCTTTTGGTCAATGTGCATGCCCTTTCAACTGTTTTGACTTTTGAGTTTTGATATTATGGAACTGATATTTCAGTTGAATATAGGCCTATGCTCGTCTCTATCCTCTGGGGTTGTGTCAAAGGTTGTCCAAATTCCATCAACTCAACTTTCTCATCTTTCTGGTACTGTGGAGGCTGACAATATGGACATGCCAGTAATGCTGCAGACAACAGCAGCAGTTCATCCAGGGGCCAGTGGTGGTGTTCTTGTTAATTCGCATGGGCTAATGGTTGGAATAATAACAAGGTATATAATAAGACCTTTGAGGCACTACTTCAGAAAGTAACAAGGACTTTATTAAGTTCATCAAGTTATTTCACCATTTCGTCGACAGTATGAACTTGCTATCTTTTATGTTGGGCATATTCTACTTGGGAAATATATTTAAAACCATCTTAACGTTCCTGCTACTCGCAAGCTAACTTGCCAACATTATTCCATTCATTTTAGTGACTAGAAGAATTGTGAAGTATGCCTTTTCTAAAAACCTCTTTTTTTTCCCACCACTTATTCCTTTTGTTCCTATATCCAGTAATGCTAAGCATGGTGCCGGAAGCACAATACCTCATCTGAATTTCAGCATCCCATGCAAATCACTCGAAACAATCTTCAAGTATTCAGGTGCTAATTAAGTGTGCCTGTATTTTTCTCTTCTCTCAACTTTAGTCAACAATGATGATATCAAAACCCTTTTGAATACATATGAAATAAGAAATGCATTCAATTTTCTCCTTTCTTGGCAGAAATTGGAGAGCCCGCAATTCTGGAGGAGTTGGACAAACCCAATGAAGTGCTCTCATCGGTTTGGGCTCTGGCACCATCATCATCCCCATTTATCGACAACCCCCCTGAAAAGACCAAAGACGAAAAGGTTCTGGAGTTCTCAAAGTTTCTTAGTGATAAGCAAGCAACTCTGAAATCTAGCACAGATCTAAAGGAACTCTTTAAGCACAAGATCCCCAGCAAAATATAGATTTTTATCGAGAAATGGAAGTGGGATTGTAGGGATAAGATTTCGATGTCCTTTTTTTAAACAAAGATTTCAAGTTATTGGTCATGGGCAAAGTGCAAAAGTTGCTTTGTCAGGGAAAACATTGGTTGAGGGATTCAGATTACCTAACAAAATGTCAGACTGTTACATGCCACTCTACTATGGTGTTTTGGGCAAAGCCTTGTTCAGGAGAGACACTGTGTGCCAGTAATACATAGTTTGCTCCCAGATTTCAGCAGAAATGTGTTGTCAGAGAACAATGGGGCTTACTTCCAGAAGTTCAAGACATGTTGCCTACAAGAATATCAAAAATCAAATCTGTGAAGGAATATAGATTTTTTAACTAGTTGAGGACTAGTATCTCTGTCATTTGCTGCACTAACTGAAAAGGTATTTTTTAAACATTTCTTGTAATCCTACTTCCAGTGTACTAAAAGTGTTCGTTCATCTAGGCTGATATAGCCTAACAAAGAAAATCAAGCTGGGGTGTTGCATGTGATCTGCTCATCATTTCATATACCTTATGCTTACCACGGAGAAGCGTGTGATCTGTTCGTCATTACAGGCCTTCTCAAACCCAGAAATTGATATGTCAATCAGTCAAATACAGTAAAAATATAGGACTTCTCAAGTCCAAGAATTGATATATCAGTCAGTCTAGTACAGTAAGATAGGACTTCCCAAACCCTGAAATTGATATATCAGTCAATCAAATACAGTAGAATAGGACTTCTCAAGCCTTATCAGTCTGTCAAATACAGTAAAATCGGACTTCTCAAGCAGCGAGGTGGCAACCAAACTTACAATCTCAACAGTTGGTGTGGCAATGCAAAAATCAACAATGTTTAAGCATGCCATGACCAATGAATAATGTAGGTTGTATGATTATCACTTCAAACATATTTAATCCATCATAGGGAACATACACTCGACACGCTATTGTCGTCCAAAACATTCAATCTCTGATATTCAAGTAATCCTACCAAAAAGAGTCAAGAAGTTAGGATAAAAATTTCTAATTCTGGAGGAAAGGCTCTCATAATGGTCAGAAAATTGTATGGTCAAACGCACTTTGACTGTGGCAGAGAAAAAGTTTGCCACTACACTCTCCTCGTTCCTTGAAGACAGGCCCATCCATCCATTTCAGATACCGATACGCTGTATAAGTATGTTGAGTAAACGTCTTTGACTTTTGGCACCTGAATTATGAGACAAAAAGTACAAAAGGGAACATATAAATAAGCAAATAAACTCTAGGAGGCATGACGATGTTAGAAAATTAATGTCAAATTCCTTTACCTGCTCCTCTAAAATTCCAGAAATGGCAACTACTCCACCAGGTTTTGCATAACCAACTATGTCCTCAACCAGCTCCAGTAAGGGATTCAGAAGTATGTTTGCTGCAACTACATCGTATGTTCCTCTGGAAGACTTCAAGTCAGGGTTATTGATTAGTTTGTTCTCTTCTGATTTGTCAACGGCATTTGGGAAGGATGAAGGCTGAGCATTCATTGGTACCAAGAAAACAGGCATTTGGTTGGAACGTAAACCATTCAGTAACAAGTTTTCAGAAGCAGAGGTTATAGCTTCAGGGTCTATGTCTATCCCAGTAGCGAGAGCAGCACCCATCTGCATTCATAAGCGAACATTGAGCGAATGAAATAGGGAAACACTGCCTTATTATCGTGACACTTTCCAGCAGTGAACAAACATACAAAGACTTGGTACCTTCAGAGCCGCAATCCCCAAAACTCCAGTGCCTGTTCCATAATCCAAGACATGTTCACCCCCTTTAATAACTTCCCGTAGAAGTAGAAGGCACAGCTTAGTTGTCGGGTGCTCCCCCGTCCCAAAAGCCAAACCTGGATTGATGATTATATTTGTGGCCTGTGGATCCTGTGAATGGAAAAGGTTGAGGACAAATCTCTCAGTTCAAGATTGTTAGCATTCAGAAAGAAAAAACAAGCAGCATCCTTAGAATTTCTTTTAAAAAACAAATGAAAACAGCATGATGTGAATACATACAGGGGGACTTCTCCATTTTGGAACCACCCAAAGACCGTCAGCCACTTCAGTGGACTCGTATGTTTCCTGCAGCAACCACAATAGTAATCTAACTTTTCAAGCATTTGACAAGCAAAAACCGTGCACCCAACTCAAAGGTTATAGAAAATGGATCCCATAAACAGTATGCCAATGGCTAACCCCAGTTTATGAGCCATACGCCTAGCTATAAAGTCAAAACTTACCAAAGCATATATATACGGTCTAAGGGTGGGTTCGTTTCCTGGGGCCTAAAGTTTAGAGGTGTCACATCAAAGAGAATCTTGTCATTTAGAAGTATTAAATAAAGTCTAATTACAAAACTAATTGCAGAACCCCAGTGCTAATTCGTGAGACGAATCTAATGAGGTATATTAGTCCATGATTAGCGGATGATTACTGTAGCATCACTGTGGCAAATTATGGATTAATTAGGTTTATTAAATTTGTCTCGCGAATTAGCACCCAGCTGTGTAAAAAGTTTTATAAACAGATTTTATTTAATTTTCTTTAATGTGATGGGTCTAAAGTTTAGGGGCAGGAAACGAACAGGGACTGTGTGTGACACGTAATGGAGGGAACAGAAGAGCAACAGTGGCATTTAAAGGCCATGTACAGGAAAAGTGTACAAACATCCAGTCCGAACCTGCACAGTTGCCACCCAATCGCCCTGCTTCCCAACAGAGGTTTCATACACTGCGCTGTAGTTCAAACCAGCTGAGCTAGCGGCACTTGAAACGCTCGAGTCCACGTCTTCCCCATCGGCATATATGGAGGTTATGGAGATCTGCATAATTAACATTTCTTGTGGACTCAAATTACCCCCAAACAATTGCCGGAAATTCATCTGAACGGTATATGCTCAAGGAAATTGCAAATATTCTCGCACAAAAAAGTACTCACTCACTTCATCGAGATTTCCAGCATCGGCAATGTCATCCACAGTCACAGAGCTAGCACCGAAGCACAAGAGCGCCTCGGAGAGAACTTCCTGGTTCGCAATGCCACACGAAAAAAGTGCATAAGACACTGAAATTAGTCGAGGTAGGTTAAGGAATCGAAGTGTCTACGAAGTTCCGAGAGAGCGCGATGTACTGACCGCGTCCTGCTTGCGGCACCTGATGCGAACGGAGAGGTAAGGCGCGGAGAGGTCGGAGCCCGCGGCAGCGGAGCTGGAGGGCGTCTCGTCCCCGACGTCCACCGCGCGGGCGCAGAAGCTCATTCCTCTCCGGGCGCCGCTCGCCGGGCCGCACGCGCCGTCGCGGGACGGCGAGGAGCAAGCGTAGAGCGGGAGGAGGAGAGGCGGGAGGTTACCGCCGCCGCGGCTGCTGATGGCGTACGGGACGTGAGGCGATAGGACCCGGGGAGAGGAGGTGGTGGAGACGAGGCGGCGGAGAGGAGCGCGGCCGGCGCAAGCCAGCGACGGCAGCATCTCGGCGCCGGCGGCACACTCGCACGCCGCACAGATGACAGACCTGATGCGCTCCGCTCCTGGCGGCTATGCACAGCGTGGAGTTTACAGTTCAGAATTTGCCTTTTTGGCTTTTATTTTTACCTGTTTCCTTCAAAAAATCGTGCTGCCACATGTGGTTTTAGCGGCGTTACGGTTACGGTAGGTAGTAGAGATAGTACTGGCATCAATGATTGTTTGCCATAATCTTGCTTTCTTTGACATATGTCAAGTAAAATTTATTTAGAAAACTGATATGAAATTGAATTAAAAAGTTGTTTTTGTTTCGCAAAAAAACTAAAAAGTTGTTTTGATGCACAGTTGAAAACGAAAATGAATTCAAAGTTGTTTTTGCATGCTTAAAAGACTACTTCCTACGGGGTTCATAGCAAGTTTGCTTATTTTTAGGATGTGTTTGGAACTGCTCCGCTCCACAAATTTCAGCTCCGCTCCCAGATCTCCATGCCAAACACATCTAGTGAGGGGTGGGCATAACTAACCGGAACCGAAATATCTGAAACCGAAAAAATCAGTTATCAGTTCGGTCCCAGATTGTTAGTATCCGAATTAAGGTTCTGTTTGGCACAGCTCCTGAGCAAGTTTAAGTCGTGGACTGGCCAAATACCCCGTTTCTAGGCCCAGCTTCCCAGCAGCACTTCCGGATATCGCATGAAAACGCACTGGACGCAGCAGCCGGACCGGACCCGCTTCTCGCGCAGCTTATCCTCTTCCCCGATCCAATCCTCCCTCCTCGACGCCCCCCTGCGCCGCCCCGCGCGACGCCCCCGCGCGACGCCCAGCGCCGCCCAGCGCCGCCCCCCGCCGGCCCCCGCGGCGCCGCCCAGCGCCGGCCCCCGCGCGACCGCCCTGCGCCGACCTCCGTTGCCCCCCGCCGCGGTAAGGTACCTTTGCTTGCATCTGTTTAGTGGATTCAGCACCAGCTGATGCTGCTTCAGAAGATGCAATGAAGGCAGTCACAGGATCCTCCCCAGCCTTAAGTCTCTGCTCAGCATGGTAATTTTTTCAGAAAACCATGGATGATTGAAGATTGAAGAAAGAGAAATAAGAATCAAGAAGCAACCTGTTTCATCACAGTAGAAGCAGGAATTAGGGCATCCAACATTTGTGCGGTACCCTACACTGGCACCACCATATTTGCTAACAGCAGCAACAGAGGCCTCTAAAGCATCAGCCCCTGTAGAAAAGCAGCAAGATTTCACAGAGCATCGACTCCTTTCATTGCAAAAGGTATAAAAGAATTACCTTAATGTCTATTTACCTTTTGATGCGCACGAATATGGTTTGGAGTTTATTTTGTGGTAACTTGGCCTAGTTGTGTTGCAAATACCTATTTCTTTCTTCATTTACTGTAATTACAACAGAGATTAAGTGCATAGGCAAGCTTACATCAAACATAGGCATGCATGATGAAGAATCAAACAATTTTTTCCCGGCATTATCTTTTTATCCATTGTTGGCTGGGTGCATTGGGACCAGTAATACATGCAGCCCGGCCCAATGCACCCAGCAAACCCTAAATATATAAGCCGCCGACCTCCATTCCACCCGGCCAACCAAATTCTCATCCATCCAGCCCCCACCCGCCACCCATCACCCCGGCGCCCCTCCTCTCGTCGCCACCTGCACGCAGCCCGCCGCCGCCACCCGCCTGTAGCCGCGGGCCGCCGCGCCACCACCCTGCCCGCTCCCCGCTGCCGCCGCCTGCCGGAGCCGCCCGCCCGCCATCGGCCTCTCGCCCGGCGCACATCATCCCACGCCTCCCTTCCGCGGTGAGGCGAGCCAGCCTGCGAGCGCCCAACCGCGGCGAGGCGAGGCTGCCTGCGAGCGCGCGGGTGGCGGCGAGGCGAGCTTGGCCTACGAGCGCGCGGCGGCGAGGCGAGACCTGCGGGTGGGCACACGACGGCGGTGGCATTTGGGCGCACGAGCAGCTCTCCTCTGGCTGAATGCATGGATGGCGTGGAGATTGACTTGAAGCGGAAAAGATGATGGCGTTCGTCGGTGATGTGTTTGCACTGCTTCAAATCTATAATTCTTAGTTTTGATTCATTTGAAGATTGATGACTTGATCTCTCCAATTTTTTCATAGTTTTGTTCATTCAGTTTGTAAGCATCTAGGCCCTCAAGGTATGTTTCGGTGATTAATGACAACCATTATTGTGACTAATGAGTTTGTGCAGATTTTTAGATCATTATCGCTCATTTGGTTATATGTCAAAAGAGGCCCCTAATTTTCATTATTCAAAAAGGCGATCTCGGCATTCAACTCAATAATATGTCAAGACTAAGGATCTCTCTAGTCCTAAGTGTCATAAGATTGAGAAGGACACTTAGGTTAGTATAGGTTTTATAGTTTTGTAGTGATCGCACTATTAAGAGGGATTTAGGCTTAGTAACGTGAGCATGGACATGGTCATTTGAAAATGGATGCACACAATGATCACTCAAGTTTCTAGAAGCTCAAATACGTGATTCTTAACTTATATCTCAAGAAATATTTGGATTTCATTCAAAACTCAAGTCAGAAAAGGCAAAATCAGAAAAATCCTTATCACCGGATTAACCGACGTCTCAAGTTTTCTATACGTCGGTTAAACATGGTCTACAGGTCAAGACAAGTCAATACACCGGTTAAACCGACGTTATTTGAAATTGGACGTTGGTGCAGTTGTCCAGAGACTCGGTTTTCAGTTGATCAGTGGACAACTACACTCACCGGTTAAACCGACGCTATTTGAAATTGGACGTCGGTGCAGTTGTCCAGTGACTTGGTATTTCAGTTAATCAATGGATGACTACACTCACCGGTTAAACCGATGCAACGACGGTTAATCTGCCCAAGCTGCAACGGCTAGTTTTCAGATGGGGCAGTTTACATTCACCGGTTAAACCGACGATGACAATTGGAGGGACGTCGGATTAACCGGCGCTACGCAGCTTTTTTCTCCAACGGCTCTATTCGTGTGAGCTGCCTATATATACCCCTCCAATGGGTCATTCTACCACTCTTGACACCAGGCAACACCCAAACACACATACTACAGTCAAGAGCCACCTTGAGCTTCATCATTTCATACACTTGTTCATTCAATCATTCAAGAAGCAAGATTAAGAACTTGAGTAGAGAGAAGCTTGTGTGCATCCATTCTTGGTGATTGGTTCTTGCTCAAGTGAAAGCCTTAGCTTGTTACTCTTGGTGATTGGCATCACCTAGGCGATCTTGGTGATCGAGGTGATTCTCGCGGAGCTTGCCAAGGATTGTGGAAGCCCGGAGAAGAAGATTGTACGTGGCTTGATCTCCACCACACCGGGATGGTGAACGGAGACTCTTAGTGAGCGCCCTCGTCTTGGTGACTTGGGAGGTGACAATACTCTTTGTGAGTGTCACAACGTGGATTAGGGGTGTGTGCCAACACATCGACACCACGGAAAAAAATCCGATTGTCCCTTGTCCACTTTACTTATTCAAGCATTATCTTTCATGCAATTCATTCATGTGCTTGATTTAGGGATCACTAGTTAGCTCTACCTTGCTAGGCTTTGTCTCTTTTTATTCTTCCTAGCTTGTGTAAGTAGTTTAGTTACCCGATTGGTGAATTGGTGCCTTTCTAGTTTTGCATAGGTTAAGGTTGCTTTATCTTGTTTTAGAAATTGAAAAAGGCCCAATTCACCCCCCCTCTTGGTCCATCGATCCTTTCAATTGGTATCAGAGCCACGTTGCTCATTTGGATCATTAGGCTTCACCGCCTAGAGCTATGGCCAAGATGGGTGGTTCGCCGCCTCACTTCGAGGGCAAGAACTTTGCCTATTGGAAAGTTCGCATGGCCGCATACCTTGATGCGATTGCCCCCGAAGTATGGTTGGCAACTAAAGTCGGGTTCACCGGAGATCCCACCCCCGACCAATTAAAATGGAATGTTAGAGCTAGAAATGCAATTTTCGAAGCTATTAGTGAGGAGGTCTTTGCTAGAGTAAATGGCATGGACCTAGCAAGTGATATTTGGAAGGAGCTCATTGAGATTCATGAAGGTTCCACCAAAGTTCGTGAGCAAAAATATCACTTGTTTAGAGCTAAGTATGATTCCTTCAAAATGCTAGCTCATGAAAATTGCAATGATATGTATTCTCGCTTGAATGTCATTGTCAAGGACATTAATGCACTTGAAATATCCAAAATTGACAGTGCATCCATCAATCGCAAGATCCTCATGCTCCTCCCGAAGCCCAAGTATAACATTATCAATGCTATGCTTCAAAAGGAGGATCTCGCCACAATGGAAGTAGGAGAACTTGTGGGCGAAATTCGCGCTCATGAAATGAGCATTCTTGGTATGTCCGAAGAGCCAACATCAAGCAAGTCAATTACTCTAAAGACCAAGACAAACAAATCCCGCAAGCTCAAGATGGTCAAACAAGACTCAAGCTTAAGCAATGAAGAAGATGATCATCATGAGAGCTCATCCGATGTTGAAGATGATGGAGAACTTGCTCTCATGATGAGAAAGTTCACACGCTTGAATGAGAAGATCAATAAGAAGGGCTTCAACTTTGACTCCAGGAAGGGAATGTTCCGGCCAATGGATGTCAAGAACAAGATTTGCTACAATTGTGGCGAAAAAGGACACATCCGTCCAAATTGCCCCAAGCCGGACAAAAGAAGCAAGGACAACAAGAGTAAGCATCGCCATGATTCAAGCGATGATGAAGAAGAGGAGAGGAAGAACAAAAACAAGAGATTTGGGAAGAAGAAGACCCATGACAAGAAGACCAAGCTCTTCCCAAAGAAGAAAGGCATACCAAAAAAAGTTTCTTGGTGGAGAAACAAGAGTGGGTGACCGATGTCTCATCAAGCGAAGACTCAAGTGATGAAGAAGACATTGTCACCATCGCCCTCACCAATGAAGAACCATCTCTACCTCCGCCTCCTATGTGCCTCATGGCAAAAGGTAACATCAAGGTATGTGAGGTAGATAGTGAAGATGATAGTGATGAAGAGTTTGATCCAAATGAATTTACTAACCTCATCAATGAGTATACATCCGTCATCAAGAGGGAAAAGGGCAAAGTCAAAATTCTTGAGAGCACTCATGCCAAGTTAGAGCTTGCCCACTCCGACTTACTTAGTAAGTACAATGACTTGCTCAAAAAGCACAATAAGTCACTTGTACTTGCTAAGCAAGTTGAAGAGAGCCACAAAAAGCTCAAACAAGAGCATAGGGAGTTGGCTCACAAGTATCAAGAACTTGAATTTGCTTATGAAGTAATTGACCCAAGTCTTGAGAAAGTTGTTCATGAAAAGGTCAATGCTTCTACTTCATGTGATGACCTACTCATTGATGCATATGCCACTAGTGTTGTGCCCAAGCTTGCTTCTTCTAGGGAAAAGGAATTGATGGATCAAGTGGCAAGCCTCAGGAGTAGTGTGGAGAAACTCTCAAGGGGAGAATACATCCACAAGGAGTTTCTCTTCAACAATGCCCGTGACTATGGTAAGAGAGGTCTTGGTTCATTTCCGGAGCCAAACATGGCTACAACTCCTTCTCCGGAGATCAAGACAAGCTTCATCAAGGAAGTTGGCTCATATTGCCAACATTGCCAAGTCACCGGGCATTACACTAGGGAGTGCACTTTACCATCACGTCCTCTTCCTAAATTACCCAAGAATTCCTCATCAATGTTACAAAATAATCATTTTCTCTTGAGTAAAGTGAAGGGCAAGGTGAAGGCCAAGTTCATTGGCAAAATTGCTAAGGAGTCGAAGAAGAAGCTCCCCAAGCAACTTTGGGTCCCAAGAGCTCTTGTCACACATGTGCAAGGCCCAAAGCTTGTTTGGGTTCCTAAAACTCAAAAATGAATTCTCATGTGTGTAGGTGAACTACAAAGCCGGTGGAAAACATTGGGTACTTGATAGCGGTTGCTCTCAACACATGACCGGCAATGATAGCATGTTCACCTCACTTGAAGACCCCGGCGATCATGAACATGTCACCTATGGTGATAACTCAAAGGGGAAAGTCTTAGGTTTGGGTAGAATTGCAATTTCAAAAGATTTATCCATCTCAAATGTTTTGTTTGTAGAAGCACTTAGTTTTAATCTCATCTCTATTGCACAATTATGTGATCTTGGACTAACGTGTGCCTTTGACAAGAATGGTGTTGTAGTGACTCATGAAAAAGACAAGTCATTGGTATTCACGGGGTTTAGGCATGGCAATATCTATTTGGTGGATTTCTCTACAAAGCAAATAAGCACCATGACTTGCCTCTTCACCAAGTCGTCTCTTGGGTGGCTTTGGCATAAAAGAATTGCTCATATTGGCATGAGCAACCTTAAGAAAGCCCACAAGAGAGGGATGATCACCGGCATAAAGGATGTCACTTTTGACAAGAACAAGCTATGCAAAGCATGTCAAGCCGGGAAGCAAGTTGCAACTCATCATCCTATCAAGACGATGTTGTCTACCTCCAAGCCGCTCGAGCTACTACACATGGATCTCTTTGGTCCAACTTCATACAAGAGCATTGGTGGTAACCTCTATTGCCTAGTAATCGTTGATGATTTTTCACGTTACACTTGGGTCATGTTTCTAGGCGATAAGGGTGAAACTCCGGAAATTTTCAAGTCATTTGCAAGAAAAGCTCAAAGGGAATACAATTCCCCAATCGTGAAGATCCGGAGTGACAACGGCACCGAGTTCAAAAATATGAAGATTGAAGAATGGTGCGATGAAGAAGGAGTCAAACATGAGTTTTCCGCCACCTACACGCCTCAACAAAATGGTGTGGTGGAAAGAAAGAACAAGACACTCATCACCCTAGCAAGAGCAATATTGGATGATTATGGCACGTCCGAGAAGTTTTGGGCGGAAGCAATCAACACGGCGTGTCATGCATCCAACCGAGTGTATCCTCACCGACTCCTCAAGAAAACTCCATATGAGCTCATCACCGGGAGGAAACCAAATATATCATACTTTCGAGTCTTCGGTTGCAAATGCTTCATTTATAAGAAGAAAAGGCTCGGTAAGTTTGAAAATAGATGTGATGAAGGTTTCTTTCTTGGTTATGCATCAAACTCCAAAGCATATAGAGTATTCAATCAAACCTCCGGGTTAGTTGAAGAAACATGTGATGTGGAGTTTGATGAATCTAATGGCTCCCAAGAGGAGGTTGTTGGCTATGAAAATGTAGGGGATGAAGAGATTGAAGAAGCCTTAAAGAAGATGTCCATTGGGGATATCAAGCCGGAAGAGGTGCATGAAGACAATGATCAAGGGGGAGGAACTTCCTCATCTTTGCCAAACACCTCCACGGCACCCCAAGTGAATGAAGATCAAGATAAAGTTGATCCACTACCTCAAGAAAATGTGTCAACGCCAACACCCCAAATCCAAGAACAAGAAGAGCAAAATGTTCCACCACAAGCACAAGTCACTCATGATCCACCCCAACAAGCATCCACGCAAATACCGCTAGTGAAGCATGGTCGCATCTCCAAGGATCATCCAATCGGTCAAATCATTGGTAGTCCTTCCAAAGGAGTAAGAACTCGCTCTAAGTATGCTTCATTTTGCGAACATCACTCGTTTGTTTCTTGTATTGAACCCACTAGCATAGAGGAAGCACTTGAGGACTCGGAATGGGTGATGGCCATGTAAGAAGAGTTGAACAATTTCACCCGCAATGAAGTATGGGTCCTCGAAGCTCCTCCGAAAGACAAGAACATTATCGGCACAAAGTGGGTCTTTCGAAACAAGCAAGATGAACATGGGGTGGTGGTACGCAACAAAGCAAGACTTGTGGCAAAAGGGTTTTCTCAAGTCGAAGGTTTGGATTTTGGTGAAACTTTTGCTCCGGTCGCAAGACTTGAAGCTATCCGCATTCTTCTTGCTTACTCTTCACATCATAATATTAAGTTATATCAAATGGATGTAAAAAGTGCTTTCTTAAATGGCTTTATTAACGAACTTGTTTATGTTGAGCAACCTCCCGGGTTTGAAGATCCGAGGAATCCTAACCATGTTTATAGGTTGCACAAGGCACTCTATGGACTCAAACAAGCCCCAAGGGCTTGGTATGAGAGGCTTCGTGACTTCCTAATCATGCAAGGTTTCAAGATCGGGAGGGTGGACACCACTTTGTTCACAAAAGACGTCAATGGGGATCTTTTCATTTGTCAAATTTATGTTGACGATATTATCTTTGGCTCAACTAATGATTTACTAAGCCATGAGTTTGCTACTATGATGTCTAGGGAATTCGAGATGTCCATGATTGGCGAATTGACTTTCTTCCTTGGTTTTCAAGTCAAACAAATGAAGGAAGGGACATTCATCTATCAAGAAAAGTATACTAGAGATATCTTGAAGAAGTTCAAGATGGATGAATGCAAGCCAATTAAGACTCCTATGGCTACAAATGGGCATCTCGACATGGATGTGGACGGTAAAACTGTTGATCAATCCCTCTATCGTTCTATGATAGGGTCTTTGCTTTACCTTACCGCATCTAGGCCCGATATAATGTTTAGTGTGTGCTTGTGTGCCCGTTTTCAAGCTAACCCTAAGGAATCACACCTTTCGGCTGTGAATAGGATCCTTCGGTATCTCAAGCACATTCCTAGCATAGGCTTGTGGTACCCCAAAGGTGCTAGCTTAGATCTCTTGGGATACTCGGATTCGGATTTTGCCGGAAGCCGTGTGGATCGCAAGAGTACCTCCGGGGGTTGCCACTTGCTTGGGCGTTCTCTAGTTTCTTGGTCGAGTAAGAAGCAAAATTCCGTGGCTTTGTCCACCGCGGAAGCGGAATATATAGCTGCCGGTGCATGTTGTGCCCAAATTCTATATATGAAGCAAACCCTTTTGGACTTTGGTGTGAAACTAGGAAGAATACCACTCCTTTGTGACAATGAAAGTGCCGTAAAAATTGCCAAGAATCCAGTTCAACACTCTCGTACAAAGCACATTGATATTCGCCATCACTTCTTGCGTGATCACGAAGCCAAGGGGGACATTTCCCTTCAAGGTGTGAGATCCGAGGAGCAATTGGCGGATATTTTCACAAAACCTTTAGACGAGAGTACCTTTGTTAGGCTAAGAAATGAGCTTAATGTATTAGATGCGGCAAACGTCATGTAAGTTGCCATGTCATATAGAAAAATGCATACATATAGGACACTTGTCTAACCAGGGTAAGATAGTGATGAGCAAGGGTTTAGCTAGAGGTGGTGGTCCACTTGTTTTCCTTTAGGCTTGTAGAAAGGCTCATCATGATGAAGCTTTCCGTGGGATCAAACTTGACAAGTAGATTTAAATTCTCGCCATGCATTTGCTTGTCATATAGTTGTGCACTTTATGTTTACCTTTCCTTCGCATATGGTTTGCATTATCATTGCATGCGTAAGGGTCATAAAGGAGATCACTTGATGAAAATAAGACTTGTTTTACGTGCAAGATCTTAATTCATGAGAAGTGAAAAGAGTAAAGTGTTAGGTGCGTTATTGCCTGGTGAGCAATGTCATGGTGAGTTTGAAGCTTTCCTCCTTCAATATTCCTATGACATGACTCATGCATCTTAATTTGGCGCTTTGTCTCTCTTGCGACTTATCCTTGAATTTGAAAAGTAAAACTATTTAAGTTATCAAGCTATCCTCTTTACTTTGAGGGGTAAAGTCGCCTATGCAAGTCCATTAACTTGAGTTTAGTTGAATCTTAAAAGTTCATTGGACTTAGCATAGAAAAGTGAGCTGAGAGAGGGTTTTTGGGTTCACCGGTTAAACCGACGTTCAATGGATCTATACCCATCGGTTTAACCGGCGCTGCTAAATGTCAGTCTCAGCTCAGTCATTTCAGGCGTTCAACCGGTGTATACAAAGTTTGCAGCATCGGATCAACCGGTGAACATAACATGCTTCCGACCTGAAAATCAACTGTTATTTGCATCGTTCAACCGACGAGTTCACTTTTCAGATCATCGGTTCAACCGGCGTACAGATGCAGATTTGGCAGAGTTTCTGGTAAACTACACCGACGCGATCAACCGGTGTTCAAAACCTAAGCGTCGGATCAACCGGCGATAAGAAAATCTGCGGGGTCCACCTGTCATATTTCTCTCTTGCCCGCTCACGACCCTCTGCTCACTCTCGGTTTCCAACCGTCGCTCCGCCTTCTCCCTCTCGCCGTCGCCTCCGCCGCCGCGCTGCGCCACCGGCCGCCGTCACACCGCCGCCCGTAGCGCCGCCGCGCGTCGCGCCGTCACCCGCACAACCGCTCCCGCACACTTTGCGCACCGCCGCCGTCACCTGCCGCCCGTGCACACGCGCACCGCCCCGCACACTTGCGCCCGTGTGCCACCACGCCGTCGCCGCCACCACAGCGCCGCCCAAGCTCCACCGTGCCATCGCCAGTGCGTTCCACACCGTCGCTTGCACGTCCTGCACCTCCACCGTGCCGCTGCCCACGCGCATTGCACCACATTCACGCATCCACGCCTCGCACGCCACGTGTTCGGCATTTTGCCCGAACCTTCGCGCTAGCCCTCGCTGACCGCTCCGCTTTCTTGATTCTGTTGTTTGTCGAGATGGGTCGTGACAAGAGGAAAGGAAAGGAGATCGTGGTTGAGGAGCCCGCGCGCAAGCGGACTCGCGCAGCGAGAGAGGCCGAGAGGGCCGAGTTGGTGGCTAAGGCCGCCGAGGAGCAGGCATCAGGCCGTGCTCGTCCGTTTGCTATCAGGGACACGCCAGCCAGGGGCAGAGGCAGAGGCAGAGGGATGGGCAGAGTCCGAGGTGCCAGGGCCACCAGAGCTGCAGCAGCAGCAGCAGCAGAGTCAGAGCAGTCACCTTCAGCGGCAGAGTCCGATTCAGTTTCAGATACAGTGCAGTCTGAGCAGTCTCAGGGGCAGGATACACAGCAGTCACCAGCTCTACAACGTTCTGGCCGCACCCGGCAGACGTCCCCCGCAGAGGAGACTTCACCAGCGACCGAGCGTCGCACCGGACCGAGGACGCGAGGAGGTCACCAGCCACAGGAGCCTCGCAGGTCCACAGCAGCAGCAGCAGCAGCAGCAGCTCGTCGAGCCGAGTCCCTAGCGGCCGAGCGCGCAGTGTTCCGCATGGATACTGTCGTGCGTCTGGAGCCAGGTGTGCTGCTCCAGAACTTGACCAAGGCCAATGCGGCGAAGGTCAAGAGGCTCAGGTGGAGTGTACAGGAGGAGGAGTGGTTCCCGGTGACACGAGACAGCAGGGTCGATCGTAGATTCTGGACACTCCTTCAGGCCAGTTTCTACGAGACCTATCAGAGGCGGGGCCACAGGATCTTTCCTCACAGAGTTCTCGACTGGGTTTCTTTGAGGACAGCTGCAGGGGGAGCTGATGTCAGGGAGCACTTTGCTCACTTCAGGGGTCTGCCCAGGTTGCTCTCGATTGAGAGGAACAGATACATTGAGGATTGGGTCAGGGTTTTCTATGCCACAGCTTGGATAGCCCCAGAGCGCAGAGCTGTTCACTTTATGTTTGGAGGGCAGGTATTTGGTTTGTCCAGAGCGATACTTGCAGGGATTTTAGGAGTTGATTTGGTTGACGTCTCCCTGCATGAGATGGTATATGGTGATGCAGATCCACCGCGCAGAGCCATGATTGGCGGAATTGCACCTTCTCACGAGGCAATCTCACAGTGCTTCCGCCAGCCCTTCCCGGCTTCTTACGCCAGAGTCCCGAGCCTACTGACCCCAGAGGCCTACGCTGTTCACATGGCACTCCGGAGGACTCTGCTCCCGAGGAGTGGCTACCCAGAGGGGTTTACAGGTCTGCAGCAGCTGCTACTTCTTCACATACTCACTCATGAGCCATTTGACATAGTTGATTTTATCTTGGCTGAGATTGAGGATGTCATCACTGATGGGATGGGGGTCGTGCGCCAGTTTCCATATGCTCACTGGATCAGTTTTATCTGCTCTATGATTGTGCCAGCTGAGTCACCAGTCAGTGCAGTATACCGCTAGGACGAGGTTCCATGGTTCCCTGTCTACCGTCCGACAGCTCCTTCGGACCGGAGGAGAGGCAGGCAGGCTGATAGAGCTGCCATGGCACGGCTGTCACCTGAGGTACAGGCACGTGTAGCACAGGAGGATGAGGCACTGCTAGCCGCAGAGGCACAGCTTCCCGGAGGAGATGATGAGATTCATTGGTCAGACCTAGAGTCAGACTCCTCCGAGGACGAGGAGTACTTCCCTGCACCTGCTCCAGCGAGTCATGATCACGAGGCAGGAGGTTCCGGAGAGCTAGCTCCAGTGACAGCTGCTGTTACTACTGTCTCAGAGTCACAGGTGTCTCAGCCGTCTGAGCTCACCGCACTTCTGCAGCAGCTGGTCACACAGCAGAGAGAGGACCGCCGTGCACAGGAGGAGGCCAGGAGAGCCCATGAGGCCCAGCTTGCAGAGATTCAGAGAGAGGCCGCCCGAGAGCGAGCTGCTACAGAGGAGCGCTTTGTCGGCCTCATTGACAGAGTATCTCAGAGGACAGACGCTCAGTTTCAGCAGATGCAGCAGGGCATGATGGCGATGTTCGGGATGATTTCACAGCTATATTCTCACACCGGACTCGCCCCACAGCAGCCAGGACAGACAGGCCTTCAGAGTGCTGGAGCACCACCACTTGCAGTTACACCAGCTCCAGCCTCCACTGCTCCAGCTTCTTCCGCGACCCCGGAGATCATGTTCTCATTGTCAGCATTACTTGGGTCTGCGAGTCGTCCCCTCTTCTCTCCACTGCCTGCGACCTCACTCTTCCAGGAGTCACCCTCAGCAGTGCAGTCAGTTGGCCTCCCCGTCGTACCACAGCCACTACCTTCAGGGGGAGGCGGAGAGGTGTCCTTAGTTCCGCAGTCGTCACAGCCGGCAGCATCAGCTCTTACTACTTCAGATGTTGACACATCTTCTGCTGAGCCGGCTACTACTTCCACGGATCCTCTCCCCGGCAGTGCTAGCACCAGAGCCTCGACGACTGCTACACCTCCAGTCAGCTCAGCACCTGCCGGCACCTCAGATCAGCAGCTACCTTCAGTCTCCGAGGATCCACCATCCGACGACGACGATGACCCAGATCGCTTTCTTGCAGTACCTCGTCAGCTGGATCCGTAGATCGCCCCTTTTTGGGCTTTGATGCCAAAGGGGGAGAGGGAGTCAGGGGGAGGGTAGCATTAGAGAGAGCTCGTGATCAGGACCTTGATGTTTCTTATTGTATTATATTTGGTGTTAGTTCATGGATATGTACATTTGTCATTTGAGCATGCTGAGCTTTTGAGACATATCTATGGATTTCATTTGAGCTATTGAGTTTCTTGATTCTCTCTTTTCAAGTTTGTTTGTGTTTATTCGCGCTTTATCTTTCTCGCTCTCTCGTTATCTATGTTTATGTTGTCATCAATCACCAAAAAGGGGGAGATTGTAAGCATCTAGGCCCTCAAGGTATGTTTCGGTGATTAATGACAACCATTATTGTGACTAATGAGTTTGTGCAGATTTTTAGATCATTATCGCTCATTTGGTTATATGTCAAAAGAGGCCCCTAATTTTCATTATTCAAAAAGGCGATCTCGGCATTCAACTCAATAATATGTCAAGACTAAGGATCTCTCTAGTCCTAAGTGTCATAAGGTTGAGAAGGACACTTAGGTTAGTATAGGTTTTATAGTTTTGTAGTGATCGCACTATTAAGAGGGGTTTAGGCTTAGTAACGTGAGCATGGACATGGTCATTTGAAAATGGATGCACACAATGATCACTCAAGTTTCTAGAAGCTCAAATACGTGGTTCTTAACTTATATCTCAAGAAATATTTGGATTTCATTCAAAACTCAAGTCAGAAAAGGCAAAATCAGAAAAATCCTTATCACCGGATTAACCGACGCCTCAAGTTTTCTATACGTCGGTTAAACATGGTCTACAGGTGTAACGCCCTGAAAATCCACCAAATTAAAACACGCGCTAGGGTGCTTCGTTTAGAAATCACTCGTTGTCAAAACCCTAACCCTAACCAGATCGCTGTCCCGTCCCGCACCGCTCGGTAGCTTGTCGACCGCGCGCGACCGCCTTTCCGCAATTAGCGCCGGTGCGATTCTTTTCTCGCGCAGCGCGCGAATCCCACGCGCGCGTGGCCGCGGTCGCCGCCGCAATTGGTGCCAGCGCGATACTGTTCTTCTCGCGCGGCGCGCGGACGACGCACGCGCGTGGCCGACCGACCGCGGTCGCCGCCGCGATCGGCGCCGACGCGTCCCTCCCTTTCTCCCTCTCTTATCTTTCTCTTTTCTCCTTTTCTCTCCCTCCTATTTCTTTTTTTCCCTTTTTCCCTCTCTTTCTTTTTTTTCCTCCCTTTCTTCTTTTCCCCTCCTTTCTTCTTTTCCCCTCCTCTCCCCTGCCCGGGCACTGCTCAGCCCCGCCGCCCCCTCCTGCTTGGCCCTGAGCCACGGCCCCTCCTCCCTCACGCGCGAGCGCGCGCCCGAGCACCCCCCCCCCCCCCCCCGCGCGCTAGCCCCTGCCACGGCCGCGCACAGGCCCCTGCCGCGCCGCGCCGTGCCAGCCGCCGTTCGCACCCGCGCTGCCCCGGCCGTGCTGCGCACGCACGCCCACCCCGCGTGCTCCGCGTGCCCCGCGTACCGCGCTGACCGCCGCGCCGCGCCGCCCGTTGCCGCACCCTCGCCCTGGCCCGCGCCGTGCCGCGCCACGCGCGCACGCGCGCACGGACGACGCGCCGCCCGCCGCTGCTGTGCCGCGCGCGCTGCACAGCGTCGCCCCACGTGCCCGCACGCATCACGTCGCCCCGACCTCGCCGCCTGCGCCGCCACTCGGCGACACGGATGCCACGACGCGGCCGCCATTAAGGCGCTCCGTGCCGCTCGCCGGCCTCCCCACCGGCCACCGCCACCCGCCGCCTTTGAGGCCCTATAAATAGGCCCTCACCCCGCCCCTCTTTCCCCCACGGCCTCCACTGCCACCGCCTGCCACCTCCCTCGCCTCCAGCGCCGCCGCCGCGCCTCGCACGGCCGCCGCCCGCCGCCCTCTGTCGCCCCACTCCCACACATTGCCCCGGCTCAAGGTGAGTGGGGGAATCGAGTCCCCTTGGCCCCCTCTTCCTTTTCCCCCACCCTCGGGGCTGCCATCGAGCCCGGGCCGCCGGGGATGGCCGGCGCCGGAGCTCCCCTCCCCTCTCCCCTGTTTCCTGTGAAGGGGGGGAGGAAGAAGGTGGCCCTTTGACGCAAAACCCCTTGGCCTTCCCTGTTTTTCCAAGAAGACCCCCCCCCCACTCTAATACCCTTCCTATTCACTTCCTTTCGCAAAAGAAACCTTGTTCTTTCTAATATTTCAAACCAAACCCCTCGATATATAAACCTAGTTATACTCAACACATTTTAACATGCTCAGGGTATTTCCAGGAATCGTAAATAGGTCCTTACTCTTTCCGGATATTTATGAACAAGCCCCTGGACCCCCGTCTAACCCCTGAAACCACCTTTAACTCGTCATTTTATGTGCGAAACGACCTCCGATCAACCCGAAACTTTACCACGCCCTTTCTAGTATAGTTCTAGCCATGCCATTAAGAAGCCACCCAAAAATATTAACCCTATCCCCGTAACTAAATTATTTCTGACTCAAGCTCAACGATAAAAGCTTTTAGTTTTGTGCTTGATTGTGTGTTTATTTGTTTGCATCGTAGGACACGGAGTGAACGAGGAAGGTCCCGACTGTGACCAAGTGAACGAGGACCAGTACTGCGACCCCGAACCCGAGGGACAGTGCTTCGATCAGGACCTCCCGCAAGGACTTGACGATGGCAAGTTCAATTCCGCCCTTTGATGCATGTTTTTTTGTCCTAGTTTTTATAAACACAACCCGATGGCCTGTTTTATAAAATTGCATAGTTTTGTGTGTCGTAACCATGGTAGGATAGCCACCCTTGTTGTGACAACCATACCTTGACCACCTAATTTTATAAAGAAAATGCGTGTGTGTGGGAAAGGGTAAAATGTGGATTTGAGAAACGAGTCGGACGGGATGGATGGCATTTCTGTGTGAATTGCCGTTGGTGTGCTCGTACCTGTGTGGTTGAGCGTGGAGGGGAGATATCCATCTTGTCACCCCTAAGGACCGAGTTGATGTGTCGTCTCACCTAGCTTCCTGTCGTGCAAACCACTTGACCGTTGTATGGGCAACGGCTTGGCCTAACCCCACTAGTTAGTCTGATAGCCATCAGGAGAGCTGGGAGCAACGGGTGATCAAGGAGACGGGATAAGCTTTGTGTGACTTATGCCCCGGTTAAACCTCGGTGGTAGGTCGAATGACCCCTTGATAAATCCCGTGGTGGCTAGTCAGGTCTAGCTAAGGTGGGTAAGGGCTTCGATGGGATCTGCACCGGCACTAAGGTGTTCGTGCTGTGGTACCCCACCTGTGGGTAAAGTTGCACACCTCTGCAGAGTTGAAAAATCTATTCGAATAGCCGTGCCCACGGTATTGGGCAAGTTATAGTGTGGTCACATAACTAGTGTTTCTCTTCGGGAATGGTTGGGCTGGCGTGAGTTGTTTGGAAGGTGTCCGGCAGATGTGCCGTGTGCTACGGCGGACGGGGAGTCCGGTAGCAGTTTAAAACTTGGATCCTGTGTGGATCAACACCGTGTGCTCCTTGGTACAAGAAAACTCGTTTTAAAAATGCTTTTAAAACAAACCCCTGCACACAACAGAGTTTTCCGCAAATGAACCATAACTTTATCCTTGGATTGTCCTGTGCATTAACTTCTGTTATACCCCTCCGTGGGTGTAATTGGACTTGCTGAGTACGTTTGTACTCACCCCATTCTTACTTTTACAGTGGAAGACCCAGACTACGTCCCCGAAGACAACGAGTAGGGTTTCGTCCTGCACCCAGTCTTGCCTGTGGTTGAGGCCACCGTTGGATTCCGCATGGCGCAAGACTCTGATGATCCTCTTTTCGTAACTAGTGTAGTGGTGTGGGTTTTAGTTGTAATCCTCGCGATAGTGGCGCTTCACTGCCCATTACCGCGAAGAGTTGTACGGTGATGTACCATCTGTTGTAATAAAAGTGTTATCAGCCTCCTGGGACTGATAAATTAACACTTTTAAGTCTTCCCTGATGGGGGGACGCTTCAGGTGGTATCAGAGCCGTAGGCTGGCCGCAAGACGTGACCCTAGGAGCGAGACCCCTTTTCAGACCCTAGGACTTGTCCCGGTTTAGAAATTTTCTGCACAAACACTCACCACTGGTCTTTGCCTTGTTCCAGATGGCTAGCAATGGATGGGTTAGCGGAATCTGCCACGCAGAGCCTGGCCTCCCCAAGTTACTATTGCTCAGCCTGGAACGCGTTGGGATCATGGAACCACAGGAGTATGCCTACCGTGAGTACATCGCCGGAGGCACCCTTCGGTGCGACATGATGGTTTTTGTGGAGAGAAGCACCCGCTACCCTGATGTGGACCCTTGGTTCATCTCCACTGCTGGTTTCCGCTTCCCCAACACCTACCGAAAAGCCGCCCGTAAAGCCCTGCGACGGCTGCGTGTGCTCTACAGGCGCCACCTCCAGCGGACTCCTATGGGATTTTTCCCACCCGCCGAGGGAAGAGGACGCACTTGGATTGCCCGGATGAGGGGACTTGGACGAGAAGAAGAAGACCTAGAAGACACGGTTTCCCACCTGTCCATCTACCTCACTGGCTTGGATGCACTCTACCGCGAGCAGGCGGCACAACTGAAGCAGCTAATCCATGGGATTGAAAAGTTAACCCAGGAGCTGGAGGAACAACGGACAAGAGCTGCAAACGCCGAGTATTCCTTAGCCGCCCTCCAAGTCTAGATACAAGAATACGAGAATCGCAATGGAATAGGTGGATGGATAGAGGAAGAGGAAGAAGAACCCATGGAAACCCATTGGGATAAGGGTACTCAGACCGAAAACGAGATGGATCGGTTCCTTCCAGTAAAGAAGCGCTCTATCAGGGCCGAGGAAGAATCCCCATGATAGGATTAGCACCTCTAGCTAAAACCCTACCCTAATGACCACGCATCTATGAAAACTGTACCACCCCTGTTGTAATAATAAATATCGTCCACTCCCTTTTGCACCTGTACCAGGTTGTTTACCCTGTTTCTGTTTCAGATGGCTGAAGAAGGATGGACCCAGGGCGATTGCCAAGGTGCACCTGGATTTCCCAGCCTCTTAATCAACACCCTGGAGAACCTTGGCGTTACAGAACGTCCAAGGTACTACAGCCGAGAGTATGAGCACCATGGTACCCTCCGCTGCGGGGTGATCCTGGTCATCGCCAGGAGCAACCGCTACCCCGACATCCAGCCTTGGCGAGCGACCGCCACAGGATTTAGACACCAAGATACCTACCCCCTGGCCATCAGAAAAGCACTCCGTTATTTGTGCCGGATTTTTGAAGAACACCTCGCCCCCACGCCAGCGAAATTCTTCCCGCCGGCCATCAGGACCCCAGTCTGGGAAGCGCGCATGAGAAACCTGGAACGACGTCGCCACGAGGAAGGCCCCCTGTACCAAGTGGCTACTTACCTAGCCGCCCTGGACCAACTCTTTGATGAGCAAGCTAACCGTCTGAGGGAGCAGACCCATCGAGCCGAGCAAGCAGAGCTCGCAGTGAGACTGCAGCAGATCCGAGCCACCCATGCTGAGGCAAGAGCCGCAGCCGCGGTTAGCAGCGAAGCAGTAGCCCAAGAGAGCCTCAGACAAGCACGAGACCGGCGTATGCAAGATTGGACCCGAAGTGGAACGCCAGTCCCGGCAATTGGGGAAGACCATGTTTTACTCAGGACACTCATCATAGGATGGGGGACACTCTTCAGAAACACACAAGCCCCACCCGAGAACCCTGAAAGTTCCGCTGCTGCCGCCGAAGAAGATGCTGCAGCGCAACCCTCGACCAATGGAAACCCAGAGGACGGCGAGCAGGGATCACTCACGCTCCCGCCCCAGAAGAAGGCCTGCCCCGCGAGTGAAATGACCGGCGCCACCCTAGTAATGTGTCCCCAGCCACTTTTGTTGTGGTACCTGATCCCAGACGAGTAGTACGATACCTAGCCTTACCCTAAGTTGTAACCCCCCTTGCAGTAATAAAATGGTTTGTGCTTGTTGTTTGTGATGTTGTGTGCTGGTTTGTTGTGTGCTGATTATTTATATGAGTACCGGCAGGAGGTAGATTCTGCCTTATATATATACGAATTAAACAACTTAAACATCACATAATCGTAACCCTAGTTTACCCAATCAACAGGTGACCCCCCGGAACGTCGCGAGGGCCTCTCGTGGCCGGAACCCCGTAGCCGCTAGTGTCGGAGCACATCCCGTTGAACAAGATCTTCCCCAAGGAGAACAAGAAGTAAGCCAGAACCGAGGGGGAAGTCGAGAAGGAGAACAACTACCACCACCCCCACCCCTCGGAGACCTGGCGCAGATCATCCATAACCAGACCCTCATACTGGAGACTCTGGCGAATGCCCTCATTAACTGGCAGCCACGAGGGCAGAATATGAGCGACAAGCTGACGGCCTTTCTAAGGACCAAGCCACCTACCTTCGCCGGATCCTGCAACCCGTTGGATGCTGACGACTGGTTGCGAGTAATTCAGAGGAAGCTCGAACCATTCGAATGCCAGGACCGGGATAAAGTCCTTCTGGCAGCCCACCAGCTCACCGGAACAGCATTATTCTGGTGGGAAAACTATTGTGCCGCAGCCGAAGATGCCTCTAACATCACCTGGGGAGAATTCGTAAGGGAGTTCCGCCGCTACCACATCCCTTCGGCCACTATGAAGCGCAAGGCGGATGAATTCCGCGCACTACAACAAGGAAGCATGTCGGTGGAAGAGTACACCCACCGGTTCATAGAATTGGCCCGGTACGCGCCGGAAGAAGTGAATGACGACGATAAGAAGCAAGACATGTTCAAGAAGGGGTTAAGCCCAGAACTCCGGACCTTGCTTACTCCCCAGATCTATCCGGACTTCAACACCCTGATGAACAAGGCTATCCTCACAGAAAGGGCCAAAGCTGAAGAGAGAAAGGATAATAAACGCAAATTCCTGAAAAGTAAGGCCCGCCAACAGGACCGCTTCCAAAAGCCGAGGAACACCAACTACACTGCACCAAGATCTCAGGCCCCAATGCAGTATAGGACTCAGTTCCAAGTGACAGGATCACGAGCCCCTGAAGCACAGCTTAAGAGTCAGAATACCATGAGGGCCTCGCAGGGCAACACAAGCCTGGTCGCCTCCGACAACAACAATGTTAGGGCCTGTTTCAACTGCCGTGAGACAGGGCACTTCATCGCCAATTGCCCTTATGCCAAGAGCAAGCCGGCTTCATCGGCCTTCTCCAACACGGTGAATGGGCCCAGACCAGCCCTGACCGGCGCCAACCGAGTGCCTATCCGCAACAACGACAACAGTCAGCAGATGAAGCAGCAATCATTCGGACGAGCCCGCGTCAATCACATCGACGCGCAGGAGGCTCAAGAAGCTCAGGGCGTAGTGCTCGGTGAGTACCTAGTCAACTCGGCTCTGGCGACAGTATTATTTGATTCTGGAGCATCGCACTCGTTTATATCCTCGAGCTATGTGGAGAAACACAAAATATCTACAGTACTACTAAAAACACCCCTATTAACCCGGACGTCTGGAGGCGACATCAATTGTCAATTAGGTTGTCCACGGGTAAGGATCAATTTAAGTGGGGTAGACTTTCTAGCAGATTTGGTAGTACTTAAGTCTGGGGGAATAGACGTGATCCTTGGGATGGATTGGTTAAGCCGACACAATGGTCTCATAGGCTGCACCGACAAAGTAGTACACCTAACAAACCCCGAAGGAGTACAAGTGATCTGCCGTACCCGGGATAGTAAGTTTGACCCAATGGTGTTTAGCATGGAAGCCAGGCCCTTAGAAGGAGTTCCGGTAGTGAGCGAATACCCAGATGTGTTCCCCGAAGAGCTTCCCGGTATGCCGCCGGACAGGGATATAGAGTTCGTCATAGACCTTATCCCCGGAACTCCTCCGATAGCCAAGAGACCCTATAGGATGGCAGCCTCTGAGTTAACAGAATTAAAGAAGCAACTAGAAGAACTGCAACGAATTGGTTTCATTAGACCAAGCTCGTCACCATGGGGAGCCCCAGTTCTGTTTGTCAAAAAGAAGGATGGGAGTATGAGGTTGTGCGTAGATTACCGGGCACTGAACGAGGTTACCATTAAGAACAAGTACCCCCTCCCCAGGATTGATGACCTTTTCGATCAGCTAAAAGGAGCCAAGTACTTTTCCAAGATCGATCTAAGGTCGGGATATTTTCAGCTCAAGATTAAGGAAAGTGACACCCCTAAGACAGCTTTTGTCACCCGCTACGGGCAGTTTGAGTTCACCGTAATGTCCTTCGGACTAACCAATGCCCCTGCCTATTTTATGAACCTCATGAACAAGGTATTTATGGACGAGCTGGATAAGTTTGTCGTAGTCTTTATCGACGACATACTTATCTACTCCAAGAGTATTCAGGAACATGAGCAGCATCTGCGGGTAGTATTGGATAAGCTGAGGACACATAGGCTCTATGCTAAGTTTAGCAAGTGCGAATTCTGGCTGGAAAGAGTAGCTTTCCTTGGTCACATCCTGACCGCGGAAGGCGTAGCGGTAGACCCAGAGAAGGTCGAAGCAGTCTCCAACTGGCAGCGACCAACTAACGTTAGTGAAATCAGGAGCTTCCTTGGATTAGCCGGATACTATCGGAGATTTATCGAGGAATTTTCCAAGATAGCCCGACCCATGACGGAACTTCTTAAGAAGGAGAAGAAGTTTGCCTCGACGGAATATTGTGAAAGAAGTTTTCAAGAATTGAAGCAAAGGTTGACAACCGCCCCAGTGCTGACCCTACCGGACATTCATCGGGACTTTGTCATTTATTGTGACGCATCCCGATAAGGATTAGGGTGTGTA
The DNA here is from genome assembly GCF_002211085.1 of Panicum hallii. Taxonomy (NCBI): domain Eukaryota; kingdom Viridiplantae; phylum Streptophyta; class Magnoliopsida; order Poales; family Poaceae; genus Panicum; species Panicum hallii. The sequence continues at coordinate 14,823,192 of NC_038044.1, forward strand.
CTGATGCAAGACGGGAGAGTCGTCGCATATGCTTCCCGCCAACTCAGGACTCATGAGCAGAATTATCCGACCCATGATTTGGAATTAGCAGCCGTAGTGCATGCCCTTAAGATTTGGAGACACTACCTGATTGGAAATAAGTGTGAGGTTTACACCGACCACAAGAGCCTGAAGTATATCTTCACTCAGCCGGATTTAAACCTAAGGCAAAGAAGATGGTTGGAATTGGTCAAGGACTATAATTTGGAAATTCAGTATCACCCCGGGAAAGCAAACGTAGTAGCCGATGCCTTAAGTCGAAAATCCTATGGGCCCACGAATGGCCACCTGCGAGAGGAAATGGCACGATTAAATGTGCACATTATACCTCAAAGTTCCAGCCAAGTGCTAAACGTCCAATCGACATTAGAGGATAAGATTAGAGAAGCCCAAAGCTCGGATCGGGAGTTAATGAAAATCTACAAACGAACTGGAGAAAACAAAGCACCAGGATTCAGAGTAGACGATAAGGGGACGCTGTGGTACGAGAATAGGATTTGTGTGCCCCAGGAAGGAGATTTCCGGCAATTAATCATGGACGAAGCCCATAACTCAGCCTACTCCATCCACCCAGGATCCACCAAAATGTATATGGACATAAGGCAAAAATATTGGTGGAATGGAATGAAGGCGGATATTGCACGATTCGTGGCTCATTGTGATACCTGCCAAAGGATCAAGGCCGAACATCAAAAGCCGGCAGGATTATTACAACCCTTGCCTATTCCGGTCTGGAAATGGGATGAAATAGGAATGGACTTCGTAGTGGGTCTACCCAAAACTCAGAAGGGACACGATTCCATATGGGTAATAGTGGATCGACTCACCAAATCTGCTCATTTTATACCTGTACGAACCACTTATGGAGGAGAAAAGCTGGCAAAACTCTATGTGGAGAACATAGTAAAGCTGCACGGAGTACCTAGCAGGATTGTCTCAGATAGAGGGACCCAATTGACCTCTAGGTTCTGGAAAAGCTTGCATCAGGCCATGGGCACCAAATTAGATTTCAGCTCCGCATATCATCCACAGACGGATGGTCAGACCGAAAGGGTAAATCAGATTATGGAAGACATGCTGAGAGCATGTGTCCTGACCTACGGAAAGGACTGGGAGCAGAGCCTTCCCTATGCAGAATTCTCGTACAATAATAGTTATCAAGCCAGCTTGGGCATGTCGCCGTTCGAAGCTCTCTATGGAAGAAAGTGCAAAACCCCCTTGATGTGGTCGGAAGTTGGGGAACGTGCCCTAGTTGGACCCGCACTCATAAAAGAAGCAGAAGAAAAAGTAGCAGAAATCCGCGAGAAAATGAAAGCAGCCCAGTCGCGACAAAAGAGCTACGCAGACAAGAAGAGGCGAGAAATAAGTTTCGACCCAGGTGATTTTGTTTATCTCAAGGTCTCGCCCATTCGGGGAACGCGAAGGTTTCAAGTACAAGAAAAATTGGCCCCTCGGTACATTGGACCGTATCGAGTTCTGAAGAGGGTCGGAGCCGTGGCATACCGACTGGAGTTACCAAAAGAAATGTCGGATATACACCCAGTGTTTCATGTCTCGCAATTAAGAAGGTGTTTGAGAGTACCCGAGGGAGAACATGTGCCGGTGGAAACAATAGATCTGCAGCCGGATTTGCGATACCAGGAAGTACCGGTCAAAATTCTGGACACCGTCACTAGGAGGACGAGAAACTCCGAAGTACGGATATGCAGAGTTCAATGGAGCAGACACGGAGTAGAAGAAGCGACCTGGGAACGCGAGGAGGCTCTAAAGAAGGAATTTCCCCATTTGTTTAGAAGTCAGCCGAATCTCGAGGATGAGATTCATTTAAGTGGGGTAGGTTTGTAACGCCCTGAAAATCCACCAAATTAAAACACGCGCTAGGGTGCTTCGTTTAGAAATCACTCGTTGTCAAAACCCTAACCCTAACCAGATCGTTGTCCCGTCCCGCACCGCTCGGTAGCTTGTCGACCGCGCGCGACCGCCTTTCCACAATTAGCGCCGGTGCGATTCTTTTCTCGCGCAGCGCGCGAATCCCGCGCGCGCGTGGCCGCGGTCGCCGCCGCAATTGGTGCCAGTGCGATACTGTTCTTCTCGCGCGGCGCGCGGACGACGCACGCGCGTGGCCGACCGACCGCGGTCGCCGCCGCGATCGGCGCCGACGCGCCCCTCCCTTTCTCCCTCTCTTCCCTTTCTCTTTTCTCCTTTTCTCTCCCTCCTATTTCTTTTTTTTCCCTTTTTCCCTCTCTTTCTTTTTTTTTCCTCCCTTTCTTCTTTTCCCCTCCTTTCTTCTTTTCCCCTCCTCTCCCCTGCCCGGGCACTGCTCAGCCCCGCCACCCCCTCCTGCTTGGCCCTGAGCCACGGCCCCTCCTCCCTCACGCGCGAGCGCGCGCCCGAGCACCCCCCCCCCCCGCGCGCTAGCCCCTGCCACGGCCGCGCACAAGCCCCTGCCGCGCCGCGCCGTGCCAGCCGCCGTTCGCACCCGCGCTGCCCCGGCCGTGCTGCGCACGCACGCCCACCCCGCGTGCTCCGCGTGCCCCGCGTACCGCGCTGACCGTCGCGCCGCGCCGCCCGTTGCCGCGCCCTCGCCCTGGCCCGCGCCGTGCCGCGCCACGCGCGCACGCGCGCACGGACGACGCGCCGCCCGCCGCTGCTGTGCCGCGCGCGCTGCACAGCGTCGCCCCACGTACCCGCACACGTCACGTCGCCCCGACCTCGCCGCCTGCGCCGCCACTCGGCGACACGGATGCCACGATGCGACCGCCATTAAGGCGCTCCGCGCCGCTCGCCGGCCTCCCCACCGGCCACCGCCACCCGCCGCCTTTGAGGGCCTATAAATAGGCCCTCACCCCGCCCCTCTTTCCCCCACGGCCTCCACTGCCACTGCCTGCCACCTCCCTCGCCTCCAGCGCCGCCGCCGCGCCTCGCACGGCCGCCGCCCGCCGCCCTCTGTCGCCCCACTCCCACACATTGCCCCGGCTCAAGGTGAGTGGGGGAATCGAGTCCCCTTGGCCCCCTCTTCCTTTTCCCCCACCCTCGGGGCTGCCATCGAGCCCGGGCCGCCGGGGATGGCCGGCGCCGGAGCTCCCCTCCCCTCTCCCCTGTTTCCTGTGAAGGGGGGGAGGAAGAAGGTGGCCCTTTGACGCAAAACCCCCTGGCCTTCCCTGTTTTTCCAAGAAGACCCCCCCCCTCTAATACCCTTCCTATTCACTTCCTTTCGCAAAAGAAACCTTGTTCTTTCTAATATTTCAAACCAAACCCCTCGATATATAAACCTAGTTATACTCGACACATTTTAACATGCTCAGGGTATTTCCAAGAATCGTAAATAGGTCCTTACCGCGAACTAGTGTAGTGGTGTGGGTTTTTTTTTCGTAACTAGTGTAGTGGTGTGGGTTTTAGTTGTAATCCTCGCGATAGTGGCGCTTCACTGCCCATTACCGCGAAGAGTTGTACAGTGATGTACCATCTATTGTAATAAAAGTGTTATCAGCCTCCTGGGACTGATAAATTAACACTTTTAAGTCTTCCCTGATGGGGGGACGCTTCAACAGGTCAGGACAAGTCAATACACCGGTTAAACCGACGTTATTTGAAATTGGACGTCGGTGCAGTTGTCCAGAGACTCGGTTTTCAGTTGATCAGTGGACAACTACACTCACCGGTTAAACCGACGCTATTTGAAATTGGACGTCGGTGCAGTTGTCCAGTGACTTGGTATTTCAGTTAATCAATGGATGACTACACTCACCGGTTAAACCGATGCAACGACGGTTAATCTGCCCAAGCTGTAACGGCTAGTTTTCAGATGGGGCAGTTTACATTCACCGGTTAAACCGACGATGACAATTGGAGGGACGTCGGATTAACCGGCGCTACGCAGCTTTTTTCTCCAACGGCTCTATTCGTGTGAGCTGCCTATATATACCCCTCCAATGGGTCATTCTACCACTCTTGACACCAGGCAACACCCAAACACACATACTACAGTCAAGAGCCACCTTGAGCTTCATCATTTCATACACTTGTTCATTCAATCATTCAAGAAGCAAGATTAAGAACTTGAGTAGAGAGAAGCTTGTGTGCATCCATTCTTGGTGATTGGTTCTTGCTCAAGTGAAAGCCTTAGTTGTTACTCTTGGTGATTGGCATCACCTAGGCGATCTTGGTGATCGAGGTGATTCTCGCGGAGCTTGCCAAGGATTGTGGAAGCCCGGAGAAGAAGATTGTACGTGGCTTGATCTCCACCACACCGGGATGGTGAACGGAGACTCTTAGTGAGCGCCCTCGTCTTGGTGACTTGGGAGGTGACAATACTCTTTGTGAGTGTCACAACGTGGATTAGGGGTGTGTGCCAACACATCGACACCACGGAAAAAAATCCGGTTGTCCCTTGTCCACTTTACTTATTCAAGCATTATCTTTCATGCAATTCATTTATGTGCTTGATTTAGGGATCACTAGTTAGCTCTACCTTGCTAGGCTTTGTCTCTTTTTATTCTTCCTAGCTTGTGTAAGTAGTTTAGTTACCCGATTGGTGAATTGGTGCCTTTCTAGTTTTGCATAGGTTAAGGTTGCTTTATCTTGTTTTAGAAATTGAAAAAGGCCCAATTTACCCCCCCTCTTGGTCCATCGATCCTTTCACAGTTCCGTTATAACCGAACCCGATTTGCTTGGTTCCGAGATTTTTTAGGAACCGAATGGTTCCAATTTTCTGATAACTGAAATTCGCAAGAAACCGAGGACCGATCAGTTTGGTTCCGTAAGACCGAAAGCCCACACTGAACGTCCAGTTCCATGAATCCCGACTCCGAAAATAAATATAGATTACACACATGCCCCTTCGCATCAAAACATAACCAAAAAGTCTACATAACCCTCTTCTTAACTATAAAATCGGATATTGAACACACTTAACTATTCAAAACCGTCTAAATAACCTTCTAGATAGTTTTGAAGGGTGGTTTTGCTTAGATGGCATGCTGACATGGATAAACTTGCGTACGTAACATGCATAAATTTATCTATATAGTATAACAAAATATTTGTATCTTTTATTTTCAGTATCTTTATTTTCTCTTTGTCTGACATGGATTATCCACGTGTTATTCGTTAAGTAACTAGGTGAGTCCTCCCTCCCGCGCCTCTTTCCCCCTCCTCTCTCTCGCCTGGGCGCGCGAGTGCCCGCCCCGTGCGCCTCGAGCTGCCATCCATCTAGCGACCCACCCCGCGCTGCCCTAGTGCCCTGCACGTTTGCGCCGCCACCAGTTCGACTCGCCCGCGCCTTATTCCCCCCCCCCCCCCCCCCCCCCCCTCCTCTCTCCCACCATTCTCCTTGACGTCACCACCTGAGGCTTGTCTATGTTCTTCTCCAATCGGAGGCAGCAGCTCACTCCTCACCTCTCCCTCTCAATCTCTCCCCTAGAGCAAACCAGCTTGCAGCACTTCCAATTAATCCAGCTCCTACCTTGTCCCCATCGACAAAAGCAACAGGCAGGGCCTCATCTCCCACACGCCACTTCTCTCCCTACGAATTTCCTAAAATACAAGCAGCTCCAGCCGCCTCCAATCCACCAGCACCAACACGTGCCACTCCAAATCCAAACCCTCCACCAATCAGAGCAGCGCTATTGGTCTGTGGTAAAAGAATTTCTTAATTGCTGTTTCTTCTTGGTTCTTGGGTGGATTTTACAGATATAAAGTGTATTACGATGGGCAATATGTGTAAAGGTATAACTTGATATATTGATTGCTTTGTGTGATATTTGTAAATTCTGAGATCATCTTATGAATTTGTGTCTGTTATTGACTAAAAGTGCCTTAGGAACTGCTGGCTATGCTGCAGAAAACACTGTTTCACACTTCCACTTAACCTGCTAGCTTGTTGATGTCAATGGAGCATTTAGGTTGGAATTATTACTATGATTGTGATATTTTTAGTTCTTATCGTGTTAGGCCAGTTGATTGCTTGGTTCCGTGAGGCAAGTTATTGGGTGGCGCTCACAAGCCCTACGATCTCCTATTCGTTAGCAGCTCCTTGTTGTTAATCATATCATACATACAGCACTGCGCGTGGGAGTGGGAGTGAAGTAAATGATCAGTTACTTATGGGCTTATGTTTGTGTGTGAGAAGGCCATTTTACTATGTTAGATAAGCCTGTGATCAGTGTTCTTTTCATGTCTTTGTTCTCTCTCTCTGGTACGTCAGTGATTAAATTTCCATGCAAGATTCTATCAGTTCGTTCTTATTTTGTTAATTATTGATGTAATTCGTTCATTATCATAGGGTAAAGTTGCACCAGAGCTGCATTTGATCCTCGGAGATGATGAACGAGTCTTTTCTTGATAGGATGGTTTCCCAGCTTCGGTCAACACGCAAGTAAGAGTACCATGCAGCTCACCCTGGTTTATTGATTTATCATACTGCTGTTATGTCAATTGATTAGCCATAACAGACCATATATGGAGTGTAGAAGAATACACTATTTATACTTGATCTTCTAGTTAATGTTCTTTGCTATATTTTTTAATTATTAGAGAGAACTCTGAGCATGCTCTATTTGATGATGGTTTGGTACCGTGGCTCATTTTTCATTTAGATAAGAAGATAGATTCTGAACCCATTCATAGCCTACATACCAAACAAGTATGCAAAACAGTTTCCCAGCACTAGAAGTCATTGCTAGATCTAAATCTATAATAAAATATCTAGACACGCCCAATGCATTAGCGGCTTGCATATATAGTGTTCTTGGAAATAAACGCACTAACATATTTTAGTTTTATCATGTCATGCTATGTCTTAATGTTATCCTAAACTTGAAAAATACAGGTATTACACTGGATATCCCAAGGACCTAGGGCCATCAAGAATTATACCATTCACATCTGAGCGTCAGTTTGTACAGCTATTGCATGAAGGAAGGCCTGTAGTTGTTGCCTTTACTATTAAGTATACTAACTCTGCTGTATTATGTTCAGAAACACTAAATAGAATAGCAAATACTCATATATGACAGCATTCACTCACTTTAATCCTGAAAATTACCTTTTTAGGTGCACTTATACACATCATCTTGATAAAGTACTGGAAGAGGCAGCTGCCACATTTTATCCACATATCAAGTTTGTCAGAGTAAGCTACTATTGATTTACATTTACACGAAAATTTCCATTTACAGTCTTGTCAGATCACTTCTATTTGCTGAACTACCTGAACAAGGCTGTGGACTTGTAATGCTTCAATAACTACTTAATGCCCAAATTAACACTGTAAATGTTATAGCTTATTAGGCCTAAACTGCAATATATTTGTTGGAATTAAAACCATTGTTTATCTGATGATAAATTCACAAATTTTGTCCTGATTGTTTCATTCAAATTTTACTGTGTAACTTAATCTGATGCCTCCATCATTTGTGAATGCTTTCAATTGTAGTTTTCAGCTTCATTTGTGGAAATTCAATATTGCCTATGTTTGCATATTTCTCTTAATATGTTCTTTTCTGCTTTACTTAGACAAGCAGCTTGATGAAAAGCTTGGGTGTGCAGATAGCTTATTTCTTTTTGGTACTTCATTATTAGGATTGACAAAACATGCTCGATTAAGCTAGAAATGAGTGAGTAGTTATATTTTCATAAGGTTGCTTTGCTTACCAAACCAGTCTATATCAACTTTTGGTTTCCTCCAAATATATGTTGGATACTTTTGGCCACATTACAAATTGTGCTTCCCTCCAAAGTAGGCAGTGAATATTCTTCTTCTCTGCTGTCAGGTCGAGTGCCCAAAGTATCCAGGGTTTTGCCTCACAAGGCAAAGGAATGAATATCCATTTGTTGAAGTATTTTACAATCCGGAACAGGTTATACTCGTTTACTTCATGTACATAGGTTCAAATGTTTCAGTTTCTTTGTTTTGGTTCTTCATTGCAATTTCCATTCCTACTCTGGTTACTATTTCACACCTTCTTTTATTTGATTTGTGCCCACTGGGATTTTGGATACTAGCATAATGGATCAAGATGCAATTTGGTTGTGACCTTAGTCCTGCTAAGTTACTATCACTCTTTTATGAGCATTTTTGTCATAGGTCTTGATGTTATGTTCTTTATAATTTCATTAGTATTCATGGCTAGATGATAATAAGTTGCTAGCTATAAATAATATATTTGTTGGATGATCCCAGAGGAAGAAACTATTTGTGCATGAGATGTTCAACAAGCTGGAGGTCTTGTGCTCTTGTTTGATAAAAAGTTCAAGAAAAAATTTGCTTGATATTGTAAATATAAAGCAAGTTCCTGTAGATATATATCCTCTATGATTCAAACCCCTTCGTGAATTTTCAGAACTTTGGAACCTAATTCAGGGCTATAGTGCTTTCACTTTGAGAAAAAAACCCTATGTCACCTACATTTACTGTTTGCTGGTTGATTTTAAATGGTATCGGAAGCCTAAATAATTACTTGCTCAGCTGTGTACAACACTAAAATGTTGTTACATTCTCAGGTATTCTGTATTAATTGGTTGTAGAGCTGATAGTTTTTTTTCTGCCACCATAATTTGGATGGCATATGTTTTCCATTCTTTTTGTCTGGTAATGACTTTTCTGTACTTTCCCAGGCTGCAAGCCAAGGAAAGAGCGTGGATCCTAACATCACCAAGTATTATGTAAAAGTGCTACCTGTAAGTAATTCTTGAGCTTGTGTCAATCAGTTTAATAGTTGAATCCAAATATTTTTGGTGAGCTGACGATGAATTATGTCTCCTGCAGTTCAACTATGATCAGAGTGTGTATGGATTTCGGGAATATTTCAAGAAGCATGGTTTCAAGTATTCTGAAACAAACTAATTCTGCCATTAGGAATCTGTGATGAGAGAACGCCTAGGGAGTTAACATGGAGGCATTCGTTGTCAGAGTTGAACCGTGGGGCTTTACTGGTCTCTTTCCTAGTTCGAGGAATGCCTGCCATGTACTCGTGTTAGGGTATAGTCCGGGCCTTTAGATTAGCACAGCAATACCAAATGCGTGCTGAGCTATCGACCTTCATTCCGGTAAATTAAACATTTCCCCAACCACAACCACAACCAGGAATGAGTATATTGCACGTCTTTTTTTCAAATGCGAGTGGTTTTCTATGGTGTCATATTAGTTGGAGGTGGCAGTTTTTATAGCGCAGACTGGCAAAGCCCCTGGACAATATGATGCCGTTATATTGTAAAAGAAATATCGGGGTGACTAGTTGCTGCATGTGGATCCGATTGAGGTTTGTTCCTAGAAATACTCTATTTAATCATATCCTGATTACTTTATTCCAGAAAAGTAAAATCTCTTTTCTAAGACTGAAAGAAACCCGGGAACTAGGGTAGCAGTGTGATGGCCTGTTTGGATGGTGGCTACAGTTTGTCATTCCCCTAGTTAGGTGCGCCACTGGGTTCTTTCTTTGCTAGTGTTTGGCTTCTTGCTACCGTTGTGCTCGCCCACACTTTGCCCTGCGGTCGCAGACCACTGAAGATCCCTACGTATTTCTTTGATTTTGTATATGCAAGTATACCATCTGCTGTAAAGATCTAAATCGTACTCCGTGAATTTTGTTATGAAATTATCGAGAGTTGTCGATAAACAAACTGCGATGCGCAGCGGCCAAGAAGGATTCTCGTAGCAGGAGACGCCGATTTGCCAGGCCAAAAGTGACACTATATGCTGATCGCCGTGGTCTTCTGGAATACTACCACGAGCTGTTCCTTTTTTATTTCTTTCGAACGCTGGCCTGCTGGCTGCTTCAAAAACCAAAGCTAGTCGCGCGAAAATATTTAGAAGATACTAGCTCTTACGAAGCATATGATTCGTGTTTGGCCCTAGCCCCTAGTACCGCAGCTGCCGCCGTGTCATGGGTTGACAAACGATAGCACGGCCCTAAAAGAGTCTCCCCATTGCAACTTGTGTCACCGATTATGCACGGGGGGATCAGATTTCCCTGAAACGCGATCAGCTGCGCGACTTTTTTGGCAAAAGAGCTCGTCGAGGAAACGGGGAAACGTCAGCGTAGTAGCAAAGATCACGTCGCTGCTATTTGGCCGTACTCGTAGCAGCTCGCCTTATTCTTGTCCGAATAACAATACGGTGTTACACTATAATCCCAGCCCGCTGTCGCTGTAGCTGCTGGGGTTGAAGCTTTTGACCACCCATCGCTGATCGCTTTCCGGAGCTGGTGGTGGCATGGCATCTTCCGTTCCGCACGTGCAGAAGCAGAACGCACACGCACCGCACACGTTCTTATAGCTCGCTTGCTTGCCCACCGTGCCGCACGCCTGCAGCCTCCTGCACCGCCGGGCTCGTGGCCGGCGCCGCTGGTGGTGGTCGGTGGCACTGACACGGTCGCACGCAAAGGCTAGGCGGACGCGCCGGCCGACAGGGTTTATTTGCTCCATGGCGGGCGGGCGGAGGCGGGCGCGCGCCGACCAGCTGCTTCTTCCTCCCGACACCCGTCTCCACGTCGTGGTCGTCAGCCATCCCCTCTCGCTAGCTCCACAAAATGGTATGGTTTCCTGTTCCGGTCAGATGCTAGTACAGCTCCGACGGCGACGCACGGTGGCGGCAAGATCTTGCCGGCCGGTTCGAATCATTGTCGTGCGTGCCGCCCGGCGGACCACAAATATAATGGTCTCCTGTTCCGATCGGCCCTGTTTAATCTGCTGCCGTGCGGGATCCGTACGTGCGTGACGTAGGCGCCCGGATGGCCACATGATGCCCGATCAGAACGAACAGTACCTCCTTTCCTTGCTACTTGATCGTGCTCTGCACCGCAAACGAGTTTATTTTAGCACTTATTAGCACTCATATTTATTCCAAAATTTTTACTCGTTCCATAGACTAGCGTTAAATTTTAGTATTTTTGAGCATTAGCACTTGCATCAAACACGCTTAAGTCAGCAACTGATCAAATAGGGATGCGCCGCATGTGAAGTGCGAGCGCTGAAACCGCATCCCGAACCACGTAAGAGCTGGTATAAGAGCATCTCCAACCATAAGTCCTATATTTGAGTTCTATAATTTGTATTAGGGACATATTTGATGTGTTTAGGATCTAAAAAAGCTTATACTCCAACAGCGGGATCTCAAATCATATCATTTACAACTAATTGGAGAAAGATTGGAGCAGAGGTATTGGGGAAAGAAGTCTCCGTGACTTAGATTTCGTGGCAAAAGGGAGATAGGACACAACCAATTGAGTCCTATATCTAAATCCCGGGAGACTGAGTCCTAAATTGATTTGTCAGTTTTTTATAAAATAGAACTCCTATTGGAGACTATTTTTTCCCTTAAACTCTATATTTAAATATAGGATCCAGTTAGGACTGCTATCGTCTTGTACGCACACCAATCGGCACGTGGAAGAACCGGTGCACGCTTTTGCTGACTCCAGTTGGGCACGCACTCTCAGGTATGGCGATCCAGCGTGATTCTTCATTTTAATTTGTTTATACATGCATGCATGGATCCTGCCGAGCCTGAGGTGAACGTTGTCTTCTGTCAGCGAGTTACGTTACTAAGCGTCCGATGTGCGTGTACGTAATTCCGTTGCTATAGATATAGTTTTTTTTGTTAAAAAAAGGTCCACTTTACTTCCTGAAGTACGGCAAAGTCTGTATAACCTCTGAACTTTATAACAGTCTACTTATTAACGCCCTAACTTTCCAAAACCGGTGCACTTTCGCACCCTTTTCTCTAAACCCAAAGTAAGCGCAAAAGGCCTTTTGATTTAGAACAAAAGGTGCAAAGTGCATCAGTTTTGGAATGTTAGGGGGTTAAAGAAACGGTTTAAAAGTTTAGAAAGTTATTCGGACTTTGATCATATTTAGGGGAGTAAAGCCGTAGGACTTTTTTCTAGTTTTGTTTTGTGTATGGAAAACCGTTCAAATTTTTACGTTAGGAAACCTCTATTCGCTTAGGAAAAGATTATAAATATTCTTAATGACAAACGTGCACACATGGTCTCCAAAAACAAAAATTCCAAACGAGAGGCGAGAAGAACCAAAACTGCTTTCGAGCACGCAAATGACACCCCGGGGGAATCAATGTTAATTAGAGACCTTATTCCACAAGTGCTACATACCGAATTGACTACATGTAAAGAGGACAGGGATAGGGTGCCAATTTATTTATATGCGTGTAAGAGCAAACCATTCTACTCGATCGAGGATGTCCATAGGCCCCCTGACTGGCTGACTCTAAACATGCCAATGCCCGTTTGTCTTTCTTGCATGCCATATGGCACGCCATGTCGTTTACTCCGTATCTTGGACCTATCCATTGTGTGCCACCTGGTATATACGTAGGAGGATACATATTTCCATGCATATTGTACTCAAGGATATACACCATGCATGTGGCTTACATATCCAAGTAAGTCGAGAATAAGTTTAGTCCTCTTCACAAATAAATAAGGAAAACGCCCATTTTACTCAATCGCCAATTCGTTTTATCTGCTTAACCCCATGAGCAAAATTTAGGCTCAATTTACTCACTTGAACAATTTTAATACCCCCAATTGATATTTCTCTTTTTTGTTTCTTCACGTACAAATTGAATTTTAAGTTCAAATTTTATGAGCGGATAGAGAACATGATGCCTTATGTTAAAAAAATACATTAAAATTTTTTCATGATTATTTTTGTAGGTTAGGAAAGTTTAACACGAAATTGATCATAAAGATACAATTCTGCATGAAAATTAATCATCAAAAATTCATAATGCATTTTTCTAGCATAGGGCATCATATTGCAGGTCACAGTGCAAAATTTGAAGTTAAAAATTCACTTGTACGAAGAGAAAAAAAAGAGAAATCTTAGTAGAGGGTAGATTGGATCAACTGAAATAGTTTGAGAATGTAAATTGAGCATAAATTTTATTCCGGGTTAAACGTACAAAGTGGATTGGTGATGGGAGTAAAATGGACTTCTCCAATAAATAATAATAATTTTAGTCTTAGAAAAAATATTTTTTGAAAGAATAGAAAAAGTTGATGCGAGATGGCAGATATGCATCGTTCTAATTTCAAAATATATCTGTTTAGGAATCATCTTACAGGGAGGGAATATCGTTTACTGCTACCACCACTGTCGCTGATCCATCGTCCACTTGGGCAGAATCTGTGTCGCTCCCGATCCCGAGCCGGAGTACCAGTAGATTAAAATTAACAAACCCATTCCCTAATATCCACATCTGGTGCCCATCTTCTCGGGCCCCATCGGAGTCTCGAGTTGACTGCACCCGCCGCGCGCGCCCAGAGCCGGCCATACTTGTTCCTCCTCTTCGTGGACTCCCCCCGCCCCCTTCTCCATTCCGTTCCTTCAAGTACCAGCTCCAACCCGGCGCCATCCCCTGCCCCCCTGCGCGAGCCTGCTGCAGCACACACTGCACGGTGACGGTGTCGCAGCTCGACCGGCCCGCGCGCGCGCCATGACGTGGAATAAGCCCCCGGCCGGCGGCGCCGCCGTGACGGCCGTCGACGTCGGCGAAGACACCGGCCTCGCGCGCCTCCAGGAGCTCGGGTACAAGCAGGAGCTCAAGCGCGACCTCTCGTACGTCCCTCTCGCCTCAATCCGGCTGCGTTCTTTCTTTCTTTCTTTCTTTCTTTTCTCCAATCGGTCCGGTCGGTCCCTGACGGCGGCGATCGTATCGCCGCTGCGTGCTCCAGGGTGCTGTCCAACTTCGCCTTCTCCTTCTCCATCATCTCGGTGCTGACGGGGATCACCACGCTCTACAACACGGGCCTCACCTTCGGCGGGCCCGCCACCATGACCTTCGGCTGGTTCGTCGCCGGCGCCTTCACCATGACCGTCGGCCTCTCCATGGCCGAGATCTGCTCCTCCTTCCCCACCTCCGGCGGCCTCTACTACTGGAGCGCCCGCCTCTCCGGCAAGCGCTGGGCGCCCTTCGCCTCCTGGATCACCGGATGGTACGCACGCCGCTCTACTCTTACCGTTCACTCACACGCCATGCCCATGCTGCGGCGGGGTCCTTGGAACGGCCGCCGGGTTCCTTGCCCCGTCGGGAAACCGGTGGGGTGATCGGAGGAGCCAGCGGCGAGCGAGGATCATGTGAACTGGCTGCGATTAGAATACTCTTGCGTTGCGTCCCCGTGGGTCTCTCTCTCTCTGCTGCGACACCGTATCGGCGTGAGCCACAGCTTGGCGTTCCTCTGTTTCTTTATTCCGTTTGTTCTCTGATGGAGCAAGCGATTCGTTTATCGAGTCCACCAAATGGGGACGGACTCGACGGGAGTAGTTTGTTAGGATTGCTAACCTGTGCTTTTTACTCATGTTGGTTTTTACTGGTGTAGGCCGGGGTTAAAAATGCATGGAATCTTTTATTTTGTTTTGATTTCGGATCATGTTGCCTCTCTGGTTTCTGGTCAATGCGCGTGCTTTGACCTTTTGCTGGAACTGGAAGAACAGCGTGGCTAAATTTTTACAGTTCCGGTAAAAAACAAGAGGGTGGGGTAAAGTTCTTGTCCTTCAGTAAATGGTTAGCTGAGGCTTAGAATATCATACAGTACCTTTCAGTATTATTAAACGGCTGCTTAAGCTACTACTCTATTTGGGGTTTTGTTAGTGATTCCATCGCGTTCACATGGTTAATCACTCCCATGTGCTTGTTCTTAACCACCCGTATGCTCTCTACTGGCAAGCACTGGCTGTAATTGAGACAAGGACTTTTAGCGACGAACACAGCGACAACTCTCCTGCATCTGTACATGGTGTATTCGGTCACGTTCATTCTCACTTTAAAACTGTGTAGCCAGCAAGTTTCCGTCACGATGTTGATGCTTTTGATTCCAGCACATTTCTTTTCTTGGGCTCTGATTTTGCCTTCTTTTTTTTTTGTCTTTCTTTCAGGTTCAACATCGTTGGACAGGTGAGCAGCAGTCGTTCCTCTGAACCTCGCTTTTGTCTGTCTGAAACTCTGAACTGAGTGGGTGCTAACTGAGCTGACCTCATTGTTTGTCTGTGCAGTGGGCGGTGACCACCAGCGTGAACTACTCCCTGGCGCAGCTGATCCAGGTGATCATCCTGCTGGGCACCGGCGGCAAGAACGGCGGCGGGTACCTGGCGTCCAAGTACGTGGTGATCGCCTTCCACGTCGCCATCCTGCTCAGCCACGCCGTCATCAACAGCCTCCCCATCACCGTGCTCTCCTTCTTCGGCCAGTTCGCCGCGGCCTGGAACATGCTGGGCGTCTTCGTGCTCATGATCGCCGTGCCCACCGTCGCCACCGAGCTGCCAGCGCCGAGTTCGTCTTCACCCACTTCAACACCGACAACGGCGCCGGGATCCACAGCAACTTCTACATCTTCGTCCTCGGCCTGCTCATGAGCCAGTACACGCTCACAGGATACGACGCCTCTGCGCACATGGTTGGTACACGCAAGAAGAACCTGGAGCAACATCACTTGTTCAGAGTAGATAGCTTTCCAGATGATGGTTCGGTTGATTGCTGATGCAGACTAAGGAGACCAAGAACGCTGACAAGAACGGCCCGATCGGCATCATCAGCGCCATCAGCATTTCGATCGTGGTGGGCTGGGGCTACATCCTCGGCATCACGTTCGCGGTGAAGGACATACCCTACCTGCTGAGCCCCGACAACGACGCCGGAGGGTACGCCATCGCCGAGGTGTTCTACCTCGCCTTCAAGAGCCGGTACGGGAGCGGCGCCGGCGGGATCGTCTGCCTGGGGATCGTCGCCGTCGCCATCTACTTCTGCGGCATGAGCTCGGTCACAAGCAATTCCAGGTGGTGACCCACTCTGCTCCGTTCTGGATTCTGATTGGAATCGTCTGCAGCTGCCGGTAGAGAAATCAGAATCACCCACTCACTGATCTTGTCACTGTTGTTTCTGTCAGGATGGCGTACGCGTTCTCGAGAGACGGCGCCATGCTCCTTCTCCTCCGTGTGGCACAAGGTGAACAAGCAGGAGGTGCCCATCAACGCCGTCTGGCTCTCGGTCTCCGTCGCCCTCTGCATGGCGCTGCCGGTAATCCTGCCCTTTCAATCAGATTCTTCGCCTCTTGATCGAGCTCGCGCGCCGTGATCGATCGCCACGCTGACCTGCTTGCTCCGTTCGTGATGGGATCCGCATGCAGTCGCTGGGCAGCCTGGTGGCGTTCCAGGCGATGGTGTCGATCGCGACGATCGGGCTGTACATCTCGTACGCGCTGCCGATCCTGTTCCGCGTGACGCTGGCGCGCAAGCACTTCTCGCCGGGGCCCTTCAACCTGGGCCGCTACGGCGCGCTCGTCGGCTGGGTCGGCGTGCTCTGGGTGGCCACCATCACCGTGCTCTTCTCGCTGCCCGTCACGTACCCGGTGACCAAGGACACGCTCAACTACACACCCGTCGCCGTCGGCGAGCTCTTCTTCCTCGTGCCCTCGTCCTGGGTGCTCAGCGCCAGGCACTGGTTCAAGGGCCCCGTCACCAACCTCGACGGATGAACTGAACGCGCTGTTTGGGACTTGGGATGGTGGATTGGTGGTGGTGTGCGGTGGCATGGGATGGATGTTTCAGGGTGTCACTGTGGAGGCTGCTGCTCGCATGCTAGATGCTGCTGTTGTATGGTGGCTGGTTGATTTGGCCAGTAAAAATTGGCGTGAGTGGAGGCATTCCACGGGAGATCAGGCAGGGAAGAGTTGGAAGAAAACGAGATTTGTAGCTAGTTTGTTTGCTCGAAAGACTGGCAAGGCAACCTGCATCAAAATTAGGATGCAGAATTTCATTGTGTCTTATATTGTAGAGGTAAACAAGTGCCCCCCAAAAATCAGGTGATCTAGACATCAAAGCACCGGAGTCAGTGGCGGACGCAGGAATTCAAGATTGGGTGTACATAGATATGAGCGAACGGAACAATCATCCTTTATATCAATCATCGTATATAAACGATTAAGGTTCACGAAAACAGAGATTTAAGGATACAAGGTACAATACAAATATGATTTGGGTTTGTTTGCTGCTCCAGTCCACAACGATTTCAGATGAGAAGTCGAGTGGGAGAAGAACAAACGACAGGGCTCAGAAGTCGGGAGGAGATTGCAACCGTGAGGCAGCAGGCAAAGCAAGTAGGCCAGCCCAACATGCCTATTTCTCTTATTTGGGCTCAAATAAACATGATCTGACCCAGTTATCTCTATACCTATATGTATATACATACTTGCTGAAAATTTTTGTCCAAAATATTGGGTGTACAGATGTACACCCATACACCTAGTTCCGCCACTAACCCGAGTGTCAGTAAAAGGCAGCCCCAAAAAAGGCACCACCATCCAATCCAAACCAAAGACACAATGAATCCAATTCCAATGTTTCAAGCCCAAGTCCATTCACGATGATCCAATAATCTCAAAAGTTTCAGGATTTAAGTATTGAGTTCGTAATGTAAAACTTTCATGAAAACCAACAAAAACATACTATTTTTCGCATAATTGGGTTATACAATATTTTGTCAGTGCATATATATAGATGTTGGAATATCAAAGTAATACTACATAGAATTATATTAATTTTGCCCTCTCTGGATATCCAACCTGAACAATGACCATTGAATTTTTAAGAACTCGCGAGGTGTCCCGCACAAATAGCGCAGGTAGCTAGGTTTATTATGCTACTCACTTTGTTTTAAAAAAGGCAATGTCTACGCTACTAAATTAGTTTCATCATAAATTGTGTAATGATAGTATATGTATTTTTTATCGTGAAAATTATCATAATAGTTTTATAAATTTGATAAAAATTAGAGAGGTTTGACTTAGAACAAAAGTAAAGTGACCAATAATTTGAAACATAAGGAGTAACTTTTGTACTTTACTCAAAAAGAAATTTATACAAATAGTTTTGTGTACCATGTCATTGTAATTTCTTACTCATGATATCCTAGACGAAGACACCATCTATGTTTTTTTCCATCATCCTATTATATGGCATATTTTTTTGAAACATCTTATTTAGAAATATATTTTTCGTATATATTAAAAGCAATATAAAGTTTTTACCTTTTAAAAGGAATATATATTAATTTTTATATTTGAATGGTAGTGTACATTTTTGTTTGAAAATTTTAGTTACGGTGACAAATTATCCTTAATTTTTTTGTTAAGAAGAAGATCTAAGTGAGTGGCTCAATGAATACTCCAAAGATCATTAAAATTTACTTTTGAAGTTTGAATCCAAACTTTAACGTGTAGTGGATGCATCCTCTTTAGTTTTGATCATATTCAAATTTCTCCCATCTTCTATTGCTGCCGCTCTATATATTCTTTTTCTTCAAGTTGTTGCATCTTTTCCATAGCTTATATGCCGACGGTCAACAAATTTGTTGTTGTGCAAGCAAGGTATAGTTCTCTCCTTTGTACTTATCTTTTTTCCAACTTCAATTTCTAATGAGTTCCGCCCTGCTACACCATAGTAATCGAGGGTGCATTTCTGATGTCCACAACAAGATATTAACGTTTCTTTGCTTCTTGTTGCAACTTGCACTAACGATGACCATGCCTCAGCAGAACCAAAAGTGCTAGGGTAGGATGATATCCGACCTAGTGACCATGTTGGATTGTGTTGCTCAACATGGTTGCACAACCGAATTTTTATTATCGTACCCCTAATCTACATGCACTGGTTATTATTGTTGCATTCTCCAAGTAGAGCTCTCTCTCATCTCTTTGTAGATCAAAATCACTTCTTAATTAACATGTGCCACTCTTCTCTTCTATATTTTGATGATTGTGCAATTAGTCTTCATTTGCTACTGTCTAGCCACGCTTCTTCATATGCGGCTGCATGTTGCTTTGCTAGCAACTTGTTGTTCGACATTGAAGAAAGCAACAATAATCAGTACCTCTTGTTTCATCAAAAGAAAATATGGAAGCCGATTTCTTATTTATTACACTACTTATTCTTGACTCTCGTTCCTCGAGGACGACACTGCAACACACCTGACTATAGGATTAAGTTTCGTTGGTCTTATCTTTATTCCTCTTCATCCATCACCCACAAATGAGAAGGATATTAGTCTGGTCGCATTCGCCGAAGAGATGGGCAACAAAATAAATATTTACCAAATCAAACTGAACATAATATTGTATTTGTATAGTCCTATCATGATTTTTCTATCTAAAGCTAATGGAGAACTGATAAAATTTAATTATATTGAATTTTATTTCAAAGAATCTCAGCAAATATATTGTGATTCAAAATCCTAAGATCGAAACAAATCTACACCGTCATAATCTGATCCACAAAATCAGTAGCATAGAAATCAACTACTAATCTTCTTTGCTTTTAAATTATGAAAATCTGATCCACAAAATCAATGGCATAGAAATCAACTACTAATCTTCTTTACTTTTAAATTATGAATCTAGCTATTTATTAATCGTATTTTACATGGCGTATTGGACATAGACTCTTTAGGCTAGTCTACACTGTTAGTTTTCAACAGTGTATATTCTTGCTATTTTTCGATTAACGTGAGAATTTCTATACCCTTTCGGTGAACGTGGTGGCAAATATATCTTCGTGGTGCATTGAGGAGGAAGGCAAACTTTTAACTTTACTGATAGATGTAGACTCATGCTTTACAATCTTTTCTTTGATCAGGGCATCAGACGAATTATTTGATGAGAGTTGATTATGGCGGTGAATAGCATGTAGTAGGATTGTTACATTTTTGTGTCGCACTGCATGTAGAATTTTTACATAGGCTTGTGAGTATATCAGTTTGTATCCTATTAGGTATTGAGTTTATTTTGGAACATTATTTTATTTCCAAATCTGTCACGACTCATGAAGAGGTGAACTTCGAATTGTATTCTGGACCGTATGGCTTTTTCTTTTGACTTTGAACGTGTTGAACTTATATCAGCTGAAAAGAACTATTCCGGACGTTTGTACCTCTGATATTTCCTTTTGCTTGTTGTACTTCTCTCTCTAGATTAGGGGATTCATTATTTGTTTCTAGAAAGGCATCTTGTGGGATATATACCAACGGAAAGATGGAGTTCCAAGTACCTGTACACCTTTTAACATCACAAAAACAATAGAGTCCACATCTAACAGGAAATGCCAAATTTTTATCCAGTATAGATTTTTATATCATATATGAATTCTTCACATAATATAGACGGTTAGATCTTCATAAAATCCAATGGTGTATTTTTTCTTCTTTTCTAATTAATATGAGAATTTTTAGACTCTCTCGGCGAATGTGGTGGGTTTTTTTAACACTATTGTATTAAGATAATAGATTATCTAGCAACAAATCACAACAAGGAAAAACCTTTCAAAAATGAATCCAACAAAACACTGTTTTTATACAGATCACTACTAGTTATTGTAAATCATTCAAACTAATTGTTGGTACATATTTCAAATTCATATCTCAAAACACCTGCACATCTTAGAAAGCACAAAACGATTATGAAAAGTGACGTGGCTGCCCCCCCCAATAGCAATCTCTAGGTCAGGGCACCTGTGAATGGAGCACCTGTGTAAACGGGAAGAATTACCCATTTGCCATTAAAAACCAAAAAGGCTTGGCCGCCAGCTTTCAGACCCTTCCCAAGAGCCAAGACGCTCCCCTGGCGGAGTCGCGGAGAGAGAGAGCCCTGCAGAATTCAAATCCAATCCCGAAATTCCCAAGCAAAAGCCAACGGGCGCCGCTTCGCTCCGCCGCCTCCCTCCAGAAACTCAAATCAAACCTAGCGAGTAGCGATAGCGAACCTCCCCCACACCAAATCCCCCAAATCCGGAGGAATCCCCAGTTCGCCGGTCCCGATGACGACGGTACGTCGCCTCCCTCGGTCCCCATCTGCGTCACCCGAGTCCGCTTGCTGGATTCGATCCGATTTTCTTCTCCGTTGTTGTTGTTGGTGTTGTTGATTGCTCGAGTCGATGGATGGCGCCTGTTGGTTGGTGCAGGCAGGGGAGGAGGCCGCGGCGGCCGGCGAGGAGCTGGAGCCGCTCTTCGACTACAAGCGGGTGCAGCCCACCATCAACTTCCGCTTCGACGGTACGCATCCGGTCGTCTCCTCCGTGTGCTAGGTTTTCGTTCGGGCGAGTCGCTTCAGGGCCTTGTGGGTTTCGATGTGCAGACAGCGACCTGGAGAAGGCGGACATCTTCAAGCACTGCAACAAGCGCCCCAGGGTCGACGCCGCCGCCACCGCCACGGTGAGTGCGCGCGACTCCGATTTCGAATCGGGGGGCGTGATCTGTTCTGGAGTGTTGATGTGTTGCTGCTCGGTCCGTGTTCATTAGGAGGAGGAGGGTAAGCCTGACGAGAAGGCCGCCACCGTCAAGGTGGTGGATGTCGACGAGGAGGATTGGTTGCTGCCGCCGCCGCCCAAGGCCGCGTTCAAGCCCTCTGCAGAGGAGGATAGCGCGTTGCGAGAACTGAGGTATAACTTTTGAGTTTTATTCAAATCTGCATGACTGTATCGCTTGTGTGCACTCGTGCTGAGCAGAGGAGACATCGTGTGCTGGCTTACAGTTACAAGGGCTGGAATATATCGGTTAGAAGCTGGGCTATGTCCTTTGTGGGGCAATGTTTGCTGTTGGGTTACTTATTGCAGAAAGTGAGGCATGCTAGTCTTCTAAATGACAATGCATTGGAAGGGGAAAATATTGTTGTCTTTGCCATTGGCATGCTTCATAATGGTGGAATGAATTGCACTAGTGGAATCATGCTCAGAATTGCTTTTGATTTACTTAGAAGAATGCTCAGAAAGAATTTTAGAGCATCTTTTATATGTGATACAGCAAGCAAGTTCATAGATAAGTCATTGCAGTCAGGTGTTCGGGAATTTTTCCTGGAGAATATAGCTGCAGCCTAATGTTTAAGGTGATTGTAACTTGCCAGCCTTTAGTGTCTTTCAGAGAACACTATAGTCTGGTATGAGAATGAGTAAAAACTTGTACACTATTTCATTACTGAGAGCAGTGAAGTTGAAATGAAGTCCTGCATCTAATGTGGCTCTTACTATTGCTGTGGCATTTTAATCATATGTGTTTCATGTTCATAGATTTGGCATCAGAAAATATTGCTGTTGCTGCAGACTTACCATCACCTGAGTTGCACAATATGCAGGTTAAAGAGACAAGAGTTGGCAAAGTTGACTGAATCAGCTCATGATATATTGCAAGACTTGGATGCAACTGCCAAGACAGAAGTTGTGTCCAAGGAACAACCTGAACAAATAACTATAGATGATGAATCCGAACCACAAGTGGAGAAAGCGAGGGAAAAGATAGTCATATCAATTCAGGACAAGAATGCCCAGCAGCAGATCCGTGTATATAAGGTTATTATTATCTTTTTGCATAAACTAGTGTTGTTGCTGTTCACAATTCATCCCATCTGATATATTGCTTTGAATACCAATCATAGGGTCATATGCTACTTTAGTTCAAGAGTTCAGGTTCTCCAACAGATAGTCACAACAATTTGGCTATTATAGGTCCTAACTAATGCACATTCAATCTCGTTGAAAAGATGACGTGGTTATGAACCTATCTTCACCTTTGGTTGCTGAAACTTGATTCTGCGAAAACAAGTAGTGCAAAGCATGTAGGAGCCTAGTTCTGTTTTTTCACATTATTATGTTACCTTTGACTTCTAGTTTACATGGAGTCCTAAACTAACCTTGTGCTGTATATACCTGTTCCAGGACGAGAAGTTTGACAAGCTTCTCAAGGTGTACGCCAAGAAGGCCAAGCTCAACCCATCCGATCTGGTCTTTGTGTTTGATGGTGAGAAAATTAACCTATCATCTACACCTGAGGACCTTGATCTGGAGGACGATGACATGATCGAGGTGCGCCATAAGCGACACTGAGGGCTAGGAGCTCAGCTGATTGTCCTTATATCTGCAGTTTTAGGCAAACTCAGATATCTTTTGCTAGTTTCATCTGCTTTTGCTTTATAAAGTTCCTTGTCCATATCCATATAGCAAAGACATGCGAGGTAATTGTATGTAGATCAGCTTTTGCCCAGTTCAAGGAACCATTTGTTCCCATTGTAGCGTTTGAGATGTGCTGCATCTGCACATATGCGTTTTTTTTTTCTTGTGTGTGATGAGCCATATGCAGAACAGCAGAAATACCAGAGCACCCGATGCACGCTTTCGTTTGTGGAAAGGAGCGTCAGTGTGGCAAATTTGAGATGATCAACATGCTTGCTAATTTGAGCTGGAGAATTGTATCCAATTCCTTGATCCTGAAAAATTCCTTAACCAGTCCCCTCCGAACAAGGCCCATGGTAATGGTAGCGTCAACTGTTAAGCGAACTAAATAGCAGCATTTGGTGCGACGCGATAAAGGAGTTACAGGATTCAGGCAATTCCAAGGTTTTCGCTCTCGATCCGTATCCAATTGCTAAACTCATTTACTGATGAGGAATGCAGCAGAGGGGCTCGAATTGAGCCACAAAAATGCCAAGGGGACAAAAGGTAAAATTCATTAGAACCAACCCACCACATAAAAACTAGACACGGACGGAAGAAACCGGTGTTTGTTTGTACATTACAAATTGGACAGCAAGGTGTCACAAGCTTCAGAGCAGGTTCCACATCGTACAACAATGATGACCTCGAAACGGAAACAATCAGGCGCTCATTGTGATGAACGACGACGACCAATCAGGCGGCGGCGGTGAGCGTCTTCGATTCCGCACGGACCTGGATCGTTACATCAACCAGCGCATATGATCTGACAATCGAAATAAATTTTTCATGTATATGCCTTGATTAGAAAATCTTCAACCATGTTATGCTTGAATAACTGAATAAGACAAACTGCTGGATTCATGATATCAAGCACAAACTCGTCCCGCGCACTCCTGAGCTGCAGCAACATCAATGCAAATTGCCTGCTGCATTCGATCATTTTTTTTTATGGGACAAGTCACTAGAACATGTCAAATACACATCATTTTTTTTCCGCAGGAGCGAACAGTTTCACGAGCACTGTAGCAGCGGTACTGTAGCAGCAGCAGGGAAAAAACAAACCGCTTTGAAACAACAATCCTCCATGCACCATGGTCCATGGGTAAAATAGACCATTCGTATCAAATCCCACAATTTTAAGAGCTGGAGCTATGCTATCAGCCAGACAGATCATCGGCTCCATATTTTTTCGGAGCACCTAGTTGGAGCTGCTCCATGGACCATGGTCAAGTTGGTGGAGCGCAGTGCTCCCAAACATACCCTTATAAAAGAAAAGGATGACTATGCTTCGTGTAGAAGTGAAACTGGAATCATCTTGTAATGTGGTAGTGAGAGATAAGGGTATAATTATACCCACTGCGGTTTAGAGTTTATTTTGTGATAGATTCGCTTACTCGGACATATGATTGTGAGGAGTTTATGTACTCATGCATTATCTTTGTAAAAGGGAAAAATAAAAGGCGAATGATGAGAGTGGACTATGAGAAGAGGAAGAAGAGAGATTGTAACATGCTAACGTTTAATGTTTCAGACCCGGGACTACGGGACTGTGTACATAACGTAGTTCATACAGGAATAGGGGATGGGACATATCCTACACCTTATCTGTGTTGTACTTTACTCGTATGCGAAGTAGAACTAGTCGATACAGAAGGAAGCAACTCGAGTTATACTCGAGTAAGATTCCTAAGCTACTGTCAGACTAGGATTCATGTAACCCTGTCTTCCCGGATATATAAGGGCGGGCAGTGATCCCCTCAAAGAGGATAAACATCTGAGGCAATACAAACCACCAAACAGGACGTAGGGTATTACGCACATCGCAGCCCGAACCTGTCTAAACCTTGTGTTGCTTGCACCTTCGAGTTCCTGATCTCGGCGACACCCTACCTAAAACTTACCACCTTGGGTATACCCCCCGGTGGGCAGGCGGTAAAACACCGACAGCTGGCGCGCAGGTAGGAGTGCGCATCGAAGATCCACCGGCGAACTCGATGGCATCGTTCAAGTTCACCAGTGCCGTGCTCCCCGAGGCCACGACGTTCATTTTTGGCTCATGGGTCTGTGTTGCAGACGGCGCAGGCGATTTCCATCGACACACCATCGACGTCATGAAGCCGAATACTCTTGCAGTAAGTTTTCACAGCAAGCTCGATGAGTTTATCGACAACCTCGACGAATTGTTGATCCAGGGCTCCGTCAGGAAGATCGAGGAGGAGTCCGTTTTCAACGCGACTCCACCCTGTGCTGCAACAACCACGCTCGGATCGGACTCGCTCCAATCTGAGGACTTGCGTAGCCGATCACGACTCAGTCCACGCAATTCGGCCACTGAACTTCAGGAGGCCAACAATTCAGAGCCCCTCTCCGTATTGGAAAAGGATTTGGACTTTTTACTCCAAATCAGGAAACCCGAAGCCACCGCATGGCGGGGGGCTGCGGGTCGCCTTGGTGACAATTCAGAATCAGGCCAAGACACCAGGCCGTCCCTCGGCGGGTACAATGGTCTGATGATCACCTCCACCTCAGAAGGTCGTTTCGTGCATTGGAAGGGCATGAAACTCTCCGATCTACTCGAAGATGAAGACCGACTCATGGCACACCTCGAGCCCTTGCCTTTCCAGGAGGGTAAGCCATTAGCCACCACGGCAGAAGAATCGACTGAGCTAGTCGAAGCGAGCTCCGACGAACTCATATCACGCCAAGTGTTGATGGCAGAAGAGGGGGAGGACGATGGCCTCTCACCCAACGAAACACTTGGTATGATATCCGAAGACGAGTCCACAGCCAACGTCGGCAATGAAAATGACACCAAGCGCGAGGCACGAAGGGCCAGGAATAGAGCCCGCGCAGCCCGGCGAAGGAGGGTCAACGAGCGCATACGATCTATGCATAGTGAACTGGACGCCGAATTCGCCGTCGTAAGCGAGCGAGGCTTCAGAACCCCCGTGGCTAACATCGCCAGGGTAACCGCCATACTCGAACGCAGCAATGATCCAAACTTGCGCCAAGCACTTCGCTACGCGCAGAAGATACATTATGAACAAGGAGCTGCACTTACAGAGAGGATTTCTTCAGGGTTGGCTTTTTCAGCCTCAGTACCCGTGGTTTTACAACCACGGTACTCACTGCCGGTGGCGGGGTTACACCAGCCGAGGGCGCGAGAAGCCCCGGCAAGGTACCGCCACGGCAATGGTCACGATCCCTGCAGAAGTAGTCGACGGGTCCATCCCAGCAGTTTCCGCAGAACCAACCGCTGGAACATCATCCCCAGCAGAAGCGGTCCCGGCCACCTTTCGGCGCTTGGGGTCGGGAGGAGAAGAAGAAGGACTGCAACACAGACTTAAAGTGAGCATCCAACAACCTCAAGACTCGACAATCCCAAAAGACGGTGGTTACATACCTGGTGGATTCGACGATGCTCGTTTTGCGCTTGCGCACCATCCGACGACCCCGAGGGACCGATGGCAAGGCTTCTACCAACTCCACGGATGAGCCGGGGGAGTTGTCCTTGCTCGCCTTCCCTTCAGCCGCCTTCTCCACAAGGGGGATCTCGCTCTCGGTTGTCTCGCCGCTGGACAGATCATCAGACGATTGAGCCTTCTTCGCTTCAGCTGCAGCGCTGGGGAGCAGGTGGTACGGTCGAGGGATGTCGGATTGTGGCGGGTAACTCCGGTACAAGGCGGTATGTCCCTGCAGAAGATTATCAGTTAGCGGAAGTTTCAGAACAACAGACAGTATTCCAAGTAGTCGAAAGCTTACCGGCTCTGGAGGATTCTGTGCGGAGTACAGCTCCGGGACGTAGGGAACTGTATTCACATCCAGCAATACCCGCTTGACCCGGATGAGCACGGCATCGTCAGTCAATTCCTCTGCGCACATCCGAGATGGGTCTTCAGCACCCATGTACTCGTAGCCTAAAGTGTGGCGCTGCTGGATGGGTTGGATTCGATGTTTAAAAAACGACAGCATTACAGAAGCACCGGTTACCCCCATTTCCTTATGGGCTGCTATGAGGGCTAGCAGCTCATCAACTTGGTCCATGTCCTCCTTGGAGGGCTCTTTGTTCCACTCCGGACGCAGGATACGGGGCTTACCCGATCTTTCAAGAAGTTGGGGGGCATGGTTTCCGATGTAGAACCACTGGTTTTTCTATCCAGAGATGTTGGAGGGGAATTTGTAGGAAAGATATTTGTCACCGGCATGTTGCCTAAGCTGAATGCCGGCGCCCCCTACAATAGATGGATTATTGGAGGTGGGTTGCGGTTTCACACGGAAGAGATAGCGGAAAAGATCCCAATGGGGTTCGATTCCAAGGAAAGCTTCACAAAAATGAATGAAAATAGTAATGTGGGAGATCGAGTTAGGGTTGAGATGATGGAGCTCAAGCCTGTAGAAATAAAGAAGGCCACGGAAGAAGGAACAGGTGGGGAGGGCCAAACCCCGTTCAGCAAAATGGTAGAATGAGACGATCTCGTCTACATTCTCCATGGGAAGAGATTGGCGAAAAGAGGGGCGTCAGTTGACAAGATCCTTTCCCTGAAGCAAACCCTCAGAAACAAGATTCAGGAGATCGTTATAGGAGCACTTACTATAAGTCCACTCCCCGGAAGATGACTGCGATTCCTTCCCATCTTTCTCGTTGGATCTCTTGGGTGCCATTTCAGATCTGTTTGTCACAAGACGCTTCACTCGCATGCGCTCGGGTGCTACAGAGAGGGGCGCGGAGAGTTTCGATTAGTTTGGGGGAATGGAGTTGACGAAGGAGCATGGATCTGATTGGGGGATTCAGAAATTACTCGACGGATTGAAAATTGAAAGCACGGGTTTAACCCTAAGTAACCGCGGGGGTTAAATAACCAGCAGGAGGTTAGCGGTTTACTGTGTGGAAGTTGAAAGAGTCGCTAAAGGGAATATTCGGAAGATGAGAGGTTATTTGGTAGATTTTGGAAAAGTTATTTGATTAACCATTTTTTCAGGGTTAATTGTCCCAAAAAAAGGATTTTTCGAATTACAAATCTAATTTCTATTATTTGTACCATCACACCAATTATTTCTCAAGGGAACATTTTTTCACTGCATGCCATGACCATTGGATCCTTTTTTCCAAGCTTAAGAGATTTGGATTCAAGGCTCGGTGGCTGCGGGATATGTGACATCGACTACTTATTTTTCGAATGTATTCGAAGAGTAAGCAAGGAAGATTCAAAACTAAGTTGACCCTCAGCCTGATTCTTCGATTCAACCTAACACTCGGTGGCTATTCCATACGGAGTGCGATTTTCCATCGCACCCCATACAAAAGAAGTAATTCGGAGCATGAGCACCTCATAGCTTCGATGTAGCCAAGGAAGTACTCGAAGAAGAATTTCAAGACGGAGCTTCAAAGGAAGCCGAAAACTACTTCGGAAGTACTCGAGGAACCTGCAGTACTCAGCTACGAAGAGCTCGGGGGCTTGTCAGACCCGGGACTACGGGACTGTGTACATAACGTAGTTCATACAGGAATAGAGAATGGGACATGTCCTACACCTTATCTGTATTGTACTCTACTCATATACGAAGTAGAACTAGTCGATACAGAAGAAAGCTACTCGAGTTATACTTGAGTAAGATTCCTAAGCTAGTGTCGGACTAGGATTCATGTAACCCTATCCTCCTGGATATATAAGGGCGGGCAGGGATCCCCTCAAAGAGGATAAACATCTGAGGCAATACAAATTACCAAACAAGACATAGGGTATTATGCACATCGCGGCCCAAACCTGTCTAAACCTTGTGTTGCTTGCACCTTCGAGTTCCTGATCTCGGCGACACCCTACCTAAAACTTACCACCTTGGGTAATCCCTCGGTGGGCAGGCGGTAAAATGCCGACAACCTCAGTATGTTTTATAGTGTATAGTGCCTTTGTCAATAAATATTCACAGCTCAGGACATTTTGTACTGCTTTGAAGATAAGTTGTTTGAAGTAAAGGCTAGTTTGGTTGGGCTCTTGTTTCTCATAAAATGGAGTCGACTTTAGTGATGAAGCAGTTTTTCGGTGCAGCTGAAGTAATTTAGCAAAATATCTAGTAAAATAGCTTCTCGATGGCAAACTAGGTGATTTTATGAACAATTAATATTTGAGAAGAGAGGAGAAACAGGTGAAGTTACTTTGCTCGGTTCCTTTATTTTAGTTTAAGCTATTTTGAGGTTTCATAAGAGCTTCTTGTTTGGAGGCTTTTTTTTACCCGTTTGGTATTGGAAAAATCGGAGAAGAAGCTCTACCAAATAGAATCTAAATTTTACGACAAAGTAAATAGTTCCACCTAGCAATACAATTTAGGATGAAGCCATTGGTCCACCGAATACCATCACTTTTAAATATAAATTGAAAACTAGAAGTAACTTATTACTAATTTATAATTAGTGGTACTTTGGATCCCGAGGTGATCCAGTGAGAGAAACTGAGAACTTGCTAATATTATTTTACTAAAAGAAGGAGAAGATAAAAGTATAGCGATTAAATATCAAAGTGACGTTTATACCCCTCGCTAGTCGCTACCTTGAGTTGAAAGGAGTCAGACCTAGAAGTTCGCTGTCGCGAACCTTGACCTGTGCGATGTTGGCCCCACTGGTCAGTTTGAACTCGGGGCCTCGGGGGGTCTTGTTGCTGAGTGCTGACCGAAACGAAGTGGGCGCCGCAGCACGCCAGCAACGAAGGAAGAAGGCTGGTGGACTGCGCAAGCAACGTCACCTGTTATATATGCTCTGTCAGCTTCGCACAGGTCAAGCAACGACCGGTGAACTTTATTGTACTTAACTTTTCAGGACCTAGGCTACTCTACTGTCACTCGACTTAAGAAATAAATTTCCAATACTGCCCCCATAAAGCTGCAGATTTTACGATCCATACCTCTCTATGTGTGTATTTTAAGGGGTGTTTTTGATCCGAAAATAAAATTTAGCTCTATCATATCGTATGTTTCGATAATTATGATAACTAAACATGAGCTAATTATAAAACTAATTGCAGAAACTTATGGCTAATTTGTGAGAAGAATCTATTAAGCCTAAATAATTTATAATTAGCATATATTTACTGTAGCATCACATAGGCTAATCATGGATTAATTAGGTTTAATAGATTTCTCTCGGGAATTAACCTAGAGGTTATACAATTAGTCTACGTTTAATATTTCTAATTAGCAACTAAACATTCGATGTGATGCAACTAAACACAACTAAACATTCGATGTGATAGGGTTAAAGTATATGATGCAACTAAACACAACTAAATATTCTATCAACTAAACACAACTATAATAGGATTAAAGTTTAGCCCTGCCGCAAACTAGTATTTGTCAACTTAACAGCTGATTCTGATCCACTGACACGTGCAGCGACAACATGGATTACGTGAACACAGCACGCAAGATGACGACAGCAAGCCAAACATCAGTTGGGAACAGAGTTGCTCGGTTACTTAAATCAGTTCCAATGGGGCACAATCAATATTGTACTCGGTTCCATACACTTTTAACCAATGAACCGGGTACATATGTCACAATATTTCAGAGCAAGTTTAAAACAAGCAACGGTAAATAATAGGCTATTTTGCGCCCTTTTTCTATATTGAATGCTTTATGTACAAAGCTTTCACCAGGTGAAGATACTTGCAGACCATGGTGTTCAAGGCGATGATCGGAGTTGATAGTGCAGGAAAACTTGTGAAGAAAATTGATCTACACTTGTTTTTTCAGAGAGTATAGCAATTCCTGGGGTAGACAGGAAAACAATGCAGTAGGGTTAGAACAGAAGCAGAAATGAAATAGCTACAAGACTGGTTGGGTAGTAATTTGGAGATTGAAAATACCAGATCTCCTTGACAGGTGGTGAGTGAAGGGTACAGCTCCGAAAGAGACTTCTCTTCCCACAATCTTTCCAAACCATTAGATTGATCTGGCTTTATCTCATCTTTACAGGTGTTATTGGCTGACAAAGATGCATCCATGGAACTTTTCCTAATGTATATCTCGACTTCTTTGGGTTGCCGAGATAACTGAAGAGCAACAAACTGCAAAGATCCAGAAGCAGAGCCTTTGCTTATTCATCTGGTAAACTAAAATTGCTCAGGACCAACAAGTTTCTGGAAGCAAATGATTACCTGGCAGAGATGCTGAACAGATAGTGTTGGCTGACAACTGAGGTAGGGCTTTTCCAGTGTAGGCATACTTTGTCCATCAAGTGGAAGCAGGACAAGATACAAGCTCAACTGCAAGAAAGAAGCACAGTATTCAGCAAACCAAATCGATTAGTCATGGACTTCTCGTACAAGTTATGCTACCTCAGCTACCCTTTCTAGCCAACATTTTTGTCAGTCCATTAGTATTATGAACATTCTGAAGCATAATTAGGAAATTGCAACGGAAAATTTAGAAGGTCGTGCATGCATTGTACTTTCTTTTTACCTTACGATCAAAGTCATCAGTATTACGGAGCTGATCCACCAACTTAGCAACACGGCCACCCTTGGCCATCCTTCCACTGGAGCCACTGGCATTTCCATGCCTGGTTTGGCTGCGAGTGCCATTTTTCCCCCATGCAAGCATCTCTCCCCGCAGCGGAGAAGCAGTCACTAAGTCTCTAGCACCTCCTGAGTCATCATTGTCCTCAATGCCATTGTCGATACTCCCAGTAGTCTTAGCAGGGGAACGCCGTGGCACGGGCCACCTCCGAGCTCTTTTCGGCCTTACATCTGGGGAGCGGTCATCAACAGATGATGACTCCTTGCTTCCATCATTACCATTTTCTTCCCTATCCTCATCTTCAAAATCAGTTGGAACAATATCAGGAGAACTAGTTCGCCCTCTCCTCCTTGATCGCATGTTCCGTCGAGTCTTTCTTGTTGAAGCTGCATCTGTTGTTTTTGCAGTGGAGCGCTTCTTCACAAGTGCTTCTGTTTGTCTCCGAAATGTCTCAGCGATGGATTCTTGAATCTTCCATCAGAAATGAAGCCAATGTCAATAACAACCAGCAAGAACAAAATATCAAGCAACAAAGCAAAATCATTTCCCTTCAGCCTCAAATGAATTGTTTATTGACAGACAGATAGATCTACCTTTTTGTTACGGGTTCTTTCCTCTTCACTGAAAGCAAGTTCCTGTAGTATTGAACAAATTTAGAAGCACTGCAACAGAATAACCAAAAAAAGCAAAGTGCGGTTTCTGGAGAACTTATACATCACCTCTTCCTCATACTTATCAATATCTGGATACAAAGCCAGAATTAAAGCGTCATAGTTAGGATCATCCCTCAAGGAACGCCTACTTGCACAGTGAGTGCGGCATGCTGGGCATTCATTATTTCTGCAAACAGAAAGCAGCACTTACATTGTCATAGAAATAAAGTGTATTTTTAGGTTTGACACTGAAGCCAGGTTAGGCCTCCACTTTTTAAGAAATGACACTGGCACAAGACATTTTTGACAGATATCATATGGGACCCTACCCAAGTCGCATGGATTTATCTATGCAGTCCCTACAAAACCGGTGCAAACACTCCATGACTGTCCTTGTCTTTCGAATAATGCCTGCAAAATAGGACCATAGGAGGGACAGATGGTCAGGTATGCATATTTTGCACGCAGATGCTATTTACAATGTCACAAATGAAATTCCAAATGTAAACCAGCTAGGAACCACTTATTGAAGAAAATCATAAAATGCTAAGATCATGAGGTCGACTTTCTGGCTTTTTCTGAAAGTTTCAAATAAGCAGTTCCACTTCCACATACATCTCCTTATTTATCAGAAAACAATGACAATTTACAAACCTGCATACATGTAATCTATGGAATTCACTAGTTTCATCTTTGTAGCAAATACTAATAGTAACCTCACATCTAGGTAACAGCAACATCTATCTCCAATTGCAAGTAAAGTTATCACTTATCAGAAGAACTGTAGAAAGAACAAAGTAAAGAGGAACTCTGAATCTGAAAGCAAGTTGACAAGCATATGGTTACCTAAGCATATAGGGCACTGCACTTCCTTCCGAACATCCATTAATTTCACAAGTATAAACCTATATGAAGAAAAAAACATTTAGATACCAGTATGAAGCTTTTGACCATGATGAGGATAAATCTTTTATTATCCATTTTTCACATCAATTATGTATCTGAAATTTATGAAACACAAAGTCCACGAAAAGATCATTTTAAACAGCTAGGACATGAAGAAGGTGATGTTCACAATTTGATAAGAGAACAGGACAGGATGAAAAGAGCATGAAATTATTAGCACTTCTTTCTTTGCAGGCAATTGAAACTATTAGCAGGTAACCAGTAATTGGACCCCAGAGAGGGCTCTTAAGCTTGGCATAATTCACAGGCAGAACAAGAAAATGCGTTCTAGTATATATTTTGGCGGACTCAATAAACCAATATTATCCTAAAGCCATCCACAATAATAGGATATCTACCAGAAATGTGCTACAGCTTATCTGGACTGAATAATGTGTAAAACAGAGATTCTCTAGTGACTAAACTGTATTGATCTGACAGAAATTGAGGAGCTGATTTTGCATCTTATAACAAGTAATCAAGTATCAAATGCAGGGGACACAAATGCAGGGTACAAAAGGGAAAAAATCATAAGTAAAGATATAAGAATTCTGATACACTTAACTTTATGAAATTTGGCTGCAAGGAAAGACATGAAAACAGTTGATGGAGAGGAGATCACAGCTATATATCAAAAGAAGAAGTAAAGCTTATGCACCAAACTGAGTTAAGGCACGGCACCTAAACAGGGTAAGTTCTATCGCAGTCATGGGGGGTCAGGATAGCAATAGTAGAACAGATATACCAGATATCTGATTAAGAAAAAAGAACATGTACCAGATATTCAGAGCTTGACGGCACAATCTATGACTGAGAAAATAAAACCCTTCCAAGGAACAGCTGGAAACATGAAGAACAGACCCCCCCCCCCCCAATACAGATGGTGGTGGCGAGTGTGATACAATTGATAACCCCCACGGGAAGATCTTACATGGGATGAATGAGCTCGAATGCCATTCCAGAACAAGTTGTTAAGAGAACGGCGTCTCCACGAATCCCATTCAATCCAACGAACACGGGTGCACGGGTGGCAGACTGGCGAGCAGGCTCACACGGTTGCCCACGCATGGCAAGACCACTGCGATCCTGGAGGTCAGGCTAGCTGCAGCGAACCGGGCACGGGAAAGAGTTCGCCGTAGCCGTACAGGATTCAGGAGCAAGAATAGAGAGCTGTTCCAGTTGGCGGCTGAACCACGATGACCAGGAGTGCCGATTCAGCTGTGGCTGGCGGCTCCGGCAGAACAGCTTGGGCAAGCGACGATCCACCCTGGATGCCCCCCCCCCCCGGCATTTGCCATCACGAGCACGGCGCCTCCGGAGCCGTGTGACATGACGAAAGCATGCATGCTACGGAAAGATCCCAGGCCGTGGCGGTGATGGGAGCGCTTGCGCCGCCGCCGCACGGACGAAGCGCCCACTGCCTGCGCCGCCGGCACGACCGGACGAGAACAACTCAGGGTGGCCCGCCGCCGCCGCCGCCACGACGAACCCGAGGCGGCACGCAAGTCACGGCACCACGAAGATCCCACGCCGCGGAGGCGAAGGGAGCGCTCGAGCCGACGTCGTACGAAGTAAGCGGCCGCCGCCAGGCGCCAGCGCTGGCGTCTGGGCCAGACATCTCCCAGCGGCGGCCTGAGCCATGAACCCCCACGGGGACGTGACGACACGACGACGCCGAATCGCAGCGGGAGGCAGAGCAGTAGACGGCGGCGGAGGAGGAGACGGGGAAGAGCGGAGGAGAGGGAAGGGAGGGGGCGAGTTCGCGGTCCACTTACTCGTCCATCTCGGCGTCGCTCTGCGACGACTGGCTGTCGCAGTCGTCGTCGCCGCCCCCGCCGCCGCCTTCTTCGCCGTCTCCTTCCTCCTCCTCGTCGTCAGCGTCGGAATCTGCCAAGGCCCACCAGACAAGCACACGCTCAGCGACTCCCGCAGCAAACAGCGCCGCGCGATGCGTACGCGCATCGCGAGGGAGACGGCCCGCGTCGGCGGGCCGCCGCGCGCGGTCGAGAGCCCAGCAGGCAGCAGTACCGTGGCGCCGGTCCGTGGCCTGCCGCGGCCCGCCGCCCCGCTCCTCCGGCGCTCCGTTCAGCGTCAGCTTCGGGGACCTCCGGCCTCCCGCGCCGTCCGCGTCGGCGCCAGGAGCTTCCTCGACGTGGGCGTCGGGGCCTGGCGAGGCGGGCGGCGGGAGCGGGCGCTTCTGCGCGGGCATTCCGGCCGCTGGCCCGGCTCGGCGCGCGGCGTTCGTGCCGGGACGGGAGAGGGAGCGAGGAGGGGGAGGTCAGGTGGTGGGTGGAACCGTGGAAGGAAGCGGCTCGAGTCGAGGGAGGCGGAGAGCGAGAGGAGAAAAAGAAAGGCAAGGGAACGCGGACGCGAACGAGAACGCGAGGCAGGGGAGGGGGAGGCCAGGCCAGGCCAGCAGGGGAAGGGAAGGGAGACGGGGGCGCCCCTGCCCGGCTGCCCTGCCCCTGTGTCGTGTAACTACGGGTTGGTGCCGATGCGCTTGGCTCGGCCTCGGCTCGACCCGGTGGCTGGCGCTGCCGCCCGCCGCTCCCGGGCGCCGCCTTCCTTGGCCCGTTTCGCGTTCACCGAGTACGCGAGGTGGCCACCAGCCCAGGTGGGGCGCGCGGCCCCCGGCCGCCGCCGTCTTGGTTCGGTCCTACTGGGCACTGGCGCGCGCGACGCCGAGCCCCGTAACCGTCGGATGGGCCTTTCGAGCGAGATCCAGCGGGCGGTTCGCCGGTTTTGCATTTCGTTCGTTCCGTGGCACGAGGTCCCGGCGCGGAGGCGGAGGCCGTCGGGAGTCACTTCGCCTCGTTGGGATGGTAGCGACTGGCGGCGCGCTGAGCTTCGGGGGTTCGTTCCAGGGAGAAAGAAGGATGGTACACGTACGTGGACACTGTCAGGGGATTTTATGTGGGTTTGTATCATCAGTGCAGGTGAAAAGCCAGCTACCATTGTAAATCACCACTTGGTTTGCAGCAGCTTGTGGTGAAGAGCATAATATGGATGGACTTTGCTTATTAATACGATAATACTACCTAGCAAAATATAAAGGGCAGATGTTGCGGCTGCACCGCCCCCTCCCCCGGCCTCGTGGAAACGGTAGCCTGCCTCATCGCTGCTTGTGTCACGTTCTCCAGTGAGCGAGCAGTTACTCAGTCCGTCATCTTATGATCTAGCCTGCCTTTAAAGCAATCCAGCCTTCCACCCCCACCCTTCCCACGCATTGTTCGTAGTTTCAACCCACTCTATGTGCAATTTATTAAGGTGGAATAAAAAAATCTAATGGGTTGCATGGTCTAGTTTGTATTTGGTTTACATGACTATGGATATAGAATGTTCACATTTCT
This sequence comes from Panicum hallii, assembly GCF_002211085.1. NCBI lineage: Eukaryota > Viridiplantae > Streptophyta > Magnoliopsida > Poales > Poaceae > Panicum > Panicum hallii. Next base: position 14,859,673 of record NC_038044.1, read on the forward strand.
CTTCGTATGCAGTAATTGTTTCCTCTTTTCAGCATTGTCCTTAAACTACCATTCTTTGCAAGTGGCACATGATTCACCTACATGTATGTTTGTATGATGTCTACGCTGATTTCATCCAGGACATGATCCTTTGTGCGCATTGTGTCTACAAGATCTCATAAGGATGGACCTCTATGTAATTATTAGTTGGCAGTGATGGAATGTGATCCAATTGAGGTGCCCCGGGTGAAGGTGTTTGCTTCTCATCCACCCGTATGTCTAAACTAACGCGGAATTTCTCATGCGAGACTTCTCAAATCGAGTTCTCAAATTAACAGCTCTTGAAAACCTCTTTGGCAATACACGACGCGCATGCGTCCAGCCTAACATGCAGCGAAGACAAAGGAGATGCATCTAAGAAAGCATAGACAACCATAGGATACTAGTCCGTAAGAAAAAAAAAACAGGCATAAATCTATCATGTAGATCGGATTTTTTCAGATCAATCTCGTGATTGAAAAACTGTTAGCATCTTCAGAAAGGCTGAGACTTTCAGAAAGTCTGTCTGTTTTCTTGAAATTCTATAGAGCTGGTTTTTCAACATTTACGGGCCCGTGAATGTGATCGGATTTGGGTCGGATTCAGTTTATATAAGATACTATTTGAGATAAATGGCCCCATAGGCCAACTCTGTTTCTTGGTCCAACTAGACTCTGGCTAAATGAATGCTAGACCCAATATCAAGATGGGCTGCATGATTAGGCCCAATAAATAATTCAGCCCAAAAAATCAGGTAACATTTGTTAAAATAGAGGAGGATTTAGCGTGCTTACACGATTGAACATTAAAACAACTCAAGAAAAAACACTAAGGCTGAGTCCAGTGGCTCGCCTCACTCTCGCCCCGCCACGTCAGCTCACACCCTCGCTCTCACCCCACCCCTCCAATGCACAGGCTATAGTGCCAGCTCTCACTTCTCTCTTCTCCACATTAGCTTTTCTTTTCCAAATTTAATGATTTCAACATCCACGTGGACCAATAGAAACACGCCACGTCACTTCCGCCCCACCACTCTCGCCCGACGCCAGCGCACCGCCTCGCTACCGCCCGCCTACCGCCTGCCAACGCGGGCGAGAGCGGGGCGATAGCGCCCGCTCTCGCCCGGCGGTAGTGCTACCGCCTTCTCTCTCCCTCTCGCCTGCCTCTCGCCTGGGCTGGGGCGACAGAGGGGGCGGTATCGCCCCCCATTGGCACCAGCCTAAAACAGCCATACACATTGTGGAATAGAAAGTATTTACCACATATAGAGCGTGTTCAGTAGATCGCTGGATAGGATATGTCGTCATGAACAATAAGTCAATAACATCCCTAACGCCATGGAGTCTGAACTCCAGGCGAGGCATATGCTATCATCTCATTACTAGATAACCAGATAGTTATTCATAAGTTTCTATGTCAGCACCTGATCTCACTAACATCAGGTAAGTATCTTACGTCTTGATTCGATTCTGTCAAAGCCCATTAAACGTAAGCTTTACCAACAGGCTTACAATATGGGCCAGCATAACTTCATCCATGCTCCGATCAAATTCTTTGGCGGACACATTACATGCCTGAGAATTATAACCTTTAGTATATTGATGCTTTTGGCTAAATACTCTAAGAGGAGGAGAATATCTTTGAGCTCCCTCGAAACCTGAAGGTGTAGTGTAGCCATAGATCGTTGGGAAGGTGTTGCCTAGCCAATGAAATCATAGATTGCCGTGCATACTTTTAGCATTACCAAGTTAAACATCGCAGCATAGTACTATCTTCTTCCGCTGTGTTTAATGAAGGCACTCGGGCACCAGGCATTGATGGTAGCGCCGAGACACAAGGCCGGCGCGGATACGTGGCGGCAGTGGGGGCCCCTCGCTATAACTGGCGCGACTGGGCGGCGGGAGGCGCGACGTCGCCGCCGTGGCAAAGGCGAGGGCCGAGGGGTGGAAAAGAGCGTGGTAAGAGGGGAGAGAAACTGAAGCGACCGGGGCTGAGGTTTTTGCTCCCAATCCCCCCCTCTCGCCTGGACTCCGCCGCCGCATCCCCCCATCCCTCCTCCGCCCAAACCCTTCTTCTCGCCGCAGCAGCAGCAGCGTTGCATCCATCCGGATGGCCAGCGCCGGCGGTGGGGTTGGGGCGACGGACGAGATCCCGGAGGTTGAAAGGGAGGTCGTGGAGCGCGCGCCGGAGGAGCCGGGGCGGGTCGGGTCGAAGAGGGTCAGGGATTCGCCCAGCGCCCTGGGTTCCCACGGTATTCCTCTGTGCCACTCGCCGCTTCTGCATGCATGCTGTGCTTGCTCATCTGTTGCTTATGGTGATTGCCATTGGACTTGTGCGAGCATGGATTGGATTGCTTATGGTTCGATTGCCTTAGACCCGCGCGAGCATGATGCGGATGGGATGTGCGAATGGAAGAAATTTGCTTCTTCTTCTTTTTTCTGGGTGGTAGCATCGATTCGGTTCTAGGCCTGTCTTGGTTGTGTGGTAGGAGTGATCGTGGGTGATTTGGGGATTAGCTGTTTCTGGAGCTGTGGAGTATACCTTAGTGTCTAGAATTCCTACATGCAGCTGTCTAGGGTTTCCCCAGCATGCTGACCCGAGCTGCGTAGCCGATTCATTCATTGTGTGCTATATTTGTCTTGATAGGTGGATCTGGATAAAGTTTTGCAGCTAGCAGTAATAGTTAGATTTCTTGAATCACTGTCCACCTGTGATGCTGTCGGTATTATTAGTGCCATAATGGTAGAGGAGCTGGACTGCTGGAGGCTGTTCTACTAACCCGGAGAGTAGGCTTGATAGTATCTGTGTGCCGTGTGTGGATGAAGCAATGTGGCGTGTTTGAGGCATGTAGTTGTCACTTTCCAATTATTATGCAGATTATGCCAGTTTGGTCACCATGTTAGTTTTGGCTAGTTGGTCTATGCTAAGTGATGACGTACACGAGACGCATGTTTGATTGTTTTTAAACCATACCTTTCCTTGGGGGTATTTATAATTATTGAATATACACTATTTGTTTACCTTTGTTGTTTTAGTTTTCTAAATAACGAACCGGCTTTTCTTGATTAAATCAACGAGCTGTTTTTCATAAAAAACGTAGGAAAACTTTCTGTTCCTTCTTTTGAAGGAGCGTCATCTTTTTGACTAACCAATTGACCAAGGGATCAGATAGGTCAGAAGTGCCATATATTGCTCTCATGATAATCAAATGATCCTGATATACTGATATGAGGGAAGATGTTGTTTGTGTTCCTTACTTTCTTACTCGGCAGGAAAATAGGCATCTCCCCTGGCTTAGTTACAGAGGTGCAGTAGACTAATACATTAAGTTCCTGTATCCTGAGTCATTGTTCCCGCATCAGAAGTTGATTTGGTTCTGTAATTATGTTTGATTGGCTCACTTCATTGACCCATTGTGGTTCACAAATATGAGGATGAAATGGAGAAATCTAATAATCTCTATTTCACTACAGCAAGAAAGAAAAGTTGCCTTGATCTTGTGGGAACTGTAAGATTGAAATGCATAATTTGTATTATGACAAGTACTATTATGACATCAAATTTGGCATGTTATTATAACTACTGAAGCCTTTACTATTATCCATCCTTTAACTTCAATCCTTTTTTTTCCCGGGTCACCAGTATCACAGACTGAATGAATAATCTACATTGAATTTTTAATCTTGGCCATTATATCCATAATCCTTCTTTGCTTAATCAAGACATGTTTCATTCCCCGTTTTGTGTGCTATTGGATCAGAGGGGGCTGGGGAGCGTAACACTCAGCAAAATTCGAAATAAAAAGTGAAAACCACCAAGTTCAAATCTAAGTGTGCCTGTGAGATCTTATGATGAAATCCTCATTAAGTGATTTCGTGGATAGTATAGGTACTCTACTCGCATCTTTGTGAAAAAAAAAATCTTCAGCCGAGATGCCAGCTGCATGGTATATGCGTTGCCACATATAATACTTGGGAGTGGTTTGACAAAATTATAGAATAAGCCATTGTGGGATTAAGGTGACTTTAGGTGCAAATCTTCACCAAAGTTTTCTCAGTGTAATGTTTTCTAGTATTGAAATTTTGGATCTTTGTTATGACCATACATCATCTAGGTTTTTATGGAGTGACTACTGCCGAGAAGAAACCAATGCTGCAGCCTCATAATGTTGATAAAAGTTTGAGCAAAGCTGGCAACAGTAACCTTCTGCACATGAATTCTGATGGTGCTTCTAAAGTGGGGGGTCGATACCTGCATGGTACAGATGGCTTGGGGACTCCAGATTCTAGTGCTTTGAGGTATGTTATTTATAACTGCGTCCGCTGTAATAAGTAGGAGTTTCAGCTGTTGAATAATCTTTTGGTGATTGTATTGCTTGGTGAACAACTTATTGTTTTTTTTTCTGTTGAGTACTTAAAACGACCAGGTTTGTATCTAACTCACTTTATTCATTTCATAACATAGATTGAATATCTTATCTCCTGGTGAAAACCTGGAGAATGAAACCAAATGGGCCACCAAAATATGTACCTTTTACACTCAAGGTTGGTGCAAGAAAGGAAACAGTTGTGCCTTTCTTCATGAAAGAGAGGGTCTGGGTTTCGCAAAAGCTGGTCTGCTTGCACCACCTGGTTTTGAAAATCATAGAGGTATGAGCTTCCTAACTAGGAAAATATGTGGGCAACAACTTGCTATCACAAACTTCCCTCCCAACTTCTTATTACTCCCTGCTGTGCTTAGGTTCCGAAGAAGGCTCCCAAGGACAACATCAATCCAACTTGAAAGTGCCTCAATTCAAAGATGCAGAGGGTTCATCAAAACATGAGCTGTATAGGAGCCTTATTCATGTGTATGGTGAAGATAATGAGAGGCTGGCACATATTGCTGATAAAAGAAACTCTACAACTCCAGGGATTTCACAAGGGCTCCATGGTACTGGCAGTATCGTGCAGGGTCGAGTAGTTCATGAGAAGAACCACAAACCTTTCATGAGACACCATACTGGTTTGTCACCTGAAACCTATTTGGATGGCAGAGGTATCTTGCTAGATGGAGGGAACTTTCAATCTGGTATGGACAGGAGAAACGGTCTCAGTAATGCCCATGTCGCAAGAACTTTTCTTGACGCGAACACCTTAAATTCAGGCCATCAGTTTCAATCATGTGGCCTATCTATTTCATCTGATCCTTTCCAACTCAGTGAGAAGTTGTCAGCTTATGGTGCAACAACAGAGAATCTTCCTAACACACATCAGAAAGAACATTCAAGCCATGCCTCATATAGTTCACGTAGCTTAACAGGATTTAGGAATCCAGGCTATGCTATCCCTGAAATTTCTTTAGGTAGCCCAACTCTACAAACAACTTCTCAGCTAGGCGTGCAGTTCCATCATCTGTTCACAACTGGTACTGAGAAGGTTAATCTCCATACATATATTGATGCTGACAAGGGCTGTGGTACTTCTAGACCTGCATTACTCTCAAGCAGTTCATCCGAACCTTATATTATGTCAGCTGGACCCCTTTCTCCAATCAAGGATGAGGTCTGGGAAACGTCAGTGCCTTTTGTACCTTCTTTTAGTTTTCCGGATAGTACAACACCCCCAGGGAGTCAGTATGACCCATTCGTTGACTATATTGAACCTCCTAAAGTTGGAGATACGGATAATCTGAAGTCCTCCTATGTGTCCTTCAGTACTTCAAGTCAGCATACAAATCAGTATGTAATTACTGATGAATCACTGAATCGCGATGACGAGCTAACCAGGAATATTCATGCCAAAGGAGCAAATGGACCTGCATACTTGATTTCATCTGATAGAGGACACAGCTCTAGCCTGGATGATAATAATAGGGTGAAATCTTGTGAAAGAAAAATCGGTGCAGCTAATAACGATGAGAAAGCAAGAGACTTCCGTTTTCATTTGGCAGAACATATAAAGGAGTTGATCAAACCAATATGGAAGGCAGGTAATCTGAGTAAAGATGCTCATAAATTGGTAGTCAAAAAATCTGTTGGAAAAATTGTTGATTCGATTGGGCCAAATCAAATACCAACTACTGAAGAGTTGATTGCCAAATATATTACCACCTCTGGATCAAAGATAGAAAAACTTGTGAAGGTAAATATCTTGAAGTTCCACCTCAATGGCAAATCTAGCCATTAACCCTCATATTATACTTCTGTCTATTTCATCACAGGCGTATGTCGATAAGCATCGTACAACGTGATATCCAAGCTTCTCAATGTTGAGTTACAGCGCTACTGAGATTGGAGCTTGGACTTGATGCTGATGGGAGCTTGAGCCTTATGTCCCACCAGTCTGGTTAACCTACATTTGTAGGTGCAAGAAGTTCTTATTGGTACGGTAGTTGTTTCTGTTGCTTGAACCTGGTTGGTTTTTTATATTTCAGTCTGAAGTCCCTAATAGTAACTGGACATGGTAGATATCTAGTTTGTGTTTGCATGTTAACTGAAATGGCATCTGATGCAGCCAGCCAAGAACAACCTTATTGCATGTCTGGTTAATCCATGGAATATGTGTCATGAATGGTGCGTGGCGTACCATCTCCATTCTTTTTGTTTGGCATGAGTGTTCTCGTGCATTTGGTGTTAATATGATCTGAAGAGAAGGCATGCTCTTCAAGTATCTTTACATGATTTATTGTTTGCTAGATTTACTGGACATCATATAGTTTAATATGGTGGCAAGAAACGATGATTAATCAAATGGAGAAGAGTGGGGGAGGGAGGAGACTTATTTGCAAAGTTTTCATAGTTCTCAGTATCAAAAGTAAAAAGGTTAAGGAGGATCGAACTTGACATGGAGCACTAGTGCAAAAAGGATGTAAAAATAGGAGGATATGACTATGCAATAACCTACCTTGTAGAAAGAGAGTGAGCATACATTATTAATACGTATCCGATATCATTGTGGAACCTAACTCCACATAGGATTAAGACCTAATTAGTCATGATGATTCTTTTTTGCATAGATTTTTATGTGGCATCATAATTTGGTCTAGTATAAGATGGCTAATGATCTATGTCCTTGAACATGCTAATGCTCAAGCCAATTTGTTCGAGCGACATCTATTACTTGTTAGTCTAGTGTTGCATGACTGCGGTGGCAATGACATGTGCACCACCACTAGGAACCCCTTAGCCTTTGTCCTCAAGATCCCCACATTGCCATTCGACTCACTTCAAACGATAGCTCAACATAGTCGATGGCGAAAGAACAGAGATGAGGAGCAATGAAGGAAGAAAGAGCAAGAGGATAGCGAGGAATTTGCATGCTTTCTTTCTTTTTAATTGCGCTAGGAGGCAAGAACCTAGGTTGAAGCCAAGGTGGGGAAAACACTGGAAGGCGTATGCTACCAACCAAATTTGTGTTTTCTTCCCCACTCGAGTACAAAGGCAACCCTCAGAAATTCCCAAGCTATATCAGGTTGGCTACTCGCTCACTTGGCGATGCTAGCCATTCGAGCCTTGCTCGATCCACGATACATGTAAAAGTTAATGAAGCGTGCCAACGTCTTTTTAGGGAGGAGGATTAACATGTGATTATTGGTGTACCATCCACATTGGTGAAAGCTTCCGACTGGTTCGAGCTAGTAAGTTGCATGGTCGCATTCCTCTACCCATTTTTTCCACTTAATAAGCATAGACCAATTTTACAATATTCTTGTAGTAGAGATACCACTCCAGGCTACATAGACCTCAAGTCGAGCTTCAATGACCCGATCAAGAGGACACAACATTTGAAGAACTCGACTTCTGGCTCTTGCATACAAGACTTTAGGGTTCTAAAGAATCATGTCCATGATCATGAAGACACACATTTGAAGGACTTGATTAGGAATCCAAATACCTAGACTTGAAAGCTCCCAACCTTGGAGGATCATGAAGAGACACCATGAAGGTCATGAAGCCATGACCCTCAATGGTCCCAAAGGCTTGGGACTAGCTCTGTGGAAAGGATGCATGTCTATTGTGGTAGGTGGGTCTCAATCTTGATCGAGACATTCGGCTGGGTCTGTTTTAATTACCTAAGACCTGGCTCTATATGCTTTTCAAAATCATTAACATCCTCGGGAAAGCCTCACGACAATTGCCAAGCAAGCGTCGCGCTCGTTATCCTCACTGTTCTGTCGTGGACCAATGTACAACGAACCTGGCAAGTTGATGCGAGAAGCTAATTACGATGCTGGATTTGTTGACCGTTTTATCCTTGATTAACCTTTATGGCGCACAGGGCTAAACCATCTTTGTACAAGGTCATATTGTGCCTCATGGTCCGAACCAATATAAATCATACGTCTTACTTTAGATGTTGGACGCTATGCTTAAAAATCGGCTACACTTCCTCTTTTTTATTTGACTCTGTGACGTGCTTCCCTCCAATCCTCGTCGCAAGAATGTTTCTACCATTGTTTCCTTGTTACGACATTCTTCCATCTCGCAACCAAAACTTTTAGGAGTTTGGTGCGAATCATGTGAAAGGAATTGTATATGCAGTGTAATCATTACTCTAGGTGGCATAAGCAAACCTCTTTATTGTCTGTCTGATATTACCATCATATGTAGTCCACATGCAATGATGTTTCAAATGATCATCTTATGACGCATCTCGATAATCTTATGCCTTATTGTACATTGGGTGGATGTTGTAATCAAGGAATCTCTTTCGATGGTGATAGTACAAGGCACCAACTGCCACTGTCGGTGCGTATTTTATTCTCAAAGGATTTTACGATTGCATTGGGTTTGATGCGGAGGCAGGATAGATGACGTATAGAATGTTTTCAAGTCGCTCAATGTATTGATTAGGTGGATCAATGCGATTGTGTTGTCTAGCGGACTGATCTTTCAATTAATCATTGACTAGTCACGACTCGCAAGGAGTCGGACATGTTAGCGGAAGAATTAGGTATTGGACTCGGTAATTTGGGCTTTAGCCCAATTGTATTCAAGGCCCAACATGTCGCTTCAGCTTTAAATGGCCAAACAGCTTAGATCCGCTCATTGACTGGAAGACACAATCATACGGTGAACCACACACTCATACACTTGGTGGTCCACACAGTCCCATGAAAGCGCTTACACTTTTGTCCTTGCTTCGCTTAGAAGGGGTTAACCCGAGTTGGTGACATGGATTGTAAAACCCTTACATGTTTTGTGTACTCACCCTCAACTATCAAGGTGGGACTAAACCCTTACAACCTCACATAGACATAGTGGAAGATGTCACGTAGAACCCCCTCAAAGGGCCGAACATCTTCGTTAGCCCAACACACCCCACAACTGAGCAAATCACTAGGAATGTTACCTCTTGGCACACGTTTGTGCGTCCTTGCCGACACATGTGCATTGCCATGCTCCTCTCTGGCCTACATGCGCGATGCACAACGTGTCCACACTATTGACCTCACACACCCTTGTAATCGCGAGGGTGGCTCTGATACCATCATAACACCTTGAGTTCAGACTACAAGCTAGTGGACCGCACTCCCACTAACCCTCTTATGCTTCCATCCTCCCTTCGCGTCAAAGAGTACCTGAGATTGGTGACATGAATTCTAGAGACCTTATATGTTGGCCTAACTCACTCTCAATTAGTAAGGTAGGACTAAATCCCCACAACCTCGCATGCGCGAGCGCATACACATGGGCCATCGGATCCTGATTCAAATTGGCTAGGGTGTCGGAACAACAACTCAGCTTTTTCAAGCAAACTTACAAAGAATGGTACATGTTGGTCCAGAACCGGTGGAGACTTTGTGTTCTACTCTATCAAGTCTTTATTCCATGCTTTGCAAGATGTTAATGAACATCAGGGATAGCCAACTGACAAGGCAATAACGTCTGGGCCAACTGATATGTACTAATCGTGACTACTTGGATAGTCGGTGCCCAAGCGGCTAGACTCAAATTTAATATTAAACATGTATATGCTGGAATTAGGATTTAAAGGGCACCAAGATTGAACATGTACAAGTTATTCCAACAACAACAACAACAACTTGGCCTTTTGTCCCAAGCAAGTTGGGGTAGGCTAGAGATGAAACCCACAGAAAACAAGAATAAGAAACACAAAAAGGGCACAAGCCAAAGGAGGAGTCAGGGGTTAAACAAAAAGTAACAAAGGTCACGGTTCAGGTACGTTAATTGCTAATCTCCAAGCGCTCCTATCCATAGCTAATTCCTTAGTGATATTCCACTCCTTAAGGTCTCTCTTAACTGTCTCATCCCAAGTTAGTCTAGGTCTACCTCTACCTCTCTTTACATTATCGCCCCGCTTTAAAACTCCACTACGCACCGGCGCCTCGGGAGGCCTCCGTTGTACATGTCCAAACCATCTCAATCAATGTTGAATCAACTTCTCCTTGATAGGTGCCACCCCGACCCTATCTCGAATCTCTTCGTTCCGGACTCTATCCCTTCTTGTATGCCCGCAGAACCAACGCAGCATACGCATCTCTGCTACACTCAGTTGCTGGACATATCGCCTTTTTGTAGGCCAACATTCAGCACCGTATAGCATTGCCGGGCGAATCGCCGTCCTATAGAACTTACCTTTTAGCCTCTGTGGCACCTTCTTGTCATAGAGGACGCCAGAAGCCCGCCGCCACTTCAACCAACCGGCTGAAATTCTATGCCTAACATCTTCATCAATGTCTCCATCTTTCTGAAGCATTGATCCTAGATACCGAAAAGTATTCTTCTTGGCCACCACTTGACCTTCGAGGCTAACGTCCCCATCCTCATGCCTAGTCGGGCTAAAGTCGCACATCATATACTCGGTCTTGGTCCTACTCAGTCTGAACCCCCTCGACTCTAACGTGTGTCTCCACAGCTCTAACTTCATATTAACCCCTGCCCTACTCTCGTCAACTAGCACCACATCATCAGCAAAGAGCATACACCAAGAGATATCACCCTGTATGTCCCTTGTGACCTCATCCATCACCAAAGCAAATAGATAAGGGCTCAATGCTGACCCCTGATGTAGTCCTATTTTAATTGGAAAGTCACTGGTATCGCCATCTCATGTTCGAACACAAGTCATCGCATCCTTGTACATATCCTTGATGAGGGTAATATACTTAGTTGGGACTTTGTGTTTTTCCAAGGCCCACCACATGACGTCTCTCGGTACTTTGTCATACGCCTTCTCTAGGTCAATAAAGATCATGTGTAAGTCCTTCTTCTCCTCTCTATATCTCCCCATCAACTGTCGTACTAAGAAAATCGCCTCCATGGTCGACCTCCCAGGCATGAACCCAAACTGGTTTTGGGTCACCCTTGTCAATCTTCTTAGACGATGCTCGATAACCCTCTCCTAAAGCTTCATCGTATGGCTCATCAGCTTAATCCCCCGGTAGTTAGTACAACTTTGAACATCTACCTTATTTTTGAAGATCGGTACTAATATACTTCTCCTCCATTCCTCCGGCATCTTGTTTGACCGGAAAATTAGGTTAAAAAGTTTAGTTAACCATACTACCGCCCTCTCGCCCAGGCATCTCCACACCTCAATGGGGATGCCATCAGGACTCATCGCTTTACCTCCCTTCATCCTCTTCAAAGCCTCCCCGATCTCTGCCTCCTGAATCCTCCTTACAAAGCGTCGGTTGGTATCATCAAATGAGTCGTCCAACTCGAAGGTACGACCCTTATTTTCCCCATTAAACAACTTGTCGAAGTATTCTCTCTATCTGTCCTTGATCTCCTCTTCCTTCACCAGAAGTCGATCTGTCCCATCCTTGATGCATTTGATTTGGTTTATGTCCCTTGTCTTCCTCTCGCGGGTCCTAGCGATCCTATAAACGTCCTTCTCTCCTTCCTTCGTACCTAGCCGTTTGTAAAGGTCATCAAAAGCCTGACCTTTCGCTACACTTACAGCTCGCTTTGCAGACCTTCTCGCTAATCTATAGCCCTCGATGTTGGTTGCGCTCTTGTCGAGGTGAAGGCGTTTGAAACACTCCTTCTTCTCCTTAATAGCCCTTTGCACCTCGTCATTCCACAACCAAAGTCTCTTTCACTTCCTGCTTGCCTCCCCTACTCTCACCAAACACTTCTGAGGCCACCTTCCGAACACATGTCGCCATCTTTAGACACATATCATCTATATCTGCTCCTTCTTCCCAAGGCCCCTCGCCTAGCATCCTCTCCTTAAACGTTTGTGCCTCTTCCCCTCTAAGCTTCCACCACTTCGTTCTCGCAATGTACAAGTTATTCCAAATTCGAAGTAATTTGCTTGGTGATATTGTGCACTTTCCAAATTCGAAGTAATTTGCTTGGTGATATTGTGCACTAACCTTACCATTAGACATCTAATAAGTTATCTTGCTACATCACTGTATCATCGTTATGGAAAATGCTGCATATCATCTGCAACATAACCAAGGGATTTTGTCTGTTTTTTTTTCTTGTCATACATCCTATTTGTTTTTTATAATAATCATGCATCCTATTTGCCATCATGTTGGTCATCTGTTGCTATCTTAACACGAGTTATTATTATATGTTGAATGCTTTTACTTGTAAAGGTTAGTTACATGATCTGTCTTCAATCAATACGAATTGAGAATTAAATATAAGATTATTTTGTGGGTAAAATGTCCCTTGATCTTGTGAACAAGCATCTTGGTGGTGGGACAATAGATAGTTACATACTGCTACATAACATGTTGCTAAAAGTATAAGGATTTATCATTCTTCTCTAGCTTCTCACCCTACCTAGGCGAGTTCTCTGGTCACTACAAAAGCATCGCGATGAATTGTTAGGCTATCGTCTATTGAATTTTAGTAGTCAGGTTGAATGTTGGATTTTCCAATGTCACTAAAGTGCTGGTTTGGAGCATATTGTTCTCTTGATGATCATTTAAGTCACGAGATTGTAGCGGAGCATATATGGTCCTCCTGATTTGTTCTTTCTCATTGACAGGTTGTTACGCTCTTTGTTTTTTTTTCAGTGAGTGGTTTGGTGTTTATTTTTTGTATTTTAAATTCGAGTTAAACCCAGGAAAATACATTTTGAATGGAGTAGTAGTAGTGATAACCAGGAACAAGAAAGAGTAGATATATTGCACTAATAAGGAAAGAATGACACTAGATTTTACCCTTCATAAAAGCCCCGCCTCTTCTATTTAATTTTGTTTAATTATTTTGCATATAGCATTTAATGTTCTTCATTTTTTTTCCTCCAAAAAGGAAATAATGCTATAGATTTCAGAGGACGGACATTAGAACTTGTCTTTTCACATTTCAGTTACTTGATTACTTCCTTATCTAGGCTGACTGTGTCATACATTCACGAGTCAGCGGCTCGCCCATCATAATTGGGAATATATTGATGAGTGAATAAGATCATAATCAGAGCATTATAGGCACGTGTTGTTTTTTTTTTGAGCCCTAGGCAATGCAAAAGATTCTGACACTGAAATTCCACTATGAAGATTTGTCCATTTTTTTGGTTGCCTGGAGCTCATTTCCAGATTACCTTTCAGCTTTGAGCAACCTAATATAAACCTTCAAACACTACATGGCATATACAGTACATCTTTATGAGGAAGCTAATAATAGTAGCAATTTTTATAAGCATCATTGACAATTCATGTCATATACCTTCACGTTCTATCGAATTTTTTTCACTATCTAGCCTCTGATGAATTTGTATGACCTGATGGGCCATTTACTATTGCCTTCTATCTACCAAAATCAATTGTACTATTAGCAAGTTTAGTGTACCCTTGGCCTTCAATGTAGCCTTCAATGTATATTTGCAACACATTTGATAGTTTCCCTACTAATCTCCATTGATTTGATTCTTGGACCTATCATATCATTTATATTCCAGCTACTATTTTTCAATCTCATTCAATCACAGTTTATCATCTACATCATATGCTAGTGTCAATTCATATACAAAAAATAACTGTAATCTAATGTGCTTGTTTTCTCACAGGGGAAAAAAATGAGCATGCTTCAGTTGACCCAGATGCAAAAGCCACCCCCAAAAAGGAAAAACTCGGGCGAGCTGCTAGAGCAAACAAGAGCGATTGATACAAAGTGTAAGAAGTGACTGATTGCCTCAATACCCCCTTCAATAATGGTACTCCTTCTGTTCATTTTACATGGCGTGCTAGCCTTTGCCCGACAATTACTCTATTATACATAATATAATTTCTGTGACACAATGTTGATGTCATTAAATTCGTATTAAAAACACTTATGACTATAATTTTGTATCACATAAGTGACTTATTAATAGAGTAAATATCGGTCGAAGCCTTGTAACGAAACGAAGTATGCCTTATAAAGATGAACTGATGGAGTATTCAAGATAAATTTGCCTCGTGCACAGCTCCTGGCTATAATGTACACAAATTTAATTGTCATGGTGCTCAACTGCTCATTGATCTGGATGGTATGTACAAGCATACAAGGCTAGAAGAGGATAGCTGGCATCAAGCTTGCCAAAGATTTCAATGTGACAATGGAAAGAAACTTCAGAATCATGTGGTTCAGATGGATATTGCATATAAAGTGGTTGCTCCCAGAATGCTCAGCTGAAGTAATCTTTGTGCACACTCTCTCATGTGTTCCATTTCTCCTGCAGTGACAGGGTTTTGATTGAATTGTTAGATAATTGAATGCCCACGGGTACAGAATTTGCTTATCTGTGGGATGCATGAACTTTTAGTCAGTATACAACTATAGATTGCTTGTATTTAGTACCTAAGGTAGTTACTTTGCCCTATTATTTGCACAAGATGAAGAACGGGTAAGGAATGATCAAATTCTATTGTGTATGTGAACCTGTTTAGGGCTAGCCATTAAGAATATTGTTTTCCTATGTGAACCATTCTGTTTAGGCCTAGCCATTAAGAATATTGTTCTTCCTTTGTCACACAAGTTCATGACAACTCATTCATAATGTTAAAACTTCCTCCAGGAATACTGCCTGGATTAAATTGATGGTTTTTCTTTGACTAGCTGATGTAGCTTTGCATGGTGTGTCAATTAATTCTTGTGTACTCTTGACCTTATTTTTTAGTAAAGCATCTCTTCTTCCTTGCTTTGCTTGAAAAACAAAAATCTTTTTGGTAAAACCTTTACTAAGGCTCCAGTTAGCTCAGGTAAACGGCACATTTTTCTTGGAGTCCTTTTTTCCCTGACTCGACCTTATCTCATACATGTAAATTTGATTCATAGATCAACTTTCTAACTTAGATCTCTAAAAGCTCTATAAGACGTTGATGTGGCATATTTACTGGTTTTTTACTTAATACTTCTTTTAATACTCCAGGATGTTATTTTGTCATTGTGATTGAGCTACACTGATGATAGAGGTGCTGACTCTGGGTCTCTGGTAAATGCCTTAGCAGCATATGTTGCTCGCTGAATCGAAAGGTTGGAATTCTACTATTATTTCAATCCTTTTTGAGCCCATGACTTTATTTAGTAATTTAATCAGCTTGTGGCCTGGTGGAAAGTCAGGTTTAATTACTGGCGGTGGTAATTTCGCTTTCCGCACTTGGAAATATTTTATTATGTTACCCTTGCTGCATTTATCTTTCTCCTTTTCCCTGTGGAATCTTGAACCATGTTATGCAATTTGCGACCTTTTATAGTAATAGCCTACAGAACCCTGTAGGCGGTACCTTATTTCATGTGTTATTTCATTCTTTCTTTATAGGATTATTGTGTTCTACTTAGCCTATATTCTACATTCTAGTTTTCTGGAGCTAACATTGGTAACGCTATCCACTGTGTTTTGACATCACCTCATCATTCATCAAGAACTCAAGTGTTCCTCCAAGAGATTGAAACCGAGGCGCAATTAGCCAACTGCGGATTGGAGCCGGCAGTAAAGAACTAGGTAGTCTCTGGCAGATTTAGGGCCATCCTCTCTTTTGGTCATTTGCTTTACTCGGCTGTTTTGAGTTTGTCGGGTTTGTTTTGCCTTAGGGGGGTTTGGACTTGGACCCCTTTTTCCTCAATCATGAATACAAAGACGTGCATCTCTCCTGCGTTGTCTGGAAAAGAACTAAAAAGGAGAGGGAGGGGGGGGGGGGGGGGGGGGGGGGGGGAGTTCTAGTTACCGAATCACCCAATGCTTCCCGTGAGAGTTAGCTGATTCCGTATTCTTTTGATGAGGTTTATATTGTCTGCAGTGAGCAAGGGGCTTCCTGCTACAGTACAGGTTTTAAGATGGTACTTGTGATGCGCCACATTTCCATTGGCACAACAGATGGTATAATCTAGTGCTGAAATTATGTGGCTAGAAATAGTTATGTGAGATTAAAATGGACCAAATTGGCTATACATCCCCTGTGATCCTTAAATGTATACTTTGTGTATTTCCTTCTGTTAGAAGAGGTTTTTTCCTCAAAAGTTCGTACTGTAATTATTGTGTTAATGGTATGGGATATTTCATTACCACTATCTATCAAGCCAATCAAGTTGGTTTGAATGAGTAGACTGTAATACTACTGGACAGCTCCTTATGTTGTATCAAACTGGCACTGCAAACGGAATGCAGCATCAACATGCTACCTTCAGGGGGCAGGGTAGCCCTTTTCATTCCATGAGGTTGTTCTTTTTGCCCCTTAAATTCCATCTTATGACCCCATGATTTCCAGTTACTTGAAGGCTGTGGAATTTGATTGATGTATTGGCGTATCGCCTTCATAGCGACATAGAAGATGATGGCTACAGTAGTGATTTTTTTTCACCAAAATTGATTACTGTCGTTCAGCGAAGTTGATCTCGCTGCAAGACAGGCTATGGACGTATAATATGGTCCTCCGGGGGGCTAACCATTCCTCCGTCCACAGTTGGGCTTTGGTGAGGTACAGGGACAAGTGAGATATCTTGGGATTGCCCTTTTTCTCAGTTTTGATTCTTTGAGCCTCTCTACAGACATTCCTGTGGGTTGGGGATGTTTTCCCGCGCTGACTTCTGGTGACATGTGCTGTTGTGGTTTGAATTTGTATCTCGTGTTGGTAGAGCTAGAGATCAGTGGTTAGTAGGTCCTGTTGTGGCACCAAGCTGGTCTTTTTAGTGACGTAGGTGTAGAGTGCATGCTGCTTTTACATCCGGGTCGTGTGGAACCTGTTACCTGTCGCTATGGCCCGGCCTGTTATCGCTTGTCGGGTTCCATAGCTGACCTTGCTAGAGCCCATAGCCGGCCTGCCTTTAGTTTTAGGCCGCTCATCCAGCTTCCAGAATCCGGAGCATGGGTGTTGCTTCACCGCTTGCTTTCATGCTTCTTTCAGTGCGTCCGCCTGCAACAACTTTTGTGCGGGGGCAACAGCGGCGGTGACAGCATCGGCCACTCGGGTACAACAAGCACAGCCCGTTTGTGAAGCGCGCGTGGCACGGCATCAGGGACCATCTGAGAGCCCAGCGTCCTTCCTGCACGGACGGAGAGCGCACATGCTTTCAGGCAGGCTAGAACAATCGTTCGCCGGCGGCCACGGGCGATCGGGGGAAGGGAATCCGATGTCTCAAGGCTGGAAGCAACCACATACGCCTTCCGAACCACGCCCGACGAGAGGGTGTAGCCGCGTTCTTTGTTTTCTTTAATCGTAGGCCGCGTTCTGAAATCAGCTGCCGCCCCCTGTGGGCGTGCGTGCGTCCCCACACCCCATCTTGCCGCCGCCGTCGTCACGGCCTCCAGTTGGCAGGCGCCACCCCACCAGCTCGGTCGGGACTCACCTGCACGCTGGACTCGCCGGGTCCACACGATCGCAGGCACCTACTACGCGGAGCAGCGTCACGGCCGCAGCCCACAGTCAACACGGGTCGCGCGAGAAGATATCGTAGTAAACTGGCACCCTGGCTGCGATCCGAGCCTGGAACGTTCCCGGCGACACGGTCCGGTGCCGGCCCGGCACGTACGGCGGCGCGTCCATGTCTGCTGATGCTCATCGCCCGCGGGTCCAGTTGAAAGCAGTCAACAAGCTGGCGCGGGTCGGGTTGCACGGACCTGAGGAAGCGTGACCCGCCGCCATTTTTCCACGGGTGATCCGCCGAACCCGGAGGTCTGAATCCTGAGAACCCAGGGACGGACGGACTCCTCGGCGCGACGCGGCCGGGTCCGCAGCTGCGGCGTCCGGGATTCAGACGCCGCCCGCCCGCCCAAGCAGAAAACGCCGGCCGGCGCGGCGCGCGACGACCCGCGCGGTACGCGTCGGGAGGACGCAGAGGGGCGGTTGCTAGCGACCCGGCGGCGACCTGGCGCCAGACACGGCAGCGAGCGGCGACCCACTCGCCAGGACGCCTCCACTGCCTCGGCGCTGCTGGCGTCCTGACCCGTAGCCGTCACCAGCAGGAAGGCGGGCGCGGCGCCGGCACGCGCGTTCGGCGCGGCGCCTGACGTGGGGCCCACCCGCGCCGTCGCCGTCTGCCCGACGCGAGATTTTGACGGGGTCTGGTTCGATGGGGGCGGGCGGCACCGGCAACGCAGGCGCGCGCGGGCCGTCGCTGTCTCCCCGCTCGCCCTCCTCGCACCAGGTCTATGGTCCATGGTCCCCACCCCACACCCGCCTTTCTCTTTTCCGCGGCGCAGGCGGCAGCCGAGCCGCGCGAATCATTCCCGGCCCGCGACCGGATCCGTCCGGCGTGATCCGCCAACCATGCCGCCGCGCCGCCGGGGCCCGCGCGCCATCCGTGCCCGCACGGCGCGCGGTCCTCTCCCTCTCCCTCCCCTCCACTCCCGGGGCGCCGGTCCGGTTGGTCACCTGGCGTCGTACGGGACCCGTCGTGATTTCTTTAGGCGCAAGTGTGTCGGCCGGGGGGTTTGATTAGCGTCTAATCCAGATCCCGGCGCCGTGCGTGGTCCGTGGGGCGCAGCAGGGCGGCCGGCACGCGGCACAGGCAGGCGCCAACGGCCGGCCAGACACGCCCCACCTCCTCACGAAAGTTCCACGCTGTGGCAGCGGCCAGCGGGTGCCGGCTTTTGTTCCGTGCCGCCGTGTGACTGTCTGTCTCGCGGCTGTAGTCTGTACTAAATTGCGTACGGAGGGCTGTTAAGACAAACGATCATTGCATGTTAAAGCAAAGCAGAGTGCTCGTGTATGGTACTAGGAGCAGTACTGAATAAACGCATGTGTCTTGCTTGCAACGGCTCTACGGTAAATTAAGTAGCAGTACTAGTCCATTTCGAACGTTTATCCAGCCCAATTAAGTAATGGGCAAAAGAGAACGGACGAGTATGCAGACGAAAGAGATACACGAATCGGTAAATTAAGTCGTTTTGATAAATCTAGATGAATAGATTTTGTTATGCATCTAGATATACGTGGTTATGCATCTAGATTAAGTCGTTCTGATTTTGTTATGCATCTAGATCTATGTTGTATCTGTATACATAGTAAAATTTATATATCTTAATTTGCGAAAACGATCTATAATTTGAAATAGAGAGAGTAGTATTTTGAAAAGATACGGAGAACTCTGCTGTAATAATCCAACATACGTAGAAGATCCCCCTAAACAAAAGGCACTTACGCATCGAAGCACCGTATGATAATTTTGGAGTCTCTATTTTTTTAAAAAAAAAATCCCGTGTCTTTGTTTTGGTTCGGACCGTGTTGAAATTCTTCCACAGATCCGATTCAGGATGCATTCGCTGGACCATCCCTAGCTGTCAACTAGTAGCGCAGTATGGTTGCAGGTCTGAGCTTCCGGTTCATGCACCACCGTGCCACGCCACTGAAGCGCCGCCAACGGAGTTCAACGGTTGAATCAGTCAGATCGGATCGCCTTCTGTAGCTACACCTGTGCAGGTACAGGAGCAACGACGACTACACCAGGCTTCGAGCGGCAACCCCACCAACGCGAACCCCGATGACGACGACAACCCGGACAGCGCTCGCGCCGCGCGCCGAACGAACGAAGCCGCCCGAATTCCACACGCACCTGAGAACACGAGCTCCGCTCTGCTCCCACCTCGCAAACGGACAGGGACAAGGGGCGCGGTGCGGCGCCCGTGCCTGCCCGGTACTCCGCGGGATCAGGGATGGGAACCCGTGGTCCTCCTGACCTCCTCGGCGCGGCAGCAGCGTCGCGTCGCGAGCGTGCGGTGGCGCGGGGCGGCGAGGAGAGGGGGGGGGGGGGGGGGGCGTCGTCGTCACGCGCGCTGGCCCCGCCCGCGGCGCCCACGGGACGCACGTCGCGGCCGGCCGGCGCGTGGCGGTGCGCGAGGCTGTCGGTCCACGCCGCGCGCCTCCCACCGCTTTCAATGCGCTGCTGCTGAGGGCGAGGGCGGGGGGAACGGTTGGTGGTGGTGGTGGCGACGCGATCCAGGCACGGCGGGCGCGGAGCCGGCCCGGCCGATGCCGACACTTGGCCGGCGCGGGCCCCGCACCGCACGCGCCTCGGACGGCCCGTTACCGCTGGCCGCCTGCCGCCGTGCCGTCGTCAGCTGTCCCACTCGGCGGCGCTCTTACTTTTATCGCCCAGCCCCCGGCGGCCGGCGCCACTTTACGTGGTGACTACGGGCTAAGCGGCGGGCGGCTTTATCGGCTTGCGCAGCTGTGCCCAGCCACAGCCACCGGACGTCACGCGCGCCCGCCCCGCCCGCGCGGCGCCGACGATGCGGTTGGAGATACGATCCGGTTGACGACGACGCGAGGGCGAGGCGCGGTGCGGGGGACAGCCAGGAGGTGCCGTGCCGTGACGTGCCGCGCCGAGCGGAAAGGGAGGTGGCGTCCAGTCAGTCCGGCCGGCCAGCGCCCCCCCTCCCCTCCCTCGGCGGGTGGTCCACGTGCCTGTGCGCGCACGCGGGCGGCGAGGGCGAGGGAGAAAGAGAGCGCGCGCGGGGGGTTGGTTGGCTGGTTGCCCCCACGGCTGCGAGAGCCGCGCAGACCGCGGCTCGGGACGCACGGATCGTGATGCGTCCTCGCGCGCGGGCCCACGCCGCCCGTGACGTGCTCCCACATCGTGCCACCCTACGCACCCGCGGTGGGCCACCGAGCGGCGGCTTTGATGCCTTTTGTTTATGGGGATGGGATCACGCCCGTTTTGCGCTGCGGTACCTCGGTCAAGCGATTTTTTGACTGAGCTCCAGGATCTATTTTCACGAGCGCAACAAGCTTGGAGCGTTGGATCTTTGGGGTTCCGAACTCTGAATTTCGTGAGCTGCTGTTTTAACATGTACTCGTGCGTGGCAAGCGGATTTCTACTTTAAAAAAAGTACATCTGAAGTTTAGACTTCAACAATAGGGCTGCATCCAGAATTAGAAGTAAAAGGCTCCATTAGATCGCATAAATGTTCACCATCTACAGGATCAAGTTCCCCCTCACACCTCAATTCAAGCTCCATGACCTTGACCCGCAACAAGACAGAAGCAAGGGGTTTAGAATAGATCAATTGATCGAGGGAAGTGTCTGAGTAATTCTACCTAGCCATATTTGATGGATCAACAACATCACGATCGGAGGACTGTCTTGGATCACTTCGATCATTTGGCTTCAAACTTACATCAGACTATGAGCCATGATGCTACGAGTTGCTTGAGACTAACACGTTAGCCTTCCAGGGCACAAACTTGTATTTACCAATCTATTAAAGCAGCCCCATGTTTACAACTAAGCGATAAAGCATTCTCTTCGGTGTAGTGCAGACTCTATGGGATGACACATAATTGTATATGTACCTAAATACATCTCTACATAAATAGTTCAAAGAGAAACACTTGACAAACATACAAATTAACTTCAGCGTTCTAATGCAAAAGTATTGTGTCTTTGGGGTTGGAGTGACAACTGACAATATCGTTGTTACGAGCAACCGCATTCCTATTTGCTGAAGGAAAGAAGAAAAACACTCAAATTTAGTTAGCCTAGTACGATATCTTTATAAGTTTGTCTAATTGAGCTGGTCGATGTGGGACAAATGGAAACGACAGCATCCATGAACAACCACAAGCAAGTTATTTGACTCATTTCGAAAACAGAGTATACATGGAATTGCTTACCATGATCATTTTTTACCATTGGGTTGGCCAACACGACAAGTTTTCTTATACGACCTTATGGAAATGGTAAAAAGATAACCTTTATGCATACTTTAACAAACCATACTCACTGCATGATCTCAGACGGAAAAACTTGCATTACATGTTTGGAAGAGGAAATTGCTCTCTACCTTTATTGAGATGAGGTTCTTCCGCGCCTAGCCGCCTACTACGAGCGGGCCGCCGCTCATGCACCCACGCCATGGCCGTGAAGCATTTCGTTCTTTTTAAATTGAGGCCGCTCCTCGTCGCTGTGCGCAATTCGCTACTCCTCCGGGGGTGCGGATCGTAAAATCGCCCTGCCGAATTGTAATGCCGCCACGCTAAAGACGAGGCGCGGCGGCGCGGACAGTCAAAGCGCTCCCTGACTGCGCCGAGTTTTATTCCTTCTTGCCGCTCCACCACCCGCTCTCGGCATCGCCTCCCTTTTTAACCCCCTCCTCCCCCCAGCTATAAGTCCCTCCCCTCCCGTCGCCCACCTCAATCCTAGACGCCACCCATCCCTACACACACGCCGCAGGCGCGCGCCTCCCGCACAAAGAAAAGGAACGAGGGCCATGGCGCCGAGAACGTCGGAGAAAACGATGGCACCGGCGGCGGCCCCGGGGCTCGCGCTCGGCGTCGCCGGCGGCGGCCCGCACTTCCGGGGCGTCAGGAAGCGCCCGTGGGGCCGGTACGCGGCGGAGATCCGCGACCCGGCCAAGAAGAGCCGCGTGTGGCTCGGCACGTTCGACACGGCCGAGGAGGCCGCGCGGGCCTACGACGCCGCCGCGCGCGAGTACCGCGGCGCCAAGGCCAAGACCAACTTCCCCTACCCTTCGTCTTCCATGCCCCCGGCCGCCACCGGTGGCAGCCGGAGCGGCGACAGCAGCACCGTCGAGTCCTTCGGCGGCGACGTGCAGGCGCCCATGCAGGCCATGCCGCTGCCGCCGTCGCTTGAGCTGGACCTGTTCCACCGCGCGGCGGCAGCGGGCGCCGGCGCCGGCGCCGGCGTGCGATTCCCGTTCAGCAGCTACCCCGTTACGCACCCCTACTACTACTTCGGCCAGGCCGCGGCCGCCGCGGCGGGGTGCCACATGCAGTTCAAGCTGCCGGCGACGGTGACCGTGGCGGCCGTGGCTCAGAGCGACTCCGACTCGTCGTCGGTCGTGGACCTGTCGCCGCCGCCGGCCGCCGCCGTGTCGGCGAAGAAGGCCTCCGCGTTCGATCTCGACCTGAACTGCCCGCCGCCGGCGGAGGCGGAGGCCTAGCCGCCGGAGTTTAGCTGATGACTGGCACTAGTTTCTTTCTTCCTTCCTTCCTTTCTTTCTTCACCCCGCCCCCCCGTAGAAGAAACTTCGCTGTACGTTTACGCTTAGGCCCTCTCGCTTACCAGAGAGGGAGGACATTTTTGTAAATAGTTTTTCCGCCGGGAACCTAAGCTCTAGCTGATGATAAAAAAGCTGTATTGTCATCCAAGACAGGTCCTCCCGGCGTTGTCATGGACCGGATTTATATTAATTAATTAAGTGTTTTGATAGTCATGAGAAACGGCTCGGAAAATCCCAAACACTTCGGTCCATCTTTTTCTTGTTCTCTCAGAAACTGAGCTCCGTCGAGCTGCAAGCTTCAGCAAGGCCTCCCTTCCATTCATGGGTTGCAAGCCTCGCCTAGTAGGGAGGGCGCTTGCTTGCGATCCATGCAACGTCGCCTTTATTGGTCGGTTAAAGATTATCAAAGCGAGCGGCGAGCCGGCGAGCCGTCTCGCCCGGCGTGGACATCCACCGTCCGGTCTAGGTCACACGTACGTGTCCGTCTCAGAACGACGAGCACGGAGGAGCGCTGCTACCGCTCTACGATCCAAAAAATTAATCCGATCATTGTGCTCCCAACTTTTTACCCCTGGGTGGTTGGCACGGCCAGTGGCCGGAGGCGGCATCGCTGTCGATTTCGCGCGTGTGACACGAGAGGAGGACCCCGCTACAGTCGCCGTGCCGACGGAGAATATCATCTCGCGAAAGCCGTGCCCTTTTCCTTTCAAGTCGTTTTCCTTTCCCCCGGCGCGGGCGGCAGGCGCTGCGAGCGTTATCGATCTGCACAGTGTCCAGCCGCAGACCCAAAAAAAATTATGGAGATCCGCACAGGCTGTTGGCGCTGCGGAGAAGAGATCCAGAGAGGCGTGCTGGTGCTGCGCCGCTGGTACAAGGTGACGCATGTGGATAACGAACGGGTAAACATAGGAGGAGGGTGGGATTATTTTAGTAATCGGATTAATTTAAGCCGGAGCGGCGGCGGCGGCGGCAGCGGCAGCGGCAGCGTGGGTGGGGCGGCTGGATCTTTCGGCCCCGTCGGTGTGCGCGTACGGCGCGATCGTCCTGTGCCTGTGCGGACGTGCGCCGGGCTGCCCCCTTTCCGCTCGTGATCTCGGGAGTAACGTGAGCGTGTGGGCGACCGCCCCAGCGGGCCACGTGTGCGCGGCGCTGCCGGCCACTCACCCCGCTCCCGCGCGCCTCGCCCCTTTGCCGCGGCCGCCTGCCGGCCCGGGGCGGGATCCGCAGCTGCGCAGCGCCGAGTGGGGTCGCGCGGGAGGCGGCCGCCCATTGGCTGGCGCCCGTGGTGCGTGGGCGCGGCCGCGCGCGGAGGGAAGCGGAGGACCTGGCTGGCGTGCGTGGTCCGCGGCGGACAGGCGCGGGGGCGGGGCCGACACGCGCGGTGGGGTGGGGGGCGCGGCGGCATCGGGGCGCAGCGATTCGCGCGCGGGCGGCGGCTGTTTCGCCCTCGCTCTCGGGGGCGGGGCCCGCGCGCTCGGGCCCACCATCGGGAGGAGGGAGGTCGCCGCTTTTCCGTCCCGCCGCCTGGCTGTGCGTGCGTTTTCTATTGCTTTCGCGGCGGCGACCGCTTTCTCGTCGTCGCTGTACGTGTTCGCCGCAGAGGGATCCGTGGAAATCCGCTGGCTGCTGCCGCCACCAACTCGCTGCTCCTCCTGACACCGTCGTCCCGGACGTATACTGCTTGTACACATCCGTTCGAGAGCGGCAGCACAACGAATTCAACTGGTACCGTCTGGTTCCTTTTTTCTTTGTTGCAAATACCACCAAAGCTTGTCTGTCGACTGGGAAAATACCAACACATTCAATATCGTTGTAGAAGGTGCTCGACTTATCTGCTGCAGGCTTGTAGCGACACTTCTCATCTGAAGGTGAGTAATTTTATTTTCCTGAGGGAATCTGAAGTACTAGAAAGAAAGTGAGCAGTGGCCTTGGAATACTAGAGCGCTGGAGCTGGCATGCTGAGGCGTGGGGCCCATCAAACAACTCGAGCGGCCTTGTTTGTATACGGTTACGCTAGAGCCAGCAACACGTGACACGGCACGCCATGCGCACCAAAAAGTTGGAGGTGCCCTACATGGTTATACTGGTCCCATAGCAGGGAGTAGGCCTTAGCCCAATAACTTAGCTGGGCCGTGGATCCCAAGGAGACCAAAGAAAAGCCGGCCAGACATGCGGTCAAAAGTTTTTGCCGCCGCTGCAGGGCAAATTGCCTCTCGCTCTTTACGAACAGTGCCCTGTTGGACCATCCCACGCTGATTACGGTGCCATCCAGCGGTGGTTGCCTTTTTTTCCCGATAAATATCCAGTGGCTGTTTTTAACTTTCCTAGAGAATAGCACGAAGCTCGTTTGTTTACAGTGATGCCAAGGTCCTCATTAGTCAAATAGAAAAGGGTCTTGATCAGGCAAGAAAAAAATAGTACAGTACGTCTGCCCTACGAGTTGACCATCCTTTTTTTTACCGGAGGAGGACATTATATAATGCATTCGGCATAAAAAAAAGGGTGCACTTACATGCAGGAATGATACAAAACGGAAATTATTTTAATCGACCTCGTGGATTTTGCACTAAAATGTAAAATGAAACTCCAGGGCTCCGCCTTGATCGCGCCTTTCGCGGTCGCCGTGTGTTATAGTAAGATGCCCAGGGCATCTACCCCTGGAGGCCACTGGTAAGCCTATCAGCCTACGCCTTGCAAAATGGGTTACTACGCCTACGCTACTGAGTACTGACAGTGGATAGTGCTCTTAGCGTCATCTTTAACTAAACAGGTCCACTCCACGTCCGCGAGACAGCGCGCCGCAGCCGCCCCCTCGCACGAGCACGGGAGCCACCCACCCATGCGCACGCTCTGGTCTTCGCGGTCCCCGCCCTCCGCCTGCCTCGTTCCCACGGCAGCAGGGCGCTGAGCTAAGCAAACTACTACTGCTCCCATTTCCACTTGGTCAGGCGGCTAGGGAAGTAGTAGGCGCCATGACCGTCTGACCGATGCCTTTTCTACGGCCGATGCGGTAGCGTGCACACAACCGCACCGGCACGGCGCCGTCCACTGCGTGAGCGGCGGAGCCTGCGCTACGCAGGACAAGCGGCTACTCCCTTTCCCCTTACCGGTGCCGCTGATTCCTCCGCCCTTGACCCGTCGCATCCGCTTTCGTCACGTCGTCGGTCGTCTGGGCTCTGGCGCGCGGCGCGCCGGTTCATGGCGGCGACGGCGCCGCGCCCCCTGCGCAGGGGATGCGTACTTCAGGAGTAGCTGCCCACGGCAAGGCAAGAAGGCTCCAGGGAGGGGGAAGGGGAGAGAGAGGGGTAGCAGGCTAGCGGCGGCTAGGCTCGCGCAAGCTGATGTCAAGCTATAGCCATCCTCACCCCCCGTGTGGTCGTGTCACGCGGCGCCAGGGGGGCTAGCAGGCTACCAGCTTTCGGCGGACGAATCACCCGGAGAAACTATGCCGCGGTCATGAGCGAGCGCAGACTGCTACCGGTAGGGAAAAAGAAACAACCAGCGTGATACTACCACTACATTTACACGGTACTTGTCCAAATACGAGATACTAATCCACTCTTACGCGGCAAGAAGCATCGTAGGGCGAGGCAACGGCCTGCGGGGTGACCGGCGGATGCGGACCCCATGAGACGAGATGCCCGGATGCCCCGCGCCAGCAGTAGTAGTGGCCGTGGCGCCACCGCCCACCGGCCTAGCGGCGCTGCGCGGTCAAAAAGGCACGCCGACGCGACGCCGTCTTTTCCGCAGCGGCACTGCGGCAGCCACCCCACCCGGCCGCTCCGGACCACGTGTGCGCCGGCCCGACCTGCCCCCATCGCAGCGACACCGCGCCCCGCTGCGGCCTCCCACGTGCGGGTGCGGCCGCGCGCGGCGCGCCCACTGGCGCATCGGTCAGACGGCTTGGCCCGGCTCCGCTCTGCTCCGACGGCCGGCCTTGGCGCCCAGCCGGCTCGACACGTCACACGTGCCGACGCGACGGCCATTTGCCGCGCTGTAGCATTCATCGCGAACGGCTCCGGCCACGGAGCCCGTCGTCTTCCCCATGCGTTTCACCGCTCGCTGCCGAGAGGCGAGAGCGCTCTCCTCTCGGCCCGTGTCCGTGTCCTCCTCTCGCCATAAAGCTTTTGCATGAGTAGGACTGCGGGAGTAGTTTGTTTGCTGTTCCTGTGCCTCCCACTGTGCCTGTGCGCTCCCCGTCCTCGTTCTCGTCCTGGCTTGGCGTCCTGGCCCGGCCAAAGCTCGCGCGGCGCGTGCGGCAGGCGCGCCGCCCCGGCGCGGAATACGGCAAAGCGGCTTTGATCCCTTGGTGAAGGCGACGCTGCCCGGATTCGGGCTACCCCAGCTCTAGCGTCCAGCTGCTGCTAGCCGTACGGTAACATGACATCAGGGACCCCGGCTGCCAGGATCACGTGAGGCAGCGGCGGCGACCTGGCGCCCCACGGCCGGGGCCACGCCGCGGCCGCGCGCACGGCGCCTGCGCTGCGCTGCTGCCTTCGTTTCCTCTCGCCAGCGGCGGGGGCGCGTCAGAGAGAGGGACTGGCGGCCGCAGCGGCCGGCCGGGCGCCCGCGCCTGCGCCTGAGCCCGATACGGCATGGGGAAGTTATGCCCCGCGACCGGACGGCGGCCGGCCGGGCCGATCCGTCCCGCCGCGCGCGCCGCTGCCGCTGCCGAGCGGCCAGTGGTGGTGAGAGCGGCGGGTGGCGCGTACGACGCGTGGGGGCGGGCCGGCCGGCCGTCGTCATCGGACGGGACGGGTCGGGGGGGGAGTTGCCGCCCCGTACGCGGCTGATGGCACCGGCAGGCGCGCCAGGACGGTACCTCCCGCGGCGAGGGTTTCCGCCCCGTCCGCTGTAAAGTAAAGGCCGGCCGTGGTTGCGTGCGGGGCAGGTGGTTGGGGCGGTTTATTCGAGCTGTGTGCGGCTGCGGCGGGGGCGTACGCGCGGATACGGCTCGAAAGCTGTTGAGAGTAACGTGTGTCAAGGATTTATGCGTTACAACGTACAGGTACTGTTGCGGTCGTACTGGCGTACGAAAGGAAAAAAGTAGCGTGAGCGTGGCATGGGATAGAGCTTGAAAACTGTTTCAAAATTGTTGGTACCAAGTCCAGCGCCGTGAAAAAAGTAGCGTGAAATGTTGCTTGGCAAGTTCACGTTTCTACCCCAGTTCAAACTTACATTAGTGGTATGTTCATATTTCAGCCCTAGTTCAAACTTATATTATTGTAGGAGTATAGGACTGACCGGGTCCGTAAAGTTTTGCGATGTCATCCGAAAATATGATTTGGTTAGACCACTCGGAATTTGAACTGATAATTTTTTTTTTGCTTTGCATCGTTTTAAACAGTTTTTCCAATTGGACCTCTAGATAACAGATTTGTAGGTCGTGGCACATTTTGCGTTCTCTCTGTTGGAATATATTTTAGACTTATGGTGCGACAAACCTTGGCGCCATATACATGTAGGGGTTGGGAGGAAAGCAATTAATGTTAGTAGATTATATCTACAATTCTAACATTTACGTACAATTATGTTGAACCAATAATTTTGATACAACAGCGGTTGTACTTTTTTTTTCCTTTTGGTGATGGGTGCAATGTCGTATTCCCTTCATCCTAAAAGAAAGCACAAGATATTAATTTGTATGGAGTGAGATGAGACAATGCACTACGATTAGCCTAATGGATCAAGGGTAAATTAAGACTCCGTTTCATTAGTCATATCCCCAACATTCTTGTACGGTTTCTCAAGTCTTATCCTGTCATTGTTAAATTGATATTTCCACTGAAAATATGCATTAATGGCTTAGTCAATGACCAATAATCTCCTGATTTGCGCTAATCAGACCTTATGCAAATGTGCTTACTGTAAATTTTTCCCATCTCTATTAAGCTGTCCTAAAATATTTGAATCCTTGTTTCTGGGAGTGGAAGAAATGGAGTTTAGCATGCAAATATGAAATGATTATTGATGTGTCTGCGATATTAATGAATAGATCAATGATGCCGAAAGTGAAACTACGGAAAGCTTGAAAGGAAATGAGAATGGAAGTGCTGAGTTTGAGGGATCGCAAGATGTGACGATTCTATTTATTCAATGATCATTTTTTTTGCTACCACTGTTGATCATTCGAAAATGAGAGTCGTGTATGGAAGAAGGTATGTATAGTGTATGTGAATCTGGAAAGCGTATTTCACATGATTCACTGTCGATGTCACATGTACCACAAGACCAGACCAAACCAGTCGCCGCTCCTACCGTACTGCACGCTACCCAGGGTCCGGGGCTGCGTCGCAGGCATGGCATGGCATGGCGTAGCGCTGCACAGCATAGCCACAGCGTAGGCGCCACCGCTCTGCCAAAGCCTCAACCCGCTGAACGGCGCGGCGCCTCTTCCCAACGCGGCGCGGCAGGCCCCGCCCGTCGCTGCCTTGCCTGCTCTCACCCCCCCACCCCAGCAGGAAGGCAGGATGGCAGTCAAGGCCTCGCGCCTTCCCAAGGCCAGGCCACCCCCTCCTCCCTCCTCGGCTCCTCCTGCCGCGGCGCAGGTCTCACCATGCCCGTTCCCGAAAATATTTCTCCCCGCTATCAATGCCCTCTGCCCCCCGAGATTTGGACGCTTCGGCCGCCCGCACCCCCCCGCCGGGCAGCGAGAGAGCTCGGGCTCCGGCGCGCTCGCGGGCCGGGGCCCACCCAGCGGATAGGGCCGTAGTGGCGCCGTCTTCATGGCGCCTCCGGGGGCCCACCACCGCCCCGTCGAGCGGCGCGCGCGTCCTCTCCTCCTACTCCCACCGCAACCGAGCTGCCCCCCGCCACACGACACGCCTCCCCCCACGTGAACCGCGCCCCGCCGAATCGTGCCCCGGCACGTCGCCACCCCTACCCGAGGAGCGCGGCGCGTTCCGCCCCGACCCGCCGCCGCTGGCACGCCGGGACGGGACCGGCCCCACCTGTCACCCGGCGCACGCGCGGGTGCCGGCCGCCGAGGAGGAGCGCGCGTGCGCGGCGCGGACCCCGTTCACGTACACCGCATGAGCAGACGAGCACCCACCGCCCAGCACCGTACGTTCCTAACCGACAGGCCGGTGGGCCCCGCCGCCCAGCGTGCGGGTGCGGCCGCGCGTGCCGCAGGCGGGCTCGCGGTGCGGCGCGGGGTGACAGGACGACCGGACGAGGCTCCTGGTGGCTGGCAGGTGGGCAGCGGCTGCTCGGTGCGGTAGGGCTGGCGTCACACGGCGCCTGCAGGCAGGGGGTGTAGGCTAGATAGAGTAGACGAGACCAGTCGCGGCGCCGGGTGTGGTGGCCCCGCAAGGCGTCAAATCGCGCGGCGGCTGGGGCTGGGCTGATTCAATGACGCCGTGCACCCGGGCGGGGTGCGGTCAGCGACAGCCTCAAAGCCAGCAAGCCCCAGGCCCAGAGACCTACCACCTCCCCGTTTCACGAGGCGCGGCCATTAGTAGGCGCGGCCGCGGCCGGCCAGCAGCCAGCCACCGCGCCCACGGCCACCGCCCGGCAGTATAAGAGTTGCTCCTGCCTTGCCGGTTGCCGCTGCCGAGACGACCAGGCAAAGCGAAGCGAGGGAGCTGCTGCGCGGCCAACCTCGGAGTGGGTAAGAGAGACAGAGAGTGTGTGGGTGCAAGGGACGGTGGCGGTGGGGATGCAGATGGAGTGGGACATGAGAGGAGGAGTGGGAGTCGGGGACGGTGGTGGGGCGAGGGCCGGTGGCCTTGCTGTCGGAGGCGTTGTCGTCGGGGGAGGGGACCAGCACCAGCAGCGCGTGGAGGCGCACTACCGCGGGGTGCGGAAGCGGCCGTGGGGTCGGTACGCGGCGGAGATCCGCGACCCGTGGCGGAAGACGCGCGTGTGGCTCGGCACCTACGACTCGCCCGTGGAGGCCGCCATGGCCTACGACCGCGCCGCCGTCGCGCTGCGGGGCTCCAAGGCGAGGCTCAACTTCGGCGGCGGCTGCGGGCGCGCCCGGGAGAACGCGCCGGTGAACCTCCCGCGCGTGCCGCTGCAGGCGCGCTGCCAGCTGCTCGGCGGCGGGCTCGACATGGGCCGCCCATCCCCCTGGCACGTCGCCTGCTTCCCGCCGTCCATGCTGCACCAGGCCGCGGCGCCTCAGGCGGGGGGCCTCCTCGCAGCGGACTACGCCGCGTCGCAGCCGTCGACGGCGCTGGAGCTCCGAACGGGGCCCAGGGCCCTCCCATTCGACCTCAACGAGCCGCCGTCGAACGGGAGCTAGCAGCAGAGGTCGTGATCTCCACGAACGCGCGTGGAGCTAGCGGTAGAGGTAGATCAGAACTGTATCAAGCGCGGGATCATGGTCATCATGGATCATGGGACGCGGTCGTTAGGAGGGATCGGAGAGGCTAATCAACGAGGAGGGGGAGTGGAGACCAGTGAGTTCGGTCCGGTTGTACATATACCTACTTAAGGAAATCTTGCCTTTCTCGTCCTGTTCTTGTTCGTGTTTTTCTCATCTTTATTTTCCTTGCTCGACGTCTCGTCGGCGGCGGCGCGCTTTCCGCTGGGTCTTTCGCGAAAGAAGGGAGATGCTTTTACTGGTGCCTCGTAGCCTACTTCGTTGCGTTCGGATGCTTTTCTTTTGCATATTTTTTCAAAACTGCAGCTTCATCACATGATGGGAGGTCCAGCCGAACCGCCGGATCACGTCGTAGGGACGGTAGGGTACCTGCTGCTGCTGTGGTTGAACCGTGTCGTGACGTCTTGAATCGTTTAGTTAGTTTCGAGTTTGTTTAGTTTTACGGACTAAACTTTAATTTCTATTTTATCGAATATTTAGTTACTAATGAGAAGTATTAAATATATAATTTAAAGTATGAAATATATATTAATTATAAACTAATTGTACAGATGGAGATTAATTTGCGAGATGAATCTATTAAATATGATGATTTGATAATATGGTGCTACAGTAAACATGTGCTAATAATAGTTTAATTAGGTTTAATAGATTAGTTTTGCGAATTAGCCACCATCTATATAATTAGTTTTATAATTATTTTATATTTAATTTTTATAATTAGCATCCAAAGATTTGATATGACAAGAAGTAACTTTAGCCTTAAAACCAAGCGACCGATAATTAGTTGACAGCTTCTGGTAACATCAGTTGTCTGAATCGGGCGTCTAGGAGTTAACAGTTATGTATGGTCTACTATAGTACTACGGTCAAGCGAAAATGTTGATGTAACGATTGCTCCGGACCAAAATCCAAAAACATGCGCGGAAGGCATGAGCCGGATAGGTCTTACGGAGTCAACAAGTACCATGATCCTCACGAGTTATAACAAACTTGGTGATATTACTGAGATTTTCGTCCACGCCACCAATGGATTCTACATCCGTCCTAAAATATATATTTTAACTTTTAGATTTGATCAAAGTTAAATATTTTCATTTTTAACAAATAATATTCCTAAAAAAAATACTTTTAAATAGAAAAGATTACATGGTATGATAGTTAATATTATTACAAATAAACTAATATTATTTTATGTTGTCAATCGTTATATTTCTTTTTACCATCTAGTCAAAGTTAAAAGAGGTACCTTTTGTTTATAATACCACAAAGTAGCAAATAATACATGTGGTCTGACACATGTAAATGACATGTGGTAGTACAAATGAACAATTTCCATTTGTTTGGGACATGATGAGTTTCAACAGGCACCTTCTAATACATTTTCCAGATATTTTTATTGACAAATACACTGTATTAGATAAACAAAACATTTAAAGACTGTTAATACGAGAAGGCTTTAGTTAAAGTTCCAAAGTTGCTCCACTAGGCCAGAGCACATAAACAATATTAGAAGCAAAACAGGAGAGAGGCTTCATGTTACAATGCTCGAACTCAGGTGTCGAAATTTCAGAAATGTAAGGAGCAAAACTAGCGTGGGAGAAAATGAGCTGTGTGAAAAACACAAATGCTTGACTAGGTTAGCATAGTTATTCCACTCCCAAATCCCCATTCGAACATACGAATACATATATATACATACAGTCACATCTCAGGTGACCAAAATGTCTGGATCATAACTTTACATAGCATTATTATCTCTTAAACTTCGCAAACCGCACGCCAGATCACAATGCCGAAGGAACCTCGGTTCCACGAGGGGCCACTGAAAGGTGCAGCTGGCATAGCACAACACTACACACTACACTACCTCCATGTCGGCAAAGCTCCCAGGGTTGATTGTTATACTCTTGGTGCAATTGTCTGTCTTGTAAATACCAACCAACCTGTCGGCTAGCTCAAACATGTTGTTTCTCAGACTGCAAAATAGAGTTTCAGATATTACATGTGAGTTAGCACTACCGGTAGCGAATCGTGCAAATGTAAGTTCCACTTTGCATCCGTGCCACCTGCCTGTATCAGATACAGCTGAACGTACATGTACCTTTCTAGAAATGGTGTGAAATATTTACAAAAGGAAAAATTGAGAACTGAGCTCGTGGGTAACTACCTTATAATGATGAACTGGGCATCTTTGGTCCTATCTTTCACATAGTGTCCCACAATTGATACATTCTTAAAATCTGTAGGAGACAAATGCATCCATCACTTTGAATGACAGACAGTATTAGTAAAGAGAAGGGTTGCAACACTTACCCAACGCAGCATCAATCTCATCCATAACATATAAGGGAGTAGGTTTATAGTGGTGAAGGGCAAACACCAGAGCCAGCGAACTAAGTGTCTGCAAGACGATAGGCACTTCAAAAACGGTACTACTCCAGACAGACATTGTGTTACAATTTCAAGTAATAGACATGACAAAAATTGGAAGTAAAGAAGTTCGGGATGCTTAGGTACGTAGGTACAAGTGAATGGCGTAATCATCGACACATCCAGTGCTCCATTACATGTCAATTAGTTCTTAAAAGTTGCCAATGGAATGGAAAAAGTGGACACAAAGGATTTACTTTTATACTTGACATTAAATTAAGTACGCATACGGATTAAAATCACATGCAACTAACATGAATAACTGTTGACAAGGCAATTATCAGTGATGGCGAACCAGTCAGCGGATATGGGATGTTTATATCTGGGCATAGCCTTACCTAATGCGTTACATGATAAATAGCTCATTAGATAGTATTGATTTTTCTATAACTAAGTATAAACACTCTGATTTTTTGGTCATGATGTTATTTCAAATATAAAGAATGGTACTGCCATTTTAAGTATTAACAAATCCCAATACAGATGTTAGTAGGCAATATTTGCCTAGAACAATTATGGTTTGCATTATCCTAGAATGGGACTAACTTAAGCAACAAGATCAACATCAATATCACTTTCTAGGCTCTAAAGCAAGAACTACAGTTATTGGCTTGTATCTGGAATTTATACGACAGCGATTCACCATAAGAAAATAGACAGAGATCTGTAAGTAATGTTGGCAATGTTTCTGATATCTTGCAATATACTAACAAATTTCAATTAGAACAACATTCACAGAACTCATTTTTATAAATAATTGGGAAACAAAGTTATGTATCAAGTTGACTCAGTCTGAAATCGCAAAATCATGTGAAAACGGCAACTTGGGACAATAATTTCAGGGTGCAATCCGTGCCCATTCAAAGTTTCAAACTAACAGAACATTCTGACAGAGCTACAAGAATGGAAAATACCTTCTCACCACCAGATAGATTGGCAATATTTTTCCAGCTTTTCTTTGGAGGCCTCACACTGAAAACAACACCTTCTGAGAATGGGTCCAAGGAATCAACAAGTTCCAATTCAGCATCACCTCCAAGAGTAATCATCTGAAACAGAAAGGAGTTGGGAGTTATTTTGACACCATATTGTTGAAAAAAAATTCATTTCAACAAGTGCAGCACCTCCATAAGATAAAACCAATACAGCTAGCACAGCCTTGTCGAAATTGTCTGCTTAAGTCACGAGGCTGTCTTATCCTCTCCCCTTTGCTCACCTCAGTGTAGATTTCTTTTGTTCAGAATTTTTGTTTCAGACATATGGCAAATGAGATTACGAATTCAAGATTCGATTCTTTTCCCACCCCATCCCTTAATATTAAAAACAACGAAAAAGTTATTAGATTTAATTGAAAAGGGCTGAGCAAAGCTTAATCTCATTGCATTACTTTTGTCTGTACCTTCTTGTATGTGCGCGCATAAAGTAAAACAGAGGTGCAGGTGCTACACTATAGGATGCTATAAGTATTCAGTACCTGGTACATCTCCTTCAGTTTCAAAGATATTATGTTGAATCCAGCCATGAACTCATCTAACCTGAAATAATATAGAATGCAGGTAAGCGACACAAATTGGCAAACATAACTAATGAAATTCAAGGGCCCTCAAAGTAAAATTAGGGGGGAAATGCATGCCTTCTCTTCCTCAACCCATCGTACAGCTTTTTAAGATCATCCCGTTCCTGAGTGGTAGCATTTAGCTCATCAACACGTTCACTGTACAAGCGAGCCTTTGTGCGGTACCTGGTTCAGCAAGAAGAAATAATGAAATCATTGGTACAAAAATGTTTTGTCAACAGTATCTCATGCATTCATACTCGGCTATGGAATCCAGGTTTGGGCTCAAGTCTTTAAGCTGAGCTTCCAACAACGCCACCATCTCCATTGCCCTTTTCATGTCACATGTATCACTGAGTTGTTCATCACCTAGAGTCACTTTAAGTTTCTCAGGATCAATAGCATCCTTTTGGATCCTGAAAAGGCAAAAATTAGTACAGAGAACATACAAGTCACAAAGTTACAGAAAACAATAGCATTTGCACATACTGATCCATGTGTTTAGCAAGATTTGTCTGAATGTCATCAAGCCTTTTCCTGAATGCTTTCACCTTCATTTCCCATTCCTTGGCAAGTTTTTTTGTATCTTGCAATTTGTACTCAGCATCAACCTGTTTTATGGCGAAACGGGTAAGGTTGTGGAAAGTAACAATACAGCAGAATTAATTAAGACCTAACACTTGACTGGGTGTAAATTACATACCTCTGAGGCTCTCAGTTCATCCAGTGCTTTCTTTAGTTTGGTGTATTCTTCCTTAGTTTTGTCAAGCTCATCCTTATGGTTGTCTATCATCTAAAAGATGAAAGAAATAAAAAAAATTGTGATCAGAAAGTGCAAACATTCTCAGGGTCCAGCCTAGAGTGCAATACAACTGAACAAATACCTCCTGTGTTTTCTTATACTCTTCCTGAACAACAAAAGCTTTCTTCTCAATTTCTTTGAAAATAGACATCATCTTCTCCTTTTCAGCAAGAAGTTTTTCTGTGTCTATCTTGGAGTCCTCAATGGTCTTGGCTAACTTTTTCACCAATTTCTCACCTGAAGT
Source organism: Panicum hallii (assembly GCF_002211085.1). NCBI lineage: Eukaryota > Viridiplantae > Streptophyta > Magnoliopsida > Poales > Poaceae > Panicum > Panicum hallii. Next base: position 14,896,396 of record NC_038044.1, read on the forward strand.
TATTTTAACTTTGTGTCGGTTGATTTCTGAGCTTGTTTTGTCAAGTTCCTGACATTTGGAAAATGAAACCATAAAAATAGACTACCAAAACAAGGAAACAGATACAAGAAGAAATCCATATGCTTACAGATTGGATGTTGGCTACTTTTGTCTTTTGGTCCTTCAGCACCTGCCCCCCAGCATTTTCAATTTTCTGTTGAAGTTCTGAAGCCTGATATAATTGTGGCAACAAAGTTAAGGTGGGAAAGCAAGATTCCATCAGCAACTTCAGGTAAGTACAAAAATATCAGTAGATAAATTATCGAAGATTTCAAACAGAAAAGTTCTGAACTTGGACAGTTGGTTTCTTTTAGCGTATGATCACACTAAAGAAAGTTAAGGCAAATGACAGGGAAATATGGTCAGGAAGTAGAAATGCTACTTATAAGCTATGTATAGGCACTTGCCTGATCTTTAAGTTTGCTCGAACCCTTTGTGAGTCTATTTAGTTCAACCTGCTCACTAGATATGATGCCATCCAGCTCCTTCATTCTGCGAACCTCATCAGCTATGGGTTGTGAAGCAGCTTTCAGGGAATCTAGTCGCTTTTCGTTGTAAATGTACTGTGCATTCATACTCTCAACCTATTTCAAAAGAGAATATATGCATATAAAATAATCAGACCAAGGCTCCAGATACAACCAACTTTAAGGCAGGCAGAACACTGCTCGTTTGCATACCTCCTTTTTAGCTTTTGCCAGCTCCATTTCAAGACGGGATTTAGCCTCTTCCATGGACCGATAGTGTTTTTTGGCATCATTCATTTTTTCACGCAACAGGTTGAGTTTGTCAACTAGGTTGTTAAGTTCATTTTCAGCTTTTTTAATAGCATCTTCCGAAATGCTTTCTTGGATAGCTGTTCCCATCATGCCACGTTGTGCCTTTTTACCCCCACCACTCATGGTACCAGACTTCTCAAAAACTTCACCAACCAGGGTAACTACCCGACGGAACTCCTTTGGTGCACCATAAGCAATTCGTGAAGCCTGACAAACACAGGTATTTATTATCACTGTTTTAAAAACATTAGCAGCAGAAGCTGCAATCACTGCTTGAAAATAGAATAAGATGCATTTAATAACAATTCCCTTGAATTTATAAGGGAGCCAGATGAATACTTTTGTGAAAGATAGCAGCGCAAATAACAATTACAAGCAGCTATTTGAGGTGAAATAGCAGAATTATAAAAATTCAAGGACCAACCTGATCAATATCGTTTGCAACAACAGTATTCCCCAAGACATGGAAGAAAGCTAACTTCAGCTTCTCATCTTTAACCTTTACCAGATCAAAGAGGCGTGGAACTCCTTCAGGTGTTTTTACTTTCTCTTTAACTTTATGGAGAAGGTGTGTTTGTTTTTCCTGTAAAATATAGGGTTTCAATTACAACAATGAATCAAAATGTTAAAATTTGAATCAAAATAACACATAAACGAAGAAGAAATTGAGTCTTACCAGGATCAAACAAGTTACAGTTTCCTGGCGGTTCCTTCTGCGTAGCAACTCAATACAAGCTTGGGCTGAATTTATTGTTTCGACAACAATATAGTTAAGCCCAGCTGGAGCTGCTGTTGATATGGCCACATCATATTTTGCTGCAGAGCACAGTTGCTAATAAATTAAGACACTGTATAATTGCATAATGACACTATCGGATTATAGGAAATACAATTATCTCCTAGATCTTGGTGGCCGTGATTTTATGAACTCATGATAAAACTAAGCTTGGGACTTAAGTAAGTCCGGATGACATAAGTGTGGGATTACTGCACTAATATCAAGAAACAAGCAAGCACTGGCCTTGGCACTGTAAAAACAAAACACAGATACGTGTGCTTAATTATTTTACCAAAACCGGTGTCATCTAGCATACTGTAGAAGTGTGGATCAAAAAACATACATAACACATTCATCTTGGAGTAAAAGCATTCCACCACTGGGGTCTGTTTGGGTCTGTTTGGATGCAAGGCATTGGGTCAAAAGCCCATATTCCGTCTCATTTTAAACAGGATAAGCAAATTTTACTCACAGATTCGTAAAATGAAGCACAGAGATTGGTCAAAATTGAAAAGCAAGAGATTACATTTTAACATACTATGTATGGAAAGAATTTATAAAAGTTTAATGTCAGAAATTATTATTTATTACAAATTTGCTGATAATAGTTGTCAAACCTATAGATGTCACGCAAAGCACATTATAGGACATCATTTAATTTGTGGGTGGAGACGAGAGAGAGAGTGAGAGTACATCTTACCATCAATTGCACCAAGATCACCTAGCCGGCCATAAATGCCCTGTATTTGATTTGATTCCTTGGCTTGCAAAATTGCTTTAAGAGCAGTGCTTTGATTCTTCTCAGAATCCCTTGTGGTTTTCATCTCTGCAACTTTCTGCCTTGCTGCTTGTTCCATAGGGATCAGTGAATCCTCCTGTTTTTGGCATTCCTGCAGTAAATTTCGCAAGCAATACATACAGGAGACTCAGCATACACCATAAATAAGTGATGACCAAACTTACTGGTTCCAGGGGGAATGAATGGCCCAAATTAAGCTGGAAGTGACTTACCTGTTCAATTTTGCGAGCTTCAGATGCTTCAATGTGGTGTTTCTCTATTTTCTCTTGAAGCTCCACGATGTATGCATCCTTTGTTTTAACTTTCTCTTTAATACTTTCCATCTGGTTTTGAGCATCAGTTAATTCTGCTTGAGCTCCATCATGCTGAAAACAGGCAATAAAATTTAAATGTAGTGGAGCCAAAACTGGAAAATCTTATCTAATTAATGACTCAAGGAAACAAGCTAAAAGGCTAAGTAGACTTGTTTCTGGAACTCTTGGGTGTCAATGTCATGCATAACTCTAAATTTATTTCTTATTGGACTCGACAAGATAAGTCCAGGTTGGAATGTCAAAAATAATTGGGAACCCAATATCTGTGAACTGGCAGCCAAGTGGCTTAACAATAGGTGAATCACATTGAAGGACCTGATAACAGTCATCTTGTTTCCAATTAGAAAAAAGATGGTGCGGGGTGTATAGAAGGCTAACCTTTTGTTTCATCAACTCTTTCTCAGCAGATGCAACATCTAACCTTCCTTTATGCTCAATAATTTGATTTTCCCATGGTTCAAGTTCAGTTCTAACTTGAGTAAGTTCAGCACGGAGTTTCTCAGTTTCCTCTGTAATTACAAAAGGGACAGGATTGGTTATCACACATAATAATTCAATGAGCAGGGAGCCAGGGACAACATAGGCTAACTTCACCTCGAGAGGATTCTTTTATCTGCTCTAACAACTTCTCTTCTTCATTAAGTTGATCCTGCAATTTGGGTATCTTTCCCTCCAGCTGTGGAATGAGATTGGATGATTCCTCCATCTCTTTTGTCGATTCATCACGTTTTGACATATCCTGTATTAAAATGTAGGTGAAACAATAGTCTTTCTTGCTTCAATTACATTAATTACAACTCAAACCATTTGAGTATTACCTTTTGAACTTTGTCCTCCAGCTTCTTGATCTTCTGCTTAAGATGCTTTAAATCTTCCCTGTATTTTACATCTTTCCTCTCAAACTCTTTAAACTGATCCTTGCAGGACTTCATGTTATTCTCAAGGTCCTAAAGACATAAAAGGAACAAATAAAAATAAAGGCACCTTCATGTAGAAAAATAACATGTTTTCTCTAACCTTCGAATACAGGAAATAAATGAACTTCATTCAATCATAGTTCAGGTTACAGAAACTGTAAGTTGAGACAATACCTCTTGCCTTTTGACATGTTTATTATAAATAGACTCCATTTCCTTCACAGTCTGAGAATTCTGCTGAATCTTCTCCCTGGATTATAATATATGATTAGTTTCTTACTCAGAAAAAATGTAATGTAAAAGGAAAAATCACTGTCCATCTGTAACAAATAACCTTTCAGAGGCAAGATTCTTTTCCAGATCTGCCACATTCTCTTGACACTGAGCAACACGTGAGACAGCATCATCACAAGCCAGCTTAGTTGCCTTTTCTCGCCATTTCAAAAGTGAAAGTTCCTTCAGCATGTATGTTTCAGCTTCATTTTTTGCACTCTACAGGAAACTAACTCCATTAGTACTGTTCAACTGTTAAATGACAAAGATAGTGAAACAATAACACTCCGATCAGCACCTCTAAACTGTCTCTTTCCTTCTCAGCCAATTTCAGCATCTGCACTGATGCAGTTCGTTTTTCATTGACCACCTCAACTCTAATAGATTCATAACAAAGTAAGCAATTAAAACATTGAAAAATAGATAGAAATCACTAGTTATGACAAGAAGCATTAATAATCTGTTACAGAACTCACTGCTTGTAAGTTTCTTCAATTTTCTCAACATACTGGTTCGTCCCTATTATGTCTTCAAGATATTCTAGAAAACCTTCATCATGTGGACCTTGAGCTTTTGGTTTCATTAGGGATATTTGCTCAACCTCACCCTGTATAGTGCCCACATCAGAAGTTATGCGATTATAAAAGCAGAAAATGTAATTGGAATTGTGCACAATAAATTCATGCAGGCTTAACAAAGAAGCTATGTGACACAGGTGGAAATGTAAGTGATGAAACCAAATCTCACAGTAATCTCTAAACTACACTTGAAGTGTTTGTGTTATTCATGTGTATACATGTGAAGAACGCACAAAACCTGGAGGATGAGGAAGCGATTATTATCAAGGTCAACTCCCTTGCCCTTCAACAATTTAGTTACTTCAGTAAAATTGCTTGCACGGTCATTTATGTAGTATTTAGAAGTGTTGTCGCGGAAAGCAACTCTTGAGATGATAAAGTCGCTACCATCTACAGCTCTGTAGTTTCCATCATCCTGCTTGTTACAGAGAAACAAAAAAGATTATGTCACTACAAATAAGAAATGCTGAATACTCAACTCAAGCCTCAAACAATACCAGGTCCATGATTTCTTGAAAATGGACAGAAACACCAGCACTATCCAGGTTCTGATGATTGGAAGAATTGTGTATGAGCTCCGAGACCTTGTTTAAGCGCATCTGCAGTTAATGGAATAACTAGTCAGGAATGAAATATGTAACTGGAAGTAGTCTGGAACTAAGGAAATGGATAGGACGATAGGTTAATCCAAGTTATAATAATAGCTACTGATGAATTAGATCACTGCTGAGCAAATATGTGAATTTGCACTATTTATGTAACAGCCAATGAGAAAGCATTGAACATACTTTCTGTAGACAAGGACCCTAAAGTGTCAACTACAAAAACACAGACTACTTTCCAACCAGAGGATTAATACAATTGAAGTATCAATGTGCTGGGTTCTAGAATAATACTTAAGAAGATAATTTTTATCTCATAGAAAATGCCAGGATATCACTGTCAACATTTTGAATTGCTGTGGTAACTTAGATTGGCATGCTCAAATCCACAATTGGATAGGCAACCAACGATATAATTTGTGGACATCGAACAAATAACATAAAATCTGCTAGTGAGATCAACTTCATAAATAATAAATGTAGTGGTAACCATCAAATAAAATAAAAAGTCAACATCAAGCAACAACGCCAACCTGCTTTGCACGCTTCCCAAACACAAAGAGCATCGCATCAATGACATTACTCTTTCCACTGCCATTTGGCCCAACAACAGCTGAGAAGCTCTGCAACCAAGAAAAGAGATTATCTTCAATTGTTTTTGTCTCTAATCACTGTTTAATAAGCAAATTTCAAGGAAAAAAAATGGAATGATGTTGATCCTATTGAACGTGAGCACTAATCCATGATGCTAGCAAACAATTTTTGTATCTGCAAGAGCTACTGCTAGTTTGTGGTTTGACTATACAACTGATTCAATATTGTGTTTTTTTTTCTCGAACACACAGGAGAGCTGTTTATTCATTGCATTAATTGAATAAAGGAGCCTTACAAACACCCACAAACACACCCTAGAAACATTTTACTTACATGTTTGTCTAAAAGAATCAACGACCCGACCCAAAGTCTAGAACTTCTCACCGGGGACCATGATCAGGGACCCAATCATATTATGATTGAAAACCAAAATATTATGTATCCTCAGAAAATTTGGTATTGTTTTAGAGAACCTACATTTAGATCCTGTTTGCTTTTTTTATATGCACTGTTACAGTTTTGTGCAGGGACAGGATACATTGCTTAGTTGAGCGTCGTAGCTTTCAAAAGGTAAAGGCACTACGCAAGTGAAAGCAAAACCATGAGTTGGTCATAACAACTTAAAATAGGTACTTTCTCAGATACAGGATTAATAGTAACAAGATTAAAACTCTCCTCCATCATGTACAGATGCTATTTTAGTTACACGTATTATAAACAATAAAATGTGATTAGTGGTAAAAAATAATACAAGTAAAACAGAGTTTGATAGAATGGCAACACTGTCAACAGTACACTAGGGTTTAGAATTGAAGACACACAGGTAAACCAATCCTAGCTACAGAAATTTCACTGAGATTTCTTGGATTCGCTGGTTGATCACCATTCAGCAACCATAAGCAACTACCATGTTATAATTTATTTGGCAAACAATGACATAAATTGGCACCAGAGCAGGACAGCAAACTGAAGCTATAACAGATAGGGCACAAGTAACGTAGGTCTCCATAGGCACAGATTGGTGTAAATTTATTACGAATTTATTACAGCGATATAAAGTTTGCTCCTATGTTTTCTAAATCTAAAACAAAATATGACGTGGCAGTGAGAGAGAGATACCTTGTGGAAAGGGCCGATGCGCTGTTCTCCGGCGTAGGACTTGAAGTTGCGGAGGACCATCTCCTTGATGAACAGCCGCGGCCTCGCCGCCTTACCCGGCGTCCGCGCCGGCGACTGCGGCGGGGAGGTCTCCATGTCCATGGCCACCTCGCTATTCGAAAATGCAGCAGCGAGCGAGGGACCTCGAGGTTCCCGAGCGCCGCCCGCCGCCGCCGGCCAGAGGCGAGGTCCGAGGTCACCCGCCCAGCTGTCGGCGCCCGCCCCACACTCCGCCGCTCTCCCTCGGCGAGCGTGGAGGCGGAATCGAGGCGGCGAAGAAGAGCGACCGTTGCTCGGGGGATTTTGCGGCGAAAGTTGAAGTGGCTGCGAGGGAGCGCGGATTTGGAGATTTGGGGGAAGTTTGGGAGGGAAATTGAAACGGTGCCAGGATTCCGTCCTCGCGCTGCGGAATTCGTAGGTGTCAGACCCAAAAAAAACGGGAAGATATCAAGTTGGGCTGGGCTTTATGGTTGAAGTTGGGCTGGGCTTTATGATTGAAGTTGGGCTGGTTTTAGCTATGGGCTCATGCGTTTGCTACCGCCCTGTGTGGCCCATGGTGGTTGGTGCTGCATGTGATGGGCTTACGGACCAAAACTTCGTACGGCCTATGGGGTCCTTGCATTCTTGCAAGATGTTTTACAGGATTCCTCCAAAAAAACAGAAGATGTTTTACAAGAGACGGGGGAGGGAAAAAAAAAGGAGTGGATAGCGACTGTGCAGTATACAAGTATTCCGAGCTAGCTGCCATTAGCTACTCACTAAACAAGCCGCACGCGCGTAAGCCACGTGCCACCAAAACAAATGACTGGATGAGCCGGTAGAGAAGTCAGAAGTGCATCCAGCTCGTGAGGAGGAGTGTTTCGCCAATAACACACAGTTAGTTTTATAGATTAAGCAAGCTCCTCCGTCCTATCCAAAGGCCATCCCACAGCTCGTCATTTGTCGCAAAATAATCACTTGTTGATGATACACTCATCTGCTAAGAGCGACTTGTTAGAACCAGAATGTACACTGCATCAATGATAATCAAAAACCAAAGTAGAATTATGCAAGTTTGTCGATAAGAATTCGTTCTAGAACACCCACCGAACCTTTTCCCTTTCTACATGTTGCAACGGTAGAACGATGTAGAAAGGGACTGCGGGATACGAATTAGTTCGTAGCTAGTGTACTAGAAAATAATTTGCAAGGAAACAACAATTCAGTAAGATCGATTACTTTGCAGGATTTAGAACAGAGGTCTTCGCGACATCGATTGGACAAGTAAGTAATAGCATTTGGCATTTGCGTATTTCAACAGTGCCAACTCGGGGAATCTCCACGTGCATCATAGGCGAAAATGTCACAAATGCTGAAAACGGAAACTCTGCACATATCTAGCCAGGGGCATGCTCTGCACGCAAGGATTTTTTTTGAAATACAAATTCGATCAAGTCTAAAAGCTGTGAAAAGGATGAATTCATGTGCAGCTAATTGTTGCGCATGGGAAAAAAAACTGTCTTTGTGCTATTTGCCCCTGATTTTTTTCCTTTTTATATTTTTTAAAATTGGTCCATTTATAACTTGAATTTGTATGAATATACTCTCTCCATTCCAAATTATTAATCGTTTTGGAACAGAGGGAGCGGAACGTAACCTGATTTAATCTTGTAAAAAGTTTAATCATTTTTCCGATGAACCTTTCATTTCTAACATTTCCGCTTCTTCCATGGTTTCCACCTTCCGGGAGTGCTGCTATGCATGCCAGCCACTTCCTATGTACAGTAGCTAGCTAGACGACAATCGAGCATACAATAAACCGTTCAGGTGCTGGATATTTTGCCTAAAAAAGCAAGACACGGTCACACGAAGAAGAGCTCCGGTGCTCTCGTAAAAGAAAGGAAAAAACTGGAAAACCATCTATAATTCTCTCTATATAAGCCTCGCCAAGCTTGTGAGAACAACCCTTCGTGCTCCTTCGGTTAAGCCCACCGTGTGCAGCACCACCAATATAATGGCCTCTGCCAAAGAAAATGTTCCTCTGGCGCCGCAGCCACAGCCTCGGCAAACCAGCAACGCGCGTCCCCCGCCGCCGCAGCGGCCTAAGGTGGCGAACGGCGCCACCGAGCCGGCGGCGGGCGGCGGCGTCCTCAAGTGCACGTGCTTCCGCCTGCCCAGCCGCTCCAAGAAGCAGCCGTCTCCGCCTCCGCCCGCCGTGAAGCCCAGCAGCGGCAGCCGCGGGAGCGCCGTGGCGCCCGATGACGTGCCGGCTGCTGCGTCCCGGTCCCGGTCCCGCGTCACCTTCCGGGCCTCGGCGTCCCTTGCGACGTGGTGGCCGGCGTCGCCGTCCGCCGCGGCCTCTGCCGGCGCCGGCGGGAGCGCCGCTCCGAGGAGGGCGTCGGCGTCGTCGGCACCGCCGCGGAACGCCGCCGGCGTCCCGAGGACGGCGTCGCCGTCCTTCTCGCATTGGCGCCGGTCGCTGTCGCCCCGGGTCATGCCGCACGGCGGGCGCGCGTCCTTCTCCTTCCCCGCGTCGCCGGCGTCCGCGTCGTCCAGCTGCATGAGCACGCCCAAGATACCGCAGGGCTTCCAGCAGCAGGGCTAGGGTGGCTCGTGGCGCTCGGCCGATCTGCAAAAAAAAAACAAAAACAAAAAAACTTATCATCTATTTACCTTTGAAATCAGACAGGATTTGTCTTGCTATCAGTGCATGAAACAAGTAGGAATTTGCTGTCTTAGTTGGTGTCAGGATCGATCGTGAGTTTACTTTTTCTTCTTTTCATATGAAACTCGACCAGTCCATCGTGGGTTCGTGAGTTTTTTGTTTAAGATACCATCATGGGTAGTATTACCTTATTTCCACATATTTTTTTGTTTGACCCGGATCCAGTAGATGCGCGCACGCAGAATGGCCCAATCTATCGACGTGATCTAACATGGCCGCCTGCTCTTCAGTTCCAGTATAAATCTACGAAGATAAGCTGCGCGCACGCACGAACTGCTGTCCCCTCTGCTTCTCACTCGATACCCAGTCAAGAGTCAATGGCGTTGAACATCGCGGAACCGAAAGAATCCGTCTTGTCATGTTTGGTCTATCTGGGCCGATCGTGTATTCGTGTGTCTTCGTGTGTCGCGCGGCTGCGGCGCTTTGCTCTGCTGGTGCGCGAGTGGCCGCTGAGGCAATGCAACCCAGCCCACTAGGGCAGCGATGATGATTTCAACAGAAGCCCAGACCAAAAGGCCTAAGCCCATTAACCTTACTGTAGCATCGCGAGGCCCAAATACGCAAGTGAACGAAATTCTCGAATAGTTGAGAAATCCGTTCCTCTCAAAAAAAAAGTTGAGAAATCCGTTAGCCCAGGCAGGATTATTTACATATATTTATACATCTTTATTTTCATGGTTTGTTGTAGAAAAATTGTTTGGATAAAAAATTACAAATCCATCTATGCTTATATAGCCGTTTCATTTGGTGGAATGTCCCCTACCACCAATTAAATTGGATAATTGATGGCATGCCCTTGTTCTACGCCAATAATCTTAAATAAATTATAACCTTTTAATACAACTCGAATGGAGATTAAATTTATATAAAAGTTGTAGAGATTCATAAGATCAAGAACTTTATAACTAATAACCGTTCGAATATGGAAATATATTCATATGAACTTTGTATCAATTATTTTGATACCAATATGACATCAAACAAAAACCCTGTAAAGCTACGACGTTTTTTTTTTATCTTCCCCCAACTTCTATATAAAAACTTTTCTTCGCACGAGGTACTTATGACCTTTTGAACCCTGCCGCTTGACACTGCCTAACACAAACAAGCAGACAAAACACGTTTACTAGCCCGCCAAGTGGCTGAAACCCGCGGACAGGGACGATAACCCACCCAACCACCTATCAAGTTATCAGGCCATCACGGCCCCACAACCGCAGCTCCTCTCCACCAACCCAGCACGACCTGCCAGGCTGCCAGATGGAAACGCCAATAGACAGCTCGGCGCCCCACCCAAAAGTCCAAAGCACCACAAGCCACGCAGTCACCTCCATCTTCCTCGAACGCGCCGGCGCGCCTCGTCTCACCGCGCCGCCTTGCCCAGCCGCCGGCGACGGCGACGCGCCCCGCCTCCGGATCCGGAAAGGGAGCGATGGGGGAGAAGCGCGCGGTGCTGGTGGGGATCAACTACCCCGGCACCAAGGCGGAGCTCAAGGGCTGCCACAACGACGTCGCCCGCATGCACCGCTGCCTCGTCGAGCGCTTCGGCTTCGACGAGTCCGGCATCCGCGTCCTCGTCGACGACGGCTCCGGGCCGCAGCCCACGGGGGCCAACATCCGGCGGGAGCTCCAGCGCCTCGTCGGGGACGCGGGGCCCGGGGACCTGCTCTTCTTCCACTACAGCGGGCACGGCACGCGGCTGCCCGCCGAGACCGGGGAGGACGACGACACCGGGTACGACGAGTGCATCGTGCCCTGCGACATGAACCTTATCACAGGTGAACTTTACTTGCGTGTCTTGTGCCTTCTGCTGCCATCAATTATGGGTAGGAACAATCGAGAAGTGGGGATCAAAGGGTAGGTGGGATCTGACTATTATCAGATTCTTACGTTTGAGTATGACTTAGCAAGCTAGCATTTTGGTAATGCCAGTACATGGTTGGATTGGTTCCGTGTGACTACTTCGTCAGAAGTGGATACTTCCTCTGGTCATATTTATATGACGTTTCAGACATCAAGTTTAGCTTGAATTTGTTGTCTGAAAATCAGTGGAGGTAGTATAGTATAGGTAGCAGTAGCACAAAACATTTCAGATGTCTACTCATATTCCCGTACCCAGGATTTGGATGTTTGAAACACGAGGTTCTTGGATTCTGTAGTCAACCCATGTGGTTATGGTTAATTTATCAGAGCAATCCTGCATTGTAAATTACCAGGCCGATAATGCATTCCTCAATGGCTGAAACCATCTCTTCAAGCGGCAATTCGACCACCGTGAGAACGACGAAGTCAAATGTTAGCTAGTGACCATTTGATGGCTGTGGAATATTTCAGGGTAGAACAAAAATCCTTTTAAGACCTGTCAGAAATACCGTGCCTGATTATAACGTTCTGGGTGCCCCATTCATGGAGGTATAGTAGTAACTAATCCACTTTTATGCACTGCAGACCAAGATTTCACGGAGCTTGTGCGAAAAGTCCCCGAGGGATGTCTATTCACCATAGTATCTGATTCGTGCCACAGCGGTGGACTGCTTGACAAGACCAAGGAGCAGATTGGGCACAGCACCAAGCAGAACCAGACCGAGCGGTCTGATTCCGGCAGCGGCGGCTTCCGTTCATTCCTCAAAGGGGCTGTCCGGGACGTGTTCGAGTCCCAGGGAATCCACCTGCCCCGCCGTAGCCACCGGCAGAGCGATGACGGAGACGATGGTGACGAGGAGCCCCGCTACCTCGACACAGCAGATGCCCATGTCAAGAACCGGTCTCTGCCTCTCTCGACATTGATCGAGATACTCAAGGAGAAGACCGGGAAGGACGACATCGACGTGGGCTCGCTCCGGCTGACGCTCTTTGACCTCTTCGGGGACGACGCCAGCCCCAAGATCAAGAAGTTCATGAAGGTCATGCTGAACAAGCTCCAGCACGGCGGCGTTGTGGGCTTCGTGGGCGCCCTGGCGCAGGAGCTCCTGAAAGCGAAGCTGGACGGGAAGCAGGAGCAGCTGGAGCCGGCCATGGAACAGGAGGTGCACAGCGAGGAGGAGGTGTACGCGGGGACGACGGCCAGGGTGCCGAGCAACGGCGTCCTGATCAGCGGGTGCCAGACCGACCAGACCTCCGCCGACGCGACCACGTCCAAGGGCTCCTACGGCGCGCTCAGCAACGCCATCCAGACCATCCTCGCGGAGCACGGGGCGGTGACCAACATGGAGCTCGTGACGAAAGCTCGCAAGATGCTGTCGAGGCAAGGGTACACCCAGCAGCCTGGCCTTTACTGCAGCGACGAGCACGCCAGTGTGGCTTTCATATGCTGAAAGCATTTGGTTATGTCGTGATCAATCTTTGTACACTGTCACTGTCTGTGGACTATGGAGTGTTGTGGGTCGGTGGCTACGCTATTGAGATCTGGAAATAAAGTGTTTCTGCACGAGATAACATGGTTATAGGACGCATTTTGTTGCCGGCCGCAACCTGCCACGCCGCAGGTGCGGCGGCGCCACAATCTGTGGCGTGAAAATTTGCCGCCACAATTGTGGTGAAAAAAAGGCCGGAACAATGTGGCGCCAAAATCAAAGTAGCAACCAAGCAACCTTTTCTGCAGGGCCGCCTAACTTGCGGCTTGGCGGAGTCTGGCGGGGAACCAATCACGCCTATAGTTAACCATTATCGGCACACTTGGTTTAAGTCTTCTCAGAAACACTAGCTCTACTCTCCTTTTAGAGACTATGGCTATGATTGGTTAGGTGGATAGAATGTATCCTGGCCCTGGTAGTGCAAGGCCCCCGTTAGCCTGGATAGCGGAGTACATCAGGCTGTGTTTGGTTGGACGCACAACCACTTTTGGCCTGCTGAAGATTGTGTTTGGTTGGTTGCATTGGATTTGGGACTGCATAGTGTAATGCAGGCTTGGCTTGTTTGGTTGGACTTGGCTGGCGGTCGGCCCACCGGTTGCAGATAATTGTAGATCTGGGAACCTGTCATCTCTTGATCAATAAACTCAATAAACTCAAACAGATCCCTTACTACCTTGTTCAAGTGAACATCCGTAAAACCCTTGTCCGTTTTCACTCCCTCACCAACCAAGTCAGTGAAGCAGCGCATCACAAAACCAGATATAGCACTGGTCCAGTTCACCCTGCCTTGGGGACCAGCATTGCCTTGTGCAACCGCAACCACCTCTTCGGCATCACCAGCCACTTGAGCAGCCCCAAGATCTGCCATTTCCTACTTTCTCCAATTCCCATCACCACATACAGATTAGCAACCAAATAAGACATACAAACCACATACAAAGCTCTAGACATTTGGAACAAAACATTCAATCGTGTCACAACATACAGAAAATTAACCAAATGAGATATCACCAACCATTTAGCCACGGTGAATTAAGATCCATACATTACATCATGACCAGCAAAGCTACTAATGTTCACAAATAGAAAGGAAAGGTACTGAATGAGTTCAAACATAAACAACAAAGGTCCCTAATTCTAGCACATCCCTATTCTGCCACATCTGCTCAACCCGTGTCCCTTTTGGCTGCCCAGGCACCATTGTCCATTACTATATCATTAGGAATAGCCTCATTAGAAGGGTTTGTGGGCCAATCTTCTTCTGGTGGGATGTGTTCATTATGGCCATGCCTTATTATCCAGTTGTGCAGGATACAACAGCCAAGGACCAACTTCATCCGAGTCTTGTATGGATGGAAGGGCTGTATGGTTGGAAGGCCTTGTTGTACAAAATCTTGAACCTATTTTTCAGTGTACCAAAGGCCCTCTGAAAGGATCGATGGATCAAGAGGGGGGGTGAATTGGGCCTTTTTCAATTTTTCAATTTCTAAAATAAGGTAAAGCAACCTTAACCTACGCAAAGCTAGAAAGGCACCAATTCACCAACCGGGTAACTAAAACTATCTACGCGAGCTAGGAAGATAAAAAGAGGTAACGCCTAATAAGGTAGAGCAAAGTAATGATCCCTAAATTAAGCACATGAATAAATTGCATGAAAGATAATGCTTGAATAAGTAAAGGGGACAAGAGACAACCGGATTTTTCCCGTGGTATCGATGTGTTGGCACACACCCCTAATCCACGTTGTGACACTCACAAAGAGTATTGTCACCTCCCAAGTCACCAAGACGAGGGCGCTCACTAAGAGTCTCCGTTCACCATCCCGGTGTGGTGGAGATCAAGCCACGTACAATCTTCTTCTCCGGGCTCCCACAATCCTTGGCAAGCTCCGCGAGAATCACCTCGATCACCAAAATCGCCTAGGTGATGCTAATCACCAAGAGTAACAAGCTAAGGCCCTCACTTGAGCAAGAACCGATCACCAAGAACGGATGCACACAAGCTTTTCTCTACTCAAGTGCTTAATCTTGCTTCTTGAATGATTGAATGAACAAGTATGTGAAATGATGAAGCTCAAGGTGGCTCTTGACTATAGTATGAGTGTTTGGATGTTGCCTGGTGTCAAGAGTAGTAAAATGACCCATTGGAGGGGTATATATAGGCAGCTCACACGAATAGAGCCGTTGGAGAAAAAAGCTGCCAGAAAACTGCGTAGCGCCGGTTAATCCGACGTACCTCCAATAGTCATCGTCGGTTTAACCGGTGAATGTAAACTACCCCTTCTGAAAACTAGCCGTTACAGCTTGGGCAGATTAACCGACGCATCATCGGTTTAACCGGTGAGTGTAGTTGTCCACTGATCAACTGAAAAACTAAGTCTCTGGACAACTGCACCGACGTCCAATTTCAAATATCGTCGGTTTAACCGGTGTATTGATTTGTCCAGACTCTGCTGACCTCGTTTAACCGACGTATAGAAAAGTTGAGGCGTCGGTTAAACCGGTGTTAAGGATTTTTCCTGATTTTGCCTTTTCTGATTTGAGTCTTGAATAAAATCCAAATATTCTTGAGATATAGATTGAGAACCACTAATTTGAGCTTCTAGAAACCTGAGTGACCATTGTGTGCATCCATTTTCAAATGACCATGTCCATGCTCAAGTTACTTAGCCTAAACCCCTCTTAATAGTGCGATCACTACAAAACTATAAAACCTATACTAACCTAAGTGTCCTTCTCAATCTTATGACACTTAGGACTAGAAAGATCCTTAGTCTTGTCATATTATTGAGTTGAAAGCCGAGATCGCCTTTCTGAATAATGAAAATTAGGGGCATCTTTGACATATGACCAAATGAGCGATAATGATCTATAAAGCTGCACAAACTCATTAGTCACAATAATGGTTGTCATTAATTACCGAAACATACCTTGAGGGCCTAGATGCTTACACCCTCTCAACTGTTACCCTCAGTGAGGAATGCCTTAGATTGAACAGTTCCCTTGCATTCTGAGACCTCCTGACACCGTACTCCCTTACGACCCCTATATGACAGAAGAAATCCTAGCCTCACAGCATAGCCTACATCTACCAGGTAGAATTTCCCTACCATATAGGATAAATTGGAATCATAATTGATCATTAACCTAAACTATCTAAGGAATATTTTTGGTGCCTATTACCTTGAGGTACTTTCAGACCCATCCTTTGAAGTGCATCAGCTAAGATTAGAGCATCATGAGCGGTTCCATCCCAACCAGCTAGGATATAGGTGAACCTTAAATCAAAATCCACAGCTGCCAGAACATTCTGGGTTGTTGTGTGCTTTCTTCCTAGAAGGGCAGCATCTCTGGATTTAACTGGCACTCTTGCTAGCACATGGGTCCCATCAATTGCATCCACACAATCCTACATTAGAGCCATGGCATAAATTATTTGAAGCATATACTATTATGGACAGTTATGCTCATGTTCAAACCTTAGAAATAGGGGTTCCATCTACGACTGTTCTGGATTCTGGTGTACAAGTACAACGGTGGAGAGTGGCAGAATCATCTCAGATCTAAGTTCTCCTAGAACTTCTTGGAAATACCTACTTATTATTTCAACGGACCTTAAAAATGGAACTTGCATGCACCTAAACCTTTGATTGTGGCCTACAAATCGAAGGAATATTGCAACCTGTTCTTCTACAATGTAGTGGAAACTATCTTTGAACGGGCCATGATTGTAGAACAGATCACAAAGCTAGAAGAAGCGGGCCTTTTCATGCTAAGCTGAATAACATACTGGGTGTCATTGGAATTGTAAATGAAGCTTAGATTTTTCTGTCTCTGCTCATCTCTAGAAAGCAAGGACCATAAAAAATTAGAGGTCTAGCAGTCAACTGGCGCCTAAACCTAACCATCATCCATGCACTAATGATAGAAACTAGAGTTTGCCCCCCTGAGAATCAATTGGCGGTGCCTACTGGCAACATCATCCATAGCTATTACAAACATAAAATTTCTTGTATTAGATGGCAGTGCAAAAACCAGTACTACAATAGAAAAAAATGGCAACCATCAACAACATGAACAACTACTAAGGTGTGCAGAATACAAGCTGGGTGATGATGCAACAAGCAGTGGAACACAAGATCTACACCTAAGGCTAACAAATCTACAACATTAAAAGAGAGATCTACGATATTGGGTACCAGATCTAATCGAAAACACACACTAGCAATACAGCATAAAACGGGCGCAACAATCAAAGGGCTACAAGCAAGACAACACAAACGACACAAACCGCCAGCTACAACATTAGAACACAGAGAATGGGGGTGGGAGGGAGCATGAGATGCAACACAAACAACGAGGAAGGCAGAGCGGTTCCTCGAAGCCCTACCGTGGCCACTAATTTACAGTCTCCAAGAAATCATGCATTTGCTCCATTTCTAAGGGAGTGTTTGGATCCAGAGGGCTAAACTTTAGCTCGTCATATTAAAGAGAATTCTATCATTTAGAAGTATTAAATAAAGTCTAACTATAAAACTAGTTGCAGAACCTCTAGACTAATTCACGAGGCGAATCTAATAAGATATATTAATCCATAATTTGCGGATGGTTACTGTAGTATCATTGTTATAAACTATGGATTAATTAGATTCATTAAATTAGTCTCGTGAATTATACCTACATGTGCAAAATATTTTATAAATATATTTTATTTAAACTTCTAAATGATAATATTCTCTTTAATGTGATGGGGCCTCGCCTCCGGAGCTAAATGGAACCTAACATACAACATTTAATGGAGGGAGTACAAAATGTCGAAGACCTTATGTCTGAAAGCCGATGCATTGGAGTTGGAGGCTTCCTCCATAAATGACACATGTTTAGCTCGTTGTATCATAGGAGTATAATTTTGTCCTTCCGCTAGACCAACTATTTTTTTGCTCCTACTCGTGCTCTGCATGCAACCTTTGCTAGCCCACCGACATTCGAGATCATTCTGCAACAGCGTCATCAGCGAATTAAAAAATGCCGGGGGCAATGAATGCAACGCGCGCCTCGCACTCGGAGCTCCACCAACCCTCGCAACGAGCTGCCAGATCGGCACCGAGGAAACGGCAATGGACAAGACAACCCGTCGCGCCACCGACCCGATCGAGTGCCATTCCGGCTGCTCCACCAGCCCACCAGACGAGGCCACCACCATAACAGCCAGCGCCACCTGCGGGCAAGCAGCGCAGACGAGACGATGGGGCAGGCGGCCATGGGGCGGAAGCGCGCGGTGCTGGTGGGCATCAACTACGTCGGCAGGCCCGACGAGCTCAAGGGCTGCCTCAACGACGTGGCCCGCATGCGCCGCTGCCTCGTCGACCGCTTCGGCTTCGACGGCGCGGACATCCGCGTGCTCGCCGACGCCGACCCGTCCACGCCGCCGCCCACGGGGGCCAACATCCGGCTGGAGCTCGAGCGGCTGGTGGCGGGCGCGCGCGCCGGGGACACGCTTTTCTTCCACTACAGCGGCCACGGCCTGCAGCTGCCCGCCGAGACCGGGGAGGACGACGACACCGGGTACGACGAGTGCATCGTGCCATGCGACGGCAACCTCATCAAAGGTCCGGCTCTCACTCTGATGATGTGCCTTTATTTGTTGTTAGCGTTGTCCGAACTCATTAGCTGGGAATCAAACGGTGGTTGATACACCTTTTGCATCTGATAGCACTGTGGTCAATGTAGGATTAGATTCAACAGGTTTCAGACCAATACGTCGGCCATGGGCTCTTGAAAATGGAGACTCAAAGCCCAAAATTTTATCATAAAAAGCCTTTGGATTGTTGACATTTCATATACAGCATTTGGGATTTAGTATGATTTTGAACCAAACTCTAAATATTTCTACGGAATAACATTCATTCATACACACCAAATGGGGATTTCAGATTTGAACGGGATATTTTAAGAGCATCTCTAACAGCGGAGTGAAATTTCTAGCTCTAAGCTCAGCCTACTTATATATTACACAGATAGGTTCTCCAATGGTAATTAGCTCTAAGCCTATCCAATACATGTTTTTTGTTGCATCAGAAGGGATTAATATTTGCTCATGGCTTTACAAAATCACTGTGTTTATTAATGAAGTACACATATTGCAAATTTCTGGTTATAGTATGTAATAGTGCCCGCATCCCTGAAACCAAGCTAGATTTAGTGAAGCGAAGCCCTGATCAGGGTTAAACGTGCTACAACATGCCATTTCACCACCTGACATGTGGCAATGGCAACCTGCCCAAGTCCCAGTTACCATTTTATCTTGCCACCGTCTGCTGATGGTAATTGACTTGTCAATTGACACTTTTCAAGATGGCACTAAAACGTCTTGTACGCACTGCAGACCAAGATTTCAAGGAACTCGTGGCAAAGGTCCCTGATGGCTGCCTCTTCACCATAGTCTCGGACTCATGCCACAGTGGAGGCCTGATCGACAAGGCCAAGGAGCAAATCGGGAACAGCAATAAGCATAACAGATCCCAGCAGACGGGGGATCAGCAAGAAACGCGGCCACCTTCCCGCACTTCCGTCGTAGGCATCATCCACGGCGTGATCGAGTCACTAAGCATCCACCTCCTTCGCCGTGGCTCCCCGCAGAGCGGCCACGGCCAGAGCAACGGATCAGCCGAGCTGGACATGAAGACAGAGGTAACCTCGCACGCCAGCGTAAAAAGCCGGTCGCTGCCTCTCTCGGCGTTCATCGAGATGCTCAGGGAGAACACCGGGGAGGACGACGTCGGCGTGGGCACGATCCGGGCGACGCTGTTCCGCCACTTCGGCGACGACGCGAGCCCCAAGGTCAGGAAGTTCGTGGAGGCCATGGCGGCAGGCAAGCTCCGGCAGGACGGCAAGCTGCTGGAGGGAGACGACGGGGGGCAGGTGGACACGCGCAGCCGGGCCTTGGCCTCGGGACAGGAGGCGCGCAGCCGCAGCGTCAAGGAGGTCTACGCCGGCACGGCGGCGAGCGTGCCCCTGCCTCGCAACGGCGTCCTGATCAGCGGCTGCCAGACGGAACAGACCTCGGGGGACGCGACCACGGCGGAGGGCGTGTCCTACGGCCTGCTCAGCAACGCCATCCAGACCATCCTCGCCAGCAACAAGCACGGGGCGGTGACGAACAGGGAGCTGGTGCTCAAGGCGCGGGAGCTGCTGTCCGAGCAGGGGGTCACTACTCAGCAGCCCGGGCTTTACTGCAGCGATGAGCATGCCAGTGCACCTTTCATATGCTGAAGGCTGAAGCATTGGTTGCCTCTTGTAGACTGCAATCTCTGTACAATGTGGCGACTACGCTTTTGAACTTGAGAATGGTAATCTCCATGCAAAAATTTCATTCTTTGATGATGTACTTAATCATGTAATTGGTACATTTGTTTCAGGCTTTCTAATGTAGTAAAGAAAAATGGCAAAAGTTGCTTCCTCTTTAGATAACTAACTTATAAAAATGCATTTTCATTGCTAGTGCGCACTATGACTATGGAACTGTCACATCAAGATGCCATCAAGTAGATGGCTACTGCCATGATTGATCAGCAAAGAGTATTGTTTGTGTCAATGTTAATCTAATTGGTGATACAAAACACCAGTCCACTTGAACCTCCCAAACATAAACAACCTTCGATGTTGGGGTGCGCCTTAGACCACCACCTAAAGCTAGGGATTTCCTTATGTATAAAAGAGGCTAAGTTGGGATCTAAGGAGTTGTTTGTGAGGTATATTGTGAGGTATAGGGACGTAGTTGCTTCGTCTAGGGATCTATTTGTAAGTTTCAGAAATTTTTTATAAATTCTAGGGATTTATTTGTAATATTTGATATCACCAATGGAATAAATATAAACAAAGTCCTAGGATTTGGAGAAGAGGACTTTTGACCATTTATTCTGTTTCTTGTTCGGTTTGCTCTTCTTCTCACTCTATTACTCTAAGATTACTAAGTAAGGTTACTAAGGTTACTATGTTGAGCTTGAGTCCTATTTACATCGTTCTGTCTAATTTCGGCTCGTCCGAACCCAACATTCGGTTAGTTCATTGACTTAGAAAAACATTCCACTCAATTGGTGATTCAATTCAAATTTAATCGCAAATTCATTTTATAGATATACTCCAATTTTAGAAAGAAAAAAAACGAGTAATGGATTTTCGATCGTCCTAACCGGATCCAATGATCCGATTGCTTCCCCAGTGCCTGTCCCTTTAGCCGACGTTGACCCGTGTCACCAGCCAATACAAAAATGGCGGGTGGTGGTGGAGGCAATGAGCACCTCGCGCGACAGCACTCAGGAGCTCCACCAGCCCAGCGTAAGGTGCCAGGCAAGAACGCCAAATGGGCAGCTCGTCACCGTACCAACCAAACCTCCATTCCAGCCGCCGCCGCCACCTTCCGTCGAACGCGCCGACGGAAGCGCGTGGCCGGGCCGAGCCGGCGGCGTCGCGGGCAGACGCGACGACGATGGGGCAGAAGCGCGCGGTGCTGGTGGGCATCAACTACCCGGGCACGGACGGGGAGCTCAAGGGCTGCCTCAACGACGTGGCCCGCATGCGCCGGTGCCTGGTGGACCGCTTCGGCTTCGACGGGGCCGGCATCCGCGTGCTCGCCGACGCCGACCCGTCCACGCCGCCGCCCACGGGGGCCAACATCCGGCTGGAGCTCGAGCGGCTCGTCCGGGACGCCCGGCCCGGCGACACGCTCTTCTTCCACTACAGCGGCCACGGCCTGCAGCTGCCCGCCGAGACCGGGGAGGACGACGACACCGGGTACGACGAGTGCATCGTGCCCTGCGACCTCAACCTCATCAAAGGTGCGCTCTCCCTTCCATTCTTGGCACTGAGTGTATCTTGTTGCTCGTTTCTGTTTGAAATGGATAGTAGCTGTCGTTCAGACTTCAGGGGCACGCTGCTTGCATCTGATTGTTACGTTTTTGGGGTGTGGAATTTCGGTTGAGGGTATGATAAGGTCATCAAAGGATATGATTTGACTGTTCAAATTTGAACATGTGAGAGATGCGTTCAGCAAATCGAATAATAAGGACTTGAAAATTCTTGAAATGGAGAGGCTGAACTGCTGACCGAAGCCATAAGCAAATAACCTCAAAGATTTCAGATACGAGCTTACTATTATTTCTTACCAGTGTTGCTATGTTTAATTATTGAGAGGAGTGATGTTAATTACTCTATCCAGCCACAGATAACTTGTGTTTTGAGGTTGTCAACCATTTCTATGAGTAAATTTGTAACATCACTTATGTGTGACTGGAGGAAGGAGTAACAAAGCACATAGTTAAAACAAAAAACAACCTGGCCACTTGGATCAAGCCGGGGGCATAAAAATGTGACTTTTGAGCCAAAAGTCTCCTTGTTCCAACTTTTCAGCTTCTGATTCGAACAAGAAGTCGAGCAAAGGGCGTTGAACAACATGGCCACGTTAGAATCTGCCAATTTCACAACCTGCCTGATACAAGTTTTTTGTTCCCTTGCAATAATCTGCTTCTGCCATTTGCACCTCTGCTGATAATTGAGCTCACCCGCTCTAATTTCCGTGTACACGCTGCAGACCAAGACTTCACGGAACTCGTGGCGAAGGTCCCCGACGGCTGCCTCTTCACCATGGTCTCCGACTCGTGCCACAGCGGCGGCCTGATCGACAAGACCAAGGAGCAGATCGGGAACAGCACCAAGCAGAGCAAGAACAACCAGCACCGGGGCGGAGACACGAAGCCTCCATCCGCTTCCGGGACCTGCACCGGCACCTCCCTCCTGCGGATCATCCGTGGGGGGTTCGAGTCTCTGGGCGCCCACCTCCCCTGCCATGGCCACCACAAGCAGAGCACCCAAAACGGCGGCAAGGAGCCGGACGCGAAGACGGAGGCAGAGCCGTCCACGATCGCCAGCGTCGCGATCGCCAACCGGTCGCTGCCGCTGCCGACGTTCATCGGGATGCTCAGGGACAAGACCGGGAGGCACGACGTCGGCGTGGGGTCGATCCGGACGACGCTGTTCCACCACTTCGGCCACGACGCCAGCCCCAAGGTCAAGAGGTTCGTGAAGGTCATGGTGGGCAGGCTCCGGCACGACGGCAAGCTGGGCGACGAGGAAGTGGAACAGCCGCACGCCTTCAGGGCGGCCCTGGAGCAGGACGCGCACAGCGTCGAGGAGGTGTACGCCGGACCGGCAGCGGCGGCTGCGGCGGCCAGGGCCGGGCTGCCCCGGAACGGCGTCCTGGTCAGCGGGTGCCAGACGGACGAGACCTCGGCGGACGCGACCACGCCCGACGGCGTGTCGTACGGCGCGCTGAGCAACGCAATCCAGGCCGTGCTCGCCGGGAGGAAGCGCGGGGCGGCGGTGACGAACCGGGAGCTTGTGGTCAGGGCGCGGGAGCTACTGTCCAAGCAGGGGTACACGCAGCAGCCCGGGCTCTACTGCAGCGACGAGCACGCCAAGCTGCCCTTCATCTGCTGAACTGAAACATCTGCGCGGTGTGCGAGTGATTGCCCACGAGGAATTCTCAGGCCAATCTATCGTTGTGTTACAGAAGAATTGACAGTTTGATTGCATCGTGGTGTGATATCGTGATGTTACCAGAAGACGTTGACATCAGCAGTTTCACTTGCCAAGATTGCAGTTGGCAGCGTCCACGCCCGCGGTGAATTCCCTACCACTACAAGAAGTCCAGACAGGCAGTCGACGGTGAAAAAAAAGAAAAGAAAAAAATTACGATGAACTGAGATCCACCAGTTCTTTGGCAGAATATGCTTGCTGCTTGGGATAAATCCAGTGAGCGGTCGCCTCTGCCATTGGAGGGATCTGCGTTTTGCCCCAGCTCACGGGCACCACTAGTGATCTGAACTTTCCAAAGCCTGGGACTGGGAGGGGACGGCGATCCCAGATCACACAGAGGACAGGGGAAATCGAAGCCACCGAGCCCCCCACACGTCGCCATCGCCGTGATCGATCACCGCCGTCTCGGCGTCTCCTCCCCCACATACCCACCGGAACCACCGTCCCGACCTCTCGCCAGCGATAAGCAAATCCCCTCCCCGTCCTCTCGTCCACAAAGCCCTCTTTCTTTACGACCCCCAAGCTCCCTGCCCCCCATACTCCCGCCCACCCGCGTCACTCTCTCAGCCCCGCTCCACCCGCCGCCGCCGCCTTCCGGAATCCCGATGGCGTCCGCGGCTGCGCCCCCGACCTCGCTCTCCCTCGTGGCCCGCGCGGCCACCAGGGCTGCCGCCGCCGCCGCCACCCCGCTGCGCAGGGGAGGCCTCGCGGCGGCGTGCCAGCCGGCGCGGTCGCTGGCGTTCGCGGCGGGCGACGCGCGGCTCGCGGTCCACGTCGCGTCGCGGTGCCGCCAGGCGTCGTCCGCGCGCGGGACCCGCGCCATGGCCACCATGGCCAAGAAGAGCGTCGGGGACCTCACGGAGGCCGACCTCGAGGGGAAGCGCGTCTTCGTGCGCGCCGACCTCAACGTGCCGCTCGACGAGAACCAGAACATCACTGACGACACCCGCGTCCGCGCCGCCGTCCCCACCATCCAGTACCTCATCGGCAAGGGCGCCAAGGTCATCCTCTCCAGCCACTTGGTGAGTCTCCGGCCTTCCCGTCTCACATCTGACTTGGTGAAGCAATGCTCTTGGCACGCACAGACAATGTAGGAACTCAGGTCCCGTGGGATCCGGGGGTTTGTGATCATCTGATTTGCTTTGGTCAAGTAATATATGGACACAGGCTATTAGTTGTGATTTTGCTTCCTGTGTTATACCGTTTCTGGGCACAAATTTGGCACTGCTGCAAAGGTGAAACACAAGTTTTTTTGGGAAAAAAAAGTTGGTTACAACAGGAAAAAGTCTGATATTCTAATTCAGCACCTGTTTGTAACTTTTATTTTAGAAATTTGGTATCTGACTGTTGCACTTCGGGTACACACAAAATGTAGGAGCCCAGGACTTGTAGAATGATACTCCCTCCGTCCCAAATTACAATTCGTTTTGGCTTTTCTAGATATATATATTTTGCTATGCATCTAGATGTATACTATATTTAGATACACAGCAAAATATATGTATATAGAAAAGTCAAAACGAATTGTAATTTGGGACGGAGGGGAGTAGTTTTCAATTATATTATTATGCGAGTTGTTTATGCACACTGGCTATAGTAGCAAATTTGCCTTCTATGTTGACTGAATTTACATGAAAGATTGCTAGACTAAGATATTAGTTCAGAGACAGCTTCTATTTCATCCAATTTTGATTATATCCACCTTTTCCTCTGGATGTGCAGGGTCGCCCTAAGGGTGTTACTCCCAAGTTTAGCTTAGCTCCCATTGTACCACGGCTGTCTGAGCTTCTTGGTATTCAGGTATTCATATATTCTACATCATTGGTACTTCAAACTGGATCAGATGTGGTATGTGCCATTGATTGTACTGACTAAACCATGTCTGTACCCACCAATAGGTGCAAAAAGCTGACGATGTTATTGGCCCTGAAGTTGAGAAATTGGTGTCTGCCTTGCCCAATGGTGGTGTTTTGCTTCTCGAGAACGTAAGATTTTACAAGGAAGAGGAGAAGAATGACCCAGAGTTTGCACAGAAGCTTGCCTCCCTTGCAGATCTTTATGTTAATGATGCATTTGGAACAGCCCACAGGGCACACGCATCAACTGAGGGAGTCACCAAGTTCTTGAAGCCTTCTGTTGCAGGGTTCCTTTTGCAGAAGGTTATCTTTCTTTTTTATGTTTATTTTCCATTCTTGAACTTAACACACACTACGAAAAAGTGGTATGAAAATGAAATGCTATCTAAAGTATAAAATTTAGATTCTCTTTTCTCCTCCTCCTCAACCTCAATCTGAACCTTTTGTTATTCTACAAAATGAATTCACAGGAGCTTGACTACCTTGTTGGAGCTGTTTCAAGCCCTAAACGTCCATTTGCTGCCATCGTGGGTGGCTCAAAGGTGTCATCCAAGATTGGGGTTATTGAATCCCTGTTGGAAAAGTGTGATATCCTTCTTTTGGGTGGTGGTATGATCTTCACATTTTACAAGGCACAAGGACTTTCTGTTGGTTCTTCGTTAGTCGAGGAAGACAAACTTGAGCTCGCAACATCTCTGCTTGCAAAGGCAAAGGAAAAGGGTGTCTCCCTTATGTTGCCAACTGATGTTGTCATTGCTGATAAGTTTGCCCCTGATGCTAACAGCCAGGTTTGTTGAACCTTGTTCTTCCCTTATCAGCAGAGCTTTTGTAGTGAAGTGGAAGCATCTCTCAATTCTGCACAGGGAGAAACTTGACCATAGAATTTTTCTACAGATTGTTCCAGCATCTTCAATTCCTGATGGTTGGATGGGGCTGGACATCGGCCCAGATTCTGTTGCTTCATTCAATGCAGCCCTGGACACAACCCAGACAGTCATCTGGAACGGGCCCATGGGTGTTTTTGAATTCGACAAGTTCGCTGTAGGAACTGAGGTAAAGCCCAGCTCAAATATGCTGATGCAGCTTCACTATGTAACATTGTAACTGAGGAAAGTTTGCAACGAAAGAAACTTAACCCTGATATCTCTTTTGTAGGCTGTTGCGAAGAAGTTGGCAGAGCTTAGCGGCAAGGGTGTCACAACCATCATTGGAGGTGGAGACTCTGTTGCAGCCGTTGAGAAGGTGGGAGTTGCTGATGTTATGAGCCACATTTCAACGGGAGGTGGAGCTAGCTTGGAATTGTTGGAAGGAAAGGAGCTTCCTGGAGTTATTGCATTGGATGAAGCCGCCACGGTGACTGTATGAAGCTAAGTTTTCAATTTGTTTCACCTTCATCTTCGTGTACCGTGTAAACTTGTTACATTCTTGCTCGCTCCTTATCAGCCGCTCGAAATGTAAGAGATCAATGCTTTATAGAGCCACTGGAAATTGTTTGAATAACTACACAATAATATGTGTTTACCTGAGTCATAACAAACCCCTAAAGGGCACTATAGCCTATTTGGCTTTTGGTTACTTGGGAGTTTCGTGTACCAGGATCTGATTTTCTGAGCAAGGGTGTGAATTTTTTTTCTCTCTTTGCGAGAGAAGCAAACTTTAGGTTGTTGGCCGTTGGAAGGTAGATGTACGTTGTGGAGGTCTGGTACTCAAAATTTCTTGGATCTTGGCGCCGTATAATTTCAGTCTGGAATCAGGACAATTATGCACTCTCTAGAAATATTTTAGTTTATTATCTCTATTGAGCAATATCAATAAGCTTTTCTCTAAGATGTCACAAGTGTATTTGCAAGACGAAAAAACAGAAGGAATTCAACAAACAAACTAAAGGCCGCAGACTGATCATACCGATCACTGAAAACAAACTTAGCCGCATAGTCATGCAGACGATTTGCTGGGGAAGTCAACATATCTTTAATCTCAGAAATGCCAGATTGATAAAATGAAATGAATGCCGCTTCTCACTGATACAGAAACATATTGTCTGTGGCAAAGCAGTGCCGGTAAATAGAATTAACAGAATGATAACAGTAAAAATGGTGTTGGTCCGCCAGCTAGTAATCGCTAGTGATGACCCTATCTGAAACTAGCATCATGAAGTTGCAGCAGCTGACAAGAAAGCAGGAACCAACAAATGGAGCCTATTCCCAATCTATACTGACTGAAACCTTTTTTTAAAAAAAATAAAACTGACTGAAACCTAAAGCTTGAACAGATCCAGCAGTGGCTTGGTACGTTTCTCCCCTTGATTGCTGCCACCCTGCAATTCCTGTGCCTGTTAGTTTTCAGCAAATGCAAGAATTCAGTTAGCATAACATATGTATTTGGAGTGCAAATTTTGCAAATTATTATCGGGATAAATGGAAAAGATTCGGTAAGAATAGAAAGCTATAAATTCGTCGGATCAAAGCCCATCCTTGAACGTGGACCAATGCAGTTTGTAAAACAAACCTGTCTCGAGGAGCTTGACGGGCCGTCGTCCGGCTCGAAACCACGAGGACACCACGGGTTGAACGCAGATGCTCTGCCGCCGTCTCTGGTGTCCACCGCGGCCGGCGCCGGAACAGAAGAAGTAGCTTGAGCGCCTGCTGCGGCGGCCTGAACGCCAAGAGCTAGAGTAGTAGCAGTATCATGATAAGCCCCAGCATACTCCATCCTGATTGGCAGACCACGGTGAGCAACCATAGCACCGGCTGGGACTGGATATGAGGGTGCCAGGCCGCCAATGGTGTTCGCAATGGCGGTCTGCGTTGCAGGGAGAGGCAGAGCAGTGCCGGTCACTGAGCTTGCCGATGTTGACCAGCGTCTGAATCCAGGAGCTGCTGGCATATAGAGTGCAGCTAGGTGAGGAGCTGGAGCTCTCATGACGCCATTCGGCCCCATGCCGCTGCTGTTCGGCTGGGAGAAGGGCGGCGCGAGGTAAGCCGGCCTAGGGGCAATGGAAGCTGACGTTCTGTTGATGATGCCGTATCCGTTGGTGCTTGCCACGGCTGGCATGGTTGGCCAGCGTCCGGCTCCGGCCATTGATGCCATGGCAGATGTAGGAAGATGAGGCGCAGGAGCTCTCTGGATGCCGTGAGAGAACGAACCACCGTTGCTCCACCCGAATGGCAGCGTCGAAGCAGGACGATGAGCAGGAACGACATTGGAGGTACTGCCTTGGTCCCGAGGGTCTGCCGTGGCCATCACTCTCTTCTGTCCTTCTCCTGTTGGTGTGACGGGGAATAACGGAAGACATGGGTCAGGAGTTCTTGGAACCATATATGAGGGTGCAGGAACGCCATAGCTTGACTCTAAAATTGGCGCCGCAAGATGATCCGGTGCAGATGGAGTCATCTGGGAGTGCATCCCGGCGGTGTTGCTCCAAATCAAACTTGCTTCATCGTGAGAACCGGGAGGCGCCAAACTTAGCAGCGCCGCAGCATCTTTAAGCTCCTTTCCTTTCAGGCGTTTCCTGGCAACAAGTGAAAACATTCCAGTTGTGATCTCATGATGATGGATGCTATGCTACCATTCAGAATGAAGTGCTAAATAAGCAGCTACCAGAATTCCGCTCCCATTTCCATCAAGATCTTTTGCAGCTCTGCAAGCTCTGACGACCACTGAAAATCCTGCTTGTTCCTCGCTGGCGTCAGGTGATTGGGCTGCAGAACTCCCACGATGCTCCGGCTTCTGTCCGAGAATCCATAGGCAGGCACGAAGGGCTGGAATGTTTTGGAATTGAATCGGCATCAACATTAGGATCTATATACCAGAGAGCAACTTGCATAGACTTTCTGATTGTTCTGGTTCATAAAAATAGAAGATCTGAAGCTTACCAAGATAAGGCGCTGTTTGTAGTAGAAACAGAATCGATCCGTGTCAAAATCTGGTGCATCATCTAAGAATCCCAGCACCTGAATTGAGTGAAATGGACAGGGGTGAACATGGAGTTGCTACAAATCCAAGCATTGATGTTAAATGGAGAAGGACAAAATGTGTATGGTTCACTCAATAACTTCTCTTTCGTTAGCATAGAAGACAGACAGACACATGCACATACATGAGACAGACTCTTACACAACACTAGCACACACATGTGCGTCTCCAACTGACTGCCACCACACAGTGCGGCGCTTCCCACACTTGAAACATTGAAGCTGAAGTCATAGTTAACGATCATTTGAAAATTTTCCATTTTATCTAGAGTGACTTTGTAGGCCACTTTGGTTGACATGAATAATGTGTCTACTTTTCGTGCTGTGAACATGGTTAGCTATTGAGAAATTCAATTACAAGAAAATTTGGCATACCACTTCGTCTTCCCTTTCTGTCGCGCTGCACCTGTATCTGATGTGTTGACTATGCTTGAGCTCAGTCACAAGGTTACGGCGCTTAACCTCTTCTCCCCGAAGGATGATTCTAAAGTGCACAGGTAGTCCCATATACAAGATGGAAACATAGGCCTGCAGGAAACGGCAATTTAGTAACATATAAACAGATGATTTGCAGAAATGAATTTCTTCAGAAAAAGTAACTGCAGAAATGATTGTGTGTGTAGCACTTGCCCTGAGAGATCTCCTGTATTGATACACCACATGATTTTGATCCCATACAGCTTTGTTTTCTGCATGCGTCGTCGCAGCACTAATTCTGATATCCTGAAATAAGCGAGCAGAAGGAACTGATGAACTGTTCAATGGCGAGGAATGTGTACAAGTAAGAGTTTATGAACAAAATGGGCCTCCATGTGATAAAAAAGAAGAAAGATTATAATTCATGATATGACCTCCATGATAATAGTAGTCATGGCACAGTAGTAGAGTCCTTTCTAGATGTCATAGCTTAACATTGAAATACAAACGATTTACTGTAAAACTAGTATTAATACAATAATGACAATACAAAAATACCTCTCCCTACACTCTTTAATCGGTATGTGGTTGTTACCTTTGTGTCAGTGTTGAAGTCGAGGTCCAAGTCGCCTTTAGCGTCTCGCGACAGGTTGAACACGATGATTTTTGTTCCATGTGGACCGATGTCGTTGAACTGTGTAGCGGCAGACACATCAACAAACATTTCAGTGCACAGCCATTTCAAGTTCATGTTTGCAGCAAGTCAGTAGCACAATACGGTTTCAAATACAAATTCAGTAACGTAATTAATGTTGCATCAAGAGACTGAACGAGCGTCCCAAACACACATTTTGTAGCATCTCTTCTTCTGAATTATAGGGCGACAATTTCTGCAACATCGACATGTTGATACAGAACTGCCCTGGGTTGCGCTCACATCTTCTGATTTCAGCCGTCACCGGATCATATTTGTAATTCACCTAAAGCAAGAAAAAGTATTTTGGAATATGTTAGCATTTCTGTTCATTTCCAATGGCCCCAAAAGAATGTTTAGTCATCAGACAGCATGGTCAGTGCCAAATGAGCATTATCTCACAGACACACCATGGGTATTACGATGCGTTTTTGATCTGTTTCCTCTCCGGAAAGAGAGCGGAGCCCGATGGATTGAGTTGGCGTGCTGGAACCAAACAAGAAAATAATGTGTTAATTTGACGAAGTAAAGAGACACAAAATACAAATGGTACTTGTTGGTACGCCTGAAATAAAGATGACTTCTTATGTGTCCCTAACACAGTTGCACAGCAAACAGCCAAACAGTATAAAACTAATGTCCCTACCTCAGGAAGTTCTCCAGATTCCTGTACAAACTGAGATATTTCATACGATTTTTGAAATCTTAGTAGGACCTAGGGGAAAAAAAATCTGACCTGGTATGCACGTGACGGGTGAAAATGATGGCACCCGCGCCAAGGCAGTTTATGGCAGCCTTGAATCCTGCCCCATCTGATCAGAAATTTTCAAAAGACGTTAGCTGTAGCACTAAACATGGCAAGGATGAGAAGGTGAGGGCTGACAAAGACATGGAATACATACTCTGCCCAATTGAATCAGGTGGCTTCCTATTTGGACATGCAGAGGTCATACACTTCCATAGGGAAATAGGGTTCATGCCTCCACCATCGTCTTCATGCACAACAAATGTATTCGGATGAATTCAGAGAACTTTCAATTAAAGACACTGTCATAACAAGCATGTATGGAATTTCTATGAAAAATGGATTGGAATTGCAGCGAGGATCAGAACCTTGCACGAGCAACGACGGAGATCCGTTGCGTGGACTGACGACGCTGTCGATCAACACTCTGGTAGCACCATTCGGTACCTGTGTTTCAACAAGAGGGAATTCAGCAAGAAACCGAAACATGCATGGCACGTGAGGATGGACTTGTCAAGAATGTAGCAGCTCTGTGCTCCCTCGTCAAGGCTAGGCAATGGACAAGGGATTTTCACCTCGTCTACCGCATTGTCCAGCAGCTCCGCAACAGCTGCAAGAGTGAAGAAGCACATGAGAACACAATATATATACACAAGAACAGCCATGTAGTATGACCGTATATGAACCAAAAAACTTATCAAAATGCATACCGCCAAACAACCACCGGTGTGAAGTTTCATTCCCGTCCTGCGACATGGGGCGAACACGCTCCCGGTGGATAAGATCTGTCACAAGTTAGTTTGACAAGAACTGCAGTAAGACATCGATCGGTAATTCGGTATGCAGATCTCTCCATGGATTCAGAGTACCCATGAAACGAGTAATGTACAGTGTTGCAGCAGACAGATCAATGTAAGTGTACTACCTTTAGCTTGTCTGGAAGGACACTGCTGGGTCTCATTTGCACCACCGCTTCCTCCTAACACTTGGCTGCTGAGCCTTGCAGCTGATCTTGCGGCCTGAGAAGTTGACACGGCTGCTACTATGGCATTCAGTTTGCCGAGTATGGAATCACCAGGCTTGGGGTCACGGCTGGTTCCGGCATCCCGTTCGCGCTTTCCGAGATGGATGCTGGCTTGGCAGGTTTCTGTTTGTGATCTCTGCCGACGGGAGTGGACTTCCACCTCTTCCGAGTCCGCTCCTGTCCGTGCACATCCATATCGGAAGAGATCAGCCAGAGCCCAGATGGCAGATAGAAGATGTAAGCAAAAATGTATGGGATATTTGAGCGATATAAAAACGCCTGCCTTTCGTTAAAAAAGGAAGTGAATCGGACAATAAGCCAAAGTGTACCGGGCATTAATGAGAAGAACACGTACCACGTTGATTTGCTTGTTGCACAGGAGAGACAGTTTTCTCGTTATCATCCGCTCCTAAGGATCCATTGCCGATCCCTGGTTCTGAACTGCTGGCACTGGGGCTACTCCCAAGCTCTTCACTCCGGAATTCTAGGGCACTCATTTTGGCTTGCACTAGAGGGTATGGCGGTGCGAGAAGGTTGCCTTTCACTTGCCACTTGTGCAGTTGTGTGTTATACACAGGTCGACAGACTTCCCACGGTGACTGTTAGCTTGGTGTATAACAGCTCCTGTCCATTTCCATATGTGAAGGTGTTACACAAATGGTAATAATGGAGGATAAAAAACGTGAACTGGATGCTAGAAATCAAGACATACAGTAACTAGAAAATAAAACTAGAAAGAGATAGAAAGGAATGTAGATTCTATAGCCTAAACAAAACTTCTTTCCGTGTTGTTTTATGGAATATTTGCAAAGCCCCTACCTTTTAGTTAAAAATGTTTGGACAAAAAGAAAACTCGCCTATGACATGAGCCATCACACATTTGACGAGCTAGTGTGTATCCAATTATCCACTTTTTTACTGTTGTCCCACTCTTTCCCCCCGCAGCAATTTCCTCACTTTTGCTGCCTCCATCTACTCCAACTATCCTCTCCCTCGCTCCTATCTTATTACATTGCAAGTCATCACAGTTGTCATCAGCGCGACCTTTGAGGCTATAGCTAGTAGTCACTCTAATACCTCCCCTCACACTTTCACTTCAGGTGGTGAGTAACACCCTATCGATTGCTAGCAATTTTCCGTAATCCGACTTCACGCCCAAACCCTAATTCCTATCCCCTAACTCATAAACCCCACCTACTCCGACCCAAATCATGTGACTCTCAAACATGTTTATTCAGAAAAAAGAAGAGGTGGAGAATAAAGTTGATAACCAATTTTCATACCTCGGTTCACCTGTGTCGGAACAAGAGTCGCTCCTTGGAGCCACTAGTGAGGTTGAATCAACAAATACATATTGAACTATTCACCAAATGCCTCCCTTTATCGCCGAGCCACCTTAGTGCAAGATGCGGCAACACGAGAGTTACAAGGGGAGCGGCAACAAACTTGCAAACCTGATGACGAGGTAACGAGGTGTTGAATTGAGGCCTGCGATGGAATGGTGCGCGGCGGCAAAAGGGAACTCGAATAGTGTGGCAGCGCGATTAGAATGGGACGACGGCGCGGTTAGGTTTAGAAGAGGTATGTACGCTGGGTAGGTTGATTTATAGGGAGGAAGAGGAGGGTGTAAACACGAGTGCTATGTCCCAGGGTTTAAAAGTAATCCACCATGGTTCTAAAATTGGAAATTTGGCTAGCTACATTCCTCTTTTTTTTTAAAAAAAACAGCCACATTCCTCATTTGGTTGGTCAAAGTGTGAAAGGTACACAACAACTATTCATATTAGACTTGTGCATGGGCCGAGCCGGGCCGGGCTTGTACTAGGCCACGAAAGAGCTGGCAATGGCTGGTTTTGAACCTGTAAAGCTGCGCTGTCACGCAGCCAATCCAGGTGATCGACTTTGTTGGCCTGGAGTCGGATTGCTGCCTGGATACAGCTGTAGGTCCCATAAAACAGCCCCTATATGTTTCGGTCCCAGGCGAGAGAAGCCCAACTCCCTAGGCATCAGATTTGAGAAATGGCCAATGGGTGGGCTGAGCTGAGGTTCGGGCCGGGCTGCATGTTACTACTTTCAAATAAATCAAGTTAATGTGGAGAGTAGCATGATTTTTTCGGGTCATAACAGGGCTGCCAGGTCACGTTCGTAGGAGTTTTTTTTAAAAAAGGGGATAAAAAAATTAAAATTCGAAAAAGGGGAGCCGGATGGGAGAAATTAGGAAAATGGGTACCTCCCGCCCTTTAAACGGGCGGAAAGGGACCTCCCGCCCACCCATCGGGCGGGAGGTTCCAAAAAAATTTCTAGGGGCTTCTTCGCGAATAAGAAAAGTTTCTTATTCGCGAAGAGGTCCCTGAAGCAGGCCTCCCGCCCGGTCAGCGGGCGGGAGGTCCCCTGGTTGTGATTTTTGTTATATTTTCTTAGAATTTATGTTTCACAAGCTATTTGAAATTCAGACTTTTTTCAAAAAGAAGATTTATTCGCCATACTCTTATGTATGCATATAAAATTTTAATTTAATTTTACGAAAAAGATTACGGTATCAAAAACTCGTACGAAGATAGTTAAACGATAACGTTTTGCAACGTAGAATCCAAATATTCTGTCTTCAGTCAATGCGGCAAATATTACAAATACACATCCAGGTGTGATACAATCTCAACGCGGCAAATATTACACATGAGCAAACAACGTTCAAATAAAATTGCAACTAAATGATGCCTGATGACGTACTAGCACTGGATCGGCGACGTCTCCCACTCCTTGATGCAACCGGAGGTCTTCCATCTGTAGCATCACCTGTAGGGCCAGCTTCAGCAGAACTGGGGCCAGCATCATTGTTTGGACAACGTTTATACGTGTGTCCAATCTGATTACATGCACTGCAGCGCTGTATCCTCGGACGGAGCTCTGACTCATCCATATCATTACGAATACGCCGTGTCCGACGGCGCCCTCTCCTGAACCCGTGATGATCTTGGGTCTGGAATATATATAACAGGATTCGCCGTCTCAGTGAACGATCCAACCAAACGGAACCCATAGATCTCATACTGTCAGATGCAGGCAATTGTCTCCTTTCTGAAGTAATGGGAAACATATATATCGACAGGATGTCGAATATCCGCACAAGCAGCCATTACATGAGAACAAGGTAAGTGCAGCAACTTGAGCCTCATGCATGAGCAATAATAAGTTCCATCAAACTTGAGAATGCACTCCTTTACAGGAGTTTGATGTCTCATGCCACGTCGCGCCCTGTCTTTAGGAGATACCTCAAACTTGAGCTCCTGTGTACCACATTGCCGTACGTGGTGTGGCCGGATGCTTTCTGCCTTCTTAGTCATATATTCTGTTACCATGAATCCAAAATTTCTGTCAGAATCTCGCATGAATACCTAATTTTTAGTGAACCGCTCCCTAAAATAATCGGTACACCCGCGGACGATGAATTCCATAATTGCAACCAGTGAAAGCCCATGAACACCTCGCAGCACCCAATTGTAAACCTCGGCGAAGTTGGTGGTCATTATGCCGTACCTTGCACCATCGGTGTCATAAAGTAACACCCACTTCTCCTTTGATTCATTCTCAATCCATTCAGAAAAGGTTTTCACCGCTGACCCAGACCTTCTGCGAGTACGTGCAATATCTGTTGGCAAAGGGCACAAAGCCTCTGCTTCATCCTGTGCAGTTATGTTTTTTGATGCGTCCTCGGCTCTTTTCTTCCTGGTCAGTTCATCAAGTTTCTGCCACTGCTTGTTAAATTTTTGCTGATTCGTTTCCTTGCATAGCCTCTTGAACATATCCATAAGGTGCTTGTTCTTGAATTGCCTGAAAAAGTTTGCACCGATATGTCTCATGCACTACCTACTGCGAACATCACGCCACTTGAGCGGCTCTCCGGTCTCTACACACCCCTGCTGCAAATCTAGTATTGCCCTCAGTATGCCAGCGTGACGATCATGAATCAGGCAGACATCTTCCCTATCCCAAATCACTGCAAGCTTAACCCGCTCCAGGAACCAGTACCAACTGTCCGTGTTCTCACTCTCAACAAAAGCAAAAGCAACAGGCAGCAATTGATTATTTCCATCCACTCCAATAGCTGTCAGCATTTGCAATCTATACTTTCTTGTGAGAAAGTTCCCGTCGATGCACAGGAGAGGCCGGCAGTGATGGAATGCGTTAATGCATGGACCCAAGCTGAAAAAGACCCGCTGCAATGTGTAGGGCGGACCTTCTCCTCTGTCTAGAGTTTTCAGGTCATAATAGCTTTGAGGATTTCTCTGACATAGGATGGCCAGCAATCGAGGAACATTATCATATGCAGCCTCGAACGTACCAAACCTCATCTCCAACACCTTTTGTTTTGCACTCCACGCCTTGCTGTACGAGATGGTATACTTGTACTTTTCCTGAATGTACCTGATAATAGACTTTGGTTCATATGACAAGTTGTCTATTATCGTCCCGTACATCTCATTTGCGATGTATTGCGACGTGAGGTTGCGATGGGTCTTCTGCACCCCAGGCAAATGACAAGTGTGCTGAGTGACAATGGAGCATTCCCAATAATCTTTCCATTTACCCTTATAGGCATGCACCCGCCATGGACAGCCCTCGTTCACACATACCATATCGTACTTACGAGATTTGCACTCGACTGTTTTAAACTCTCGCATAAGAGAGAGAGACCAGCACTTAACAACTTTCTTCACCTCTTCAATTGAGTGGTACCTCGCACCCTGGATAATTTTATTCTCCCTGCAATCCAAAGGCCAGCTAGATCCGTCATCTACGACAAGATGACTGAAGTCGCTGCTTACCCAATCTTGAGGCACATCATCGTCATCATCAGACGAATCGGCATTCATTGCTTCGTCCAATTCACGTTCTTCGTCTTGCAGCTGTTCAACAATGAAGGATATGTTCTCCCCCTCATCAGCCACCCATTGAGGTGCTGCGGTCCCACCTACCTCAATATTTGCCTCCTCAACTTCTTCATCAATATTTTCATCCCCCGGAGCAGCTTCAATGTTTATCAAAGGGTTCTGGTGCACACTGACAAGGAGTACCAGTGGCCATTGCCAATGACTTGCATTTTGCAGATAATTTAACCAGTCCTCGTTGCTTGCAAGTGGCATCAGCTCCCAGATCAAAGCGTGAGTGGTACGATTTATGACGCATTGAACACTCACAGTGTGTGTCTCCTGATTAATCCTTAATCCCCTCATTAACCAGTTGCATAGGGATTCAAATGTCCTCTCATGCGGTCTGGTAATTCCTCTAACCGCACAGTTGAATTCACTTAAATCTACCCCATTCGGCCCATAAATCACATTTCCTTCTCCGTAATATATACTGAAAATACCCTTCTCGGAAGACATATCTATCAATCATTAATAAACTAGTTATACTACATATTAATACACAACGACGACCCTAAATTTCAGCGATTCTCAGATTATATTTTACAGATTCTAAACTATTCAGAATATAAATTATACTAAAAATAAATGAAAATACTAAAAACTATTCAAAACATAACTACTCTAAGAAATATTTCCTAAATTATAATTATTTTCAAGTACTTGTACGGCTAGAATGAGAATATACCTCCAAATCGACGTGTGAACAGGGCTTCGCCGCTTCCTCTTCTCTCTTCCTCTCCTCTCTTTCTCTTTTTTCTGATTTTTGCTGGACAAAATGAAATTTTCGGAGCAGGTTGGGGCTTATATAGCCGGGGGGACCTCCCGCCCGACCAATGGGCGGGATGCCCCTCAGCACAACATCCTGCCCTTTGGTTGGGCGGGATGCCCTCGCAGGGACCTCTTCGCGAATTTCTTATTTGCGAAGAGGCCCTCAGGGAACCTCCCGCCCACCCGGGAGGTCCCCGGCCCCACGCGTACCGCCCGTTCAGCGGGCGGGAGGCACCCATTTCTTAAAATATTCCCAACTGGCACCTTTTTCGAATTTTAATTTTTTTTAATCCTTTTTTTTAAAAAAACTCACGTTCGTAGCATCCAACAAACTTGAGTGAGTGGGTCAAAGCTCAGCTAGACTTGGGCTTTCCGGATTTTTTTTTTTGAAAACTACTTGGGCTTTTCTTAGGCTAGGCTCTTTAATGCCTATGTTGGGTTGATATTGAACTTTTCTAAGAACTACCAACATACAATGCATGGGTGCATACCGATAGCTTTAGCTTGCTAGTTTAGCACCTAAGCTCACGAACAAAAATCCAAAGCCAACATATAACAATCATGTGACATGCATTCTCCTCACTCCGAATTCTCTAAACCTGAACAATATAATTGCAAGGAAACGTAATGGAAGACTGCATTACTGTCATACTGTGGTACCCTAACAACCCGAGTGCTCTTGTGCTCTTCTATTATAGGGCTCACTGTCAACTGCACGTTCGGTTCAAACCGTGGCAGCTGCCAGCCGCATACTGCAACTCTGTAGCGACCCATCAGCAGGCCATTAACCTGGATAAAAAACTAGGCTGAACTATACATTAGCAGGCATCCAACAGAGTGGACAATAGACGAGAGCCGTGACCTGAGTGTTCATACAGCACTGAAAGTCTGAAACAACAGAAATTTGAACACACAAACCATTGTGGCAAAAAGTTCAAACGTACTGCAGCTCTTGGGAACACAGCAAGTGTTTTCTGAAGCTGGGCTAGCCTACAAAGTTAGATATCACGGTAACTGCTGCGGGACATCGGATGGTTTG
Organism: Panicum hallii; assembly: GCF_002211085.1. Taxonomy (NCBI): domain Eukaryota; kingdom Viridiplantae; phylum Streptophyta; class Magnoliopsida; order Poales; family Poaceae; genus Panicum; species Panicum hallii. Next base: position 14,935,324 of record NC_038044.1, read on the forward strand.
CTCCCAACATCATCTCTCTCCGCCTTCCAGCCCAGTCCAGGATGTGATGGTGCCTCTTTCTCGCCTTCAAAGTCGCGGGCATCCCGCAGCGAGGCCTCAAAATCAGTGGAATCAATAGCTGTTGGGAGGAGGCTGCCAATGTCGTCTTTTGCTCCAAACCCGCCGGCTCGCATGACATCCTCCGTGGAGATGGCAGCTTCCATGTTCACATCAGCTTCATGGCCATTTGCCGGACTGATGTTTCCAGCATCTGAATCTGAGAACTGTTTCAAGGCCTCTTGATCAAGGCTTGGAACATTGTCTGTCACTGCATCAGGCTTCTTTTGAGCTTGTTGTTCATTGCCGAGGTTCTTTCCATCCATGCCTGGGATGAACTGGCAGATGTGAGATTTCTAGCAATAATATCACATAATACACAGCTATAAAAAATCGATTACAACTCTTCAATATATATTTTGAGGATGAGGTTAATCGCACCAGGGTATCTCAGAAATGTGAAAAGAGGATCATCCTATGGCTAGGCAATGCTATGTATATCACAGGTACCAAGTTTCACACAGATAAAACTAGTTAACCGCTAGAACAATAAAACTAATCCTCCCTACACAAGGATAAAGTACTACTAATACCATTTTAACTTCCAGCCAATTCTCCTAAATATCCACTGGAGTAAGGTTATCAACAAGCGGACTTTTTATTTTGACACAAACTGAACAAATTGTTGACCAGTTTTAAGCGCAGCAAGGAATTCATAGCTTGTGATGAATCAAAGCGCAACCATCTCCCACCACCCGTTGAGGCCAATCATTAAAAAAAAAATGTTGCCTGCAGACCTCAATCAGGAAAACTGTACCGCTAAATCACCGATAGCTGTACCAGCTTTATTTGGTAACTTCTTGAAATAACATGAGAACTTCATCTTGTACATCCTACCTCATTATCTTCTGCCATTTGAACTTAAAAAGCGAGAAATTTCCAACCAGATTGTTTAGCTGGACATTATGTATCTAGTTTAGACATCTAGTGAATCAGTATCCAAACTACTAATTCAGTACAAGGGCATTGCAACCACAAAGTTCAGTCAATTTGTGTGTCAGTTCTAACTCGGTGTAAATCTGTTACAACAACCACAAGAAAAAGAAATGCTAGGCATCCAATGCCCTCGACACACTCCACCAATCACCAAAGCTTTGTACCTCAATTAGAACAGACTCGTTTTCAGTCCAAACAATCCGAATCACCCCCCCCCCCCCTCAGCGAAGGGCCTCGACAAATCCCCATCGCCGAACCCCCACACCGCCCGCCTCCCCATCTCAATTCCCCACCACAGCTACAAATCCACGCACGCCGACCGCGTCCAGTACTCCTAACTCGCGAGAAGAATAGTCTCGTGCGATCAATCAGCATGCCACCGCCACCCCCAAGCCCACACGGATCGCTAGGGTAAGCAACCAGAAACTCACCGATAACAAAGCATCATCGCAACTCACCGGGCTGATCAGCAGGCTCAGCTGCGGAGGAGAGAAGATCAAGAACCCGCCGACACCCGAGCCTTCTCGCGTCCTCTTGTGCGCTCTGCGCTTCGACCGGAGCGTGGAATCGTTTTGCAGTTCTCTCTTTTCGCTTCCTCAGTCACCAGGATGTTCTACTACACCTCTCTACGACTGCTATCACGGACTGGATTGCCACGTGTGCTGCGGGAAGTTGGTACGTGGCGCGATGCCACCTCTGAGCCCAATGGGCCAGTGGGCTCGACCACGGCTCCGTTTCGCTCAGACGTTATTGGGCCAGAGTACCTGTTTTTATTAGAAGAGACGACAGGGCAGCGTCGTAAAACTTTCCTACCTTCAGAAACATTCGATTTTTTTTCGAGATGTTTTTGCCTTATTATCGTTAGGTGCAAAGTACAAAATTGATCTCGTGTATTTGTGAGCCATATTTTTAGGAGATGCATTATTGAACTCGATCCATATGCTGCTCAAGAATGCTAAGGCGGAAAAAAAACAGAGAAGGCGGCAGAGCACGAGAAGCACGGGAAGAGAAGGGATGAACAGGCACGCTGAAGTAGTACTGCTGAATAAATGCATCACTAATGACGACAGCAATGTGCTCAAGAACGAAGACAAATCCATGGGGAGATAACGCCGTGTACCGACATGCACTGTACTGTACACACACGGACGAAGTGCTCGCTACGCCTAGCCACGGTGCTCGATCCAGCATCGAGCAGCTCCAAGTCGATCCGATCCGTCTCTGAACTCCGAACAATCCGCGTCGGAGCCTAGTAGGAGGATCCCGCCGTGAAGTCGACGTGGTAGACCTCGCTCATGTCCGGCTGGAAGAGCCCGAAGTGTTGCTCCACGCCCTCGGCCTTCCCGTTCTCGTTGAACATGGCGAACAGGTACGTCTCCACGGCCTTCCCGGGCCGCCGCGGGGTGCCGCCGCCGACGTGCCGGACCACGTTGTTGTTGTACGCCGCCGCGTTCTCCACGCTGGCGCCCACGCCGCCGCCCGACGGCCACCCGGTCTCCGACACCACCAGCTCCAGGCCCTGCACCCCGGCCTTCTCCACCGCCGCGTGCGCCGCGTCCACGATCGCGTCGAACATGTTGGTGTACACCACCCCGCCGTCCGCCACCGACGACGCCGCGCTGGAGTCGGCCGACAGCAGCGCGTACCCCAGCGCCACCTCCCCGCCGCTGCTCGAGTAGGCGAAGTACGGGTACACGTTCACCAGCAGCGGCGCGTTCTTTGACGACAGGTACGAGACGATCGGGGCCATCACCGGCGCCGCCGCCTCGGAGAACGCGCCCTGGGACGGCGGGTACGACGCGCCGAGCACGGCCGTCGCCACGGCCGTCGTGACGGCGACGCCGCTCACCCCCGCGGACCGGAGCGCGGACTCGAGGTTCTGCATGGCCGGGAGCACGTGCGCGGCGGCTTCCCCAGGGATGACCTCGTTGCCGGCGTTGATGTACCGGAACTGGACGGCGCCGGCGAAGGGCTGCACGTTGGTGGCGACCCACGACGCGGCGTAGGACGGGTCGGACGCCAGGCGCTGGAGGTCCTCGTTCAGCGTGCCCAGGACGACGCCGATGCCGGAGCCCCGGAGCGCGGTGAGCACGGACGTGTCCGGGTGGAAGAGCCGCACGTAGCTGATGTTCTTGGCCTTGTACATGGAGATCACCTGCTCCGGCGCCGGCAGGTTGTTGGCGATCATGCCGTAGTTCACACCAATGGCACCCTCGGCTCCTACATTTGCACATCCAAGACTAAAAATTAGATTGGATCATCAAAAGTCAAAACATAATGATTGAATTCGATCTTATAATAAATGTCCCTTTCCACCAATTCATTCATCAGTTGGAGCAATACTGGCAGCCTCCAAACTGTTACCATCACGAAATGAAGAAAAACGTAGCAGGTTCTGACTGAAACCAACTAGCTTATCCATGAACAGTGAAGGGAGTAGTTGGGGGCAGCCAACAAATCTACAGGGGAAGAACTGGATCCACAAAATTTCAAAGCTAATTCCGTGCACAACTCCACAGCTCATTACGTTTCTCTGCCTAGGACTTGCAACGGCCAACTCCATCATTCGTACAACTTGACAAAAGTACGCAATGGATAATACCTTTTCAACTTGGTGTCAAGGTCCAAACATTAGTCAAAAAGATGCTTTTGAAAAGAAGAACATACAACTTGGTGTCAAGGTCTGAACACATCACTTTCAATCAAGAGATTAGAATAAAAAAAAACTCAAACTAATTTACTATATGTGTAGCTTAGAGGATGGATTCTATGGCCAAAGTCTTTCATAGTTAGGCTCATATCCAACTACTAGTAAGATGCCCTAATTAGTCTATAGATTCATCGGAACACAATGGTGCACGGGAGAAGCAGTTTTTCAAAGTAATTAAAATAAGCCTCTCGCCTCTAATGTTTTTTCATGCGGCCACGACGGTATTTCGTAATCAGTACGATAGTCTCTTCATTTCAAGTGATCTCTTTAGGTTATCCGATGCACTGGGCAGCCCTATTCAAGGGAAATTCCGGAATAAAAAGGATTTGTACATATACACGACGTGTTCATCTCTGCTACAGTGTTTCCCTGTCATATTCAGATGATATCAACATCTGACAAACAGACACAAACACCAGCTGAAAAGGGCCCTGCCTTTCTATTTCCTCACGCAAAAGTGTGCTCGGCGGATTAGTAAATCAGGTGAGATGTAGCATCTAACAACTAACAAATGAAAAAAAAAAGAAGTTTATCTTGGGATCTTAGGTACGCATGGGCAAACTTTTCGCTCTATGTATCTGCCGACATGCCGTATTAGTGAAAAGAAACAGGATTGACCTAGTAGCAACATGCAGCAAACTACAAGTTGGTCAGTATTTTCATAAAAACATAAGTTCACTTTCAAAAGTTTTTTCCTGGTTGATAAAGAGGTAAATATCTTTCACACAAGAAAATATGAAGAGGTAAAAGGATATACGAGATTCCAAACAAGTATTTCCTCTGTTCCAAATTGCAGTTCGTTTTGGCAAATCTAGATATAATATTTACCTAGGTGCATTTCAAAAACTATGTACCTAGTTTGCCAAAACGACCTACAATTTGGAACGGAGAGAGTTGAGTATCAACGTAGAAGAGGAGCAGGCAACAGAACTATGAAACCAATCATGGAATCAGTCTTTTCTCTGTCCTGCCCTGATTGATTAAAATTTCCCAAGAGACCCAACCAAGAACACAAAGGATAAACCTGTCAACCACCTCTACGGCTCTACCAGGAGCAATAAACAATCCGAGCAACCATTTGGCGCCGTCTTTATCCTAAGGTATCCCGTAACCAAAAATGTTGTCCTAATGTGGGTGCAAGTGCAAGCTCGAACCAAGAAACATGAAAAGCGAAGGGCGAGGGATAAAAAAAATCAATTTGATCAGCAAAATTGCAGTGCAGAGAAAGGGAGGTATCAAGAGCTGCTCTTGAAATTTAGCTAGGCGGCTAGGCAGGTTACTGGAAAAGCTTGCTGTGAACTGAAGAAACCAGATGGAAGAGCGTGAACGAGACATGCGTCGTAAATTGGAGCGAACAAAGTAGGATCAGAAACCCATCTACCTCTGAACTAACTAAGCAGACGAAAAAAAAGTGCAGGTGAACTGTTCATTGACGAACACGCAGCAGGACAGTACAAGCAACAGAAGCACCATTACTAAACCGGGGAAAGTGCAGGCCTACCGATCGCATAATGAACAGGAGAAACGAAACGGAGGGAAGTGCAGGTGAACTGAACCGTCTGCTGAACTCACCGGGAAAGCCTGCTAAGCAGAGCAGGAAGCCGCAAGCTAGAACCCATGGCGCAGCCGTCTTCATCGCACCGGCAGCAGCCGCCACCATCCTCGCCGCACCGCCGCAAGCCGGAGTACTCAGAAAACCCTCCCTCTCTAGCTCCCTTCTGTTCTGAAACTCTCCGTTCCTGGCCTGAACTCTGATGTCTGAACTGAGCCTGGACTATGAAGCTCTCTCTCCTCCATTGCTGCGGCGCCCGTGCTCCGTTTATATAAGGCAACGGGCAAGCGCAGCAACTGCTCGGTTACGTGCGCGCCAGGAGCGGGCCCCACCACCAAACGGGGGAGGGGAGGAGCCAGCAGCAAGCCACCAAACCGCACGACTCGGCCGAGCAACTGCAGGCAGAGGCAGGGATGGATGCACGCGCGCGTGCGTGGTGGACGGGGTTGATGCGGGGCGTGCGTGCGCCGAGCCGCGGTTGGATGCGTTCAGATGACCGAAGAAGAAGAATCGACGGCGCGGGGCGTCCGCGGCCCGCCGCGTGTACGCGATCGAACGGCCCGGGAGGAAGGGGCAGTTGGGTGGCTCTGACCGCGTCCCGGTGGCAATTTAACGGCGGATTCAATTTCGTTTCAAAAAAAAAAATTTGATGATCAGCGTCTCGGCGATCGATTTAGACTGCGATTGCCGATAAATTTAGACCTGCATTGCGTCAAGAGAAGTTGCCGAGATTCTTTTGCCGGATTATTCAGAAGATGCTTCCTCTAATCATGCACGGATAAGTGACGCGTTCAGTTTCAATGATTTAGCGGGATTTAAACTCTATCTAGCAAGAGAATGAAGCCGCATCGTCGTAGAAAATGCGATGATTTATTAATGCTGCAGAGGAAATAAAAGAGAAGCAAGCGTGATGAAATTTCTCGACGGTATTCCAGCATCTATTTTAAGGGATGTTTTTCTTCAAAAAAAAAATTTAAGGGATGTTGCCAAGGACGACGAAGCCCCTATGCCTAGACCTCCTTAATTAGGGGTCCATCAGCCCGCGTAGTCCTCCTAATCTCCATCCGGGGGCAAACGAGTAAGTATGGGATGCCTACGACGTGGATGAATCGAAGACGATTTTCTAAGGGGATGAAAACAACACAACCGTTCTCTAAAGAAGCAGGAGCTGAACTGATTCTGAAAATAGAATCCATATCGAAGTCTCACTCGTCTGCTCCATGCCATGGCGCCAAGTCTTGCTGCTTGCACACCTAGTCGTCGCGTAGTAGCCCGGGCGGTGGATGTCATTTTTCTTTCGTTCTCTAGCTCATGGACCGGTAGTCTTTAATCTGTCACGCCGTACCTCTTCAAAGCACCACCCCTCGTGTGTCCCCACGCGTGAATTTACCGAGTCAAGTTCAATGGAGGTGAAGGTGACTCCCTGATGCAAATCGATCATTTTCTTTTGGCCACTAATAATCTACATAGTGAACTAGTAATCTGCACGCCTGAAAAACTCTCTTTTTCCTCCTTCCGAGGACTCTGGATACTCAACTGCAAAACTACTACAGAGGCAAAGAGCCAGATTTATGAACTTCCTCTAGGAAAAAGGAAATCTTTGAAGAAAAAAAAACTGAGCCATATAAGGGTGAGAAATAGAAGAAAGGAAAATAAACTCTGCAAGATTTCTATACAAAACCAAAGTCGCCGAACACCAAAAGATTAGGTCACCAAATCAAAGATGGCCTGTACTGTACTTGACAAATGATTCCTGACACCAAATGCCCCAAGCAAAAAAAGAACGATGGCTTCTATTCATCACAAGATGGCGATGCGCGTTGATGAGCACGAAACAAAAATGTCAACACGCGGATGCAGGCCTACCGGTGCCCCATCTGCATAGCACCACGCATCCCCCTGATCTGGAGATTAGGTGTCCAACGCAGTCTACCAACCTGGTGAGCGGTAGCCGGCGAGCATTTCCTTCACGGTAAATTAACCTCCGGTGAAGGCTTGCTACTCTCCTCACGCCTGCAAGAGCTGTAACCGAATTGGACAAGTATGCCAATCCACGCGACGCAAGCAATAATTCAGCTCCCAGGGTAAAGCTAAAAACAAGGGACACGAAGCTTCGTTTCCGAGGTGAAAACAAGAACGGCAACTCAGCATGCGATGCGACCTCCAAATTAAAGGATCACGATGACGTAACTTGAAACTGACCCACAGACTCGTTCAAAAATCCCAAGCTCATTCTAGTTCGACTTCGATTGCGAGCCCATGGCAAAGCTTGTGTCCTTTTTCGCATCCACTTTTGCTGGTTTCACAGCGGAAAGAATAATGGCAGCTTGGTGAAAAAAGGCCAGCAGTAGAAGGCGCATGGGAAAGCGGCGGCGCTTGCAGACTATGGCGAGCTAGCAAGCAGCTGGGACACGCTCTTGTGCCTGTTCCTGCTTTCTTGGCTGGTGAATTTTGGTGCCACTGCCTAATCAACCCGGCCTGTCCAGCGCATGCAGGAGCTGCACGTCGGCTCCGAGACAGTTTTTTGTCAGCTTAGCTTGCAAGCGCACGTACGTGCAATTCTTAGGATACGTTTGTCTGCTGATGACAATATCTGCACGCAATAATGCACGTGCACGGCCTGGTGTGAGCGCGCGCGTACAAAGCCAAGCTAGTCGGCAGATGCGTCGTGAACGCATCTAGTTTTTCCTTGATCCATTATGTATAATAGCTAGGACCAGGAGAGCGATGTGCTGCGGATTACGATGGGTTTGGCCGTTTTGGGGGTAGGAATCATCTCATCTGTTTTGGGCCTTTTGGCTGCTACAGAAGTGGATGCGCGCGCTGCAGGGCTAGCTTTGTGCTCCTCATGCTTGACGTTCCGCCTCAACGGAGATCCCCCCACCCGAGCTGCCAAGATGTGAGCTCGGTGCTCGCCTGTGCCCTGTAGTGAAGGGCCAGGGAATGAGAGTCCCGTTATTTGCGCGTCAAGTGCATGGTGTGCGCGTACGATACTCAGATCTTGGTACCTTGTTCCTTGTAGGGTTGCAAGCAAATGTCCGGCGTTTTTTCTTTTTGCCCAAACACGCAGGAACGCCCGGTGCATTGATGAGGAAAACGAATGGACGACGCCCGAAGATAGCATGCGACCACTGAACGGCAACACAAGGGCGGCTAGCTGCGCCCAGACGCTAAGCCGATGCAAGGAATCAATGGCCAACTAACGGGTTCCGCTAGATCGATAGCGACGCGCAAGACCTCTTTCCGGATCAATCGTAATAATGGGCCAACGCGTTCGGCCGGCGTCGCACCTCATCATCAGGCAGGCATCACACATCCCCCGCTTGTCTCGCGAAACGAAAGGCGAGGCAGTGAAAACGATGCGCGCGACGCGGTTCTTGGCAATGGCATGTCGCCTTCCTTTGCTCGCTCGTGTTCAGAGAGACGGACAGAGAGACCCGGTGATTGGCAGCGCCAGTACCACTGGTCACTGGATCATCATGCAAGAAGCCAAGAACTCGTCCATGGCGTTGGCATGTCATCCTGCTGCCAAAACAGGTCATCTTACTGCTTCAACTTTCTTTTCTTTTTTTCATCTCTAAGAATCTCACGGTTTTTGTAGCAGTAGAACTGATGTATGCTACATTAGATTTTTCAAATTTTTCTTTTGGAGCGCGTTTGCACATACGAGAACATCCGACAAAACAGTGGTGCTTCTTTCATTCTTTGCGCTTGATTATTCGACGACGATGTAAACCATTTTGGGCTGTAAAGTGGGCCTAGACATACCAAAATTTTACAGCAAAAGCATGACGAGCCACATGAGGAGACTGTATGGGTCTTCATTTTTTAGATTTTAACAGGCTGTAGTTGGACCACACATGACAAGTCTGTATGGGCCTTGAACGGCCCACACTTGGTTCAGATGGGCCTACTTAGCCCGTAAGTGAAAAATGCCTAATAAATTACTTAGAACGTTCCTCTAAAAAAAAATTACTTAGAAGTTAGAACGTTTTCTTCTTCATTCATATGTTCATGTCAGCGGAGAACATTGCTTGGTGCTTATGATTATAGCCAATATGAGACTCCAAAGCGATTGTAAAAGAAAAGGAAAACATATCTTTATTCCAGTCTAAATAACAAATAAATTTGAATCACAACAGGACGTATGTACAGACATGGGCAATAAAGTTTATCCTGGCATCCTAATATACCACCATCGAACTCTCTAGTGTACACGCAACGCACATTTTCGGGGGCACGCAAAGAAGGATCTTGAGACCAGCAAACACCTCCTGCAAGCTCACAACAAATGCGTACTGCAGAAAAGGACATCACTAAGCCTTGGCATCTCCTTTAGGTAGGCCAAGAAGAGATGGCCGGTAAAGGGACTGACGCTGTGCCATCTCAATTCTTTCCCGTGGATCATACATTGATTCGTCTCGTATTGCTTGAAGAATGGAATCAGTTGCAAGCTCCCTGCAGACAAAAAATGAAATAGTTAGGCGCTTGACATGACAGTAGAAATGTACCCCCAAAGAATGCAGTGGATAGTCCACGAAGTTTCCAAGATTCTAACCTCTTGATTAAAATTTTGTAAAGTGTTTTGAGTATTGGGCACAGCTCAACAGGAGCAACAGGCTTCTTGGTTTCTGGATGCATCACACATAGGCTTCCCTGGCTCAGGAGTTCATAAAATGCATTGACTGCAGAAACACCCTGAATCGCAGAAGTGAAATAATGGTCAGCACATAGCTACCCCATACCAAAAGGGAACCCAGAAATCAAGCAAACTTTATATTATCAAAGATGGCAGGTTGGCAGCACAAACCTGGATAGTCCCTTTGCCTTTGATGCTGTCCCCCATTTCTAGGGTCAATTCTCCCTTAGCTAACTTCTGCCCATACCATGCATTACGACCTTTCAGCAGTGTGACGTATGTATCAGCTAACAAGGGTCCTGCAAGTTTCTCAGGCTCTCGCGCTAGAAGATGGGTGATGTATATCATTTCAGATGTGCAAAGTGAAAAGTACACTGATTTGCTGGTTGCACTCTCATTGGTAAGTGCTGCCACCATACCTGCATGATAAGATGATGTTCAGCAACATGACTGGATACATTAGGCTCCAGAATAATTAAGTAGAAGTGGACAAAGAATATGGAGACACTTTCCCAGGTCTATTCTGCTAATTACTGGATTTAATTTTTCCTGATCCATGATATGAGAGCTGTGCGTACTGTATTAACATCAGTATGATTCTGTACCGTCTGAAAAATCTAAGCAACATTGCATTTGGCAGAGACCGCAGCATTGCAGCAGCATTCAGTGAATGCAAAGAGCATACTTAATTAAACAGGACGAAAAATACAAAGATGCCAAAATAGCAATTTTATTGGTTCAACGCTAAAACATAGAACGATTACATCAAGTATCTCAAGTGAACTGGATAAAAGGAGGACCCAGATGAAAGTTCCATTTTTCTAGATCAAAACTTTTCAAGTCAATTTAAAGATAGGACAGCAAATGAAAACTTACCAGCACCAATGGCATATACGTTTTTTAAGCCACCCATGACTTCATGAGTAATGAGATCACTATTGTCCCATACAATGAAATGGGGCTGCCTCAAAAATTTTGCAAGAGGTTTCCTCCACTTGTCAGCTCCACATATGCGAGCATTTGCATATTCTTTGTTATAAATCTCAGAAGCAATGTTTGGGCCTCCAAGATACAGAATGTTCTCCAAAGGCACTCCAGCTGCAATAAGAATCCATGATCAACAACCACAAGCAAAAGCCAACAGTACAACGAGGGGAAACCTTAAATGCATGTAACAACATATGGAATCGAGTCAATGTTCATGATGTCAATTTCAGTTCAGTGAAATAAATCCAGGAGAAACATCACATGTGGTGGGTAGAAACCAGAACATGCAATGTTCAGTAATAATTCAGATAAACCCTGCTAAACTGTATTACATGTTCAGAAGGGAAAGGCCTGTAGAGCAAACATAGCACATGGGCACTCACTTACTGCAAGATGCACCATTCAGCAAGGGGCTTAACTAGCTCTTGAACTTCCAATACTCGACAACAGGCAAAGAATATAGTACCATATAATCATCAAACATGCAATAAATATGAGGGACCGTAGGTACAGATCATGATTATCCAGAAAATTTCATCAGGAACATTCCAGAACTGCTGTATCTGATCCAGCTGAGCAGCATTTAAATCTTCAATTAAATTTGTTAGCACTACTACTTCCACAAATATGATAGTTACCAGATTAACGAAAATAGTAACTCAACCATGAGAACATAGTAGTACTTGCAGATCACAACGAGAATTGAGCAAAGAACTCACTTGCATTGCTGATCATCTGCGTGGGTGTTATGATCCGGGGCACAGGGTCGAGCGACGCCTCGATCCCCTTCGCCAGTGAGATGATCAGCGGCTGGGTGATCCGCTCCTTCCAGTACCTCCCGATCTCCCCGAAGACCTCCCTGGTCTCCGTGGACGGCAGGCCGTTGACGACGATATCGGCGTCCCAGACGGCCTCCTGCAGGTTGGTGACGACCTTGAGCGGGCAGAGCGGCGTGTCGAGCATGTTGAGGCAGAATCCGTCGCGGAGGATCTCGTCGGCGTGGAGCGTGCGGTCCCCGAGGCGCGCCTCGACGTACTTGAGGTAGGCGCAGCGGCGGATGAGGCGGCGCAGCACGTCCTCGCGGGCGTTGATGACCTCGAAGAGGCGCTCGGCGTCGGCGCGGTCCACTGCGCGCCCCGCGCGGCGCCACACCCGCACCTGCACCCGGTCCCGGTGCCGGCCGTACGCGTCCTGCAGCAGCGCGCAGAAGACGCTCCCCCACGCCCCGGCGCCCACCCCGACGACCCGCAGCGGGTCGCCGTCGGACTTCCCCAGCAGGCGCCGCAGCTCGTCCAGCTTCTCCTCCGCCGCCAGCGCCGCCGCCGCCGACCCGCCGTTCGCGTAGCTCCCCACCATCGCCGCCTCGCTTCGCGGTTCACACACCCTCGCCGAGCTCAACCGGGGACAGGCAAGGCAGGCAGGCTGGCTCCGGCCGGCCGAGGAAGATGGGGGTGTTCTTCTGGCGAGCACGGATGGAGGAAATGCGGGTGGGTTTCGCGGGGGGTTTTGTGGGGTTGGGCGAACAGAAATTACCAAATCCCAGCGCGAAACTCGCTGTCGATCGGCAAGCCCGAGGGCCGCGGCCGCGCCGGCCCTCCCTTTTGAACTCTGCTTCTCCCCGGGGGGGTTGGTGGTGGCGGCGCCCGCCCGGGTCTCGGCTCAGCAACCAGCACCAACTCGCAATCCGTGTAAGCAAGCAGGCGAGCGGGCCTGAGAAAATCGAAGGGAAAATCGTGCCTTTTCCCCTTTGGTGATTTCTTCCTGTTAAATAAGGCTTCCACGGAGGCAACGCGCGCGGTCAGGGAGGGAATCGGAGGCGGCGAGTCCGTGCACGAGGAGAACGAGGGCGGTGGTGGAGACGCCACACACGCCAGGCCAGGCGCGTCCGAAACCGAAAGGGAAGGGCGCGGGCGCACGGCGTGACCGAATTGATGACCGGCGGCGGCAGGTGGTCGTGTTTGGCGAACGAGGGTCGCCGTCGCGCCATCCGGTTCCGACGCGTCCTCCCGCCCGGGGCCGGCCGACCACCGGCCAACGCCGTCATCCGCGACACCAGCCAGCCGAGCCCATCGCAAGCTTTGATTGCTCTGGGCGGCCGCTCTAGTTGGCGAGCTGGTCCGAGTTCCGAGCCGACCAGAGGAGAGAGTCACTCGAGCACAGCGCACGCACTGACGCACATCAGCCCATCATCATCAATTCGGCGGCGTGAGGGTTAGCTTGAGCGGAGGATGCTTACTCGAAGAAGTGGTCAGCTCGTGCCTCCGTCGCTGCGGTCGAAAGCGATCCAGCGTTCGGTCCGAGTCCAACGTTCCGTTCCCTTTCTCCCTTTCCTCCTCTTTCGGAATCTTCACTCACTGTCAGCCGCAACTCACACCGGAGCCGGTCACAAACAAATCCTGCTGCTTTGGAAAAGATGCGAGCCGCGTCCACACCAACCGGCCACCGTGAATTGTCGATTCAGTCAGTTCATGGCGTTCGATTCAGGCACTGGCCCCGCTGCTTTGATTCTCGTTTTTCAGGCTCCGACCACGCCACTCGGCTGCCAGATTCATGGGATCACCATAGCTGTGGAATTCAAATATGAGCTTGAATAGTTAAGGGTGTTGCGAGTGCACCATCTGAATTTAATCAGACGCGACACAGTGAAAATGCAGAAAAGGCCACTAGATGGACAGAACAATTGTGTTTGTACAAGCATAGCCTCTCTTATTCAAAATTTATTTCATCATGAAAATAAGTTACAATTCGATTTACATCTGAACAAAAAAATCAAACGGAGAGAACATCAGAAACTCGCACGAATCTTCGAAAACTCTTAGAACGCCTAAGAATCAAGATTTTTTTCCCTGTTCCCAACATGCTCTCTGTCATTTCAGTCGTCTATCTTACTTGATCCTCTTCCTCCGTCGACGCTGAATCCCATTGCAAATCTACTGCCTGCCATCAGCAAAACCACGGCGAAATAATCCCGACAAGGCATCCGTTTCCACTGCGAAAGATTTGGTTGGTGAACATGGGAACAACAGGGTCAAAACCCAAAGCTATACAGTTTCTGGTTCTTCAGGAATCAACTCGTAGCCATGGGGCCTATCATCTGTTTTCCTAGATTCCACAGGAATGCACTTGAGGATCACAGCGACGATCATGCTAACTGAGCCGAGAATAACACTGAGCAACCAGAGCTCCCAATTCAGCGGCACGGTGTTTGCAAAAGTGCAAAGAAACTGCACTATGATCACTTGGAATAAGACAGTAGCTGCTAATATACTGATAAAGATCAAGTTTTTGAATATCCCTCTGAACACGTTGATCTTCTCCATTTCCCTGCTATTTATTTCGTTGAAAACCTGAAAGAGTAGCAAATTAAATGCAGTTACAGTCTTAAAAACAATGAAGTAACTACTGTATTTTCATGTATTGCGTATGCATGTAGGAACAATGAACTTATATATCATATATTGTTGGTTTCAATTGTTGTGAATCTTTCAAGTTTATCTGAATAAACTGTCTGATGGAAAGGGAAAAGACAAATGTGGTTTGCTTCCAAGCTGAACCCCCATCGGTTGGAAATATACACAGCGTCGAACATATGGAAGGAACACTGTCATCGTGTTTTCGACAACAAGGCTGTCACAACATGCAGCAGCTTTCGTTCCTGATCAAGCAGGACGTGAGATTTACATATCTAATAGCTGCCCTGCTCTTTGTGTTTTCTTTATCTGTGAAATTTGCTTTAGTTTTTCTTTCGCTTCGTGTCACCTTCAGCCAGGGAAATTATGTAAATTAGACTTTGTTTCTTACTGAATGAATCGGCAGAGCACCTGCCATTACTTGCTCAAAAGAAAAAAAACATTGCATGTCTCATTGAGTACATTGATTCTCACAATCAATGGCAGAGTTACTCAAGTTTCAAGTCATTGGTGTTTGCTACTTACTACTGCATAAGTAAATTTCAAAGCTTCACAAATTGAAACACAAGGTATCAGAAGCTGGCTTGCACTGCTCATACCTGGCAAAACACGAAAGAGTTGAATATGAGGGTATTGATGGTTCTATCAGCATACGGGCCTTGAATTTTAAGAATCCTCTTTCCAGCAAACATGAGAGTACCAAGTACAAGGAGCTGATATAAACCTTGCCCAAGAATATTTCTCCACATGACCCGAGTGATGAAACTATGTTCCCGTCTCACAGGAGGTCTCTTCATCATTTCATCATTAGGTGGATCTGTGGCTAAGGCCAATGCGCCTAATGTATCCATGATCATGTTCACCCATAGCAATTGGACGGCAGTAAGTGGTGCAGTACCTACAAGTTAGTTCGAAGTATATAGTATATGAAGTCATTCTAAAAGAGTGCAGCAAGGAGAAAGATAATAAGCAGGGAAACTTTGAATCAATAATGATTATATAAATAATATTATACTGGTGGTATGTATGCACACCTATGATACACGCTGAGACGAAATTCACTATCAGAGCCACTATATTAACTGTAAGCTGGAACTGCACAAACTTCTGAATGTTCAAGTAAACTGCCCGACCCCATCTAGCAACATTTACAATGGTACTGAAATTGTCATCCATAATAATAACATCAGCGTTCTCTTTTGCAACCTGCATCCAATCATACACTTGCATTATAACTCCACACTTCAGCATTTCTCATAGAATTCAGATGAAACTGAACAATAAATACAATTTCAGCTAAGGGAAGCAAAATTAAGTTAATGTATTGTACTACCTATAATAGGGAGGTCATAATTCACAAAATGCAATGCAATACGAAATTTATTTAGGGAATATGTCTGTAAAAATAGCATGGGCATTACTAATTCAGGAAATGCAAAACTGAATAAAACTTTTGTTCTTGAGAAATGCCCGGGTCTGGCCAAAGAGTTCTTAGAATTTCTTTCTGCAACAGACATTACAACTGAATATATGAAGGGTCATCAGCTGATGGCGTAGAAGAACAACAAAATGCAGTGAAAACCCTAAGACGTACCTCAGTGCTGGCAATGCCCATGGCCAGACCAATGTCTGACTCACGCAATGCAGGGGCGTCATTTGTTCCATCACCAGTAACAGCTACCACCTCTTGATACATACTTTTTAAGCTTGTTACCAATTTATATTTGTCCATTGGCAAGGACCGGGCCATTACCTAAACTCATGAAATATATGTGGGTATTGTTTCATAATTGAATTAGCAAAGAAATGAATAAAAGGCTGAAGAATTGAAGGAAACTAAACCTCAATTTTAGGCAGGAGCTCCTTCAGCTCATCTGTGCTCTTATCGTGAAGCTCTCGTCCTTCTATTGCAATTCCACCCTCAGTAAGTATTCCACATTCCTTAGCAATAGCTTTAGCAGTGTTGATGTTGTCTCCAGTCACCATTCTTACTTTAATACCAGCAGCCATGCAGGTCATTACTGCATCCCTGACACCAGGACGGACTGGATCCTTTATACCAAAAAGTGCTATTAGAGTGTAGCCATCCTCAGGTATAGTTTGGTCGTCAGAAATTTCATTTAGATCCTTAAACGCGATGCAAAGTGTTCTCAATGCCTCAGAAGCAAATGACTTGATTATATTTAAAACATTTTGCTTCTGTATTTCTGACAGCAGTGTTATACTTCCTTCACTATTGAGGACAGTATCACACTGCTCTAAAATAATTTCCGATGCGCCTTTACAGAAGGACCGGAGGCCACCGTTAGGTAACTGTATTAGAACAGACATCTTTTTCTTAACTGAATTGAAAGGTTCTACTCTTACTCTTGGCAACTTGTTGTACTCATCATATAGATCTCCTTGCAAGCTCAAGCCAAACTCCAACAATGCTGCTTCAGTTGGTGTGCCCAAGATATTTCTTTCACCATCATCTTCCTTCACAACCTCAGAACCAGTGTTCACAAATATTCCTTGTATAAGTATCTCCATAACACTTTTTGGAGTTTCAGCCTTTAGCTTATTGATATTTGTATCACCATTGACAGACTTAGATACATCACTGATCCAAACTTTATCAACAATCATGTGGTTGGTCGTCAGAGTTCCTGTCTTATCGGTGCAAATACAACTTGCTGAACCCATGGTTTCACATGCTGCAAGATGCCTCACTAGTGCTTTGTCACTCATCAGCTTTTTCATGGCAAATGCTAGACTAAGAGTCACAGCCAGTGGTAGACCCTCAGGAACTGCGACAACAACGATTGTCACTGCAATAGCAAAGTAGTTAACTATTGTCAGTGCATCATTTGCCGACCAATTCAATAATCCAACAAGCATTACCTTGTCAACCAGGAACCTAACTAGAAGTACTAGAAATGTGAGAATGGCGAACACCAACCCGATCTGTCCTATGATTGTGGCCACACCATTAAGCTTAACTTGCAAAGGAGTTTCATCCACTCCATCATCATTAAGAGCATCCATGATTTTGCCCCATTCAGTACGCATACCAACGGCAGTGACAAGCATCTTGGCTGTTCCATCTAGCACTTTACTACCAGCATGAAGAAACGGCTTTTCTTCAGAAACATGAACTGGTTCACTCTCACCTGACAAGCTAGATTCATCTATCATTAAGCTGTATCCAGAGACGAACAAGCCATCTGCAGGGACAACATCACCTATTGAAAGATGCAAGATGTCACCGACAACCAAATCATGAACCAACACCTTCTTGGTTTTCCTATCTCTGGTGATACGGACATATATCTTTTGTTTCTCATGGTCCAGCTCCATGAACTTCCGTGACTGCTTGTAGTCACTGGATGCTGTAACCAATACCACCAACAAAATGCTGAATATTATGCCAAGGCCGTCATAGATACCCGTCGGCCACCCCTTGGTGGCAAGGCCAACCACTAGAGAAACGACAGAACAAACCATCAGAATAATCAGCGTCAAGTCATGCAATGCATCCCAGACAAACATCCAGAAGCTTCTAGGAGGCTTCTCAGCATGCTTGTTACTGCCATACAGTTTCTGCCTGGTTTCTATTTCAGTTTCGCTGATACCATCTTCCAACGAGGCTTTGATTTTCCTAGATATTCCATTAATCCCACCATGCGTCTTGAAGATTGTAGGATCCTCACGCATGCCGGTAATTGCTGACAGTTCATCTGGACTGATACAAAAACCCTCTTTGATAAGATCGTTGGATAGGGGGTATCGTCTTACACCTGCACAGTTCAGTGATCAAGGTGAGATGCTACTGGGTAGTAATGCCAAGAAAGAAAACCACAGAGTTAGATGATTAGGCCACACCATTGATAAACTGAAGCGCTGCCTTGTGCACATTAATTACAACCTGAACTTTTCCCTGGGTAAAAAAAAAAAGCAAACATCTCTGAGACAAAGAAATAATTAATTTGTGTTCTGCTACCAAACAGAGAATTTCAGCACAGATTTTTGCGACCCAAGTTCAGTTATTCAGTGTCTCCTGCAATTCTATTTCTATCATAATATACTCCTCCAATGAGTGCCCCAGTGGCATAAGAAAGATCCAAGTGGTGCGCTGGTGACTCCTGACCCTCACCCCCATGTGATGCAATACCACTTGAGCTCTAATTTTTATGATACAGATCGAGGCAACGCGTTGTAATAATTTCAGTGCATGAACACATCATGCGGTCGGTCATTTCGATTAACCGTTGTTTCCCTCTAGAATTGGTCGTGTCAAGCCGGCTGGTCGCATGTGAAAGCTTTCTACCAGAACATGCCGAAAAGAAGATTTCTTATTCCTATTTTTGCCGTGCAAGGGACGCCTCCTGAATCTAAGCTCCCGTCTCACGACTTTGCTTGCCACAGTTCAGACGAGAGGAGACATGGACATCGGATGTTTGACATGGTGGCCTTATGGGAACCTTGCTCGGATTGAGACTTGAGGTATGTCAACGTCATGGCCGTCGATAGGAGAGGCACAAAGCAGTGGCCAGCGAAGCCGGACGTGGGCATCCACAGAGCAAGGCTGATCCGGAGAGAGGAAGTTTCCTGGCAATTTCCGAAGCCCGAAATGTACCCCCCACACAGTTTTGAACGGCGCAATTCAACGAAAGCGAGCAAGAAGGGTTCTACGGCATGTACGGCTTGCGCCGGCGCCGGCCATTGTCTGTGCGTACCAGGATCTTCCGGCGCTGGGAGTCGTCGAGGGCGTGGAGGCCGGAGAACATGCGGAAGCGGCGGCGGCGGTTGCGGACGACGAGACCGACGGCGCGGCGCCAGCGGAGGCGGGCCTCGCCGGGCGGGTTCTTGGCGGGGATGTCGAAGTGCTCGTTGAGGTAGCTGTCGATGCTCCAGCTCCTGCCCGACTCCATGCTGATCTCTGACTCTTGTTCCCTCGCCCTCCCGCGCGCTTCGCCTCCCGCTCGCTCCGTGTGTTCAGCGTTTCGTTTTCGTCAAGCAGGGGCGGAGGGAATAAATATGGAGACGGCAAGAGTTATG
The DNA here is from genome assembly GCF_002211085.1 of Panicum hallii. Classification (NCBI taxonomy): domain Eukaryota; kingdom Viridiplantae; phylum Streptophyta; class Magnoliopsida; order Poales; family Poaceae; genus Panicum; species Panicum hallii. The sequence goes on from NC_038044.1 coordinate 14,954,694, forward strand.
GAAAGGATCCACTGTGATGGCAAATTGCAAGAACACCCCTAAGAAGTTTTAAAATATGACTGCAAATGCTAAATGTCAAATCTCTGAATTTTCTTCCAAGCATTAGAATCTTTCGCCAGAAAAGTCTAAAACGTGGTCAAAGAGTTTCCAAATATGGCTTAATGTCCACCCTCCCTTTTCTTGAAAATTTGACTTTTACTTACAAGCATTAGATATCATAACAAAATGGAATAGTGCAAGTAGAACATTTTGTCGTAAAAAGAAGTACCATAGAAATAAGTAACTGCTAGTTCGCTACGTCGATGTAAGTTGATACAGCAGGGCTCTTTGTTGTTACTTACAGTTGTCCAAGTAAAATGTTGTACAAGTTACTATTGAATAAGTTCTACAGCGAACATGCTGGAAGTTTGCACTTGGCACAGCAAGAATCGATGAGACAAATGAAAATTTACCAGTTATATGTTTTGTGTCAATAATACCTACAGATCTTCACAGATGATCAGCACAAGAAATCGGCAACAAAAGGTTCACAAGGCTCCTTTACCTCGAAACAGACAGACTGTAGTATATATGTCACCCTTCAAATGGATTATTTGACAAAGAACAGACTGTCTATCAGATGGCGTAGGAGTAGCTGCTGTTGACAGAGTTAAAATGTAAGACCATGTTGGCGTAATACAAGGGACGACGCTGATGCCAATTAACTTTCCAGACTTTTTCCCGGTGAGAATAGTTCATAGTACATGGCTTCCTCAGTGCAGCTGGTATTTCCTTTAGCTTCAGCACGTCGAATGGTGCCAATAAAGTCAATAACGGTACCGAAAGGAGAATCCATTCGGCTCCCTGTAGATCTGACTGAGATAGATCTAGCTAGCTGGGTCACTCCAGCACGAACCAGGCTGCTATCTGCACCTAGTCAACCGATATTAGTCTTTGATTTTAACTTAACCAAACGGGGGAGGGTCCCAGCACCTTCTTGGACATTGGACGATTCTGCCCCCAGGCAAGTAGCAACATGGAGTTCTTCCTAGTTCCTACCACACAAATCATAAACAACAAAACCATAGAAAATAAAATCATGGTGCTGTTCGTAAGATACTTATTATCGGAAGTCCGAGATTAGATTTCTAACCCCAATAGTAACAAAGTTATCGCAGCCAAGTAGCCAACACCCTAGAGAGAACCTTCATATGTAGTGAGACCTCCCTGGCTCCCTACTTCCAGTGTGCATCATGCCCATGTAGTGGGAGCTCCACCATGTGTTGCTTGCCACTAACAAAACTGTGCGTCATCGTAAAGCAGGAATGGGATGGATATTATTTGGTTGATCAAGAGCCTACAAGGCTACAACCAATGAGTAGGAATGTAGGATAAAAATATTGTTAAATGTGAAAGGGATTCATCAAACACACACCGCAAACACTACAAAAGAGACAAGAACCAGATCTGCTTTAAATTTTTGCTTGCCTGTAAGATTGTCTGAAGATCAAAGTTCACAATTGTGCGTAAGAAGAAGTTGGAGGTAAAAAACACATATATGTCATCAGGTAACCATCTGCTGTACATGGGCTGCATAACCTCTCCTGCACCTGGACTCAAATATAGACGTGTCTCAATTCAATGGTGATATAAGGATGCGGAGATCAATCCTTATTTCATGATTTGTGAGTAAATTAGTGCATCACAGAGCTCTACTTTTAGTTCATTCAATTCGTAACAGCATATGCTCAGCGCGAAGCGTACAACCACAAACATATGCAATTTAAGAGACTACAATAGACCGAACCATAGTAAGGAGTTATAATGCAACAGCCAAATCTAGTCACTTAAATAATCAGTTCCGATTTGATAACCAATGGTAGCACAATGTTCAACAAAAAAAATAAAGTCGAAGAAGGATTCACTCATAAAGGGGCACATGTTTTGGCAGATGACTTTCGTGGCTCTTCCAACTTTCTATAGCCAAACAACAGGTAATGTGGGTCTGATACTATCCTGCATTTCTTATAAACGCAATAAGAACTTTGACGTTCAGAAACTTCAAATGCTTTTAATATAATCATTTTGTGCCAGAAATAACCTGACAATAGCCTGGCAATGATATTGATCCATCAAATTTGCTCATATAATACCTGCCCTATTCATTTAGCTTTTAGGTAAAAAAATTGTATCGTTGCGCTGGCGCTTAAGCCACCCATTATCCTGAAGCTACTGTTGCAATTAGACATTTGCGAGGAAATGTGCCAATGTATATGATTTTAACCCAAACGTCCAATAGGAAGGAACACAGTGGTACCAAAATGCGATTTCAGTGGTCAAGCAAGCACCTGGCAGGTGATGTTACCTATCTCCGCTTGTCTTCTAGTGGAGCATGGGGACACAGGCGGCGCGGAACAGAGGTCGACGGCGGGGACGGTACGGTCGAGGCGGTCGTCGGTGAGGCCAAGACGATCCCCATGCGTCTCCGCCCCCAGCCACGCCGGTCGGGGAGGAACCTCGTACAGGGGTGGAGTAGAGGAGAGCTGGGAGGCAGCGCGAGGCCGCGGCGGAGTGCTCGTCGCCGACGGAGGGCGAGCGTTATGCGAGGTTTTGGGGGAGCTTTTCTCGTTTGGCGAGCGCGGCAGGGCCAGCCGCCAGTGTTGCAGAGTGACGAGAAATCGGATAGTCTAAAACAAAGCTGAAAATATATCACAAAGTTTTTTATTTAAAATTTTAAAAAGATCACAAAGTTATACGGCAAAAGATTGACCTTATCTATTCCTAGGCTTATTTTTCTCCAAATAGGACATTCCTGCAAACATACAACATTCCCGAAGCTTGACTGAATGGTCCGTGTGATCCTTCTGTTCATGTCATTCATCGGCGATCCGGCTGTAGCTCATCTCCAGCCAAGCTATGGCCGCAAGGAGCTCCGGAAACCATATCTTGAAGCCTGGGAATCATACTGAGGTAATATGGTTTTTCAAATTACAAGTGATTTTCCCAGGCACCGTTCTTGTTGGGAACTTGGGATCCAGGGAGCCTGTATCTTGAAAACGCTTTTCGGAAAACTCAGGCCTACAGAGTGTAGATTGCCGCTGAAAAAGGCTTACTGAGTTACTGCCATGGCAGATGGGCGATTGATCGAGGTAATCTGCAGTGTGTTATCGAGCACAGCACCTCTGTGGTTCAGTGCCTGAAAAGCAATCGCCATCTAAACCATTTGAACTGCAGTCACCCCATCAACATTCCAGAACAAGGGTACGGTTCGCTCCAGGGTCCGTAGCCACTAGACACTGGAGCGGCTAAGGTAGACGACCACGGGGAGAGATGGTTCACGTGATACAAGATACTGCATACATTTGGTATGCAGATTGAATCTTCCACAGAATTACGAGATGAATAAATTCTGTAATTCTGTTATTACAGAAAAAGCATGAATACTTCATATCAAAAAGTATCCAAACGAGACAATAAACCTGATGAAGCGAAGGAGAAAAAATCCCCAAAACAAAGGCGAAGACGGCGACCATATAGAGTTAAGATCAGTAAACAATCTAATCCAAATCCCACAACATTTGATCACACCCAAAAAAATAAATTGAGCAAGTATCTGCCCTGCTGAAGACTAAGCTCTAGCATCTGAACTCCCGTGCACTCAATCAATTCTGCTCATTATCTCGTACATGGTCAGTTTAATATATTGCACTTGTAAAGCAACAATTACAGCACCCTAAGCAATCATTAATAAATTAACCAGGCATCGCAAGCAGGACCAACAGAAACTAAAAAATATACATACCCAGCTAATGTACTAATTAGCCAACAAAAAAAGTTTGCTTGTTAAAAAAACACTTGCATGTGGAAACCAGCAGTATTTCCATACACAAGAACAACATTGTTTTAATTTGAACTAAAGGTACGGCTCAAGCAATACTATTTTTGTAAATAACAATAATAATGTTCAATTTGAACAGGGTTCAAAATTCCCATAAGGTCAATTTAGTGCTGATGATCTTTCACAATACCGCACTGTTGACATTCAGGACAGATCACCAAACCCCAACAGTGTGTACTAAGGTTCTCAAGACCAGACAACACAAACATTATAGAACCATTTCATTCCAAGAATGTCAAAGATGTCTTAAACAAGGCAATGCCAACTCTACAAATAGTAGATCCTCTAGGGCACCTATAGAAAATTAAAAGACTGCATAATGCTTCAAAACAGACGGTAAATACTATGTCAGCCAGCATTAGAACAAGCAACCTGATCTTGTCCCCAGAAGTCTTAACAAAATCAGCAATGATATTAGACTAAGAGGCTATTAACACAGCTGACACCTTAAACAGGCATAACCATTTAAATTGATCATTCAACAATTTAATTTGACTGCAACGCTACTAACACAATTGCCTAATAGTAAAAGTTGAAACAATAGTAAACCATATCAGCTAGAACTCGAATGTAAAACAAGGACAAGGTAGTCATACTATTGAAGACATAGGTGATGCATCACAAATATCTAACACTCGCAAGATTGAAACATTTGAGAACAGCACATTCCATGCAATGATTCTGAACAAAATTTGGGCAAGATCTATGATTGACATCATTTAACACATCATCGACATGTCATCCTCTCCAAGATCCATAACAGTAAGCACGAAGTCTTCATGGCAATACCAAAACCGAGATAAGGGTGTCCGATACATGAAATTGACAACTAAAGCAGGTACTATGCTGGACGCCCGGCATCTAGAAGCGGAGCTTGGTAAAGAACCACCTGTTCTTGCCTGTCTTGAACCTCTCCTCCAGGCGGGCCTTCGCGGCCTTGCAGGCGGCGACCTTCTTGTCCCGGGTGGAGAGCGCGTCGGGCCCTCCCGAGGCGACGTCCTTGAAGTCGATGTCGAGGGTGTAGCGGGTCGGCATGAGGTGGGTGAAGTTGACGAGCTTGATGAAGCACTTGACCCGGGACTTCTTCGCCGTCTTCTTGGCGGAGTCCTTGCGGATCACCTTCTTGGGGTACTTGGCGAGGCCTGCGACGAGGCAGTGCCCGTAGGGGCGGTCGCGGGTGCCCTCCTCGAACACGCGCACGATCACCGCCTTCCGGCCAGCGAACCGGCCCTGGAGGAGGATCACGGCCTTACCGGGCTTCAGGAACTTCACCATCTTCAGCTGCTGCTGCTGCTGCTGCTGCTGCGCCGCCGCCGCCGCGTGGGAGGGTGGGGAGGGCTCGGGAGGTGGAGGAAAATGGTGGGCGTGGGAGGGGCAAGAATTAAATAGGGTGGCGGCGTTAGGGTTTCGAGGAGGGTGAGCGGGTATCGGCTGTTGGATACGAGATCGGACGGTGCTGCCGCGCTGGGCCTTCACGGGTTGGCATGGGTCAGGCAGGCTTGGGTCTGGTGATGCTAGGCGCCGGTGGAGCTCGCCCAGCACCAAAGCTTCACGGGCCACGAATCACAAAGCTTCACACCACACTGGGCCTGCAATTTTCTCAGAAATTACTGGACCTTTATTTTTGTGAGAAAGTGGCCCAATATAATGTTCTTTCTTAAAATTTCTTTTTGCTAGTTGCTAGAAAAATACCAACCACCGTTTCCAAATACTCGTCACTTTTGAGCACTTTATTTGTTTCAAAATATTTGGCACTTCACGCTTCCGAAACATGATTTCCTATTTTGCCCTCATAAGAATATTATAGGAATGTTCTAGAAATACTAAAAGGTACCTTTACAAGAGTATTTTGGTCATTTCATGCTTAAAAGGTGAATTGCCTTGGTACTCGTGTCTCGGTCAAAGTTGCCAAGTATTTGGGAACGGAGGTTGGTATAGCATCAGATTGAACTCTCTCCTTATCCATCCCAATCTGACCACCGGTCCTGTGGCTACTTCTATTGGAGGTCGACAGTGTTACGGGAGTGGAGGGAAAACGTGGGAAATGGCAAGACATCAACCAGTTTGTGTGGATAATAGAGAGAAAATCGCAAGACCCAAAAAAATCAAGCCACGGCATCCCACAAAATTTGCAATTCTACAACTCAAAAAAAAAATCAAAGAAACAATTCAAACTCACAAAAACCGCGAACCACTTGTCCACTTCTCACGCCAATTTTTTTCTTTTTTGAACTTCGCTATAGAACTATTTGAAGCAAAGAAGAATCCAAGCTCACAAATACTCGACGTGAGATTGAACTGACAATAACCATTTCCATGACCACCTGGTAAGCATCTCCTCGGCATCCGTTTCTCGCCGTCATTGTTGGATTCGAAGACCAGTGAACCCGTCCTACTCGTTGCCCTTCATGTCATCGGCTCATCACCCTCCTAGCTCGCAGCGATCAACTCCAGGTTCTCTTATCGCGTACATGCGCGTTTGGGTTCTTCCTCATTTGTCATGGAGGACGTCGTGCCATGCGTCAATGAGACACCACTTAGAATCTAGAGTGCGCAGTGGGTCTGATCTAGATCCGAAGTCTGAGCTAGCCATCGAGCCTCAAGGTCGAGAACTGGTGCGCCAACGACACCTATGCTTAGGTGGGCAAGTGACACAGCCAACCTACCGTAGTAATGTTGGAGTTGGACCCATGATGATAAAGAGTGGAGAAAAGTGAACACTCAGGGTAATTTTAAACTTTGCCTTAAAAAAAAGGTAATTGTAAACCTCACATGCAAGCTTGGATCCATCGCATCAGGAAAATCTTTTTCTATCCTTACTATTCAGATCTTTTTTTTTTGCATTCATATGTCCAAGTTAAAAACCCATGCATCCACCTACCAAAAACATGGACACATGGTAGGTTGCTTGTAGCCCGCCAGCCTCTGATGAAGTGTTGCTTGGTTCGTAAAGATATGGTAGGGTGCAGGTTTGGAGCCCGCTAGCCTCGATGAGGTGTTGTGCGGTTGTCATATGTATCAAAAGAGTGAAATACCTATTGAGACGATAATAGTAGATGTTAGTTCCAATGTTCCAGTTAGAATATACCCATAATATAATTTCAACATCACCAATAACTAAAAGTGATACGAACCTATATTAAATAGAAGAGAGAAAGAAAACAGACCATATGTAAGATATAATTTCTACAGAAAAAACAATACGGTAGATATTCTGTGTATTGGAAAAGAGTGATGTTTATATGCTAGATGGGGAAGGAAGATCTTTGGTGGAAATTAAGTGATCCAGTGATTATTTAAACTATTATAGATGGATACGAAGCATAGTTCTGCTCCTAGTATACGAGTGATATGGTAGAGGCCTAGGTGGCTAGCTGCTACAGTTTTGGAGTAAGTAGCCCGGGTTCCAATTCTATCGGACACACTTTCGTCGGAACGGAGGACGGGTCCGACCGGAGATGGAGGACTCTGGTGCTTAGAATCCAGATGTGATGCAGGTGCTACTCTAACCTCTACCCCTACAATCTGACACACGATAGGAATGTCGGATGGGCACACCGTGCGCATCCGATCCATCCATCAAAGCTAGACGTGCTCGGATCACCTTGCCGGCTACCACAGTTGCAGATGACGATGAGACGAGGCTAGCGATCACTTCAGAACGACGGAACGAGAACGTGGAGACCGTCAGACCGAGCAAAACAGATAAGAACGAACAAAAGCTCATACCGTGGGCCGGTCTAAGCTGAATGATCTCACAGGCCCATGCTTAGCCCATTTTGAGCGTGGCAAAGAGAAAGCAGCCGACAACATGGGCCCCCGCACGTGCTTTCACGCACAGGATCAGGACAGCGAGCGCGCGGTCGGCAATCCGCGGCGGGCCTACGTGTAGTCCACCACCATCCACGGAACTTCCGAGGCGCCTAGAAATTTCCCGGGTCCGCGCCCGCGCTCCCACCACGTGAAACGCGCGAATATCTCCGCGTTGCCGAGGCGCCAGCCACGAACCTCCCCGAACCGACCGCCCGGCCAATTCAAAAACCAACCCAACCCGGATAGGATACGACCGGTTCAACCGCCTTTGCCGCCGTCCGCTCGTCCGGCCCCGAACCGACCCCAGCCTTGCGTCGCCGAGCGGCCAACGTTCCCGCGCACGCCAGCGCAGCAGAGCCGTGTCCGGGAAGGATTCCCGACCCGGCTGGCGACAGGCCAGCGGCCCTCCACCGCCTCTCCTCCTCAATAAATAGCGCCCACGGGACGGCTTCTTCCCCTCGCGCTCTGGCTTTTCTTCTCTCCGGTGTTCGGCGCCTTGACCTGTCGTCGCGTTTGCGTTTTCCGCTTCTTCCTTCGCTCCTCTCTCTCCGTTTCTTCTTCTTCTACGGTTGATTTGTTTCGCCGCTTTTGCCCTTCGGTGCTCGCAGATTGCTCGGGGCGGTCGCGCGTGCGCCTCCGTGTGGGTGTGGCGCGGGGAACAAGTCGAGTTGTTCGGTTTATGGTTTATTTTTTCCTGTGATTCGATCCTCCAGTATTTTCGTTTCGATCCTCGTTTTCGCCGTCTTCGCCTTCTCAGCGTGTGGGTTGCAGGATTACCTGTCCCGATTGGGGAGTTGGAGGCGGGGTTCCTCATGGCGTCGTGTGGCAAGGAGGTCGAGGCAGGTCAGTCTCTCGTCAGATCCGGCGGTTCATTGGTTTTATCACTCGGAGGATCGGTGGTTTCAGGCTTAATCGTCCCGGTGACCGTTGTGATCTCATCCTATGGGCTCGTGTTACCGAGCGATCTTCTCCGCTAGTCAAATCATGGGTTAAGGTGGATTCAAGACCTCGGTCGATTCTTATTTTAACAGCTGATCTCGTTTGTGGTGGGTGTTTGTCCTGCTTTTAGATGCAGAAAGGAAGGGTCCTTGATGGTTCAGGAGAGATTATTAGTTCAGAAGAGTTGAAGGGTGGAGGTTTGCTTATGGTTCCTTCGTCGATTTTAATTTGTTATGGTCGGTTTGGTATCATGGTGGCGTGAAGGTCGCCACCGGACTAACTAGAAACTTGACAGCCCGTATGGGAGTTGCTGTTAGCTGGATCTGCAGAGGAAACAAATAGAGGTGCGAGTTTTAGAGGCAGATTGAGGCGTTGGCTGGTCTGAAGTTCATACCGCCTGGAGAGCACCATCGTTTGGATATCTCTACCCCAGTTCTTTCTTATTGGTCCCTACTCTTAAATTTCTGCATGCTGCAATTCTGATATCCGGGCTTGCGGTTCTTCTCCAGCAATTGGATTATATGGACGGATGGATGGGTTGGAGGCGGGATTGATTCTGCTTGAGCAAATGGAACCGTGGAGGGTTCCGTGTGTTTGTTTACTAATAATCCTCTCCTGTCAACGTTTTTCGACAATTAACTTCCATCATAGGCTACCATTGATTCGTTAGTAATTCTGCAGTTTGGGGGAGGCATCAGCAAACAGATAGAACTGTCGCACAGATAGAACTGTCAGCTGGAATAGTCAACGATTGATCAGGCTTTATCCCTATCCCTACATTTTGATGATTGCAATTGCTGTTTAAGGGTCAAATTGATGGTTACCGTAGAGTGGCCTCTCACTGATTGCAGATCGCTAGGTGATACTTGCACAGGAGCAATAGGAAGCCGACTGAATCTCTCTTCAGCTTTTCAAAACTACCACCTTCTCCGATTTTCTCATCTTGTTTGTTGAGTGGATTCTACCTCAAAAGTAGATAATGATCATAGTATGGTCATTATTGCAGGTCACCAGCTGATATTTTTGCAAGAGTTGTTGGTGACGATTGGAATGTGTTGGGAGTGCTTTCTAACCTATTCTAATTTGAGACAACATGCTAATTTTTTGGAATTATGATAATTTCTCAGTTTAAAATTCGGATACTATGATCAACATGCAGTGGTAGAAGGTTCTGAGCATATTTGGGGGATTCAAGCTGGCACGGGGGAATTTTTGGCTACAGCATACTGACCCTACACTCGTTCTAAACTTGTTTCTGTTTCTTCATTTATGCTTTGAACATAGCTTTAATTCTGGTGTTGCTTCTCTATGTTCGCAGATCATTTAGCCCAACTAGTTGGTAGTCCGTCCGTCTGATTTGGTCATAAAATGTTCGGTTTGGGATTTCTCTCTGTGGTTTCATTTGCTCTATCTATATTTTTGTGCTCATGTGGTGGTTGCAGGATTAGTTGGGCATTGGAACTTACTGTATCTAAGAATTGGCACTTGAAATTGAGGGCAGGTCAGAGTCTAGTGCACGGTCATTTTGGTTATATTGGTTTCATTACTTGTATTCAGTGGTTTCAGATCTGAATGGTTGGCTAATATTCTGCCCCTCCAGTGGGATAATGATGAGGTTTGAGGCCCTGGATTTATTCAGTATTGTATAAGCTGATCTTTGTTGTGGTGTGTTTTGTGTCATTCAGAGATGCAGGTGGGGCATTGGTTGTGGAGGTTGATTGGTGTAGAGGTTTGGTTATGGCTGACAGTAGTTTTGCTATTTCCGCATTATATTATGATGAACCATCATGACATTACGACTAAAATGCTAAAGCTTCGATTGGGATCAAGGTTCAAATCTATAGGATGCTTGGAAGCAACACTCTGATTGGAAAAATTATGACTTCTGATTGCCATCAATGTTCAAATCTGTAGGATGCTTGTAATTATTTGGATGACTTCTTTTGTGCCGCAACAATTGAAATTACAAGGTGGTTCTGCTGATCAGTTCCTTCTGTTTTCTAGTCTTAAATTGTATGGATGCTTGGGAATTCTTATGTGCTTCCTATCCAGTTAGTTTCTTCAACCAGCTTTCTCAAGTTGTTGCAGATGTGACACGTGCACATGCTGAGCTATAATTTCCGATCATTTGTTGCACATGCTTCGTGCCCGTTCTCTACTAAGCCAGGCCTATCCCTATCCTAAACCATGACTTACCGTGATTTTAAGGAACCCAAAAGAGACAATCCTTCGGTAATTTCAGGCTTAGAAAGTTCAATTTTGCAAGTTAAATCTGATATATATCTTCCAAATTCTGCTGCCTTCTTTACTTCTGTTGACCAGAGAACTTATGGATAGTGTACATTGATTGCTTGGGGACCTGCGTAAGACATTCTGAAGCTGTTTGAATGAACCATGATAGCTTGATGATCAACATCTGCAAGAAAGATCCCTCTGCCCAGAGTTTGCCCCCCAACTATTTTCCTCAGTTGTTGACTACATATTACTTTCCAGCTTGCTCGTTCAAGGTTGTTTGGTTGGTTTCCAGTTACTGGAGAGTATGGATGCTTAGAAGTTTGGAGTAATGGGGCACTTTATAAGATTCTTCCTTCTAACCAGAGTTCACTCTTGCTAATATCCTGAGTAATACTTCTATTTCGGATCCACTTTCTGATTTAAGTTGACAGCTGTTTGGTTGGTTTACAGCAGTTGGACCTTAGTATGGATGAATGCTAAGGCATCCCGAGATCTGGCTGTTTTTGTCTATGGATTCTTCCAGTCATTTACAATCCTTTAACAAGCTTATTGATGATTCTTAAACAGTCCTTACCCTAGATGCCTCATCCAATGGTGCAGGTTCACTGTTTGAGTTGATTTCCAGTAAGAACTCTCGCTATATGTTGGTCCCCAGTTAATTTTGCAAGAAGCAGCGTAGACCATGTTTCTACCTTCTAATATCTATGCTTTAACCTGACTAATAAATTTATCTGCAAAATCATTTAGCTTTTTGAAAAATAATCATGAATGTCTCTTCTAGATAGTTTACAGAATGTAGGGTCATAGTATTACCTTGTTCTAATTTCAAATTAGGGGATGCCTACTAACATGCAATCTGGTTCCTGATTTGATTCTATTCTCACTTCCTTTGGTATAACCCTTAGTCAGCTTATTAATTTCATTCGTGACTATCAAATTTACTTGTCTTGATAGGGGTTGTTAATTCATTCACTAATTAATCATAATTTTGTTAAATTCATCATATCGCGGTAAATCATAACCATTAGTATTTTTAGTAATCTAGTTATTATATGAAATCAGCATTATAAAGTTTTGATAACTGAGGAGATAGTTGTCCCTAGCTTCTTTGGTGAGTCAAGCTACATTTTCTTGTCCTCCTTTTGGTTATCATGGTATCGATCTCCTGGAGTGATGCACTTCCTTCGCTGCACCCTTTATGCCCTCATCTTCACTTTATATGCAGACTCCAGTCTTTTGAACTTTGTTCTGTTATTCCCACATTTAGGGGTCGCATCAGTTCATTCTATCGTTGTGGATCAAAACCAATTATTGCTCTCCCCAAAAGAGAATCTGTCTGAGCTAACATGTTGTTTGGCTGAACAATTGTCGCATTTGAGCCTATACACCATTTGGTGATGCAATTTCTGCTTTGCGGCAAGCTTCTGAGATGGAACTGGAGTCTTCTGTTTGCTTGTTGCTTGGTGGTCATTTTTGTGGCAGAGGTCTGATTTACTGGACAGTGTTAGTGTTTATATACCTGGATTTCAGTTTCAAGAATTTGGGTTGAAGTCATCCTGGTTCAGATAAATGTGTGGATTTGCTGTGCTTGAAGTCAAAAGACCGTTAGGATTGGGATGTATAGTGAAAGCTTAGAGCAGAAGCTTAGGTGCTTGCTTTAAGTAATCTACTAGATTTTCTCACCCTGACTTGTATTAGTGAACTTGAATCGTGTGCTTGGTTCCATTTGTATGTTAGTTGTTCAGATTTGTTGGTAAAGATAAAGATCCCTCAGTTTGGTGAAGCTCTGTTATCTTGACAGATCAATATGTTATATGGTTGGTTGAATAGTGGTCTTAGGTTAGCTACAGACTAGGATGGTCAAACTTGCATTTTTGGTTAGGTTGTAACAAACTGCTTGCACAAGTGGTTCAAGAAACGTAGCAAAAGTATGCTGACTTTTTAAGTACTATGATGGCATTGTTTGCACTTATTGGATCTGAGGTATGAGGATGCTAAAATGAAGAAGTTTTGACTTAACTATTGTTATTAGCCAACAACAATCACAAACTTCTGAATTGGATTGCTGGACCTGAAATAATATCTGGACCAGTTGGTAGGACACTTGGTACTCGATAGTCTTGAGCTGCTGCCTGTGTGTTTTCTATCAGTGGTCATGGAGTTTACCGACAATGTCAGTTTTTTGTGATAAGTTGGATAAACTGTACAAGATGAGGATTGCCCAGTGTATGCGTGCTTGTGGACTTATTTAGCTCTGTGTAGTGCTGTTGGTTTGGAGACTGCACTTCTTCGAAGTGTTCTCTCCTGTGAGCCAAGTTCTGATTTGGGTTCTTGATCATGAGTGATTTTTTCCGAAGCTGGTCGTGGTGGCCATTGAGTTTCTTCGTATGGAGTTGCAGAATCTGCATTGGCTAGCTGGATAACTCTTTAATTTTCTTGAATAAGGTTAACTAAAACCGTGTTGTGGTTTGCTTGTGACAGTGCACACCATCATCCTCCAGATCCCAGGTCTCTCTGTTCTTGTACCATGGAGCCAACTGACCTGAAGTCTTATCCTTGTCCTGATTGTTCCATCACATAAACTGCAAATGAACACTTCTTGCCAGGGGAAACTGACTAACCTGCGATTTCTCTGGATGTCTTACTGATGTTCACAGCATGTTTTCTTTCTTGCAAGTTTAACTTTTATCTTCATGAGATATGCCTTGTTTAGGCTCGAAGAATCTTTTTCATATCGTTCTTTCCGCAAGTAGTAATGTTTTTGTAAGCTATGCCCTTGTTTATATGCTTATGTGAGCAAGTCTTGCATGTTTGTTGCTTGTGTTTGAGCTTAGGATGGTTTTTTGTTTGTTTGTTTGTTTTTGGTTTTGGTTTGTGGTTGTTTGGTTTTGTTTGCGGTTTAACACTGCCTTTGCCGGTCCCAAGCCCGGATGAGAAAATGTGGAGGGAACTGCGAGCGGCTCAGCTGCATGATTGGCATTTAGGAATGCCATGGTTATGAATTTTATTGGGAGACAAATTGTGGTTTAATTGAACAGCTAGAGGCTGAAGGCTCAAAGAGAGGAACTACCATCATGGCAACTATAATCCGGTGCCACTGTTATGAGTGTCTTTTCAGTTCCATTTGATGCTTATTGCAATCTGCTGGCAACTGCTCTCTAGCTGCCTGTTCTGTTTATTTCAGATTTAGCGTTCTAGACTTCCAGATGAGGGAGCAGGAGGAGAATAGGCAACTGTCGAAACTGAAACGGTATTTGTTGCAGCCATATGTCTCCTGCCTATGCTGGTAATCCCAGTTGTTTTATTGCCAGCTGAATGCATCACTCCATCCCCTTGTGTCCAGTGAGGCATTTGTTTCAGTAATGCATATGTTGAATAGAGCTGTCCAGGACATTCGAGGTGCATCCAAACTGTCCTCGCTATTCAAATAGAGGAATGCAAAATTCAGCTAGCCAAAACCGGTGGTGAAAACAGAAGGGTTTCTCTTGCAGATCACCGGAAAAGGCTGAAACTCGTGGGTGCAAAACGCATTCCAAACTGCCTCTGTACGTTGGCACATGACCGTCTTTCAACTGGTGTACTTGTACATGGTTAGCAATCAGTCCGTGAACTAGGGATTCGAAAAGGAACTTGTCAAGCTGATGTATCCACGCCAACTGAGATGTTTTTTAGAGAAGTTTTTGTCAGACCTGCGCATATATCACAAAACCGTCGAACGGTGACACGAGTACTTTTAAACCACACCTCGATCTTTTTTACATCGCTCATGGATCCAGCAGTAGCAGAGCCGCAGAGGGCAGATACTAAAAATCTTTTACAAGTCGAGCGTCTGACCGTTGGTTGCCCACGCGTGACAGGTCGCCGCCGGCGAGGCTGCCCGCAGCGCACGGCAGGCTGCAGATTTGCAGACCGCGCGCGGTTGGAGGCCCAACTAGATTCAGGGACAAGAGCATTTTTCTTTTCTTTTTTGTGCAATACTGCTGAGATTTAAGGGGCGTGTACGAGGAAGTAAGAAACTTGTCATTCCATCCACGATGCGCTTTCCTGTACACGAAAATGATTTTTTTCCTTAAAAGCAAAATCGAGAAGAGAGGAAGAACGACGTCAAGCGTGGGACACGTGGTAGAGAGGGGGAACAAAAGAGAGAACAGGGAGCACCCATGATGATTTTGGGCGCATGGGTCGGGACCCTGGATCGTATGTGCTCGATCGGTGATCTTAGCCTGTTTTAACATAATCCGTTCTCTGAAATTTTATTGCAAGAGCGACGGGCAAAGGGTCAAAATTTTCCTACTATCTTGTCCATGCTGCTTTGTGCTAATGCGGCGATCTTACCAGCCCTTGATGCTCGCACATGACCATGATGTCCATAGTCAACTAGGCAACAATATCTTAAACTCAAGGGGGCAAAAAAGTCCGGCTGAAAGACAAGACCGGGCCAAGTGGCAGGCCACCACAACAAGCAAGAAGATGAAGATCCAATCATGGTGCGCGAACAAAAGCCTCCCAACAGTGGCAAGAACTGGATCGTTCCACTCCTTCCCTCCGTCCATCTCCACCCCACACCCCTACCCCCACCGCCCGTCCGATCACGTCGACGTCCATCTCCTCCTCCGCAGCACGCCCCCCCTCCAGGATTCTCCTCCTCCGCTTCCCCTCGATCGCCGATAAAACGGAAAGCAGTGGATCGGACGTCACCAAAAAGATCGGTGGGGAGACGAGAGGGGACGTGAAAGGCGAAAAGGTGGAGGAACTGGGAAAGGGGGTAGTCGGGTAGAACTAGAAAGTTTCTCCCCGGGAGAGGCAGCCCGGCGGCAACCGAAAGTGGGGCCTTCCGGCTGCGGCGTGCCCTACCGTCGATTCCATGTCCTCCTCCGGGTCTAGATGAGGTTCTGATGCCGGAATCCTACTGCTTTTCCGGCTATTTTACCGCCTGGGGGTTTCACTTTGATGCGGCGTGGTTCCCAGCCCCCACTCCCTGAATTCTGTCTCGGCTGCTTGGATTCAGACGCTCAAAGCTTCGCTCTGCCATCTCGCTGAATTGCTTCTCGTCCAATTTGGGCAGCTCGCTGTTGCTTGCAGGAGATCGCTGCCCTTTCTGGAATGCTGCAGAGGTCTACTACTCTGTTCAGTGGTGAGGTCTGCTGCTGCCCTGCAAGTTAGTTCCATCTCAATCTCTGATCAGTAATCCAGTTGTTACAGCCTCTAACAGAAAGTTCTTTGATTCTTCCATCCTGCTTCTCTTTCTTTGTGGGCATCTCTCCCGTGCAACTTGTCCATTGACCATAGGAGGAGGAAATTGTTCTTTGGTTCATTCTCTGTCACAATGGAC
This sequence comes from Panicum hallii, assembly GCF_002211085.1. Taxonomy (NCBI): domain Eukaryota; kingdom Viridiplantae; phylum Streptophyta; class Magnoliopsida; order Poales; family Poaceae; genus Panicum; species Panicum hallii. Next base: position 14,970,890 of record NC_038044.1, read on the forward strand.
GACGGAGCTGACCTCCCCTGCCAATTGCTCTTCTCCCACCCGGAGGTGCCTGGCAGCTTCGACGAGCTCTTCAACAGCGCCACAACGACCTGCACCCACACGCACAGCTGCAACCCTCCCGGCCCGTCGGGCCCCATGCACACCCACACGTGCCTGCACACGCACACCCAGGTCTTCGCCGGCGGCGCCGAGGACGACGACGCCAGAGAGGACCCGGCCAAGCCACGGAGACCGTTGGGGAACCGGGAGGCCGTGCGCAAGTACCGGGAGAAGAAGAAGGCGCACGCGGCCTTCTTGGAGGAGGAGGTCAAGAAGCTCCGAGCCGCCAACCAGCAGCTCCTGAGGAGGCTGCAGGACCATGCTGCACTGGAGGCAGAGGTGGTGAGGCTCAGGAGCCTCCTGCTCGATGTCCGGGGCAAGATTGACGCTGAGGTCAGCGCGTCCCCTTTCCAGAAGCCGTGCAGTGTTGGCTCTGTGGTGTCTGCTGATCCTGCTCCGTGCTTCAATGGCAACTCTGAGGTAGCAGGAGCCTGGGAGGAGAGCTTCGTACCTTCAGCTGCAGATTGCAGGATAGATGAAGGGGGCGGCGTGTCACGAGAAATTGATGTTCCAGAAGGTTTGCATCATTCCATGGATGTTGTTGCAAACTTTGTGAGTTCTGATTCTCTGGCTGAATGATCGTTTGCCTGATTGGCAGCTTTTTTTTTTAACCTCTGCCAGCTTCTTTGATCTTACTTCAGAGATCAATTCTCATGGAATAAAAGAATGATGAACTGACGATAGACTAGAAGTTTAGAACTATCTTTGATGTACTATATGGTTTGTGAACAATGTACGGAATACTTGTACTTGTATAGTAGCACTGGAAATATAAAAACTGCAGATACCTAAGACATTCTGCAAAATTCTTGTCAAATTGTCAATGAAGTGTAATTGATTTCTGATTTGAAATTTGTTTGTATTCAGCTGAAATTCTCTGAGACTACTTTACTGATAAAATGCACTGCACACAGAGTGCACTGAATTTACTGGGCACACTGAATTTGCTAACGATGTGGGGAAAATAGGGCAAGGTTGTGGTGTTCAACTGTTTGGAGCAATTCAGTAATTTCTTGGTCAAATTTGAATTGAACAGGTGTCAGGATTCTGCAGCAAAGAGCAAGGTATGATCTCAGGCTCATTCAACGGAGTTCGGTATTATTCTGCTGTCTGCTCTCATCTGCTTTGAAAGACCCCTTTTTTTTTGGAATCGTGCTTTGGTAGAACTACTATCGCTAATCATTGAACCAATGAATATATTGGTCCTGCATAAATGCACTATAACAATTCGCTGGCATTACTACTACTTGGGTTTTTTTTCAGATAGCTATCTGATCTCACTAGTCTGAGATTCATACTTGTCTTCAGCCTTGTTCCTCTGGATTCAGCATGCTCAGAATGTATCATGTGTGCGGTACTGGTTTGAAAAGAAAAACGTACGAAGCCATGGAGGGTATCGTACGAACCGATATCAGATACTGAAGATCATGTCAACTGATATCCGTTCGTACAATAATCATGCCAACTCGGTTCGTACACCAAAATGGCTGTATGAACTTGGAAGGTCATATCAACTGTTGCTGCACAATAATCACGGAACCATTTCATCATCTTGATACAATTTCTGCTCAGGCATTTATGTATCACGCCTTGAAGTGCTTTTGTGAAACAGAAATTTAAACATCGGATGCATTTTTCGGCAGTATAAATTTTGTGGTCGAAGTGTTTAGAGAACTATAGAAACACAATTTGTCTATATGGTTAAATGTAAACATCTGACATAATCTGGAATTACGAAAATGGAAATGAGCTCACCACAAATTATATCATATTTATAAAAGTAAACAAACCCTGCTTATTCAGTATGAAACCCGAATGTAGTTTTTTAAAAAGAAACTCGGGCCGCCATTTTGGCTGCCTGAACTTTTATTACCGAGAGAACAATTTACAAGGGGGGCAAGGAGGACTTTGCAGAGTGTTACATCTTACATGGGGAAATAGGAAGAAGGAAGGCACAAGAAACTGCCGACTAATCAAACATATCCACGATCCACTAGAGGATTTACAGGCTATAATACAGATAGATTTTGAAAAAAATCTAACTCTATCTCTAATCATAAATCCGTGCTTTTCTCGAACACTAATCATAAATCCATGTGCCTTAGCACCTTGCTGGGTGACTCGCTAGATGTAAGCGTTCAATGAAGAAAATCTTGTTCTTGAAGTAAGAGTCTGAATTGACGTCGTTTTTGTAGTTCTGCCATTCTGTGTATCTTTGATTCGTGTGTGCCACAAACACTATGGATTGTCATCTCCATCATTGACAGTTCCAGAAAATATAGTCCGATTATTGATGGCTAACCACTCCTCTTTGACTGCATAATCACACTCCAAAAACAACAAAACATGTCACGATCTGTTAATTTACTTATCTTTGAGACCATTCATCTTCACTTGCAACTACATGATTTTAAAATAAGCAGATACCTTTTCCAGCACCATCGGTGGATTATTTACTTGGCTTTCTAGAAAAACCCTACGGGTTGTTTAGGGAGGTGGCGCCTCATGACGTGATTTTACACGGGTGCACGTATCCAATCAGTTGACCAGATTATTAGCGTGTTTCTTTACTCCATGTATGTGTCCACCAAACGTTGCATACGTTACTGCACAACCAACAGCTGTTGAGATTGAATAAGCAGATGGCAAATTCGACATGAAACATGAACAGTTTCAACTGAGTTTACCTACGTCATGCGAGTTCAAAGTTCCAAGGAGTGCAATCCGCTCTCTTTTGGCACTTTTCAAATGCCTAGAGGTGAGCACGAGACGTCGAAGAACGTCTTCCCATGAACAAAGCAAAGACCCATTAACCAAAGGCATAGTGCTCTACTGTTTTACTGAGTGGCTTACCTCTGGTCTGTGTTACCGTGAGCAGTAAAAGGCAACTACACGACGAAAAAAGTTGAATGAAACACCATGTTGAATTGTCGATGCACATCAATTATCAAATGATGCAGATGCAGGTTCAAGCACATATTTTAAATGTATGGCATGGTAGAGCTGCCAAAGTTGGCTTCTTAACACTAGGCACGGCCCGTATGGCCGTATGGAAATGGAACCAGCCTCACGAAATTTTTGCAAAGAGAAGCAGACAGGCGTCAGCAAACTGTTGCAAAAGAATACGCACCCGACATGAAGAAACACTGATTGGCACCGCCCATCACCTTCACCGATAGGAGGATTGGACGGACACAAACCGTGTCCTTTTGGCTCCGTGAGAGGGAGTGTAGGTGAAAGAGAAAACTGGCTCCAGTAAACAGTATTTTGTATTTGTCCGAAGGAGTCGGAGCGGGCCGAAGCTCTTCCTGAAGCATGAACAAGCCATGAAGCCAGTCAATCTGCACTGGTACAGGCGTCCCTTTCAAGTTTCAACTTCTAGAGGAGCTCCGACCAACCATCAAGCAGCAGTGATGTCCTCGTGTCGAGGACCAAAGATATCTACATGCACAGACAACCCCTCTGCCAAGATAGTGATGCTGAGGCAATTTGCTTAAAATGTATAGAATTAAGAGCAGCGTGTAAAATATTCAATGTCTGGTCCATTTTGGAACAAGTTAATCATCGCTCAAAATTTGCTGCAGACAAAGAAGTTCAATCAGTCATCACATGCGATTTGCAGTCAATTCACGGTGGTCAGAACTCCGGTCTACACAGGGTTGCCAATGGTGCTACTGAGGGAGAGAAGGAAAGATGTAAAACTACAGAAAGTATTCTTCATGTAAAAAAAAAACTGAAGTACTACAATTCTCGATGATGGTGGGTTCTAAAAGTTCTCTATTTCCACGGTAGGTTGGTGCTAGTTACAAAATCTTTCCATCATTTCAAATGCTGCGCTCTCCAGTCAACCGCAAAATCTGTGTTGTCATCCTCTTCATCACTTGATGCATCGCTACTGGACTCCGTGTCCATACCTACAGGTTTGCTATTTACTTTAGCAGTACGGGCAGCTTTTGACTCTACAAGCTGTTTCTTCAACATATCTACTCGCTGCCTGTACTCCCTGTGTACAAATGAAAAGATGGTCACAATAAAAACCACGTGTAACAGGATCAATCTGCAGCAGCCATCAGGGATGTGAATAAGTATCTTACTGTTGCTCTAGAGTCAAGTACTCCTCCCTCTCAGCAGCAGCATCGATCTGCAGCATAAATGCAAAGTTTGCTCATATCGGCAGTGTGGAGTTAATATCTATAATTATAGGCACGTATTCTTTTTCACCGTAAGCATAGAATGTAGAATTCAAGTTAGCCTAACCTCCTCTTCTTCAAGGCGATCATCAACTTCCTGCAAGTCCTCTTGAATTTCCTTCTCGAATTCTTTGTATGCATCACTGTACAAGAATTTTTATGAATTAGCAAGATAATGTTAGTGTACATAACAAGAACCACGTATAATAATAATTTACTAAGTCTATACTGCTGCAGATTTTGATCTTGACTTATGCAAAAATGCAAAACAGGTGTGGAAATAACAATACATGACTTGGTTTACAAATCATCCTCATGCTGTTAAATTATGCTGATCAGCACACTGCAAAGCGACAAGATCGTAAAATGCTATTCAAAGTATAACCAGTCAATCCTGGTTATTTATCGAATTTAAAATTGCCAAAGGAACAGGGCAATACATGATTAATTAGGGGTTGTTCTGATGAAAAAGGCCATGGATTCTAGATGCAATGCAAATGCAAGAGGTGACCATGAAAACTTACTTCATGTCAACTTTTTGAGGTTGGATACCACGTGCCCGGAGATCAGCATCTTTGTTATCAAAGAAACCTTCAGGCAATGATGCTTTCACTTGAGCAGTTCCTGAACTCTTTGCATCTTTAGACAATGAACTGGGTTCACTGGATTGCGTGCTGTTGCCAGTTTTGCTGTTATCAAAGAAGCCATCAGGGACACCTTTCACCTGCATGTGATTGGAATTAGCGATCTCTCCAGATGTACTAAGTTCGTTAGGAGCAGGAGCTGGAGCTTCATCTTCATCTGCATAGTCGAAAAAATTCCCTGGAAGGATTCCTTTGGCATTGGTATTGGTATGACTCCCTTTCTTTGCCATTTGATCTGGCCTAACAGATGGTTTATCTGTGCTTGCATCATTGGCCTTCGGTTGAGTAACAGCAACTTCACGGCGCACAGACCTTCCTTCAGGACCAGTATCTAGTTATCGAAGTTGTTGAATTAGTGGAGATAAGCATCATATTACACTGTAGCATACTGGTACAAGTAGGAAGCTATACCAATAATACATCTGTTTTATATGTTCCATAAAACAAAATGTGCAAAACCCCTTCAGTATAACTTTAAGATTAATGTGCTTTATTCAGATATTGTAAAATATCTAAAACAACTTCATGATGTATTAAATCCTACACCATGTTTCACTTAACATAGTGGCACACTTACAGATTTAATGATTTATCAGATACAGTTAGGAATGTAATTGCAATTTATTGGTAGAGTTAAATAAGATTAACAATTGGCATACAGAGATTAAAATGATACGTCAACATATATGTTTTATGAGAAAATACAGTCCAAATAGATTACATTGCACAACTCTCTAGTCTATAGAAACATGGCATCTGTGCAAAGAGTACATAGATGTCTTAAGAAAAACGTAAGGCGGACATTGGACCAGTGGCAGACCAAAAGGAAAATTCAGTCAACCAGATGTAGCTTAGGCAAAAGAAGAAAATTAATTTCCATGATAATGATAATGCATCTGACTTACAACCACAGAAACATGACATTGAAAACAATAGAAGAAAAATGCTCACATAGTATACTATAGAGCTAGTTAATTTTACGCTATTTGGAGAAGGGAGGTCGTTTGGTATTCTCACCATCATTTTGCCTTTTTGTTCCCTGATTATCAAAAAAATTGGTAGGTAGTGAGGTAGATTTTTGCTTGTGAGACTCCACTGGTTGTTCCTGCTTGGTATTATTGCCTCGAGATCCTGCACCTGCTGCAACCTTAGCAGTTGCTGCAGCTTTTGCCTGTTATCAAAATACAAGCTCAGTTCAGAAGCAGTAAGGAAAGGCACCTTCAATAGCAAATACACTTCGAATGCACAGTGTATGAATGCAATTTCATAAACTATCAGCTCATTCTTGGAGCGATTAAATTATACTTAGTATCTATCTCAACACAGAAATCATGTTCAGGCAACTCTTGTGGAAAGACAAGTATTCTATTTGATAGTAAGCAATAACTACAGACAACATAGATAAGGGAAAATAATGGTTTTCACCGTAGATAATATGCTATTGACTACGGTTAATACAGATAAAACATTTACCACCGAAACTCTGAAAGAGTAACCAGAATTTTTTTATAGAAAAGAAACCCACATCAAAGCAATCCTTAGAATAAGACAGTAGACAGAGGGTAGACCATTGGACTGCCATAAACACATGAATAAATAGGCATGAAACTTCTTCCGTAGTCTATGGAAGTTCAGAGGTGTGCTCAGAGGGGTTCAAATTAAATGGCTACCAAAAGAAACAAAACAATATAGGCGTCAAATATGTATTTGTACTGGCACTGTTTAGTTTCATATGGAACTAGCTATACAAGCAGAGAAAACCACGACTTCTGCTTACGACACTTCCTTCTTTTCCCTAAATGAAGTGATGGATAATACTAAGTTTCACATAGGATATCACAGCATAGTATAATGTGTATTGTGTGTCACTGCCTTTAAACATCCACTCGAATTATCCTCTCAACATGGCCAGCACCCACACTACAAGTCAACCAATGTTCTCAATTTGTCCAAGTAGCCAGCTTAGCCGCGATTAGTCGATGATCAATGGCATACTAGTGTATTACTCCCTCCGTTCCAAAATGTAGGTCGTTTTGGCTTTTCTAGATTCATAGTGTTTGCTATGCACCTAGATATAACATATGTCTAGGTGCATAGCAAAAGTTATGAACCTAGAAAAGCTAAAACAACCAACATTTTGGAACGGAGGGAGTACCTATTATATACACTATATATGACATACAGGGCCTGGTCAGTATATGGACCTCAAGAGTAGCATTGACTAATCGACAATTAGTTGTCCAGATTGATTGCCCGGTGGCCAACAATTTTACCTCATGATGTTTCCGTGACACTTGGTGCGCGGGCCAAAGTGCTTCAGACTTCAAAGTAATATTGCAGACTCTGCATATGGGCTGATCAAATTCATTATACCTGCACAAGGTTATACAACTTATAGATGTCAATCCGTTAGTTCATACTAGCATTATTTAATTAAGATCCGGGGTACAATGTGAGGAACATTTTCAGTTTGTAGCTATAACTTAAAACTAGTTCTGATCTTACACGTGTGCTGTGAAGGTCTATGACAACCTCTGTAGAATAAATGAATGATGAAAGATGCTGGAATTCACTGTCCACTCTAAACTAATTTTTCTGATGACATTTCGGCTATCGAATGCATTAGCATACATACCATGAGAGTGTAAAATATTGATTCAGGGAGCTATACAGTACTTCGGAGCTATTGTCTACTGGCTAGAGTGAATCAACAAGTCTACTTGTTAGAGGTTTACGCACCACTACCTAGACCCTCACAATTCGCGGCTGTTCATCAGAATGCCCTAGGGTTTATACCTCGTACCAATACGGCAGCCAACCCAATCATCCCGAGTCCCAACCACGGAACCTAGCGGCAGGATTCCGAAGCCCAACCCAGAACCAAACCAAAGACACGGATCGAGAGAGAGAGAGAGAGAGCCGGAGCGGAACCTGACGAGCGAGGGGTCGATGCGCCGCTGCTGCTTCTCCTTGGTCTCGCGGAGCTTCGCGCGGAAGATGGCCTTCCTCTGATCCATGCGGGCAAGGCCGTCCCCCGGAACAGGAAGGGTCTCGCCCTCGCCCTCGCCCGCGGCGGGATACGGCAGCTGGTGGCGCGGTTCCGTCCTCGTCTAGAAGGTTCTGAAGAAACGGGAGCTGTCGTGGCAGGAAGGCACTGGCAGCGGGGGGAAGGAACAGGACGGGGGCGGTTGTTGGGCCAAGCAGATCAGGCGGGCTGAAACCGCCAACAGGGTCTTGTTTCGCGCGCGTTGGTTTGGGAGGCCTGCGATTTCTGCGGATTCTTCGGCCCAGTACACACACGCACTCGAAGTCGAAGACCTCTGTTCTCTTCTTCTCTGCGTGCTGCGTGCGTGAGGGTGGGGGGGGGGGCTCGCCCGCGCGCTCGCCGGCGGGGGGAGGGGCGCCCGGGGGGGGGGGGGGGGAGGTGTTCGCGCGCGCGCTCGCCGGCGGGGGGAGGGGGGGCTGGCGCGCTCGCCGGCCAGCGCGGGGGGGGGGGGGGGGGGGGGGGCGCAAATGCGCGCCGCCGCCGGGGGGGCGGGGGGCAGATCCGCGCCGCCGCCGGGGGGTGGGGCGGGGCGGCGCGCGCTCACCGGCCGGGGGTGGGGCAGATCCGCCGCAACCCCGGGGGGGGGGGGGGGGTTGGGGGCGCGGCAGAGGGCAGAGGTGAGCCGCCGCCGGCGGTGCCCGGGGGGGGGGGGGGGGGCGGCGGCAGAGGGGAGAGGGGCGGTGGCTCACCTGCAGGCGGGCGTTGGGGGGGGGTGACGGGGGTGACGGGCAGCAGTGCTAGCGCGCGCGCGTCCCGCGTCCGCTCGGTTTCACCGAGCCGCATGGTTCCGCGTCCGAAGGTATATTCCCGTTTTGGACCCGCTCCGTTCTACCCTTCCTCAACCAAAAAATGGTAAAAATGGAACCGGTCGGACGAGGTTGGACGAGGTGGTAGGAGAGCAGTCATCAGTCGACAGATTAACCTTCCCTTTCGCATACTAAGTGTAGTCTGTTTTGATTGACGATTTGCAAGGTCAACACTAGCAAGTTGAAGATGCCACCTCCCCGCCTTTCGCTCTACGGCTGGAATCGGAATACTCCATGTTAGTGTGCCGGGCATATCGGACAGGACTCGAAAGAACGGACACGGTAATTTGGCCCGTCTCAGCTCCTGGCAAATCGGCAACAGGCCTAACAGTAGTCGCTCAGAATTTTCTGAACAGGAAATGAACACGCCCAGCTAAACATGCTTCGCATCTTTTAAGCAACATACATCCGAGTAAAATTGCGTTAAAACCTAGAGACTGGCGCTAGGGCTGTACATGCATTGAAGTATAAGACCGTCCAAAATGCAGTTGCATTTGCAGGAGCTAGACGAACCGCTAGCAAGTTGACAGTTCGCTCCATAAACGGCAGTTGAGCGTAATTCGGACAAAAGTTCAAAACAAAAGGGAGGCGAACGTTTTCATCTTGTAGTTGTTGTCCGATGCACTAGTACGCAGGTGTGCAGGACAAACTCATCACCAGCCACCGCCGCTGCCGGAGCCCCAGCCGCTCCCACCATCCTGTGCTGATACGGCTTTTTTAGCGCTGCCCCATCCTGAGTCGTTAGAGCCACCAGCAGCTGCTCCCCAGCCCCCTCCACTTCCACCACCAGCACCGTCAGTACCACCGGCCGCTGTTCCCCAGCCACCTCCACCACTGTTGTTATCACCACCAGCTCCACCCCATCCAGCAGCATCCCCACCCCCAGATCCTCCGCCACTACCACCAGCACCCCAGGAGGAGCCACCACTGCCACCTGTGCCCCATCCACCTCCGCCACTGCCAATGTTATCTGTCCAGCCTCCACCATTGTCATCATTGCCAAAGTTGCCACGACCACGCCCACGTCCTCGTCCACGACCACCAGAGTTGTTCCTTGAATCGAACCTCCCTCCTATTTTAAAGGGGGAAAAACAAGAGTTATAGTGTTCATGAATTTCTGAGGATCTACTAACATATTAAAAAATGTTGGTCAAATCACATGCAACTGTCAGAAAATATATTCAGATAAAGATGGTTAATTTCCCAGGCAACCAGATGAGTAGCACGTTCTTCAGAAAAGGTTTCTAAAGCATCAGACTCGCACAACAGAAGTGGCATGGGAACTAACAATAAAAATGCCACTGCTAGCTTTAATGGACTCCAGCAAACCATAAGAACAATAGTACCAAGTACTTGATGAGTATAAAATCTTAATCTATGTGAGGCAACTTGAAGAGTGAGATGGCTAAGAAATTGATGCATATGAACTTGGTGAACACTAGTGAGCAAATAATCACTGACCTGATCTTCCAGAGAATGATCTATCCCTGTCGTTATTGCTATCTCCCCTCCATCCATCGTTTGCACCACCTGCACCACCACCGGAACCCCAAGCTGAATTTTTCATAGGTACCATAGCAGCAACATTTCGCATGGATGGTCCGGCATCTGGTGGTGGTTTATCAATATTCTTCTGGAAATATGACACAAGGCGATCGATGTTGTCAAAGTCTCTCTTCCGGAATCTGAAGCCCTTTGGGTATAACCCAACATATTCATGATGTGGATTTGTACTCCTAATATATGACAATATAAAGGTGCCAGGATGTTCGTGAGATATGCCAAAGCTATATACTATTCTCATAGGGTTCTCTGCCTTCTCTGCTCTTAACAACTCATCAACCTCATTTTTTAACCCTTTCCTGAATTTACGGTAGGAGAGCATGCTTTTCAGGTGCCCTACCAACGGGTCCACATATCTGTCTATAACCTGTAGATTCATATAAAAAAGGGTTATTCAGATAAACAATGAATGAACACCAATGTAACTGCAGTAGAATTTTGTCAGAAAAGATGAATGTGAACAACTGGATCTGACATAAGTTAAATGAGAAGAGGCAGGCGAGTGAGAGGATTGTCAGGTACACCAACCTCATCAAGGTCTTCAAAAGTTTCATTGTCAATTGTTAGTGTTTTTCCTAGGCGAAGCAAACTTGTTATATCTTTGTGATCCTTCCCACCTTCAGTTATCTCCTTGTGCGCAAAAACACCATCAAAAATTTTCAAGGTAAGAGTCAAAAATGATGGTCCCCGAGAACTTGGCCGGATGACCTTCTCACCAGGCTCTTTATCTGATAAGAACTGTTTCAGTAGAAGAGAGTTCTGATTAGATACGCATAGCATACCAGCAGAGAAGAAAGAAGTACAGCGTGCATAACAGATTCGGTTTAACAAGGCAGCAAACCTGCATGGCTTCCTCAGCTGTCAGGTTCTGAAAGTGAGGGTGAACAATCATCCGGGGCTTGAAATGTTTCTTTGCAAGTTCCTTTTGTTTCCGAGCCTTATCCTCTACAGTCTGTGAGGTCAAGTCTTGTTCATGATAGTAAGGGTCTTGATCACCTCTGGAGAATGGTCTTCTCCTCATTTCACTAGCCTTGCATGTTAGGTAAACCATGAACCTATTTTTATTCACATTCCTAATTTTGCCGGTTAACACATCACCTTCGTGTAACTGCGATGATTCTGGATCAAATCCCTCATCAGAATAGTTGTCTGCCATAACTATGGCCTTCAAACCAGAATCAAAGGTGCAGATAATTTTGTTCTCTTGTATATTACGAACAGTTACTTGAACAATCCTTCCCTCAGATATGGTATCTTCAGTTTCACCAGAAAGCATCCAGAATTCCTCATCTGGGCTAGGCTCGGTATACAGGGTCCTCCAGTCAGAGAAACCACACACCAGTTCATCCATTATGTCGCACAGTGTTTCTTTTTTACGGAATTCCTCTGGAAGAGACTTTATATATTCGTCAATGTTAAGACGCTTAAGATTACGTGGGTCTTCTCTAACATGCTCAATCGCCATCTCTTGTTCATCGTCGTCCATCTCATTCACTTCATGTGGAGCATCCTCGGCATAGACATCCTTAGCCAAATTTTTTGCCAATACATATGATTCAGGATGGATCCTTGTATCCTCAAGCAGATCAATGATCTGAGCACTGGCTGCAGCTGCACCACTCCGCCGTACACGTAAGAACCCAGAAGCATTCATGAATACTTTCCTGCCTAGAGGCTTTACAAGCTCCTTGCGACTAAAAATTGATCCCTCTCTTACCAGATCTTTCTGCAAAGCTGAAGCTTTGCGCGGACCCAGACCAGCAATAAACTGTAAAGTCGAGAAATGCCACTCATGGCTAGCAGCAAGATTAACATCAAACCCTATCTGATTTGTTGCATCAACCATTACTTGCTCAACAACATCATATTTCTCATCAGGAGTAAGGAAGTGTTCAAGCGCGTGCAGTTTCCAAGAGAGTATCTCTTTTCCAGGTCCACATAGTGTTGCAATCATTGCCAATGGATTCTGAAGATAACGTCCAAGTGCCACAGCACGCTTCACAATACCTGTACCATGGTTGAGACATAAAGACAGAACGGCTGTTAATAAGGTACATATCAGAAGAGAACAGTAAATCACCATGTTGCTACTATACCTGATTGGCCAGGAAGTTGATCCGAAGATATTCGTGAGTTCTCATACAAGCGAGGCACAGACTCGTCACCATAGACGATGCTAAAATTTTCCATTTGTGGGTTAACATCCCTTGGATGATCTTCTACAATTCTAAAAATAACCTAACACAAGGATAAATGAAATTTAAAATAGACTTCCACAACAGCTATTAAGAGAGCATAAATGAAAATTTCACCAACCAGCTCTATACCCACAAGCAATGGGATATGGAAATATGTTCACATTTATAGCAACTGTAGTCGGCGCTACAAATGCAAAGCCTCATAACCATGGAGACAACCACATAGAGCCATACTAGGCTACCATAATATCTAGCAACGTTTGGTATGCAACATAGTAGAAGAACTAGGGATATAAGCAAACTAAACAGCAACAATCATGCCAGGAAATATGCAGTTAGAATTTTTCTTATGAAGGAACAATATATTGGGACAAGCCTACAAGGAACCCAGGACTCCAGGAGACAATGACTAGAAAACCAGGGGAAGAAAAATGCTGCATGGAGGAAAGACAATAACTGAACATATATGGAGTTCTGGAAGGCAAGGTGAACACAGGAGATTGTAACTACAAAACCAGCTGCAACAAAATGTCTGCAAATGCTGCTAGTAACACCATCTCCATATAATGGTAAATTCATTATATGCCACTGGGATAAACTCTAATCCCAGATCTGCCACAGCTAAAACAAATATCCCATACGGCGCCACTGTATCCAAAAATAAACATTGTACTTGTTCTAACATGACTAGAAATTTATTTACAAACATGCAAAATAAAGACCAACTGATACCTCATAAATATCATCCTTGAGTTGTCTGCAATTGTAGTTTGACGCTCCTACACATACAACATGTGGTTGATGATCAGTCATAAACTTTAGAACTCGCTGCTGGTCATTCTTCTTCCGCTGCGTCTCAGCAACTCCTTGAGACCTGTTACTGATAGAACCTGCATATAGAACATCAACCAATTCTCCTGATGAGTCTAGCATTACAAAGGTGGTTGCTGGTTTCCCAGGACCCCAGCAGCAGGCCATAACTCTCAACTCCGATTCGTCATCCAAATCAATGTCAGCATCCTTCTTGTCTGCATCCTTCTTCTTCCAAGGAGCAACAGTAACCTTGTTCCACAATTGTTTCCCATATTCCATATGGAGCCAATGTTTGGCTTTTGCTGTCAAAAGAGATCGAGCCTCCTTTTCCATTGATGGAAGGAGGAAATTAAAGAAGGCATCATCCAGTATCATCTTCCGTTGCTCATCCCACAATTGTGCAGACTTACTGACACAATCACTTAGGTAATTCTCGCGTGCATCAGACATGAGTTCTTTCTTTGCATTTTCGGGCAGTTTTACGGTAACCTTGAGGAGCTTTTCTTCCTCCGCTTTCTGAATAAGTAGCCACTGTGCATCTACAAACTTGCACAGTGGTTTCTCTCTCAGCCACTTAACACCTGATAGTTGATGATATGGATCTATGATCGTATTGCCTTCATGTGTGGGACTCGTTGATACAACTGCTTTATTCATGAAGATGCCTCGAATATGCTTTCTTATAATTGGCTCACAACCTATCTCAACTGCTGCCTGATAACAAAGACAACCCAAGGGAAATGGAATATTGTTGTCAGCTGAAATGAACCTAAATTAAGTTTCGCAGGCTATAAAGAATGGTCAAGATTGTGGGATCTATTGGATACCATGTGTCTCGCACCACGAAGAACATCTTGTGCTGTTTCAAACATTGCACATGTGAAATTTGCAGCAACCTCTTCAGGCGAACCTTTCCCACTATCAAGCTCGCCTGCTTCCTGAAAGAAACACATACGCATATGGTACACGAAATCATTTTTACAGAACATAAAATATGCAAGCAACGGATAGGTTGCGCACACAGTATTGTCCCAAAATAAAATGCCAGTTACGTCACATACAGGTATTTTTGTTAATGTCAGATGGTGACCTAATTGCTCAGCACTACGTCCAAATTGGCTGGCAACCTCCCATAACCCTGCCTTGTGACAGATACTGTACAAGGATTTCCTTTTTGGCCGTTTAAATTGTCCTTCTTCTTCAACTTCACCTGGAGGAAAGTGTAAATTGAATTTTGCATCAACATCCTCCACCTCTTTCTCAGATTTAGCATCCTTCAGTGCTTCAATGATGGAATTATATAGTTGCCGGTTTAGTTCCTGCCTTGTGACATCATCTATCCTCCGTTTCTCATCATCAAATCTCTTTTCATAATACAACTCTAAAGCGACCTTGCGCTTCTGAAGAAGTAGCCACTTTCTGTCTAAGGTCTGAACTGCCCAGAGTAGCTACATAGAACATAAGAATTGTGTTAACAGTTGCAGATAGTAAATTCATGGTGAGGAGCCAATATTTGGTGAATAATACTTACTTTATGCCACCTCATTTTGGGTGCATCCTTTTTATTATCCTGGTCATTTGAATCAAGATCTCTTAACAGGCTTGGGCACATCTCTTTTCGATACATAGCAATGAATGGAATCTGACAGGTAACGAAAACTATGTCAGGAAAGCAACATAACGGATTGTGAAGCGAACTAGCGTAATTTTCCATACTTCAAATTTGTTGACATGCAACATGTTCAAGACGTTAACAATATCCTTCTGGTCAATATCCTTGTTCACGTGCTCATTGCCAAAAAAGGACAGAAACCCATCCCCAGTTAGTTGGCTGTGTATCCATACACTTTCTTCCTCTATCATCGTGGTATCCGTTGGAGGATAGCCAGTCAATTCTTCAGACAGCTGCCAAAAGAGCAACAAATTAGATGTATGTTGCAAACTTCAAGATTTGAGTCCAAAATTAAGTTAAATGGTACATACCTGTATCCTCTCAGGAACATCATTTTCTTTTATTTGCTCATCTTTTGTTGTCATATACTTCTCTGCAAGAATAAATGGCTCAAACTCATCTTCAAGCCTCTTCCCCCTCAACTCACCGGAGTTAATAGCCTCCCTCTCCATTTCTTGCTTTCTTCGTGCTAGCAAGTCATCAACATCACCAAATATGTCTTGGGCCTCTTGCAGGGCAGATGATGATACACCAGCAGCTTGCCGTGGTACCTTCTTTTTAAATTTCTTCCTTCTAGAAAATATGGCATTGTAGATTACTTGGAGTTGCCAGAGTCATATATAGACATCAACTGGTTGGTAAAAGATAGGAACACAAAGACCCGCACCTTACAACTTGGCCATTCCCATCAATTTCATCTTCCTCCACAATGAAATCTGCCATTTCATCCTCATCATCATCTGGCTCCTCAGTTTCATCTACCTGCTGATCGTCCTCAATGATGTCCTCCTCATAGGGCACAGAATCTGAGGAAATAGAATTGCAGTTGATATGAAAATAGCTTAAGCTATTTTGTGGAACAATAGGGGAAAAAAGACAGAAGGCCGTCGGTTGTGGTGCAGCTACCTTGAGCGTCACCAAATAAACTGTACTCAACTCTCTCCTTGCCAGTACGTTTTTTCCCAGTTCCATCCTCATCTGACAAACCGCGCTCATCCATTTCAGATTCCCTTCCAGCTTTCTTCAAGCGTTTAAACTTGTTTCCCTACAAGAAGACTCCAGGCTTTGGTCAGAATGAGCATTCTTCAGAAACAACCTAAAAAAAACTCGACAGGCAAGCTCAAACTTTGACTATGTAAACATACAGGCTTTGGCCGACTGATGCCAGTGATGTTATTATCCTGCAGCAACATGTAGTCATCCTCATCAAGCATGAAGTCTTCTGATTCCCTGGGCACAACTCTTGCATCTCAGCACAATGCAACATAATAGACCACATCTATTTCGAGTAAGATGGAAAGCAAGTACCTTTTCTTCTTCCTTTTCTTCTTTCGCCTCTCATCATCGCTCTTCTGTTCCTCTTCCTCTCCCTCCTCATCCTCCTCATCTTCATCATCAACTATGAAGCCATCCTTCTCAAATTCATCCTGCCCTTCTGCACATGGACATATTTATCAAGTTGTTACATTGCTGCCTCAGAAAAAATCATAATTGATTCAAATAGGAAAAAAGAAGACAGCTGCAATCTCCAGCCAGTAGCAAAGCAACAAAGCAAAGGAACTGAATAATTGGAATCACAAATAAACAAAATTACTCCCGATTGAGGAGAGAGTTCCACCGCCCAAACACCCGCAGACGCAATCGAAGAAATCGCGAGAAGAATCTGACCTTCGTCATCCTCTTCATCGTCATCCTCGTCGCCATCGTCCCTATCTCTCCGCGAGGTCCGCGGATCCTCCTCGTCGACCTCCTCGATGTCGTCTTCTAGGGTTCCAACAAAGCACCGATTTTTTCCATCAGCAAACGCGCACAAACCACATCGAAACTGCTGAAATCAGCGGGAAAAAATCGCGTACCTTCGTCATCGGAAAGCACCGTGCGTCCCATTGTCCCCGAGGGATTCCAACCTAAGCGAAGCGCCGACAGATGAATTAGGTTAAGTTCGCGGGGTACCAAGCAGCATACAAAGTCCGCGGCAGAATGGAGAAAACGCCGGACTCGATTCCTCAATCACGGCGAGGAAAAGACTCCACGATAACAAAGCGAAAACCTAAAAAAAATCCGTCCAATCAAGTTAGGGTTACTCACCGACGAACGAAGAAATCGATCCAAGCGCGGGCGGATCTCCACACCACCCCGGTCAGATACCGGCGGAGGGCGGAGGGAGAGGGGGAGGGCGACGCTTCTCGGCGAGAGAAGAGCTCTCGGCGGAAGGAGGCCTCGCTTGCTGCGTCCCGGGCCACGGCGATGAGGGGCAACAATGGGCTGCGGCTGAGCAGCGGTAGAATACAAAGGTGAAGAAGGGGAGAGGGAGAGAGAAGAAACCCTTGAGTCGGCTCAACTTTACAGGTTTCCGTTTTTGCCCCTGGTCCACGGAATTCGCAACCGCCTTCTCCCGGTTTTTTTTCATAGGCCGGTTCAGCTAAACCGCGCGCCCTTTTCACGAACAGTGCTGAACCAAGGTCTGGTCCACTCTTTAGAAAACTTCCCCTCGATCGGCACAAAATGGTAGAACAGCGAAAACTATCTAACAATCGCTCAGGTACACATCTCGTGAAAAAAAATCCAATCTGGATCAAGAAAGTCACAGAAGGAAGTTTAGATAACTATACTAACAACGATCAAAGGCTAACCCCTGCATCAAATGCACCAATTGATCTCAAAGCTCACCCTCCAACTCTAACGCAAGCGCATATGGGCGGGATTCAAACTCAAAAGTCTTCAAAAGGTGGAGTAGCTGAGTACCCAAATCTTCTGCCTGATCTCACTAAACTTTTACATGATGGGATCAAACCCAGTGCATTCGCTCTAGAAACGAAATGTGTCGCGGCAGTCTATTGAAATCTGTAACATGATAAACATATTTATAAAGATAAGTAATTAGTAGAAGGTAGATGTAGATTGTTCGGTTTGCAGGGATGTACACTTATATCGTATGGATGGATGACAGGTTGAGCAAAATATTATTTGGCTTGCGCTACCTTTACGCTCGTATCTCCTTTTTATTATTTGGATGCTTGGTTTTGAGGCTATCTATTCAGCGTTCTTAGCTAATTCCTCCGTGGCCTCGCGTTGGCTTGCTCGCTAGCGCGCAGCCATACTTTACATGGCACTTGCAGAATGAGCACCTCCTGAACTGGAATGAGCAGCACGCACACTCATACAGTCGTAGTTATCCATAATAGACACCTGAGCACTTGCGAAATGAGCGTGATTGGCTTCAAGTGGAGTCTCGCAAAGCCTGGAAGTGAAGTTCCTGCAGTTGCAGCGAGGCAGCTCGACAGTCTGAGCATGTTATGCTGGTGAGCTTGCCATGGACCAACCTTGATACTAACATGAGTATGAAAAAGGGATCTATTTCTTTCCATTACAAATAACTAAGTGTACAACAAAAACACCGACCCCCAGTACACTAAAATCACAACACATTACACAGATGCACACAAGAGAGAGAGCAAAAGGAAGAAGAAAATGAACTGTCCAACAGAATGAACATGGCGCCCAAGTCAAAACCGAGTCGCACACTCGTCCACTTGACTGCCTACCCCCGCTAGCGTGAATTCCCATCGCTGCCCTCGGCCGCCGCCGCCGCCGCCGCCGCCTCCTCCTCCTCGTCGCCGCCGGCAGCCGTCCTGCCATCCCCGGCCTCCTCAGGATCCACGCGGCGCCGAGAGGCCTTCATCAGGTGGAAGGCCACGAGCTCCGCGGCGGCGCCGGGGTGGTTGAAGGACCCGAACTTGGGCGTGGTCTGCGCGCTGGAGAAGCCCCGCGCGTGGAACGAGAAGGACTCTCCCCCGTCGCAGCCGCCCGCGGGCTCGTCCTCCCTGCTCGCGGCCTCCGCCGCCGCAGCCGCAGCAGCAGCGGCCGCGGCCGCGACTTCCGCCGCGCGGGGCACGCTCTCGAGCGCCGTGATGCGCGCCCGCGCCCGCCGCCGCTTAGGCTCCGGCCGCCCCTCCCCGCCCTGATCCTCCTCGTCGCGGCCCGCCGGCGCGCGCTTCTCGGGCGCCGCGGGGGGCTCCGCCTCCCCGGTCCGCGGCGGCGGGGGCGAGGGCCCGTCCGCTGCCTCCGCCGCCATTCCCGAGCTCACCCCGACCAGCTCCGGATCGGGGATTTCCGGGGCCCGGTGGAAGGGACGGGGGGACTCCGATCTGCGCGCCTCGGCGTCGCTGGCTCGCTCGCGTGGGTGGCGAGTGGGGGCCGGTCAGATGGGTGACACACTCACATGGCCTCTCGATCGGGGCGGGGGGCGGGCTCTGGCTGGCGTCACGCGCGCACAAGCGAGCAAAGCAACCGAGCCCGCCCTGACGGCTGGCGCGCCGCGCCCTCGCCCACCGCGCGTGCGCCCTTCAGGTCGCACGGCCTCGCCGGGAAGGACGCGAGCTCGCACGGGAGGGGGCGGCCTGCTGCTGCAGGTCAAAGTCTGCCTCACCGGTGAAGTGACCATTCGGTCCGTTTGACACAGTTTCCGTTTAGAGGTGGCCTGCTGCTGCTGAAGGTTTGCAACGGAGCAGTCTGGTGGAGGTGGTGTTCCACAAGTTTTGCTGGCAGTGTTCCGGTTGACTATGGTAGTGAATCGTGATGAGCAGAGACACACCCGGAGGTAGGTAGGCACAGGTTTGGTCGCCGAACGTGTTGATTTGATGCTTGGAACAGTAGGCAGCAGTTGCAAGTTTTCGAGCTCCTTTGGCAGGCCTCTCAAAGCTGGCTCTGGCTGAAGTCCTGCTAAAGGTTTGTTTTTGGAGCAGCTCCATGCATAAAATCGTTGGTGAAATTTAAAATAACTTCTATTACGGTCGTGGAGTTATATACTGTGGCTCTGATCGGCTGTTCCTCTTTAATCTATTTATAAAAAACGGAGTGAATGTATTTTGATAAATATTTTTCAAAACGGCTTCACCTTAAAAAAAACCGCTCCATCTCCATCAGAAAAGATACTTTTTCTGGAAAGCGGAAGCCTTCGCAGACATACCCTTCCGATTCGGGGCCGCAATAATGCTGATTGCTTAAGCCTGCAGAAGTCTGTTGTCTGTATCACTCTGGACGAACTGGACCGTGGGGATGGAATTTCGCATCGGCCCAACAAGAAACGTAGGTCGCATTTTTGGTAGTGGACTGCTGGGCCAGATTTCCATAGCACTACGTAGCAGCAGGTTTGGGCCCGATTTAGTGATAAACTATGATTGGTTTGGGCCAGTTCCTCAGTTTCCTGCACATTCTGCTACTGCAGTCCTCCGCAACTCTACTAGATCATCGTATTCGTTCCAAACTTGTAGCTAATCATTCCGGCAGCTCAAATTGTTTTTGAAGTCGAGCCCAGAATCATATCATTGCTGAGGCGGAACCAACCATTGGTATCTCATGCGAGCTTTGCTGCTTGCGCTTGTACTAACTAGTTCCTTCCTCTCAAGAGTTTCAATTCCCGTGCCCCTGATGTGAACGTCCTGGCATCAGTTGAGAGCCCACCGATCCGTCGCCGGATGCTTGCTGCCGGGCTTCGGGCACTTTCCGATCCATCACCACCTTTTTACGGAACCAACGTACTAGTACCCTGTCACGACAAAGAGCCACCATCAGCAAACGCTAAAGCCTTTTTCACAAGATCTCCGGACAATCTGAAAACGTACGAGAAAATAAAATAAAAAGGGGAAACGTCAGCTGAGGATAGAAAACGAGAGCTAGCCAGTGCGCTGGGCGGACTGGCCGTCTACGTGTGCGGCGGAGATCGCCTCACGTTTCGGCTCCTGGCGCATCGCGCCCCACAAAATCCTTCTCAGCTTGCGCCGTCGCGCCACGCGTGCCCTCGCCAATCGCGGCGCGGCACGTACCCCGCAGATATTTCCGTCGCCACGGCCCCCCGTCCGCGCTACACGTGTCACCCCGGCGCGCCCGGACACCCCGCGGGAAGCAACCCGAAGCCGATCCGGAAAGATGCCGCCGGCAATAATTGGGTGCGGCCCGGCGGCCCCCGACGGCGAGCGCCGGCGCGCGGGACACGCGTCCTCCACCGTGCGGCCGAGCGTCACGTGGCGGGCGGGCAACGAGGTACGCCCGCGGGTGCCGGGACACGTGTCCGGGCGCTCCCTGTCGCCTCCGAGACTCATACGACGGCAGATCAGGGTTGACGGGTCCGTCCTGTTGCGTGTTGGCG
This sequence comes from Panicum hallii, assembly GCF_002211085.1. Lineage (NCBI taxonomy): Eukaryota > Viridiplantae > Streptophyta > Magnoliopsida > Poales > Poaceae > Panicum > Panicum hallii. The sequence goes on from NC_038044.1 coordinate 14,992,069, forward strand.
TGTTGCTGCTCGGCGTTGAACACGCCGAGCGAGCGGGGCTCATGCAGTTGTGAGACCCAGCCATGGTTGGTGGATCGGGCGAGAGGCGCCGCCGGGATACTTGCCGTGCAGCGTCAGTTCGCGGACGCAACAGTGGCCGGTGCTCCGTAGGACACTGGGACTGTGGTCGTCTGGTCGGTTCAGGATCGGGACGCACGGCCGAGCCTGTTCCAGAAGCTCTCGCCCCGTCTCGACCAGGGCGGACGGCACGAGCGGCGGGCCGTCGCCGTCAGCGCGGCGCGCCCACAGGGACTAGCGCGTTGTGCCGCAGATATTTAGCCGAGGAAAGCGCGCCGAGACAACTCTAATCCCGCACCGAGACGCGCACCCAATTTGCTAGCAGCGTCCTGGCGCCGGGGAGCGCTCCACTTGTCGCGCGGGCGCCGCGACACGACGGCGAGCGGACGGGAATCGGGCCCGTGCCCGCGCGCCTGACCGCCGCGCCGGGAGCGCGGCGGCCGTATATAACCGCCTCCGACCTCGGAAACTTGCGGCACGATATAATTGGCTACCGGCCGGCACCGACCGCCGACCGCCAGTTAGGCAAGGGGAACACTCGCTAGTCGGCGGTCGCTCGCGAGCTCGCGCGCTCGCGCGCCGCGGCGCACGCCGGTGTGTGCGCGAGGTTGATGGGCGCGGCGGGATGAGCGAGAGGGGGCCGAGCAAGAGGCGGCTGAGCGGCGCGTCCAACGGCGGCAGCGGCGGCAATGCGGCGGGAGGGGGCTCTGGCGCCGCCGCGGGGCAGTGGGAGGGGAGCGGCAATGCGGCGCGGATCCGTGGCGTGAACGCCGGGATCATGGACGAGAAGGTGCTGGAGCTCGTGTTCCGGACGCTCAACTGGGACCCGCAGTCGCTGTGCGTGGTGGCGCGGGTGAGCCGGCGGCTGCGCGCCGTGGCGGAGCGCGTGCTGTGGCGGGAGCTCTGCGTCTCGCGGGCGCCGCGGATGGTGGCGGCGCTGACGGGTGGCGCCCCCGCGTCGGCGCCGGCGGCCGGGCGCATCGGCGGCGGGTGGCCGGCGCTGGCGAAGCTGCTCCTCTTCTGCTGCGGCGCGGCGGGGGCGGCGGTCCCGGGCCACTTCGCCCCGGTGTCCCGCTTCTCCAAGACCTCCGGCCGGAGCTTCCTGTCGCGGCGGTGCGCGGGGGACCTGCTGTACGTGTCGGACCCCTGCGAGCACGCGGTGGCCGGCGCCGCCGACGACGTGGGCGCCTACCGCGGCGTGTTCCGCGGGTTCATGCGCTCCCGGACGCGTGCGTGGCTCGTGGGCCACCGCGCCCCACTGGAGCCCCGCGTGCGCTGCCCCTACTGCGGCGCGCGCGTCTGGAGCATGACCGCCGCCGGGCTCGCCCCGCGCAGCGCGTCGCGGCGGCTCGGCGCCAACGACGGCTGCCTCGAGTACTTCGTCTGCGTCAGCGGGCACCTGCACGGCAGCTGCTGGCTCGCGCGCCTCTCCGACAGCGAGGGCGCCGGGCCCGACGGATCCGACGCCGACGACGCGTCCGCCGACGAGGACGACGTCGGGCTGTGACTCGCCTCGCCGACGCCGGCGACGGATTCGACCTGTACAGAGAGTCTAGTTTAGCCTCAGCTTAGCATTTTTCCCCCTCTTTTCCTTCCAATTCATCTTTGTAAATGCTGTGGCTGGCGGCGTGCCGCAGTTGCATTGCTCCGGTGTCCGCCCGACGCCACCGGATCAGCACCAGGCACAGGCACGAGCCAGCCTTGCAGGTGCGGCGCGCACCGACGCGCCGTGCTTTTGACACCGTGGCCTGCTCGGCGCTTCACATGGGCCATGGCAGAATCTTTAAACCGGCAGGGGACTTGGTATGCAATTCCTCTCCCTTTTGAAGAGACCATGCCTCCATTTGTTTTCGAGACGGCCGATCCGACTTCGCCGCCGTGCCGCATTGATGCGTTTCTGGGCTGCCGCCGGCGGTGCCCATCCCGGCGTCGGCGTGGCCATTAGCCCCATGCCTCCGAATGGTCCCGTCCGGCCATGGCGCAGTAGCGCACACGAGGCTTTTCCCGTGGCTGTGACGGATCGACGGGTCACGGATGGGAGGCTCCCGGCCCGGCCTCCGGGACCCCGCGGCCGGAATTCTGTACTCAGGAGTTGTCCGTCCGTAGCGGGACAGGGTTCCTTGTACGTATTCGGGCGAAACACAACGCATCAGGCCACCGTTCGAAGAAGATGGCGATCGCCGCTGCAGAGCAGAGGTCCTGGCTTTCACGAGGGATTTTGTGATGGCTTGCGGGGACACGAGTACAGTAAACATCCCCGACAGTTGAACAGCTCGCAAAGCTTTGTTTGTCATCCAATGGATGTGTAGTGTGTTCCTCTGAAAAACTAGGTCAGCAGTGTAGACAGCTGTTGTAAACATGCAGTGTGAAAATCTTATAACATCAATCAATGGTGCGCATGAACATGGAGCGGTAGAGGTGCTGCAAAAGTAAAAAGTTATATAAGAGCGTTTTTCCTGTGTACTGACATTGCACAACTCGGTCAATATTTTTTACTGAAACAGTATGGTATGGTATTCCTGGGTGTTGTGTCTTCAAGCCTTCTAGGAGAAAGGTCACTGACAACGGCCAGAGTCTGGTTAACTTGGCACTTCAACAAACACACATGGTTCGGTCGCAAAGAGCTCGCATGTTGGTCGCTGCCTTGTGATCGAAGCGATAATGCTTCGGATAAACCACTAGATCGCACATGGCCCTGCTCCATTTGCATCAACGAGGAACGACAAAAATGACTTGCGAAGCGCCGCAACAACAGAACAAAGCAAATCTGAATCTGATGGACGTTAAGAAACATATGAGCTCTGTAAGCAACAAACAAGGGCCCAAATCACGGGCCAGACCGTTATCAAATTCCAGTAACAAAAAAAAAATATGATACTGGCAGTTCGTAGATTTCACGTAAATGTTGTGACGCAAAATCGCGGGCTTCAAATTTATCATGAAGTCTTGGCTCTCACACGTTACCCCAAATTCTGAAATCAACATAGAACAATCACCAAGAGCACGGTTCCTGACCCCCACAAAAAAAAACAAAGGCAATCTTGCTTCAGGTAAATGTCGTGACACAAACTTTGAATTGTTACGTGGTTTCAGGTTCAAGAAACTAATGTACTACACTAATTTACGAGCTACTAATGCAAATTCCAACAAACAAATTGAACAGCTATAAGTCAGTGTCCAGGACAGTCAACTCAACAAGCAACAGACTGTAACATTATCCTGCATCTTAAGCTGGCACTCGAGCAACTAAATACAGCTGACAAAAAAAAAAGATCCGAACACAAACAGATAAAAGATGCAATTACTACGAGATCGCGTGTCTACCAACCTTACTGTGACACTAGATTTGAAGCAACTGTGGTGCTAGGCAACACTAGTGAAGACTACCCTACCCCTCCGCACCTAATTTACACTTGGATTGAAAGCTTAACATGTTGAAACTACGCAAGAGGGGTTACCACAAAGCAATTGGGACATGCAGGGACCGAAGGTGATTAATAAGTCAGCTGAGCTACAGTATGTCTGTATCATGTTCACCAACCAAGCTAGTTCTATCATCAGTGGACCAAACTGCAAATTGAAATGCTTTACAAATTACAATGCTTGATCACAACAAGCAGGTGAATTTAATGACATATGATCCCCTACCTAGACCTAATTCTATCCAAATGCAAGCGAAATTAATGAGCTATGATCCCCAACCCCATGAGATGAGTCTGAATGGCTCGCTGCAGCAAGTTGGTGAGGCTACCAGTTGCCTGTTTGTATGTCTAAAGGGCACATTCCTAAAGGCCGTACTCTAGTAAGATGTAGAGTAACATGCATATGGAAACAGATACAGTAGCCCTATCAACACAACCATCTGCATTGCAAAGAGATGTGTTGACTGTATAATGCACCTTAAATCTGAAAAGGACACCCTAATAATAGTCCGGGTCAGTAAAAAAGATCCATGCAACACGCAAAATCATAAAATTTCACCAGACAAAGATGCAGCGTGTAGATTACAGTAACATCATTATATATAGAAAATAACCACCAAATTACCAATCTGCAGCAGTACATCTTTAGTCCCTAAGCTACTAGAACAAATAAATTTAGGCAATGGGCAAGAGAGGGGTAGCAAGGCGTGCCTTTCTGTGGAACAAAAACAGCTAAATAGAAACAGGGTAAAGCTCTCCAGGAAGCAGGTGCATAATCCCTAATCCCAATAAATACTTGTGATTTGCTCTTCAGATCCATCTAAAGTTAAAAGGAGTGCAAGAAACTGCCATACACCTCCTTGAAAGCAACCGTAGACCAAACTACAGTCTTAGCACCTTGCACCAGATCCCCTGTACAATACACCAACATAATCAGAACACAAGATAACCAAGCAGAACAACAAATTTAGGGAGTTTTTCTTTAAATTTTAACTGGTTGTAACATATTCAGGCAATAATTTCTGTGGAACTCAATTTCATTAGTTGCAACAAAAAAGATGTATTTAATTTCCCATGGTCCACAATGCAAGATGAAGTTTGGTTGCAACAAAAGGATATCACACACAATCTGCTCAATGCAACATCTTTCTCAAAAGGAACTCTTCTACCACAATTCAAGCTAAGAACAGATACTTCTTTCGCATGTAATTAACAATCATAACACGAATAGATCAAGAACCAACCAATATGGGGAAGCCAGTATCAGATCTGGCACTCTAAGCCTGGTTGTCACTCTTGCGATCAACATGCCCATCGCGCTCCTGCAACAACGAACCAGCCTCCTCGTCAGCCTGCGTGGCCTTCTTCTGCGCCTCCTTGGCCTTAAGCGCTTGCAGCTTGACGTGGTTGTAGTATGCCACCCCCAGGAATGCAATCCCGTAGCCAAACAGGTTGATCGGGGTGACCGTGTCCCGGATCACGGACCACGAGAAGGCAATCAGCAGCCAGTCCTTGACTACTCCAGCGACGTTCATGGTCAGCGCTGAGGTCTTGCCGACAAGCAGGAAGACAGCGAGGTTGAGAGCAAAGGCGCAGAGCGAGTTGGTTCCAAAGACGAAGAAATCAGGCTGGAATGTGCCCACGGCGCGCAGCCTGGGCAGCTCGACGAAAGCCCAGGGCACGACAAGGAAGCAGAGGCAGCACGGCGCGACGTAGTAGAGCGAGGTGATGGGGTTGAGCGAGATGCCCTTGGAGGTGAGCAGGATCTGGATGAGCACGAGCCGCGTGGCCTCGAAGGCGACGGCGGCGAGCTGCAGCGCGACGCCGCGCAAGTCGAAGCGCGCCTCGCCGTAGGCGGCGATGGCGACTCCAAAGGAGATGGAGAGCATGTTGAGCATGGAGGAGGACCGGAAGGTCTCCTTCTTGAAGAGCACCCCGATGGAGTATACGGCGACGGGCATGAGCGCCTTAAGCATCTGGATGAAGGACACGGAGAGGTAGATGTAGGCGGAGTTGGAGAACCAGAGGGACATAGCGTAGAGCGCGCCGATGGGGACGACGGAGGAGGTGTAGAGCTGCGGCGTCATGGCGGGGGAGGTGGGGAGGTCGACGACGCGGAGGACGCGGACGAGCGCGACGGCGAGGGAGGAGCAGAAGGCCATGTGCACCATGGTGAGCGAGATGGGGAAGGGCCAGTTGTACATCTTGGGGTCGAGGATGTACTTGTTGTAGACGATGACGGAGAAGGAGAGGAAGATCCACACCGCAACGTAGCAGTAGGAGAGGAGCACCTTCCGGAGCACCGACTCCGACATGCCGCCGCCGTCCCGCCCCATGCCGCCGACGCCGCCCTGCTGGCCCTCGCACGCGGTGGTGGTGGAGGAGGGGCGGCAGCTGGAGCAGGAGGTGGCGGCGGCGGATCTGGATCCAGGGGAGGGGAGGGCTTGGTTGTGAAGGCGCAGCGCGAGGGGGGGAAGGAAGGCCCGGGAGGAGGTGCTGGAGGAGGAGGCGGATCTGAGGATTTGGGGAAGAGGTGGGGATGGGCCGGGGGGGTTTAGGTGGGGTGGGGGAGCGTGGACTGGGCGCGGTGGCCACGTGGAAAATCGCTTCATGCGTGTTCGCATGTTCGGTGGGGGATGTTTACTTGATTTGCCCTTTTTTTAATGTGGACCTGGTTTACGGCCAAATTCTAATGAAGGGCTTTGACTTGTCTTTGGTTTGCTTTTGGCTCTCTTTTTTTCTAGCAGAATACAAATTCCTGGTGGATCGATTGGCATCGTGAAACGTGAGCTACTTGCAGGTAGTGGCCAAGTGCTTCGTATAAGTGCTGACCAATTCGAAGAGAAAGGGAAAAAAATGTAGGTAGGTAGGTAGTAAAAAAGTTTAAGAGGACGGCCAAACTTTGTAGATCCATTGCCCAGAAAGATCATGGTTCGTCGCTGAAACGACCTAGCGTGACTTCATTCTACCCGTATGTGCTCGCTCGCAAAAAGAAGGCATTTGCATACGTCTCAGAATCTCCAAGGGGGACAAAAAGGACCTGCTCATACGGGTGCCCAAAAAAACCCTCCTTTTGCCATCAGTCAAGGGCTCAAGGTGTGGTGTAAACTGCGATGGAAATAGCAGTAACAGGTGCCATCTTTTCCTTGCTGCAGGGCTGTCCAGGTCCAGCTTGTGCGCCTCTACCGCCCAGCGACCGTGACGGGCCGGGCATCGAAAGGCCTACACATGCGCGCACCTTCTTGGATCATCCCACGTCGCGTGCGCGCAGGTTAGAACTGGTCGCGCGCAAGGAAAACGACGGTGAAGAAAATTTCCCGCGCCGTGTTCGTAGTGCAGCGACGAGCTCCGGCCGACAGCAACGTCGGTCCGGCAGGCCGTGGAGCGTTGCTTGTTCTAGGGCGATTTTTAAACTGTCTTTTTTTCGCGCTGATTGCAGCGTCGGGGTATGAATGCCCGGACTGCGAGCTGCGCTGGCTTGGATGCATTAGGCGACTCGTCCGCGATGACGACAGCAACCAGTCGAGTAGTATCTCAATAATTGGGGGAAAAAGAAACCTTACAAGTCGTATCGACTGACCTAACCATAGGAGATGATCAGATGAAAGCCCCGTCCCTGTGCGTACTGGACTGTCAAGCCCCGGTCAGACCTTTTCCTTCCTTGCCCGTAGAAACGAACCTTCCCGTCACCGCGTGGCGAGTACAAAAGGGAAAGGCACTCCGTCACTCTGGTCGAGCAGCTAGGCACCATGGACCCTGCTATGCTATGCTACTTCCGGTACGACGTCCAGCTCCGGCGGCCAGGATTCCTTCCGTGGAGCCGTCACGTTCCGCGGGACCATCAATCCGTCCCCGGGGCATCGGGGGGCAAGAAAAGAAAAGGAAAACGCCGCGCTTTGACGCGTTCCGTCGTGGAAAAAGCACGGGGATGCCGCTCGCGCCGTGCGGCATACCCGCCGCCGGATATTCTGGCCGGGTGGAGGCCGACCCGCCAACGACCCCCCCGACCCCCGGCCGCTACCTCACCAAGAAGGCTACGAACCACGGCGAGTGCCACCAGCCCCCGCACAAAGCAGGCGTCACGTCACCGGCGGCCACGGCCACGGCCCCGCGCGCCGCTGTTACTGCTGGACCTTGACCGGCACCGACGCAGTTTCGACCCGCGCCACTGTCCGATGGCCTCCGGGGAACGGACGCCGGCGGCGGCGGCGGCAACGGCCAGAGAGGCTAAAGGGTGCGTTTGGTTCACTCTACGATCCTTCTACTTTCAGAAAGCAGAAGCTGAACCAAAGAGGTTTAGCTTTTCTGCAGCTGCTTTAAAAAGCTGTTTTTCTATAGTACAAATTTGAAAGCAGTTTGTACCCTACTTTTGCAGCTTTTTCGAATTTGTGAAAACTACACATCTAATATTGGTCATATATATACCTTTTCAATTCTTTTTTATATATAAGAAAATAAAGATTTTCATATATAGGAAAATAAAAATAAAAAAGAATAAAAAATTTAACTCCAAATATTTTTATATATAAAAATAAATATTTAAACAAAAAAGAATTTGGTCTTTATAAAAAAATATTGTATATTGTATACTGTCAATTTGTATATAGATAATATATAACTTTTTCACAGTCGATAATTCACAGCAGTTTGAACCAAATAATTTTTAACTTTTCACATATAGCTTTTTCACCGCAGACATGTGACAACAGGCTTTTCGCAGCTCAACCCGAACCAAACGCGACCGAAGACGACGACCCTGTCGCGTCGGGCGCGCGCGCGTACGCCCAATAACGAGTCAAACGGCCTGCTCCGAATCCTACAGATCGTCGCGGGGAGACGTGCCGGGCCGGAACTTAGTGGCGGATTAGTTGGGTGCGGTTCGGTGGCGTGGCCCGGTCATGGGAGGGAGCGTGACTTGCTGTCGCCGTCGTCGTTCGCTGCTGCTCCCCCCTGGTGGCGACGGCGTCCGCCGCACGCGCAGAAATGGCTGGGTGTGCTTGGGAGGGTAGGCAGCCGTGGACCGCGGATGGAGACGTCGCGACCGCGGTCTGCCCCGGCTTGATTTCTAGTGCTCGCGCGTTCGTTCGTGGTGGCACTCGGCGCAGGGTAGCGTCGAGCGTCGCGACGCGGGGTATGGCCGTATGGGGGCGGTCTGCTCCAGGTCAAACAGACCGACGGTCTTTGGGCACGAGCCTAGGCACGCAGTTCGACGTAAGAATTTTCTGGGCTGGGCTGCGCAACACCTCTAGCGAGGATGGAGATTGGGCCTTGAGTCTCTGAACCCTGAGACCTGGGCCTGAATATGAGGAATTGGGCACTGTGGCAAAGTTAAGCTACATGGCCGGGTGCTGTGCTTTCTGTGGAACCGTGAGCCCGTGACGTTCCGCGTCAGCAGCGGTTGGACCGCGACCGGCACCGCCTCAGCAGCGGTGAAGACGACGGCCGCATCGCATTGCGCGGGCGCACGCTTTAAGTGGTGGGGGCGCGTGTTCATGTCGCCGTCGATGGCTACGGCGTCCGCTGCACGCCGGAAATATTTGGCGATGGCTAGATGCTTGAGAGGGTAGGCAGCGGTAGTCCGGCCCCCGGTGCGGTGCCGACGCAGACGTCGCGCGCGACCGTGGTCTCGCTCTCGCCGCCGGCTTAGGCGTGCTGGACTCGGTGCGACCGCTGGCACGCAGTTCGGGCTCGAGGTAGACAGCACGGAGAGAATGTCTGTCGTCTGAGCAGCAGATTGGAAGGAGAGGTCCCGATGCAGCCGCCTGGGGTTTTCTGGGCTGGGCTGCACACACCACCCAAGTACCCAACAACTGAACAAAGTGCAAGGCAAAATTGTGGGCCGTGGGCTCTGGGCCGACCTTACATTGCATCTTCTACTCGGTGTAGAAAAGTTCTTTTAGCCCTTATTCTTTCTCTAGAGCAATCTTTGGAGTTTCTTGCTCGTTCCTCCCGGTGACAGCAACTAGGCAAGGCAACGGTACTCCCAACCAGCCATGCCTTCAGGGCGTCAAACAGCGAAGAATTTAAATCCTGTAATCCAGTTTATCTGTGAGGTCCCGGCGCCAAATAGCCCAGTACACATAACACAGATGTGTGCACTAAATTGCCAAGCATAGGATCTGGTTTCTGGCGCCTGGTCACACAATTCCTTCCCTAGGAGGCTGCTAGCTCTAGGAGAATCATTTCACTGCGCGTGGAAACTCCAAACAGGGCCCCGCTTCCTTGGCCACGCCACTTTGCTTCCTCGCAAAGCATCGCCGATGCAGTGCCGGTGCCGCAGAATCCTTCGCGTCGTCCCGACGCCCAACTTGTCCGTCGCTTCGTGCGGGTCCCCGTCACCGTATTCGCATCGTCCGGCACACGGCGGCCTTCGCCTCTTTCGCTTTGCTCTGTCCCCGTGGCCGGCTTATATAAGACGCGCCTCGCCGCCGCCTCCACCTCAGACCTTCGTGCAGTGGAGCGGCATCCAGTGGTGGTACTAGCGACTAGCGGTAGAAGCCGGCGCCATCCGTCTCCGTCTCGTCGCGCGGCTGGTCAGGCCTCCTCCCGCCCGGACCGCGGCAGCGATGGCCGATCGCCCGGCGCGGAAGGTGGGCGACGTCCGGGACGCGCCGGCGGGACGCGAGAACGACCTCGAGGCCGTCGAGCTCGCGCGCTTCGCCATCGCCGAGCACAACAGCAAGACCGTAAGGACACACGCGCCCCCCTTTGCCCAGATCACCTTTGAGATCGTCGGAGTTTGTCACTGATGCTCTGTGCTCGTGCCCGTACCGTGTGACCGCAGAACGCGATGCTGGAGTTCGAGAGGCTGGTGAAGGTGAGGCAGCAGGTGGTGGCCGGGACCATGCACCACTTCACCGTCGAGGTCAAGGAGGCCGGCGGCGCCAAGAAGCTGTACGAGGCCAAGGTGTGGGAGAAGGTCTGGGAGAATTTCAAGCAGCTCCAGAGCTTCGAGCCCGTCGGAGACGCCGCGGCCGCCTGAGGACTGAGGTACAGTTTTTTTTGACAAGAAACAGAGGGGAACACCACTGAAATCACTTGAGATAGCTCCACAAAACCTGTAGTACCAACACATGGCGATCGCTGCTCATGTTTTCCTTGCTGATAAGTGATAACCATGTTTCAGGCAAACGTACCATCTTCCCAGTGTGATGTGTTTTTCCCTGAAGGCTCAAGCTTGTCGCTGGAGGCTGGAGCAGAACAATGAAAGGATTTAGCTATCGGACATGGATACACCACCTCACTGGAGGAGTTTATATGATGAATAAACCAGCTTCTTACCAGATGTATCATATGATTTTTAAGTCCTGTTATGGAGTGCGCTGTGCTGCAAGCAATCTGGAAGTCCTATCGCATTTTCTTGCAATCGTTGCTTCAACTTTCACCACACTGTGTCTTCCTCCAAAGCAGCAGCAGCAGCAGCAGCAGATCAGTTAGTCAGGTCGATTTTACATCAAAGCCGTAGATATAAGAAATTTTGACCGACAACATTTTCAACAGCTATCCAATTAAGCATAAGCATAATCAACGTTAAACTGGGGAGCAACAGGAATGTACAACTGGCGAACCTGTCTGCCAAAACATTAGCTGTCCGGCGAATCTAACTTTGGAACAGTATAGCCAAGAGACTTTAACCTCTGGCGTATTCTAAAACTACATCTGCAGCTTCAGCGGCTATTATACACATGATACAAGACAATTACTACAGTGTAACCTACGATTATCCTGTTGTCCTACTTATCCACGTGGAGCTAAAACCTAGTTTTCATTGTCATAATCCTCATCATCGTCCAATTTATGGTTCGACGATAAAGCAAACTGAGCTGGGTCCATGTCCATCTTGTTCATGTCAGGCAGTTCCCAACCACCCAGAAATTCCTTGAGTTTTGCTCCTTCCTTCAACCGCGGAACAGATGGTCCTGCAGTGGCTGCAGCCGAACTAGTTGCTGGGGCAGTCAGTCCTAAATTGGCAGCAGCTGAACTAGTTGCTGGAGCAGTCAATCCTAAATTGGCAGCAGCTGAACTAGTTGCTGGGGCAGTCAGTCCTAAATTGGCTGCAGCTGAATTAGTTGCAGGAGCAGATGACTGGGCTTGGGGTGGCACTGTAACCCCATCATCATCTTCATCTACTGGATCTAAATTCAAGTCAATGTTCCTTAAGCAAGCCCTGGCACTGCTCACTGGTGTAGCCTCCTTTGCTTCAGTCACATCTGAGATCTCATCTGCTATCTCCACCTTTAGGCCAGCTGGCTTGCTAGATTGGTTCTCCACGAATTGTTCATGAGTTGTGACAGCCTCCCTCCAAGCACCACGTCCACCGCGGCGACCTCTTCCACGACCCCTCCGACAGCCTCTGCCATTGCTTGTATGCCTTTCTGCGTCCTGCACACAAGCAACTTAGATCAGCAAAAAGAGCTCAAAAAATCAAATCTAGTAGAAGATAGGAATTATATTTGATAATATAAGACAAACATCAAGGATGCATATCATAGGGAAATTACATTCTGACATAAATACTTAAAATATTAGGCGAAATAGTCCACTTTGTCCCTAAGTTCTGCATATGAGGCTCAGCTTTGTCACTGAACTTGCAAACTAAACAATCCAGTCCTTCAACTTTATTTTTTAGCTTAAACCTATCATTGCACCGACATGGCATGTCAAGCTGCATGCCTAGTCAGTGCTGCTCATCCTTTATTGAGTCATCTACCCTTGTTTTGTTCCATTACTGAACATCTACCCTTTGGTGGGAGATCGTTGCCACAATTTCTTTAGTACTTGAGCAAAAGAAGGGTAAAAGAGAGATTTCACATGAGATAAAACATCCAAGGATGTTCAGGGCAGACTAGGCACGCAATGTGGCATGCCACATTGGAGCAAGGACAGTTTGAGCCCCCAAAAGAGTTTAAGGGATTGGAATGGCTGATTTCAAAGTTCAGAGACAAAACTGAGCATCCAACAAAACTTGAGGGATGAAATTGGCTATTTTGCCAAATTATCATGAAAACACGTGGTTAACTGTGAAATATGCAACATCAACAAGAAGTTGTGGATAATACAACAACAACAACAACTTAGCCTTTTGTCCCAAGCAAGTTGGGGTAGGCTAGAGATGAAACCCACAGAAAACAAGAATAAGAAACACAAAAAGGGTACAAGCCAAAGGAAGAGTTAGGGGTTAAACAAAAAGTTGTGGATAATAGTGACTAACATTTCTTGTCCTCTTTAGTTCCTCCTCACTTCCATCTTCTTCAGATTTCCTGATGACAATTTGACATTTGTTAACATTCTGCAGAAGATGATTTGTAAACATAAGAACCATATTAACTACACGACAGATTAAATTACCTTCTTTTGCCAAGCTTATCATCAACAATAGCATCAGATGTACTAGTGTCCGGAACTTTGCTTACTACTTCCCTCAAGAAATCATAGACATTGTACGCTTGTATGCATTGTTTCCTGAACACATTATGCAAAAACACTTACTGAGGAAATGATGGATCAAAAACATGTAAAATGATACTACATTCCAGGAAATAAGTTCATTATTTCTCTGTATATTGACATAATGTAACCTATACCCAACCCCCCATGTCCTTGCCAGCATACTTTTTTTTTACATCAACCATCATTCCATCGGAACAAAGGCCACATGCTTATCTTTAACACCCTCCCTCTCTCCCTTTCTCGAGACTAGGAGCATTACATATCTCTGCAATACGAAAGAATTTACAGGATTCAAACAACACCCCGTGATGTCCTTGAACAACAGTTGGTACACAGATCACCAGATGTACTCCCAACAGTTTATCTTGGGATGGGATGTCTCTCCAGACTAGATACTCCCACCAAAGCAAAACTTTGTTGTCTAACATGGTTTGCCAATACCAATATATACCATTCCTAAAGTTTATTGACTAAGTTTATTATAGCCTACATGGATAACATAAGTATGAGGTGATCTTCTGGAAAAAAAGCATAAGACTGTGATAATCAACATGCAACTTGCAAAATAAATGCACAACAAGAAAAAGGAAAGCATGTAAATGCTACTAAGATTTCTTCAATAACAGTCAAGTAGGGTTACAGTTATACATCTCATAGAGTTTGCCATTCCCTCCCTCCTTCATAGCTCAAAAAGAAAAATCATGCACATACTCTGAATGATAAGAATATAAAGATCAAGTGCACTTACAAATGGGAAGAACCAACAGTCTTGACCCCCTTTCGAATTGTAATATCATATGTCCTATCGCATAAATCTTGCAGAAATAACTCCAATGCTTTGGCTGCAAATCAAGGACGTTGGAGACATGGACATTAGATGAACTTGAACAAAAAGTGGAATCTCACAAGAAATTGTATTGATATAGAAGAACAGACTGCAAGAGAGATAAGCTAGCTGAAATGGCAAGACAAATTTGGAGTTACTTTACTACAGTAACTTGCATGCAAATTTAAATTTGCAAAAGTACATGAGGAGGAAGAGCAAACTTTAAAATAAAGTACAGATACGGATGTGTACTATTTCTAACAGTAGGCCTGTTTAATTTTCTACATCCACTACCAAATGGAAATATGGACCAGAGTTAAGCCTGTTGCTGCTATTTTACTTCCTCAAAATAATATGCAGTAATGAAGACTGTAATAACTGTAGAGTATAGTATCGCACTTCATCAAAACAATTCCGGTTACAACAGAGAGCTGTGGTGTTTTACCGACATTAATAATTAAGTAATTAAAGTTTCCAAAGAGGATGCCTAACATATAAATATTTTGGCACAAATATCACAATCAGAAAATCAATTAAATCATTCCACTTCTGAAGGAGTAAGACATCAATGCATAGCATGGAATGTACCCTCTTTATATGAAAATGTAGTTTAGTTGCGCGTGTTTTTGTCCTTTTGGTCTCTTAAATTAAAGCCTAATCAATACATGTATAACAGAAACACAATATGGCGGGAAAAAGATACATTCCATAGTGATTACTGATTAGTGAATAACTACATGACTAACACTTATGACGTTATAGTACGGTAACTTACAATGTATGTATTTCTAGGAAATTACAGGAGAACTTACACACTAGAACAGGCACAGCTAGAGCAATCTTGCCGACATCTTCATCTGCTTGCATGATCTTCTTAATCCGAGGCTATGTGTCATAAAATAATAACCCGAGATTAGATCAACTCAAGGATATCATCAACTAGTTACATGAAGCAATGTTTGTAATTGTCATCGCCCCATACTACTCAAGTGGCCCAACCACAGAACCTCTAAGGAAAAAATGAAACCTGTGCAAGGACTTTCATGATTGACTGCATACTATTAACAGAGAATAATAATGTTATTTGTTCAGAACCCATGAAGATTAAATCAAATACAGTATTAACTCAACAAGAATCCCAAAAGAATGTTTGGTGAACTCTCAATGCATCTGGGCACCAACAGTTTTTTTATCCATCAAAAATAAATCATGAATCATCCGAGAGTTCAAATTGTGTACAAGTCCCCACCACCACCACCAAACCCACCCACCCACAAGGCAACCTGATCCATGCCCTAAAACGTGGAGTATCATCAAAATGATGGCAGCAGGTAAAACGACCTACACATTCCAGGGATTTCTACAAATCATCTGCTTACACCTACAGCATATTCACCAATCAAACCCTGACATACCCAGATGTCTGTGCCGAACCATTACAAAGTTTATTAAAAACATATCTATGCTTACCTTCTCAGAACACAGAAATCCAGTAAAATCACAGGCAAGCCTTTTTTCGAACGAAAAAGAAATCATAAGCAAATCTCACCAACAGAATTCAAACAACCATATGCATAATAGAGGCACACGTATCATGCATCCACATGCAGATACATACAGGAATTTAAACCAATCGCACAATCTAGGATGAATCTTACAGCGGAAAAGTGGGGATCCAGCTTCTTCCTCATGGTGCCGGAAACAGTGCCGGAAATCTCTTCCCCAGCGCATAATTTTTTTACTAGCTACATGAGGTTATAAACATCAATCCTAGCAGATGGACAAAGGTATAAAATTCATATTTCAGAGCAAATGCTAGCGAAGAATGCATCACAATTGCAGTGACTTATGCATCACATGTGGAATTCCATGTGAAGCAGATTTATGCCGCCTTAGACTATAAATGCATAGATATCATTATACCATGGTTGGAACTTGGAATCAGATAGTGTAAAAAACTGGCATTCTCACAAATCTAAGCTGCTAATCCATGCTATCAACCACTATAGGTCTAGAACAAATAATGTCATTTGTTCACAACCGATGATGATTAAATCAACAAGATGTCTTAATGAACATCCTAAAAGAATATTTGGTAAACTCTCAATGCATCTGGGGACCACAATTTTTCTCTCTCCACTCGTTAAATCACAACCAACAAATAATGTTCCGGTAGTTAAGTATGTAAAATCCCCCCCCCCCCAGGCAACCTGATCCTGCCAAAAAACGTACCATGGAAATGCTGAGAGCAGGAAAAAAATACCTAGACATTCCAGGATTTTCTAAAAAATCGATTTCTTAGATCTACAGCATATTCACCAAGCAAACCCAGAAATATCCTGATGTATGTAACGAGCAAACCGTAAAAAAGTTTATCAAAACACATCCACGCATACCGCGATCTTAGAGCACGCCGACCCAGTAAAATCATAGGCAAACCTTTTTTGGAAGGAAAAAAATGAAATCATAAGAAACCTCGCCATCAGAAATTCAAACAACCACATGAATAACACAAGGCACACATATCAATATACCATGCATCCGCGCGCGCGCACATACGTACATGAATCAGCACACATGAATTTAAACCGATGGCATGGTCTCAGATTGAATCTTACAGCGGGGAAGCGGGTGTCCAGCTTCTTCCTCATGGCGTCGCCGCCGGCCTAGCAGCGAGGACCAGCTCCTGAAATCTCCTCCCCGGCGGTGGGCGCCGGGACTAGGGTTTCGATCGCTCGCCGCGGGGAGCGCAGCTGCGGACATCGGATCGCGGGGGGAAGAACAGGAAACATTAAATAGCGAATCCTGGTGGGATTGGGGATTTGGGGGCATTAGGGTTTCCGTTACTGGCTCTTGTTTTTGCCTCTCTTGTGAAACAGCACGCCTTTCCCACCCCAAGTCGCTCGATCCGTGGCCGGGCCGCGCGAATCGGGCCAAGCCTCTCCCACTCTCACCCCACGTGGAGAGGGTCTCGTGGACCCGGCGCATCGGCCCAAGACCGCGCCCAGTAGCATCCGAGCGGGGGTCTCCGGAGTCTATCCCACACGGACCGGGTCCACGGAGGCGCATTGCCCTCGCCCCAAGCGCGCGCGCGTCGAAAGGCGGGAGGGCGGCGTGGGGCCCGCGTCCATGGACCTCCCCGCGCGTCGCGCGGGGGGAACACGCATCAGCGCAGCCGCTCGTTTCGTTCCCTTCCGGACGGGGTTGCGGGGCCCGCATGCCAGGGAGCGGGGGGTTGGGTGGTGGGCGGAGCGGTGACGCTGCTGGGCTCCAGTGCCCGCCGTCCGGTTCGGCTGCGGAGGGAATCCGACGGCTGGCCGAGCGGCTCGGACGAGCCTGGAGACTCCTCCCGTTTTTGGATTTTTTGTGGTTTAGCCGGGTTTAGGTGCAACCACCGGCGCTTCCGTCCTGGAGTTTGCCTCGTGAGATAGGCTTGGCGCGATCCCACGTCACGTCAAACTCCGTCGGTTCTCTCCATCTTTCCACGAAAACACCCTTATCGTTTTGGAGTAGTATTGCAGGCCAATTAGAGAAAAATTATTTTTTTTAAAGGAATTAGAGAAAATTTAGCAATGCCAAAAGAATCTAGGAGCCTCTACGAGCTATCTAGTGCGATGCATCGTCGTACGTGGATTGTTCTCGGATCACCGCCTTACTTTGTTGATAATGACCATTCTAACATCAAGTTTCTACCACACGTTTGACGTTCTCTTCATCCTTTATTACTGTTCCTCTCGGATAAAATCAACTGAGATGTAATTGGCTAGACTTGCAGCTTTCATCGCAGGGTTGTTATTAACTTCGGTTTCAGTTAAGAGATGATTTACTGTTGTTGTTACTTCCTTTCTTTGCCTCGTGGGTGATGAATAATGAGATCTCGTAATCCACCTTTTCTCCACCCTATATCCCTATGTGCCGCGCGCGCACTCCTTTTATAGTATGAAATATTTTTAGATAATTAGATGAGATGTACTTTTATTGTACAGTCACAGACTATATGTCATTAAAGATGCTGAGACGTACTTCTAATGCATGGTCACGGAGTATCATCTAAGAGGATTTTTATCCTGTTATCTATGTAGACAACCCAATGGCAATACCTAGGTATGTAATTAATTGACTGCTTATTTTTTAGCAACAAAATCTAGGATGAAATGGTCTACCATGGACCAGGATTTTGGTAAGGTCACATAAAAAAGCACAAATTTGATGTAGCAGTAGCTGCTCGTAACATCACCTAATGGATGTTTATGTCCAGGTGTCCACGATTAAAAAGCACCAACCATACTCGTCCACTAGGGTTTCCGATTAAGGCCCAAAAGGCAGAACCTTTTTTTGAGCCTTAAGCTTCAGCAAAAAAAAAAAAAAACCCAGAACATGATAGGCAGTGCTCCTGCTGATTTTTCGGGAAAAAAAAGCCCAGAACATTCAGTGCCAAATTTCAGTTCAAAGTGGAAACGTGCTAACTTGTAACACAAATATACATGGTGTAAAACGATACGTTCACTTATAATTACCAGACATGGAAATCTATAGGGAAAGAAGGTGAGTGTATAATCATCATTTGAAGGATCGCGTGTGGCACTTTTATGAGATTAGAAATGCAGCTAAACACCTCACATTCTACAAAACTCTATGAAGCACCTAGCTGAAAGCAGCAGCAGTATATAACCAGCAGCAGGAAGAAGAAAAGCCCAAGCCGAGCAGTGCATTCAAAGGCGGCGGCAGGCAGCTCACATCTCGACGGGGACCCTCTTGTACAGCTCCTCGTTCTCCAGGCGTGGCTTGGCGACGGCCTGCAGCGGCGTGCCCATGAACGTGACGAGCCCGGCGGACTCCATCATGTTGACGTCCTCCGGCCTGGTGCCGCTCGGCAGGGACCACTCGAAGTGGTGCAGGAGGTGCCCGATCATGGAGGCCACGAGGTTGATGCCGAGCTGCGCGCCGGGGCACACCCGCCGGCCCGCGCCGAACGGCAGCACCCTGAAGTCGCTGCCCTTGATGTCGATGTTCTCCTCCAGGAAGCGCTCCGGCCTGTACTCCAGCGGGTTGCTCCACACCTTGGGGTCGCGCGCCACCGCCCAGACGTTCACCATCACGTTGGCGCCCTTGGGGATGCTGTAGCCGCCGATCTTGACGTTTGTGCTGGCCTTGTGCGGGAGCATGAGCGGCGTCGGCGGGTGCAGCCGGAGCGACTCCTTGACGACGGCTTGCAGGTAGGGGAGGTTCTGGAAGTCGGTCTCGGACATGACGCGGTCACGGCCGACGACACGGTCGAGCTCCTCTTGCAGCTTCTTCTGCACCCTGGGGTTCCTGACCAGCTCTGCCATCGCCCACTCGACTGAGATGACTGTTGTGTCCATTCCTGCAGTGATCATATCCTGAACATAAGAGGAAGAAAATAAGGACGATTAGTACTCACAACAAAAGCACCAGTTACCAGGATCTGTATCAGTAATAAAAATGTAGGTGGGGGATCCCCCCGGCACATTGTTGGGAAAAAAAAATCATCATATGGTTTCCACCAAGTGGCATAGTAGCTAACCTTTGCACATTTCTCGTGCTGATAGTAGGTGTGCAACCATTTCCAACTACAAAGTGAACATAGACATTTTCCAAATCCCACCATCTTACACCTACCTTGCGACAGTGACGTTTCATTCTGACCCAAACTACATACTGAACCTTACTGGACAACTGGAGTAGGCAAAAGAATTCTCCAGTGACCTTTATAAATAAATCGATTTAATCAAGGGTATGCCACGTGTGCATTATAGAAAAATTAGCAGTGCATCGGCATCACATCTAGTATAAAAATTAAAGAATTCAACAGTGCGTCACATCTGAAGAATAAAAAACTTCAAAGAAACTCCCGAAAGCATACACAAATGAGTAATGTGTGAGAAAAGGGGTCCAACATACCCATAGAAGTCCAATAACCGTGTCTTCGCTAAGATCATACTGCTCTTTGAGGGTGAAAAGAGCATCCACAAAGTGCTGTTTGGCACCACTCTCCTTGAGAGCTTTAGCATGCTCTTCAATGATCTTCATTGTCAGGCGGTCCCTTCTCTCATTGTGAGTTTTGTAGAGCTCCTCATTAAGTGGACACAACCATCTCAAATACCAAATAAACTCAGCAACAGAGAGAGATGCACCGATCTTGATCCCATTGTTCACGATAGTCTTAAATTCACGCCCTTGTTCATCAATCTCACCGTTTGCATTCATGAACCGCTTCCCGAATGCCAGCCTTGTTATGTTGTTGAAGGCCACCATGGAAAGGTGGTTCCTCACTACCAATGGCTTTCCTTCATTAGCTGAAAACAATATAAGATTAAGTAATAATTCAAAATTAGATACTAGTGAAATGCCTAACTGATTTAGGCAACTGATCTGGTAACTAAATGTTTAAAAATGCAAATCATAGAAATATGTCATATTTCCTTTTTTGAGGGTTGTTTCACAAATTACACTATTGGAACAATAATTTTTTGATAAACAATACAAAAACACTATCAATGGGCAGTTTTCTTTGCAACTAAAATTACAAAACAGCCTAAAAAATTTACAAAAGAGGACGAAGCATAAGACAACCAGTGGAACAATCAATTCTGTGCTAAATCAAGTCAAAAGGTTATTGGTGAGCCTTTACTTTGCAACTAACATCGCAAGGAAGGTGAATAGGACTATCCATACTCCTCATAAAACTAGAAAAGAAAACCTAACACTAGTGCAGAGCATACATTTCGGTATTAATACAATGTCACCAGATAGGGTTCACATGCATTTTGCAATCTGAACTCCCCCTTTTTGGACTGATAACTCTGAAACTACAATATATATCGGTTACGCATAATCAAATACCAATACTGCATCACAGTCTGCTTAAGGACTAAAAGATATGTTGATTGAGCTCAAAGTTACATTTGTATCATATTATCAATCTGGTTTAGAACTCCATTGGTATTAACCTATTTCGGACTTTGGAGTCTCAGACAAATCAAGGTAACATTTTTGCAAATGTCACAAGGCAATCTGCTCAGAAATCCAGATTAAACAAAATGTTCTCAGACTGCACAAGTGAACTACATAATCCTGCATTAAAACAAATCTAAATTTGTACATTTGCAAGCTGTCATCACATTTATAATCTCCCATACATTGATCAAATTAACTGTTAAGAAATCAAAACAGGATCCCTAAAATGATTTGCATGAGCTATAGTTGATGACAATGAGGCCAGGTGGCTGGGTTAGTCAAACTGGTACAATGCCAACAGTGAATGCTTGGTGCATCAGTAATCCAGTGAATTGTTTGTCATAAAACCGAGTGGCTAAATTTGCATGTTGTTCTCTCAGTTAGACTGTTTACCAGCATTATGGTTCTAGGCTAAGGCTCGAGTAGAAAAACATCATTAACAGAATATAATGTGGAATCCACCAAACTAGCTGAAGCCCAACCAAACAATTAAGTCGCATCTAGATCAAGAAGAACAACTCCATGTTGGCATGTCCCCATGAGTACTAAAACCCATGGGAAGACCAAACTAATGTTATAACTTAACCACCATGATCTGTTTAATAATCAGGTATGCCTAATAAAATAAACCCAACATTTCTCAGCTCAATGCAGCTGACCAGTAGCACTGGTGCTATTGTGCACACTAAATTTAGCAAATTATTGGCGATATAGTACCTCTCTAACAAGTAACAACGTGTTCACCATGTGCCCACCTTCACAGCACTAGGCATTTCTATTCGTTACTACTCAACCTGACTGTGATTGGCTGAGATTTGGCATTTTCCCTGCAAGCTGCGATCTTATGACACTATCGACCCCAAAGGCCAAAACCATCAATAAGCCTACGAAATTGCAGATCGAAGCTTGGCATTTTCCTCAACGATTGGAGCTTGCCACCAAGGGCACAGAGCGAGTAGACATTGCAAAATCCCAGCGCTGCTTAGCCGAGTCAACAAGACGCAGCAGCTGGTCACCAAATCCACCAACACAGCGACACCCCAGCAAGGATCCCACGTCCCCACCCACCCACAAGTCTTCGCACCAAAGAATCGTCCGCCTTTCCACCAAACACCCCCCAATTTTGTACAAAATTGCATACACCTAACATCGTGCGGGATCGAGAGAGAGGAGCGGCGAGATCTCTGCTTACTCACCCGGGGCGGTGGCGGCGCGGTGGACGGACTCGACCATGGCGGTGACCTCGTCCTCGCGGATGGGGCGCAGCGCCTCGAGGCGCTTGGGCGTGAAGAGCTCGAGGTTGCAGAGCTTGCGCACCTTGATGTAGTGCGGGCCGTAGTCGGCCCAGATCAGGTCCTGCCCGTTGCGGCTGAACCGCTGCGTGGAGCGGTTCCGCGGCCGGTCCGCGAGCTGCTGGTCGTGCTCCTTGAGCACCTCCTTGGCGAGCTCCGAGGTGGAGACGACGACGGTGAGGCCGGACCCGAACCAGACGGAGATGATGGGCCCGTACCGCTCCGCCCACTCCTGGAAGCAGCGGCACCGGATCGGCTTGATCTGCCGCAGGTTACCCAGGACGGGCCACGGGCGCGGGCCGGGCGGGAGGCGGCCGAGGCGGAGCCGGTTGAGGAACGCGAGGGAGAGCGGGATCAGGACCGCCGCTAGGCCGACGGAGAGGAGGAGGGAGGCGTCCATGGTGGCTGCTCGCCGGCGTTGGGGGCTTGGTGTGTGCGGAACAATGGTGGCGCGGTGTTCGGTGAATTTATACGGCGGGAAGAGTGGAGAAGGAAGACGGGGGAGGTTGGCGGTAGGTGAGTGGCCCCCACCGGGCTGCCCTCTTTCCTCGTCTCATTTTCCCCGCTCCTTCTTTCAGCTCAATGTTTTTTCTTTTCTTTCTAAAAAACAAAATTGTTTTTTCTTGAGGGGAAATGAAATTGTAACTGTTGGGGTTGATGTTTATTTTTAAGGGTGTGAGGTCTACCAGTATTCTAGTGTCGTTAGTTTCTTTTACAGAGAGTTGATTGGCTAGAGCTTAGTTGTGTGCTGTGCTGTGCCGGGATCCAAGCACTTTGCCGTTGATTTTGCTCCTCTTCTTTTCTTGGCTGGTCTGAGTTGAGCTCACCAACCACCGGGGGATACCAGGTGCTGCTGCTGATTTCGAGGCTTGTTGACAACTTTGAAGTCGTCGATGGTTGACTGATCCCTATCCAGACCCCGCCGCGAGTACAGGAATTATACAGCGCATGACTTGCTGTGTATGTTTCGTATTGCAGCCCAATTCATGCGAACCGACGGAATTCAATGCGGTCAGATACGAGAGCAAATCATGCTTAACTACTGTTTCTGAATGATCAGGTCATATGGAAACGAGGTGCGGAGAGCCAAACATGGTCACTGGGTTCCTGTGTTATATCGGCAATCTTGGACCAGTTGGGTTTCTCTTCCAGGTCATCGTTTCTGCTTCAATGTTTGGTGAGAGAGCGAAACATGGTCGTTGGGTTCCTGTGGGCCTAGTTTCCGTGGGGCGATCGGAGGTACGGCCTGTGGGCGGTTTCGGTTGCAGCTTGGTGAGCAGCGAGTTGGTCGAACGCCAGCTTGAGGCTGCCGGCGCCGGGTCCTCGAGTACCAATATAAAAAGAGCTGTACTGGAGAGCTCTATTCTATACTCTACCGAAGCAGAGCGATCCCTGTCAACTATTTCCAGCGGATGGAGAGAATCCACCATCACGGCGGACGTGGCGCAGACCTGCGCACTCGTCGTCTCCCTCCCTTCCCTTCCGGCCGCCCCTACTCCTTCCCCTTATCCTTCCATGCCATTCTCCACCTCACACGCTCCTGCTCCTGCTCCTCCTCCTCCTTCCATACCACTCTCCACCTCGCCGCTCCTAGCTGCGCCACCCTCCTCCTCCCTCCCTCCGCCGTGAGGAGCTGTCGCCGTTGCCGTCGCCAGGAGCCGTCAGCCACCGCGAAATCTGGAGGCAGCTGCTGGAGGCCGGCGTGGCGGGGTCCCGCCGCGCAAGCTGGAAGCGAGCCGGCGCGGCATGGTCGGAGGAGGGCGGCGGGGCTGCACCCGCGCGTGGGAGGGTGAGGGCGGCCGCACGAGGCTGAAGCTGGTGCTGCCACCGCCGTCCGGACCTACCACTACCCCTGTAGTGCCTGGGCAAGCCACCGCCCGGAGGGAGAGGGAAAGGGGGGCGGACGGGCGCTGGATGGGGAGGGCCTCACCACAACTCGGTTTTGGTAGCCGGTTGGAGACGAGGTGACCTGAGAGGGGGACTTCACCGGTGGCGGTCGAACTTGGGCCGACGGTAACGGTGACCATGGAACACTAATACCTGGCGATTGGGGTCATGCTGCCGAGCAACAAGTGGTAGAGGAGGTAGCTAGGAAGGTGTGCTAGCTGTGAGCGGCGATGATTTGATTTTGGTAGCCGGAGGTGGGAGTAATCAGCCAGCAGGTGGAACTCTGCTCGCTCAGTTTGTCTTTAGCAGAGGAAGAAAGAGAGCAGACGAATGGGAGGGAGAAGGAGCTAGGGGAAATAAGAGAGGAAAGAAAAAGAAAAATAAAAAATAGTAGTTGAAGATGATTGAATAAAATATATGGTAGGTGGTACAAAGTATGAAGTATATAAGTGAGGAAAAAAGAATCTCGATGATAAGGATAGAATATTTTTTTAAGATGAAAATAAAGTACGACGATTGCAGCCTGAGGTCTCCCTCTTTCCTGGTGCCCTGGAAAGAAATGGTCCCCACGTGTCCACCACGTGTACGTTCACTCCATTCAACGACCACTCGCTCCAGCTCTCCAATTTGCAAACGGTGTAGAAGGCCCAAGTCCACGAGTTTAACGTACACGTCTGTTTCTCTACGGCCCTCCAATGGGCCTAGTAGTAGCTCTTAGGCCTTAAACTGTTGGGCCCAATTCGTTATGCTGATCGGGTTCACGGCCTACTGGCCCATCTGTGGCAAGCCGCCGGAGCCACAGGGCCCGAGTTCTTTCTCGTCCCTTCCAGAGCGCTACAGCTGAGAGCGGCGACCAGGGGCGACCTCGCGTTCCCCCGTCGATTCGCCGTCAACCTCGCCTCTGGCGCCCTCTTCGGCGTCGGAAGAGGAGGGGGGCTGGATGAATCGACGGAGGATTTGTATATACCCGTGCTTATTAGGCTTAGGTTAAATAAGTTAGGGTTAGGTTTCCTCATTCCGACGATGCGCATGGGTTCTTCTTCCTGGGCGGCGTCTCCAGCGCACGACGGCGTGGGCGTGCGGAGGACGGCTCCGACATCTACGGCGGCTTCCCCGACTTCGCTGGCGGCGACTGCATCAGTGAAGAGTACGAGCTCGCCGGATTTGGAGTACTGGTATCTTCTCTGGATCTGGTCGGGTTCGCCTTTTGTCCCTTCCTTACCTTCTCCGGCGTTGGCGCTGGCGAGGCTGGCTCCTCCAGTGAAGATCTTGAGATCTTGGGAGGTATGTCTACCGACTCGCTGTGAAACCGGATTGGTTCTTGCCTACCACCAGTTCTGGTGGTTTCATTCCCCTTCTGGGTGTGCACTCGTTCGGTGAGTGGGGACTGCTGGTAGCTCTTGAGGCGCTAGATTCCTTGCACTCCGGCGATGTGATGGTCAGCAGCCATCTTCTTTGGCCTGGGCGTTCAGCGGGCAAAAAGTATGCCGATTTCGACATACTGCTCTTGGTGCCAATTAAAACTTGTGTTCAATCGTCGGAAGGAGGTCGGCTTCGAGCTCCAAGCTGCTTCGATCGCCAGCGACGAGGACGACCGGTAGGATGACTTCGCAAGGATTGTGTTGTAATTTTCACTTTCTTCAAGGGTGTCTTTGCAAGTCTTGGAATGTAAACTTTATGAAAAATTTATGAACACAAACCCGGTTTCTAAAAAAAACCGCAGGAGCACGCAAGCAAACACGGGTTCCTGCCACAAATATTTGGGAAATATATATAGTGCACCATCGTGTTCACACTTGTTGCCTGATCTATTTCGAATTCCCAGGCACCTGAGATATAGGACATTTGGAAATTTATATTCCATGGAACATGGATAGTTGAGATGTTCTCAAACAATTCCCTCTTACCTTTTGCCATACAACTTAGCTGAAGACTTGAAGGTGTTTTTATGTGAGTCATAATAACGCGATTTACTCAGCGGCTACTGATTAACCACTAGCCCGACGGCCAGACCAAATCATCTAGGCCATAGATTGAAGTGTTAATCGAGTGACTAGCAGTATGTAGCCTAGCTTTATCCGAGTGGTAAAAGTTAATATTTTGTTAATATGTCGTGATAAAAAGCTATAGCAGAGATTACCCAACTCCCTGTCCAACTCTAACCTTGGCCACTGGCTGAGCCAAACCTTTCTCTTCGAGTTTTGGTGGTGTGCAAGAACAGAACTCTCAAGTTCCCTGAACGACACAGACTTGTACTCTCTCTCTCTCTCTGAGTCCAATCATTGATCAGCAGATGGAGCTGGAGCTAGAGCTGGGCCGCACACATGGACCAAACAATAAGGTCCTGGGAGTTAGACGTCTGAAGATGCAACCATGCACGAGGGCAACAGCTAGCAACAGCAAAGCCCCCCAGCTTTACTTTCCAAACCTACACTTCACCTTCATCTTCTTTGCCCAACCCAAGCCCCGAAATGACATCACGCGCCCACCCTTTTGAAGATTCCATGCACGACACTACTGGAATCATCGAGCTGGATCCATCTCGGTCATCCCCACGATCGCTCACCACCATTGGTCATGGCTGGCCTTCCTAGCTACTTACTGCACGCCCTTACCGATGACCTGCCGAAGCCGCCACGCAGGGACAGATCGATCCGGCGCCTTGTTGCGCCGGCATCTCATTCCCATCCCACCACGCCCCGCTTATTTTAGGCAAAAAGGCGTGCAGGCTCAGCTGGCTGTGACCTCGCTCGATGCCAATATGTCAGTGCTGTCCGAGTAGGGAGGCCTGAATAAGCAGCAACTTGCCGCCGCCGTCGGCGTCGGCGTCGAGCAATGGTAAGCGTGTGTGCTTCTTTTCCAGGACACGATCGGGCGGCCGGTAATGGTGCTCGATCGATCAGTAGTTCAGTACTCGCGCGCTGCGAGGGCGACGTTGGGCTTGCTTGGGGCAGCTTCTGAACCAGCTTCTGAGCAATTTTAAGCCGCGGGCTGACCAAACACTCCGCTCCTTGAGCGCTTCCCCCACCAGCACTTGCGGATCTCCTTCAGAAAACGCGCGTTCCACCAGCAGCGGGGGCGGACCAGCTTCTGCAGCTTATGCGGTCTAACTCCCCTCAAAATTCATCAAAATTACCCGCGTTTGCCATCATACAAAATAGGGCTGCCTCCCTCTCCACCCGTCTCTCTTCCCCAATCCATTTTTTCTCCCGTGCCCGTAACCGAAGATGGCGACGACCTAGGGTTGGGAGAACCCAGGCGGCCTAACCCCGCGCCGACCTTCGGCGAGTTCCCGGCTGACCACCGGCGAGCTGCCGGCCTTCCTGCTCCGGTTTGCGCCGAGCCAGCGCCGCCCCCTGCTCTGGTCTGCGCCTAGGCAGCGCCGCTCCCTACTCCAGCTTGCGCCGAGCCAGCCCCGCCCCCTGCTCCAGTCTGCGCCGAGCCAGCGCCGCCCTTGCGACGGTATGCGCCGAGCCACGCGCCGCCCCTGCGACGGTCTTCACCGAGCCACGCGCCGCCTCCTGTGACGATCTTCGACGCTGCAGCCTCCTGTGCTCCTCCCTCAACCGATCTGTGTGAAGGTATTGGCCCTGTTGAATGCATACATGTCTATCTCCGATCTTTTTTTTGGAAATACCGAGTATTTTTTTTTAGGTGAAAAATTAGTAGAAGACAATCTGTGTCTCAAATAGCTAGGCCTACACCTTGCTCTGCCTGTTCTAACCAATAATCAATTCTGTTGCAACGTATTTGGTTGGAGGTACTAAAATATAGGAATAGGAGTTTAGATATTTGAACTTTAAACTGTGTTGTTTGGTTTACGAGTATGGGAATCTTTTAGAACATTCATGGAATTTGAAGGCTATTCTAACCTCAAAGAGCTGTATATAATTTGTATACAGTGAGCTTGAATGTTGGTAACTCCATATCTGGTTATCATGCAATGTGGAGTGACTGTTTGCATTTGCATTGTCGAGTAAATCTATTGAGTGGTAAGATTTTATTTGCATTTCTTTGTTTTGGACTTTTGGCTGGCTGTCATATTGTAGTTTATATGCTTCTAATTGGTTTCAATAGAAGGGCAACCTCTGCAGGAATAAGGTTCAACGCTTACTTTCCCCAATTTGTAACTGTTTTGTGCGAGAAGTACGCATACAGATTTCAGGAGAACAGTGTATAAAAGCATCACAAAGTTTAGAGATGAAAAATAAAAATGATAAATACAAACCATATAATTGTTTTTTGGGTGCCATTGACATAGTAAATCTGTTTATCTCTTGGTCATTAGCAGTGGTGGAGCTTCTGAATTTGCACGATTAGGGCCAACTTCTAAATACTTAAACCACTCAACCAAGCTATATAACGATAGGTAACTTGCAGTAAAGCAAAAAAAAATGCACGATTTAGAATATCTCAATTTCAAGCCCTAATTGTACAACAAACTTGATAAAAAATTAAAGCGGTACAATAGAAATGCCTAACTATGGTTGTGTTCTGGATCCAGAAAATGATAACCAATGATAGTTCAGTTAAGCTAGATTTTGTAAGTTCTGATGATAAATTTATAGCTGCTGGTGATAAACAAAATGTTGTTTCTTTTAACATCCTGCAAATTCTTCAGATGAACTTTTTAAACACAAAGAAATTAAATGTTTGAGTACTTGAGTCTGCAATTCAAAAACCTTGAGCAGCTGTTTTCAGCCAAAACATTTCATTTGTAAGTTCAAGATTTGGAGGGTCCTGCAAGAACTTTCGTCAGCCTTGTAACATGTTAAGACAATATTTGAGCCATTTTCGTAATGGTGATGAGCTTAACATTAGTTGTATGTACACCTGAATTGACCATACTATTGGGTACCGCCTTCGTAGATATGGAATTTTAGGAATCATAGTTTGCTCGATTGCTTGATCATTAGTCAAAAATGTTGTTTCCTTATTTTAGAATCAACTGGTGATATTTATGTTTCTAGTGATTGACGCTTTCTGTTATTACCTCCTAGCGAACATAATTAAATGACAACCCATGGATATGCACCATGTAATCCTAATCTCAGTCAATTATTCGTGCAATGAAAATGTTTACTGTCTACCACCACTATGTAGCACGCCCGACTTTAATTTGAGTGATGCCGATATGCCTTGTCCTATCAAGAAACAAGATGGATTACATCATATCCATCACGGATGCATGACTGTTTTTTGGTTAGAATATTGAAATTTAGAGTTTGTCAAACTTGAGAGTGAATTGCTTTGTTGAATTTATTGAATGCATAGATGGAGAACATGCTAATGCCAAAGACTAGGAAACCCAATACACAATGGGATGCAAATGCCACAAAATTTTTTAATGAGATATGTGTGGAACAAGTCTTGGCAAATAACAGACCACAAGGTTGTTTGAACAACAAAGGTTACGCCAACCTTATTAGCCAATTCAATGAACGGACGGGTAGGAATTACACCCGTGTTCAAACGAAAAACCGATGGGATGCATTGAAAACTGATTTGACCACATGGAAGACACTACTTCTTAGTGCGTCTGGATTGGAAAGAGACCCAAAGACCGGTACAATTGCGGCTAGTGATGATTGGTGGGAAGAAAAAATTGATGTAAGCAACCTTGTATTCAATTTTGTTGTATATCTTATTATATTATTGTATGATAATATAAACTCATAGAGTTTTTGTGTTTTAGGCCATGCCGTTGTGCAAAAAATTTAGATTTGCCCCTTTGGATAACGAAGAAGATGTTGAAATCATGTTTAGTGGTGCGTCCTGCACCAATGCAAATGCTGTGGCTCCAGGTGCAAGAGAGGGGTCAGCTGGTAATGGTAATGGTAATGGAAATAGAAATTGTAATGATAAGGATAATGGTAGTGATGATGTCCAAGAGTTACATCCAAGTCGTGCTGAAAAATAACCTGCGAAAAAGAGGTGCTGCTTATAAATCTCCAAAGAAGGGGAAGAAAAATTTTAGAGATATGCAGTTCAAGCGTTTTGTGGACTCATTTGTGGAGAAAGCTAGTTCAAGCTCTGCAACTTCTTCACCCACTGATCATGTTAGGCAAGAGATAGCAGAAATATTGCAATCAGTCATTGAAGCTGGGGCATGTGAAGGAAGTGATGAACATTTTTATGCCACATAACTCCTCATCAAAAAGAAATTTAGAGATATGTTCGTCACTCTTAAAACCCCTGAAGGGAAGCTTGCATGGCTTAAGAGGACTTGGGAGGAGAGGAAGAAACGCTAGAGATTACTAGTGTATTGTATCTTCAAATTATCATTTGTATTGTACCTTTAATTTAGTGTGTTGTATATTGAACTAGTTTTGAATTTTGAACTTTGACATATGGCTTTCAGTTATCTGTACAGATGGCTTTCACTTCAAGTGAGTCTAATGATTCTGAAATGGCAAGTAATTCAAGTGAACCAAGTGGTTGGATGTACGAAGCAGCAGCAATAGCAGCTTATGCAATGCTTGATTGTGCGATATCTTCATCTGAAAAGAAGCCAAGAAAAGTGCCAGAAGAATTAGGTTATCAATTTGTTTAGAGGCAACTCAGTAATGAAGAGAGTTGCTATAACATGTTCAGAATGGGAAGGTTAGTGTTCTATATCTTGCATGAGGAATTAGTTAACAATTATGGTTTGACATCCTCAGATGAGATGTGCTCGATAGAATCACTTGGTATGTTTTTATGGATGTGTGGTGCACCTCAATCAGTTCGGCAAGCAAAGCATATTTTTTCACATTCTTTAGAAACTGTGAGTAGGAGGTTCAATGATGTCTTAGAAGCTGTGAATCTTTTGGCTGCCAAAAATATCAAACCCATAGATGAGACCTTTGCTGTGGTGCATCCGAAAATCCGAGAGCATAGATCCTGGCCTCGTTTCAGAAATTGCATAGGTGCAATAGATGGAACACATATTGAAGTTATTGTTTCACCATCTGAGCAGGCAGTGCATATGAATCGACATGGATATTGCAGTCAGAATGTTATGGCTGTTTGTGATTTTGATACGAGGTTCACATTTGTGGTAGTGGGATGGCCTGGATCTGCTCATGATACTCGCATATGGAGGGACACTGTGTTCAATAAATACAAAATTAATTTTCCACATCCTCCCGACGGGAAGTACTATCTTGTTGACTCAGGTTACCCAAATAGAAAGGGCTATCTAGCACCTTATAAAGGTTAAAGGTTCCACATTACAGAATTTCAAAATGCTGACCAACCAATTGGGTTGAAGGAGTTGTTCAACCATGCTCACTCATCGCTTAGAAATGTTATTGAGCGTTCATTTGGGGTGCTGAAAATGAAATGGCGCATTCTTTTAAAAATGCCGAGCTACTCAATGGAGAAGCAAGCAAAGATTATAATTACTTGCATGGCGTTGCACAACTTTATTAGAGATAGCAATTTGAGTGATAATGACTTTGATACACTTGCATCTGATGAGACATATGTTGATGGAGATGCGGGAACTACTATTGGTTATGTTGGTGATGAGGAAGATATGGGAGATGTACGAGATGCTATTGCACAAGCATTGGCTGGAGGATATTGATAATGTAATTTGCGCAAAAAATGATGTAATAACACTCTATTATCTAATTTATAATTATGTTATCTAATTTATAATTAAGTTATCATTATCTTATTTAAAAGTAATTTATGATTAATTGTATGATATATTTGTGTTGTTAATAATTCTATTGTTATTCTATTGTAAAAATAAATAAATATATATCTGTACATAAGAAATACATATATTCAGTAAACAGTAAGGGTATTTCAGTCATTTCCCACTTCTAATAGGATTTCAGCCCATTCAATAAGCAGTTTGCCAAACATTTAACTTCTGTGACCAGCTGCTTTTTTAACCAGCTGCTTCTCTGGTCAGCTAGCCACCAGCTGGCTTCTAAACAAGTTTCAGCTGTGCCAAACAGCGCCGTTGTTCGTTCGCATGTCCTCGTCCATCAGACTTGAGCTCGATCGATTCAGTGACCTGTGTGTCTACTTGCTGCAGCTGGTAACTGGAGACTTGTTTGGCCACCGGTGCAAAGCGCCGTTGCGAGTTGCTGCAAGTGTCAGGTAAGCGCAAGCGGATTCGACGTCTAAAGGAGAAAAATGGGAAGGAGGCTGCAACTTTTCTCGGTCGATCGGCAGGCGGATGTGGGGTGTGCACCTGGACGGCTTACGCGGAGAAATGCTCCCGCGCGGCGCACGAGTCCAGCATCACTGCACCACCAGCAGGTTCCCTCAGCATCAGCAGCAACGGCGACGAGTGGACAAGTGGCTGTGTTTCTTCCGCTAAAAGTTCTTTCCTGATTGGTTTTGTTTATCAGCTGGCCGTGATAGTTTATCAGCCCGGGATAGTGCTTATATGATCTCTCCTCCACAAGGCGATCAACTTGCCGGCGATCTCCTCCACATCATGGAGTCTGGTGCGCATTCTGGTATTCCACCCGAAACGAACATGAGTAGTAACTTCTGTTCTGACGATCCCTAAAGTTTTCAGTGTGCACCGTGTTGTCAGTCTAAAATTTTAATGCGGATCTGGATTCAGGATATCCACCAATAAAGTGGATCACCAGAGAAAGAGAACTTTGCATCCGTAACCAAAAGAAGACTGGATGCGTGTTCTTAGAGATGTAGTAACCCAGGGATGATGGGATAACGGTATGGAAAGTTTTTATCCTGAGAAGCAGGTAGTACTAAAAATTGGCATTGCATTTGTCTATATATTGGTTTATTCTTACCTTATTTTAGTTGCCAATTAAAAGCTAAGCTTCTATATGCTCTCTTACAGATTGAATGGCACAAAGTCGACCGTCTTTTAGGAATAGTGAAAAACTTTAGGCCCTGTTTAGATTAGCCAAAGCTAAAAAGAGCTCTAGCTCATCCAAGTAGCCCAATTTAGATTTTAGAGCCAGGTTATAGTCCATTCCCCTTTCAACTATCCAACCACCCAGCTTATAAATAGCTATAAGTTGGTCTCCCTAGCTATTGCAACTTATAATAAGCTCGGAGTATCCAGACGGGAACTTAAGCTGTTTAATTATTGGAAAGTATTTTTGAGAAGAAGCATTATTATTTAGCTTTACCAGCCTAGTCCCTACAAAGTTTGATTGACTGAACATCCCAAACATAAAACAGTGGCTGTATGCATGTTCTGTTTTTTCATGTCAATAAGCATCATCTTATTAGATTCTTCATAGTCAATCTTTTCAAATTTCATCTGATGATATCTTCACGTACATCGATTGACCATAAATTTGAAAATTGTATGAAATGTTCCTTTCTGAATTATGTACGTTTACAGAAATACAAATTTATTATTGTCTACGGTTAGCATTATAATACATAATTGAGATCCGTGACAAAGTTATGAATGACAGTTATTTATGATAAAATTTCTCGTGATTTCCTAGTCGTCGCTCTAAGCTTTGTAATGTAAAATGATAGGTCTAGTTACCAGAAACTCCAGAAGGCAACAAAGTGGTACACTATATTATTCTTAGTGGAGTCTGTACCTATGTCCACCAGGAGTGTTTTTTTTTTTTGGAAAAAAAAAACAGGGTGACGGCATATCTGCATCTGAGTACAGCACAGTAACTACAGATTTCTAGTACCAGTGATATGGTTCTCATGACTCATGAGAGGAACTTTCTATGATGAATGGATCTTTTGCCGGTGTACTTGCAAAAGCACAGCACCCAAGTTCGCCATATATCATGCGATGTATCCAGTTGGTCGCAACAAGGATTCCACCAACTGATGCATGCACGCATTTCAGACGCAAGGTTCATCTCAAAAGCTGGGAGTGGGACCAGGCCAGTGAAACACCTGGAACCAAATTATTAAATATTTTCATACTTCATAGTCATGTAGTCATGTACTACCATACAAGTTATTACAGCCTAGCAAGTTAAGATAGGTAGAAACACTAGTACAGTTCAGTAGTCCAGTCGCTCAAACAAAGATAATAAATTCAAACGCAAAAATGCCACGCTTTTGGTGCTTGTTTTAGGTTCGCGCGTGCTCCTGTTGCGAAACCGGCGTGTTTGGAATGCAGGGATTTTGTAGCGAACCGTAGAGTTCGTCCCAAAATTCCTGCCAAAATCTCCATTCCAATTTCCAAACAGCTACTATCTACCTCTAGTGCCGCTTTCCTAGTGTGCGCTTCGTAGACGAACATTTCAGAGTTCAGAATCTTCAGCACTTGGATGGCACCGCCATCTGCCGGAGGCAAATTATTGGGAATCTGAGTCCATCAAACTGCGCTAGCAGCAGCTCCACGTCCACCGGAGGATGACCTCACACCATTCCCCGTGTTGCTCTCCGCGTCATATCCGACACCGGTGATCCCACCACCGGCTCCGTCTTGCTTGGATGATGCCATCGGCAGGGCCATCTTGGCGTCGGCCTCCTTCCCCTGCGTCTCCTTGTGCTTGCCCCAGAGGACGGAGTAGAGCCCGGCCACGATGAGCACGGCGCCGAGGATGCCCCCGAGGTAGATCTTCTCGGAGAGGATGAAGGACCCCATGACGGCGACGATGATCATCATGAGCGGGCTGAACGCCGACGCGAACACCGGCCCGGTCTTCTGGATCACCAGGCCCTGCACGTAGTACGCGATGCTCGACGTCACGATGCCCTGGGAACAGACATGCCAATGCAAGAACCCATCGTCAGAGATCGAGGTGAGATCGTGAAGAGGACGGACGTGCTAGCTGCTTCCGATCGAGCACAGGATGGATGCTTACGGCGTAGGCGGCGGCGAGGAGGTTCATGTCGAAGCCGATTTTCCAGACGGAGATGCGGCGCTCCATGACGAAGGTGACCACGATGGCCTGCAGCGTGCCGATGAAGCAGACGAGCGTGGTGAGCGACAGGTGCGCCGGGTACTGCTTGATGGTGTGCGTCTGCAGGATGAAGAGCGCGGCCCAGGCGAGGGTGGCGATGATGACAAACAGCGAGCCGAGGAACCAGTCCCTGCCGCTGATGGCCGCGGCGGCCGCGGCAGCAGGGGCCTCCGCGCCGCCGCCGTGGGCGGGAGACGCGTGCCTGGTCCACGCCAGCTCCATGAGCGGGCCCTTGTAGAGCGTCATCAGCATCGCGCCGGCCACCGTCACCACCGTCCCGGCGACCTTGGCCTGGCACCTCACCTTCTTCATGTCCAGCTTCTCCATCCTGCACCGTCACGACCAAACAGCATGCAACCGTTTTCAGTTAGTTGGCTGTTCCAATGTTCCCATTTAGTTGCAACGAACAAACACTTGTTTCTTCTCGAAAGCGCACCTGAAGATCACTGCCATGACGAAGGTCATGGCCGGCAGGATGTTGCTCATCGCGCAGGCGAAGGTCGGGCCGGTGAACTTCAGCCCGGCGTAGTAGAAGTTCTGGTCGATCACCGGTCTGCGCCGAAAACAGGCGAAACCGACGTGTCAGTGTCAGTGTCACGAACAGCTACACGAGATGCATCCAGGAGCAGAGCAGAGCGCGACTAACCCGAGCATCGCAAGGACGAAGATCTGCCAGAAGATGGACCACGTCATCTTGGGCCTCACCTTCCTGCCATTTTTCAGAGTTGCATCGTGATCGATCAGTGCTAATTCGTCAGACCAAATGCAGAGACCAGCTACGCAGCGCTAACAGCTGAACCGAACTGAAAGGTACCTCTCGAGGACGAGGGCGAACGGGGCGATGGAGAGCGTGGCGAAGGCGTGGCGGTAGACTACGAGCACGTAGTGGCTCATGCCCTGGTTGAGGGACACCTTGGTGAGCACGTTCATGCCGGCGTAGCCGAACTGCAGAGAGATCATGGCGATGTAGGGCTTCGCCTTCTCCACGAACCCGCCCCGCCCCGCCATGGCGATCGTAACGGTCTTATCTCAACTCTCAACTAACAGAGCTCCAGCTCACAGGTGGACGGCAATGGCAATGGCTGCCGCTGGCAGGTGCTCGAGAGCTCAGAGATCAGGTGGGTTTGAGCTGGAATGGGGCGCAGGTGGTCGCCGAATTTATAGGGCGTTGGAGGCCGGGGGGAAGAAGAGGCCAAGGCAGGGTGTGCCTGCCTGAGTGACAGTGTGGGTAAGGTGGGCTCGCCGGGCCTTGCTGGATTCGTATATTCCAAAAATGTAAGCCTGTTGGATTAGTGGCCTCCGAGTAGAATTCCGGCAGGGCCCAGTTTTCGGGAAAGCCACGGCTCTGTTTTTTTTTTGTCGTGCATGCGAAGCTGCTAATGGGTTTCTACGTGAGGAATCAGAATGTGACGTAACGGCAACCCGCCATCTGCCAACTCGTAGCAGGAGGCTTTGGGAGCCAACTGATGAAACTTATTCACCTGGTCATTGATTTTTACTGAACACCAACTCTGTAGTCGTGCAGGTCCTCTGTCATAGGTTATCTAATGTTATTTGGTGTGGATAAGTATGATCTTAGAAAGAAATAATGTTCTACCGCGCCTTAGGGTTTACTACAAATTAACCATGTTCAGGGGCTCTTCTATTTCATGGACTGGAGTGCTGCTAATACTGCACTAACATGCTCATGCTAGGTATCATGTATGCCTTGAGGTGAGAACAAATGGAGGGTCTTTTTCCTTGCACCAAACAAACGGACTCATGAGTCTCTCTATCTGTGCATCTGTCTCCCTTTCGAAAAGAACGATGTTCAGAGAGCCCAGTAAGTTCATCGTGAACACAGCTGTGGAAAGCCGCGTCTCGTGGATAGCAACGGATAAGAAAAGCTTTCGAGCGCTATCCATGGCGCGTGACCCAGCAACCTCATCGCGGCTATTCACCGCAGTTCTGCCACCCTCTTTTCAGAGCGTGCAGAGAGAATTGTGACTTGTGAGAGGCTGGGGCGTCCACTAACTTGCAACGTCTCAGTTTAGCATCGCACCTCGACAGTCATGATCTTGGTAGGCGGAAACACACTTCCATTACAAGCTGACACAATCTGCTGCTAATATGAACTAGTACTGTCATAACATGTTTAACCAAAAAGAGTGCTGTATTCTCTGCAAAAGCGATGTTCTCCCTCTGCTACAACAACTCTCAGAGTAAACGCAACAAACAACAGTTAGAAGAACCTAAGCATAGCGAGCAAACAATGCATGAGCTCTGCATATGTTAAGTAGACTACTGCAAAGGGGCGTCTAGCTGAAGTCTAGTACATCAATGCTTTCGGCTCGTCAGCATCCCAAGCATTTGCCCAGTGCCCTTCTGCGTCAGTCACGCACACGGCACAGCATCTTCTGTTGGTGAGACACGGCCCCCAACCAAGTGAAACTACACTTGGCTTGATCTTCCACGAACATAATAGGCCATTTCCAACCCATCCAGCTTTCTTTTGCCACTGATCTTCTCCAACATGGAGCATCAACAAACCTCCCAAAGTCAAGTCATGCTATGCCTCCTGAAAGAAATAGCACTTGCGAGAAAAGAGGAGAAAAGCTGATTGAAGCTTAAAGAAACAGGAGGGCATTTCGCATGCGTCACGCAAGTCGAGTCCAGCAAGTCAGGCCTGATCTAACTTGGTGATTCGCCGCTGACGACGCCGCTGGCCGGCCGGCCTGCACTGCGTCCGGCCGCTTGCTGCTGCCGCTGCCGCCGCGGATAGATAGGCATGCAGCGCACAACGGGAGTGGTGGAAGTGCCCGGTGACTGGCCCTCTGATTCGGATTTTAGGTGGGGGAGAATGATGCGCATCAGGGAAGGTTCAGTTGGCAGCCTGCTTTCTTTCTTGGGGGGCCATGTGTTACTGCTGCTTTCTTTTTGCATCGGTGCAGGGCGTATATGACGGATCGTGCTGGAGTTGCGTCATCAGTGCAACCAACGATGCTTTTTGTTATTGCACAAAAGGCTAATTATACTCTTACCTTCCGTCACTGAATTCAGGTGAGGTTTTTTTTTTTCCTTTGATTTTTACAGTCGACAATGGAAGAGTGACTCCGGCTATGATCTTTGCATGCATTCTTTTTAAGTTGAAGACTTTCAGGAGTAGCAGAAGGCTTCCATTAATCCATCAGTATTTCGAATATCTTGTTTCATCTATTGTTACTACTATCTTTTTTCTCTTTTCATTTGCTTGCTCCACTTATTGTTCGCAAGCTTCATTCTCCATTGCTGTGTCATCTCCAAACATGTAAGGATGAAGTGGAGCAGCAATTACAGAAGTCCAGAGGTTGGTCGTTTTGTCACTGTTAAGCGAATGGAACGTAAATACTGGCGTACATGGACCACATGTGTTTCTTTTTTATGGCTGGACCACATATGTTGATCATATAGCAAGTAGACCTAGTGAGGAGGTACCTCTGATCCAGTTGTCACCTTCTTGCTGAATCACAGTGGTCAGTACCTCTGAGTTATCTGAATTTCAGAGCTGTCTTGTACAGTAGAAGAACAACGGGCGAATCGAATCGATCTTGCGCGTTCTGGGGAAACTCTACAACTTGCTGTCCCCGCTCCGCTGGCCGCCTAGCCCTCGCGGTCACCGTCGCCGCCCGCCACGACCATGGAGATGATCATGCTACTGCAAAGCCCGGCCGGGCGCCGAGCCGCCGACGGTTGCCGTCGCAACACCGGTTCTTTTCGGGCCAGAAATCATCGATAGGCTCAGCCCACTAGGAAATAGCCCTCCCAACTTCTTTTGGGCCCTATCTGTTTTCGGTCATCGAGCCCCTAACGAGCCAAGCTTGAGCTTACCTAGAAACGGCCCATCTCTTCCCTGCATGTTCCTGAATCGTGCGTGTGATTATTGGTCTGATTCAAATCTTGGGTTGAACAGAAGAGAAGACAAACCCAAACCCCCAAATGTTCTGTACTTTTCTTTTCCGGAGGG
The DNA here is from genome assembly GCF_002211085.1 of Panicum hallii. Taxonomy (NCBI): domain Eukaryota; kingdom Viridiplantae; phylum Streptophyta; class Magnoliopsida; order Poales; family Poaceae; genus Panicum; species Panicum hallii. The sequence goes on from NC_038044.1 coordinate 15,030,834, forward strand.
CTCGATTTTCCAAATCCTCAGAAAAGAAATGGAAGGTGTCAGAAATGCCGTGCGGTCCGGCGTCGGCGGAGGTTATCGAGGCAGCGACGCCACCACCAGCCCCCTCTATAATCTGCATCCCTAATGCGGACCTCGTCACGATTCCCTGGGCCGCCAACGTGCCTCCGGCCTCCGGCGCCATGGATAGCTAGCTAGCCACGGCAACAAGGAGGCGAGGAGCGATGGGCTCCATGGCCGCGCCGCCGTGCCACCTCGTGGCCGTGCCGTACCCGGGCCGCGGCCACGTCAACGCCATGCTGAACCTGTGCCGCCTCCTCGCGGCCCGCGACGGCGTCGCCATCACCGTCGTCGTCACCGAGGAGTGGCTCGGCCTGCTCGGCGCCCCGGCGGCGCTGCCGGACCTGGGGCCCCGCGTCCGCTTCGAGGCCATCCCCAACGTGATCCCCTCGGAGTACGGCCGCGCCAGCGACATGCTCGGCTTCCTGGAGGCCGTGTACGCCAGGATGGCGGCGCCGTTCGAGCGCCTGCTCGACCGGCTCGCCGCCCCGCAGGCCATCGTGGCCGACGTGTTCGTGCCGTGGACCGTGGCCGTCGGCGCGCGGAGGGGCGTGCCGGTCTGCGTTATGTGCCCGCTAAGCGCCACCATGTTCGCCGTGCAGTACAGCTTGCACCGGTTGCCACCCGCGGCGGACGGCGGCGGAGCGTTTCCGGGTACGAAGTAGCTCTGCAACTCGTACTTGCACTGTTCTTCTCGGCTCGTTAACTTTTCTGCACATTGATTGATCTTGTGCTCTTGTGCAGACGGCACGGATCCTTGCTTGATAGAAGACTACATCCCTGGCACAAAATCAATCAGGTTCACTGATCTTGCGCCCACACACACGAACGCGGCGATGCTAGACAAAATCCTCGAAGCCTACTCCTCTGTAAGGAAAGCACAATGCATCATTTTAACCTCGTTCCAAGAGCTCGAGAGCGACGCCATTGGCGCCCTAAGGCAAGAGCTTCCTTGCCCGGTGTATGCGGCTGGCCCTTTCATCCCCTTCATGGCACTGCAAGAGCGCAAGGCCAATCCGGACGGTGACGGCTACATGGCGTGGCTGGACGCGCAGCCCGCGGGCTCAGTGCTGTACGTCTCGCTCGGCAGCTTCCTCTCGGTGTCAGCCGCCCAGTCCGACGAGATCGCCGGTGGCCTGGCCGAGAGCAAGGTCAGGTTCCTGTGGGTGCTCCGCGACGCCGACGCGCGCTCCCGCGTGCGAGGCTTGACCGGCGGGGGCGACTCCGCCGGCCTCGTCGTCCCCTGGACCGACCAGCTGAGGGTGCTGTGCCATCCTTCGGTCGGGGGGTTCTTCACCCACTGCGGTATGAACTCGACGCTCGAGGCGGTGTACGCCGGCGTGCCCATGCTCACCCTGCCTATCGCGTTCGACCAGCCGACCAACAGCCGGCTGGTCGCCGAGGTGTGGAAGACGGGGCTCGGCCTCAAGGAGATGGCACGGGGCGACGGCGTCATCGGGAGAGAGGAGATCGCGGCGGCGGTGGAGAGGCTGATGCGCCCTGACTCGGCGGATGGCACGGACATGAGGAGGAGAGCTGCGGTGCTTAAGCACGCGGCTCGTGCTGCGTCTGAAGAGGGTGGATCCTCTTGGAAAGATGTCACATCTTTCATCCATTTCATTTCACATTGAGACCTCCAGATACCAGTCACGCTTCTGCAGTAGAAAGACTCAATTTATTGGTTCAATTCAAGTGATGTGATCGATTTTTAAGTGAGTCAGTGAGATCTCTGAGTGCGCAGGATGTTCAGTTAGGCAAGAATAAACACGCTGCTTCATCCAGTTGATAGCAGCTATTTGTAAAAGCATCAGGGTTCAGCAGATCTGAAACTCGACGTAGCGTTTTTAAAATTCACGCTGCCCTTGTTCAATTAAGGTATTAGAGCTGAGCACAAGATCTCTGAATGTTAGCAGAATAACAAAAATGTGAATATTGTAGTGAGTGTCAGTGCGATCTCTGAATATTAGCAGAATATTCAGTGCGGCAGGAATAAACACGCTGCTTCATCCAGTTGATAGCAACTCTTTTAAAGAAGTGTGAAACTTTCAGTCAATAACAAAAATGTGCAATTTCAGGACATATAAACTTCATAATGCTTTTGTGCTTTCCATCAATAACAGAAAGTGTGATATTTTAGAGGAGCAACACAGACAACATAAGAGTGCGAAAATTCATATCTTCCTGCTGCAGAAAAGCATCACATTGAAACTTGAGAACCATTCTGCAACACTGGTAAGTATAATACAAGAGTGTGATGCTTGACACTGACAATTCAGAACCATTGCAGGAGAGCATGACACTGAAAATTCAGAACAATTTTGGGTACTGAAAATTCAGAACAATTTTGGGTACTGAAAATTCAGGAAAGGCACTAACATTCACATTCACGTCTTGCTGTTTCAGGAAAGGCACTGAAAATTCAGAACTATTCTTCTGAACATTTTTGGATAACAATGAAAAGACAAGAGTTCCAAAATTCCTGTTGCAGGAAAGCATAATACCACTCAGCCATTCTGCTGAACATTTTCAGGCTACACCTATTGCAGGAGAGCATGACACAGAAAATTCAGAACCATTTTGGGCAACGCTGAAAATTATGAGTACTCTCACATTCACGTCTTGCTGTTTCAGGAAAGGCACTGAAACAGAACCATTCCGCTGAACATTTTTGGTCAACAATGAAAACTACAAGAGGGTGAAAATTATATTGCTGTTGCCGGAAAGCATGATACTGAAAACTGAACATTTTCAGGTAACACTGAGAAGTTCAAAACAAGAGTGCGAAAAATTCACATCCTTCTGTTGCAGGAAAGCATTCTGTTAAATTTTCGACTTATCTTACTGTTGCAGGCGAAATGGCAGAAAATGGGATGAACATGTAAGAGAATACTATCAATTTAATTCATGCAATTATGAATAACCGTGTACATCAAAGTAGTAGCAATAATGACCAACACCGTATAATACTCCTGAGAATAGAGTACAAGAAACGAGTTAAAGAATAACATTCTCAAACTTTCTTGATTCAAAGCCAACTCAAACGAATTCTAGATGTCAGAACAGCCTTCCATTGTCTACTCATAGAACGAAGATAGTAAAGGCCCTAGACAAAACCCGGATCAGCTGCAGGTGGGTGCAGAGCTACACACTCAAACTGCTCCGATGAGTACTTCTGGTAGACGGTCTTCAGCTTCCCTTCAGGAGCAGCTGCATGGGAGCTGACCAGGATCTTTGCACCTTCCCTGAAGATCACCCCAAAGAAGAATATTAGCTCAGTATCTCACGCATCCCATATACCAATCAAACTCTCCATAGACAACAAACAATCAAGCTCAGAACTTCAGAGTTTCTAGTACCGGAGACACACTTACATAAGCTGTTGCTCATGGAGGCCAGTGTGGTGCTTCAGGGTGCCTGTCCAGAGAGGACTCTTCCTCAGTGTGCAACGAGCAGCGTACACCGCAGAAGCGGCAACCACTGAAGGACGGATTGTCACCATGCGGTAATCCATCAGTGCGAGCTCTCCGAAGAAGAGGATCATATGCCCGAGCTGCATTCATACGAACAGACGAGAAGTTTCAGCAACAAATACACCTGATCTTAGAAAAACATTCACACGAACAGACGAGAAGTTCAATCCTTACCTGCTTATCACCGCGTCCTGCAGCTTTCGCGAACCGCACCAGGAAGTGGTATAGTGTGGGAAGAGTGAGGTTCCACTCCATGTTGTTCAGAATAGCCTTCTCCATGATGAGAATCTGTTGCCGACTGAATGCATCATCTGATAAGCTGATGAAATCATTCACCTGCAACACAAGAGTTCAGCTTCCAAGCATCCAGAAATAGAATAAAGAGTAGACACTAACAGAGCTTTGGCCTCACCTCTGGTGCCCAAATCTCTTCATATTTGGAGGCGATCAGCATCGCTGCGATGCCGACTAGCTGGAGCTCCCTCCTCAGCACGGGCTGCAGCGACAGGTAACGGTCCACGATGTATATGGTGAGGTACAACGTTTCTGGCATCAGCTCAAATCTGCGGTGAACCTCAACCATCCAGTCCGCGAGGATGGCGCGCATTTTGGGGTTGACCTCGGGTTGACTGCCCATGTAGTCACTGGGGCGGCTCTCGTGCTGCAATAACAAACATGGCGCATGGTGATCACACGTTCAATGATTCAGAAAAAAGGCTCAGTCGAGCAAACTTGTTAAAGATGAAGTAGTAGGTACCTCGGAGGCCTTGTAGAACTTGTAGATGTCCTCCACATAGTCCACCATAGCAAGCTGGTTGTTGCCATCCAGCTTGTCAATATCTTCAATGAGCTCTTTCTGCTTAATGCCACACGCGGTCTGACATTGACCAGAAGAACAGCAAGGTTAACCGATCAGAAATGACGGAGCAGCACAAGTGTTAGATGTATCACTCACTCACCTTAGAACGGGCGGTGAGGACGGTTGTAAGCGTGCACACGACCTTCTTCCTGGAATTCTTTTGCGCAGAGTTGCTGCTGCCGGCGGCAGCCTGTGACGGCTTCCTGTTCTCGTCGGAGCTGGTGGCGATCTTGGGGGGCTGCTCAGGGCGCGGGACGGGCTTTGCAGGAGCCTTCCTGACCGGCTTCGGGACCGCACGGGCCGCTACAGGCTTGGCCGGAGGCATGACATTCTGCAAAACCACTAACCTGAATCAAATCAAATGCTTCAGAGGCAAGAATCTGCAGAATCAAATACAATGCCAGTACCTTGTTCGCCAGAGCCGCGTTCTTTAAGAGCTGGGCGCCGAAGCTCCTCGTGATGGGGCGATTGATCCCCTCCGGCAGCTGGATCTTTCTGTAACAAGAAGTTTCAGGGGACAGTATGAAAGAAAGAAAACGAGCGCAGAAGGCCGTGCCGATTTCTGGTTTCTTACCCGTCGAGGACATCGGTCACGACATTGCCGATGTCACCGAGGGCCCGGCGGCGGCCGGCGGCGGCGATCTTCTGCTTCCCCGCCTGGACTGCGGCACCTGATCATTGCGGAAGCGGAGTGAGAACTCGATTATCATTGGCACGGGATGAAATTCGTGTGAACTCGAAGCAAAGCTTCCCCGAAGCATAAAGAAAGAACAACAAATCTATCTTTTCAAACTGTAATTTCATTCGTCATGCAAATCAGGAGCAGGCAGATCAAGAAATCAAATCAAACAGGCTGGACTGCATCAGAATGAAGCGTTGATGCATTAATGAATAACGGGAGTAGAAAAAAGAAATAATTCGTATCGAACAAGCTGGAGTACATCGCAATCAAATCTTGATGAATGAATTGAAACCGATTGATGAATGAATCGAAACTGACTTTCCCCTGAAGGAGAAGAATACGTTCTTGGTGGAGCCGTGGTGGATCCAAAGGAAGCAGACGGGTAACAGATCAAGAACTCGAACTAAGCTCTGCAAGCTACCTTAAACCCAATCTTTCCCCCAAGAACCTTGTGTTGAACAGATCGATATGAGCTCGAACCCAAGCAATTCGATCGCACCAGACCCAAAATCTCGCTCCAAGAATGCACGCGTGAACCCCACCAAATGAAAGACGAAACAACCAGGAAGAACAACCAACAAAACGATCCAAGAAACGGTGAAAAGCCCAAGATTCCGGTCGCCCACCTCTGTTCGCCGGCTGCTGAGCGGCAGCCGCGTGGTGGTTCCTCGTCGCCATCGCCGCGCCTCCCCGAGAACGCCGGCGACCGGAACTTCTGCAGCTGCGCCCCGGCGACACTCCTGAGCGACGCGCGGCAAAGAGAAGCTCCGCTAATGGTTTCTCGGCCCTTGGATCGGAAGGATAGAGAGAGGGAGATGGAGGGGGGCTTGGCTGCCTTTGGGTGTTTTGGGGGGCGACGAGGAGAACGGCGGTGGGGCTGCAGCTTTATTCGGATCGGGGCGGCTCCAACGGTCGGGAGGCGGTGGGCGGCAAGGGAGGCCGCAGCGGTCCGGGCAGGCCGGTTCGGACGGCTGGGATCGACGCTGCGGGAGGGTTTCGGGGGAATCTAGCCGCTGAGGGTTTCGTTCAAGGGAAGTTTTGGGTCACCCGATGCCGGCTACGTTTGGGAAGGATTCGCCCATGCGGCTGTCTTCGGCTTGGGTTTGTGACCTGTTTCAATCGCGATGCGGCTAGATAATTAATTTCTTACCCTGTTTGCGATTGCAGAGAGAGACAGAGAGCGCAAATCCATTGATCGCTCGCCGGAGAGAGACAACTGGCGCGCGCCACATAGGCTGACACGCACCACTCCGAAGATATCCTTCCACGCAAGTAGATAACGTTTATTTTCCTTTCCTTTCTCTTAGTTTCTATTTTGTTTGTACTTCTCAGCACGTGCGTAGCTATAATTATTAGCATTGGTAAATTATTAGTACACGGAATGTTTTCTTCTATTTTCTTGTATCTTCCTTATTTAATATGTGGGTAGCTACAATCATTAGCTATATAGCTAATAAATTTATGTGTTTGAAAAGCTTTTCTAGAAAGAGTTATGCGTAAACCTGTGCAAAATAAGTTGTTTGTATAGATTTACGATGACGTTGATTACTTGTATTTAAGTTATTTATAAAAGTTGGGTTAGAAAAATTATGCGGAGAAGTTTTTATTATAATTTTACTCGTAAACTTTATTGGCACTAGTCTCATGTGAACTTGTGATGAAAGGTTATCACTAAAATGTTATTTTGGAAAAAAAAATATGAAGATAAATTATACCTAAAAGTTTGTTCAAAACTTCTCTGACAACGGTTTCAAAAAAGATATTCTAAAAAAATTGATATAAAAGTTATACATAAAATTTATATACACAAATTTATTAACTTTCTAAAAATAGAAAATTGTGGAAAATAAAACTTTCAAAAAAGAAAAGTTCTATGTTAGTGGAGATCGATCGCTCGCAAGCCTCGTGGCGAGCGTTCGCGAATTAGAAGGACTCGACAGAGAGAGGAACGTGGAGCTTGTGCGGCGCGGTGAAAAATGGAAAATTACAGCACCGGTATGCCAATTGCCAGCGCAGTGGATTTTTCAAAAAGAAAAAGAGGAAAGAGGCAAGTAAATTCGTAGAAAAACGGCTCTTTGTGGTACGCGACGACGATTAGGTAATGCTGATTTTGGTTGAACTTTTTTCATTCTATCTTTATCTTCCCTTATGATTTTAAACTTGGTTTCTGCTATATTGTTTCTTCCCTTTGTTTCTTTTTTTTTTTTTGCTAAGAGCGTGTCTCTCAACTGGTCGTGCCTTATAGCGTTATTTGTGAAAAAAATAGTACTACATGCGACATGAGTTGCAGAGGTCGTCATGTATTGTGGCATTGTGCCATGTTGACTCTTCCATGTCTCGTGCCATATAATATCGTGTTTAGTTCGTTGTCACGGTAATTTTGCTGTGCTCTGCCTTGCCGATTCGGTAAGTTTGCAGTTAGACCCAAACATGGTTCATATTACATCATGCTGTTCTTGTGTTGTGCACCTGTGCCACCTGAGACTTAACCCCTAATAAAATACACTTTTATCTTTGTCATCAATCATGAATTTCTACGCAATTCGCATGTGCCAAGAGATGAGGAATGAACACATGTCCAAACGGACGGAAAACAAGACGTGCCGCGTCATGGCGCGCACAGCAACCGAGCACGGCCCAACCCATGTGCGTTGTGGCGTGCGCGAGTGAGAGCTGGCGGGCCGAGGGCCAAAATCTCCTGGTATCTTTGCGATTTTTTTTGAAAAAGGGTTTAAAAAATTAAATTCGAAAAAGGGGTGTTGTTTTGGAAATTTTTAAAAAATAGGTATCTCCCGCCCGATCAACGGGCAGGAAGCGTGAGGCCGGAGACCTCCCACCCATCCAACGGGCGGGAGGTGCGAAATCTTTTCCCAGACCCCTCCCGAGGGACTCTTCGCGAATAAGAAACATTTTTTATTCACGAAAAGACCCCTAACTCATCCCGCCTGCCCAACAGGCGGGAGGTTCCCTTCTTTCTTATTTTCTTATTTTTTGTTCGAATTTATATTTTACAAACTATTTAAAATTCATACTTTTTTCAAATACAAGATTTATTCGCCATACTCTTAGTTCAATTTTACGAAGAAGATTACGGTATCTAAGACTCGTATGAAGATGGTTAAACGATAATATTTTGCAACGTAGAATCCAAATATTACGATAGTACGATACATCAAGCCATTAAAAATAAAATAGTATGATACAAAAACAGTTTAAATATACAGAGTCCGCCGAATCAGAAGTATCTACTCCGCCTGTCCCGGTCCTCTCGCTTTCTTGGTCCTCTCGCCTAGTCCTAGGCTGTCGTCGTATGTGCCCCTCCGAGTACGTGAGTGCATCTGGAGCACGGTGAGGACGAGGCGGAGGAGGCGCCGGCGTGAACGGGTCATCTTGGGACTGTGGATGTGCTCAGCTTATCTGCAAAATTACACAACTGCGTCGGTACTTTGCATATACAGAAATGTACAACAGTAAATTAAAGAGCTTACCCGTCCATCGGTCCAAAGCGAACCCATCGTGGGGCTGTCCTCGTGCCACAGCCCAAAAATCTCGGGCGGATAAGGCTCCTCGCTGATTAGAGGGCGTGCTATGGCGAATCGCTCGTACGACCATAGCTGCAGCAGCAGTGGACAGCCTGTGACGACGGCGGTCCTCTTCATCTTGAAACAGGCCTGGCAAAGGCCTCGGTACATGACCGATCCCCAGCTCCACGCAGGTACCTGGCCCGGCTCCGCATCCGCAATCGCGCGCGCGTACTGGATGAGAACCTTGTCCACATAGTTGCCGCTAGAGTTGCAGAAAAGAGCCCAACCGAACAACCACAACAGATATGTCTTCAGGCAGCGCGACACCTAAGAAATATTTCTAAAAACTATTAAAAATACTAAAAACTATTCAAAATATAACTACCCTAAGAAATATTTCTAAAAACAATTGAAAATACTAAAAACTATTCAAAATATAACTAACCTAAGAAATATTTCCTATATTATAGTTATTTTCAAGTAATTATACGACTAGAACGAGAATATACCTCCAAATTGACGTATGAACAGGGCTTCGCCGCTTTCTCTCTCTTCCTCTCCTCCCTTTCTTTTTTTCCTGATTTTTGCTGAATAAAATAGGAATTTGAGGGCAGGTGGGGGCTTATATAGGGGTAGGGGAACCTCCCGCCCGTTGGGCGGGCGGGATGCCCCTCCGCACTGTACAGGGGAACCTCCCGCCCGTTGGGCGGGCGGGATGCCCCCGCGGCCGCGTCAGGGCCTCTTCGCGAATAAAAAAGTTTCTTATTCGCGAAGAGGCTCTCGAGAGGGGTCTAGACAAATATTTGGCACCTCCCGCCCGTTGGATGGGCGGGAGGTGTCCGGACCCATTTTTCGAAATTTTTCAAATCGGCACCTCTTTTTCGAATTTAATTTTTTTAACTTTTTTTAAAAACAACTCGTATCTTTGCCTAGTGAGTTGGCTCCGGCGCTCCCTTATAACTGGGCTCAGACAGAGAGCTTGCACTCAAGGCCTTGCAAAAAACAGTGGCCTAGAATATGTGTGTCAGAACTGGTATCTCTACAACTTGATTTGTGCGGAAATATTAGGAGTCTCGCACCTCGTTGCAGAAGCCACACCGTTGGTCGCTACAGGTGGGTCCCGGATAACTGTTCTTCCCTCGCGATATCCACGACTTTGGAGAGTAGAACTATCGGGTTGGGGAACCGGTCACCGCCGGACGTAGAAGGAGGTCGGGGAGAGAGGAAGGGGGGCAGCGAGGTCCGGCGGGCGGTGGCTACTGCCGGGTAGAGACGGCAATAGGTACCCAAAATTTGAAATATATTGGATTTTTATTCCATTAGGATATGGGTTTGGGTCAATTTTTACACCCGTGGATTTATTAATGAGCACAAAATCCCACCTGTTAGGTTTAGTTTATGAGTACGGGTTTGTTCCTATATTATCCGAATCCGTAAACCCGTGGATTTTATAACTCGATCCAACCTAGTGCAATTGTCATTATATTATGTGAATTTATAATAACTTAACATCCCTTTTACTTCACTTTTTATTTTAGTAAACCCTCGATATTTTGGTGGTGGGTAGGGGTATTGTTACTTTACAGTTGTAGTATTTGTATATGCATATGCATATGGTGGATTTGTGACTTTGTATGATGTTATGATCATTTGAACGTAGAACTTGTTATTTATATTTTTATTTTTTCTAATAATTTTTAGTGAATAATGAACTAAAATTTGATGCTTATTATATTAAATTTGTTGATTAAACTAGTATAGTAAAGTGTATATCATGGGTGATCCGTAGGTACCCGTTAACCCGATGGGTATGGATTTGTGCAAAATTCTAAACCCGTCATAGGTACAAATTTCTTAATAAATTTAAATATTTTCTATAGGTTTGGGTTTAAGGTGGCAAAACTTAATGGGTTTGTACCTATTGCCATCCCTAGTGGCGGGTTGAGGAGGTGGTGAGGCGAGCCGGCTCCGCGGCCGACCGCCGATGGTCAGAAGACAACTAATGGGCCTGGCATCGAACGGGAGAGCGTGAGAAGTCATCGGATTAGCGCACAGACGGTTGCTAGAGGGTGGATCCGACGAAGGAGGCGGTGGCGGTGGGGGACGAGGTGCAAGTGCGCCGCAGTTGGGCCTTCTGCGATACTGCTGCCCGTGCGACCCCGAGCAGCCCCCTAGCTTAGCTTGTGCGTATCAGAACCGGCGCTAGTGCTGTGCTCGTGCTTGCTCCAGAGGCCCTCGCCAAATTTGTCAACGGCGTCTTTTCCAGCATTGGGCTGGACGCGACACTTGCGAGTCGTCACTCAAAACCCACAAGGACACGGTAGCGGTGAGCTCCGATCCCCTGATGAGGCTGGCGGTCCGAGCTCGTCAGAATTCAGAAACGGACGCGCCTCCCCGAGGAAACCGGCGACATCTCCGGGCAGGGGAGGGCCCGGGACGCGGCCGCGAGCCGGCGCCGCGCCCCGTACGGCACGCTACAGCGACCGCGCCCTCGCTTGTCGCGTCAGAGATCAGACTCACCAGTTCGATCGCCTGGCATCAACGATTGCACGATCAAGATCTACGAAAGCGAGGCTTCAGTTCAGGCGTCAGAGTCGCAGATGAAGATCGCCGGTGTCACGCCAGAAAAAGGGAGGTCGAGATTGTTTACAGGTGCAAGGAGCAGAGTCTCAGGTTAGCTGCGAGATTAGCTGAGAGAAAAAAAGAAATTCCATGAAGCTCCAGTTGGTGGTGCTGGACTGCTGGTAGTCTGACATGCGTCTCGTCTGATGATCGTCTCCCAGCTTCAGCCGCAGGCGTTGGCCGACGACGGCCGGCGACGGTCGCGGCCCCACAGCGCCGGCCAGCACCCGATGCCCAGAGGCCCTCGCGCCCTGAAAGATTTGATGCCACGTTCGTTAGCTTTGGAGTAAACCATGCACCGAAGGCATCTCAAAGAAAGCAGTAGAGCGGCGGCGATCTGGAAGTTTGAGCACCGTTTAGCGAACAACCATTTTTTTTTGTGAAAACCCCTGTGTGTTTCAGAGAAGAAGCTTCTGACGGAAAAGGCTGACATTCTAGTTCTGTGTACTCCGGTCAGACTATGATCCCTGTTCGCTTCTATGCTTTTCATCGTCACGATCTGTTCCATTTTTGACTCTCAAAAGCTAAGGTAGGTCAAAAGGATGGAAGAATCATTTGGTCCAAAAGGCACCGGTCCTTGGAAAAAATGCATGAACCGATTACACCTTTCAGCCCCCGTGTAGTTGAAAAGGAGTGTGTTTCAGACACTGACCAAGCGCCGACGACCAAAGAAATTAAAGTTGATGTGTACTCATCTTATAGTAAATCAGTAATCATAACATAATGATATTGGTACCACGCAGTTGCAATAGTCTAATTCAGAATTGGGCCCTCCTGATTGGTATGAGTGTTAGACTGCTCTACGTGCAGATCCTGAATAAGAAAATCAATGTGTTTCGAACAGTCCCAAACAGTGTCAACATGTGCCCATCTTCCTTCACACCTCGTCTTCTAAGTCTGCAGCCAGTCAACTACTAGTACTAACTAACTAACAGCCTCTTTACTGCAGATGTTGATATGATTTTTTTATAATGAACAGAGATGTTGATATGATTAACATAGTCTGTACGGGTGCACGATTAGTTCTGATAATCCAGGGAGTCACGAAATGCAACTGTGACTAGCTGATTTACCATGGAAGTTGAAGGCTTTCATGGCGAGCAAAATTAACCGTAACCGCGTGGTCGTCGGTTTGACAGTGACTGACCTGCTGGCCTTTCCCGCGGCGGTAGCTTTCGGCGGCGCGCCCTGCCCTGCGCCTGGAGACGGAGGCCCGCGGCCGGGCCGTGGCGCGGTCATGCTCCGGGTGAGCAGCCCCGGCACGTAGAAGTTGAGCAGCACGCCGTCCCCGCTCCCCCGCAGCTGCCCCTGCTGCCCCGCCGCGCCCTCTGCCTCGCCGCCTGCTGCCGCTGCTGCTTGGACGCCGCCGCGGCCGCCGGCTCGTGCCGCCCGGGCGACGACAGCACCGCCGCGGCCGGGGCCGCGCCCCCGCAGTCCTGCCGCGGTGCCGGTGCGCGGTCCGCGTCCATGGCGGGCCTGGCGCCGGCCTCGACGAGGTCGGAGAAGGAGAGCTCACGATCGGAGCCGCACTCGCCGGCGCCGTCGGGAAAGGCGGCCAGGAGGCCCAGCAGCTCCTCCTCCCGCGCGGACAGCCGCCGCCTGGCGCCGCCCGCGAGCGCGAGCGCCTCCATCGGCCGCCCCCGATATCCTCTCCCTTCCTCCTTTCGCCGATCCACCGCGCGCGGCCGGCACCGGGAGCGGCGAGGCGCGTGTGATGGTCGAGCGCGCGCGCGTGCTCGCTCCTGCAAAAAGCTTTGAGAGCGATCTCTGGGCGGACGAGGACGGTGTGCCGCCGTTGCTTTTGTAGACGGAACAGGGGAGGCGCGCGTAACCTGGGTTGGGCTGTCTTGATCCGTTGGGTTAATTAGCAAAGGAGACGGCCGTTCTAGAAGGAGACTTGGCAGCCGGGTTGTGATTTGTGAAGAACGGAAGATACGCCCTTCCCGTTCTCCCCTTTCGGAAGCTGATGGCCTGTCTGATCGATCGACGTGCTGTACATTCAGCGTGTGCGTACCTACACTTTTTGATGTAATTTTTTTATCCATATTGCACTATTTCCAGTCACCTTTAATTACCGACGCCAGTTGGAACAACGCCGGCGAGATCATCGTCGACGGGTCGACAGCCGGTCCAGCAGCGGAAAAAGGAGTGGTCGGATCCAGGTCCAATGGCTGTGAACCGTCGACCGTGACGAGCGTGTTTCTCAGGCAGCTGATCACTGTCATCTCCCTTCTTTGTTCAAATATTTTGCCGGGCCATTTTGTTTGGTTCCAAAGGTGAGGATGCCTGCACTGCAGTCTGCGGGTACGTGTAGCGGCAAAGCGCAGGGCTAATTAAGGTGAACGGGGTCACGGGATCAAACCCCTGCAGCCCGCAGCCTACAACGACGTGGTGATGTTACGCTTCGCTGGGAGCTAATTACATTGTAGGAGGGGCACTTAAAGACGGTTGGCAGAGCGTAGCTGTTGATCGAGGCGTCAGGCTGTGTAACCCGGACGTCTACAGTTGCTGTACTAGGTTTAGCCTTGACGGCGACGTACAAAGACCAACCAACTACCCGCCCACACTGTGCGTGCACTGCAGACATGGTAGTAGCACTTGGCGCGTCCAGTGGCGTGTCAGAGAGGACAGGGGTACACGGTTTCTGCTTTCTAGACAGCGTGACCGAGCTCATTGGAATCAACAGAGCAGCAGCTAGCCGTTAGATGGCTCAGCCAGTGCTTGGCGTTGGATTTCGCCTGCCTCTGAACTCTGAAGACCCAAACGCCGATCGTCAGGTGGTCGCCGGCTTCTCGACGTGTTTACGTGTACCGGGATGGGCGGCTGCTTCTATGATAGGCTGGGGCGGCACGAGGTGAGAATAGAAAACTTGACATGGCTTTCTAGAAGGTCCTGCGTGCGCAAACGTCTGGATTTTTGAAGGTTGACGTTGGGGGGTTGTCTCCACAAACCACAATGGTCCATTTGTCATCACAGCTCCATCGAGATAAGTCGCACACGGAATTCGGGACGCCGAGAAACAGGGAACGGGCTACGGGCCTGCTAGACGAGGCTCCAGATTTTATGCCGGTCCATGGAAAAGTTGTCTAGCTGGTACGGCCCATAACAGCCCGTTGGGCCATGCTAACATCGAACTACCAAATAATTCTTTTTTCCTTTTGGTTTGGATCTCGTCTAAGGTTATGTTTAGATCATCTAGATATTATCATGAAGTTTTTGGCTTATAGTTTATGAATTGTTAAAATCGGGATCGTAAAAATTAGGGAGATGTTTTGGGTGATTTACTGTAAACTTCTAACTAGCAATTTGGTCCCTTTTGCAATAATGCACAAACTGATAAAAATGCTATGAGGTGACAACTTCTGGGATTGTAACAATTTGGGCTAAGATTTGAAAAGCTAGATCTTCATGTTTTTAAAAAAACCACGATCCAATATTCAAACGGAGCCTAAACTTCCTCTCCTCGGTGTCTCGATCGGTCAACGCTCAGTGCAAACACAAGGATATAGAGGACGTCGAAAGCAGAGCGCGTTACAAAAACATAGCGAGCTTCCTGCAGCGTGGCAATGCAGCCACCTACCACGGGACCGGCAGCCATGTCCAGCCTTCTCCCCATCCTCCTCTTCTGCTCCTCCCTCCTCGCCGCAACAACCAACGCCGCCGACCTATGGTTCACCGACTGCCCGACCAACACGAACTACACGCGCGGCGGCGCGTTCGAGGGCAACCTCGACGCGCTCCTCTCCTCCCTCCCGGCCGCCGCGGTCGCGTCCTACGGGTTCGCCAAGAACGTCACGGGCTCCGCGCCCGGGAGCCAAGCGTACGGTATCGCGCAGTGCCGCGCCGACCTCAACGCGTCGGACTGCCGCGCGTGCCTCGACGGCTCGGCGCGGGACATGGCCGCCAGGTGCCCCGGCCAGAAGAGCGCCATGCTCATCTACGACGGCTGCCTGCTGCGGCACTCCAACGCGAGCTTCTTCGGCGCCGCCGACGCGTCCGTCAGGGTCGCGATGTGGAACCCGCAGAACACGACGCAGCCGGAGGAGTTCAGGTCGCTTCTCGGCGAGTTGATGCGCAACCTCACGGCGAGGGCGGCGTACGCGTCCCCGCGTATGTTCGCGGCCGGCGAGACCGGCCTCACGCCCTTCGTGAACATCTACGGCATGGCGCAGTGCACGCGGGACGTCGCCGCCGACGACTGCAACCTCTGCCTCTCCAGCGCCGTCGCGTTCATCCCCAACTGCTGCGAGGGGAAGCAGGGCGGCCGGGTCATCACCCGGACCTGCTCCATCCGGTTCGAGGTGTACCCGTTCTACAACGCCCAGGCCGCCGAGGCAGCGATGTCGCCGGCGCCGGCGCCGGCCCCGGGAGGCGGGTCCGTCAACGGCAGCGATCACTCGGGCCCAGGAAGCAACGGTGAGTCCAAGGTCTTCCATCTCCTGTAGTCCAGTCACTTTCCTTACGCGCTTGATAGTTGACACTTGCTGGCTTCCAACTCCGCTGCTGTCGCTTCGTTGAACCCGTGCCAGAAAACACTCGCTGGCGTCTTGACTGGGCCAAAAAGGCTGTTACAAAACGTCTCGCTTTTTAGTAGCATAGTAGTTGATTTCAGAGTTGGGAAGATGACTGATCTCGTCAAAAAGTATGAAATGGCTTCTATTCTGAATTTTCGACGGCGACAAAAACGATGCCGTTTGACGTCTGTGCAGGGAGTAATCGCACGGTCAGGACAAGTCTTCTCGTGTCAATTCCTGTTGCTGTCGTGCTGCTCGTGCTAATCGCTGCATATCTCTGCAAGAGGAACAGAAAACCACGCGAGCATGTGCAGGTTGCAAGCACCAGTAAGTGCTTAAACAACTTCAGTCTACCGTAGTGAAATGTTCAGGCTTGAGGGTTTTTTCCCCGAGCAATAAGGCTTGATTTTTTTTTGTGTTCTGTTACAAGGAGGACATGGAGATGACGAAGAAATGGGAACCTCAGAGTCTCTGCTATATGATTTGGGCACGCTACGAGCTGCCACCGGTAACTTCTCAGAAGAAAACAAGCTCGGCGAAGGCGGGTTTGGGCCAGTCTACAAAGTAACGAACTTTAAGCCTGCAACCTGAAAGTTATTCTGACTAGCCTGATAATCTTTCGCATAACACACTGACGGTCTGACCTCAATGTTCTTCAGGGCACGCTGCAAAACGGGCAGTACATTGCAGTGAAGAGGTTGTCAGCAACTTCGCAGCAAGGGCAGGTGGAAATGAAGAACGAGGTGGTCCTGGTTGCGAAGCTGCAGCACAGGAACCTGGTGCGCCTGCTCGGCTGCTGCATCGAGGAGCACGAGAGGCTCCTCGTCTACGAGTTCCTCAGCAATAACAGCCTCGACAAGATCCTTTTCGGTAACACTTCACAGTTCACAAAATCCTATTGTTATTTCACTTCAAGATCACTGGCAATTTCGCTTATTGCTAATTGGGGTGAGCGCTGAGCTGAGCTGAGCTGAACTCGCAGATCCTGCACGGCAGCATGAGCTGAGCTGGGGGCAGAGGCACAAGATCATCCAGGGGATCGGCCGAGGGCTCCTGTACCTCCACGAGGACTCGAGGCTGACCATCATCCACCGCGATCTCAAGGCGAGCAACATCTTGCTGGACGCGGACATGAACCCCAAGATCTCCGACTTCGGCCTGGCGAAGCTGTTCAGCATCGACTCCAGCGTGGGAAACACCAGCCGCATCGCCGGAACTTAGTAAGCTCGCCGCCGGGCACCAAGTGAAATACTGTACCACCCATCTGTGCTTCCTGACACGCCGTGCCTTTGGAAAATGCAGCGGGTACATGGCGCCGGAGTACGCCCTGCACGGCATCTTCTCGGCGAAATCCGACGTTTTCAGCTACGGCGTCCTCGTCCTGGAGATCGTCACCGGCCGGCGCAACACCTTCACCCAGGATTCAGGGCCTTCTGAAGATCTGCTTACCTATGTGAGAGCTGAAACAAACCTCAGATCCATCCAAGCAGCACGAGTAACCTGACCATTTGCAAGTGTACGCCACGTGGTGTTAACTCGTGTCGTGCACCGGACGCGCGCAGGTCTGGAGGCACTGGAGCCGCGGGAGCGTGCGGGAGCTGCTCGACGGCTGCCTTGCCGAGGGGCGGCGGCCGCAGGAGGTCCTGAGGTGCGTCCACGTCGGCCTGCTCTGCGTGCAGGAGGACCCGCAGCTCCGGCCCGGGATGGCGTCCGTCGTCGTCATGCTCAACAGCCGCTCCATCACGCTGCCGGCGCCCACCGTGCCGGCGTACGCGCTCCCCGGCCGTGCGGTCACAGTCGCAGCAGCCAACCGGCGGGGGAGGAGCAGCTTGGATCGCGAGGGGCCCATGGTGGCAGTGGCAGCTCGGGAGCCGTCCATCAACGAAGTTACCGTGTCTGACTTGCAGCCCCGTTGATGCTATACACTTGTCGGTATCAATCAGCATATGGACGGCGACGATCAAGCAATGGACGGCAACGATGCTTTGTGATTGATTGTTTTTTTCATTTTGCGTCTCCTCCTTTTGAATACCGGCGTAGTATGCG
Organism: Panicum hallii; assembly: GCF_002211085.1. NCBI lineage: Eukaryota > Viridiplantae > Streptophyta > Magnoliopsida > Poales > Poaceae > Panicum > Panicum hallii. The sequence continues at coordinate 15,048,608 of NC_038044.1, forward strand.
TTCATATCTGTACTGTCGAAGGTGCTTTATTGGGTGCAGTCAGTCGGAAGTTTTATTTGGCATTTTCAGTGTCAAGATATACATATTTTCAAACGATCTCAACTTTTAATTAAATTTATAAACAATATTCACATGTATAACACCGAATAACTTATTTGAGACGAATAAACCATGAAAATATATTTCATGATTCATTGATTGATACTAATTTGGTGCCATAAATTTTGATATACTTTCGTATAAATTTAATCAACATGACAAAGTTTTGACTTAGGATGAGACAAAAACAGAGTACAAGAGAAACATATACAAAAGGAAAATTGCTGCAAGTTCTACTCATTTTTGAAGGATGGTTTCCTTTTCCTACCACATTAGTCAGCCCGCCATCCCGCCATTTAGACAGTCGCGCACAAGGGGCCAATCGGCAAATGATAACGGATAAGATGCCAAGCTCATTCACGAAAATGCCAATTCTTGGAATTTTCAAGCAATCTACGTGACGCAGGTAAACATTGGTTGAATCGGTCCATGTTTCCTGTTGGATTTGCCATCGTTTATTGTATTTCAACAAACTTTGGTTTTATAATGATATTACATGATGTTGAAAAGACACATACAAAAAACATGATCATCGTTTAGTCTGCACAATTGATAATGTTCTGACGTATATTGAGTAAAGAAACATCATATCATGCTCAATTTATTGAATATGCGCTCCGTAAAATTACTCCAAAACATGCAAATTTGTATTTATTTTTCTTTCTTTAAACAAAGTACAAGCGCAAATGTTTTCACACTCACCTCAAGAATACACACGCAATCCTACCTTATGAGCATCTTTAAAAGACTAAAGATCGCCAGTGAAATCCTGGAATAAATTTAAGCACCCACGTCTCATCAAGGACTCAAATCCGGATGGATCTCGTTTTATGGTGTTCCTTTTTCTTTGAAGTGAAGTACATCATGCTTAGGACCTCGTGAGCTTGAACAACCATTTTTGTGCTTGTGGCGATAGTGCAGATGGATGCCCGCCGATCAATACAAACAGAAGTGGTTTTGTTTTGTGAAGTCAAAAAGCAAAGCCCAGGTTTCCCAAAAAAAAAGAAGAAGAAAAGAAAACGCAAGCCCAGAAGAATGGGACGAACTTAAGTTGTTATGACTTATTTTTCAAAAAAAAAGTTGCTATCTGACTTCTTATCTGACCAAGCTACCACCAAGCATTTTACATTATTTTGTTCATGTTCGATCCATCTGATTCAAGATTTCCGACAAAACAACTAATCACCTTGTATAGTTCAAATGTGCATACTTTGCATGCCTTCCACTCCTGTAATTCCATCATTCGGAAAAGCAGCGGTCATTCAACGTCGTCCTCCATGCTGTCCCATCAACGAGGTTCCAAGTCCGAGACGGAGCCTTCGTTGATCGACGGCTCCTGGGAATGAGCAGGCGCCCTCGGCCACTTGCCGGGGGTCATGAACCCCGGCTCGGCGGGGACCGGCAGCGTGATGGAGCGGCTGTTGAGCATGACGACGACGGACGCCATGCTGGGCCGGAGGTGCGGGTCCTCCTGCACGCAGAGCAGCCCGACGTGGACGCACCGCAGGATCTCCTGCGGCCCTGGCCCGTCGGCCGGGAACCCCTCGGGCAGCTGCGGCAAGCTCCCGCGGCTCCAGTGCCCCCAAACCTGCCCGTGCCGGCCATCAGTGGACAGAATTCCAGAATCGGTTCTCCAATGCGTTCCAGATTTGCAAGCAGTAAGCTTCTAGTTCAGAGGTTGCAACTTACAAATTTTATGAGATTTTCGGAAGGTCGCCGGCCGGTGACAATCTCCAGGACGAGCACGCCGTAGCTGTAAACGTCTGACTTGGTAGAGAAGGAGCCGCGCACAGCGTACTCCGGCGCCATGTATCCACTGCATCTCCAAGACACGGGAAGTTAGCAAGTCTTCGTCAGCCGGCAAGTTAGCAAGACACGCACAACTTACTATGTGCCAGCGATGCGGCTTGTGTTTGCTACGCTTAGGTCGATGTCGAACAGCTTCGCCAAGCCGAAGTCGGAGATCTTAGGGTTCATGTCCGCGTCAAGCAAGATGTTGCCTGCCTTGAGATCGCGGTGGATGACGGTTAGCCTCGAGTCCTCGTGAAGGTAGAGAAGCCCTCGGCCAATTCCCTCGATGATCTTGAACCTCTGGGCCCAGCTTAGCTCATGTTGCCTTGTAGGATCTGGAAGCAGTCGAGTTTACTTCACTCAGTAAACAAGATGATCGACCGAGTGTCCTGACATGAAAGGATTTATGGCCACTTGATTCAATCACCGAAAAGGATTTTGTCGAGGCTCTTGTTGGCGAGGAACTCGTAGACAAGGAGCTTCTCATCTTCCTCGATGCAGCAGCCGAGCAGGCGCACCAAGTTCTTGTGCTGGAGCTTTGCAACCAGGACGACCTCGTTCTTCATCTCCACCTGCCCTTGCTGCGAAGTTGCTGACAACCTCTTCACTGCAATGTACTGCCCGTATTGCAGCGTGCCCTGAAGAACATTGAGATCAGATCATCAGACATTTTGTGTGCTTTTGAAAAACAGACCATTATTGTACATTAATTTTCGGGCCCAATGATTTAAAAATTACTCTGTAGACAGGTCCAAAGCCTCCTTCCCCGAGCTTATTTTCTTCTGAAAAGTTGTCAGTTGCAGCTCGCAGAGTACTCAAGTCGTACATGAGAGGCTCTGAACCTCTCATTTCTTCTTTATCCCCATGTCCTGGTGACGAGAAAACTAATAGAGTGTCAAGCTTGAAGGTTGCAGCACAACGTTCATGTGATACGCTAACAATGTTTCTGCAACTTACCGTCGCTAGCTAACTGCACAAGCATGTGTGGTTTTCTGCTCTTCTTGCAGACATAGGCAGCAACAATCAGCAGCAGCAGCAGCGTCGTGACAGCAGCAAGAATTGAGACAATAATAAGTGCTGTCCTGACTATGCCTCTACTTCCTGCAACGTCTGTCCTAGCTGAAAATTCAGAACAGAAACTGTTACAGCCATCACCAAGAGAACTCATCTTTTTGAACTGTACTTCTGAAAACACCATGCTTTTAACAAATAACAGCATGCATATGAAAATTCACTACTATATGAAAAGGCACATCCCATAAATTTGGATGAAGGTCCACCATTATTCATTCAAATTACGGTAAGACAATAAATCGAAACGAACTGTATTCTACTTAGCAACTCCAATTAGATGTCACTCATTACACATAATATAAATTAAATCAAACCAAGAAATTTTTAGTCCAGCTCCATATATGTATTTTAAGTGCTAATGCCTAAAACTGCTAATGGGGTGAGCTAAAATTTAGCCAAGGCTTAAAATTTTTAATAAAAGTATGGGTGCTAATATAGCACTTAACGTTAGCCAATTCAAGACCCTCAGCAGTGAATAATAGATCATGTGATGATGCCGAATTCTTGACCGTTGACGTGGAGTACGGACTCCTTTGGTCGAAGTCACAACACCAGCGTTGATCGACTGGTCTACTACTCCCACTAAATAAACGCGTTCGGTTTGAAAAAGCTAGCGCAAGCGTCGGAGAAGGGGCACGAGACGTTGGATTGCCTACCGGTGTTTCGTGGGCCGGAGAGTTCGCTGCCGTTGACTGGCACACCGCCTGGCGCCAGCGCCGGCGCCGGCGACATGGCCGCCTGGGCGCCCTGGGCGTTGTAGAACGGGTAAATCTCGAACCGGAGCTGGCAGACCTCGGAGAAGACCCGGCCGCCCTTCCTCCCGTAGCAGCACTTGGGGATCGCATCGACCAGTATGGCGAGGCACAGGCCGCAGTTGTCCGGGCTCGTGTCCTGCGTGCACTGGGCCAGGCCGTAGAGCGTCACGAAGCTCGTGTACTGGACGGCGCCGGCCGCGAACATGCGCGGGGACCCGTGGGCGGCCTTCCTGGTGAGGTTGCCCACCAGCGCGCTGAGCAGCCGCATGAACTGCTCCGGCTGCGTCACGTTCTCGGGGTTCGCCACCTCGCGGATAGGGTCCGACACGGAGGGGACGCCGAAGAAGCTCGTGTTGGAGTAGCGCAGCAGGCAGCCTTCGTAGATGAGCATGCCGCGCTTCTGGCCTGGGCACACGCTTGCCATCTCGCGCGCCGAGTCGTTGAGGCACGAGCGGCAGTCCGGCGCGCTGATGTCGCCGCGGCACTGCGCGAGGCCGTACACCCCGTCGGGCGCGGCGCCGGTGACGTTCTTGGCGAACCCGGTGGACGCGGCGGCGGCGGCGGGGAGGGAGGAGAGGGTCGCGTTGAGGTTGGCCTGGAACGCGCTGCCGCTCGTGTAGTTCATGCTGACCGAGCAGGTGGCGGTGATGTAGAACCTAAGGACGTCGGCATTGGCTGTCGCGGGGAGGAGCAGGAGAATTAGTGGGAGGAGACCTTGCATGGCTGCTCGGGAAGGCTGCTGCCTGCTGCTGCACATACGGTACTCTAGTGCTCATGCAGGGCTGCTTCCTTGCTCTTTAGAGGATGCAGGGCTGCTTCCTTGCTTCCTAGCAAGTGGCCAAGTCGGCACGCGCAGGTCTCACGGGACCACACGCAGCCCGCGAGGACTGCCTGGAGGACCACACATGAGGGCTGTATGAAATTTCCTATTAAAAATATAAAAAAGTACAATACGAAAATTTTATTTCAGGTAAAACAATCTGCAAGAATGTAAACAGACAAAATTTCCATTTTCCATTGGAGTCAGCATTTTTTCCATAAAACAAAATTCATACAAACTAATTTGTGTAACAAAATTATATAAATAAACATATAAATTAATACGAGATATTATATAAATTTTTTAAAAACAACTATATAATCAGAATGTAAGATAACAAAAAACAAGCAAAAATTCTGAAACAAAATTTTGAAAAATAAAAACACAAATTTTGAGACAAAAAATCAATGAAAATTACATAAAACAATTGCAGATGAAATTCGAGAAAATTCAAAACCAAAGTTGTTCCTGGACACACAAATCAAATAGAAAAGACAAAGAAAAAAAGCATCCGACGTGTGGACATTGCTGGCATAGCCTTCTATTGAGTTCCCAAGAGCCGACCTGGAAGGACGACTCAAAATCCAAAATATCCATGAGGATATAATCTAGTCTATTTAATTTTTTTGAGCATTGTCTGCATGCATTTGAATTTGATTTCAAGTTAAAAAATTAATTTAAACACATGCCTTATGAAGAAACTTGAATTGTCACTGTAGGATATGTGCTAGGAATTATGTTGGTAAAATACTATTATTCAATTCATGAAATTTTAGTGATTTTCTTGGATGTTAGAAAAACCATCTTGAGGCCAAACACCTTAACTGAAAGTCTAAAAATAACATTAGGAGAAGAATGAAAGGAGATTTTTCATTTCAAATCTATAATGGTTGTGATGCCGGTTCATAGGTAAATGGAGGTGCACTTAGTATAGCATCTATACAAAATCGATGTCATTTTTGGAGCCCGAGAAGACCACCTTTGAGTGAGGAGAAGAGAGAGGACGCCGGGAGGGAGGAGAGGGTCGCGTTGAGGTTGGCTTGGAACGCACCGCCACGCGTGTAGTTCATGTTGTCTGAGCAGGCGGCGGTGATGATACGGAAGTACGGAACGTAAGGTCATCTGTGTTGGTCGTTGGGGTGAGGCGGAGAGACCTGTTTCTGAAAGTGACATCAGTGGCCTTCATTCATCGTCTTTCTTTTTGAATCTACGTGCAAGAGCGTACTTTACTTTGAATTAAACTAGTGGTTGGCGCGCGCCTTTGTGCGCGATGTGTTGCATGATTTGACGCTTTGCGGTAAATGAAGTATTAGAAATGAGCAGGATCACACTCAAATCTCCTCTACCTCTGCTTCATTTTTGAACATCGTAGACAAATGATGAGCAAAGCCATTAAGGTCTTCAAATGTACCTATTCTGTTTCCCTTTTTGCTAAACTACATACACAATAGCTTTTGATAAAGCAGAATCTTACAAATGAAAATGGTAGAGTATAGATGTATAAATCAAAAGCAGTGCCTCTACAGGGATCTAATTTGTTGAAATAACTCGTCACAAATAAAATAAAAGTAAAAAAAAGGTATTCTTAGGCCAACTCAACAAAAGCAAAGGAGGCTGATTATATACTCTTGCACTATATTTTCAGCCAACAAAGAAGAGTATTTACTTCTATATATAAAAATTTAAGGTAGAATATTTCCTTCTATAAATAACATCAACTATATACATATTTACTTTCAGTTTTCAAATGAAAGAGACAGATCATGAGAATACGTTAATAGTGTGGCGTGGGGAGAAAATTGTAAAAGTATATGATATAGTGTGATTGAAATAGCTATAGATAAACAGTTTAAAATAATCTATATGAGTACTTTTAACCGACATATATAGGAGCATCATGTGCAAGGTACTTTTATATTGCTAAAGTTACTGCTTCATCGTCACCTTAGCCAAGGCAAGTACCTTGTAAGCTGCATTTGTAGTCAATTTCATTCTCATTTGTGCAGAAACCTGAGCATCCTTATTTGCCCAGTTTTGCAGAGGCAAACCATCAAACACATTGTGTGGCTCCATGGCACAAGGTCACAGCTCATAAGCAAATCATCAAACACATGGTGTGCATCCCCCATAGATGACAGGACGAGGCACTTGTAAGCAACGGGGGTGGTAGAATTGGAGCGGATGCAGCTGCTGGCCTGCCGCATAGTGCTCTCCAGCGATTGGTGCTGGCAGCTGCTGCATCGCATGCCTCGCCAATGAGCCGTGTTGTCCCCGTTGGTGAGCTGCACTGCCGTAGCGTACCCCCGCCTTCTCCGTGAGCTGTCTCTGCTAGTGAGCTTTTGCCTCTGTAACGCAGCATAACCTCGGCGGCGAGCTGCGATGCTACATCCGCTATTGGCTGGCGCAAAGCTCCCGTACCAAGCAGAGGATGTGCGAGGCGAGAACGTGAATCTGCGACAGCAAAGGCAAGTACAGAGGGGATGGGGTGGTGAATGGAGTCAATCGATTAACCAAGGAGGACCGAACATTCACTTAATTTCGTCGGCCATAAACCATAAAAAATAGCTAGAAAACCACCAAAAATATATATATTTGTCGGTCGGCCGACAAAAATAGACCGACGGAATAAAATCGATGAAAATAAAATATTTCTTTTCATCGGCCGAGGCAGCCGACGAAAATACACACCATATTTTATTCGGTCAGCACAGCCGACGAAAAAGATACAATTTGTTTTATCGGTCTCGAAGACCGACAAAAATAATAGTAGTTAGTTTCGTCGGCTTCCCAGCCGACAAAAATACTGGACGCTTGCTTAAAAAACATCTGCTGCATAATAGTTTTCTAGAATTACAAATAACAGTTAATTAACATAAAATCGTCATCCATAAGCAAACATTCATACATCATCACGCAATCATGAAATACATACCATAAGTGCAATCATGAAATCCATAGTCTAAATAACATATATATGTCAACCAAACCCAAAAGCACGAATCAATAAGGGGTAATATTATATCCGCTGCCACCGTCACCTCCAGAAATGTTATGCGTTGTCGATGGTGGCGTGGACGGGCTGCCAGAAACTCCTTGAGGATGACTACTCGTCGAACCCTGATTATAGACAAAGTTAAATATATATAGTACATATATAAGAAAATTTGAGCATTGCTACTTATACGAAAGAATTACCATTTGTGGAGATGGTAAATGCATGTATGGTACAAAAGTCGGTGGTGGTGGAGGAGGCGAAGGAAGAGATGGCAAATTAAATTGTGATCCAAGGGTAGCCGCTAATATTTCCTAAAAACCGATAATAGATCAAGTATCTTATAGCAATAAAAAGTGCACATCGATTTGAAAAATATCAAACTTGAATAGTACCTGAAGCTGTCGTTGCTGAGGAAAAAACCTTACAAGTACTCATGTTGTTGCCTTGCCCACTCTTCTTGTCTCTGCATCGCCTCCCTATGCTGCCTTATCTCCTCCTGCAGTCGACTTTTCCTTTCGTAGCCCCAAGAACTCCGAGAGGATTGAGAAGACTTCGCCTCACTCAAAGCACCACTTGTATCAATAACGCCATTCAACATGCTGAACCTATCATGTTTCTTCCCTCCCGCGCTTAAGTATAAGGCAGGGGGTGGCGGCGCGCGGGGATGGCTGGGCGGAGGGGAGGGGGGGGCGTGGGGGCGGCGGCGGGGCGCGGGGGCAGCGGCGTCGCTCAAATAGGGCTGACGAAATTAGACTTATTTTCGTCGGCCTAGATTAAACTGACGAAAATATGATCTTAGTTTCGTCGGCCCGGGTAAGCCGACGAACTAATTTAGTTGTTTTCGTCGGCTTGCCATGGATCAACGAAAATAAATATGGCCAATGAAATTGAACTGTTTTTGGTACAGTGATTGTCATAGTGAGACGATGCAGTGAGAAGAAGCACACCATGGAAGCTCTACCCTCAAGAGAGAGGTGGCTTGGGCCCACCATCGGAACGGAGGCACCGAAGCGGCAAGGTTGGACGGCGCCGGCGCATACGAGGCCGGAAGGAGCGGCGCGCTGCGAGGAAGGCGGCTAGGCGGGTCCGGGCATGTTGGCCCAGCTCATTCTCGATCAGGCACAGGAACTCACACTGCTAGCACTCGCACGTTGTTTGGCTCTGGACGACAAACACAATCACACACACATAGATTGGCGTGCCTTTTTTTTTCCTGCACTGCTCTCTGAACTGATTACATGGCCAGCTATTTACACACGCACACAAGCTAGTGGCCACGGCTCACACGGTCTACACGTCTTGCCGTAAGAATCGGGCAACCCACAAGCTAATCACCACTAATACATCTACATGCAAGATAAGCACACGTTATGGCCGCACGACTCAACCAGCACCCATCTTTACACGCAAGCCACTTCCACCTGCATGTCGCTAACTAGTCAAAGTGCTCCTGCATGCAAGCACCTACATGCAGATCACAGCCTGCACTAGTCTAACTAATTCACGCACACATCTGACACGACTGACAACTCACACAAATAGTAAACAACAAGATTAAGGGCCTGTTTGGCAGGGCTTCGGCTTCATCTAAAACGGCTTCGGCTTCGGCTTTTCCAGTGAAGCTGCTTTTTTGGTGAAGCCAAAATGTGTATCACTGTTTGGCAAAACAAAACAGCTTCTCCTCTTTTATGCAAATAAACCCCTTTACTATTAGCAATTAAACGACTCAAACAAGCTATCATGCATGTATTCTTCTTCTCAAGACTGTATTAATATACTTTGGCACAATGACTATTTCAGATCACAATATGAGTAAAAATAAATATAACTAAACAAATAAATTTATAATAGTGTAAACAAGATCATGATAATAAATCAAATATTATCATACAAAATTACGATGATCTAGCCAAAAAAATTGCTCTCGCAAGGTCATCACGAAATTTGTCCATGCTTCTAGTGCTAGAATGTGGAGTTGATGCATCCGATGCATTCGGAGCTGGTTGATATCTAGCATATCTTTCCGGTATAGTAGGCACATAATCAACATTCCTGTCACACTTTGTGAAATCTTTATCTGTTGCACTGTTCTCACGAATATAATTATGCAAACACATGGTAGCCGCAGTGATCATCATTTGCTTCTCTAGTGGATAAGAGGGCATCTTGAGAAGGATTCTCCACTTCATTTTCCACACGCCAAAGGTCCTTTCTACCGCGTTGCGGATGCTGGAATGTAAATGGTTAAAAAGCTCCTGCTCACCACTAGGCGCCGGCCCTCTTCTCCAATCTGGAACATGGTACCTTTGTCCTTTATAAGGAGCCAAATACCCCGGACGGTTTGGATATCTTGCATCAACAGTGTAATATTTTCCTACAAAATATGAAAAAATAATATTTATTAAACAATATTATTTTTATTACATAATAATTAATATTTTGTAGTTCATACCTGTAGGGGGAGGCGGCGGGGGCAGGGGGCGGCGGTGGCGGCGTCGGTAGGGGGCGGCGAGGGCGGCGTCAGTAGGGGGCGGGGGCAGGGGGCCGGCGGCGGCAGTAGTTGGCGGTGGGGGCAGCGTCAGTAGGGGCGGGGGCAGGGGGGCCGGCGTCGTCAGTAGGGGGCGGGGGCAGGGGGGCCGGCGGCGGCGGCAGTAGGCGGCGGGGGCAAGGGGGCCGGCGGCGTCAATAGGGGCGGCGGGGGCGGCGTCGGGAGGGGCGGCGTTGGCGGCGTCGGTAGGGGGCGGCGGGGCGGGCTTTGGTAGGGGAGCGGCGGCGGCGGCACGAGGAGGCGGCGGGCCGTGCGTCGGTAGGTGGGCGGCGGGGCGGGCGGGAGCTGCAGGAGGGGCGGCGGGGCGGCACGAGGAGGCGGCGGGGCGGGCGGTGGTAGGAGGGCGGCGGGGGCAGCGGGAGCGGCGCCGCTCAGTCCGTAGCGGAGGCGGCGGGACCGGCGCCGCCCGTCGGTACCGCAGGCGGCGGGAGTTGCGCGGCAGGTCCCGGCGGCGGATCCCGGCGCAGGGAGGCGGCGGCGGCAGGGGAGCGGCGGGGGCGGCGTGGGTAGGAAGGAGTGCGGCGCCCGATCTCACGCGTGGACCTAAACGAAAAGAAGGCAGACGTGGGGGGAGGTTTTCGTAAAAAATACATGAGCTGAAGCCAGAGAAGCCACGTTTTTTGGCTTCTTCTTTCTAGTACAAAAATGGCTTTGGCTTTTTTGGTGAAGCCGTTTTATAAAATGCTGTTTGGCAGGGCTTTGGCTTTTTTAGGGGAGAAGCCAGAGCTGAAGCCCTGCCAAACAGGCCCTAAGTCTAACAGGGCACGCGAGGGCTGGAGGAGCGACGCGTTGTGGCAGTGATGCCGGAGGCGGCACTGTCGCCGGTGAGCCGTGTCGTCTGAAAGCCAGCTGCTACCAGGCCACGGTGCGCATCGCTGCCCACACCTGTGAGCTGCACCTTCTAAAACCTGGTTGGTACAAGGCCACGGAGCCCATGGCTGCCACCCGCAGCTCCTCCTACGGCTCGCTGCTCACCGCTGCAGCCTGCAGCATAGGCAGGGTGGAAAGAGATGCCCCGGGGGGGGGGGCGGGTTGTGGAGCGCGACTGCCAGGTGGTGCAGCACTTCGCATTGCATCACGAAGGGGCTCACCGCTGCAGCTTGCAGCATAGGCAGGGCGGAAAGAGATGCCCCGGGGGGGGGGGGGGGGGGTTGTGGAGCGCGACTGCCAGGTGGTGCGGCACTTCGCATTGCATCGCGAAGGGGAGGCCAGCGGATGAGGCTATCCCCAGCAGCTACCGGCTCCCGATAGGATAACACCGCACGAACCGAGGTGGGGTCTAGCTGTTCCGCATCCTTCTCTGCATCGTGCTCCCAGCAGCTTCCCCGTCGGACGCCGCAACCGCCTCCCGACGCGAGGCGGCCGTTGCTTCCCGCGCCGGCACTGATCCCCCACAGGCTGCACGGCTCCCAATTTCTCCTCCGCCACGCCTGGCGGCTGCCGAGGTACACACGGACCGCACCTGCGCCTCTCTCCATTCCCTCCCACCGGCGGCGCTCATTTTCTGCTGCCTCCCTCCCTCTGCGCTGTGCGGGCGGAGCGAGCGCGCGCGCTGGCGCGGGCGCAGGCGCGCGGCGCAGGCGACGGCTAGAGTGGAGCGGCTCGCAGCGCAGGGCGCTGCGCGGGCGAGCGGGCGCGGCGAGTCGGGGACGTAGCAAAGGCGCTGAACAGGCGACCAGCGCGCCGGAGATCTGGCACCTTCGGCTCTTGCAGCAGGGGAGAGTTCGAATGGGAGCAGGGGAGAGCGAGGTGGGGAGGAACGAAGAGATAGAGAGAGCAGGGGCGACAGTTGAGATGGGAGCAAGAGAGAGAAGGTGTGGAAAAGGGAGTCGGAGGAGGGGGTTCGGTTTTTAGGGTTGGCGATGCGAACGCTGCTGGGTGAGTGTACAGTGCAATATCGTACGCAAATTCTGGATGCGGTGCCGGATGGGAGTCTTGCTGGGGATAGCCTGAGGCGGCGAGGCTGAATCCCGGAGGAGGCGTCCGAGGTGCAGCGGGAGGAAGAGAGCATAGGGGTGAAATTGGCGTCGGACAGAAGACGAGAAGATTCGAGTCAGATATTTTCATCGGGGACCAAGCAGACAATAGGAACACCGTAGAGTTAGATTCGGACGGTGAAAAATATTTCACCGACGTGGACATCATGGTTGCCCGCGCCGGCGGCGCACTCTACTGACATCTAACTGCTGCTCCCCCATTGGTTGATGGCCACGGGATGCCACCCCTCCCGGCTATCGCGTCCCCACGCGAGCACGGCAGGCGGCCGCACGGACAGCGCGCCTGCGAAGCTGCAGACGACAGTGGCGCGGGCGGGGGCGGTGCTGCCGCTTCCCCATCGGCGCAGGGGCTAGGGCGGGGGCCGCTGCTCCTCCACTGACGGGGATGCCGCAGCAGCTCCGGCGGAGCACGCAGGCATGGCCGGCCGGCGGCTGGGGTGGAGCTTGCCGGTGCAGAGGGGGCAGGGGGACGCGGTGGCGGCTCGGGCGGAGCACGATAGCTTGACCGGGCAGCAGCTGGGGCCGAGCGTCGCGAGCGCTCTGGTTCACGGGTTACGGGCGCGAGGCCTGCGCCGACCACGATCAAACGGTTGATGTCGCTGGAACGCTAGATCAAACGGCTTGCAGGCTAACGGGCGACGTGGAGCAATGAGGGTCAGAGAACCGCCCGATTCCAGGGTCAGATTTCGTCTATTAGAGATGCCATGAAAAATTATTAGCGGATGCACACCCTATCTAATTTAATACACTATATGTTTCAAATCATAGGTGACTCTAATTTTGTTACAATAGTTAAATTTGTCCAACATTCACCAAGTATATAAAAAAATATAATGACATTTATGGTATCAAGTAAATATACTATTAAAACACACTTCATGGTCTGTAATTCAAAATCAAAACTAGATGAAAATTCGAGCCCAAAACATGGTCCGTTGATCTATATACGTCATCCATGGCTCCAAGCTGCTGAGTGCGGATCTATCAACGCGGCTCCAGGTCAGAAACGGAAACGTCGTTGATGGAGCGCTTCCGAGACGCCACGTCGCCACCCATGGAGACTAGCGATCCGAGCTCCTCACGGTGTCCTGCTCGTCCCCGGCGACCGTGCATGTACCTACCGGCACCGTGGCGAGACGAAGGCCGGCGCGTCGGGCGCGGGCAGCGTGATGGAGCGGCTGTTGAGCATGATGACGACGGACGCCATGCTGGGACGGAACTGCGGGTCCTCCTGGACGCAGAGCAGCCCGACGTGGACGCACCTCAGGACCTCCTGCGGTCGCCGCCCCTCGGCCGGGCAGCCGTCGAGCAGATCCCGGACGTTCCCGCGGCTCCAGTGCCTCCAGACCTGCGCACGTCCGGTGGTGCATGACACACGAGTTAACACCACATGGCGTGCATTTGCAAATGGTCAGTTACTCGTGCTGCTTTGATGGGTCTGAGGTTTGTTTCAGCTCTCACATGGGTAAGCAGATCTTCAGAAGGTCCAGAATCTTGGGTGAAGGTGTTGCGCCGGCCGGTGACGATCTCCAGGACGAGGACGCCGTAGCTGAAAACGTCCGATTTCGCCGAGAAGATGCCGTGCAGGGCGTACTCCGGCGCCATGTACCCGCTGTATTTGTCGAAGGCACGGCACGTCAGTGTGTTATGCGAAAGATTATCAGGTTAGTCAGAATAACTTTCAGGTTGCAGGCTTAAAGTTCGTTACTTTGTAGACTGGCCCAAACCTGCCTTCGCCGAGCTTTTCTCCTTCTGAGAAGTTGTCGGTGGCAGCTCGTAGCGTGCTCAAATCATACAGCAGAGACTCTGAGGTTCCCATTTCGTCATCATCTCCATGTCCTGCTCATGACAGAACAGAAAAAACTCAAGCCTATTGCTCGGGGAAAAAACCCTCAAGCCTGAACATTTCACTACAGTAGACTGAAGTTGTTTAAGCACTTACTGGTGCTTGGAACCTCCACATGCGTTCGTGGTTTTCTGTTCCTCTTGCAGAGATAGGCAGCAACCAGCACCAGCAGCACGACAGCAACAGGAATTGACACGAGAAGACCTGTCCTGACCGTGCGATTACTCCCTGCACTGACGCCAAACGGCGAGGTTTTTGTCGTCGTCGAAAATTCAGAATAGAAGCTATTTCATTCTTTTTGTCGAGATCAGTCATCGTCCCAACTCTGAAATCAACCTTGCTACTCAAAAGCAAGACGTTTCGTAACAGCCTCTCTTCTAAAGACGCCACGATTCTTTCTGAATTCATTTTTGCCCAGTCAAGGCGCCAGCAACTGATTTATGGTACGGATTCAACGAGGATATCGGAGAAACAGCAGGATATCGCAAAGTGACTGGACTACAGGACATCGGACTACCAAGCGCGTAAGGAAAGTGACTGGACTACAGCCTACAGGATATCGGAGACCTTGGACTCACCGTTGCTTCCTGGGCCCGAGTGATCGCTGCCGTTGACGGACCCGCATCCCGGGGCCGGTGCCGGCGACATGGCTGCCTCGGCGGCCTGGGCGTTGTAGAATTGGTACACCTCGAACCGGATGGAGCAGGTCCGGTAGATGACCCGGCCGCCCTGCCTCCCGTCGCAGCAGTTCGGGATGGACGCGACGGCGCTGGTGAGGCAGCGGTTGCAGTCGTCGGCGCCGGCGGCGAGGTCCCGCGTGCACTGCGCCACGCCGAAGATGTTCCTGAAGGACGGGAGGCCGATCTCGCCGGCCGCGAACATCCGTGGGGACGCGTACGCCGCCCTCACCGTGAGATTGCTCATCAGCACGCCGAGCCGCGAGTTGAACTGCGTTTGCTCGGTGGCGGTGGCGTTCTCCACGCTCACCCAGATGACCACCGGTGACCTGTCAACGGCGCTGAAAAAGCTCTCTGTTGAGTAACGCAGCAGGCACAGGTAGTCGTCGTCGATGAGCGTGGCCTTTTTCTGTCCCGCGCACTTGCTGGGGGCCATGTCCTTGGCCAAGCCATCGAGGCACACGCGGCAGACCGTCGCGTTGATGACGTGGGCACGGCACTTAGCGAGGCCGTACGCCTGGTCGGGCGAGGTTCCAGTGGTGTTCGTGGCGAACCCGACGGACGAGGCGGCGGCGGCGGCGGGAAGGGACGAGAGGAGGACGTCGAGGTTGGCCTGGAACGCGCTGCCGCGCGTGTAGTTGTCGTCGCTCGGGCACTAGTCAGGCTAATCAAAATGGAAGGCTTCGTATCCCTATTTTTAAAATACCACGTCAGTTTAGGGATGAATGAAACACTATACTTTCAATGAAGAGTTTTATTTCACTGTTTTCAAAACTAGCCAGTATAATTAAATACTAGTTGATCTTGTGTGGCACAAGATCTCCCGTGAAACAACGGCGGTCACAGTACGTCATTTCCAACGTCTTGAAAATGAGTTAGCAGCGTATCGTGGGAATAAAACTGGTTTCTTTCCCTCATTAAATCAGTGCCACTTCATCAAAAATACTGATATGTCATGATAATTAATGCCATAAAACTCGCTATGAAATTCCTATTATGATTAGCCTCAGATAACGTCGGCGTTGGCTGCCGTTACGAGGAGAGACGAGCAGAGGAGGATGGGGAGAAGGCGGTGGTGCATGGCTCGCGGGGAAGGCGGCCGCTACGCTGCGAGAGTGCGAGTGCTGATATGCTGCTTCTGACTTGCTGAGGTTTCTGGGCTATTTTGAGAAGCCCTACGGAAAATACAGTGGCCGCTACCCACCCAAGCCGAGGACCCAAATATCTTTCTTTGCTTTTCTTGTTTTTTAACGGCCGGTATTATTGCCAAGGGTATATATTGATAGAGAAGAGTTAGAGCATCTTCAATAGGAGTTCTAAATTGGGTCCTATCTTGAAATATAGGGCTTAAGAGAAAAAAAAATAGCCTCCAACAGGAGTCCTATTTTACAAAAAAAACTGGCAAATCAATTTAGAACTCAGTCTCCCGGGTCCTAGATATAGGACTCAATTGGTTGGGTCCTATCTCCGTTTTACCACGAAATCTAAATGACAGAGACTTCTTTCCCCAATGCCTCCGCTCCAATCTTTCCCAATTAGTTGTAAATGACATAATTTGAGACCCCGCTGTTGGAGTATAAGCTTTTTTTTATCCCTAAACACATCAAATATATCCCTAATACAAATTATAGGACCCAAATATAGGACTCATGGTTGGAGATGCTCTTGGACCTCGTTTGTTTTGGTCTGGAATGGCCTGGAACACGGCTGTTCCACCTGAAATAATTCGGTCTGGGTCCACCTTTAAATCTTCATTCATTTAGGCTCGGTCTGGAACGAAAACGGGCCATTCCAGACCTTTCCACCCCATCCTCAGGGGCCGTTCGGTTAGCCCGTTCCGGGCGTGGAACGGCCAGGAATCGTTCCGACGCTATGTAAATTAACGAAGCAACAGTGCGTCTAGGAATTATTCCTATATAACCGAACGAAGCCTCAGCCTAGAATGGATCCAGACCTCACGGAGCCACGGAATTGAAGCACTCCAGGATTAAGTGAGAAGCCCAGGATCCATTTGATCCTAGCCAGGGTGGAAAACAGACCTGGATTGTAAACTGGGCTACCGAACAAGGCCTTAGGGCATTAGGAGTGTACGAGGATGATCCGGCCCAAGTGTGGCTCCCACGATCAAATAAGACCGGCCCTGCTACATATGAGGCTAAGATCGACCTTAAGATGTGGGTCCCCGCTCTAAAATAAAAAACAGCTGATGCTTCTTGTTCTAGTCATTCTCTATCATCTGCTGCGCACGATTCACCCACCGCGGCAACAACACTAGCGAAATCAGTTCTTTAATTTAAGATCGGATCCTAAGCTTGAGGACCGACCTCATATTTTTTTCACGCTAGGACCTCCTTAAAGTTGATGCCGTAGTGTATGAGGTCAGCCTAGAGGACCTTTTAAGACCCCCTCTTTTGCAACACTCCGGAAGCCCTTAAGGGCTGTTTAAACGTACCCAGATATCTTTAGGATTGTTGCGTCTGCGCCAGCTTTACGATGGTCATAGTGACAAATATCCAAACCCTCAAACATAGGCTTGCCCCTATTGGGCCCCCTAGAAGTATGGGAATAAAGGAGCTTGTCGCAGTGTTTATCAGCGTGCCGAGGACTTATATCATGGACATAGATAGAGGGAAAAAGGAAAAAGAAGATGTAGTTGGAATTCTCCCCGCTCTTACCCGACCCTCTATCCAATGGTCAAACCTCCGAAGGTCCGACTGCCAGCGTACAAGGAACGGGGGTTCTCTACGCAGATGATTTATGGAGACGCTCGACCGCCATGACGTATGAAGGGAGTGGCCTACAAGATGGGCCCACCTGACCCCCATGTCTCGGGGTGCAGCTCGGCACCCCTAGAGGATCCCGGGGTGTAGCTCGGCATCCCGGAAGGCGATAGTTTCCTTTGCTCTGAAGGAAGAGCTATGATAGTTGTAGGAGCAGATATTATTAAATAACCCCAGAATGATGGCTGATGGGGTAGTGTGTCGCAACATCCGGCAGAACCATCCAACTCTCACAATAAAGATGGAAGGGCATGCAAGTCTACTACCTGCTACCTTATCCTGACATGCATGCACGCATATCCCAATACAAGGACCACCGGCCAACATCAATGGAGCAAGCATACATACACCCCAGGGTGCATGCGCATTAAAAAGCTATCTCCCTCTCTCTCTTGCCCACTTGATGCACGTACTCCAAGGTGAGTGAGGCCTCCTGCCACACACAAGCATGCGTGAAGGGTGGTGTATGCATGCATGTACTGCATGCAAGCATGTGGCAGATACATGCACCTGCACGCATTAAGGAAAGAAGCCCATGCATGAATGGCACGTCACCTTAGGGAGGACACCTTACCTATTTTCTGTATACAACCCGATGTGGGGATCCCTCTTGGATTATAAAAGCGGAGACTCAGGGCAGGAAGGGGGGAGGGCAGAGCTCAAGCACGAGCTCCCTCCCCATGTATTCT
Organism: Panicum hallii; assembly: GCF_002211085.1. Classification (NCBI taxonomy): domain Eukaryota; kingdom Viridiplantae; phylum Streptophyta; class Magnoliopsida; order Poales; family Poaceae; genus Panicum; species Panicum hallii. The sequence goes on from NC_038044.1 coordinate 15,066,679, forward strand.
CTGGTTCACACACAACCACAAAATATACGGACAAGCAGGAAGTAGGGCTATTATCCTCCAGGTGCCCTGAACCTAGGTAAAATCTCTCAGCGCTCACCATCCATGTTGTCCAAGGAGATCAACGTGTTTAGCCTCTGGCCGAATCTCTAAACGGAGGTTCCACGAATCCTTACTTACGGTACTCACCCACCCGACACTCAACTGTCGGACGACCAAAGACCTCTTCACTAGGTCTCGACCGGTGAAAGCGAACTACTCACCCCTAGCACTCGATCCCCGACTGATCGGAGGGGCAGGGCTCGTTGGGCAAATGGCAGGGCTGCTCGACCTCTTCGTCCGTTAAAGAGGAAGGGCAGGTCCACCTTTGAATAAGGCTCCGTCAGGTTAAGTCTCTTGTGTGAACGCTGCCCGCCTCCGAAGACTATCATCACCTCTGTACTAAGCCCACATGATCCTCTATGGCCACCATGTCGAACAATTGATGGGACGGGATTTATCCCTAGCTAATCTAAGCCCCTAGGCTGCACCGGAGTTAAGGGCGAGTTTGACACTTGCCCACCTGCAGGCAAACCTACCCCCGAGGAGGAAAACGCAGCTCGTTCACACTACTGTAACCACGATCGACCGAGGGACATAGAAGAAGGGCCACCGGAGTATGACGGATAGAGCCCACCTTAGCTTTCACCCATCCAATATCCCTTGCTTTCCCTTAAACGTATAATAGGGAGGCGTAGGTCTCTCTCTGGCAACCCTAGATATTTTCCCTTACTCTCATCAGTTGGAGGTCATCTTCAACCTCTAGCCGACTCGTTTGTCACCTCTACTACAAACTTTTGAGCTCTCAAGCTCGGGAACACGGTCCAACCAAAATATGACGTAGAGTGTTAGTGCCTGGACCAGTGTAAACCTTGAGTCTCTCAGAGCAAGGTCATACAAGCGGACCCATAGCATAAATTTACTAGTCGACGCTACGAAATGTCAACACAATGTGAGGCTGGTCCCATCAATATCCCACCACATCAGCCATTAGGTCTTTCTAATCAGAACATCTAACCACTGAGCTGGTTCCTCTTATCAGAAACCTACTGCCTCACTGGAGATACAACTCAAGTGATGGTTCAATTTATATTGCTACTGTGTGTAGTGCACTGTCACACCTTAAAATATTTCATTTTAGGATATGAGTATCTTTTAGAATATGTTCATCCATCTTTAGGGTTTTTCTAGAATTTTCTAGATTTTTCTAGTATTTAGTCTCATTTTTCCCTAGAGCTAAAACCATTTTTTTGGAAAGTTTTAAAATCCTTTTCATGAGTCCTAAATATTTTATTTAAATTCCTCGTGTCCCAATTTATCTCCAGGATTTTCCCCGGAATTTTTAGAATTCTTTGGGATCTATTTTTTTGGTTTAAAAAATTTATCTAGACTTTTCTAGATTTATTTTAAGCCTGAAAATATATTCTGAAAGAATGAATTTTTTTCCTTTCTTCTTGTACCGGATTCAACCCGTGTTTGACCCAATCCACCGAAAACTCTAGAACCATGCCACGTGCAAGCTTGAGCTTGGCCCTTGCCATGATCTTTTGTCTGTTGCACTTCCATCGATAAAAAGTAAACCCAAATCTTCTCATTGAGATACCGAAGAAAACACTCTTGTTTTCGCCTTTTGCCTTTCCTTTCCAAAGCTTAATAGCTTCTCGTCAAAGTTAGCTGACCGACACTTACCGTCGATCGGCTTCCTTCACTGAGTTGGTGTTATGTAGAAGTTCCCCGTGAGATGATGAAACTCCCAAGGCCATTTCCCCTTTTGTTCTTTTTCTCATTCTGTAATTCCCAATTTCTCATCATACTCGGATTAATCATTTATATCACCATCTGCCCTTTTTCCTCTTTCTCATCCAACACCCTTAGATGCCCTATTCGATTTCCACATTCTCTAATCTTCCTCCCCGATCAATTCATGCTCGAAACAGTGCCCCGTGGTTCATTTTCAGTGTTTTTCCAATGATGTTCCATCATGTCACATCTGGTGGCACTGTTGCTCTAAAACCCTAGACTCAACCCAATCTCCCTCGGTAGTCCAGCCTTTTTCCTATCTCTTTACCCTTCTCTCCGCGATCCAAATTCTTTCCATCGGACTAAATCAATCTCAGCCCAACCGAGCGTCCTTCGTTTCCCTCTCTCTTCCTTGCCACGGTGGCTAGCCATTCGCCCCCCTCTCTCTCTCTCTGTCTGTACTCTCGAACAGCCCATTCACCTTCTACCAGCCTGACCTCATCGTACGACCATACTCTGTCTGCAAACCGAGCTAGATGTTCGCCTCATGCCATTTTGGTTTGATCCGAGATTGGATGGCTCACGTTGTTGTCCTTGGCAATCTGCGGCGTATAAGAAATTTCAGCATGCACGATCCATCTTTCTCTTTTCTATTCCATGCGCTCAAACAACCCGTTCGGCTTTGGCTAACCCGTTTTTCTTTTCAGCTCTCATCCGAACCATTTTGGCCCAGCCCATCTCCACCGGTTGAATCTGCTCTAGCCTCGTCTTTTGCAGCTTGCCAGCCCACAAGGCCCGATGGGCCTAGCCACTCGACCGGCGTATAGCAACAGCCAGATCGAGTCCGGGTGCTGCCAACCGCAACAGTTTGGTGCCACGCATGTCCAGACCTCGTGCACCCCAATAAATCGCAGAGCCATACCTCTCCTCGCCCCTGCTGCAGCTGTGCCCCCTCCACCTCGTGAAACCCTAAGCCCCGAGCGCCCTTCCGTGCAGTTGCGCCTTTCTGCTCGCCTCGTCTCGTGCAGGCCGCCACCGCAGGAGCGCCACACAGCAACAGAGCGCACCCAGCCTTGCATCGCCCCTCCCGCACAACCTCCTACCGTGCCTTGGCTCCCGCACAGCTTGTCGCCGCCGCCGCCGTGGCCATATGCACCCCTTGTCGCGTGTGGGAAAGAAAGGGTCGACCCCTTCGCTGTCGCCCTCGCCCTCCCCCATCGCCCCTGCTGCCTGCAGCCGTGCCGCCCCTCGACTTCTCGTGCGTCGCCACATCCCCTGCATCTACCCGGCGCCGCCTGCCCCCTACAACGCCCCCTCTCTCGAGCACACGCCACCCAGGAAACTGCATGTTCTGTGCAGTGCGCCGCCACCCTTCCCGTCGCCATGGTGAGTCCCCGCCGCCGGTAAGGCACAAAACGGACCCTCCTTGTCGTCCTCTCTCTTTTCCCCTACTTCCCCCGCTCTCCCATGGTCTAAATCACTGCAAATTTGGCTAGCAGCAAGCTCCTTACGGCAGCCATGGAGGAGCCCGAGGTTTTGCAGCTCACTCTCTGGAGAAAGATGTAGTTTTCCTCTTATTTCTTGTGTCTTGCCAAATCTGATGAAAACTCCCTGGTAGATTAGATCTTTTCAACCCAGCCCCATCCTGATCTTTTACGGATCTAACCCTAATCTTTCACCTCTTTCTGAGCATAATTTTCTATGTGTTGCAAATCTTTTCTGCTAGCCCTTCAAGTGTATGGTTAATCATGACTAGGTCCCTGAATCAACGTTTGGCCCACATAATCGCCATTTTAGATCCGTTTTGACCCATTCTTTTTATGTTAATCTTGTTTTAGCGCAAGCTATCGTTGAGCAACGTTGTTGTATTATAGTTTATATTTTAAAATTAAATATAGATTTAATTTGATAAATATTCTCTCATCTAGTATTTTCAAATTAAAATCTATTTAAGTATATACTCTGGTTTTTTAATTAATGTTAATATGATTAATACCAACTTCAATATGTCTATAATTATAATTTATTTAGTTCAACACGAAATATAAATTGTGCATTTAGATGTTCTCACAACTTCTTTGCTAATTAATTGTTGAATTAGTGTAATTTCTACATAGATAATTAAATAAAATTTGATTAAGTTCTACTTTATTTTTATAAATACAAATATAATATAAATTAATTATAACCAATGATATTTTTTAAAATATCTTTTGGATTTGTTTTATAAATAAAATAAATGAAGCTTATAGTTGTATATTTTCTTTTATAATAGAAATCTTCCGATAGCTGTTTCTTTTTAATCGTAGCTCCGTTTTCCTTATTTCTTTCGCTCACATGATCGTAGAAACTAGCTCTCTCCTTTAGTACACTTTTTTTAAGCTTTCCTTTTGTATGGTTTGTTGTTCTTAGTTCTTCTTGTTTGTTTGTTTGTTGTGGTGCTTTTGGTCCGATGCTCGTTTGACGTTAGAATGAGCACGATCTAAGAGTTTTGAAGATTAAGAGTTTGAAGAACAGGAGTTGAAGACTCTGATCAGCTATTGTTTGGAAGAAAGGCAAGTATTTCTTGATCATTCTTTTTTTCCTAATAATCATCATAATAAATATAACCTTTTCTTTTATGCATGCATGTGTCTTGATTTTGATGGATCCTAATTAATGATATGCATAGTCTTTATGATCATTCCTTGTTAACCTAACCTGGGTTTTACCTTTCTGTCGGGTAGCTACAACTTTGTTGCTATAATTGGTTCTTGTATGGGAATAATTTATAACCATGATGATATCAATAATGATGCTACACCTTTTTTACTTCATGTTCTTGGTTACTTTGTGTTGTTAATCACAAGATCATATCTGTTTAATCAGAACATGGAGAACCATCCAGAAAAATAGTACAACCACAATACTACATGGCTTTGGTCTTGACTAACTAATTAGAAACACTAGCTTATGACAATCTTATCAAAAGGGCAAGAGGGGTTGCATCATAGAGGTATAGCTCGGTCCACTTGAGGCTTTGATATGTGGTCCTTGATAAGACACTTCCTCATTAGGGAGAGTTATGATCACTTTGATTTGAAATCTTAGCGGATTGTCATAAGTTAGAGAATCTTTGTAAAGGCCTCGTAGTGAATCCCTTGCCACTCACCAGTGTTTAAGAGACTAGCTATCTCGGACAAATCGGGTGACACGAATTGTGGGTAAAGTGTACCTCTGCAGAGTGAAAACTGATACATCAGCCGCGGTCACGGTTAAGAGCGGCTTGAACCCTCACATGATTAATGAATTTGAAGATGAATTAAATCGTGAATCGTAAATAGTTTTGGATATTCTTATGCTATACCAGTTCTCTTTCTTGCTATAAACTTATACCTTAGTAATCATGTGCAAATAAAATATGACCAACTAAAACTGCTTACCGTAGTTAGCCGGTCAACCTTTTCTTACTTTTGATCTTTATGTCATATAATTCCCAACCTTTTATGAGTACCGACCATAAGTGCACTCATACTTGTTATAATTGCTGCTCTAAAGAGAAAGTTGATGTGAAGTCTCTTAAAGATGATGCTGAGTTCTAGGCCCACGCTACCTCTAGTCGATTGGCTATAAAGTTTGAAGTTTTCATTTCCAGGATAACCTGTATATCTCTGATAATCTTTAGTCTTTTAGTTTTTTTATACTGTTATCGATTATTCATTAATAATATATGAAACTTGATCTTGATATTTATATAGTTATGCATTCAGTTTTATCCTTAAAACCCTTAAAACCGGGTGTAGCATGCGGCCATGCACATTGATGTTGGAAATTGGCAACTATTGAACTGGTTATATTTAGTTAATGACTTAGGATATGGGAAGATTGTATCAAAAGAATTGTTCCTATATTAGATAAAAGCTGAAGCTGCCATGGCACGGACACGCTTTCCTAACAAAGGTTTATCCAAAAGAATCCGCTATGGCCATAGCCCACAAGCTATTAAGCATAGTCCCAGTACGAAGGTAAGAAGAGGTTGAATGTACCAATATTTGAGATTCGTGCGAACAACTTACACCGTTGATCCCTGAAGCCCTAACACACATCACCTTCCCCTGCCTCCTCCACCCCGCCGCCGACGCCGGCCTCCTCCACCTCTGCCGCCACCGTCGGCCTACTCCTCCACTCCAATGCCCTTGCCTCCGGCGCGCCGCCGCCCTCGACCCTGCGCGCGCCCCATCCCCGACGCCGGCGTGTCCAACCGCGGCCCCTGCCACTCCCGCCCGCTCTCGACGCCGGACGCGCCGCGCCGCCCCTAGCTCCGGCGCCCCGCTGCGCTGCTGCCCCCGCCGCACGCCGGTAGTGGCCGCTGGAGCCGGAGAAGGAGCTCCAACAAAAATGTTGAAACATTTTTTTATAAAAATGTTAAACAAAATTTCCAGAAAAATGTTGGATCAACTTTTTCAGCATTTTTCAAGATTTCTTGAAAAATGTTGAACCTTGGAAAAAATATTGCGAGGTTCAACATTTCTAAGTTCAACTTTTTAAAAAATGTTGGCCCAACTTTTTTTGAAAAATGTTGGTCCAACTGTTTTTAAAATGCTACAATATTTTTGCAGTGAGCTATCATCAAGTGGGAGGGTTGGAGAAGAAGGTGAGAAAGAAGAAAATGAGGTTAAGATGGGCCTTGGTGGGCTGGAAGTTTCAACTCCTATCTATCTTTCATAGATACTCGCATTCTTTCTGGATTTATTCCAGAATTTAACCAGCGCTATTCTTCTGGTGGTACGCGGTACGCTTGTTGCCGGTTCGGTTTCTTGGATGTGCTTACAGGGGATAGGGTTACATGTATTCATAGAGCTGACTGGTGAGTGTGCGTGCGTGTATAAGCGTCTTCATCTGTATTTTGTAAAAAAAAGACGGAGACGATTCAGCGGCATTTTTGTCTAGCCATGACGCGAGGCTGAATCGGAAAGTCCAAAGTTTAGAAACCGCGCTGTACACGTTCACGCAGTGACACCGACACACAAATAGCAAACGCATGAGGAAAGGGGTCGGCACAATCGTCAAGAAGGCACAATCGTCAAGAAAGGGCAGAGACTGGAGATTTGACTGACTGGAGCGTTGCGGGCGGGATAGGTCGTCACTGCCGTTGACAGGCGCTGGCGACATGGCCGCCTCGGCGGCCTGCTCGTTGTAGAACGGGTAGATCTCGAACCGGAGCGAGCAGCGCTTGACGAAGATCCGGCCGCCCTCCTTCCCGTCGCAGCAGATCGGGATGGTCTTGATGGCCAAGGCGAGGCAGAGGCTGCAGTCGTCGGCGGCCGTGTCCCGGGTGCACTGGGCCATGCCGTAGATGGTCACGAAGCGCGTGTGGCTGACCGCGCCGGCCGCGAACATACGCGGTGACCCATTAGGCCGCCTTCCTGGTGAGGTCGCTCATCAGCGTCACGTTGGTGTCGTTCTGCTCGTAGACCGGGTCCGACGTCCCGGGGACGCCGAAGAAGCTCGCGTTGTAGTAGCGCAGCAGGCAGCCCTCGTACACGAGCATGGCGCTCTTCTGGCCCGGGCACTCGCCGGCCATCTCGCGGGGCCGAGTCGTCGAGGCACGAGCGGCACTCCGGCGCGTTGATATCGCCGCGGCACTGCGCGAGGCCGTACGCGCGGTCGGGCGCGGCGCTGGTGGCGTTCTGGGCGAACCCGGAGGACGCGGCCGCGGCGGCGGGGAGGGAGGAGAGGACCGCGTCGAGGTTGGCCTGGAACGCGCCGCGGCGCGAGTAGTTCATGTTGCTCGGGCAGTCGGAGAAGACGCGGAACCTGAGGTCATCGGCATTAGTCCTCGTCGTGGTGAGGCGGAGAGAGAGGCAGAGCACAAGGAGAGGGATGAAGCTGTGCATGGCTCGTGGACAAGGTTGCTGGTGCACTGGCCACTGCGTGCTCGTGCTGGTTGCTTCTGAAGGCGGATGTGTTAATATTTATTAATATGGATGACCAGGTAACTAGAGAGACACAGCAACCATACATACATGCATTACCTGAGACACACAAAGATCAGACATCATAGCTCAGGTGAATTACTGTGATTTCTTCTCAAAAAGTAGCGCACAGAAATTAAAGCAAGCAATAAATGAATTAGTGTTCAAAGATCATGCATCCAAGACATCAGAAAACGCCAAATGAAAAGGCTAAACAAACTCGATCCACGGTCTGATCGCAACACGCCCTTGTCAGACCGCTATCAACAGACGATTTGACTTGACCGCACACAAAAAACAGCCTGACCACTGGCAATTCACTGGACAGTCACTAGTCAGAAGTGCGACCGCCTCGTGGTCTGATCGCTGAACCTTATATTGAGTCCCTCGTCCTTTCGATCTCAACCAATGCAAGCTTTCCGACAAAACCTTGAAATCACCATGGATAGCTCTAGTGTTCTGCAAACGATCGAAATACTACTGCAAAATCGATGAGAAAAAGCTGCGCACATTAGTCGACGTCGTCATCCAAGAATCAACGCGGCTCCAAGTCGGAGACTGAAGCTTCATTGTCGACGGCTCCGAAGCGGCCGCCCTCGGCCTCTCTCCGGGTCCAGGGATCACGAAGGCCGGCTTTGTAGGCGCCGACATTGTAACGATGCGGTTGTCGAGCATGAGGAGGACGGACGCCATGCGGGGCCGGAGTTGCGGATCCTCCTGGACGCAGAGCAGCCTGATGTGGATGCACCTCAGCATGTCCTGCCTACCCGGCTCGTCGGCCGGGTAGCCGTCGAGCAGCTGGGCCACGCTCCCAAGGCTCCAGTGCTTCCAAACCTGCACTTGCCCGGCCAGGCGGCGCCAATGCACAACCAGAATTAAAAATCGAACTCAATATTGCAGTAAGCTACTATTACGCTCAAACTGTAACTTCAAATGTCACAACTTACAGATTCTACGAGATCTTCGTGAACACGCTTGCCGGCGATGATCTCCAGGACAAGGACGCCGTAGCTGAAAACGTCTGACTTGGCAGAGACGATGTGATTCTCAACGTACTCTGGTGCCATGTATCCACTGCATCTCGAAGAGGACACGACATGTTAGGCGATACGACTAGATGGTAAGAAAAATCCTTGCTATTGCTGATGGAAATTAGAGACTGGCACTTCTTCTGGAGTAGAAACCAAACGGAACTCGGAGGCACCAAATTTACCAAGTTCCAGCAACGTGTTCTGTGTTTGCTAGGCTCGCATCGATGCTAAACGACTTTGCCAAGCCAAAGTCCGAGATCTTGGGGTTCATGTCCGCATCAAGCAAGATGTTGCCAGCCTTGAGATCGCGGTGGATGACCTTCAGCCTTGAATCTTCGTGAAGGTACATAAGCCCTCTGCCGATCCCTTCGATGATCTTCTTCCTCTGCCCCCAGCTCAGTTCCTGCTGACTTGCAGGACCTGAAAAGTATGGTCTACTTCACTTACCAAACAAAATGACCAATCTAGTGACCTGACGCGTGATGGTAGTAGGATTGTGTCCATCTGATCCATTCACCGAAAATGAATTTGTCGAGGCTCTTGCTGCTGAGAAACTCGTAGACGAGGAGCTTCTCTTCTTCCTCGATGCAGAAGCCGAGCAGGCGCACCAAGTTCCTGTGCTGGAGCTTTGCAATCAGGACGACCTCATTCTTCATCTCGGCGTGCCCTTGCTGCGAGATTTTCGCCAATCTCTTCACTGCAATTTCCTGCCCATCTTCTAGCGTACCCTTAAGAACGTTGAGGTCAGACCATCATATGTCTCGCGAGAGAGACTGTTAGGCACGTAGGCAATATACTCAGTAATTTTCAGGCTAGAGGATTAAAATTACTTTGTAGACTGGCCCCAACCCGCCTTGCCCGATCTTATTTTCTTCTGAGAAGTTGTCAGTGGCAGCTCGCAGAGTACTCAAATCGTACTGGAGCGGGCCTGAACTTTTCATTTCTTCATCATCTCCATATCCTGTTTACTGGAGGAAATGAAAGATTCAAGCCTGAAGGCTGCGTCGTATTGTTCGTCAGATACGCTGATGACGTTACCGTCTCTTGCAATCAGCACATCCTTGTGTGTTTTTCTGTTCTTGCAGATATAGACAGCAACAAGCAGCAGCAGCAGTAGCAGCACTATAGCAACAGGAATGGAGACAAGGAGAGCTGCGTTCCTGACCGTGCGGCTGCTCCCTGCACCTGCATGCCGTAGTGGAAAATTCAGAACCGAAGCTGTTTCAGCGTTCTTCGAATATCACTCATCATCATTTGAACTGTAATATGAAAATGTTGCGCGCACGATTGGATCACCGCGTGAGCATCCAACGTCGAGTTCATAGTGGTAGAACGTACAAGACTTAAGTAGTCAACGCTAGCGACGGATGGGGAGAGGAGACCTTAGAGGACCGAGACGTTGACTACTGATCTGTGCTTCGTGGGACGGGGTCGTGGTCGCTGCCGTTGATGAGTGGCCCGCCTCCTGGCGCCGGCGCCGAGGACATGGCCGCCTCGGCGAGCTAGATGTTGTAGAAAGGGCCCACCTCGAACCGGATGGAGCAGCTCAAGTAGAAGATCCGGCCGCCCGATTTCCCAGGGCAATAGTTTAGGATCATCCTGACCATTGAATAATTCTTGTGCGTGTCGTCTTACTCGATTGGTTCAGAGTCTATTAGAGTGATGGCTAAGATAGTTGGCCCGTGCAGGTTGTGGGGCTCTGACGTGTGCATCTGTTCACACGGGAGCGTGTCAAACGCAGCACGATTCTGAGACTTGGGATGGCAGGCTTCGTCAAGGAGTCGTGGCGCGTATCTCGGTCGATCGAGGCCGGAATTTTCGCATTGTAATCGTTGTTTTATATGAAGAATAGAGACACAAAAAAGCTATAAGTTACCACACAAACAAGGAGACTACGTCTCTGTCTGTTCTACTCTCTCGCATGAGTTTACTTGTGTGTGACATCTAGGGAACCGCCGGCGACGTGCTCAGCATTGCTACTCCGGCGAACTCCGACAAGTGGTATCAGAGCCGGTTGCAAGCGCAGGATCAATCGCGGTGAGGTATCGTCTTTGGAATCATCACCGCGCGATCGAGTGGACGATGTCGACCACTCTGCCATTGTCGCCAAAAGGAGACAGGAAGAAGGGCGGCAAGGAGGACAACCCGGGTGGGAGCGGAGCCAAGGACGACGGCGTCATGATTCAGCGGGTGGTTCATGAGGTGGGCGGCGGGACTAGCTACCTCGTCCTCACCAAGACCAACTACTCTGATTGGGCGTGCCTCATGAAGGTGAAGCTCAAAGCACGGGCGCTCTGGCGAGCGATCGACGTAGGCGGCGTCGACCAGCAGGAGGAGATGAGATGGCGCTCGACGTGTTGTGCAGCACCGTTCCTCCAGGGATGGTGACCGTGATCGCCAATAAGGACACGACAAAAGAGGCGTGGGACGCCATCTCCACCATGTGCGTCGGCAATGATCTCGTGAAGAAGAACACCGCCCAGCAGCTGCGGCGGGAGTTTGAGCTCGCGACCTTCAAGGACGGCGACATGGTGGAGGACTATGCACTCCGTCTGACCAGTACGGTGGCCACCCTTGCGACGCTAGGAGAGGTTGTTGAGGAGAGCAAGGTGGTGGAGAAGATGCTATGCAGCGTGCCGTCGCGGTTCAAGCAAATCATGATAGCACCCATGACACGGCGTGTCCATGTCATCAGGGATGTGGTGTTTGATGAAGGTGCTCACTGGGATTGGAGCAGCGAAGAGGGAGGTGGAGTTCGACGGATCCTTCACTATGGAGTACATGGTCGTGCATGGGCACGACGAGCTGGAATGGGAGTTTGCAGCAACGCCAACATCTCCACCAGGCACGCCCGTGGGAACGGGCATCACAGCGTCGACTCCAACAGCTGTCACTGCAACGCAGATGTCAACACCAGTAACATCCTCCACACCAGCAATTCAGTTTGCCTCGCCACCTATGGAGCTGGGTGATGAGCTGGATGCTGATCATGATGATGACATGCCGCTGCGGTTTCGGACTGTGGATAGCATCATCGGCCCTGCGTCTCCACCTGGGTATGCTGTGCGTGAATTTGGTGATGGACATATGTTCACAGTGAGCTCTGAGGAACCTACGTCGCTTGCTGAAGCAAAAAAGGCCCTGTGCTAGAGCAAAGCGATGGAGGAGGAGCTACAGGCCATCAAGGAGAACAGAACGTGGACACTCACTGAGCTACCTCCCGACAAGCGTGCCATAGGCCTAAAGTGGGTGTACAAGATGAAGCGAGATAAGAACAACGCGGTGACAAGGTACAAGGCGCGTCTCGTTGTGATGGAGTATGCTCAGCGTCATAGGATTGATTATGGTAAGGTGTTTGCACCTGTGGCGTGTATGGAAGCTATGCGGCTGTTGATTGCATTAGCTGCTCATGAAGGCTGGGAAGTTCATCTTATGGATGTCAAGTCGGCATTCTTGAATGGTGATCTGAAGGAGGTGTTCGTGGAGCAGCCACCTGGCTTCATTAGTTCTGGTCGAGAGCACAAGGTACTAAAACTCCAAAAAGCATTGTATGGTTTACATCAAGCACCTAGAGCATGGAATCACAAGCTAGATGAGAGTCTGGAGTCACTGGGATTTCAGAAAAAGTCTCTCGGAGCATGCCATTTACTGAAGGGGAAGTGGCCCTGAAAGATTAGTTGTGGGTGTGCATGTTGATGATTTGATAATCACTGGCACCAACAGCTGCAGCATCCAGAAGTTCAAGAAGCAGATGGCAGAGATGTTCAAGATGAGTGACCTAGGATTACTCAGCTATTATCTTGGCATCGAAGTGAAGCAGAACTCAGATGGTATTTTTTTGGGTCAGCGGAGCTATGCAACCAAGATTCTAGAGAAGGGAGGAATGGTTGATTGTAATCCGTGTCAGGTGCCAATGGAGGCTAAACTAAAGTTGAGCAAGGATAGCAAAGAAGCTCTAGTGGATGCTACAAACTACAGAAGCTAGGTTGGGAGTTTAAGATATCCGGTCAATACCCAACCTGATCTGGCATTTTCAGTTGGGTATGTGAGCAGGTTTATGGAGGAGCCATATGGGGATCACCTTGCAGTAGTCAAGCACATTCTGAGGTTCATTGCAGGCACAAGAAATTGGGGCCTTCATTATCCAAGAGGAAGCAATGCTCAACCTGAGTTGCTTGGGTTCAGTGACAGTGATCTTGCTAGGGATGTTGATAGTAGGAAAAGTACTACTGGGGTGATTTCCTTCCTGGGTGGCAGTCCTATCTCTTGGCAGTCTGCAAAGCAAAAGGTGGTGGCATTGTCTAGTTGTGAAGCTGAATACATAGCTGCTGCTACTGCTGCTTGTCAGGCTGTATGGTTGGCATGGTTGTTGGCTGATATTCTGTGGATAGAGCCAAGCAAGCCAGTGCTGAGAGTGAATAACAAATCCACCGTTTCTTTGATCAAGAATCTAGTGCATCAGGATCGGAGTAAACACATTGACATCAGGTTTCACCTTATTCGGGAATATGTAATTGAGGTGACATTATCCGGAAATATGTACAAAATGAGCAGATTGAGGTGATATTCATCAGAACATATTAGCAGCTTGGTGATGTTCTTACAAAACCACTCTACAAGATCAAGTTCCATGAGCTCTGCACCAAGATCGGCCTTCATAGTTGCAAGCAGTTTCACGTGCACAAGATTTAGGAGAAGATTTGTTGAATAATTCTTATGCATGCCGTCTTACTTGATTGGTTCAGAGTTCCTTAGAGTGCATGGCCGAGATAGTTGGCCTGTGCAGGTTGTGGGGCTCTGATGTGTGCATCTGTTCACACGGGAACGCGTCAAATGCAGCATGATTCTTAAGGTTTGGGATGGCAGGCTTCGTCAAGGAGTCGTGACGCGTATCTCGGTTGATCGAGACCGGGGTTTTCGCATTGTAATCGTTGTTTTATATGAAGCATAGAGATACAGAAAAGATGTGAGTTACAGCACAAACAAGGAAACTATGTCTCTATATGTTGTACTTTCTCGCGGAAGTTTACTTGTGTGCGTGACATTTAGAGAATCGCCGGCGACGTGCTTGGCGTTGCTGCTCCGGCGAACTCCGACACTGACGGCCTTGGCGAGGCAGCTGTGGCAGTCGTCACGGCTGAGGTCCTGCGTGCACCGGGCCATGCCGTGGATCTTCTCGTAGGGCGTGTGGTTGACGGCGCCGACTGCGAACATGCGCGGGGAATCGTACGCCTTCTCAGCGAGGCCGCTCATCAGCGCGCCGAGCGACGAATTGAAGTACGGCTGCGCCGCCTCGTGCGGGCTGCACACGTACTTCGCGCTCGACGTGACGGCCCTGCCGAAGAAGCTCGCGTTGGAGAGCCGGAGCAGGCAGCCTTCGTAGACGAGCACGGCTTTCTTCTGGCCAGGGCACTCGCTGGCCATGTCCCGCACCGCGCCGTCGAGGCACGAGCGGCATTCCGACGCGCTGGCGTCGCCGCGGCACTGCGCGAGGCCGTACACCAGGTTGGGCGCGGCGCCGGTGACGTTCTCGGCGAACCCGGAGGACGTGGCAGCGGCGGCGGGGAGGGAGGAGAGGATCGCGTCGAGGTTGGCCTGGAACGCGCCGCCGCGCGTGCAGTTCATATCGTCCGGGCAGGCGATGGCGATGTCGAACCCAAGGTTGTCCGCATTGGTTGTCGCGGGGAGGAGCAGGAGAATTAGGCTGTCTCCAGCGATATCCTTTAAATCTCATCCCCTTTCCTTTTTCTCCACATCAACTTCATACTCTATACTAAACTTAACTCCAACAACATCCTCTATTTCCATCTTCTATACCCCACAATCTCAATTTTCTATGTTTCTTCCAACTGCCCCTTTCCCCAGCCGCCCCTCTGCCCGGGCCCTTCCTCCCGCGCCCCTCTGCCGCCTCCGCCCGCGCCCTCCGCCCCGCCGCCCTCCGCCCGCGCCCCTCTGCCGCCTCCGCCCGCGCCCTCCGCCCCGCCGCCCTCCGCCCGCGCCCCTCTGCCGCCTCCGCCCGCGCCCTCCGCCCCGCCGCCCTCCGCCCGCGCCCCTCTGCCGCCTCCGCCCGCGCCCTCCGCCCCTCCGCCCGCGCCCTCCGCCCCGCCGCCCGCCGCCCCTTCGCCCCTGCCCCGCCGCCCCGCCGCCCTCCGCCCCGCCGCCCTCCGCCCCGCCGCCCTCCGCCCCTTCGCCCCTGCCCCGCCGCCTTCCGCCCCGCCGCCCTCCGCCCCGCCGCCCGCCGCCCCTGCCCCGCCGCCCCGCCGCCCTCCGCCCCACCTCCCGCGGCCCGTCGCCCCTCCCGCGCGGAAGCTGGTGAAGATGCGGGCGTCAACGACCGGGATGGAGGACGCTTCCTCTGTGCGGGACGGAGAGGTCGTGCTCCATTTTACCGCACGGGATAGCGGGTAGCGCTGGAGCGCTACCGGGTGCTACAATACCCTCCAAAATAGGGAACAGGCGCTTTTAGAGGATGCCGGTGGAGATAGCCTTAGTGGGAGAAGGGCTGTTCAGGGCTGCTGCACAAAGTGGTGTCTGAGCACACGAGTACTCATGCAGGGCTGCTTCCTCCTTTAGAGGATGGATGTGGTGTGTGAGTACACGAGTACGATGAGGGGCCATCCTAGCAAGTGGCCAAGTCGGTACGAGCTCGCGGGTCTCACGGGACCACACGCAGCGTGCCAGGACTGCCCGGAGGACCACTAATGCGGGCTGTACGAAATTTCCCATTAAAATATATAAAAATAATTCAAAAACTTTATTTCACGCAAAAATATCTTCAAAAAAGAATGCAGAAAAATTCCCATTTTCCACTAGAGTGAGCATTTTTTTCTAAAACAAAATTTATACAAACTAATTGTATAACAAAATTATATAAACAATCATATGAATTAATAAAAAAATTTAGTTTAAACAAGTACAACTATATAATCAGAATTTAAGAAAAAAAGACAAGTGAAAAATCTGAAACAAAAATTTTGAAAAACAAAACAGACAAATTTTGAGACAAAAAAGTCAATTAAAACTACAGAAAACAATTGGAGATCGAATTCAGAAAAAAAATCGAAAGCAAAGTTGATAGTGAACACACAAAATTAAAAAGAAAAAAAGAAAAAGAAAACAGGGATGCAATCTGTTGGATATAGGCATATAGCCTTGTGTTGAGCTCCCGGGAGCCGATCTGTAATGACTCAAAACCCTAAATGGGTCATCCATGAGGATATAATATAGCCTATTTTAAATTTTTGAGTATTATCTGCGTGCATTTGATTTTGATTTGAAGTCAAAAACTTAATTTAAACACGTGTCTTGTGAAGAAACTTGCATTGTCACTATAGGGCATGTGTTAGGAAATTATATTGGTAAAACACTATTCTTCAATTCATTGAATTTAGGTGATTTTTTGGATTATAGGAAAACCATGTTGAAGCCAAGTAACTTAATTAAAAGTCTAAAAATGTCATTATGGGAATTAAAATGGCATTATGAGAAGAATTTTTATTTCAAATCTATAATGGCTATGATGCCAATTCGAAGGTGCACTCAGATTATAGCATCTATACAAAATCGATGTCATTTTTGGAGCACAATTTTGGAGCCTAAAAAGACCACCTTTTAACGTTTGATATATTCAGATTGCAATATACACCTATATTATATTACTAGCAAATACGCACGTGCGTTGCAACGGACTAAGATCCCATATGATATGAATACTATGTTATTGCACCTAAGGTAGATCTTTGTTGTCGTTGTCAGGCTGGTTGTTGTATTATCGATGCGTGAGCTCATATGCTAACCGAAGATCTACCGCACTATCGTTAACCATGCACGTGATGCAACCAGCGCGATCCGGAAAAGTATCCTATCGGATCTAGACACAACTACGCTACTGAAGGGTAGACGCGCAGATCGTGGCTGAATTTTTCTTTATGCCATAGATTTTATTGTATTTTTATATATATAAAAATTCGAATCCATTTAGATTACAGTTTATTCAGTTACCATCGTATATGCTTGATCGAATCAAAATTTGAAACGAAAACGTTACATTTTTCTAGAAATTGGTAAAGATTAATAAAGATAAAAAGAAAATGTGGGAGTACGTGTTGCGGCGGCGCCCCAGCAACCAACAACCGTCCTGCGGAGAGCAACACATCTCGCGTAACTACGCCGCCCCGCAGGCCGCAGCAGTTTCGGCGCGCGTCACCGGGCTCCGCCCGGTCGCCGCCGCTTGGCCGCCGCCACAGACTGGAGCCCCGGGAGGATGAGAGAGGAAGAAGTGCGACCAATGCAACAGGCGCCTTTCGCTTTGGAGACGGTGAGTTCGTCGGGGTACCCCACCCACCCCACCCTATCCTCCGGGATTTGCAACTTGCTTGCTGAGTCGTAGGGAGACCCCTGATCTCCATTGGCTTCCTCCGAGAGATGAGGGTTTTTTTTTTCTTTTGGCGCTACTGGCTGCCACACACATGCCCCAGTTGCTTTGGGGACTGGGGAGGGTCACGATTCGATCACCTTTGTTTTCTCTTCCCAGATTATAGGTGAAGATTCACCACCCCCCTCGAGAGTTAAATTAGAGTAGTGGTAAAAAAATCTCTGTATTGCAAATTTACACTTAGACGCGTTCATTCTCATCAAGGGGATTGGGGAAATGAATTTGGTGAACACGGGGAGTAAAATGGATTTTTACAACAAAATTTTGGGTAATGGGCTCTTCAAAGTTGCAATCACATTTGACTAGCTGAGTACCAGGCGATATCTTTTTTGAAATTCTGGTGTTCTGCAATCTGAAGGAAGAAGAAGAGAAAATTGGTGGAAATTTCAGGATAAGTGTAGTCAGAAATATACTGGCTGATAACTTGTCGTTCGATGTCCCGCTCCACCCTTCAATTTCTGCTTTCCTGCAAACTTGCTCTCGTTTCTGCAATACAAATTTCAGGCTGGCCTAACAATCCATCAGGATTGTCTTAAAGACATTCAAAGTCCAAATGGTGATATGTAAATAAAGAAAAGAAGGTATACAAATGAGAATTCTAAATCCTTTTTAGACAGATCTTACATAGTCAACAAGAGAGCTGCATTAGCCAATAGCTTCAATACTCAAGTACCGGACAAATATGTTACTACCCTGGATAGTAATATAGTATACTCTGTAAACTTGTTGCTAGGCATGCATGCATGCATGAATAATTTGCTCGCAACACAGTTAAAAATCTTCTTCTTTTTTTTTTTGCTTCCTGAGAAGATATGATTTGGCCATGGTGGGTGATCTGAACTAAACAGTTGCTGACCAGGGAACTTTTCAAAAACATGAAACATTATGCTTTGATGATAGTAGTGGTAAACAGTGTTGTCTTTGTTGGTTCATTTTCGTTTCTTTGTTATACTGTAAATGGCTAGTTCTCCAGTTGTGTCGTTCTAAGGTATTGTGCTGTGTTCAAGCCCAAAGTTTGCATGTACTACAATGCTGCTGATACTGGTTTATAGAATTGTTCTTACTGCTTGTGGCGTGATAGATAAAATACATTCAAACCTAAGTGTGTGCTAACATGATGAAAAATAGACGAAATAGGGAGCTTTTTTAGTAAGACCTGGACATAATCTTGCCAGCATATATTAATAAGGAGAAGTTAGAATTACATGCACAAGGAGCGCAATGAAGTCCCTGCCTTGCAGACCACAAAGCTGGGCAAATAAAAGTAACTGATTACTCGCTAATGAGCTTTACAACTAGGGGCTTAAGCAATTTGTCGCCCGCCGAGCACCAATTCCTCGCTTCATCCTGGATCCCTCCCACTTGGGCTTGTATGGAGATTTCTTGCCATCTGAAAATTCTCTTGTTTCGCTCCTTCCAAACACTCCAAATGGTGAGAATTGCCAGCGAATGCACTCCGGTTTCGGTTCTTCCTATGAAAGCGCGGAACCAGTCAATAATACATGAGTACCTCTCCCAGAAACTTGGCTTGAAACAATTGCAATCTGCCTAGTTCCCGATTGCCTCCCAGATTGTTCTTGTGACTGGGCATGCCACACAAAGGTGGAAAGCTGTTTCCAAGTTCCTTTCGCGCAATGCACATAAGTAATTGTTGACCCATTCACGCTGTTGCAGCATGTGCATGGAACACAAGAAGGGAGTATATAAGTGCCTGCCAAGGATAGGTTTTAGTTCGCTGTTATATGTACAGAACAGAAGCAGAAGATGCATCTAGTTCGTACCTCAGCCGTATTGTCATGATGCATTCAGGATAATCTTCTTCTTATGCTCCATTCAGTCATCATACTATCATCTTCAATCTCTATGGTTGGTACATGAGAAATTTTATGCCAATCTTCTCCCTGGCAACTCTTTGTTAGCAGCGGGCATTCTTTGATGTACAACTCTTTCAGTGATTGTGGGAGGGCCTGTTCTGGCAAGCATGGTATAAGAGGACATTTCAATATGGTAATAGCTGTTAAACATGATGCTTCTTCTAGGCCAGGAGGCAAGTATCTCAGGTTGCTGCAATGGAATATCTCCAACTTTTGCAGAGAGGCAGGGAGCTTTACTGGAAAATAGTGAAGGTTGGCACAATCAGTGATGGCGAGATTTTTCAATGAGGAGATCTCATGAAACTCTTGAAGAAGAGGATTAATTAGATTGGAGCATGAACTGATGCGCAGATCTTCAAGGATGGAGGGCAGCAAGCTATGCTGTCGGGGTGGTTCCAGCTTTGGACAATCATAAATATGAATACTCTTAAGAGCAGTCAGGCCTCTGAATCCTTCAGCTGGCAGGTCAGTTAATTCTGGACAACCTGTGATGATTAATTGCTCGAGCGCCAACAATTTCTGGCAAAGCAGTCCATGCTCTAAGGATGTAAGGTTTGGGCACTGGTGAATCTGTAGGCATACCAATGACAGTGGAAATTGAGAGCTTGGAGTGTGTATTTCTGGAAGAATAGTGAATCCTGATTCAGAAATTTTGAGCTTCACTACTGATGATGGGAAAGATGGGAATTCTGCTAGTAGTGGACAGTCAATCACCGCAAGTTCTGTGAGCGTTGGAAGCAACTGACCGTCTTGAACAGAAGTCCACGTTTCTAGATTAGACATATCTTCAAATACAAGTTCCTTCATTGATGGAAACCCCTTAATTCCACTGGTTCCTGAAAACTCTTGGTTGATCTGAATAATTCCATGGAAGCCCCCAATATCTAAAAATTTGAGTAGGGGCAGCACTCCAAGCGCTGGTAGAACTGAACAGTTTGTACAGTCAGACAGGTGGATGGTTTGCAAGTGAGTGAGTCTACTTAACCAACTTGGAAAGTAGAACCCTGCAAAGGCCTTGACTGTAAGCTCACTAAGTTCATGATGTGGTTGGAGGTATTCAAGTATCTGCATGTCCTTATCTGCTTTTTTTGAAGTCAAGCGCCTCCTATCAGACCATACAAGATGCAGAGTGTTGATGTATGTCTTCTTGCTTAGCGAAGCTTCATTTGCCTCTTCCGCACTAGCCACATTCTCGAGATTCTTGATACAAATATGTCCAGTGATCCCCTGCAGCTCTTTCAATTCACTGATCTTGTATCCTTTGTCCTTACGGACAACAAATTCTTCCAAATGTTGAAGGCAAGTCAAGTTCCCTATTCCAGCTATGCCAGCTACCAATTCTGTTCTTGCTTCTAGGCATCGCAGATTTACAAGATTGGTTATGCTCTCTGGCAGGTAATCTAATACATGACAGTGTTGCAACTTTAGTGTTTGCAAGCTGAAGAGTCTACCAATGGATGAGGGCAGCCTTGTTATGCCAGTGCCCGAAAGATTCAAATATCGAAGCATTTTTAAGTTTCCAACAGACTCTGGCAGCTCAGTTATGTCTCGTCGGTGCAAATCAAGCACGTGGAGGTATTTTAGCTTGCAGAACATATCTTTGGGGATAGAACTTGTCATCGATTTATATCCATTTAGCAGTAGAAGTGTGCGAGCTTTCTTAAATTCAATAAAAGCTTCAAATGAAGTCCAACTTCTATTATGACAAGAGAATGACAGATGCCTAGCACTTCTTACAGGGCTTCTTGGAGGGTCCTCCAGCCTTATGCATTCATCGATGGAGACAGACTGGGCTAGGTCATGCATGGCATCATGCATCACATATCCATCTTTGTGGTGTTGGAAGAAGGACCTGCTTAGTAATTCATCAAAATAGCTACCTCCAATGTCTTCCAACCTTCTCCTTCCTTGAGCCTGAATGAACCCAAGGGCCATCCAGATTTGAACTAATCTCCCTCTCTCAAACACATAATCTTTGGGGAAGACTGAACAAAATGCAAAACATTGCTTCAGTATGGCAGGCAAATGACTGTAACTCAATCTGAGAGCTGGCAGTATATTGTTCTTATCTGATGGCAGTTCCCATATTTCACTCTGTAATATGTTTTTCCAATCATCCTCTGTGTGTCTGGTACATAATAAACTGCCTATTGCTTTTGCAGCTAGTGGCAAGCCTTTCAGCTTCTTCACGATGTCCTTGCCTATTATTTCCAATTGTGGGTGTGCACTGGAGTCACCATCAACAAATGCATGGTTCTTGAACAACTGCCAGCAATCATTGTCTGATAACTGCTTTAGATGATAAGGAGTCATCCCGCCCATTAGTTTCCCCACATCGTTGTTTCGTGTTGTAACTACAATCCTGCTTCCTTTTTCTCCAGTAAGTAAAGCACAGCGATACCTGTCCCATTTTTCAGGATCCTCATTCCATACATCATCAAGGACTAGAAGGAATCTTTTACCTTGAAGCTTTTCTGAGAGGTCTTCTTGAAGCAAGTTCATGTTTGTTGTGGCCGACGAGAACCCACTCGCAACCGATTCAATTGTTTCCTTCGTAAGCTTCATCTCATCAAAATTTTCAGAAACACACAACCACAACCTTAAATGGAAGTGTTCCTTTACTCTTGCATCATTGTAGACAAGCTGTGTTAGAGTGGTCTTTCCTAGTCCCCCCATACCCACTATGGGAAGAATGGAAAGGCTGGCATGATTTGAGTTATTAGGAGTCAGCAACATCTTCACGATGGTCTCTTTATCTTTTTCCCTTCCAAACACACTGGAGTCATCAATCAGTGAACTTGTCTTGGGTCTATCTTTAATCTCCTGCCTTTCAGTCCCACTAATTATGTTCGAACCAAAAATCTGCCTTTCTTTGACAAGCCTATCAAGCTTCTCCTCGATCTTCCTTATTTGCTGCACTATCTTGCGGTTAAATAAACAATTGTCCAACCAAAAGCAGGAGAAACAGCTCCTAACCTTCTTCAGATGGTCCTGGTTGGACGGACCTCCTAGTTTGGACTGGAGGGCCTCAGCTGCATATTCATCAAGCAAGTCATCCATCTCATACGCGACTTCCTTGAGCTTGGCAAGCCAGCTGCGTGCGGCCTTATCCTTCAGTTGCCGCTCCTCAGCATCTTCGACATGAGCTTGAATTGTCGACAGGCTGCTCGATAGGTTCTGCAGCTCCTCCTTGACATCTGGAGGGAATTTCAGCTCACCAATAGCAGCTGTAATCACTTTCTCAAAAAGTACCTGCATGAAGGCAGACAACACAGCTTCTCCGATCGGCATAGTTATTTTCCCTCTTTGGTTGTCTACCGTCTCTCTCCTAGCGATGCAAATGGGGAAACTGGTGAGGGAGGGGGCTTGAGGGCACACTTGTTATTTCTCTACCATTGACTCAGAAGTCGTTGCTCTTGGTACCAGTACTTAACCAATATAAATCTGATATTGTTTTTTTGTCATGCTAATGCAACAGCTGGCAAACATGTTCTAGAAAGTATTTTCTGATTGGTGACGGATGTTAATATTGCGCTCGGTTCAACCACGACATCAGGGCCCGGTATTATATTTCATAACAGTGATCCATACATGTGTTTCTTTGACTTGTGTAGTTCATTTGAGTTGTTTGATATACATTTGTTTCAAGCACTGCATCATTGACGACTTATGCAGCCAAGCACTCAGGTGGACAAGCGGTCAATTCCTCGCTGTCGTGCATAATTGTGCTTCCTCATATGAACTCAAGCGAAGGAATCATCCTGGAAAGACCAACGAAAGGAACATGTTGGACTATATATCCTTCTACTGTCACTAGTCAACCATGGAGGGCCAGTATTGGACGGAAAATCTTGAAAAGCAGACCCGGCTACACCTGCTCAACACTTGGTATCATTGACTGAATCGTCAGGTGCACACAAGTCTCAGCTCAGTGGATTGGAACCGGTTTCTCAGCACGCTTCATGTTCACACCTGCTAGCCTTTTAAGGCTTTTTTTTTGGTTAAATGTCAAAAAATTCAGAAGTCAGGTCTTCTCTTCCGTTGTTGTTTTAAGTCAGGTTGTTGTTTCGTCGTTTGTTCTCTGAGGCCTTCAGTTGTCAGATAACGAGGGAAAGAGTGCAGACACTTCTGCTTTGCTCGATTAATCGCAGTTAATTGTCGTAAATCTCTCTGTTCTGCTATGGATTTGGATTCACTATCCTCATTTTGAGAAAATGCCTTACGAATTCTTCGACATCTCAGTTTACTAGTTACTACTGAAGGGAGAAAAAAACATCTGCGGGACACAAGTATTCTCCAGTTTTTTTTTCTGCTTTGCAAGAAATCAAGAGCTTTTTTATACTGAAATCAAGAGCTATTAGGCTTAACTGCACATGTCAACAGAGCAGTACAAATTGAAACAAAAATGATTTTTAACTGAAGATACACAGCTCCCTTACAATGCATGTGGAATACAAGTGCAACAGTATCTTGACGCTGTAAATGGGCTGTACATCAACCAAAATTCAGCGGGCTTCCAGCCCGCACCTCCGCCTAGGCGAAGCGACAGCCCACGGGCCCGCCTTTAAACAACTCGCCGCCCCCGTGCTCGCAAAGCGATGTAGGATAAAATGTCGGCCCAGGCAAGACTAAACACGCAAGCAGCACCTGCTCTTTCCGAGTTTTTTTTAGAAAGGGATAAAAAATAAATTTGAAAAAGGGGTACCGTTTTGAAAATTTTTGAAAAATGGGGGCCTCCCGCCCGATCAACCGGCGGGAGGCGTGGGGCCGGCGACCTCCCGCCCATCCAACGGGCGGGAGGTCCAAAAATATTTCCCAGGCCCTTTCCGAGAGCCTCTTCGAAAAAATTTGAAAAAGGGGTACCGTTTTGAAAATTTTTGAAAAATGGGGGGCCTCCCGCCGATCAACCGGAGGGAGGCGTGGGACCGGAAGTTCCCATTTTCTCATTTTTCTTATTTTCTGTTCGAATTCTTGTTTTACATACTATTTTAAATTCATACTTTTTTCAAATACAAGATTTATTCACCATACTCTTTTGTATACATATTAAATTTTAATTCAATTTTACGAAGAAGATTACTGTATCTAAAACTCGTATGAAGATAGTTAAATGATAACATTTTGCAACGTAGAATCCAAATATTACGATAATACGATACATCAACCCATTAAAAATAAAATAGTATCGTACAAAAATAATTTAAATATATAGAGTCCACCGAATCAGGAGTATCTACCCCGCCTGTCCCGGACCTCGCGCTCTCTTCGTCGTCCCCCCCTAGTTCTAGGCCGTCAGCGTATGTGGTCCTCCGAGTACGTGAATGCATCTGGAGCACGGTGAGGACGAGGCGGAGGAGGTGCTGGCGTGAACAGGTCATCCTGGGACTGTGCATCTGGAGCGTCATACATCTGGGAGGGACCAATGATGTCAGGCCCAGCGCCGCCGCCCACCAACTCCGACCAAGTAACGGAGCCATCCTCCGAGTCATCCCAGTCGGGCACACCGAATAGACCACCGTGTGCAGAAGCTCCCATCGACCATGCATGCTGAGTATAGCCCTGAGAGTACGGAGCAGCTGGCGTCGAACCCGACGGGAGAGACGTTCCTGGAGCATAGGCGCCAAACGTCTGAGGCTCCATTCTTGTAGGAGGAGATCCCATTATCATTGAGTGTATGACTATAAAAACAAACAAAATTAGTCGTGTAAATCAAAGTTGATCGAAATGGCAATTATAAAGGACTTACAGCTGGAACTGGCGGCAGTACAGCTGGACGCTGCATGCGGTGCAGCAGAGGTCGATGGGTCAGCTGTGTACACGTGGGCGGACGCATGAGATGAACTGGAGGCCCCACGTCGTCTCTGCCACGACACGTCAGTGCACGTAATGCTCGCGTCAAGTTGTCTTGAATCTTACGAAAGCTATCTTTGTACTGTGCGTCCGGTACACGTACTCCACGTTCAAGCAACGTGATATGAGATGTAGCTTCGACCTCCGCGTAGTTGATCAGATCGATCTGCATACGTAACGAGAGGCAAAGTAATATTGTTATCGATCTTTTATGAAAAAAGATTTAATAATTCAAGTTGCGAAAGACGTATCGCGCCACGCTGCGCCTGATCACGGTACAAGGGATACGTGTCCGAGATGGTCGGCTGGTGCTGATGCTCCGCGTCATCAATACGTGAAAGAGTGACGTACGGACGCGTGCGAGTGAAGTACCAGCGGAGGTATGCGCCGTAAGACGCCTCCGTGTGTGGTTGCGGCTCGTCCCACACATCGTCAGGTGCGTCTAACCACCCTCCTACGTACTCCTACAGCTTGACAACCCAGTTGACCCCGTTGGCATGATATCCCCTGCGCGAATATCTGTTGCAAATATTTAAAAGACAACATTATTTCATGATAACGATTATATAATTAATACAAAACGAGTTATCACAAACTTACTCGTGTACGTTGCGCGGCACGGCCTGGAACACTCGAGGTAGGAGAGGAAAGTGCTGTCGTCGTCCGAACTGGCTCATCACTCACTCGACGTAGTACGGCTCCACGACAATATCGAACACTAGGTTCGCCTTTGTGAGCCAGTACGCCTCATCACGCATGCAGAGGGAGGACAACCCGTGCGGCGCACGTGTCTGGACAGCCGCAGCGGTGTACGGGGTCTAGATGACATTCTGTGGCCGCATCCGATCAAATTCGGACACGAACTGCGGGTATGCTTTTCAGACCTGCCGATGTGCCCAGCTCATCTGCAAAATTACACAACTGCGTCGGTACTTTACATATACAGAAATGTACAATAGTAAATTAAAGAGCTTACCCGTCGATCGGTCCAAAGCGAACGCATCGTGGGGCTATCCTCATGCCACATCCCATACATCTCGGGCGGATAAGGCTCCTCGCTGATTAGGGGGCGTGCTATGGCGAATCGCTCGTACGACCATAGCTGCAGCAGAAGTGGACAGCCTGTGATGACGGCAGTCCTCTCCGTCTTGAAACAGGCCT
The DNA here is from genome assembly GCF_002211085.1 of Panicum hallii. NCBI lineage: Eukaryota > Viridiplantae > Streptophyta > Magnoliopsida > Poales > Poaceae > Panicum > Panicum hallii. The sequence goes on from NC_038044.1 coordinate 15,092,759, forward strand.
GGCAAAGGCCTCGGTACGTGGCAGCAAGCACTGCCGATCCCCAGCTCCACCCAGGTATCTGGCCCGACTCCGCATCGGCAATCGCGCGTGCATACTGGATGAGAACCTTGTCCACATAATTGCCACTAGAGTTGCAGAAAAGAGTCCAGCCGAACAATCACAACGAATATGCCTCCAGGCAGCGCGACACCTCGTATTGCCCAGCCAGAGGGTGGAGATCCTGAGCCTGAAATATATTTCTTCAATGCTTAGAGGTAGTCACATATGATTCAATTAAATTAATTAAAAATAATTGTGCATACCCTATATTGTATTACCCAACCCTTGGCGGGGCCGGGCGCGTCAGGTACGTCCACAAAATGTGGCGGGTTCACTGGAGCAAACCGCTTCTGAAGCTTCGCCCTCCAGGTAGGTGGCATAGCAACCGGGCCAACAGCTTCACCTGCAATGGGAAGCCCGAGCAAGTACGACACGTCCTGCAACGTAGGGGCCATCTCCCCGCACGGCAAGTGGAACGTGTGCGTCTCCGGACGCCACCTGTCCGCCAATGCCGCAAGTAGAGAGCGGTCCAGCTGCATCCGCTTCTTGGCGCCACCGTCTTGGCCGTCGCCGGCCTGAAGCATACGTGCGAGTGGCAGCAAACCAGCCTCACGTAACCTGTATATTTTGCATTCTGGTTACAATTGTCGTACAAGCTATACATTCATTCTGTAAAAAAATATAAACTATCACTTGTCAAGCCAGCGGTCGTCCAAGTGCAACAACTCCTTTGCTACACGAGGGCGCAACTCGTGAAGCTGCTGCCCCTCCACCACTGCCAAGTACGACCTGTGCTGTTCGTCGGTGTTCACGTCAAGGAGCTCCGGTGTCTGCGCCATATCTGCATGAAAAATATAACTGCCCTAAGACATATTCCTACAAACAATTGAAAATACTAAAAACTATTCAAAATATAACTACCCTAACAAATATTTCTAAAAACTATTGAAAATACTAAAAACTATTCAAAATATAACTACCCTAAGAAATATTTTAAAAACTATTAAAATACTAAAAACTATTCAAAATATAACTACCTAAGAAATATTCCTAAAAACTATTGAAATACTACAAACTATTCAAAATATAACTACCCTAAGAAATATTCCTAAAAACTATTGAAAATACTAAAAACTCCTTAAAATATAACTACCCTAAGAAATATTCCTAAAAAATATTAAAAATACTAAAAACTCCTCAAAATATAACTATTGCTAAAAACTATTAAAAATACTAAAAACTATTCATAATATAACTACCCTAAGAAATATTCCTAAAAACTATTGAAATACTACAAACTATTCAAAATATAACTACACTAAGAAATATATCTAAAAACCATTGAAAATACTAAAAACTCCTCAAAATATAATTACCCTAAGAAATATTCTTAAAAATTATTGAAAATACTAAAATCTTCTCAAAATATAACTACCCTAAGAAATATTCCTAAAAACTATTAAAAATACTAAAAACTATTCAAAATATAACTACCCTAAGAAATATATCTAAAAACTATTGAAATTACTAAAAACTATTTAAAATAGAGCTACCCTAATAAATATTTCTAAAAGCTATTGAAAATACTGAAAACTATTCAAAATATAACTACCCTAACAAATATTCCTAAAAACAATTGATAATTATACGACTAGAACGAGAATATACCTCCAAACCGACGTGTGAACATGGCGTCGCCACTTCCTCTCCTCTCTTCCTCTCCTCCCTTTCTTTTTTTATTAATTTTTGCTGAATAATATGAAAATTTAGGGGTGGGTGGGGGCTTAAATAGTGGGGGGAGGGACGTCCCGTCCGTTGGGAGTGGGAGGGCGGGATGCCCCTCGGGGGACCTCCCGCCCGTTGGACGGGCGGGATGCTGCGTCAGGGGCCTCTTCGCGAATAAGAAACTTTTCTTATTCGCGAAGAGGCCCTCAAGAGGGCCCTGGGAAATATTTTTGGACCTCCCGCCCGTTGGATGGGCGGGAGGTCTCCGGCCCCACGCCTTCCGCCCGTTGATCGGGCGGGAGGCACCCATTTTTCGAATATTTCCAAAATGGCACCCTTTTTCGAATTTAATTTTTTTAAACTTTTTTTTTAAGTCGCTCTTTCCTGGCTGGTTTCGTCAAAAGGAAAAAAAACGGAGACGAGGTCGTGGTTTTGGTGGGCCCGCATGAGCTTTTAAGACCCAATCGCACCAAACCCCTCCAGAATTTCTTATCCCCCTCCTCATCTTCTGCTCCCCCTCCGGCCGACCTCGCGCGCGAGGAGAGAGCCCCAGCACGAGCATGGCCGGAGCAGCAGCAGCCGCCGCCGTGGCGTCCGGGATCTCGGCCCGGCCGGCCGCGCCGAGGAGGGCCCCGGCCGGGCGCCGCGCCCGGCTGCCGGTGGTGCGGGCCGCGATATCCGTCGAGAAGGGCGAGAAGGCGTACACGGTGCAGAAGTCCGAGGAGATCTTCAACGCCGCCAAGGTACCGTCCTCTCCGATTCCTTCGCTTTGCGGCATCCTTAGCGCTGTCCGCCGAGTTCCCTTTCGTTTGGGAGAGCCTTGTGGCCTATTGAGGTCTGAATTCTGGAGAAAGAGACGTGCGCTTGCGGCCAGCTTGGGGAATGGTTCGCCTGTGGAAATTGTGGCCGGTTGGTTTTGGTTTTCTTTATTTCCACCCATGGATTGCTGGTAACGCAATTAGAGGTGGATTGTCAAAGATTGGTTGGAACATGGAAACCGTGGGCTGGGAGAAGCCTGTAGAGAGCCGACATTGTGAGCTGTTAGCAAGGTCAACTACGCTCCTGGACCAAATTGACACATGACACACTCATGCAGATGGAATGATCGCTGTAAGCAATTGCGCTGGGATAGAATTGCTTAGGTGCAGCACCCATTACTTTAATGTGTCAAAGCTGTCTAAATAATAGCATAGTTTTGTGCAGTTAGCAGCCATTCCTCTTCGAGTCATCCTTTAGATCTTGGATCTTAAGCTGTTAAACCGCACTGATAGATGTGAGTACAACCCTGACTGGATATAAATTATTATGAATTGTCACTTGTCAGAGTCTACAAGCACCTGGACCAATTTCAGAATCTTTCACCATTTGAGATATCAGTCAGTTTGTCACCATTTCTTCCCATGGTTCTGGATGTTTTACTAATTGATGTTTCACTGTATCTCAGGAGTTGATGCCCGGAGGTGTTAATTCGCCAGTCCGTGCCTTCAAATCTGTTGGTGGGCAACCTATAGTTTTTGACTCTGTAAAGGGTTCTCGTATGTGGGATGTGGATGGGAATGAATATATTGATTATGTTGGTTCCTGGGGTCCTGCAATCATCGGTCATGCAGATGATAAGGTATGGCATTGATAATCTGTGTAAATGTGTTATGTGAGATATATAAAATATTTTATCATAATTCTTTTGTTAGTTAATCTGTGGGTTTGCTTGTGCTACCTATGCAAGAATGTGTGTTTTTATGATAGATAAGCTTGCTTCTATTTTCTATAATACTTAATTGGATTAGTTTGACTACCCTCAATCCCACTTATGAATGTACCAATGGAGCTTTACATGTATCTAATTCTTTATAGTCAGATTTTGTCTATCAAACTGGTGAAACGTTACGACTTTACTTCACGTTCAAATATTTGTCAACTTATAGCATGATTTTTGAACCACTGAATATTGGGGAAAAAACTATACTTGACGCAGTAACATTTGATATAAGCTGGCTTGAGAATTGACAGAGCTAAATCAAAATCATCATAATTATACCTTGCTGATTCAGGTGAATGCTGCATTGATTGAAACTCTGAAGAAAGGAACTAGCTTTGGTGCTCCATGTGTGCTGGAGAATGTATTGGCTGAGATGGTCATATCTGCTGTACCAAGTATCGAAATGGTCCGCTTTGTCAATTCAGGGACAGAAGCTTGCATGGGAGCACTCCGCCTTGTACGTGCGTACACTGGGCGGGAGAAGATTATCAAGTTTGAGGGCTGCTACCATGGCCATGCTGACTCCTTCCTTGTCAAAGCTGGCAGTGGTGTTGCTACCCTTGGTCTCCCAGACTCCCCTGGAGTCCCCAAGGGAGCCACCTACGAGACTCTAACCGCGCCATACAATGATGCTGAGGCGGTGAAGAAATTGTTCGAGGACAACAAAGGGGAGATTGCTGCCGTCTTCCTTGAGCCAGTTGTTGGCAATGCTGGCTTCATTCCGCCACAGCCTGGTTTCCTCAATGCCCTCCGCGACTTGACCAAACAGAATGGTTCACTCCTGGTCTTTGATGAAGTGATGACTGGTTTCCGTTTGGCTTATGGTGGGGCTCAAGAGTACTTTGGGATCACCCCTGACGTGACAACCATGGGTAAGATTATCGGTGGAGGCCTCCCTGTTGGTGCTTATGGTGGGAGGAGGGACATCATGGAGATGGTTGCCCCAGCAGGGCCAATGTACCAGGCAGGAACTCTCAGTGGAAACCCACTTGCCATGACTGCTGGAATTCACACGCTCAAGCGTCTGACAGAGCCCGGCACTTACGAATACTTGGACAAGATCACTGGTGACCTCGTCCGTGGGATTCTGGATGCTGGTGCCAAAACAGGGCATGAAATGTGTGGAGGACACATTAGAGGAATGTTTGGCGTCTTCTTCACCGGCGGGCCAGTTCACAACTTTGGGGACGCCAAGAAGAGCGACACAGAGAAGTTCGGGAGGTTCTACCGGGGCATGCTGGAAGAGGGTGTGTACCTGGCGCCCTCCCAGTTCGAGGCGGGTTTCACCAGCTTGGCGCACACCTCCCAAGATATCGAGAAAACCATCGAGGCTGCTGAGAAGGTTCTGAAACGGATATAGGGTTCAGCTCCAGCTGATTTGCTACTTCATTGTGATGTACTCTGAGTTTATTCACTCCACTGAAGTTTTGTATTGTGCAGCAGTAGCAGCAGTGCAGCGTCTTATGTAGTTCCTCTTCTTTCTGAACTTATATTATCGTGTTTTTGCAGTGGTAATAAAACCGTGGTTGACGATTACTGGTTTTTATTGATGTTCAGTATCCAACTGTTTCGTCCTTTTGCTCGTCCTCTATATTTGCTGGGTCTATGCAATAATGAAACGGTAAACTGAAATGATGATCAAAATCACACGCACCATGCGTGCTGTTTAAATTTCTGCTGGATTTGGAATTTTCCGGCCAGACCTCCAGTCCCTAGCTCTGCCCCAGTGGCCCAGTTCCACCACATTATACCATTAGCCCGTTCCCAGTCCGACTGCCCGAGGCTCAGGGCTCACACACGCTTTGCTAGAGAGAACAAGATCCACAGCATGCACATCAAGGCATCACCAGGGTGGTAACGGATTATGGACCTAGTGGTCTCTTCACGATCCAACTTTTTTAATCCGACCTTTAGATTATCTAAGTCTAATCTAAGTCAAATGTTAAAGTGCTTTACCACTCTTAGGCATCACCAAGTACCAACGAGCGGAGCTCCTTCATTCAGTAGACCCGTATCGACGTATCTACTGTTGTCTGTTGATATACGTTCCCGTTTCACATAGTTGGTACACGGGGAAATGAATGACTGAATTCCTTGTTCACAAGCAAGATTTATTGAAGATGTCGGATACCGTAGCGCCTCCGCCTTTGCCGCACTGACGTGCCCACTCCATGACCAACTGATGAGCCAACTGAATTCACTCCCGTGGACGAGCAATCCAGAGAGAACTCAGAGCGCGTAGCCGGGAGAAGTAGTCACTGATCGCAAGCAGCGCTCGTGCAGATTGCCGGGTGGTCAACACACTCTGAATTTGCTGCAGAGTCTGGAGCCGCAGATTATCAGCCTGCAAAACGCGAGGTCGTTAATCTTCTTCCCACCCCAAAAAAATGAGATGGTTCTGCAAATTTACCAATTAAAACAAATTGATCAGCGAGAAACAAGATGTAGTGAAGGGACAAGTTCCAAGGTTTGCAGAAGCTGCACCTCCTGTAGGAAGTTTTCCAGGGTGCCAAGCTTCCCAATTGCCACTGCCATCTGCCCCGAGCAATCTGCGGCATTACCAGAAGAACCTGCGGGACACGGCGATCCTAGAGCGAGGGCCTCCGCGACCGACTGTTGCAGTGCTTTCACCCCCTGGGAAAGATCTTCTTCAGCTTGCTGCGAGGACTGCTGCAGGCTGCATATGCTTGCAAGCTGCTGTTCAGTAAGGGGTTCCAAACGACTTGCAAGCAGCTGTGGTGGAAAGAAGAGGCATCAGTGTAAGAAAGAGATCTGAGAGTCTTTCAGCTTTGGCACAAGTACGTCGATACGACAGGAACAGGTGAGGGAGACTGAAAACCTTAAGAAGCTCTGACGGTCGAAATTCACCTAACCACAGGAAACACCTCTCGACAGGGGTCTTCCACATTCCTGACAGCACGTGGAAAGCATCTGCCTTGGCTGCTACACCCTTAAGCCTGAAAGCTTCGCCGTAGTGTGCCATGATGCTATCAACAATACGCCGAAGATCATCATCGCCGGCATGTGAGTTGAGAGCACCCCTCAGTTCATTTATCTGCTTGCTGTGATCCTCTTGCCATCGTGCATAGTCCGTGTCAAAAGCCAAAGCTCCTAGAAATATGAATAGCAGCTTAATTCAAGATACTGTACGGTGTGACCTAAACATTTGACACAAAAGAAATAGTAGGTTACCATTTTCACCAGTTGAATGAGGCTTGTCTCCCGGATTAGGAATAAAAATGCCCTGAACAAGCAGGGAAATGTTGAAAAATCAGTTTGGTCAACAGGTGCAGCAGATTTTCGTTGATTCCAAAAATCAAAAGATGACAGGCATACCTGTTGGCGAGCACGCTGGAGTTCCTGCTCCAGTTGAGCAAGTTTCAGCCTGCTATTCTCAAGTTGCTCGACATATGCCTGAGGATGAAGAAATGGGTAAATAATTTAGTTTCAGAGCATTCCTTATACAACAGGAAAATACTAAAATGAGATCCACCATCAGGTACATGAAACTACCTTCTTTCTTAGACGGCTTTTCCTAGCAGCTTCACGGTTTTGGGCCAGACGGCGGAGTGCCTACCATTAACTCAGTAAAAAGAGAAGTCTGTAATATAACAATAGAATCAACAGATGATCCCTTCAGTGAGTGTGTAGAGTTTAAATACCTTCTGACCTAGCTTGTCCTTTGATTTGTCACCAGAACCAGAAGCTGTAAGGGAAGCAAGCTGTCCTAGTTCTAGCTGATAAGAAAACAATCTCAGTATATACCAAGAATACGAGTGACATTACTCCAATGTAAACTAATTAGTTACTACTGTTGACATGAAAATATAATCAGAATAGAAAAATAACAATCAGGTCTTTTTGTTTCGGAATAATACATTAAAATTTCCCACAAAATTTTCAGGTTCTACTCATGCCAATCTAATGTATGTCTCATAAAGAAAAGTTTAACATCCACATTATTAAGGCACTGACCATCTACAAAATTATACAAAAAAATATTTTCAGAACAGTGAGTACCATTTGATTCTTCTCGTCAGTATCTAGATCTGTATCAGTGCCAGGGCTTGCATAAGCCATCTCAGATTCTTCGCAATTCTCAGTGTTTCCTGTTGTTTAGAACTCAAGCCGCCAGATTCGGTTGTGCTCGTCTTAGCTGTACTTCTGACTAATGTCCAACTTCAGGTGCTGCAGGATGCAGCATTTCGAACAATCCAAAGTATAGATTGAAAGGGAGCCAAATCTCTAAATTTGAACCACACAAAAGCTTAAGACAGCCATTGTATCTTATTCTCGAAACTGGGAGGGAGCAGTCAACAACTCCCCAGGTCTGGTATAAAAGGCACACCTTACTCAAACTAGCGAAATTTAAAGGGATTAATTGGCTGGATTGGACATGTGACTCTGAAGAGAGCATACCAAACTGTACATTCCAGCTTCAGCAAAAGAACAGCTAAATAATAATTCAAAATGCTGTAGCATGGGAAAATATGATACCCCTAGGCGATGAGAAAGATCAAGCATCCAAAAACTTCCTTAAAACAACGAATGGGCACAGCCAAATTTGAAGCTACTTATTCAACAAAAAAGTTTAAATCCTGGTTGCATGGGCAAATTGAGCAGCATACCTGTGGTTGGGTTGGTAATGTCTTCGGAACGGATCTTGCAGACAGCTCAATGTCAGAAACCCGAGCGAGTTGGATGCTTTGGCATATAGGCAGCTGAACTGAGTTGCAACTTCTGAAGCCTCTGTACATATGGTATATATGTAGCACATTGTGTAGAACATATATTCCCTAGTAATATCTCTAGGCCTGCCATACGTGTCCTACGTCCAACACGCCTTCAGTGACCACCATGAATGCAAATCTATCACAAAAATGTGTAGGCAGTGGCAAAAGTTCTTTTCCCTCCACAACGAGCGCGTTGCAGTCTTCGATGAACAGTTGCGTCCATGCCGTAGCATAGTGGGATAGCAG